>NC_071401.1:93269320-95669320 GCF_017976375.1 Cuculus canorus | reverse complement strand
TAAAAGCAAGGAAATTCAGAAGTTTGGAAAAAATGTTATGATAATTTATTATCATTTTCCCTGTTTCAAGGGTGTTCAGGTGAGTGTATCATATTGTGTACCACACTGCATAGACTGCAATACGTAGCATGAACTGTTGATTTCAGTGCTCTCACTGAATTTTCTGAGATTGGCTGGTACCAAGTCAAAGTGGAATATTACTGACATACAGTCCTCATGCAGCTTAATCTGAACAATACTGTGTATAGACATTCCACCATCTGTTCGGAATTGTGGCAGCTCTGTAGGGCACAGCTGATAGTGTTTGAAGTAGAGATCCTTCGGTCTGGGCAAGGAGCTGTGGTAAGCAGCTTGCTGCCTTTGGTGGAAAATAAATGCTAAGTTGCTGGAACAAAGGAGAGAATGTTTTTCCTTGTATAGCCATTTTAGCTAACAGCTTTGCATTGGCCAAAAGCATGTCGCATGGCCTAACTCACAACAGAAATCTTATGAATTAGATAACCAGTCAAAAATGGCACAAACTCAGCAGTTAATCTTAAGAGTGCTGGGGTCTGCAGACAAGAAGTTTATAATCAATGCATTTTCATTGAGGATAAATGGAGAAAGATGGTCACCTTCTACTTGTAGTGTTCTTTGGAGTCATAGGTGTTCAAAGCCAGGTTGGATGGTGGAAGGTGTCGCTGTCCATGGCAGGGGATGGTTGGAACTAGATAATCTTTAAAGTCTTTTCCAGTCCAAACCATTTTGTGATTCTGTGATTCTATTATATGGTAAGCCCCTGGTCTTGTTCTTCTCTGTGTCTGTTCTATGGCTGCTTTTTGGATGTGTAAATATGCATGGGTATCTTTCTTCATGTAAGCCTTACTGGCTGTTTCCCACCACTTGAAAGAAAGGTAAAAGTCTATATCATCATAAAGGCATGCCCTTAATGGAGAACTTTGACATGTACAGTGCAATGGAAACACTCAAACAGCTGTAAATGGCCAAGAGAAAGAAAAACTTAAATACTCAGCAGGAACAAAACCCAAGTGTACTATATGACAATTAATCAAAAGCTTCATTCAGTTATAAAGTGTATCCAGCAGAAAGCTACTTGAGACGCAGTGTATGTTCTCCATACACAACAATATATCAAGATCGCTTACTTGAGGTGCTTTGTTATAAAGCAGTCCTAGTTCTTTCATGAATTAATGACTTTAAAAATCCTGCTAAAGATTAAATAGCTGACTTTAATTTCACTAAGGGATAAAAGACATCATCTCCTACATCCAGTCTTTTTTCAGCTTTGTACAAGCCCCCACTCTGTACTTGATTATTGGGTCAAAGGCTGATGAGGCAAAGCCTTTAGAAATACTTCTGTTTCAGGGAGTGCTATTCCCTGAAGTATTTAAAAGACTTGGTCTATTACTTTTACTGTATTAATCAGTAGAGAGCCTGCTTACTCTCTGAGAGTTTTGGAGCTCAGCCGTGCAGATCAGCATCAATGGTAACAGTCTAAAGGATAAATTAAAGGTCATCATCTTCCCACATCCTTATCTGTGCAGGTGACAAAACCCAAATGCTCAGGCCTCTATTGCTTTAAGTTTGGACCTTTATTTGAGTGGAGATTCTGGGCATCCATTGTTATCTGGGCTTCCCACAAAACAAGAAAGTAATGAAAAGCTTTGCAGAATACACAGCTGCTGTCTGCATTGCATAGACAGCTTGGATTCCAAGCGCAAGTACCATGGCCAAAGTCCTGCTGTGAGAAGTGTGCTTCTGCAAAGCGCAGTGGGTGAGCAGCTTGCTCTGACCCTGGCCATGCTGCACTACAGCTGTGTTGAAGCTGACAACCTCATCAGCAATGGTTCAGGGAGGTCAGTCATACGGGATCTCATAGTCCAAAGCATCATAGCCCATAGTAGAAACCCAGAACTCGCCACAAAAATATGTCCGCATACATCTTAATCATCTGATGTGCATTGCTCATACTGTTGTCAAGAATAGAAGGATTCAGCTACACAAGCTTCCTACTAAATCAAATGTTGAGAGAAGGTATACATATATTCATATCCCTCTGAGGCACAGCAAGAAATTGATAATATGTTTAAAAGTGAAAACCAAAACAAGTTTGCCATACATAAATCTTCAGTTCATTCCCAAAGCATTTTCTTAAGGTATATGAGAAATTATTATGCACTCAGCTATGCTGAAATAATTAAAAGGTCATCAATTTGCTGTCACTGTAGTGATATGGTTTAATTACAGTCTAAAACTATATTGAACTGGCTAAAGGAAGATCATATTGCTTAGATGTGTTATTATTTTAACAACAAACCTATGTCTCTTGGGTAGGAGAGAATGCATGAAAGTATGATCTGAGCACAGTTTTATATGAATACAGCTAATATGAATCTAAATCTGCTATACTGTAGCATTATCCAAACTTTTCAATCAGGAAAATGTGTTCAAAAATGAAGAACAAAAGAAACCATACCTGGAAAGCCATTGTTTCCAGATAGTCTATCTTTAGATCTCTGTCAATGCTAATATAGGCATAACAATGCTGTTCTTTCCTAGTTAATGAACGTTGCATTTTAAAATATTTTTCAAAGAGAGAAAATGGGGTACATGGTGAAGAACCTGGTAGTCTGTTAAAATACATGCACTTGGAGCCACTGCATTATTATCCATTAGCGTAACCTCTGTGTTCCATTAACTTATTTATAATAGCAATGGGTCTTGCACATCAGGAATCTGCATGAAACACAAAGCAACACATAGTAAATTATTTCTATATAAGAAATGTTAATCATGTCCCATGAATATTTTCCTCCTTATTTTAATAACCCTCTGCAAATTTGGAAATTTAGTAGATCTTCCACTACTGTCCTAGGAGACCTCCTTTGCTGGCTGAAGTAGTGATTTCAATAGCATTTATGATCCTAACAATAGACAGCTCAATTGCCATCCAATGGAGCAGGTTGTAAACCCATTTTTAAGTGGTTTTGATCACAAACATGGAAGCTTCTATGAAAATAAGTAAAAAAAAGTTTTAGATGCCTGTACACATGAATACACACACAAATTCAGACTGAACAGACAATTTATTTGTCTAAAAGTATTTTATATTATTCCCCAGCTAAGTCTTTTGCTTCTAGGTACACCTTTCAGGAGCTGCTTTTGAAGCATATGAATATTACTGCACATAGTTCAGAAGTACATTGATTCCACAGTAAAAGGCAACTCCTATCCCCAGATATCAAAGTCATCTATCTGTACTGAAGTCAAATGATATCCATTTGATTCCCTTTCTGGCATATTCAGCCAGAGTATCTGCTGTTGAAATCTTAGGAGGAAGCTCAAATAAAAAAAATAATTGTATTTTATCCTATCAAAGGTAAAAACGTTCATCCTCCTCTCGTAGCAAAAACGGAAAGGTTCCCTCAAATGGAATGAGGATAGGGAGGTAAGCTGAGTTCAGCAAAAAGAAGAACTGACTGCAAGAGATTTAAAAGATTATATCAAGGATCTATTTATTTGAAGTTAGTCTGCAATGCCTGTTGAAAGAGCAATTTTCCCTTTGCTCTTCACCATGACAAAGGAGGATGGAGAAACAATAGAAAAACTGTCAGGCCTGAAACTCTGTCCCTCAACTTGGCTGCAGCACTGAGACTGGAGTCTGCCTCATAAATTTTGCAGGATTAAGTAGAAACACAATAAAAAGGCAGCTTCAGAAGAAAGGAATGAGTCAAGGATCCACAACACCCTGGGGAATTTGGGTGCCCTTCTCAAGAGGAGTCGAAACTGTTCCCACCATCCTTCAGAAAATGTCCTATCAAAATCATCCATGGTAAGATGCAAGACATATAAAATCTCTGAGTCTGCCAACAAAAGACTTGTCATCAAATCATAACGATGCTGAAAGATTGAATGACCTCCATGTCATGAATCTGGAATCAGTGAGATAGCCTGAGGTCTCTTGCAAAGCCAGTGAGCATACTGGAGGAAAGTACAGCCCAAGCAGGAATAGTACTCTGTAGTACACAAAAAGGCAACTGCAGCAGACCAAATGAGACCAACGTCATCATCTTCTCCTATCATTGATGGTACCATACCTGTTGGAGCAGAGGTTCCAAGAATATTTTGGGCCTGTGTCTCTGGCAAGAGCTCGTGTTCCCAATGTGTTCTTTGGCGAGCTGACAGGAGAGAAGCTCCTCTACATTCTGATTTGTGTTTTCCCTCCTTATTACTAATACAAGGACAGGGCACATCACAGCTCACAGGTCCAGATTTCCTGCATCCTGAAGGTCTGAGGGTGGAAACTACAGCCAAGGCTCAGACCGTTGACTTGTTCCACTTCCAAACCAAAGCAAAGAGAAGCCATCTAGTATGGTGCCATCTTTGCCATGCCTCTTGGCCAGATAGATGGTATCATCCCAGCAATATCAACCATCATTTCCCAAGAGACATGCTGAGGGCTTAAAATCTGTGAACAGATCCTGTTCTTCACCATGACTTGTCAAATTGCCACAGGTCCACAATGATGTGGATTTGCAGTGTGAAGCTGCAATTTGATGCTTGGAAAGTTGATTTGTACACAAGTAGCACAGCCAATGCACATGCACCTCATAAAGCAACCCTCACAAGGAAGGTGGCAGTTGAAACCTGCAAGAGGAAGTGCTGACACATAGTTGAACAACAAATTCCTTCAAAAATTAGCTCTATCTAGAAGGCTTGGTGAGCAGATCAGAGCAGAAATATGAAAACTGACATTTAGGAGGCAGAAAAAGTCATTTCATAACAGAGAAAGTTTCTCAGCAGTGAAAGAAAGTTAACCTCAGCAGAGAAAACAAGCGTATAGGACACACACTGCCCTATGTAACACAGGCTATGCTTAAAATTTGCCTTAAAATTTGCCTTAAAATTTGCATACATTGATTAGACAAAACACATGTCCAGTATTGAGCACTTGGGCAAAGATGTGCTTACAATCTGAACATGTGTGAAAACAAATACTTGAAGTAGAGTCCTTGTCTCCTCCCAGCAGAACCTCAAAACACACTGTGAACAGCCTCTGTGAACACTTCTTGTGAATCGGTCTCCCTGTCAAGGCTTAAAGTGTAGTGTTTCCAAGACTGGAGTCTTCTGTCCTGCACGTAGTCATACAAGCAGTCAAGCAAAGTAGATTCAGAGTTAAGTTTAGCAGGTAATGAAAAATGTTGTCAAACAATATATAATAGTGTTTCACTTTTTGATCATTTGTCATGCATCATTCTGGCCTTTGAGCTGTAATCTGAAGACTGAAGGGTCTCCAGTGAAAAGTAGAAGGGATGAAAACAATGTTTGAAAAATGCCTAGAAAGCTGGGGAGGATTTTTGCCCAAGCTGTTTGTCTAAATAACATTTTTATGTATCTAGGATGCATTTATTTGGGCTTTATATTCTGCATGCTAGCCCAAGATGTTTTTAAATTCTTATTCCTTCTTCCTGCTATGCTATCATTCTGTGTTATCTGACTAAAATGAAGGGAACATCCCCATGGTATTCATCCTTCTTCCCTTTAAATAAAAAGCATGAAAACTCTGAACATTAGCTCTTTTCAGCACATGACTTTGTGCTTACAGCTAAGTGTGGGGTGGTGGGCTTTTTTTCTTTTGAGATATTCCTCATAAATGCCACGAACTTCTCCCACTAGCAAGGCCGGATTTCACAGCAGAATTTGGTTGGAAAAGCACCACAGAAAAACCTGGGACACTATCGTCACCTGTGGGAAATGCTTTTGCATCAGATCAAGTGTAGACATCCACATAAGGAAGCAGAAGACATCACAGATTTGTTGCATGAGAAAAGTGTCAGCCCTGAACACATAAAACCTCAGTCCCTACCACCTCCTCTTTGCTGGAACGTTTGTGGTTGGGAGCTGTTTACATATATTTAGTTTGCAATCAGCCCTATGTAAAATACCACCAGATTGTGGTCAGCGGTTGTATGCAGACTTTGTCATTTTGCTTACTGACCACACGTTCCCATTGATCAATTCTAAATTGGATTATTGTTAGGTTTAAAAGCGCCTCAACAGCAGAAAGTGGCGGTGGTGGCTGGCAAAGCAGAGATGGATAGCAGAATAAACAGGGAAAGTGACAAGATTTCAGACTGAATTGATCACTGTCAGCGAGTTAGTGGTCAGCTGTCTGACCTTTGGTGCCCAAACCAAACATCAGAATAATGTTTAGACAAACACATTTGATTTTTGAGGTAATGGGTATGTCAACTAAATGACAAACCTTAGAAAGGTCAAAGGGATATCCATTTTTCAGTTTTTTTTTCAAGCATTAATCGTTCATTTGGGGAACAGTGCTTTTCTAAGCTGCAGAGAGAGAACTTCAGTTTGACAGGGAAGGGGTGGGGGGGATTGCACTCATAGGCATTGAAACTGTTTAGCCACAGCCACCAGCCCCATCAAACCCAGCCTGTCACCAACTCTTGCCATTTACAGCCACATTTTGCTGCATGCAGAACTACCCTAAGTGGAGTGGTGTTGGGATTTCAGTCTGCGAAGGAGGCCCAGCAAAGCTTTAACCCTCCCACTGTTCCCTATAGCAAATGGGGAATGGCAGCTACGCTGACCACTCAAGTGAGACCTACGTCTTTCTCACTGGCAGTGGGAGATGCTTATAGCATATGGCATGGCACCATCCAAACCCCCAGCAGGGCTTCCCTAGTGCATGCTGCACCACCCTCTACGGGCTGGTAGGCTCTTGTAGCACATCTTCTGTACAGCAAGGACTATTAAATGAAAAATACTTTGACTTGTTCAGAAGAGGTTAATAAATAACAAAGCCTAAAGGGACTGGCATGTCTTTGTGGTTTCACAGTCTGGGATCTGGTATCTGCTGCTGCAGAAGGGATAGTGCAGGGAAAGACACAGGAATGCTGGTGATAAACTAGGAAAAATGAACAAATATGCTAATGCAAACAATAAAAAGCCTTTCAGATTTACCACTACTGGCTCTGGCTCCCAGACTGCTGTTTGAACAGTCTCAACTTATCTTTGGGGATTTTTTCTGGATTATTTTCTTGACAATGTGTGAAAGCAGCCCAACATTATCTTACACAAAAAGCCAGCAGGGTCTCTTTTATGGTGTGTATATCAGGATCACTTGTGGAACAAACTGGTTTTTCTTCTTCTTAAACCATTTCTTCACACAAACACACGTGGCCCCCAAAAAACATTTGCTATTCCAATGCCGTTTGAAGGAAGAAAGAAGTACTCTGGGACTGGGAATAAGAAGCAGAAAAGGGAAAGACACTATAAATAAAGACCAGGAGAAAGTTTTCCTAATCCTGTTTTGAATCCTTTCTCTGCTGTTCTCTGCTCACTTTTTGCTCATGCATGAAAACAGCATTATCTGTTAAACACTGCAGAAGGATCAGCAGCAGCTCCCCCCTACTTCCAGCTCTGTACCTTGTTCCAGTGTTTAACTCCCTGCTTTCAAGATGCACTCAGTGGTATAGGAAAATGCAAGAATGTTCCCAAAACCACAAATTCATTCTTTTAAAGTTAGGCTCTGCCTTTTTGGATGACAGTTCATGATGATGTAGGCAATTCTCTTCACATGAGAGTTACCGTGCTGTGCACAGAAATGTACAGTGTAGTGTGTCTAATACTATTCTTCCAACAGGTAGGGTAACTAAAAGCAAATTTTATTTAGAAAACAAGGGAACATTGGCATAGCCTAACAATATCCAAAATAATTGTTTATCTTCAGACATATAATTTATGCTTGCAAATAAGAAGGAATATTTTTCAAGTTCTCTGTGTCTTAACGTTTAGGTCTCTGTCCTAACAGTTCTAGCTAACACAGTTCTAGCTAACAAAGTTCCAAGAAGACTTTCATACAAAACAGAAGCATTACAAGACAGAAATATTCTTTTCTCAAAAAAATGAAACTTGACAATGCGGTACTTTTAAAAGCTTACAAGGTAATTTCTCGCAATTTTGGCATTACCATTTCCATAATTATGAAAACCTCACCTTCTTTAAAGTATCATTCTCAAGAAAATCTGTTTTGGCAAAACTTTTCTGTCAATATTTTGCACATATTATTAGCTGGAAAGACAAACAGTGTGGAGAATATGGAGTTTTCTCATCATTACTCCTACAGTCAATTCTCACTGGGACTTCTCTAAGTATCATCATAGGAATATTTTACTATGGACAAGCTCAAACTAACAGGGAAAGGAGATAGAAACACTCAGGGTGAGATTTAGTGACAAGCTGCAACTTTATCACATATACACCTGTGTCTACAATCAGGTGCCAGTGTCCACTGCAAGGGTGTAAGAAGCCTCCACGGTAACTCACAACAGGCATTACAAAGTGGTTTTTTTCCATTAAGGGACTAAGTCGGCAGATCTTATAGGAGACACGGTTTACTGGATCTGAACTTTTACAGACAACTTTCCAAAGCAGTTTCCATAAAATAAGAGGGACCCTGGTGGTGGACTTGCAGATGGGCACCAAATTCAGATGATTTCAGTTTAGGCCCTGCCTCCAAGCCCACCTCATCTCCATCCTGGTTAAACTGTGAAGTGAGAGTTGCACTTTTTGCTGGCAATTTGGGACCCATGGAGAAGGAGTACTTCAAGCCCTACTGCTGCCCCCAGCACTCCATGGGTGCCTCATAGTCCCTGAGCTTTCTGTCATGGAACCTTGGTCACTGAGCTGTCTGGCCCTGTATGTTCAGGAATCTTCCCTTGACTAATTCTGCATTTGACCAAAAACGCTAGAACACATGTCTACGAAAAATATATTCCATAAATATCCCAGTATGGTTTCTCAAAACTTACCTAGTCAGATTTCCCAAATCTTTTAATTTTTCAACTAGATATCATAAGTGATTGACTTCAGAAAACATAAGAGTGAAGACACATTCTCCACACTCCTTGTACATCCTAAAGGCTATAGGTAGATAACAAACATTGAAAGACCTACTATAGTGGGACAAAATATAGAGACAAGCTAACAGATGAAACCTGAGTGTGGGACTGCTCTTGATTTATCCAACATGCATGCAGTCACAAATTCTGTTTGAGTTTCTTTGTGGCCATGTGGCAGAGGCCAGGAAATGTCCTGGTTCACCAGCCTCTCTGTGAGATGGTGTTATATTGCAGTTAACAAAATGATCCTCATTTGAGGTTTCCCATAAGCCTGTAAGTGGTAATTAATGTCCTTGGCCTGCATAAACTTGCTGGTAAGTTAAATATCGAGGGGTTTAACAAATGTAACTAAGCAATGTGTGAAACTTGTCCTTGCCAAACTGAAACACAGGAGGCTCTGTCTGAACATTGGGAAACATTTTTTTTTTTTTGGAAGGGTGACTGAGAACTGGCACAGGTTGCCCAGAGAGGTTGTGGAGTCTCTCTCCTTGGGAATCCTCAAAACCTTCCTGGACATAGTCCTGGGAAATCAACTGTAGGTAGCCTGGAATAAGCAGAGGGACTGGACCAGGTGACCTCAAGAGATCCCTTCCAAATTAATTTTTTTTTTCTGTGATTCTGTGTCTATAATGTCAGTGAACTCGGATCAAGGACAGAAATCACCCAAGCTTTCCATCAACTCAGTTGCAGTATTTTAACAAGTGTCTACCACCTGGCCTCAGTGCTATTATGGAAACAATTGATTCTATCATGGCGAGGTGTCACTTCCATCACTACACATTAGTTGTCATCAGGACCATACTGGGCCTAGCTGCTAGCACCCCAAAAGCCCTCTGGATGTGGTGCTCCAAAGAGCAGTTTTCTGCTGTTTGAGATCAAATTGGCACTCTGAATTTTTCAGGCCAGATTTGGCTGATCCTTGTCCTTTACACCAGCTTTTGAAAAGATCATTGTAAATACACAGGGTCTGTATCGATTATCATTACTTGTATAGTAGCTGGCATGTAGCAAAGTATAGTGTAATATGAGAAAAAATATTGATTTCAAGAAAGTTAATATTATTAAAAGGTAGTTGTAATAACCTCTTTCTTGAATTTTAACTGGTGGTTTTCCTCTTAGAAAATCAATGAATCTAATAGTCTTGTTATAGCAGGAGCACTTGTTATACTATATTTTCACTGCAACGTTTTCAAGTTATGTTAAGAGCAAAAGATCTGAAAGACTATAAACTTATTGACTGGGACTTAAAGGACTTGAATGACTGAAGGCATTGTCTGGGGGAAAAAAAACTAATTAAACAGAATTTGAATTGTATCTGTTTTCTGTGAGCACCAAAAAAAAAAATAAAAATAAAATGAGCAGCATTTAAGGCAAAAACTCATCATCCCGATTCACTTCAGTGATGCTGATTTGTGTAATCAAGTATCCCTCAGAAGAGTCAACTCTACACAAATGTAGTTCTGTGAATGTCTGGCATACAGATACGCAAACATCTAATACCTCACTTTATAAATCCGGTTTTCTATGTCAACAATTCCTTCATTTTTTTTTCCCACAATTTTTGTATATATATATATATATATACATATATATATAGGAACAGCTCGTTTCACTTGCTTACGAATGCATCCATGCATAACAGACAAGACCAAAGCCAGGTGCAGTTTCCACTGAAAATCAAAATCTGTAGGTTTAGCAATAAGTGAAGTAACCCTATAGTGTTGTCAAGAGAAGCTCATAATGACCAATTTTTATCTTACACTAACACAGAACCTGTCTCCCTAGCTGAAAGCATATTGGCTTCATTTTTGCATCTAGGTTTTCCTGTGTCTGTTTTTAGCAAAAACATTTATATAGACAGTAGATAAAATGTGTGCTAAAAGTCATTTTCGCTAGAACTGTTGTACAAATAGAGGCTGCTACGGGTTCTGCCAGTCTCATCTCATGAAACTAGTGCTATAGATGCAACCATTTTTTATCATCTTTTCTCACATTGCTCCTGTATACTCAAGTGTAGAAATAACAGCAAAAGGTGCTGGTGCAGCTATGATTTTTTGGGTTGACCGTCTTTTGTTACAGGAAGATTAATTGGTCTGTAGGTAGAACAACATTATAAAGCTAATTACTTGGTCCTGGAAGGTACCTGTTGTGATTTCTACTAAGCACTGTGGCTGAAATATGAACTAGTACAAATCTTGAAGGAGCTTTCCAAAGACATAAATGGATGTTAGCTGCTTAGGCCCTGTGGCTGTCTCCCTGTGGCTTTTGCTTGTAGTGAAACCGCAGTATCCTACTGCTTTTTCCTTCATAACACTCCAGCTCATAACTCTGCCTGGTATCTCTAAACCTGTCAGTGCAATTATCTGCCATCAGCTATATGCTATCAATAGGAAGTAAGTGTGTTGCTTCTGACAAAAGGAGCATTAGAATATCATAATTTGGAGCCAGATGAGGTTTGACAATAGCCCTCCTCCTCTACTTTTGAAAAGGAAAGGTGTAACTGGTAAAACCACTTACCTCATACCAATTTCTTAGCCAAGTAAATGATTTTCCTATGTGTATGCGCAGTCATAAGCACCATGCATACACTTACACTGAAAACCAGTTAGTTATTTTCATAAAAAAAGATGATAAATGGCTCCTGATCTGAGTCATCTTTAATTAATTTTAAGAAATCTTGCAGGAAACGTCTTAGAAAACTGCTTCCTGCAGTGCAAATGAAAGTGTTTCAAGATACAGTAATTACCTACAAATTAACTTAGAGAAAAGGTGAAGAGGGAAATACCCTATTGTTCTTGTAGCACCATGGTTTTTTTACAGCCAACTAATAAGTACATCTTACAATTAACTCAGTATGTAAACTCACAGCAATCAAAGCTGTACGCACTAACTATATTCTACACTATTTCTCATCTATAATAAGGGCAGGAGGGAGGATACAGAGAACTACAGGTCTGTTAGTCTGACCTTACTACCAAGGAAGATGATGGAGTGCTACATCTTCAATGCATGCACCAGGCATGTGCAGGCCAGCTGGTGGATCAGGCCCAGCAAGCATGGGTTCATGAAGGCCAGGTCCTGTTTGACTAAGCTGATCTCCTTCTATGACCAGGTGACCCACCTGGTGGATGAGGGAAAGGCTGTGGATGTTATTTACCTTGACTCTAGTAAAGCCTTTGACACTGTCTTCCACAGCATTCTCCTAGAGAAGCTGGTGGTTCATGGCTTAGAAGAGGCCCTACAGCCCCTTGCCGCATGTACAGAGTATTCCCAAGCAAACACCCTCCCTCCATCCGGAAAGCAGCTCTCCACTGCCAAATCACTGGCAGTGCAGGGAGGCAAGGACAGTGGAGGATTAGCAATGCATCTATCAACTCAGAGACAAGATGATGTCTTTCCCCATCATCTCATCCCATCCCACCCATCCCAAGGAGCTCCACAAAGCACTGACGTAAAAGCAAAGAGGCTCCTGGTGTGCAGGGATTTCACAGCTACGAAACATCTTTGGCTGCTGTGTGGTTAACCACAGCCAAAGCAGTGGCAGGATCAGGCCCGTGGCCAGTGGCGGGCTGCCTCAGTCATGCTGCCCAGATGCCTGTCCAAGGAGCCCCAATCTCTGGGATGGGAACTCGCAGCCAGCTGAGTTGAGGTGCTTCTTTTTTTCAAGTAAAACATTGAAAACACAAAATATGATTTGTGACCTGACTGTGGGTAGCTTTATTACTACCCATGCCTGGGTCCAATAAACCACTAACCCCCTCACCCTCTCCCCATCTTCCCCTCATCCTCAAGTAATTAATTCCTTATGCCCAGTGATCATCAAGAGACACGGTGGCCTTTGAAAAGAAAGATTTAGCAATATTAATAATGTTCAATTGCCCAGTCTCACAAGGGCTGCAGCTAGAGCTGGCTGGAATATTTTCAACAAAATGTCATTTCATTAAAATATGTTGTTTATCAAAGCTGAAATATTCTGTGGAGACATTGGTTTTGACAAAGATTTCTGAAGCTTCGGGTTTCTGGCTAGAATCAGAGGGAGGCCTGTACAAAAATCTGGAGCTTTTCAATCTGAAAATAGTAATTTTTGACACCATTTCAAGTCAGGAAAGCGTTCTAAAAGTTTTATTTTCGTTCCAGTGTGGAACAAAAACATTTTGGAACTTTAAAAGATTCATGACACTAATTTTTATTCTCTGGCCAGCTCTGGCAAAAAAATCTCTTCATGTGAGCTGATTCTGAATGAAATGTCTGTGTTTCATAGGTGTTCATGCTCTTCTGTGTGTGTGTGTGTGTGTGTGTGTGTGTTTGAAGCCAATTTACAGTTTATACTTCAGTTTATTTGGGCAGCTGCTTTCTGTAGACTTCTATTATGATCTTGCTGTGGATCAGCTGCAAAAGAGAGAACAAAGGAAAAACAATATCCCTCATAGGACTGGGTAGGAAACAGAGGTCATTTAAGGCTTCTCTGCTTCCCCTTCTCTCTGATTCTGTTCCATATTGCTATACTTACAATTAAACCTTCACTCCAGCTTGGGTCTCCCAATAGGCCATCTAATGTCCTTTGCTACCTAAGACATAATCACTGTCTGAGGTAGGGGTTTTTTTAATTACTTTTCTCAAAAGGTTATGATAGCTGAATTAATACAGAAGAAACTAAGCACAGAGTGTGTCATTATCTTTTATAGATATACCATTACATGATATGTGTTGATGGGTAATCATAGATATTTCTCCACTATAGCCTCTGATTCCATTGTTTGCAAAGTTCAAAGTGCTCAACATCAACTAAGAAACCCTGCTGCAATATGCATATACTGTACTTGCAAAAGAAAATCGCATAATTTAGAAAGCATCATGGTTTAAGAACACTCTTAAACTTTGTTATTCCTCACAAGTCCTACTGAATTCAAAGCTTAAATATTTTCCTTGGACAAGGACCATAGTACATTTTGTAAAATGGATGATACACAGATAGCAGATATTTTTAAGTTGTCATCTGTGGAAAGTATTTTAATATAGTGATGGTAGTTAACGTTCTCATAAGATATGGAAGTCATCAACTGGAGGAAAAATCATTAAGGAAATGGAAGCATTTAAATGAGTTTCAGGAACTTCCCTTGCTCCTAGGTGCCTTTGACCTTTGCTTGTACCTTAACAATCAGAATTATTTTTAGTATGTCTTTCCATAGAATCATAAAATGGTTTGGGTTGGAAGGATCCTTTAAAGTTTCTCTAGTCCAACCACTCTCCAGTGAGCAAGGATATTTTCAGCTAGATTAGGTTGCTCACAGCCTTGTCCAAACCGACCTTCAGTGTTTCCAGGGATGGGGCTCTCGATGAACCCTGCAAGTTCCTACACATAGACCCTCTTCCCCCTTTGAGAAAGGTGAATCCCATCTGTAGTTATCATAAGGTTCTCATATTTCCATTCTCCAGAAAAATGAAATGTCATCCTTGAACAGAAATCATCCAGTAGTTCCAAATCAGATTGCTTGTTAATGAGTCAAAGATGAGCTAACTGGGTACAGATAAACTGGGACTGCAGAGAAGAAGGGATCATTTAATACAACATTGATGAATCTATCTTCCTTATCACAGAAAACTTCTTGAAAAATAAGGTGTTCCTAAAAGGAGATAGTCAAAAACCTAACGTAAATTTCATCTGCAGGTCTCAAGACACTTCAAAAATCTTATTTTTTCCATTTAACAATAGTGAAAATCAGGAATAATTGTGCTCAGTGTCTTTTCCACTGATACAACAGGGAAGGCAGAAAAAGCCCCATATCCAGTTCACAGGACCTGGAATGAGCGAAGAGAGTGTTAGACCAGTTAATTATCCTCAGAAGATTTCCTTTGAGGATGGAATTCCAGAAGAACTAATTCTTGCATGACTTTATGTAATCACAGAGAAGAGATCAAGTCCAACTCATCCGTTCTCCTGGGTGCTAGCCACCAGCTTGCAAGAGAGCTACACGTCCAGCTCCCAGCTTTGGTGGATTCTGCAAACAGATGAGGCCTAAGATATAAATATTCAGAAATTCCTTTGCACACTGTGCTGTAATAAAGAGAAGACATTGTCTGTGCAAACTCTCCAGGACTCCACGTGCTGCACCTCTGTGGGGGCCGTGATCTGTGCAAAGAAAATAGCTTGTGGATTTCATCGTTATTAGCCCAGGTTTAATGGTCATCTAGTTTTGCCTTATTGTCCCCTGAGACAATACTCTTGGGATTGAATCCTTTAAAGCTTTATTGGGTTTGTGTTTCCATTGTTTCCTTGTCATGGGTCTGCTAGGAAAAACTTTTCTTTGCTTCTTCCTAAAAGCTTATGATTCCTCCTTGCTGGACCAGCAGGCTCCATCACAGTATTTCTCTCTTGTAATTGCCTTGGGCCAATTTCTTCTAAAAGAATTAAAAATGCAAATCTAATATCATAATTGTGTAATATGATAAGCTTGGCAGCTCAATCAATACTATCCCCCGTCAATAATACTGTTCCAGTGCACGTTTGTCAGACTTGACCAATCTCACTTTATCACTGGCACTGTGGTCCTTCAACATCTATAAGATATGACATTTTATTAGTAGGTTCCTATCAATCAGATCTAATTTTTGCATAATGGAAATTCATTTTGTCGTCTTGCTGCCTGGCGACACTGGGATTCTTCTTTGAGGCAGGTGTCAGAGGCTTACAGACTTAGGCTTCCTCAGGCTCCCGTGTTACAGTCTGGATGAGGACTGGGGCTGACAGTAGCACACTTGGGTGTCTTCATTTTCTAGCCACAAATGACATCGGGTTAGCAACAAAGGACACGGCTGATAACCACTGTGGCAAGGGAAATCTGTGGATCAATAAGAAAATGCCCACTGGTGCTTGTACTTTTGGGTGTATCTCTAAATTAAGGAAGTTTTAATGTAAGGTAACTTTTCACCCTCAGCTGAGCCACAAAACCCATTCCAAACAGCAGTTAGTTACACAGTAATGACTCCACAGTAGAATGTTTCTGAATATGTCAAATGAGCTGCTGATCCGAATTAGAGGTAAACCAGAAGAGGCAGTAATTATATAATATTAACACAGGCATTTTTTCTTCCAGGCCAGCCACAACTATAACAACTATAACAATTATGACAATTTAAAGTAAAAGGACAATTTGCTTTCTTCCGATGTTCACACCCAGCCTCAACAAACTTAACTCTTTCTGCGTGGACTCACTTTGAAATGCTGCATCTAGGAAAGGTCCTTTTAAAAAAAAAATAGGATTTAAAAAGGTTCTTCTAAAATGTTGCATTCTACTGTGCTTGGATTGGCTCTCATGGAAATCTTTTAATATCCCTTCAGCTCTGCTGACCTCTGTAGAATTTTCCTTGACCTGTCCTGAGAAGAAAATTGCGTCTTCTGGGCTTCAGCCTGGACTGCATTGGTAGAAATGGGGAAAAAAAGTTAACACATAGTGAAAGGAGAGTCTGATGCATTGGTTCTTCATTTAAGGTCTGAAATTCAGATTCTGGTTGTCCTATATATTTATACCATCTGAAAAAACATATAATTTTAAGCAAAGAAGCCAGTGTCAGCACTTGAGTAAGAAATTTATGAGGTGAACATGCTTGTAAGGTTTATGCTTTGTTTTGAGAAAATAGTTGTTTTCTGTTGCATCATTATAAACCTGACAGATGTGACTTAACATATAAGCACAGTGTGTGCAACAGCAGAGCAGAGAAATCTAACCACACACCCTTTTTCTGAGAGCATCAGGACATATAAGTTTCACTGCATAAACACAGCCCCCGGGCAAGAAAGTTAAAAAGAGACTGAAGCACAGACAGCTGAGTCCTGGAGGTCAGGAAGAGTAGGAATGAACAGAAAGCTGCAAAAATCCCAGTTTAGTTAGACTTTGTCCAGTAAAGGAGAACAGCAAAACCTCCTTCAGTTATATGAATTAATTAAGAGTGAAGAGTAATAAGGAGAGAAGCAGGGCCAATTGCATGTTGAGGGTGGATTAAGGATTAGGAGTAGTGCAGATAATCTAAAAAATATTAAAAGAACCTTTTGCTTCACATTCAGTAAGAATAATTAAATACAGAAAACTGGAAAATGAAGAACAGCTAATGAGAAAGATTGCCTAGGAAAAGTGGCCACTCTTGCAAGGAAGGCATGATAAAAAGATCTTCATTTCTTCCAAGTGAAGATATTGCAACGTCCATCCCTGAATGCACCAGGAATAGGCAGGTGAAATTGCACACAGTTCAACATTGTTAGGAAGGATTTTTAATAAACCTGTCAAATCTGTGATCACAGAAAATCTTCAGAGATCAACAAATGCATCACTTAAAGGATGACTGTAACTCTAGGCTCACTAATCTGACTTGACTAGCATGTGGAGCTCTAAAACAAATTTTAAAGAAAAGAATAATTAAGGTGTTGGAAGACAATAGGAAATGTTATTAAATCAACATGTTATTTGAAAGTATAATCATTCCAGACTAATCTAATACCTTTCACATAATGTGATGACTGATTTATTCATTTTTAAGTCACTGGAGTCTGCTGGATGTATTCATATTTCAGTAAAACATTTGCTTTGGTGCTGTGTGGAAAGTTATTAGGTAATAGCAGCAGATAAGGATTATTAGAGAACCATAAGAAACTACTTAAAGAAAGATGATAATGAACTCTCCTGAAGAATACTGTTTGGATTGCCAAGAAATTACCAGGGCTGTAATAAGGATCCAGGTTGGGACAATCTCTGTGATTCACTTACTGGTGTATAATACACTGAGTGTGCTAGTAAAACAAATGTAGGAGGGTTAGAACATCTTCCAGGGAAAAGTGAATTATTTTTGTAGTAACTGTGTTAGAATGAAATTTAGTGATTAGTTTTATGAACTAAAGAAAAGCTAATATTAGTATAGATGAGCAATAAGAAATCCTGCCAAGAATTAGGAACTTATTGATTAGAAAAGATAAAAGGTGAGAAATCTTGATATGTTACCCATTTTAATGTGACTCATCCAGCTGATGTCCCTGTGGAAAGGCAGGTGTGACCCACACATTTATGAGGAGAAACAATACCAGGAAAGATCTAAAATATTTGTGGCAAAATTCTGGACTTTCACTGAATCATAGTCTCCAACGTCCTCTCTGTTCCAGCTCTCATCCTCTAGGCTGATTAATTGAGTCTGGGAGATTGAAGTTGATTAAACGAAGAGGAGTTAATTTGAAGGAATTCTGCTTCTGCCCTCTATATAGAGGTCATTGCTGTTTTCTTTATGGTACACCCACATCAGGAGATGCTTTTGTAGTCGCCTTCTCAGCTAACCTCATGAAGAAAAACAAAGCAAATCCAGGCAGAACTCAGTCGTCTTAACCCGTCTCTGTTCCATATCAGGCGTGGGCAGACAATTGCCACTACTAAGACTGTGTGCGCCCACTCCAGTGCCCAGTCATTGTAATTTTTGTGCTTTTTTTTTAATTTATCTCAGGCCCCTAAAACAGAAATAGTGGGCCTTCTATAACACGGGACCAAGATATTTCTGGGGTATTGGGTGAGTGCATTAGTGAGAGGGATGTGGGCAGATGAACAGGCGTGTTGGGAGAATGTTGGAGACCATACCAGAAAGCCAATGTGAGAGAGGCACAGCCTCATCTCTACTAGGAGTTGGGAGCATTTCTCTGTCCATGCTAACCCTGAGCTGTGGCGGGGAATTGCCTGGAAAACATGTCATGCACGAGGTTAAGATGATTCCAGCAACCAGGCTTAAAATTCACTAGTGTGGATAATTTTATTTCTGTGTCCAGGACCCACCTAGTAATCTTTGGTTTACTAGTGTAAGCATTCTCTTAGCTTCTCCTGAGCGAATAATGTCCAAACGCTGTAGTCACTACACATTGCAGAACAGGTGGTATGCAAGGCACAGTTTTCTTGACAGAGCTCTGCCATTATTAGCCTTAATCCTGCATTTCTCCACCATTCAGAGGACTCTGTTCTGCAGTTCCCCTTTGTAGACTCAGCAATAGCATAGTACTTCTTGTTTGTTTACTGCCTAACACAAAATAAGCATAGAGAGGTAGACAAGGACTAATTTTATTTTCCTGTACCTCTGCAAGCGGCAATGGAGTGTGACAATGTCAAAGACCATCATATCTTTCCACAAGGCTATAAATAAGTCATATTGTTAATGTACTCATGTTAAAAATGGCTTTTTGTGGGAAAGCACCACATGGGCACTAATATACTTATGCTGTCCATTCTCTAGCAGACCACAGTCATGGTCAGTTAGCTGCAGATGAGCCTTGAAGATACCAGGCTAAACAGAAGACTTATAATTTAAGGAAACTAAGACATTAAAATGCAATAAATGAAGTAAAGCAAGAATGGAACCAAACTTGTTTACTGTCTTTCATGATTTTACTTTACTTTAACTGATTCTGTGTTGTTATTAGCCCTGTTATGATATTGCTGCAACAGCCACATCAGCACAACAATTCTAAACATCACAGCTGTGACCACAATGAGAAATTGTGCTCACGGTCATTCAAAAGCCATCAAAGGGATACGCACCTTTTCAACCTGTAACTGCAAGCTGTCCTTCTTTCTGAGCACCAAGGAAAAAGGCAGTGCTCTTTATCTGAGAAAATTAGAGTGTGAGTTCAGAAAAACTCTTAACACAGAGTAAGATTTTCAAGTTCTTGCCGTTGGCTTTTTCTCACATTACAATCCCTAAGAAATAGGGAATATTGAGAAATAAATTTTTGTGTTGTTTGTAACAGCAGAAGTACGGACTGAGAGATAGCCCCAAATGAGCATAAGAGCATATTGGCTCTGATAGTGATGTCTGGTTGTAGATTCAAGTTTAGATGAGCTCTAAATGTAAAATTAGTGAGAAACTCATAAAACACAATTTCTTAAACTAGGAATAATTTACAGTTAAGAAATTCTTACTTCTATCTTAATGGAGAGGAAGAAGTATATGATATTCTTCCAAGAAGAATGTACTGTTTGTGTTGTCTGCTTAAGTTAAACAGACCTAGCTATTTGTCATAGTCAGCAGAAGAGTGGGTAAATTTGTAAGCTGTTTTTTTAGCAGCTTTTTTAACATACAGAGAAATAAAATATTAAAGCCGGGGAAAAAAATCAAATCCAAGTACTGCATTGATAACAGAAGTTATTGAAGAAATATAATTGAAAAATAATCTATCATTGCTTCTGGATTACCATCAGATATTGGTGTTCAGTTATTTGAAAGCAGGAAGTGGATGAGTCCTCAAGCCAGTCTTTGCTTTCTGGAAAGAATTCAGAGAATTCAGGATCTGAAGATACAACTGCCACATATGTGAGTTATCATGTCTTTGAGGACTTGCAACAGTTCAGAATATGCTGCATAAGAAATATGTCTAAGTAGCTGGAGTACCTTCTGTAATACAGTTCTTTATTTCGAGGCTCTCCACTTCTGCAGCTCTCTTTTAGTGTCTTGCTAGAACTCCTACAGTAAACTCCTCTTTAGGCCAAAACATGGGTATACCCCTTCAATTCCAGGCTCTCTCAGGCTGTAAGATGAGCTGCACCCAGGAACAAATCCTTTCCTTGTTTCACAACACGCTAGTGACAGAGGTGAAGAAAACATATCAGAAAGCTTTGCTTTGGTCTGGTGGAACAGTGTTTGGCATCAGCCCATCACACCATGTCAGTGGTCCTTCCAAACACAATAAAACATCCCATCATTATTGAAGCCCCTCTCTTGTGTGGTTAGGAGGAGCCCATTAAAGAAGGAAGCCTGCAGAGCTAATATCGTCTCATCACAGGCATACTTGGTGGCCAGTCTGAAGAGAGTTACAGATTTAGGAACCCTTGTATACTTCACCCATTTCCCAAGACATGGCAATATTTCACAGTGAAGTTCTAAGTTGTTTGGCCATGTGCCACACAGTACTACAAGTTTTGAATGTTCGTAGCAAGGGTGGTTTTTTCCCTCCATAAATGTCTATATGGATCTGAACAGCTACCTTTCAGAGAAGTATAGGAACAAAGTTAATAACAATGTTTCACTGCATTTCCTGTGTTTTCCCTTGTGTCTCGCAATGGCTCTACTTTCCTCTACTGGTTTGAAAGTCAAAGACCAAAATTTTGTAAGTCATTATGTAAAATAATTGCCACTTCGTTAAACAAAGAGACAAGACTTTTGGAATAGCTTTTGTTAGTTCCTCCATGAATGTTTGCCTTTAGTCTCTTTCACTTGTAACTCTCTCTTCTACAGGAGAGCATTACTAACCCTGACAGCATTGATTTTCAAATGCATGATTGCTAGTGAAATATTAAACCCTATTGATTTGAAATTCAGGATCAGATGCATGTTAGATACTCTGCATATTTTGGGGATGGACTGTTTCATTTATCAGCTCTTCCAATTGCAGAATAATTAGAACTCCATCATATTCGTCTTTTGAGATGTAGATGTACCAGTCAGATTACAGCATCCACAATCACGAAAAGTCTTCTATGTATTATGTTTACTAATTGGTCAATTTATCCTCCCTATGAATTATTTTCATTCATTTCTCAGGAAATACACTGGAACAAAGAGATCCATCTATTCATCTGCTGAAATTTCTCTTCGTTCTCTTTTCTCAATCCTTGGAAGAAGTAATAGGAGCATAATGGAGATGTCCATGATTGAAACAAAAATCAAAGAAATTATTACAAGCATTTGAACAAGAGCTGGGGAGACTGAGAAGTGCCTTTTAAGGTGTGTTAGAACTTAAGCTTAGATATGGTAGTGAAATTTAAGTGAAATACGTCAGAAAACTACTCCATGAAAAGGTGATACAAAACACCACAAAGATACTTACTGTGGGGGAACTGAACAGACTTCTGGTTAGGTTGTCCTTTGGAAACTCAGAAATACAGAGAAACGTTGAAAAAATAAGCATGGTTCCACCCTAAGAAAAACATGTTGGCATTCACCTGTCATTGCCTCTGAGGCTTAATACTCAAGGAAGGGAAACCCAGCCTGCTCAGATCAAGTCAAGTTTTGCTGATTATCTCCATGGGTACAAGTTTTAGTCTTTAACAATCAATACAGCAATGAGTATTGAAGACTTTGCCCACATTATTTATTGACATTGTCCTAAGAAAATATACAATAAAATAGATGCTGCCATTCTGCCTCACAACACTCATGGAAGATCTATGACAAAAGACTCCCGTCCATGAAAAGGTAAAATTTCAAACAGGATTTTGGATCCTAGGAAGTGATAGTTCAAGGCAAGGCTATATAGCATTGCAAGTCATTTGGAAGCGATGGATATAAGTCCCACATCTTAAATTTTCCTAGTTTCATTGCCTCTCCACAACTGAATTTGCATTACATCCACATTTTTCTTCCCCAGCCTCTCTTTCTCCAGTAAATAGTCTCAGAGCAGTCCTCCTCATCACCAAGCATCTAAAACCTACCTGATCAGTCTGAATGTCAAACACACTTTTGCAGCCTTAAGTGGAATCTAACAATTATTTCTGCAATATACTGCCTGAAATCTGAATAATTAAGTCCATGAATATATACTTTATTCCCAAAAACTCTCTTTTTACATTGACTAGTGCCAACAGATAATCAAAAAGCTTTTAACTCCTGTGTAGAAGGTAAACCAATTAAAAAATATCAGGCGGAATAACAGGTTGCTTTTAAAAACTGAGGCAAATATTCTAGCTTCACACGCTGAACAGTGCCGTGGTTCTATATCTGGTTCAAGGCACGCTGAGGAGTAAGGTCAGTGTAGGAGGTCCTGCAGGAATGTTGAAGTGGAATCACACCCCTGTACACTTCCACATGGGTGGACACAAAGGTGGTAGAGACTCCTTTCCACAAGTTTTCTGTGCCTTCAGACGTGCTCTCAAATAATGCCACAGTGTTCAGCCATTGACTGTTGTATTGAATTAATATCATTCAAATTCTGAGAAACATTTATCTTAATGCCTGCCCATCTATATCTCATTAAACAAGCAAATGTAGAACTGTCAGGTTCCTGAATCTGCCAGTAATTATGTCAGTACCACTTCAGGAACTTAATGCCAATATTTTTGTCCTGTAAAAATGCTACGTATTCAGAGTCTAGACTTATAAAGAAGAAAGTAATCCTTATACTACTATGACAGAAGAGTTTCATGCCTAGTAGACAACTCTTTATAAAGAAAATTTGGGAATGCATACCTAAATTTGTACCTTCAGATACATATATTTGATGTTAAAACATTCTTGTCACTGGTGCTTTCCACCATAGAAGACTTCATGAAGCACACCATCAGAAAGACCCTCTCATTTGGTCTTTAAGACCTTTCACCTTTGCAGCCAGTCAGATTCTATATGAACATAACTAGGTCCCTAAGGATACAGAAGGATGCAGAATCCCATTTATGAAGGAATCTAGGTTTATACGATTCTATAAGTCACCGTGCAAGTGAAAGGGAATTGAGTAATATAAGTGCAGCAACAGTGCAGGAACCCTGGCATGGAATGCTCAACACTCGTAATACCAGTTAGTGCAGCCGAGGACTGCATGGACCGGACGGCTCAGACTCAGTGGCTTGCAAAGCCCAAGCTGGGTGCTGTCTGCAGGCACAGTTGCTGTTGTGAACACCATCCGTATGCAAGCTTCTAGGTGAGAATATATTATTCTATGTAGGAATCAAATTCAAAACATTACAGCTTTACCAAGGAATACAATTTCTGCTGTCTAGAGAAAGAGCTGATACACGCCATTCAAAGACTATGCAGAGAAACACTGGCTCCCAGGCAGCAAAAAGAAAGAAAACCAGTGGAGGATCCAGCCACCAGTTCTAGGGGAAAGAAATCTGTTCACAGAAGTGCTGAACACTGCTGGGATCCTTTAATTGACTCTCAGCTAGAAACCTCCTGATTGTTTTGTCTTAATGTAGAGGCAGTGGAGACAATATATCATTCATTATGTCATTTTGGTGTTTGGCTTTTTAAATAATTAATGAACAGTCTAGGTCTTCCTTTTGCTGACCACTGAAAACTGCCCCGTTCCCATGAGTAAACCAAGGCTGGCTCTTTAAGCCCGTGATAGAAATTCAGTCAAACCTCTGGGTGAGTGGAAATCATTTGTTGTGTGACAGTGACAAGTGGCAGCTCCTTTTTGTTTGCAGTAGAGCTTAGGGAATCCATGTCTATTCATTGTCATCAGCTGAGGACTCTATTGATGGTTACCCAAAACTCTGTGGCTTTGGACAGGGGCGGCTGCAGCCACAGATATGGCAGGGACAGCGTCCAAGTCTGAATAAGAATCGCTTTGTTGGTTTCTTTCCAACAAGCTCTGCACAGAACAGGGCAACCCCAGCTGGATGTCCTGGAATCAGGGAAGCATGGACGAGATGAGCCAAGATGATGGGAGGGTAGATATGCCAGGAAAGCATTGCTCTATCTATCTACTCCTTCTGATGTCAGTTCGTATGTTCTTGCTACTGGTCACTCTCAGAAACAAATATCTAGCTAAGATGAATTGTTGCTCTAACTTACTATGACCATGATGATATTCTGGGAAGCAAAATCAGACTTATACTTCAGGAGGCAGGAATTTATCTCCCTGAAAAGAACAGTTATGTAGAACAGAGAACAAAAATTTTTTGCATACTCCTTTACATGTATCATTGTTGAGCCGACACAGTATGAAAAGCCAAGAGGGCGACGCTGGGGAGAAGATCAGCTAGGAGCAAAAGCCCTTTGCAGATATCTGTTTCGGTTTGTAGGGTGCCTTTTAGATGATATTTTTTTTGTTGCCTCTTCTGTTACGAAGCAGCACTATTTTTGACACACACACAGTTGTATGCACTTCCAATATACCTGCAGGTTAGATTTATTACTTAAGAGACCTGAATGGGTAATTTGTTTTCTTCATGGAACTGCTTTACTCCTGCTGCACACACACTCAACTTGTTACTCAGGGGTTGCTCACTCAGCTTTATGTTCCAGCATCCTCAGCAGACCCAAACTAGGCAGGCTGTACTAAGCGCAGTGCAGCCTAGAGACATGGAGACAAAAAGCAATTACTGACTCAACGAATTCAGAATGTTAACTTGTCATGAGAGATAAAGGCAGAAAAAATAATTGGGCAAATTAAAAAGTAAATTGTTGGTGAAACGATTAGTAGACTAACAATGTATGTTGCAACCTTAGCATAACTCCAATTGTCTTCTTTAAAACAATTGTTTCATTTCCTGAGAAGGTGATGCAAAGTCTCAGATAGATGCCAAAATGAAGAGTTTTCTTGGGAAAAATTTGATCGTGGTGCAACTTTTCTTCATTTAATGGTAATAGCCTTGCAGGATCTTTTTGTGGGTAAAGGGTGTCCTGCTGGAAAGCCATTAAGACTTTCACCAGAAGTGAATCTGTTAAGAAAGCCCACAGTCCTTTTTCTCTCATATAAATACCTTTTCTGAGGTAAAAAATATAAATAAATAAATAATGAAATCTCCCCATTTACAGCTGAGACTGTTTGTGACCTTGAGTCCCATAGAGGTTAACCTGCTCTGATTAACTTTCTCATGTTATTCCATTAAATAAAAACAGTTTTGACACCCAGAGACTAAGGCATCCTAGAGATAATACAATAACCTTATGCAATCATTCCAAATTGAATTGCAATAATTCATTTAGGTGACCATACATATTTGTTATGTGTAATATGAAACATTGCAAAATGAAATCAATAGAAACGTTTCTTGTTAATGAAGATATACTGTGCTGTTACGTGCGGGGTTTGGACTCCATATCACAGAAATCTTATTTGTATTCTAAGTTTCAGAGTATCATGCTATTTTAAAATGATGAAAGCATTATTTTAGAATTATATGGCTGGGCATCTGGAAAATTATATCATGCATTTTGCTCCATGAGTTGTTAATTAAAAATGGAAGTCCAAACCACCTAACATTGCTAGGAGTTTGGCTGTTTTCTTCAACAGGCTTCACCCTAAGTGTTTTAGGGAGTGTTATTGGATTCCCAAAAAACTTCATACAACTGACACAGGTGTTCTGGTTTTGACAGTTACAGTAGAAGGTTACCCATTCTAAATGGGAGATTTTAAAAAATAAACCTTACTAATATCTGTGATGCTGATTAATGCCTATGAAAGACAAACACAGTATTATGTGTATGAATCCCTTCCTTCTCCTCCACATGCTGCTTTGCAAAACTCTCATGGAGCAAAATCAGATCAAAAAGGTCTCTGTCCCTCTCACTAAATTGTTTCTAGTGTTTCTGGCTCTTATAAAAGCCATACAAAGAGACAAAAAACACTCTTTCTGCTGTGAACTCACACTGTTCTGCATGTCTGCATGCACAAGCTTACCTTGATGTACAGAAAAGATCACTGTGACTTTGCATTTATTTTCAGAGGATGGGAGTCAAATTACTCTTGGTGTATAGGCAGTGCACAGTAGACTGAAGACTCCGAAGACATCAGCTTCAGGCTCAGCCATGCTAACTCAGAGTTGGGCCAAGGTCATTAAACTCAGCATGAACTAAATCTGAGATTATTACCCAGCAAGCCTCCCTTGACAAGCTGTCTGTATTACCAGGTCTTGGGTATATGCCAGACAGACTAGAATGAAATGCAGCTAGATATCTTCTCATGCCCAAGTTACTCGATTTCAAACCACATGGAAGATCACTATGTTGTAGTACAGATGTATTCAGTGTCTTTGGCATAGTATATTTCTCTTCATTTGGTCTTTGCTAAAAAATCTCTGGAAAGTAAAATCAAGAAAAAGAAGGGGGGAAAAAAAGGACAAAAACCCAAAAACGTGGGCACAGTAGAATATTTAACCACATGTATTGCAAGCTGCTATCCATTTTCCTATTAGAAGCATGAGATGCCTCCATACTCATTGCATAGATTAAAGCAGCATCAAATTTGCATAAATTTGCTGAAAAAGGCTCTTTAAAGCCCTAAGCAGAAACATGTATTAAGTTCAGCCAAGACAACGCTGGAGGGAAAGCTGAGGCAAAGATTGTAACTTAACGGGAGGCAATTTAAGTTGTGCAGAAGAGCTCTTTCGATGTAGTGGAGAGCTATGGACACAGTGATTAAAGGAGGTTGAACTCTTTGACCTAGAAAATCAAACTGGTGACAACTCAGTATGTTAAACTACATTAAAATTTATGACATTGAAGAAGAGGATCAATGTGTGTGTGTGAGCGTGTATGTATATGCGTATAAAGCTTGAATTAAGAGCTCTCTGGAGTGGGGAAAGAAATCACCTGCAAGATTTTCAAGCACCTGGAGAAGCAAAGGTTCCGCATTCGTTTACTGACCCCAGAATGATGTGAAGATCTCTTTGAGAGGAAGAAGGAAACAGACACAATGCCTTGAAAAAGAAAACTGTAAATGGTCATTAGAAGAAAATATCTGAAGAAGTTTCACAAAGTAGCTGTAATATTTTTTCTAACTCAGGCAAATGACCCCATGACAGCAGTAACCTCTGGCTAGGGAACTGGGCACTGTAAACTCAAACACCTTTGCCACTGTTCAGGAGTCAAGCAGGGGTTTGTTCAGTGCAAAACAAACTTGCTGTGGAGCTAAAAACTTATGATGAAAAGCAGTGCATTGTAGCACACTTTCTTAAAGCAAGTTCTTCTTTTTAATTTCAATAATGATTTCTGAAATTAAAGGGATGTTGTCAAGGTAAAGTCATCTCTCAGACTAGGAAACAAACCACATATGTTGCTAATAGCAGTCCTTTTTATTTCAAAGTGGGCATTAAAATGAATTAATTTTCAAGAGGTTTTGCCTTTAGCTTCTATTTTCATATATTTCAGCCTGAACTAACAGTTCTATTTCTGTTTAGAATTAAGTCCATGTTATTTCTGATGAAAATAAAGAAACTCTTATAAACCTTCTGTCCTGCTTTAGCCCATCCTTCCCCAACTAGGACAGCAGTTGGACTGGGCAGCTATTACCCCAATCCCCCTCACAGGGAGAGGGGAAAGGGAAATGAGAGAGAGACGAGTGGGTTGGAAGCCAAAACTAAACAAGCTTTTATGAAACAATAATAAAAAGGAAAATAACAATATTAAGAAGAGAACAGTAGAATATATACAAACATATAAAACCAAACTTCCTCATGAACTTCAACACTGATGCTGTAGGGCAGGCATGGGGAAAATCCCAGACTAGACTCAGTTGCAGATGGAAGCTGGACTCAGGAACCAGCTTCAGGAACTGGATCAGGATCAAGGCAGACTGACTGATAAGGTCCTCACGAATCAGCCATCAAAGAAGAGAGTTGGAACCTTGTGATTCCAAAGCTTTATACTGAGTATGACGTATATGGAGTGGAATAATTCTATTGGTCAGTTTTGGGTCATCTGTCCTGTCCTGCAGGTTCAACCCCCTTTTTCGCTTTGACTTATGGCATTCCACCAACTGGATCACTGAATTACATAGGAATAAGTATAAGCAATGGTCTCTCTACATACCAATGTCCCATTCTCTTGTGGACAAACATCAGGCTTATCACTTCTAAAGGCATACACTATCTGAAAAAAGAGTTGGTAGCTTTCAGAAACTTAAGTTATTTGGAAGAGACTTGGCTGAAAAGTTAGAGGATTGGTTCTGCTCTGTCTCAAACTGGAACACATTCCTAGGGTCACTTGCATTTTCCAAGGGAAGCAAAATCAAAAGTAAAGGGCAGCACTCCTTTCATGAGGGATGACAGTTCCCTGTGCCAGTCTGATAGTACTGTAAAACTACTTCTCCTTAGATTTGTTTTGTTAATTCAAAAGAGGAAACCATTAAAAAGCAGACATAACCCCAAATCAAACCAACAAGCAACACAACTGAAGTTACATGACACAGAAATTGTTACATATGCTCAAAGGGTTGCTTCCCCCTGATTTTAGTAGCCACATATGTGTTCTAAATTTAATAAGTGTCCCTTACTCACCACCCCAGCCACCACTGTCAAGGCACTCATGTAAAACACAGCAGCAGTCCCTGTCAGACAAGGTGTCTTCCTGCAGTATTTAAATGCATTTTGTTCTTTGTCCAGAAGTAAAGATCTTCAGAAACCTTTGTGCACTTCCAGGATCTCTTTCAAAAAAAAAAAAAAAAAAAGAAAAAAAAAAGAAAAAAAATGAAGAATTTTATTGAAATTTTATGGAAAGCTGGACTATGAACTATAGTTTTAAGGGAGCATCTCCAAAGAATTATTGTGAACTCCATGAAATAAGTACATGACAACACTAACACCTCAACGGCAAAAGAGAATGTTATTATTTGGCAGGGCTAATTCTGGGACGTTGGTTTAACTGCAAGTTGACATTTGTATTAGAGGTGGGCTTCCTTCCATGGTTCCTTGCTTCTGGTGTCAGTTGTGTCCTTACACCAGAAACAGGCTTAGAAATCTAGCAGTGTGACTTACTGCTCTTTTACACTCAGTCCCTGTGTACATCCACTTCCACAGCCAGGAGATGATGTACACAGGCTTCTACATTTTCATGCTTTCCAATTCTTGCTCTTATAACAGTCTTCTGTGAGAGCTAGTCAGTACTACCTCAGCGAAAGTGATTCTGATAGCAGAGCTGATGTGTTTAACAAGCGATAAATTAAGAATTTAAGCTGCTTTGACTGAATGTGCTCACATCTAAATGGCACCTTGCAGTGCTGGATGATTCCCTCATAATGATGAATGAAAATTCAATAAGGATTTCAGAGCCAGAATGTGGAAAAAAGAGCGTGCATGACTGCAGTATTGGCATGCAGTTGGCCTTCTGCTTTATGTGCATCCCATTCTCATGTGGATTGGGGTGAAAGCTGAGGGAGGAATTGGAAAGACTGAGTCAAGGCACAGCCTCAAAGTGCATGGTGGGTGAGGTAATTTGGTAGTTTTTTGTGGGAATTAATTTAGAAAGATGACCCTACCTTCCCAGTAGATTTGAACTGAGTCTAGCATGGAGAGTACTTGAGCAACTATAGGTGGTTAAATGGGTCTGGGCTTTTCTAGGTAAGTACATGCAGCTCTCTCTGTGTACCCACTGCAGGGTGGTGACTGTGGTAGTATTATATATAGAAAGGTAAAGTTCCTGATGTAAGAGAAATGCTTGACCTTTACTCTCTAACTCCTGCCCCTTCCACAGGAAATGCCAACTCTTACAACACTTAATGAAGAGGGTGCAGAGGAAGACCTGCACTCACATTGGGTTTTATAAGTGTATCCATTAGAACAGTGTTCCAAAGCCTCACAATAATACAAATACTAAATCAGGTTCACAATATTAAGCTCATGAATTAATATGAGGGGACAGATCATACAAAAGACCCCTTCTATTATGTCTTTGTCCTCCTCATAAGGGATATTTAATTCTCTCAGACACAGAAAAACTTCCTTTCAAAATAACCTTAATTCTTCTCAGCTGTGCTCAAATATTGCCCTCTCTTAGCTGTAAGATGTTTCTAACTTAGTGTGTGCCAGTAAAACTGGTACTTGTCCTGTTTCACATGCTTCTCCCTGGTTTTTCCTCACAACCATCAGTCCAACTTTGTACTTGTGGTCTCCACTTTATTCCACTCCCTTGTGAAAGCGGATTGCACTGGTCAAATTAGGCTGCACACTTCTTTCCCTTTTGACCATGATGGTCTCTTTCGCTCTGGCTGTGCCTAAGAGTGGAACTGGCCCCGTGCCACCAGCCGGAGAGCCAGAGGTCCCGCAGCCTCACGTGGCCTCCGCGGCTGGGAACTGTCCACCGGGAGTCTGGTGCTGAAGGAGCCGGGAAACACGCACTCACCCGCCCTCCTGGGCCACCACCCCCTGCTGGGGCTCGAAGAGAGCACCCCTCCAAAATGTTGCCAGTAAGCATGGGTAGGCTCTTCCTCCAGAACGCAAAGGTTAGGAAAGATTCTTTACTTTACTGCTGCCCAAAACTTCCAGGAACTTGTCTTCTTTTGACGTATCCTGGGCTGCATCAAAAGAAACGTGGCCAGCAGGTCGAGGGAGAGGATTCTGCCCCTCTCTTCCTCTCTTGTAACACCTGGAGTATTGGGTCCAATTCTGGAATCCTCAACATAAGAAGGATATGGAACTGTTGGAAAGGGTCCAGAGGAGGGCTACGAAGATGATCAGAGAACTGGAGAACCTCCTATATGAGGTCAGGCTGAGAGAGTTGGGCTTGTTTGACTGGAGAGAAGGCTCTGATGAGGTCTTATAACAACCTTCCAGTACCCGAAAGAGACCTACAACAAAGCTGGAGAGGGACTGTTTACAAACGCTTGTAGTGATAGGACAAGGGGCAATGGGTATAAACAGAAAGGGGCAAATTTAGACTAGACATAAGGAAGAATTTCTTCACCATGGGAGTGGTGGGGCACTGGAACAGGTTGCCCCCGGAAGCTGTGGCTGCCCCATCCCTGGAGGTGTTCAAGGCCAGGTTGGCTGGGGCCTTTGGCAGCTTGATCGTGTGGAATGTCCCTGCCTATGGCAGGGGGAGTGGAACTAGACGATCTTTAAGTTTCCTTCCAACCCAAACTATCCTATGATTCTCACCAAAAAAGGGGGAAAAAACTTACCCTTACAATTCAGCCACCCACTTTTATGGGGCTTTCTTAATTTAAAAAGCCACTTTAGCCCCTTGTTATCTCTTTACATGTCTGTAGTTTGTTGGGAACTTTCTAGGAACTCAGATGCAGCTTGTCATCAAGTGATTGTGTAACAACTCTTCACGGAGTTAGTTTCTGCAAAGAAAATGTAAATGAAAATGTTTGTTCTTCATTGTGTGTGTGTCTGGCACAACATTCTGTTCTGCCCAAACAGACAGCCAGTTTCTCTTTCTTTCTCCGCTCCTCTTATTTTTTTATTCTCCACTCAGATCTTAATTTAAGAAAAAAAATAAATATGTTGGATACTTCTGTTAGCAGCTCTTTCTGACCTGTGAGACATCTATGAACTGGGACATTCTGATGACTGAACAAAATATTTTTCCGCTCTGGCATTTTAACTATTTCATACTGTTGTAATAATATGGAAGAAAATCTCTCCCTCTCCCCTTCATAATTTTTCATGCCAAATGGCCTTAACTAGTGTTCCTATTTCATGGCTGAAATCTAAAGATCCGATAAAAAGACAATTGTTCTGCCCAGTATTTGTCTTTACAAGTACTGTCTTGCCAGCATCAAAGATATACCATTTAGTTTATATTTTGGTTGTTATCCACTTCTGGCACTGATGTGAAGTCCTGCAGTGCATCGTTGTTTTGATAGTTAAGGTCCTACCTAGCACCGTGATGTAGATGTTACACCTAAGATGTATCAGAATGGCCAAGCTGGATAATGCTGTTACTTTTCCTACCCCATTCAGATAACTGACAGGTGATTAGGTAGTGTTTCTTACCATAATGTCTGTTCCCCTGCTCATGTAGACTAGCATAGACAGCGAGGTAAGTCAAAGCAAAGATATATCACAACAACTATACACTATCGGCCTCTTTCTGCTGTCATCCTTTTGGGGTTTTTTTCCTCCAATTGTTTTGCACTGTAGTCAAAAACTAAAAGTCAAGATTTGGAGACATGATAAGCAAAGCATTATCTTCTTGCCTCACTAGCCCTTCTTCCCATGCGATTTAATTCTTTTCAGTTTTATTTTGTAAAGGCTGCTGCTGCTGCTTTTGGTGATACTGTTCTTCAGCCACATGATTCTCTCAGGTAGAAAAGGTGGGCAGAAATAATTTTCTCCCCAGAATATATCAGTAATTGATCCATGTTTGGCCACATCAGTTTCCAATACTTTTGCTCTCCATCATCTTTCTTTTCTTTACTGTTTTTTTTTCAGGACAGTCATTTCACATGGCAATATTCTGTGAATGCTTTGGGATCATCACTGGAAAAAATAGTAGGGTGTAGGCAATTAATAAGGATCTTGTGAATCTTTCTTATGTTTGCAGGAGGGGAGGTTCTTCTTGGTAATTTATCCTACGTGTGAATTCAAAAAAATACTATTCTTTTAAATTTTTAAGAGTCCTTGAAAAGTATAATTTCTACAGATCCTACTTTTAATGTAGGTAAAGATTCTACTTTTAATCTAACTATTTTCTAAGCAGATAGAGTACGAAGAAATTTTCTTGACTAACTATTTATCGGTTTTATTTTATCTATATTTTACAAGACAAAAGCCAGAGGTTCTGTCTAGGGTGTTAGAAGAAGTTTAAGAAAGGATGGCATTATTCCTAAAAGAAGACATTCTGAAAAGAATGACTAGACCTCAAGAGAAATCTGAAATTGAAGGCAATATGAATCATCTTTGAGCAGTCCTCCTGAAATTCTGAACTGCACGAGAACAGGAAGGAACTTCCCATACATAGTTCCTCCTCTCTTTTTTAGGGTCAGTAGTTTAGGTGAGGGGCCCTCAGCGATCAGGTTTAGATCCATGCATCCAATGTTTTTCTGCGCTGAAAGTACACTGCCTAAATTGTTCCAAACTCTTTGTCAGATCTTCACCACTACTACTACTACTATTACTACTACTACTAAAAAATTAAATTCTTCCCTCATCTACTGTATGTAGAAGTCCAGGAGGTTAAATAGCCAAGATTCAACTATCTTAAAAGAAATGCAGGGAGGTTCTGCACTTGATGACAGATGGAAGGGTAGTCTGTTTGACTCATGAAGTACATCTTTATAACATAATGTCAACTAAAACTACACAGCTGGCTAGTCATCAGTGCAGGTCTAGGTTACAAATGAAACTAAGAGATCTTTCCATCTTAAGAAAAATTCAATGCTCAAAAATAATTACATCCAGGAAAAAATGGATAAGTAACTATTTTGGAGAGTTATTTCTTCACAACAGAAGCCTAGAGGTTCAGACTTTTGTTTGATTTGTACTCACAGAAGAGAAGTCTGTTCCAACAGCAAGATCAAACTTCACAGTAGACAGTAAGAGGAAAGAGAGTTTTAGACAAACAACTGTTACTCGAAGATTACCTGTAATATTTCAGCATATGATTTTAAATATGGTTCTACAATCCTGCCTTCAGGGTTCCTATCATTTTCATGAGGAACCTTGTGGGAGATGTGAACAAAGATTAAGGCCTGAAAAATTTACATAAGACTAGACTGTCCTTTCTCCTGTGTACCTATGGCTGATATGTGCACAAGTGGCAGAGCCTTTGGGTAACTCACAGAATAATGAATGCTGTCTGGAGAAAGGGAAGGTCAGGAGCTTTGTCTTGGATGGGTGAAGTACTTTTGATAGGGTCTACATGTATTGTTTTATTCAGGGCTCTGATTCAAGGTCAAAATAAGTAAAACATTGGAAGCAGGAAGAAAGACATCTGTACCCTACTATATGCCTCCCAACCACATAGTAAGGATGTGAGTAAGTTAGGATGCACAGGAATGGTTCAAATCTGTGACAAAGAAGGTTTAGACTAGACATGAGGAAGCATTTCTTTACCAAGAGGGTGTTCAAACACTGAAACAGGCTTCCTGGAGAAGTGGTCAATGACCCAAGCCTGGCATTATTTAAGAGGCATTTGGACTATGCCCTAAACAACATACTTTAATTTTTTGTCAGCCTTTGGTCAGACAGTTGGACCAGATCATCATTGTAGATTCCTTCCAATTGAAACATTCTATTCAGTATGCTATGTAAGTACACATTTTCCTCATCTGCCAAGCTGATAAGGAGTTTGTCCTACTTGGGTATGCTGACTCAACCCATGAAGATGAGGTTCTGGCACCCCTCAGGCTAATGCTGATGTTCATAACATGCAAGGCAGAGGTACTAGGCAAGAGATACTAGCCCAGGTCCCAGAAGCTCTCTCAGCAGAAGGCTGTACCATAATTGCAATGAGCTCATAATCGCTTCTTCACTTCTCACATCTCAGTCACAAAATATGGGTATACTCTAAAATAATTATGCAGACAAATAAGAATATATTCCTGCCAGTGCCACTGGGGCACACGTTTAATGTTGTTAAAACAAAAAAAAATGTTAACTTAATTGAATGACAATTTCTAAATCTAATAGATGTGCATCTTCACTTGCAGCGGGCTTTAGCTACCTTGTGTCCTAAGGAAAGGTTAAGCCTTCAACTCTTGTGTCAACTCTTCTATTGTAATTGGAGGCCTTCAATAGTGAGATTCCACTAACAAGATTTATAGAAGTATTAAGTGACTGCCACAGTAATGGTCTTTACCAACCTGTAACCATAGAAATATTTTCTGCATTTTATGATTAAAGTCAAATTTCTTCTTAGATTCCAAAGCTGAACTTAATGTTCTCAAAGTAGGAAGCCTGATTTAATGAGAAGTCATGACTGCAATATTATAACACTAACTCTTCTTTGTCCTGAACTCTAATAACAAATGAAATTTCAAAATGTCAAATTCTGATATTTTGTTACACAGTTTAATGAGTTCTTGCCTCAACAATTCCAACGAATATCCAGTGGAAAAATGATTCCAAAGAGAAACATTCAGATGAGTTAGTCTAACTCCCTGCATGCCACAGATTGCACAATCCATGGTATTTGTTGTGTTCTGCCATTGTGGTGTTCTTGAGGGGAGAAAAGAGGCACAGCACAGCATGAACTCGTCACCATGTGGCCAAAACTAGTGCCATTAGTGAATGATGTGTTGACAGTGGACCTGACACAGCTACCTTAGAAGGCACCTTTCTTTTGGTTGTCTTTGACACTGTATTTTGTGCTTGCATATTTATCATCTTATTTTCAGTTACTTTATGGTAACACTTATCAAACTTCCACTTATTTCTTGAAGAATATTATTCATATTTTGGAAGTATTTGTGAACTGGAGGGCATTTAAAGAACATATAACTATGTCTACTCACAAAAAGTATTTAACAATGTTCTTAAACTTACATGTGTTAAAATCAATGGAATTTATCATTTTTTTATGCCACATGCCACAAACATTTTTAAGTCTAGCTGTATTCCACATGACTTTGTGAGTAGAGCTGGGTAAACTTTTTTCATCAAGAAGATCTGTGCATTTCTAAAATCTTCACATGTTTCCTAGCATTCTTACATATTGACTCACACATATCTGGTTACTAAGTTCTGATGTCTTAGGAATTATCTATACATTATTTACTATATCTTTCCTTGCCTCTTTCTCTTCTTAAGCTCTGTCACCATAGCAAAAATACTGAAAGTAGTGATGAGTACACTATCAATAAACATAATAATAATTGATTTCTGGAAGATGAAAAATCTGAAATTAGTGGCAATTTCCCTCAAGAGTGTTGTCTGATTAAATTAATATTCATCTTAGTCTTTCTAAGTCATTATTACTCTGCTTATCTGCTCAGCAAACCTTTGTGATGAATCTGTGGGGCAAAGCCCAAAAGAAAGTGAATTATTATTGCATAGTCCAGTATTTTTTAAACTGGAATCATCTTCATTTTAAAGAAAAAGATGAAGGATCGTGGAGATGCTAAAAGTTGTGAGTTTACCCTACCTTTTTCAGTACAGCTATCTATTTCTGAAGAAAAAAAGAGGCCAATGTCTGACAGGAGCAGTGGTACACAACATTGTCCCATCTGATGGCTGCCAGTCCTCTATCTGAAGAATTATCTGAAAGCCTGAGCTGGTCTCAAAGAACATGTGAGGCATGATGATGAAAGATTAATTTAGACTGGAATATATGAAAAGTAGCGTTACCAAGATGATCAGGGTGACTGAGAGTCTGGTAATCAAGTTCAAACGTAGAGACCTCGGTTTTATAATATTGTTAAATGAATGTTGTGTGGTCCTGCAGTTGTAGTCTACAAACTTCAGGAGGGAGGAAAAAAGATGTACGTTAATGAGAAATGTTCACAAAAATATAGAAGTGTGAACTAGCAAAGGTTATGTTTCAGCAACGAAGCTCAGGTAAGCTTCTACATGTCACAGCAGTAGCAGAGGAAAGACATGACCAATTCTCCTAATGTGATATGTGATGCAGTTGCCTAAGATAAATGGGGCTGGGATGGTCAGGCATCATCAGTGTCTGTGCAGGGAAGCAACAATTTTCCATTACTTCATGTTTCCTGATAAGTTATACTGGATTTCATTGCTGTTGCTTTTGCATTCTGACCAAAATGCATAGAGTGATCTCAAGCAGTGACACCATATTTCAGTCAAACTTTGGAGTTTAAGTTCAAATTCAGATTACAAAGTAAGCATCCTGTGAAATCAAGAAATCACTGAACAGCACATTTCTGAGACAGAGAAGTTTTCTTAGCAGACTATTGAAGCCATTAATGATTCAGACACCACTAGAACAGTTCATTATTGAGGGAGACAGCATTCATATTCTTTAGGCAATGCATCCTTCATCAGTCCTTAATAATACCTAAATTGAGCTCTCCTTAGTGGGCTTCCTCTCTTCAGAAAGTAGGAAGAAACCCTGCACTACAGGAACTGTAGTTAACTGCCTGATTCTTTGCACCCTGTGTGGTTTCAGAGAGGAAACAAAGAGCATTTAGAGTGACTGAATCACATCAGATCTTCCAGACATCCTCATTAAGCTGTTATAATTAGGGTTGTGTTGTTTTCTTCATTTTCTTTCAATAGTGTTAGCTGGCAAAGACTGATGCCTTTAGCCCTCTAATAAATTAATTATTAATGTAGGAGTTAATAATTCATGTTAATTGGTACTATGAGCTACTTTCTCCAACAAATGTGAGCAAAGGTCAAAACTTGTTAACAACAGAGGTGAATTCTATTTTTAAGTTTTCTGTTCCATAATATATCTGCAAAATCAAGCTATAGCTTGCAGAAATTAACTATGTTTTGAAAGACAAGCACGTATGGAAGGTAAAAAGTCTGGTCTCTTCATTTGGCTACAAAGTACGATTAACCGGATATTTGCACTGCCTTTGTCATATCCAGATACCCAGAGAATTTAGAATTGCCCACCTTGGATAAGTAGAAAGTATCTCTCATGTTGCCAGGAAAACACAAGGCTGAGCAGGGAGTGATCAACAAAAAAGTAGACTGAGAAGATGTCAATTACTGAAGCATGGGGATATTATTTTAATACCCTTTGGTAAGTGCATTACAGCACTAAGTGTACATGTTGCCTTTCCTGAAACAGAAGAACCTGTTCAATCCGCGTTGTAATTGTGAGGTTTACCTTAGAGGAAGATCAAATAATTCTCTATAATTATTACTTGCTGCTCAGATAAGACAGATTCACCACTCACTCATTGTATGAGGTGCAGTGCTTTGATCACTGTCCTCCTAAATGCAACACAATTTCATGTGAGTGCCTATCCCAGCCCCATGCCCTTCATCTGGAACATTAGAGCTGGAATCTGCTTTTAATTTGATAGGATGTTTGAACAAGGCCATGTGTTGTCGCATGTGTTTAGCAAGTAAACGTTTTCCAGTGTAAAGAATAAATCCACAGTCTTTCTTCAACAACCAACAGGAAGTCATGTTTTTGTTTGTGTTTTGTTTATAAAACAGAGATTCAAAAAAAGTAAAGTGAAGAAAGATATGTGTAGACTCTGGGAACAGCTTAAAAGGAACGAACAAAAATATGTTTTTAATAAAAACAATCAGCCTTTCTTAATGGTTGTAATGATCTATTGTAAGTAACTTATATAACACAAGGCTTTCACTGTACTCATTAGAACTTGGCAACTCATTTTTCAGCATTTAAACATGAGAATGAGATGGGACTTCATCCAATATCCACTGTCATCAGTGGGAGTTCTTCCACTGACTTCTGTGGGCACTGGGTCTGGCCTCTGCTCAGCAGGACATTTTCTTTCTGGGAAGAAAAACCTATCTTTTTTGAAAGGTTTTCCTTTATGATATGGCTGATACAGCTATTTACTCTCTTCTCATTGTTTTGCAAAATCAAGCCGATATTTTATAAAGAGAAGAAAGTACATCACGGGGGGGGGGGGGGGGGGGGGAGGGAGGGGGAAGTACAGTTTTATAACATTTTGTTCCTTTAACAGGAAGAGTTAAAAATACTGATGGAAAACATCTGACGTCATCTACTTGTGTCAGATTTTTCACTATAAGTGTATATTGTTTCCATAACTGAAGTACAATTACACACATTATGGTAGAAATAACAAGTAAATGTAGGTATTTCATTGCTACCATTATATATTTAAAATATCCAAAAAGTACACATATGTGAAGCCACTGTTACAATGCTGAACAAAGAAAGACTCTTTCTCATTTCTTCCAATAACATATGTAGAACTTGTTTCCACAAGGCAACTTGACCAGCACTGAACTCAGGATGAATCCATGAGCTTATTTATCTGACGTGTAGGCAGGCCCAGTATAGCTAAGGTGTTTAGTCTGCCTTGTAACAACATCGAAGACCAAAATGAAGCTGGCTTATGGAGCATGCCAGGTTTTGCCCTGCTGTAAGAGCTTAATAAGGCCTTTTCTTCTGCTGCTTCAGAATAAGTCGTACAAGGGAGAAACCACTGTTGCTTCTCCTATTGCCATCACTACTTGGTTTGGCCTTTCACTTTCGCCAAGGTCTTTTCTCCTACTCTGAATCGTTTCTCATCTATTTACATCCTCACATTTTCTGGGAACAGGATTTACCCTTGCTTTTTGTGATCACCCTTAAAACAAGCTCAAACTCTTGTTGCATATTGCAATAATTTCTAGAAAACACTTCAGGTATGATTTTTTTTTTGCTTTTTAATATGAACTGAAAACAAAATTGTTTCTACACGTAGATCTTATGAAAGTCTATCAACAATCTGAGTAATATAGGGTTGACTTAAAGTGAAAGCTCAGCAGCGAAAGCAAGAAAACACTTGCATTTCATGTTATGTTGTTTGCAATTAAACACTTTTAAAATATAATACAAAATTCTTTCTACCATTCTACCCGTTTTCTGCTATCCTTTTATGATCTGTCTGTGCCAAGCATGTACAGAGTGTTATATATTAACTATTTTATTTCATATCCCTTTAAACAGACGGCACTGCAGAACAGTAAACAGTCAAATCTGGTTCAAACAGCGATATTATCATCAAGTTAACAGGCAATGTAATTATACCAGGCACGAATCTACAAGGATAAGGGCAAGCACTAACTGTTGGCTGGGGGTGATGTCTCATTTCTTTCTCTACCTCAGGGCCCATGCTAACCTGTCATGCTGCTGCAGTACATCTCTAGGATGGAGCCTGCCATGTGTACAAAAAAAATCCAAGCATAAAAAAAAGCTTACTTGGACTCGTACCCAGATCTACGTTAAATTATTTTTTTTCTTCGTCTTTAGTTCACATTAAGCAGAGAAGGATTTCAAGTCAAAGGAAGAAAAACTCTGAAGGAAAAAATTCTACAACAGACAACTTATAAAAATCCTGCGAACACTTACTAGAAAGCATGCACATATGTGGGACACTACAAACACAGTCCTCTTTGTAGGCCTGGGATGTGAATCAGTGAAGCTATTCATGGTAAAGTTACCACCGTAAGTGTTTGCAGGACCCGTCCCTCTGTGTCTTCTCTTCTCCATTATCAGTTCCCCAGACCCATAAGTGTTACTAATGCACAGCTAAATGTAGCTCAGAGGGAGTTTAGTTGGGAAGATGAGTGGTTTCTTGTTCTCTACCCACATAGAAGGAAAAGGGACAGAGCTAAAAGGCTAACGTAACAGTCTGCTCTTGGCATCGGCTGTTGCTAATTTTCTTTGGCGTGCTTTGACTACCTGTCTGAAAGGCTGCTGCAGTGCAGGAAGGAAATTTTTCAAGAGATTAAACTATTATTGTTTCCTGTGTGGCTGTCTTCACTGTATATGAAAAAAAGCTTTAAGGGCACTTGAAAAGAGATTTGTCTGAACAGCAAAGTTGTTGTGATTCATCCCCCGCCTCCCTCCTCAAAGAGTCGGGATTTGGCCAATTTCCTCAGGAAAGTGGTTGATTAGGGCCCATGGATTTATCCACAGCTTACATATGAGATGTCATAAAGGTGATTAATGGTGAACCCTCCATCATAGGAAGCTCAGGGTTTAGAAAAGCTGTTTTCAAGGGCAAGGAAGGAAAATAAGTCATTTGTATTTTTGCCAAAATGCTTCGGTGTTTAAATGCCTCTTTGTGCTCCTGGCAATTAATGCTGCTGCCTATCAGAGGCTGATGTATTTTCTGATTTTACAAGTTTGTTTGAAAAATTGATTCAATGTGTTTCAGTGTTTACGTAAGAGGATATTGTGGAATTAAAATAAAATGTTTCCACAAGACCAGCGTTTGTTGCTATCCTTGAATCTGAGCATGATGTTGGAAGATTTTTTATGGCCCTTCCCAAGAAAAAGTTCACCTTGGTTTTCCCCAGAAGGCAGTGCTATTATAGTGCAACTTGATGAGTGCTTTGGGAGATAATTACCTGCCCTGACAAAGAAAACCTGCACTGAGACTTTGAGAATTCACTAAAAGTTCCAAAACATTAGATTTTTCTTATATTCTTTCTGACACACACTTCCTTTTTCCAGTCATTCATGTCACTAATTTCAATCACGGCCCTCTCTACAGGAACTATCTGCCAACTCTCACATTTTCGTTTGGTTTTTAACTGAACAGTTGGGCAAAAGGAAACACCATAAAGCATGTACAAAGACTTAACTCCCTCTTTTTGGTTTCAATTTGGATTTTTACATGGTACCTCAGTCTCCTGTGTAAGCACACGAGGCAGTGCTTTTAAGTGTGAGACATTGTAGGAAGTGTGATTAATCCCCTGTAGTATCAGGGAGAGCTACAGATCAGAAAGATGGGGACCTCAATTCCACCACATGCGTTTGACAGGCCTGTATCCTTCCCTGCTCTTAGCACTTGCTCTGTTAAACAAAGCAAACCACCCGAAAAGGAAAACACAATTCTGACCCAGTCTTAGGGTCCTCGCTCCAAGGCTGAGTTTAGGCAAAGCACCAAAGGTCTTTCATCATTGTGTGGGACTGAAAACGTCTCTGAGAACCAGGACACCTGCAAGCAATACTGTGCTGACTAGGATGATCTATAACAGCAGGAACAGCTTTCTATTGGAAAATATCTCTGTAGATGAAAATTCTAGCAAAAGCATTCAAATAAATCCTCCAGAAGGGCCTGGTTCTGGCCCTGACAGAGATCACAGACTGGTGCAGGTGGGAAGACAGCATCCCCAGTCCTCTCCTGGGGAAACGTTTCTAGTAGTCTTTCCTGGCATCTGCTGACAGCAAAGCAGCTTTTCCTCACACAATGAAGTAAACAATTTATGCCAGGAATAGGATGGAGGAAACCAAATACATGTGGGCATTGTGCAACATTATGCAACATCTGTTAATAGTAACTAACTCTGGGAGAGAAAAATGAGGACTCCTGATGAACTGGTTCCCAAACTCTATTTTTTTAGACACATTATGACACAGTTTCCTCCTCTTGAACGCTTCGATGTTTTGTCCCTAGTCCTCCATCCTCTTCTTATCACACTTATTTTTTTCATAGCTGGTTCCATTACCACTAGCTACTTCACTTCTCTTGTTCCAGTCCCGGCACCCTTTTCCCCTGCTCCACCTTTCACAATACCCTAACCAGCATCTAAGTCTTTTCCTTTTTCTGTCTCTCAGTTTCTTGTAAATCCACCTTATCTCCTCATCTCAACTCCCAAATTCTCTGTTTTCCATGTCCTGCGGTCATCTTACAGCCACAGTGGGGCAACCTGCACTCTCAGCATCACCAGAAACAATGCACAACTCAGGCCAGTACCTCTGTGTTTGATACCACTATTACAGTTTTACATGTTAGCTTGCCTCTGTCATTGTGGTGAGTGCTGGAATGTTTTTAATGCAGACATTGCTTACTAAAGTTATCAAGGAGTCACCCACAACTACTCGCAGTTACAAATTACTGTTTGAGATAACAATTTTTCAATGTAACAAGAAAAAGAGTTTGTCCTTTACCCAGACATATTTCTTGTCTTCTCCCAATCCATTGAAAAATGTTGAATTTTAAGAGAAAATGCCCCAAAAAATACTGCTTGACAACACGCCTTCCAGTATAAATAAGGTGATCTTCTTTTCAACATATTTTATCCCCTTTTGCATACACCCAAACACCTGGGATGGTCAGCAAAGCTATATTTCAAGCTCTTCAATTATATTAACTCTCAGAACTCATAAGCCAGGCTGGAAAGATCACAAAAGACTTGCTTTGATTTGGCTTTTTAAAAATAAAAGTCATTGCTTTGCTTGGCTCTTCACCTTTTCTCCTGCTAATGTGCAAGGCTAGAATGCTACTGCCTTTGTATAGACAGCAGGACTGGCTGCCACACTGTGCACTGGTGAGTGTGGCTGGAGTTGATGGAGAGTTGGTTGCAACAAAATGTGGAAGGTACTTTTCAGAGGATGTTTCACCGGGTAAAGATGGTCTTAGTGGAGGTAGAGAGGTATTGGAGTTATCAGCAGAGCTGTTGTCTCTCAAATAAATATGTGATCGGGCAGCATGTTCTCAGGCCTTTGTAATACTTGCCCTTTTAGCAAGGTCTGTGGCCTTTCAGCAGCTCCAACACAGCTTAGATTTCCTGGTGGAGTTCAGGATTGAATTCCAATGTGAGGTAATTAAAAAAAAAAAAAAGACCTACTACAGAGACTCTATTTAGAGCTTCTTGGCAGCAAACAAGCAGGGGGGAAGCTATTTATCTTGACCAAGGATTTCCTTAGTAGTACATGAAAAAACATGTATTTTTTTTTTGTCAAAGATTGCTAGCAGACACACAAAGAGTGGCACTCAGGAGGCGAGGATCACCAGGGCGTTGCTGGTAGTGTTGTGTGCCCAGACAGGAGGAGTATCTGCTGACTTCAAACCAGGGCACTTGACATCTGACAACGCTTGATGACGCTGAGCTGAGAGAGGGAAAAGGTTATGCAGTTAATATTTTCCTGTAGGGAAATGTCATCACCACCCACCCATTAGGCAAACAAAGATCATAACAGAAGAGGCACAAGCAAACTGGATTACCAGTCCTTGCTGTTTGCACTGAGGGTTGTGACTAGAGTACAAACGGGAAGCTGTTTTCCTAACCCATAGACATTTTTAGGAGGCAAAAAAAGCCCAGACTGGGAAAAGGATGATCTATCAAAATAGTCAGAAGTTCATCACTCATGGCACATCCTTAGGACGTGAGGAATGCAATTTTGGTTGCTTACATCGTGCTCCTGAATCACAACAGATCCTCAAACACTGTGGTAGAGACAGCTGCTGTTCCTGCCCGGGAAAATAGCAAGGTACTTCAGGCAAAACGCATGCACAGGGTCTGAAAAAAGATGCATATCATTCACTTCAGCTGAGATCCTGAACTGTGGGGCAGCTCTGATGTGTCCAGCTTTAGATCTAATCAGAGAGTCTAGCCCAAACCTCAGTAACTTTTTTCATTATAAATGTTTTCTTGAAGTTGGTTCGTTCTCTCTAAAAAATGTTCCTGATTTTAAGATGTGACTGTGTTTCCTTGAAACTTTTCCTGCCAACTTATATTCTCCCTCTAGATGCACTCACAAGACTAAATTTCCTTGCACATGGTTTCACTGGGATTACAATAAGCTTTGAGGCCCAGCCCTGCAAGCAAAGGGATTTTTTCCATTGTTTGCTCTGTAGTGTGGTTTGGGCTAAGTGACCAAAATAGCAGCATTGTGCATGCAGTTATATGCAAAAATACAGAAATAGCTATATTTAGCTTTTTCAGGATAACCTACTGACCAATTTCAGCACATGGAAAAATCTCCACAATTCAGCACTCACATAATAAATCCACTCTTTTTAATATATTAGTAGAAATTCTGTAAATGCGTAGCAGATGTTATGACCCTTTAGAAGACTGAAGTCTGAAGCAGCTATAAGAGAGTTGCCAATGGTAACCTATTCTTGTTTTGTAGAACATCCAAAATTTGCTAGTATTCAGAAATCCTGTGAGAAGATTCTCACTAGAGAAAAAGAGAAAAGTAGAAGCTGTGCTGTATTCAGGAGTAACACACCAGGCCATACTGAAGGAGTTCTGAAATCAATCATATTTTATTTTCTTGTATTTCATATTGATGAACAGAAAATGTGGCCAGCTACTCCAAAACTACTTCTAGATATCCCCTGCATTCTCAGTTCACAGCTAAATGATGTGCATACCAGGACTACATTGTCACAAAAAAGATTTTGGCTAAAGTTATATCAGCCTTGTTCAAGAATACTATAGAATTATTCAGGCCAAAGAGAAAGATGCAACACTTTTCAGGTAAGAGACAAATGGAAATAATTAGAAGGAAAATATAAAGAAAGATCATGTCGAATGCAAAGTTAGCCACCTCTTTTTGATCATCTGATTAAGTTTTATAGTCAACAGATACTGTGAGATGTTACAGGAAAGAAGATTTCATTTGGATCACATTCTTCAAATGCTTTCCTGATATTTGCCACCTGTTGCATCATCACATTGCTGGAAAAAAAAAAGAGGCTCATCAACAAGAGAAAAGAAGCAGTATAAACAAAATTGTATCATCCTGTTTCACACCAGTCCAGGACAAGTGAGAAGAGAGTGAGTGTTTTCTTATATTGCAGTATTGGTGAATTGTACATGCCATGTAAACAGCACAGGATGTCTTTGAAGTAACCAGAATAACACAAAGTTCCCACTGAGAATGAAAGCTTTTAGTACAAATACGACAGTGGTAGTATGTCTCCTAACCACTACCATGAGTACACAACCAGGAGAGACATAAACAAGACATTTCTCAGAGCACATGATGAGTTGGCTAAGAAAGGCAGGGTGTGATGTGGTATGCTGGTTGATAAGTTGTGATATTGGTTAGAGGGTCACATTCAGAGAGTAGCGGTCAATGGCTCGATGTCCAGATGGAGATCCATGACAAGTGGTGGGTCATGGGTCAGTACTGGGACCAGTGCTTCGTAATATTTTCGTTGATGAGATAGATAGCGAGACCGAGTGCACCCTCAGCAAGTTTGCAGATGACACCAAGCTCAGTGGTGCAGTTGTCACACCAGAAGGACAGGATGTCATCCAGAGGGACCTGGACAAGTGGGTCTCTGTGAACCTGGTGAGGTTCAAAAAGGCCAAGTGCAAGGTTCTACTCCTGGGTTGGGGCGATCCATGATTTCAAGACAGGCTTGGGGATGATGTGATCAAGAGAAGCCCTGCAGTGAAGGACTTAGGAGTGCTGGTTGATGAGAGCAGCAGTGTGCACTTACAGCCTAGAAGGCCAACTGTTTCTTGGACTGCATCAAAAGAAGCATGGCCAGCAGGTCAAGTGAGGTGATTTTCCCCCTCAACTCTACTGTTGCGAGACCCTAGAGTAGTGTGTCCAGTTCTGGAATCCCCTGCATAAGAAGGATATGGAATTGTTGGAATGGGCCCCGAGAAGGGTTACAAAGAAGATTAGAGGGCTGGAGCACCTCCCATACAAGGATAGGCTGAGTTGAGGTTGTTCAGCCTGAAGAAGAGAAAGCTCTGGGGAGACCTTATAGTGACCTTCCAGCACCTGAAGGAGGTGTACAAGAAAGCTGGAGAGGAACTTTTCACAAAGGCATGTAGTGACAGGACAAGGGGGAATGGCTTTAAACTGGAATGGGCAACATTCAGATTAGACAGGATGAGGGTGGTGAGGCACTGGAACAGGTTGCCCAAGGAAATTGTTGATATTCACTCCTTAGAAGTGTTCAAGGTCAGGTTGGATGGGGCCTTGAGCAGCCTGGTCTGGTGTGAAGTGTCCCTGCCCATGGCAGGGTAGCCAGAACTGGATGATCTTTAAGGTCCTTTCCAACCCAAACCTTTCTATGACTCTATCTGATATGTGATTTGATGTGATGATGCAATGCAATGCAATACAAGTTCCATCTTCACTGGCATAAAGTTTGTGCTGGACTTTTGTCAGAACAAACATGAAGACAAGATCCTCCACCACCTTTGCACAGAACAGACAAGGCAGCCCTTATTTGGAAGCTAGAGCTGGTTCACTAGCATGTCCAAGCACATTTTGTTGCAGACAGTTTATTGAGCCTTACTAATTAATGGGGGAGTAGCAGCCCAACATTTACCTATTGCTTTCCATGCTAGGAAATGCTGGGGCCATCTTGCAGGAATACCTCCATAATTTGCATCAGGACCTCTGAATTTGACAAGTAGATAGTCTCTATCTTGGACTGCGTTTATACCTATTTGTCTTCATTGCCTCCCTTACCAGTTCCGTATGCAACCATTATCTTCTCTACTTAGCTCTCCAAGGTTTCTACCTCTTCTCTCCCATTCTTTTCCTTCAAATCTGCATCACTGCATACATGCGACTTACAGTATACCCCATGTCAGTTTTCTCTTCTCTCTACTCCATTTGTGTGATATTTAACTTCCTTTTATTTCTTTCCTCGCTTCACCTTTACCTGTGGGCTGCGCTCTCCAGACTGTGCCAGATGGTTGAGTGGGAGACTGGAGCTGCTGTCATTGATCTGTCCTTTACTCCTTCATGGGAAGTGAGGGTAGGCTAAATCAAATGAGTTCTCATGTATTATTCATGTATTCCAATACTACAAATTATTTCCAACAAAATAAATGGGGAATCAGTTTAGTAGATTGAGTGTTTCACGGTAGGCTACAGTGATAGAAAGGTTCTCTCTGTATTCATTTCAAATCACCATCTTGTCTTGCTCAGGACCTCACATGGGATATTGGTTGACCATCCATACCTCCTATCAAGGACATATTTGGTCTCTCATGAGGCAGTAAGCAGATAAACAGAGCACACAGTTAAATCAACACCGCTTTAAACTGTTGTTTCTCTAGAATGACTCCTATAGTTTTGCTAAATTCATCGATCCTTTCCCAATTAGCCACACACTACATTTCATTTTTTACTTAGTTTCATAAGAGTGATTGTTCTTTCAGAAACATGTAACACAAGATGAGAAAAACAAGCTTATTTTATTAAGCTCAATTATTAAATTTTCTCTGACATTTGCTGTTCGTATTTGCTGGTAAGCATTTGTATGTTAATATTTTTTGAGTTCATGTGGAGTTTAACAATATGAATTTCTTATCAGTGAAAAGTACTGTGTTCATAGGCGGAAGCCAAGTACATGAAGAATTAACAGTTATCAAATTCCAGAAGGAAAACAATTTCTGTTAGAGTTTGTTGCCAGTTGTCATTGTTCCATCTGCAGACATTCCTATTGCTAGCCATCAGCTGCAGCCAGTTTCCTAGCATTCGTTGCCTTAGTGCAAAGCATATTCATGAAAGCCCTACATCCTAGGTCCCAGTTCTTTTCCTACGGTAGTGAAAAAGAATATATTCATTTATTCCAGTAGAAGTGAGGTTGGAAACCTCACCAGAGAAAGGTGTTTCAACACTCTTCTGATCACTTGTGCTTAGATATGCATGGGATCAAATGCTCTTTTGGATAATACCAGCTTTGGTATTTGTCACTGGAAATTACTCATAAGACAGCAGAATATTTTACCAACTAGTAGCTACCTCTACATTCCAAATACAGTGATCTTTGTTCAAATAGTCTTTTATCGGCTTCTTTATATTTTTCTTCTATAAAAAAGCCAAGATTTTCCACTAAGAAAAAAAAATCAGACAACAATTCAAGATTTCTCATAAAAAAATAAAACACAAAAAAAAATTTCCATAAAAAATAGTTGAATGGAAAAAATCCTTTACCAGCGCAAATATTTTGCCATTTTAAATAGCTACTGTTTGACTGATTCTTCTGGGGATATCCAGTACAGCTTAAACTGTTTCATTGTCATATCAGTATATCATGGATCTTTCCACAATATCCAAAACTCTAATCTTGAACAAAGAAGGACTGCCTCAGATGAACTAGGGCTCATGTTGAGAGCTGACACTCTTCTTTGCTCTAACCCCTTGTGAAGCTTCAGCAGCACTCAAGATGCTCTGTTGGAGCCAGTTTATGTCTTCAATATAGTAGGACACAGAACTGACAAATTTGTTGATGAAGGTGCTCAGCCCAGCCCTGTCTCTCATCTCTTTTCTGATCGATGTCTGTTTTCTCTTCTTTTCCTCCTTTGCATTCCTAATTCACAGATTATTATGTATTTTCTATCTTCTTTTCCCAAATATTCTTTTCATCCCAAAGTTAGAAAATAAGATCTTATTATAATTTGATAATCATTAAAATTGACAAAATTTACTGAGCAACACTACATATAGATATCTATAGACAGATAGATGGATAGATAAACTATTTTTCTCTGTCATTCAAATGAGAAAGAACCGTGGATCTTTGATGCCACTATATGATAATCGCAAGGAAATGCTGACTTGTAAGCAATAACTATTGCTTACTTCTGGACTGTACTATAAGATTTGGTAATGAACTGTCAGACTCCATAATAGCATGCAAATACTTTATAAAAAATGGAATAGTGAGTAGCTATCACACAACCTGTGTGTTGCACATACCAAAGAGTAATGATGTCAAAGAATGAGGATAAAGCTCTAGACAGGCAGAACTGGTGAATTTTCGTTCCGAGCTGTGCAAAAGGTGTAGAGCCAAGTTTCTCAATGGTTAGTCACAAAAACAGTGCATTCCAGCCTCTTACTTGCTCTAGCAAAGAAGCTGATACATTTGTTATGTAAGAAGGTAGACAGAAACAATTCCTGGAGAATAAAAAATAATTGAGATTAGTTGAGAAAAAGGCATGCTGAAATCTGTCTTTATTATAACTGTCTTATATTAGCCTCTTTAATTTTACTTTTATCCTTCCTCTTCAAAACTCTGGTCTTTCCTTTTTGCCCAGATAAGAAACGCTAAAGAACAAAAAAAATAAAATTGCTTCCTGCCTGATCCGCAAAATATTCTACATGTAAAACACTATTTATATGACTAAACTTTGTTTCAGGCTCACCTGATAAAGTTTATGTTAAAGAAGGAAAGGGTTCAAAAACTCAAAGCAGTAGCAAGGTCCTCCTTCCTTTGACATACAAACAATACAGGTACCAAGACAGATCTTATTTGGATTATTCAAGTAAATAAAGAGATACTCAAGGGATCCAGTAATACAGGAGTAGTTGGACTTTTGAGCTTAAAGAATAAGTTCACATATGCAGATTCACTTACATGCATGTGTTACATGAACTGAACAGAATAGTTAAAATATTTAATTCAGATTGCTTTGGACCTGTTATAACAAATTTTAGTACATGTACCTTACCATGCTTCCTAAAAAAAGCTGTGTAATCTAAACAAATGAGCTGAAAAAATCAGATACACAGTTGTCCGTGTATTGTACACTATGTGGTATTCACTGGCAAAAAAAATCTTTCACAAAGTCAGTGTTTCACAAAACTACATGAACAAAGTTAACCATTTTTCTGATGGCAGTTTCAGTGTTAAGCATGCCAACAAATTAGCTTCTATTGTTCAAAAGAAGGCATCTTTAAGCCAGTTTGTTTTCCCAAATAAATATACTTTTCATGACTAAAACTATACTGGCAGAGCAACTTGACTTTTCCAGATAAACTGAAATAAATATGTTGTGATGTAATTCTGCAGTCTTCTTCCCAAGGTTGTTAACTTCACATCTTTATTAAGTAACAAAGCAACAGCTTCCCTAGGTAAAATCAGTGAGACACAATTCCATAAATCAAAGTTTAAGAAAACCACAGAAAAAAATGGCTGGTCCTCACTGAGTAAGAATGGTTGCAAGACATGATGAAACATCATTCAGTATTTTTAATGAAAATACTAAGGCATACCTAAAGCAATTATTAGATAATTGCTTTTTTTCTTTTTGATTCTGACTTCTCATTTAAGTACTGGATTGTATGCAGCTGAGTGCAGCATACCACAAAATGATTTTATCACCAGGCTCAGTCCATCTGCAATACAGGCAATCTTCATTCTATATAAAATATAAAAGCTTACTTTTAAAAGGTCTAGGCCATCACAAAAAGACATAGAATAAAATTGTAATCGATGAGATTTTGAAGTTTTTTTTTCAATAGTGCCAGTATAATAATAAGTGTGAACAGGCTCTTCAAAGAAAAATATGCACAGCAAGAACAGCTGGATCAAGAATCTGTAGGATACAGATGTCAATAGAGGACCTTCAAACTGCATCTATCTAAAACCATCCAACTCAGTAGCCTGTATCCAACAGTGGTCAGTAGCAGGAGGTTGTGATCAAGGGAAAACAAAACAGGGCAGACACACAGTACTCTTGGTGTACACTCTCAGTCATGTACTGTTTAGGAGCTTTCTGAATGAAACATAAATTTTGTGTATCATGACTTAAAAAAACCCCAAACTCCTGAAGCTGAAAATATGCACAAGAGGTGTTAAGCCTGGACCTCTAAGAACAGTGAGATACAGATTACCAAAGCATTCAGAAAGCAATCTGACTGAAAAATATTGAGTTTCAAGGACAGCAATAAAACCAAGTGACTGGGTATTGAAGACTGTTGTGACAAGCGGCATAATGAAAAGTGAAGAGGAAGTTAAAAAATTATGGGAGTGTGATTAGCAAAAAAGGAAATTGCCTTGTGGAAATAAGTCTGAAAAGAGCATGAATTTACAACGTACAGAAGATTAAAGAGAACTGAGGATTAATCAGGCAATAAGAAAACATCACACTGCCCTTCAAACTGAGGAGAGTTTGCCAGTGCCTATGATTTTAAATATCTGTAGGTCATGTGTGCATCTTCCAGCTCCCATTAATACCAGTATATATCTTCCACTACTCCTATGATTTATCCGTATATTTTCTTCTGCCATTTTGTCACTAGGATTTATCTTACCCACTACTATTGCAATAAAACTGGTCTAAGAGGAATAGCTACAGTTAATGCAGGATCTAATACATTTTTATTTCCACTTTATGGGCACAAGAATGACAAGTTAAACTAGCAAATGTTATCTTCAATGAGATGCACATATGTTCATATATAGCCAATATACTGTCCTCTAACCCCCAGGGACAGGGTGCAGTAGGCACATTTCCTTGTAAAACACTAGAGGTTTATAAACATGGAGAAGAGAATGAAGTGAAAGACAGTCATGTGACGTTTCCATTGAAAATTGGATAAGTGAAAGTCAGTATGAGACTTATGTAAAGAAAGAAAATGTACATAGGCAAAGTCTCCTCTCACAATATTACATGCAACAAAGGGTAAACTCTGTACAAGAAACAAATGAATAATTGATTGCAGACATACCAAAACACTGTTCTAGGAATTGGATTAAACTTGCAGATACTGAGAATATACAAACTGTTGGCTTCTAAAAGCAGTTTTCTCCTTTAGCCTAGAGTCTACTGCATAGTTACCCAAATATACCAGCAGGCAATTCTGACATGTCTTTGCTTAAATGTGGTTATATAAAGTAGTACAAAAATAAGTTTTGGCTTTGCTGCAAATGTGCATAATGGAAAGACAAACATTATTAAAAAGACCATCATTTTTAGTGATTAAAATAATCCACAAAAAAAAAAAATCTTCTGTAACTTTCCAAGTTCCCATTTATCATAGTTTTGCAAAAAGAAGCCACGGTAATTTCATTTTTCTTGACTTCTATTAAAAAGATCAATACATATGATTCCAAAGAGTCTCGGCTCATGAAAAGATGGAGCTAGTCTGTAATCACATCTGAAAGTATTGGTTGTCATTAGCAGTAAGATTGATCTGTAAAGACAGTCAGCCTAGAGTGAAAGTACTTAAAAATTTCCATTGGGCTATTGCTGAACAACACTGCCCAGCAACCTTTCACCTTGCAGATAATTAAATACAGATAACGAATTACCGTATTAGAAGGAAGAATTGCACTGGGGATATTCAATAGATGCCCACTTTAGTAAAGCAGTTCCAAATCTCTGAATAATGATTTTGTTTTGTGCATAAAACGTAATGAGCTCCGACAGCATAAAGTCATTTTTCAACATGCATTTAAATCTGACTTGTCAAATAAGATATTAATAAGTCACCTGAGGTACAAGAATTGCTAATGGCCTTGCAGTATGAACACTGCAAGTCCTCATACCATTTTGGCTGTAAGAGAATCAAGCGGGCTTTGCAAGGCAGAGCCTTCTGCTAAGAGTCAGAGAGGAATTCCAGCCTTACCAAAACTCATTGGCTTTGATGGCGGTGAAGAACCTCCCTTGCACATGACATATCAGCCTGCAGCTAGCCCTGCCACACCACAGGAAGACCCTGCACCCCCTGTTCTTTTCAATCCATGAGTGATCTTGGAGAACAATGGAAAGAGAAGAGTCTCAGGAGTGCAGAGGGGAAAGCGGGTGGTCAAACAGTCATTTTCAAATAGATCTGCAAGACATCTTTATATCTGTACTGCGTCCAAGAAACTGCTCAAACCCAATAGTGCAACTTTGAATCATTCAAAGTTTAGTTGGGAAGGACCTGTTGGAAGCCATCTGGCCCAACACTCTTACCCATGAAATGGCCAGCTTTGAACATAAATGAAGTTGCCAAGGGTCTTGCTTCACCCTCACTTTGAATACTGCCAAGCAGGGGGATTTCACAGCCTTCCTGGGAACCCCTGACAACATCCAACCATTCTAATAGTGAAAGTGCTTTCTGTATCTCCAGTCCAGAGTTCCCTTGTTTAAGCTTCTCTGTTTTCTACCCATGAGCCCACATCTTGACACAACCTCAACCCATGCCCACCCCCAGGGAGGTAGCCCACAGTGCCCCACAGCTGTCCTTGCCACCTGGCTGGGACAGTGGGATAGGCTGCCAGAATGCCCTGCTAACTGGAGATAGAACAGGTACTCTGGTCCAAGCTTGCCTTCCTGCAGGTAGTTTTGTGTAATCTGCACAAGCATGCAGTAAAAGCCAAGAGATCTTCAAGTTCTTCTTCAGAGCCTGCCCTTAGCTATGTCCCTCTGCAGCAAGAAGAAGCAGAGTAAATTAAGTCTAATTTGGAGTAGCCACATGGTTCATAACTCCAGGAAGCATATTCTCAAGACTTCTGCTGAAAACACTGTAACACAAGAAAGCTATTTTTGCTGCTTCTGCATGAAATAATGTAGGAGAACATGTTTTTATGGAAATGCCGTAAGATAAGGAATGCTTAGTTTCTTTGTATTTCCGGTAAAAATGTCAGAGAGAAGGTGTTTTCTTACGTAATTCCACTGACGAGGAATGAATCTTGAAAGGCATTATTATTCTTTCAAAAAACAGAATTATATTTCCCTTCTAAAATGTGGTTAAAATTAGATCTTGTGGTATTGTTTTCTTCTACCAAAAATTCATCTCATATCTATGACAGGAGAGTATAGTTTCAGGAAGCGCTTTCTAACCCTCTGTTATCTACAAATACCATCACAACAACACAGAAAAAATAAATACAGTCTTGATTCAAAAGCTAGTTATAGTTGATATGTAATTGCAAAAAAAAAATACTTACCTCTCACGCCGTTTCCAAAAGGCAGGCATTTAAAAGCAAGGAAATGAACAGATGAGGACATTGTTCATTTTATACTGACCAGTAGGTAAGTGTAAAAATGTCAGACAGTTCAAATAGTGCCATTTGCAGCAGATCTTCCACTATCTACCTACCCATATGAGACACCGACGAAGCTTGAAGACATGGTTTCCACAGACAGTGTCACAGCAATGCTCTTCAGCCCTATCCTGCTCCCAACACAGCTGTGGCCTATAGCTGTAACTTATTAAATCCTAAGGGGTCCTCTGCCCTCTGGCAGCAACAGTTGGCATGGCGACCTTGTCTTCCAGGCTGTCAGAGTTCACCTTTATCATGGCCAGAATTCAGGCTTGTTCCCATTTTACTGAGGGTTACTAAGGGAGATTGTGCCTCTTTTGATTTCAGTGAGCTCAGTAACCATCCACTATTCAGTCTGCTTCAAAGAAGTACCACAAAAAAAACAGCCTTGGCTCTTAGCTGTGGAGTGTCCTGCTATTGCTTTATCCTTAGTTATGTACCATGATACTTTTCTTTAGAAATGTTATCTAGTAACTGTGGTTATTAACTGCCACTGGGACATGATAACAAAAAAAAAAGAAAAAACTAAACAGAGTCTAAAAGTAGAATAGATGTAGCGAAACAGAAAAAAATGGAACAGAAGGCTGAGTCTTACCAAAATTAGGCTTGCATGTGGCCCTATCAGTCTGTGTCACTGTGTTTATAGCTGACTGCTGTGTTTCAGGCAGTTTTATTCTACGCTTTTGGTTTCTTAATGAAATGTTTGGTAGCTAAAGTAGGAGTGAAGGTCCTTGTGTTGTGATGAAAAGTTCACTTCTCCATAGCTGATAAGATTGATAATTGTGTCTATCATGTGGGTAGTGAGAGATTAATGATCTTCTAAATTATTCATTTTCTTGCTTTTGAGTGCTTGAGTTTTGTAAATTATGTGATGGAATAAGAATGTTATGTTGCTTAAGAGTTTTAACTGGCTTTTCAAACAAGGAAAGGGATTTTGGCATCTCTGTGACATTAAAATTTTGTCTTAAAATTATTTATGCAAATAATACAGTAGCTATTTTACAAAATTATTGCTTTTCAATCACACATAGCAGTACAGAAAGTACTAATACCTCCTTTGGAGACAGTCTTATTCAATACTGACCTGTCCAGAGCTCTTCCCTTATCTTACACGAAAACTAGGCACAAGACCAGGAAGAGAAAAAAAGGGATCTTTCACCAATGTCGATTGCATGTTCCACCTCAGCAGCTGCTTTTCCTTCATCTTAAGTATAATGCACAAGGACAGCCTGGGTTAGTCCTTCTCCTTTAAAAATATGTCTTGCCTCTTAGGTCAAGGGGCATTTTTAAGAGTTTACAGATTTAGAAAAGGTCTTTCTGGTCTTCTTAAGCTACCAGGATCCAAAAGAAGCCAACAAGATCTAATGGATAGAATTCCTAACTTTGCCCATTTAAAATTTACCAGTTTTAATCCAGAAGAATCCAACAATGTTAAAGTCCCACTTTTATACAACTACAGCTGTTAGCAGTGTATATATATAAAACAAACTCACAAGCAGGAGGCAGACTGGACACAGTGCTAGCACGAGCATGGCTCGTGACTAATAAGCTGTGAGAGACAGTAGTGCTCCTGGCTGTTCACTGTGAGGTGTGCAGGCAGAGGGATGAGGGGAGAAAACAGTCTTTTACAGTGCATCTGAGTATCGCACCAATTTCTTTCCTAAACAACAGAAACATTCACGGACAGTTTTAAATTAAGTATCACGCAGGGTAAACTGAGAGAATTTGCATTTTGTTTATATGTCTGAGAAGGTGAAACTTGCACTGTGCCACTAGAGCCTTGGAACAAGGGCTATTATGGGCAAACCCTTTGTCTCTTAATTTGGATGTAGACTTGCATTCCACAGTGAAAATCCAGGTAATGGTCGAAGAGAAAATTGCACTGAGAACATTTTTCTTTTCCTAAAGCAGGCTCAGGGAGGAACATTTATTTATTAAAATGGAAAATCAATATAATTTTAATTTTAAGAAGTCAGAGCCAATGCCAAGCTGTCCTTTAGGATGCTTGATAAGAAATCATGACCGTTTTTTTTTCCTTTGGTAAGAAAAATAAAATGAAAACGAGAATTGATTTAATGATTCTCCTCTAAGTTTGTTTAAATCCTGGACGTTTTGTTCATCACTGTTACTTCAGTATCTTCATTTCACTTCTGCAAAACCTGCTTGATCATCATGTATTTACCACTTCAAAACTGTTTGAGATTTTGAATTAATTTATGCAGAAAGAAAAGAAGGCAGCAAAATTACTGCAGAGTTATGCATCCTACAGGCTGTAACATTTTCGACAACTTAGGCATTCTACCAAAAAGTAGTGTTTAAGATGCAATTACATTAGAACATATTTAATTCTGTTGTTGAAAGACTCAGACTGCACTCAAACTGGAAAAATTGCAGAAAGCAGTACAGAAAAATTAATTTCACTAAGACTTGTTAGTTCATTTAGTAGTTCCTCACATTTCCAGAATAGGTGTCTGATAACCATGTTTCCTACAGGGCTTTTTGGTGTCATGGCTGATGGAAACACCCTGATTGTAAGCCATAGGCTCATTTATACCCCATTAATCCTAATGTAGAAAGAACCAGCTGTACACAAGTGCGTCCAAGCTACGTGGATGGTGTTTAGTCAAGGACGAACCACTTGCTTGGCATCAGCCCAACATCTATTTGGAGAAGGCCTACTGAAGGCAGCAGAACTGGAGCTGGAACATACATGGCTCTTCCCTCCCTGGAAACTTGAGGATTACATCTTTGTTGCAGTTGCTAGTGATATAAATAGTGAATGTGTTTACATGACTTGATACATAAAATCGGACACTGTGATTTCAAGTGCCTTGTGGGGCATATAAAGAAAGGACGCCAAAGAATTTTGGCCTTCTGAATGGAAATGCTCTTAAATCTCTGGGACTTTAGCCTGGATAGAGCAATGGCTGTCATGGGTGAGGGAGAAACAACGCATTTGCTAGTGCAGGACTCTGAGTCACAAATGACCTCCCAGGCTGCTTTTGAGACATTCTTATTTTAATGATCTGAAGGAAAGCCATGGCTGACTATCCTGCTTAGTGCAAGACTCATTTTTTAGCAGTATTAAAGTCAACAGTCCTGTTCTTTCCTTGTCACCGATATAGAAACACACAGTGGAAATTGTCACACCCCAATAAAATCAACATTAGTCCTTACAATAACAACACATCTAAGAAGTCAAAAATTACCTTCAAGGCCACACACAGATTTCAGAATTGGAAAGATACACTAAGAGACACATTTGATTGTGATAATAAATGATATCCATAAAAGCTATGTAGTTAGTAAAATCATATTTTATTGCTATCCAAATCCAGTATTTAAAAAATAAATAAATAGGTGGACCAATGCACATTGACTGAAAATTAGATTTCTGGATAGAAAGAATGAATCTAGACTACATGTTTAAATAATGCGTGTGTTTGTGTGTATAAGTCATGATGTAATCTCTCTAGCACAGCTGAGGACATAGCCAGTTCTGTTAATTGTTTATTTTCCTCTGCAGAGGGCCTGTCTGCTTTATTAGGCCACAGAAGGCTAGTGAAGCAACCCTCCCAATCTTAGCTTGCCTTTCAAGTAGTGCCAAGGTCAGGCTGCCATTGCTACAGACTGGGGTGACCTATGGGAGTCCCAGTGCTCTTCTTGGGGTTTGGATCAGACTGTTCCCAAGTCTAGTCACCAAAGGAAATGATGAAACCATAATTTACACATTTTTACATGTGTTGAGGTTTGACTATGTAAGGGATTTTTAGACATGTGACATGGATGACATGAATAATTTTCTTTCTTACATGTTGATGAAGGAAGACAAGAGGAATATGGTTAAAGTGCCTTTAACTGCTTTTTTTTCTTGAGTATCAAATTAAGGGTTGTCTGTCTTCTGATAAACTCCTTTTCAGGAAGGAAGTTTGATTAGTTTCCAAGGGTTTATGTGTGTGAGAGAGGCAGCTTATCTACCAGTCCTTGATATATGTTATTTATATTCACTTGGATCTGGAGGGAGGCTAGCTAGAGACCAAAAAGGAAATTATCTTCTGCTGATATTCCCTAAAAAGTGACAGTCTGCTGACTTTATAACAGTCAGGATAGCAAGAGTAACATGCTTGATACAAAAAGTAAGGAAGCAGAGAAATAATTAATCACTCTCCAGTCCCACCACCACAATTAACAAGGGAAGGAGAACAGTAATGTATCTTAAGCTTTATGAAAAAGATTATATTGTGACCAGCACGTTGACATGAGCATTTCTGTGCTGAACTGATGATGAAATACTATCTATTGTGCCCCATATTTTTGCTAAGGTGATGGCAACGTGTCAAAGGAAAAATTTTCCGAAAGCTATGCATTAGACATTATATGCTGGACTGAGTCCTTACTTTACCTGATATGCAAGTAATCATCTTCACTTCTTACTGAGACAGGCAGAAGCCTTTTCCTCCACAGGAGTGTTCATACATATACAGGTTATTCTTGTAATTAAAGAGTGCAAGGTAAGCTATAACAGCACTTTCGAAAGCCAGGAGGCTTCCTGAAGTAAAGAGTCATGCATGTAGTTAATTTTTTTTATGTTAGAAGAATTTCCTTTGTGTATAGCATTTTGGGGAATGTTGGTACGGGGCAATACTTGAGAACTGCAGATGGGCCTGGATACAGAACGAACACGAACATATGTGTGCTCATTGTACTGTGTCTCTGGGCTCTAGGATGTCTACTGGGCTTGTATATCAATTGACTTTGAAATTTGTGAAAGCAGGCAGATTTTAGCAGCCCTTAATGTGATATAATGGCATGGATTTTAAGGCTGTCAGCCCTTTTGGTGCAATTTAATACAGACTGGTTAAAAGGAGCAATAGGAAATCTATGTGAGCAGTTTCTAGCTGTCAGCTCCAATTTGCCTTGACAGCCCATGATACAGACAGCCTGCACTGCTGATAAGCAGTTTTGACCATCTCTGAAAAGGGTTGATTTGAATGTGCATGCTCTCTGGTCACTCCTCTTGAAAGCTGCTGGTAAAGCTATCCAGTTCTCCAGCAAATGAGAAAAGCAAAAAACCTGCAGCCCCTGAGAGGATGCAAGAGAGCAGAGCTGGGCTGCAGTCAGCAAACATCTCCCACCTATTGGTGAAAGTGGTTTCACGGGCATCAGTGCTTGCTCCATGCTTTTCCTATATGCAGGGGTCCTAAGAGCCAGCAAGACCTCTGTAAACTCACTTTATCCTTTACACTGTGCAAGGTCCTGCACCTGGGTCAGGGCAATCCCAAGCACAGTTACAGGCTGAGTGGAGAATGAACTGAGGGTGGCTCTGAAGAGAAAGACTTGGGAGTGCTGGTGGGTGGGAATAGCTCAACATGAGCCAGCAATGTGAGCTTGTGAGATAACCTTATCCTGGGCTGCATCAAAAGAAGTGTCACCAGCAGTTTGAGGGGGGCGATTCTCCTCCTCTTCTCTGCTCTCATGAGACCTTGTATGGAGTACTGTGTTCAGTTCTGGAGTAATCAGCACAGGAAGGACATGAATGTGTTAGAGTGAGTCCAGAGGAGGGCCACAAAGGTGATCAGAGCGCCTCCCATATGAGGACAGGCTGAGAGAGTTGGGCTTGTTTTGCCTAGAGAAGAGGAGGCTCCAGAGAGATCTTACAGCAGCCTTTCAGTACTTAACGGGGCCAACAGGAAAGCTGGGTAGGGGCCCTTAATCAGGGAATGCAGCGATAGGAAAAGGGATAGTGGTTTTAAGCTGAAAGAGAGAAGATTTAGATTAGACATTAGGAAGAAATTCTTAACTGAGAGGGTGGTGAGGCACTGGCACAGGTTGCCCAGGGAAGCTGTGGTTGCTCCATCCCTGGAGATGTTCAAGGCCAGATTGGCCGAGGCTTTGGCCAACCTGATCCGGTGTAAGGTGTCCCTGCTCATGGCAGGGGTGTTGGAACTAGATGATCTTTAAGGTACCTTCCAAGTCAAATCATTCTATGATTCTCTTGTGCCCATTTTCACCCTATTTCATCTCTTTTCCTTTACATCTAACAGAGTTTTAAAAATACGTGGATCCTATCCATAGACAGGTCCCTAAAAATATTGGAAATTGCTCAGGTCCTAAGGCCTAGTATATGGGCCAGGGACTATTTCTGATTAACAGGTGAAGTTATCCTTCCTTTCATGAATGAGAAAGAATTAATTCCCTACAGTGCAACAATAATTATTTTTACATAAGCACAGAACAGAGTGCACATCATTCATATTCCTTGCTTAAGGGGCACTGTAATGCCATACTGCTCCTTCTCCATTAGTTACAGTCTGCTACAGTTAACTTTAAAATCAGGCTTTGGCACACCATATAAATAATAATACATTTATGCAATTGAATGCCTATGCAGTAATTCAATCAAGGCAGTTCTCCAGCCGGTCATAAACTACTTAAGCTGTTTGACTCTCTGCTTAAGTCATCACCAAAGGTCCTACATTGAATTACAGGCTTAGATTTACCTGCACATCTTCTATTATTCAATGCTACCTCTATGTGTGGTGAAACACCTGATATGATTAACCACTACCAAAATAAACTGTATTGCTCTCTGTGTGAAATATTATGACACAGCTATCGAGCTAAGTTTTACCTTGGACTTCCAAGAGACCAAGCTTGCAGCCCTTATGTCTTTAATAGTAGTGTTTTATTAATAGTTGTAGCTGTCCTATTATACTCACAGCATTCATAAGGGTAGGTGAAAGCTTCCATTAGGCCAAATAAATTTAGAATAAAAAAAGGATAAATTTGTGGACATACAAGCTCTCCTTTAGGTCTTACAAAGACTCAGAAAGCAATGTAGTGAGCTCAAGTAGGGACTAATAACTCCAAGTGCTGCAGCTTGGGAGGAAATCACCTGACCTCACACCAGCAGAGGTTGGAGTGGCACATCAGGGAGACTACACCAACATCTATATTCAATCCATGAGGAGTAATATCTTAGAGCATTAATTTTAGTTTTCAAGTTTCTGCCCTTTGAGAGTATTGTCTAGGTCTTCTCTGAGGATCAGGACTGAAGCAGAGGTATACAGAAAATGTTTTCTTACAAGCTGTTTCTGTCCCTTACCTACTGCCTGTGCAAGTTCTGTAATAGAGTGGTGTTTTGGTTTCACCCATGTCTTCTGCATGGGAATAATTAGCGGATCTAGAAAATACATTACATTCAGGTACTTGTAAAAGAAACAGCAACTTCTCTGCTATGAGGAGAAACTAATTTTGACTTGTTTTTTTCCTGTACAAAATCAGTTATAAGCTTGGATACCTGTGTGAATTTAATATATCATTCACTCATGAAGCTCTGCCATTTCAGAGAAGTGCTGCTGTCCCAAGGCCTCTCCACTAACACAAAGGATGGAAATGGTTCTAACTAGTATCCAGGACTCAAATGGCCTCATTGGTATAGATTTCCATTAGCAGCCCCATGCACATCCCACTCCCAATTCCCAGAGCAGGAGCATGTCAGGACAAGCTGTCATCTGGCCAGGAAAAAGAAGGAAAGAACTGTTTTTTCCCTTCTGAAAGAGTGGTGCTTGTACAGAGATGTCCCAACCCTGAGAGAAATAACATAGGCATCTCAAAATGTAGATTGGGACAGAAAACTTATATGGCCCCTAGAAGTTTATCTTCCGGTCTCTCAGACAGGTCCGTTACTTATATAAATGTTTATTGCCAAATGTAGATTAACAAAACCAGCTGCTCCAATTGAACATGTGAAACAGGCTGTGGCTCAAGGCAGGTGAACATTTCGTGGCTGTTGCTGGTGTAAGCAGCTCTGGGCTGTGAGCACATATTTTTCCATTTTACCATTGGAAAGAATTATACCCTCCCAGTTCTCTCTGCAAACCAGACAGGAATATTACAGAAAAGGGCTTGCAGTTTTAAGGTAGTCCCCTGTGTGGATGACACAACTGGGCAACTGCAATGGCCTCAATGTCATTGCACCAGGACCCCTAACCAGTGGCAGGGATGCACAACTATCGGGTGCTGCCATCTACTCTTTTAAGAGCTCAGAGAACAAAGTTTGTTAGATGGAAAAAGTGGAAAAGGTGTGGTAGACCTAGCTTTTCTTTAGCCATCAGAGAGGACACTGAAAGCCTCTCCCAGTAGTGATATGCAGCACTAACAGCACCAGTGTCAGCAGTCAAATCTTGTCCCAAACAGGTGAACCCTGTACATAAACACCAAAAAAATTTCCGTGTGAGTGGGAATAACTCTGCTCAGACCTTTTCTCTGGCTGTGCAGTGTGTAAGTCACAGCAGCTTACACAGTTTCTCACACAAGTATCAGTAGATCTAAAGACAGAGCAAAGAACTTCTCAAGGTCTGACAAACAGTATCTTCAAGTATGTCTAAATAGTTCTTTTTTAGAGGAAATTCAGCAGAAAAGTAGTACTACTGTGGTATTTTTTTCTAAGTCCACGATCTTCAGAAAAACCACATAACAGAAAATGGAATATTGTGAGCAGCCCACATAATTACTCATGATAGATAACTGTATTAAAAATTAAACATAAATTATTGGAGGCATTACAGTGTTGGCACAAGATGAAAAAGGTTCTTCATATTACTGAAAGGTTTAGCTAACTGCCTGAAAGTTTGGCTCAATAGAAAAGAGACTAGCCTGGATAAATGGAAAGCATTTATTGTTTGAAATATGGATTTTAATATAGCACAGCACAACCCCAAAACATCAGTCCTTTTCAATACGGTTAAAGTAAGATGGATCTTGTAGATTAAAGTAGCCGGCAAGATGCTCTTTGGCAGTGAGAAGCAGGAGAATTAGAAAAGGTGTCTCCTTGGAGTCAGCCCATGTCTTCGGAGAAGGATTCCTCACCTCTTTTATAGGGCTCCCCAGAGTCCTTTACAGATGTTTTATATTTGAGCACTGGGGCATGCTGACGGCCTTGACATGTGAACAGCCAATCTGCTCCTAAGGACACCCAAGTGTCAGACAACGTAGGAAAAGTCCTATGTCAGGAGTAAAACAAAGCTCACTTCAACTGGCCAGACAGATCTATAGCTTCCCTAGTTTGGATGAGGATCCTGGAAAGAGTACAATTTTTTCCATGGTTTTATACAGTTCTGTCACTGATCTAGAAAATTTCGGAACCTTACATCAAATCTTTGAGGTCAACTGTATTTTATGAAGGTCTGATTACTTTCTGTATTTGGCTTTATAGTTTTTAGTAATCCAGACATCTGTATTTTCCATTTTAGTAAATATATTAATTTTTTCCCTAATGTTTCGTAGGTTTTAAACAATCATAAGAGTTTGATTTCCAAGAATTTCACTTCCAGCTCTGACATCAGTGGCTTCTTGAATTTAATAAGTAGTTGAAATCTACAAATTCCTGCACACTTCTCAGACTGAATCTGAAAGAAAAGTGACTCTAATAATATTGATGGTCATCTTTAAAACACTACTGCTAAATTGTTCATTGAAATTGGTAAAAGTGAGCAGATTACTTTCTGGACTAAAATCTCTGCTCAGTAGGGATTACTGAGGAGGATTTAGCTGAAGATATTGACTATTGAAAAAAAAGACCATAGAGAGGGAAAGGTGTAGTGAATTTTACTTTCAAAAACAATTAACTTCAGTATTTGAGAGGTCTCATGGTTTCCAAGTCCTTCAGTGATCAGAGAATTTAAAATGATTTAAAATATCATTTTAATATTTAAAATGATATTAAAATAATCATTTTACACATGAAAATGTCCTTGAGATTTTTAATTTTTAAAAAATCATCAGAAAATTAGGATCAAGTGACAACAAATATTCAGCCTTTGGTATTCTTCTGGTATAAAAAAAATTGTGCAAAATGGAGGGGGAGAACACAAGAATGCAGTTATTCCAAAATCTGCTCCTATTTTGTTAGCTTTCTCGGGTTAGAGCCATATTTTTATTCTGGGTTTGCGCACATCCTTGCCCAGTTTTCTATAACAAAGTTAGGGAGAGACTATGGTGTTGGTAGCTACTCCAAAGTAGAAAATTAAATAATTTTCCACGTGTCTGCAGTACAAAACCCTCAGGTTTTGGCTCCGAGATATTACGTGGTTATTGTTATTATTATTGTTGTTAGGATTTTATAAAGAAGACAGATATGTAGAAAAAAAAAGAAAAGGTGTGTCCGTGTGTTCAGTGACTGTTCAAATACAGAGACTAGGACTGTGGAGATAAATTTTACTCCTTGCACATCCTCTTTTATCTCTCCTGCTCCCAGCAGTCAGATTCCTTGAATGCATGATGCCTTGCCATGGACCATGGGCTCTGCTGACTGGATTTGCTCTACAGTTTCATTCCCCCCATTTGTTGCCATTGTCCTATGTCATCATCAGCACCATCATGATGTAATCAAACAGCACATCGGATGTCACATGAGAATCAGCCAAGGAGCTGAATGTGCTGTTTATTTGAGTGTATAAACATTTGTCTACCAAGCTGAGACAGTGAGCTCACTTGTACCAGACATGTCATTTGGTCCTTATCTTCTGTTCTGTTAGTCATGCAAGTGTGACTCAGGTGTTTTCAGAAAAAAATTAAGATGTGAGACCACGTCTCATCTTTCAGAAAAAAAGACTTTTAAAGAGGAAAGCCCAGGCAGCAGCCCTGAGGAACTTTATTCTGAGATGTGTGTTATCTGTAGAGGAACCAACAGCGGTCACGATGGATCCATGGAAAATTTGTTATGATAGTACCACAAGAAAAACTCCTTCCTCAGGAAACAGTGCAAGCCTGAGAGAGCAGGATCTCCTTCAGAAATTCCAGATAGATCTTACTCACTCAAGAAGCTCTAGGAAAAAACATTCTACTTCCAGCTGCAGGTTTCGTGATTGGAGGATGTGTTTGCCAAAGCTGACCCTTGGGCTAAGGAGTTCCACGCAGCAGGGTAGGAACACAGCCAAAACCAGCTAAAAGCAAAAGGGATTTCCTCCAGAGTATCCAAAGGAGGCTCTCTCCAAGCTCTCCTAGCTTATAAATTAAACCAAAAACACAACACATTATCTGAAAGGCTCAAATTACTTTTTCAGCCACAACATCCTTCCCATTATAAAGATCTTGGTCCTCATCTATTGTGCCACTGGAGATAGGCAGTAGAGAGTTTACCCATTCCCAACAGATCCCAGACAAGAGAGCATAGTGACCCTTACTATGTGGCACTGATCGCTGTTCCTCTGACTAATTAGCACACCTTTGTCTAACCACCATGCTCTGAAAATATATAAAAAATATTACTATACCTTGGTTTTTAGGAAATGTTAGCTATGGGTCATTCAAGTAAGGAACTTAGCCTTCTTCCTAGGCCTGTTGCTGGCACAGGGCAATGAGGAAATTGTGTAGACTTCCCCTTCTCCCCAGTTTATTCAGTTAATTCAACTCTTGTCTTGGACTAGAGCAAGCCCAAAGGTGTTGTCTCTATTCTCAAGCCTTCTCTGGGCCTTGTCACTGTGGCCAGTAGAAGGAGACTGACCTGTCTGTGCCTGTCCCCACTCCATCTGATGCCTTCCTCCTTCAAACCAACCTCAGGTTATACTCTGTTCCCTGCAGAGCACCCATAGCACCTAAAGGAGAGCAGAAGAGTGAAAATGTGCCTCACACTCTCCATCTCAGTGAAGAAGACTTTGGGGGCCCCTTTGCAACCATGTTACCCCATAATTCTATCTGATAGCTTTAGGAAGAAATTGTTAGCCAATCCAGAACAGACTTAATAACACTCCTCTACTGTCAGTGTAATGCAATGAACATTTGAACCTGAGTTGGGGATTTTTTTCCCTTTCCTGTCTTCTCAAGACCTGTGTATGCTGCAAGATGATAAGGTGGAATCTCTATAGCTAATTGCACAATACATCTCCACATCTGCTCAGGACCCAGACAGGACAAAAAGGAAAGCAAGGAGTGAGAGTTACATGAAAAATGGTGAGGTCATTAAAAATTTATAGTGGAGGGGATCCAAGTGCAGTAATGAGGCATCACACAAAGGCAGTGGAGTACTTAGCACTAAAACCCATTCTGCATGCTATCTAGTTACCATCTTATCAACATGACACCCATTAGTGTCTGATAATAGTAACTAATCAGCTGTTCTGCCTTCCTTTATTTTCCTTCAGAAAATATCTCCCTCAGTGTTCAGTCCCTCCCCACAACAATATGGCTCACTAAATAATGCATAGCACTGCAGCCCTGTCATTCAGCCCTGATGTCACTTCCTGACGAGGTGATGTAATGTGCTCAGGACACTCAGGCCCACATGCATTGCTTCCATCACAAACCTCAAAAGAAGTTCCCATCATCAGAGGCAACCACCACCTCCTGTTATCACAGGTCAGAGAAAGTTTTGGGCAACACCTGAGTTAGAGTTGGTAAACGCTTCTTTGCAGCAGTAATGAGCCTACATGGAAGGAGAACAGCACCCATGGGTTCAGCCCCGTGGCTGGAGATATCCTAGGGTTCAAGTGGTCAGAGCAATCATGAACAAACTACATAAAGTGCACATTTTGCATTAAAATCAGTATTTCTAACCCAGGGCAAGAGACTGCCATCTGGCTGAGAAGCAGTATCACTTATATACACCCAAAGTGTGGGACTCCATGTGGGTCTTTTGACATATGTTAGTGATGGTTTCCAGCTATAAAAAGAACTTGACTGTTTTGTTTGTTTTATGGTTGAAGCTTTGAACTGCTACACTGGGACGTGGGATTCAGGGCTTCCTACCCAGAATGGCCGCAGACTTCTCATGTCATTAAAACACGTTATTTCTTCTCTCTTTCATTTCCTCATCCATACAATGGTAGTGATATGAGCTGTATAAATGATTGACTTTTCACTTAGAAGCAACCTGTAAAGCCAAGAGAGAAATAAGACTGTCTAGCTGAAGTTTTCCCTGAAATTTTTGAAAAATCCCTTTCTTACTGAAAAAGAAAATTAGAAAAATCAAAAGAATTTTGGTTTAGGAGATTTTAGTTGCATTTGGTATTTTGCCTCTTTTAAATTAGGCATAGACAAGATTTGAAGTGAAAAATTACTTCAGAACAAAAACTGCAAGCAGTTTCACCATCAAAAGTGGAGCTATGGGGCTTTTTGTCTGAAGCCATTGTAATCATGTGATATAGTTGTACGCATAGTTTTAGTTGTTTTAATTTAACATTTTTTTCCAAATATGACTTTGATCAGATAAACCCATGCCACTCACTGCTTCATTTCTAGTGTTTATCTATTTAGACTGTGCATTCTTGAGGGGAAAAAAAAAAACCAGGCCATAGCATAATTAATATTAAGGCTGTGTAAGTATATATATATTGAATGGACTTCTAAGCAATGTTTTACTATCAAACAATATATAAATGAAAACTGTTCAAGGGTTCAAACCCATACTCAAGATGCTTGTAGGCAGCAATACATTCTTTTATGAAGAATTTCAATGCAGCCAAACACAGCTCATCAATTTTCAGCAAAGTCCTGACACATGGAAACAGCCTTTTAAAAAAGCCAGTTACCACTGAAAAAGTTCTTCAGATGTTCGCTCTTGCAAGATGCTGAATATTTCTAGGGGATTGCAGTAAAGGGTGGAAGGACTTCATGGTCTCTTTTAGAGCAAACAATTTCAGGAACAGGAGTGCCTTCAAGGGTGAAACTAATGCTTACTGACTAGGCAATAACCTCGACGCATAGCCTCAAAAATTGCACAGAGGAAATGAGATAATATGCACAAATATACATGCTTCTAGTTTAAGCCTGAGGATGTGGTTTCATTAGCTTCTTCTCTTCCAAATGGAGAAGGGTGCATTTTGTATCATCCCAAATATTACCACAGACAGATTGCCAGAAATTATGCTGGAGCACTCAAAACACTGATTGAGTCACTCTGAGACATCCTTTCCCTTGAAATCTGAGGAAGCTCAGCATCTCTTGTTTCTGAAGTGCCTCTGCTCCAGTTTCACCACCTCTGAAGGGGAGGTAAAAGCAGGAGGCTGTGAGGATTAATTCATTTATATGGTAATAACAGGGCACGAATATAAAGAGGTACAGAAATGCAAGTGTGATAGTGTCATTATTTCCTAGACAGTATTTCCAAAAATGGTGCTGTGCAGAGAGGTTATTAGGTACATTCCTTTACTACTACAGTGTAGCTGGCGATTTGACAATGATGCAAGTGCTCCCCACTAGTGAATTAAGCTTGCACAGTAACAGACAGCATGAGTGGGATTCATTGAGGCTCCTGTCCAGACTCCCACTACACTCAATGAAACCCTACATTTTTAAGGCATCAGTGTCAGAGAAAGAGGATTAGCACCCTGGCAGGGCTCCTTTCTCCTTACTTACTACAAAGGGACTCTCATGGGAGTTACTAAGGTATGCATGTCTACATTGTAGACTCCCCTAAGAGGTTTAAATCCTACACAACCCAAATCCTACTCACTCACAACAGTGATTTCCTACTAATAAGCCTGTTTCCTAACCCACAAGTATAGTGACTATATCAAAGGAGAAAAAAAGTGTCTTACAAACAAAATTGAGGCTTATATTTTGACAATCAACTCTTCCGGTTTCATAGATTAATCATCTGCATAATAGATGAAGCCATGAACCAAACCTATCTAAACCATGGTAAGAATCAAAAGGCTACTACTTCTATAACTGGTATTTACATGTAAAGACACATCTGGTAGAAGAACACATAACAAACAACAGCAACTCTATGGTCATCTGGCTCTCTCCAAACACCACTTGAATTCAGAAATAGACGTTAAAGCACTGAGGGATTTTGCTTCATTCAGCTTATCTGGTCTAATATTTCCCCACCAAATCCAATAAATAGCCTATGAATAGAACTAGGCACTGGTGTGCCTTTCTGCCTCCCAGCTAGGACCTTATGAAACTGGCAGTTTGCCACATATGAGTGGTGGAGCCAAATCTAACCCCTCTGGCCTGAGAACAGCCTTTTGCCATACAAGTTCTGCATGCACATTGAAGACAAGAAATACAAATTCACCTATTTCACTGACATTCCCATAATAGTTGTATTATGAGTTGAATCCACAGGCAGTCAAGATTGTTATCCCAAAGTTATGCCTCATGAGTGCAGGAGGACCTTGCTTTCAAACTCATGACTTATCGTGCACCCCTGGGAAGTTTGCCTGTCCTACAGATTTAGAGTATCTTCAGTTCATTTGTGAAATATTCATGAAACTCTTTCCTGTTGCTGGTCAGGGTTAGCAAAATACACTTTGGAAATGTTTACATGTCATGGTCACTACTTTAGCATGCTGTATATTGGTGGCAATCTTTTCTTAGCTGGAATGCCTCACCAAAGAAAAGGAAAACAACTTTGCAGACATACAAGCTGTCCGTACTACCAAGGATTAGCTGATAATTATTAACCATGCTACACAGCTATTTATGCAATGCATATTGCTGTTATTCCCTCATCTTCAGTGCAGGAGCACTGTTTTAAACAAAGCCACAGCTTGATTCTAGGTGTGTGACATCGTCCAGAGGCATTCCTTAGGAAAGGAGTCACATGTATCTACACAGAGTGAAAGATAACCCAGGAAGGAGCTGAAGTGCCAGGGCTATGCTAGTCCATATTATTTAAATATTACCTCCCTCTCTGGCTCTCCTTTGAACCACCACAGCAAGCTCTTTTGAAGGCAAAGTTGATGTCAAAGGATGGTCAGACCTCAGCAGTGTGAATATAGCCAATCGAATTATATTGGCCTTGGCATCAGGGACTTGTGCAAAAGGCACTGAGCGATGAGCTGAATTATGTCTCCTTAGCAAGCCTGAGTGGCAACAAAGCACAAAGTAAAGAATTATGTAATAAAAATCATATTGATCTTTTCCCATCCTTCTCTTCCCCATCTGAATGTCAGATCTAAGTTTAATTTAGGCATATGAGCATCTGCAGAGGATTGCAGAAGTGCTTCCTTTTTTATAGGCACAGGGAGATCTGTGAGTGGCTCCACCATTCCCTGCATCCCACTCAGGAAATTAGTGTTATTTTGCAACAGGGACAGAGAAAACCACATGCTTTAAGAGCCTTCCTAAACTGTGGTCCCTGTGCCTCCATCTGCCTTAGATGAAATACATCAGGATTAGTAATCATGACAGGGAAGTCACTTGATTACCCAGACATGTGACAAGGGAAAAGTAGAACAGGACAAATGCCAGCAAAAGAAACCTTCATGAATATGAAGTCCACACTCCAGTTCTGCTCACGCAGGTTTTGGATGAGCTGCTGATAAATATTCTAGCAGGGATCTTCATAGGCAGGCAAATATTTCCCAAACATAACAGTAGAGAAAGAACAGCTAAGAACTATTTTTAGAGTAAATTTCAAATCCTTATGTGAGATGAACATGATTACAGTCTAGCTTAGTCAATGAAGAGCAAGATACCAATAGGCTGAAATGTGAAAAGAAAACGCGTAAGCCTTTACGATAGACATCTCAATAGAATCACAGAATCATGGAATATCTCAAGTTGGAAGGCAGCCATAAGGATTACTGAGTACAGCTCCTATTTTCATGAGATTGCTTTTGAGAAACCTACAAGCTGAGAAGAAATTATTGGACAAAAGATCTGTAAGCAATTGATAGCTTTAAGAAAAATCTTGATCAGTTTGCAGGTATTTCATCAACCAAAGCAATAGCTGTGTACAAATGATAAAGTCTGGTATCTGGAGTGTGCAGGACAATAGCTAGGGAAGAGGCACTGCTGAAACTCGACATCAGAGTTGGATAAAAAATAGAAACTGATGGTCTGTCCCTTGGTCCTGCTGAGAAGTGGTGATAGTACACAAGTAAAAGCAATGGTTGTGTGAGTGGCAGTAACTCCCTCTTCTTTTTTTTCTCTCTGTCTCAAGTACTCTTGCAAGGGCATCCAGGGGACAGTCTCTAAGTCAGGCTCCAGGTGAGGCCATATCAGCATCCCATTGTTAACATCCCACATCCAGCCAGCGGGCAACCCAGGAGCCATCCATGGGTCTGAAAGCTGGTGTGAGAGTGAGGGGAAGTATGGAGCACACCAGATATAGCTTCTACACAGCCTTCTCCATCCAAATCAGTGGGAAATGGAAAGGTACCCATGCTGGCTGAAGGACTTGACCTTTGACAGGAAAGAAAGAGACAGAAGCCCAGAAGGGACTTGGCCTTGGAAAGCTGAGCATCACACAAGAGGAAATAGAGCTGAGACTCTGGAGACCTTTAAGAAAGAGAAAAGTATATCCAACCCTGGATACTGGATGAGTCTTATAAAAAGAAAACTCGGGGCCTAAGGATCTCTGCTGAAGAACCTAGCCGTCACAGAATGGACTGTCCGGCCAAGTAGGTATTAAGTCTGAAACTTTTCTTATGTCTTTATCTTTTTATGCCAAAAATCTCAGCTATTTAGCAAAACATGTTTTTGTGGAATTTTCAGACATTTCCTTTGAAAAACTCTTGCTGTTTTTAAAGTCCAAAATTTCTAAAATATTTCCCCCCAAAGCTTTATTTTTACTCTTCATAGACTTGCCTCTTACAGGTCCATTTATGGCCATATTTTGTAAATTAATACATTTAGCAGGATGTAGCTGAAAAATGTTAAGCATTTAAATCCGTCCGAAGTGACTCCGCACTCATGATTTTAATTACAAGCTGTGACAGGTGGAAAGCAATCCTTTTGCCTTGCTTGATTAATTATGTTGCATGTAACATTTCTCTATGAATCCATAAGAAATTCCATGTTGGGGAGCTAATCCATTCTCCTCAAGAAATCATAGCCAGGGTTAATGTTGCTGAAACCTGTGGCTTCTCTCGCAAATGCAGACTAGAAAGATAAAGACCACAAGAGGCTAAGGTGCTCACATCTCCAGTTTCACTCACTTCATGAGTTTTCTTCTTCCTGACTTGATCCATGACAGATCACATCCCACATATTCTTCAGCCAAAGGTCAGAGACCCTGATGGCCACCTCATTGCATTTTCTTGTTCATTTTTGGCATAGTCTGCTGATGTAATATGGAATCAGAGAGGTTCCCCTCCATATCACTATGCACAAATGCTTTTCTAGATCATATTAGTCGAGCACCAGACTGCAAAATCAGAACTGCAGAAGTCACTTTTCTGTGAATCTCAATAAAATATCTTTTATTTTCTGAATCATCCCTCCTTGCCTTCATTTCCTGCCTCTTTAAGAATACAGCCTGCTTTGTTTGCTTTTCAGTGAATAGAGGAAGGGAATGGGAATAGAAGAAGGGAATTCATATCTATTTACTAGGTTTGATTTGATGGTGTTTCCACATTTAATGTGCTTAAGAAATTTGTTCTTTCCTGAGGCAGAGGCTGCGAGGAAAACTGCTTTATTTGGGGAAATGCAAGGCAAGAAATTTCAAAAAAAAGTACTTTCCTTGGCTAACTAGTACAGGAGAAAATAGATAATGAAGCACTGGAGCAGAGAAAAAATGAAATTCCATTTGTTTACATATAGAAACATTAGAATAAATATGCAAATAGGGAACATTTTCTATAAAACACAGTAGGAGAATTTGCTTGAGAAATGGCCTCTACCAAGTAGTTCTCTATGCTCAACACAGCAGCAGGGTCCTGGCAGCAGCCCTTAAAAAATACAGTGCAGGTCTGTGTGCACTCAACACCCCCTTTGGGTGCACAAATACCACAAATGCAATACCTGCTTCTTATTTACTGTATCTACCGTAGAGTGGTTACTAATGTCTATGTGGGTAACTCTTCCCTGTGGAAAATTAACAGAGAGCATAACGAGAGACCCTCAGCACCTTTGGAAGGAACCAGGGCTGTGAGAGTAAAGCTGACCACACAAAAAAGTGAATCCTCTGTGGCAGAAATAACAGAACTCAAGGAAAATATAAAGTAGCAAGTTGTATAGGCGGATTAAAGTCTAGATTAACACCATTACTCAACAAACATGTACGTCCATAGACATCTCCCAAGAGGGTATATGCAAAGTAAAGACACAAGAATATAGTTGAAGTCAGATCATTTCTTGGGCAGTGTGAGTGCTAACAAATCAACATGGCATAGTGCTCAGAAAATGTAGTTTTGATGGGTATGCTTTAAAAAAAGTCTCATCCTTGATCCTGCGGGACCAGTGCTATCCAGTGCTGTTGAACACGTGCTCCTTAATTCCTACTGCTAAAAGGGATCCCTTTCCAAGAAAAGTGGGGTTTTTTCAGCTCTGTGTATGATTTGTATTTTCTCATATTCAGAAATGGAAGCATAAGAAGGTGCTTCCTATCCTGCCCAGGTTAATTTCTGATGCTCTAACTGAGGAATAGACCAGCCTGGTCCTTAATGTCAGGTGTAATGCTTTTACATCATTTTATACTCTAAATGAACACACAGAGACGGTGGGTGAGCTAAACTGACAGAAATGTTCTCAGTGTGTCATAGAGACCCCTTTGGGAATGTTCTTCTGGGGCTGTATTAAATGGGAAGGTGGAGGATATTGCCTTAAACCTGACCACTTTTTGACAAGATGATCCTATACTTAACAGAAGCTTGGTAAGTGAAAACACCATTACCTCAAGTGGTAATGGCAACTGAAATTGATCTATTATGAATCCTACAAATTTGAGCGGTTATGCTAAATGCTATTAAAATGTATGGAACCTCTTTGTCTTCAATTATTAAATGAAGTAATTTATGAAACCTAATCTCAGTAACCTCACTGTCCTACTGGCCACCCCCGATGAAAGGAAGAGTAAATGTAGAGAACTGCAGTATTGATCTTTTCTTGAAGGAAGAAAGAAGAGGATCAGGCCTGTTAACCCTTTGTTGCAGGAGAAAGTGGTTTATTCGTGGTTTCTTTTCCCCCCAGAGGTCATGTCCTTCTTTCATTTCTGGGGTCAGGTTTCAGTCTGACAAGTGGTAATTGATTCCGCTGCTGGTTAGGCTGGGAGTAAGTGGGAGATGAAGTTTCAGTGAAAACAAATAGCACTTCACAGGTCTGACCTTTCCTTTTTAAGCCTTTGTTGTGGTTTACTTGGGATGTGCAGTTTAAAGACTCTAAACCAGTGGTATCTAGCTCATGAAGGTTCAGATAGTTGCTTCCAAGCTTTTGGCCTGAAGTTAAAGCTGGCTTTCGTCTTTGGGTCTTCTGGCAACCTGTCCTAGAAAGTGGGGTTTTTTTTCATCTTCTTTCCCGTGACTTTGTGTAAGACACGAGAACACAGTCTAACAGTAGCCATGACATTTTGCCAATAGGCTGAGATTCACAGCTTAGGGTTTCAGTGTTCACTAGTGTTGTTATGAGACAAAACTTGTATTAAAATGTAAAAGCAGACATCGTTTCTCAAATCAAGCCATCTAAGGAGGTGGCAAATCTCTGCCACCTCTTTTCTTGCTACAACTCTTTCCTACCAGCAGGGCAGACAAATTATATCCCAGAAACATACTTATGCTCTCATGTGTACTTCATGCGTACTTCACTTACTCTGTCATTTAAGCCAGCTCTGAAGAAGTTCCCTATTGCTCAGTGTGCACTTTTGCAACATACACACATCTTGTCAAAGTTTCCTGCTGGAAAGTAGCATTGGATTGCAGGACAACGATTTGAGCTACACCCAGTTAATGAGAAACACACTAATTCAAAAAGCATAAAGCATCCTGACCTGCTTGTGAATCTTTATTCTGTATATAGCAGAAAGGAAAATAGCCTCAAGGGCTCTGTTCAAATGCTTCCAGTTAGGAATAATATTTCTCAAAAATAAACCTCTTTATTTACAAGCATGTTGTTATTGCTAAAGTCGACCTTTATTTTAAGGTGTTCTCAGAAAAGTGCACACAGCTCATGTCTTAACAGAATCAACTGAAATGTTGCAACCCATACATTTTGCCAACAGTAACAACACATTTGCAAGGCGAAAGATTTACTGATTTTTTTTCCTTCCCTTCTCTCCAGTGTCTTGAATTTCCCAGAGAGACCTAACAGTCCTCTTCCACCACCTACAACTTTCTGTCCCAGAGCAGCTGCCATTCCCAGCAGCACCAGCTCCTCCTTCAGCAAGACTCAACCTGCTCAGCACTGCTCAGTGCTGCTGCCATCACTCAGCGGTCACACCTAGTGACACAAGGAGCTAGACCCAGTTCAAATAAATCTGGGACCATCTGCACGTCAGGCTTCCCAGACCCTCAGCCCTCCTCAGCAGTCACAGCCCTGTCACGAACATGCCTGCTGAGAAGGATCAAAGCCATGTGGGAAGAGGTGGTGAGGAATGCACCGCGCAAAAGCATTTTCAGGGAGCCAGTTTGTGGGTGAGCCTTTCCTTTCAAACAGAAATGCAAAATGTCAAAGTCAGCATGCCAACGGCAGGAGAAGAGGACGTGCCGTAGAACAATGGTGCACTGGGAGCAGCAGGAGCTGAGGGGTCCATGCAGGCACCCAGGGCCCCCTGAGCTGCTGCTGGCCAGCAGTGGTGGCCATGGCTTTCAGGAGTTTTGCATCACCAGACCCACCAGGCCAGGCCTCGCCATGCAGGTCTGCACGTCTCTAGCCGCTCCATTGCCCCTAGAGGTAGATGTCCTTACAAACTTGATTTCTCTGTGGCAGTTTGCAGTATGCTTCAGGAGCCCAGTCTATGGCCTTTAGCTCTTTTGTTCTGCAACTGACGACCTTCCCAAAGGAGCTTCAACATGTTAAATACTTGTTTGGGGTCCATATTGCCACTTCTCCCCCAGCCAAGGGCAAACATAGTCAGACCTCTCCTTTCAAAGATTTCCCCTCTTTTCCCATTAATACCTTTAATTTGCTGTACATGACAGGCCACAGGCCCTTGGTTGTCTGGTCCGTTTTTTATAAGACCAAACTAGGGAAAAAAAATAGTCTTTTGCTACTATGTCTTGAACAAAAGGTCAGATACTGGCTGCCTGCACAATAATCTACCATGAAGCAAATCCAGACTCATTGCAGATTGGTATCATTACTTTGTTTGCTATGTGGAAGGACAATATGCCTCAGTCACCAATACTGTGATGGCATATCCACCAGCCTCCACTTCCCACCCCAAAAAAAGATCCTCTTAGCAACTGTGCTGTCCTACGTGGAACAAAACTGCACTTTGGGACAAGTTCTCAAATCGCTGTCCCTGCCCAAGCGCAGAGGTCTTGATTGAGGGCAGTGGAAAAGTGATGTTAAAAAAGACACTTATCACAAAGATCCTACGTGGGGCGTATGAAGCAGTGAGACAGCAGCCACTGCAGGAGGCAGTGCCACAGCGAGATGCTCCTTACAGTCACACAGCGAGACCAAGGAGACTCTGCTGGGGGTGCTGGTCCTTGGTTTGGCCCAGAATATTTGTATTACAATATGATCTGAAATGATTGACAGGAACAATTGGAAAAAGAAGCAGGAAGATTGTGAGGCTCTTTACATATTAAAGTATCCATCATCAATTAAAGTAAAAGAAAGTAAATATCTGTCTTTTGATCTGGACAGTAACATTCCATAGCTACTGGAATGTTTCTGAATTGTGCAATGGGGGCAATAATTTTATTTCAAAGATTTGTATTTAAAATGTTTTGGAGAAAGTGTACCAGCACATGCAGATACTGTAAAATGCATAAGATAAGGGAAACTGACAAGGATGTTAATCACAAGCTGATCCAAATTGTGCATCCAGATGTGCTCAGCATCATTTAGTCTAATATAATCTGTGACACTGTTTGTAGCATACCAGAGCTGTTATATTTGAAGGAAAGGGAACCAAATGATATTCTGAAAGGGATTGTCATAATTGCTTGATTCAAATCCTGATCTCTTTTAGCACATACAAGGCTAAAGCTAACCCAGGAAATATTTAAACCTTTGCTATAGTAGCCATGCATACCATGAGATATGCACAGATTTTTAAACAAGCAGCAACAACTTTTCCATCCTGATGAAAGAGGAATTTAATTGGCTTGCTAAGAAAAAATAATAAACAGATGTAACAGAAAACATTTCTGAAAAGGAAATTGATGTTACAAAAATCCTTGACTAATCATAAAGGGATGCAGCTTTGAAAGGAAATACTTTGATTGCATTTTTACTCCTCTGAGTAGTCAGATGTTTGGAAACAACCAGGATTTTTAAAAAATATTTCCTGCTATGCACATAAAAGCAAATTGTAAATTCAGGAACTAGGTCCTGATTCTTAAATTTTACCCCCCCCTTTTTTTTTTAATCAGGTGAACCACCTGTGTTTCACAAGTGTAAAAACTCCAGCAACTAAGATTGAGATGTTTCTGATTTTCAGAGATGAGCAGCCTAGGGACAATTCTCTTAATAAGGTTAGTAATATGAGTGTTATTTTTCTACTTCCATGTTATAACTGCATTGAAAATAGTGCAACTATGTCAGTGTTTTAAGTTCAGCAACACAATACCATATATTCGCAATAGACATTCTAAAGTAGGAGGGTATATATATTAATAAGTTTTTTTTATATATCTATAAGCTGGATTTTTTCCCCACTTACCTTAAATATAAAGGAAAAAACTGTATTCTGTATCATCACAGCAACCCAAACAGGAAGCAAAGTGATGCCTGTGATGGTGTCCCACCTTGGCTTCACATCAGTATCATTGCAAGGAAAATTCATTACTATGAGAAACAAGGAAGTGCTGACAAGTAGAGAGGCATAAAGGCAGGCATTCGTATGTTCTCTGTTTTGTATTAGTATTTGTCAGTTACCACAAAAAAAAGCCGTGTTGTGTGCAGTACGTTGCACTGAAATGCAAGAAAATAAATTCACAGGTGAGGCCTTGTAGTTATTGGCACGAATGTACCCAGGATGGAAATGATTTTGTTGTCAGCTCCACAGCTGACAGTTGTGACTGAGTTAAGGTGTTCATCTGTGGGAATAACATCCCTGAGTCACACCCAGCTGAACTTTGGGCTCTACTTGGGTGACACAGTGGGCTTGGTCCATGCTGCTAGCTAGCTTTTGAGCACTTCCACTGCTTCTTCCGAATCTAATAACTTATCTTCTTCCCTGACCCACAGAAAAACAGAGAACACAGTGAGGAATGTTCAGGCTATGTTTCTGATACCCACCATATATACCTTTGCCCTCACACCTTCCCTAATAGCTAGGAGCAGGCTCTACCCAAGCTCTACCCTAGTCAGGGCAAGATGAGAACAAACAACCTGCCACAGCCATTCTTATCGATTTTAAGATGCTTTAGGATTGCAAAGGTATAGAAATGAAATCTGCAGCCTGGAAACTATGTTGAATGGTTTGGAATGTACCTCCTAGGAGAACAACAATTAATATTCTTAAATTAAAAATTGAAAGGTCATTTATCATCTTCAGAATTCAAGCACAACTTACAGGTTTGTACTCACCGCAATATTTTTCCTGTTTACACAAGACCCTGTTTTTAACAGCCTCCCTGTTTTGATGTTGGTCAAAAATCCTGGACTTGCAGAAACCAAAAGAAGATCTTCCCATTGCCTTTGGTGGGTCTTTCTTCTCATGTCAAGCCTTAAAATTTTATTTGAAATCTTGAAGTCTGGGAGAGTGAAGTTGGTAGGAATTTCAAGTCTGGCAAACGCTTGTCTTGATAAAGGCATCACACACAAGATATTCAGAGCCAAGTGTTTCCCACTTCACCAAGCAGGCAAGGTATGAGTGATAGGGAAGCAAGGGAAAAGCCAACTCTGAGGAGGACGGGTAGCAGTGGACTTAATTTACCCTCATGTACCTTCTTCCAAATTTGTCACTATGCTGCGGAATGTAGTATTTCCTGCTTCTGCACCTTTCAGTCCTCCTTATCAATATCCAGCCAGCCCAGAAGTGATATGTACAAATGCCCATGGCAAGCGACTGGGAGGAGAGCCTGAAACAACCTCTGTGCAACATGATCCACCTCCTATACATGAGTGGCCTAGGAAAACGCCTTTCTCTGAGAGAAGATTTTGGAAAGAGGTGTTATAAAAAGTGATATCTGAAACCATCTGAGTGGAAGAAAGCAGCTCTCACTAGGTATGAGCAAGATTGCAAAAACATCCAGAACTTACGTAGGTAATAAAATAAGAAACCAGGACTCTATTGATGACTTACATTAATGTGTTGTGTGAGGAACTGTTTTGGGAGAAGAAAACCATCAGCTGAATATTTTCATAAGTGCAGTTGCATTCAGAGCAGTTCCACAAACCTGAAACTTATTTGCAAGTTTGAGTGGAAGACGAATTCTTTCACAAATATGAATCAGCTTATGGGATTATAAGATCTATGTAACAGTTTTTTATAGAGACACAACCTTTTTTGTATTTTGTGTAGCACAAAACACACTGCATGAGTCCGAAACTCAGCAAACTCTAATGATACTGCAGTAACAGAAGTACTGAGATTTCTGCATTGTGCATGCAAGAGAAGAGTATAAGGTGCTGCATTATGACTAGCAGAACAACAAAAAGAAATAGACCATTATCTACATTTAAATCATTTTTTCTTGGGGAGGGAAAGTGAAAACATTGGAGAGCCTGAAGGGTTCCAGGCTGGAATCATCCTGTCCTTCTGTACTCCAGCAGCAGATGGTTGTGAGATAAAGTATCTTTAAAAGATGCAAAGCTATGCAGAAAACAAAGTATTATTCAGTGGTCTTAAACCAATAGACACAGTTCATTTGTAAAGATGTTTACATTTGGTGACAGACTATTTGAGAAGCAAGCACTTTCCTATTTCTAAATATCTTTGTTGCTTTGACTTTTGTTCTAGTTCTGGTTATTGCATCAACTCCCACAGGGAAGGAGCTGTCCTTTTTATATCCTTTTTAGATGTTTATTCAGCATCTAATACCTCAGAACAGGACATTGTCAATGATGAACTCTGGTCTGACAAAATAAACTCTGCTAATAACATTTGCCCATCTGTTGCCAGGGTCCAAGACACATGATGCTGCCCACTGGGAACCTGGCATTTCTTTCTCTTCCCCAGACAACAAAGTCCAGTTTCAGGCTCTCAGTGCTGCTCCCAGGAATGAAGGCAGCAGTTCCTACAGATTTAATATCAAGAGATTTGACAAAGTATTTCCCACTGAGTCAATCTCAGTAAGATCACACAGTAAACCACAGGATAAATTGAGTATCCTGCCACTTGAGGTGCCAGTCATCTGTAATGCATCAGTTTCACTGATAAGACATTTTTATCTTTTCCATATCCAACATTAACCAGGTGAAAAAAGTTCAAGGAGTCTTCTTCAATAATGCAAAAGCAAGAAAGCAGCAACCCACCTGGCAAAGGGTATACACTCCTTTACTGTATGCAAAAAAAGGAGACAAGAAACACCACAGTAAGTCTGCTCTGTGTGATTTAGCTTTTCAGAAATTCTTGCAAAAACAAGTTCTGGGTTTAACGTATATCACATATATGTCTATCCATTTATCTGCAGGTCACGGTACATAGACCATTATAGTACAATATGTCTTACTAGAAAGCTTTAGATGATAGTTTGTATTAAATTCTTACTTAACTACAACTTAATATAGGAAAAAAGTTTATGGTTAGGAGATGCTTCCCTAATTTGCATAACAAATTTGTTTCTCTCAAGCTGAGTTCCCATTTTACCAGTAGCTTAGTTAACAATAAATTTAATACTAAAATGGTAGATCAGTGTGTTCTGACCCAAACTGGGCTGGAAATCTTGAATTTGCAGGAACAGAGGGAACCTATTCACTCTCCAAGAGCAACAATCTAAATCAATAGCTAAATTTCATTTTTAAAGGTGACTTATGGCTGAAAGCAATTCTTAAGATATCATGAATCACATCACTAATGTGTGCACCTACTTTTTCAGATATATCTCTCTACCTTTGTTCTCCCACACATAGCAACAATTTTGGAGCAAAACCACTGATGGGTGAAAATACTGGAGAACCACTTTATTCCTCCCTCTCCCAGCATGCTGGTGACATTTCCACTGACAAAAATAATGCTTTTTGTAACAACAACCCAATACTACACACACTAAGGCTTTTTTCATGGGCTTCGTATCTCAGGCTTCCCTGTAATGCACAAGTGACTGAAAAGCTTAACATGAACAGGGGTGGGAATTCACACAGTAATTTTACCACGAGCTATCTCTCCCTCTCTCGCTTTTTGGAACATTGGGCCCCAGGGACAGATACAGTACAAATATTTCTCTGTCTTTTCATACTTGCTCTGAGAAAATTGTGCGGCACCGTAAGAAATATCACATAAAAACACTTCTGCAGATACACTTCAGCAGAAATTACTGCTTGCATAAGCCCAGGAATGTTGTGAAGTAGTAACAACAATAGTTTTTCAGAACAAAATCTCAGTTCAATCAACATATAACAATAACTGGTGACATGAAACCCCACATTTTTCGGACTATAATGCATAGCTAGGATGTTCTTTTCACTGATGATACAGCCTAGTTTTGTAAAATGCCAAACCACGTTTAGGTGTTCTGATATTTAAGTGCTTATGTTGACAGACCTATCTGGGACTTTATTCGGACTACAAATATTCAATATTTTCTAGACTTGTACAATGCAACTGGGGCCAAGGACATCTACTTGCAGTCTCTAACATATAATACACATCAAGTGTATGTTAAGATGGGGATACAAGGAGTTAGCAGTGTTAGAATCTGCATCTTTTCTGTTACAGAGAAAAATGGCCATTCCCAATACCGTTACATTAGACCTCCTTCAAAATATTTTATTTTCCCAGAAAAAGACCAGCATAACAACATTAAATGTTTTGCAATCTTTGTATTTCTTTTAAAAGAGAATAAAAATTATCATAACATGACATATGAATTATAATGAGATTTTTGAGAGACATTAAATATTCAATTAATAAATAATGTTTTGTGGCAAAAGATTACTCTGACTGTGCTGGTCACTGAACCTAATGAATTTTGATGCCCAATGAAGATAAGAAAAGAAGAGAAGGGAAAAGAAATACAGCTTATTCTGATAGTTTTGAAAAGCTGCTAGCTTTTAGAAGCCAAAAACTTGGACTAAATATTATCTTGATAAATACAGAGAAGCTTCTAGTTTTGTAACGGAGATTTCCTATTGGTGTTACCTCAAGGAAATTCAGAAACAAAGCCTGTGAGATATGTTAGTACAAGCACTGCATTGTGTAAGGAATACTGCTGACTAACTTTACTAACAACCCACTTCATATCATATCCAAGTACAAAATCCGTGCATCAGGGACACGAGAATTCTTTTTGACAAATCATACTAACCCTCACCTCACAGGATCCTGACTTGTCCTTACCTTAATCAAAGAACTAACATTGAGTGGTGATGAATAAGTCTTAGAATTACAGAATCATGTTAGCAGATGATAAACATCCGTAGATCATTCTCTAAAATTACACGCAAGCTGGCCAAGTTTCTAACAACAGTTCATTTTGGAGAAGCATCAACACAGAAGCATCTCAGAATGTGAGCCTCATTTTTCAAAATATATTTTTCGAGATTATTTCTCATCTCTGGTATTTCACTTTGTTCTCTGCCCTTAAGAAGCAGACGTATGTTTTCTGTGTTTTTTCCAGTGACCCTTTCCTCGCTGTAGATTAACACACCAACATCAAAACAACCAGAAATATAAGGGAGCAGTAGTACACCTCTGGGATGGATTTGAACATGGAAAATATAAGGAGCCATAGAAACATATGGGAGTTTTATGGAAAACCTTGTAGATGATGGCCAGGCAGAAGGACCAGAGAGGGAGACAGTGGTGTCCTCACACCACTTGTTGCTGGCAGTCTGGCAGAAGCAAGGGGAGGCATGTTAAGTCAGACTGGAAGTGCAGACAGAGGCAGTGCTGTGCAGGCTTTTGAAAGTGAGAGCAACAACTTAAGCAGAAGGATATTTTTTCCAATTTGGGGCTACAGCTAAACTTGTCATTCCTATGAAGGCTGATTTACAGTTTTTGCTGTACAAAAGCAAGAGGATCATGCAGCAATCCCACTACCTTGCAAGGGCAACAATACAGGATTCAACATAATCCAAATTCCAGTCTTGGCAGCTCTTGATATCTCTGGTTTCAGACAACTCTAGGGCATGCTAAATATTTCAGAGATAGGCCAGAAAGTTCTGCATGTTGCTGTGTCTGCTTTTCTGCTATATAAATCACTGGAAAGGAGGTGAAAAGAATGAAGATATGTTGACCATAATAAAGCCTTCATGATTTACACATCCTGAAATTCTGACTCACCACCTTTTTTTTTTTTCACTTTTATTTTCATAGCTATGCACATCAGGATGTTGCGAGGCCTGATTCTCTGTTACCTTTACTTCACCAGTCATAGCAAAATACCCCCATCACATTCCATTTTGCCTTTATACTTGCTCATTTACAGGCAATTGGAGGAATAAGAAATTTCTGTTACAAATGCCCCCCTTCAAATCTCACAACTAAAGATGTAGAAAAAGTAATCTGAGACAGACACAGTGACAATGCAAACCCATCTCTTGAGTCGTTTGCTGTCACACATGCAAGTGGAAGTGGTTGTGATCCAACACAGTCCATAGGAATGTAGCAGGGACTACTCTTCTCTACTTTTCAAAGTGGCTTAGTGCTTAATGATCAGCAAAGCTTCACAAAAAGTTTGTAGAAGAGCTGCTATATTATTTTTGCCTGCCCAGTTTAGCCATTTTTCTAGGGAAATACTGCAAGTCTTTCTATTGCTTGAATGGGGGCTGAATGATGCCTCATTTAATCATATTTAATCCCTGAGAGTATTCACCTTCTGATTTTTTTTTACCTCAATAAGTCTGAGAAGTTATCTACTAAAATGTTACCCAAAGAATTATATGTAGTAATGTCTTTAGCAAGGTCCTTCATTGCTAGGCCAACAGCATTTTTGTTGAATAGAATTCATACAAAACCTCCTGAGACGTTCACAAACTCAATAAATTTCAATGAGTTTATTATACTCAATTCCTTTAAGGCCCTTTGTACATCTCAGATGCAAGGTTTAGAGCCTTACTATTTAATTTTACAAGCCATACTTTAAGCAGAGGAACTAATCAAGCATGGTTCTTAGTAATGTGTGCTCAGAGCTCCCTGCAATTTCTCATTGCATTCACCCACTCCTTCTGCCACGTCAGTGGCATACCAGTACACCTTAGATTCATCTGCTCTTCTAAGATGTAATTAATGACTGACAAAAACATGGCAGGGGCTGTAGGCTGAAGCAATCCAAAGAGCGTGTAATCACATATTTTGTGCTATGGCACTTCTCTCAGTGGGGGGTATTAAAAAAAGATTGCCCTACTCCTCCCAACCTTTAATTTTCAAAAGTATCTACAGAATATCTTCTGCCTGAGATGTCAACTTCCTCCATGAATTTAGGTGAAACTCTTCCAGTTTTAGGGCAGTGCTGTGGCTTAACCAAAACCAGTATGGGCAGACAGATAACACGATTCCAGGAGCTGTCCTTGAGAAAGAAATCCAGAAAACAGAAATAAAGCAACAGTTCCTCATTACACAGGCTTTTTACATTTAGCTGATCCAATCAGGATACCTTTTGCACCCTCAAGTCAATATTACATACAGACTTTCCTCCTGCATAGCAAATGCTTCAACACACAGGCAGGACCCAGTGATGTAAGAAAGTAGAAGACAAAGTGGCAGAAGATTTCAAAACAATCTAATTTGAAGTTATGAAGTCTGTGGAGGAATATACCATGGCTTTATTTGGTAAAAAACAGTTTCTCCATACAGAGCACACTATTTAAACCCATATCACAGGTGATAAGTTATTGGTTTGCCTTAGATCCTTCCAAAGACTTCTTTCTCCAAACGAAGAAAAGTCTTTGTGATGGCAAAAACTAATTTTCTCTCGTAGGGGAATAAAATTTCTGCCCTGCAACACTAGGAGGAATCCAAGTTTAGAGAGTAATGCCATTCCAACTGCCTAATCTAATAAGACAGACCTACCTAGAGGGCATATTCTTTACCCAAAGAGACATTTTCTGTTCCTCCTGAAGCAATACTTTTGATGGTAAAGCAATTTTTTTTTACTTCAATATTGTCTCAAGCCATGTTTCCTTATGTGTATTCAGGGGTAACGTATCCCCAGGACAAGTTCACTCTTCAAATCACAAAAGCAGAGTGAGCTGACTTTAGTGGAAGATTTGCATTTAGCCTGGTACTTCATACAAAGCTACTCTTCTCCATACAGCCTAGCCTTCTTCTAAACCCGTTTGCACTAGAGTACAAGCAAACCGCTTCTTTCACTTCTAGACAAAAAGGGCTCCTGCTGCCTGAAATGGCCCCTGTGCTGAACAGTCTACATAGCAGAGATAAGAGGATCCAGTTTTAGCCACCTCCTTCTTGTTACAGAATCTGCCAGAACTGTGGGTAGCATCTCACATCACAGTAGCATCTCCAAAAGCTCCATCCCACCTTTAGACTAAGCATCAGAACACAGAAAGGTTACATAAATAAAAGGAGGTTGTTGCCCAGTGCTTGTTTTAGAAAGTGGAAATCCTCCTGAACATGCCTAGGGCAAGCCATGAGCAGACACGAAGTGCAAGAGAAGTCTGGGCACCATCCCATCCCTTCCTGCAGGGCTGAGACTGATGCCAGCAAATCATGTACCAGGCACGTGTGTTGTGGATCTTCATGGCAAAGCAGTCAAGCTGAACACCTAATGGCAAGCATGGATAGGAGATGTTTATTGCCTTTGAATTAAGGTTTATTTCACATGGGACAGAGGAAGTTCCTCACTCCCTAGTGACTCACAGCTTATCTACCCTCTTGTGGGTGACCACAAATCTGCCATCATTGATATCTTTTCACATTGTGCTCTTTAACTCAGCTTCTTTCTTTTTAGACATGTTATGAAAGCTCATCTGCTTACATCCATCAGAATTCTTTAAAACACAGCATTAGGCCACAATGAAATGAACGGAACTCCTTAAAATCATGTCTATCTACTCATGTGGTGTGCAAATGTTGCAAGGTAGGGATGAAATACAACACTTTCAGACTTCAAGCTGAGAAAAGAGATGTGCAATAACTCACCTGTGAACATCCTGGAAGTGTGTAGTGAGATCAGCAGAGAAGTAATTATTTTGCCAGTCCAAACAAAAAAGTATAGAAACTCATCAATCACTGTAATGAACAGAGCTGCGTCCTGGACACACCACAGCACTGCAAGACTGTAGGATGCTCATGTGCCAAACACCACTCTCCAAAATGGGACATCACCCTCACAGGCTGCACTGCGTCCTTATGTCCATTTTTTGCTTCCTTTTCTGAATAAGAGAACATTTGCCTGATCCCCTGCATCAGCTCTGCCCTTCAGCCAATTGCTGTTTCAAGGAGCTGCAGGCAGGATTTCCACATTCCTCTTTATCCCTCCCCAAGCTGTCTTGTCTCTCTTTGGATATTCGGAGTATCTTTGGCTTGGTTCCTCCTCTGACCACAGTGTGTTTTGCAAAGTTCCTTCATCTCTCAGCACTTCAGAACAGATGGAATCTCTTTCCTAACATGCCATATGTACAAGGATAGGTCTCAGGGATAAAGGCTGAGGGGAGTGAATGCTTCCCAAGGGTTCAGGAGAGGCAGAAGGTATAGCCAGGCAATGTCCACCTCTCCCACACTATGTCCCTTGAAGAAAGAGTCAGCCCCCTGGAAGAGGAGGTGATGCAAGCCCCAATAGCGGCTGTCACATCTGCTGAAGCAAAGACAGGTGTATCCTCACTCTGGGAGGAAAGGACGTGCCATTACCAGTGCCACCTCCTCACTGGAAGCAAGGCAGATAGGTAGGACATATTTTGTCAAAATTGCCTCGTGATACGAGAGGAAATGTCCTGAAATGTAGATCATGGCATTGTACAAGCTCCTGGCAGATACCTGTGAGCTAGAAATCTACAAAGGTATCTGAAGTCTGTTTTCACCAGCCCCTTTGCTTCTGTGCACCTGCAAACATAGCCAAGCCATGACAAGGGCAAGTACCTGAGGGTATCAAAGCAAACAGGAGGAAGACCTGGAGAGCTCAGAGAGGCTATTCACCTAGATGAGGAAGAACAGCCACCAAGTCTTTAGCCATCTGACTCTTTTGTCTTTTCACACAGTGCGTTTAGCCATCTGACTCTTTTGTCTTTTCACACAGTGCCCTTTCACATTTCCAGCACACTTTATGAAGAAAGGAAATGTTCTTTTGCAAATGACATTTCCCATAGTTGACTTTAATTGCTCCTGCCCTCTGGATAGGAGTGTTTGTTTTTATTCTTAGCCCTTTGAAGTTGTGCCTAAAATCTCAGCCCCAAATTGCCTAGTCAAGCAAAAGGCAAGCAAATTAAATCCATGCAAATAGGCTATTCTTGTTCTGTTTTTATTTGGGTTGTTACCACATCCCATAGCACACTTTCCCACTAGCAGTGTTGGAAAAATGTCTTTTTAGCAGCCACTTGTGGGTCTAGTGCTATTTGTTTTGTTATTAAACTGCATGAACATGTAAGAAAGAAAGGTAGATTGACAGGTAAGTATCTGTTTATATCTCTGCATGACTCCAATAACTTTTTAAAAGCTTTAGCTTTACATGCAAGAGCAAAACACCTGCTAATTTGAATGATTAATTAAAGAAATCAACCAACAGGAAAAAAAAAAAAGACGCGCTAGGGTAATAGAGAAAACAGAATATCTTGCTTGTTCTCAGAATGTTCCCCTTAAACCTCCTGACACTGTCCTGGCAGGTGAGTAGGCAAACCCCTGACATTTAAAGTCCCAATACAGAAATCATGTTTGCATATACTACTCTTGATTTCTCTACAGGAGTTAATCTTCCTATTTGATCTACCAAAAAAACTAATTGTTCTTGGGGTACTTCTGTCATCTACTCTCCTGGAGTACATAAAAGAAAGGAAGGAAACAATATAAAGTAATGGTGAAAAGCAGCTTACTGTAGTCCCTCCAACATTAATGCAGGTTTTATAACCTAATGTTATTTTGCCTCTTCACACATTTTCATCTGCTGCCGTCAGCCGTTTTGTGATTGCAAAGACCTTTCATTCCCAACACTGCCACAACTCAGTCCATTTTCTCAGTCTTAAATTAGAGCAGGGCAGAATTGGACTCATGAGTTCAGTGTCTCAGTAATTTCAATAGGAGAAGCATACTCCTAATTTCAAGGAAATTCTTGGTGATACATCTTGCAGAGGAAGGTAGAAATCCCTGCTGCTGCTACAGCACATCTGTCCACAGCAAAGTCCTGCTGACAACAAAGCTTTCTTCGTGCTCCTTTTCCATAACAATAAGGAGAGTACTGGGCAAGGCAGCAGAGAATCAGGCTGATTTCATCAGGGCAGAGTCACAAGACGATGACACTGTGAAAAAGGAGGCAAAGAATCTTTTCTACTCCTTTTTCACTTTTTATTCTCTGCAGTAAGCCTCACTAAGGGACACATTCAACATAAATGCACCAGGAGCTGTGTGAAGGCACAGGCAGAAGTTTTGCTTGCTTCTGCAGAAAGAGAGATGAAGGAGCAGCAAGACAAGCAGAGATGCTGAAGGAGCCCAACATAAGGTACCTCAGCAGGCCAACAGCTGAGCACAGTGCAAGGGCAGCTAGATCTGCCTTCCCAGTCCTACACTCTTAATTACCCTGATGGAGTATAACACACACATGAGAGTCCCCTGTTTGCACCTGCTGAGACCTTGAATAAGTTACGCAGGTATTCAATAAAAAGTGTCTTCGAGGAAGCCATGAATGGGAAATAACTCGCCTGGAGTCAGAAATCACAGGGTGGTGTGACTTTCCTAGCAAGAAAGGCTTCAGGTTTTAAAGGCCTGAGATTCATCTGCCTTTCTTCTCATACCGTCTTCAGGACACATCTTGAACCATTGCAGTAGCTCAAAATTATCATTTAAATGCCATGATCATAGCTAAGACCAAGAGGAAGGAAAATTAAACAGTTATAAATTAGTCACAGATGTGAGCTAAGGCAGATACACGCTCAATATAAAAATACACATCTTAGATTAGAAACCAGTTAAGATGCTGGTTAGACAGAATAAATTTCCTGATAGGATTACAAATTTTTTTTAAAAAAGCTTCTAAATCATGGCACTGTTTTATGAAAACTGGATGTCTATATAGAAAACTTACCCTTTTTGATACCAAGTGACTGTTTATTTCATCAATGCTTTATTTATAAAGGCCTGCACTTGGCCTTACAAAACATCTATTCAAAAACTAGTGACTCAGATTTTTGGGGACTTTCCTGCTTGTCTGTGAATAATGTTTACAATACAAATGTCTAGTTAATGAAATGCCATTTTCTGTGTGTCACTGACCTTTGTGTTCTGTAAGAAGCAGGAAAATAGAACCAGTCCTTCTCCTTTATTCTTGGAAGCACAGAATGACAATTGCAGTGTTTCATTAGCAGATGACAGTGACAGATCCTGTTTTGATCAAGCACTACTTTCTGCACACATTCTTCTGTGACCAGAAAAGTTAGCACAGCATTTTTTAAGTTAACGTACTGCTCCCTCTGAAGTAGTAAGACCCTTATTAGATTGGACTGGAAACTATGCTGCCGCGGTCTGACTATCTTCTTCCCTCTGCTTTCACTCTGTCAAATTCGTTGGGGTGCATAACAAAAGTGCTATAGCATTGCAGTAATAACATATTATGGTGTGAGTTGTGACACTACATGAAAACTTGAATTTAATTACCAAAAAAATTGATTATGTAAATTAGTTAAGATGTTCACAACTGAAGCCCAAATGTAGAAATGGACAAAGAAGAATTTCAGATGCAGATAAGAAAAAGCTCCTTTTTGACTCTTCACAAGAGTTGTTCCCTGTGGGTGAGAAGGGTTGTGTTTGGGGGCTGGGACAGAGATGTGCCTGCGCATCACTGTTTGAACACAAAAAATTCCTACTGTCACCACTGTTCTGCAACAGCAGGCCCAACAGCTTCTCCCCACACCACTGCACTAGGATGTTTTTGTTGACTGTATATCTTCCATCTGCTAGTTTAATTTATGCTCCCTTCCCTCGTCCTTCCTTTTGTAACAGAAGAGACAGCAGCCTCGTTAATTTTCTTTCCAGGATTTCATTAGCTTTTCCAGTCCATGGTGCCAATATTCCTCTTCTCTTAAATATCTTGATGTTTCCCCCTTTTAAACCTTATCTCCTCTGGCCCCTCATGTTCTCTGTTGGAGAAAGAACCTAAATAAAGGTGCCAATAACACGGAAACAAGAATCAGATTTGTCTGGGAGGCAAAAAGTTTGCAAGCTATTTTTCCAGCTAGAAGCTCCTTTCAACATTTCATTTCTCAGGAGGAAAAAAGGCAGATATGAATGTATGCTGGTGTAAAAAAAAAAAAAATGTAGAATGAAATCTGACTCAATGAAGCATTATTGAAGTTGATAATGCCCAGACAGATCCAGCACTGATGCACATTGATAAGGGGCTGGCCACTGACCACTCTGTGAACAGAGCAGGGCCTTTGGTGTGCCTGGGGTGAGGGAATGTAAAGGGTGTAGGATTTGTGGTAAACGCCACAAAAGAATCAAAGTAAAGCAACCGTAACTGATTTACTGTGAGACAAGACCTGGAATGTGGAACCATCAAATTTTCATGCACTTAACATGGACCTCATGGAAGACATGTTATGGCCCCTGAATTGGGTTCCCCATATCCTCTGTTCCTTCCCAGGGGCCACAAGTGTATCCCAAAAGTCATCAGTTAAGCAATAGTTCCCACATACTCAACAGCAGCACAACAGTCTTTGGGTTTACTTACTTTTTTCTAATGAGCTATAGTGTAAGGACAAGGAGCTAACTGCCCCCTCCCCCACGAAACACATCCACTGCCAAACTGGCTTGTCATAGGACAAATCACTGAAAAAATCTGCCAGGTAGAGGAAGTACTAACAAACAGACCAACAAAAATGTAGCATCCTCCCTGAAGTTTTTTTTCCTGCTGCAACCAGACCAAATGACATTGTGAGGTGTTATGCTGCAGTAGTTGAAGAAAAGTAACAACCAAGAAATGGCAGCCCAGATTTGCAGTCTTGGCTCTGCTGCTGGATTGGCAACCAGTCTTTAGTAACCCATGCACTATTGTGAGGATTTGCTAAAGGCAGAACATCCATTTGAAATCTAGCCAGTTAGTTAAAAAGAAGTCATGCATTTAACTTCTTTTACCTCTCACACCTGATTCTGAGTCTTCCTGCCAACACTATATATCTCTCAGTTTTGTTTTTCTCATATTTTAAGCATCCCATATCATTACGACTGAAAGTTAGGACAGAAGTAGATAAACCAAATGGCTGATCAATAGTCAGTGCAAAGAGTTAAACAGAACCCTGAAAAACGTCTGCTACACATATAAATCAAATAAACTGAAAAAGAGAAAGCTTTTTTTCTGCACTCTGTTTCAGTACTCATAGCTACTGCTTATAAAAGAAGGTTAAAAAAAATCAGCAGAAGCTAAATAGGCTACTTTAAACTGTACACTGGCTTGAAAATACAGACCTATATCTCTAGAGGTGCTGGGGTTCTTTCAAGAGAAGAGAAAGTGCTCACAGACAAGGGTTTAAATGAAGGAGCCCCTCAAAGGTGTGAACTATTGGTAGGTACATCTGTGTGATACTGTGCGAGACAGTGCGCTTAGTTTAATGAGTGGCTTGGTCTTACAGTTCTTTCAGAATGTGCTACAGGAAAACAGCCATTAACCAATTAGTAATTTGCTGGCAAGTCACCTGTAATGTATTTAATGAAAATAATTACATGACTAAAATCATTGAATGAACAAGGATTCATCCTTTCAAGTTATTTGCAGTTTATTTGCTATGTGTAGCATGTTGCATACATTCTTTTTGCTGGACTAAATATTGCCTGCAAGTGCTCAAATGACAATAGTTAAATTGTAAGACAAATGCTGCTGATGGAGCCACTAGATATAAACACTGCTTTGGCATCCTCATAGAGTGAGAATAAACAGCTATAAAACCCACTGGACTATTATGTGAGCAGAAACCTCATGGGAAAAGTTAAAAAGAATACATTTTTTCTGAGGCTGTTCTCCTACTTGTAGCTAAACAATGTGCACTTAAATCTGCCAGTGTTTTCTGTGTTTCCATCAGCTTGTCTCCCATTGTTCATTATCCAATATCATTCAGCCTTATAACATCTGAACAAAACCAGGGCAGCAGGCATGACAGTTTGTTACTGCTGGTGATTAACTGCCTGGTCCCTGCCACCCCTAGGGAAAGCGGAGATTGAGCTCAGGGGAGTTTCTCTAATTAATTTAAACCCTATATGCTTAAGATATGCTTCTCAAACTGCTGATATGTGGAAGCGAAGTGTTGTGAGTCAAGGGTACAGAGCTGGGAGCCTTGAGCTGGTCTGGGTGTATATATACACAGTATTCACTTAAAATTTGTTTTGAACCTTCTCATATTTTCTTAGTACAAAGGATTTCTTTGGGGGGTTCTGACACTACCATTGATCATCTTCATGCCTCCAGCTCTCTGGGGATGACACTTAGCCTGGGAAACAGAGCCAGAGAAGTACTTCAGTACTACACATCAGACCTCAAAATAAGGCTAGGATAGCCCAGAGTTAACATGCAGACTGGTGATGGCCCTCCGCACTACGTGTCAAAACCTCTTCCCCCAACATATTCATTAATGTTAATTGGTCACAGAGACATTTATACACCTACAGCAAGCAAAGAACATGCCCCATGGCATTTGGGAGGTAAATGATATTTAGCAATTTCCTTTAAGATTAAAACCAAAGGAACTGATTTTTTTTTTTTCTGGCCATGCTAGAGATTTCACTATAAAAGAAAGTTTTGGACCTGCAACATGTGCCCCCTTTGCACCCTGCTGGGATCATACCAATCCTATAGATTGGTATCCTGACAGAAAACAGGGTATTTGGAGCCTGACCAAGCAAGGAGTGAATTAGTACCCCAAAGCCATGAGTTACTTCTCCTTCATCAGACCATCCTGCTCAGGCAGACATGAAAAGAGAGACCCTCAATCGTAGCTGGCTGGAGGCTGCCCAGTAGGGGCCAGGACAGAGCTACAGAGGGAAGAAGCATCCCTGGACAGTGCTGGAAACACCTAGAGTCAGTGTTATGGGGCAGCCACTGCCTCTTAGGAACATCCCCACAAGCAGACCTCTGCCCCCCCAACTACAGCCCCTGGCCCAGGCCATGTGCAGAGTGGATCTCATCAGTAAAGGGTTCCACTGCTTTTTAAAGCATGAAGCACATCCTTGTGCTCTACAGGGGACTGGGGGGACTTCCAAAGCTTAACTGTGAGATAAGCATGCAGCACCATCACAGCAGTTGGGCAAAAAAGGGTAACATTTGATAATTACGGAACTTTTGCAGCTCAGTGCTTCATATTGAACAAATTGGCAGTTTGGGTCTGCACAATTACTGTCTGGATTGACAAATACCTCTTTAATTGGGAAAGCTTGCGTGAGATGAACTTTTAAATCACTGCATTTCCACACAATACAGTGTGAAATTTCTTTCCTTTTTTTTTTTAAATGCATCACAAAGAACTTGATTTAAGATATATTGCTATCTTATTTTTAAGTGGAGTCAGAATGGCTGTACCATAGCCTAATATTGCCAGTATTTGGTGCCAACACTTTGATCCATACACATGAACTGGATATAGACATAAGAGCTTACTAAACAAACTGGACAGAGTCCCAGTGGGAACACTCAAAAATGTATTAATCAAAGTCAAGCGGCAGAGCAAATTGAACCAGTTCATTAATTATGAAAATTCTCTCACGAAGTGACATGTTGTTAACTGTGTGGATACTTAACACATTTGAATCTGTAGGCTGCTCTCCATACGTGCAAAATGTAGTTACAAATGGACGTTTTCTTTTTTCTTTCTCCTTCTTTAAATTAAAAAAAAAAACTAGCACAGCAGAAATATCAAGTGGGCATAGCTGCACACGGTATACTTATTGCAGAAAAAGGGTTTTGCAATGTGGGTGCCTCGAAAAGTCAGCAGGCCAAGTTAAAAGTGTTATGGTCAGCAGTTTTGGGAAGCATACCCTGGAAAGGAAGAGCAGACAACCTGTCAGCTGTACTGTAGGAAACAGTGAGCTTCTACAAGCAGGCACCAGTGATTGCACAGACCCCCCAGCACCACTATCTACTCGAGCTGCTGTGCTCTTCCTCCCCACACTCAGGGGCAGGGAAATGTGAGGTCTGGAAATGTGGGCAGGGGACAATGACTGGGCAGTCAAGCATTAGAACAGGCAAAGAGAGCAAAGTGGAAATGTTTGACATTTCCCTGGGGCTTCTCCTTGAATCCTGCATCCTCCTGACTGTCTTCGAAAGTATCAGGCTGAGCCAGAAGGGAGCAGTAGGAGAAGTGATCAAGTGCATGGGGATCCTGGGAGGAGGAGAAACTAGAAACCTGCTGACATTGCAGTGGGAAGGAGATGGCTCCTCAGGGCGCCTCCTCCACCTGCACTACAGAGCCCTGGGGCCCAGCAGCAGGCATGACCAAAGGCCAGGCTGCTGACAGGCATCAATGATCCCAACACTGTCCTGTGCTTAGGCTCCTAGTCCTTGCCAAGGCTATCTGGGCACTGAAACCCAGAGGGGGAGCACAAGTTAGCCTGTTTTGCCCATTTTGAACCAAAACTATCCTCCAACAGAGGCAATTTCTCACACATGAGATGTAGTATGACTTTTGCAGCATTTGGTAAGTCACAGAATGCCTCCCAGTGCTTCAGCCACTTTACCTGTAAAAGTCAAAGAGCAAGATCATTTTTACAAAACACCATGCACCCTAACTGATAATCAGTGTATAACCAGTGTATATAAAAACTATACAAAATACATTATAAGTCCACCTTTATACATTCTTTATTGGCTTGGGGGAAAATGATGTAGAGCAAAAATGTTTCCTTACTTTGCTTACTAGTTTGCAAACTTCATAGGCAAGTGGTTTTCAGCTGTTTGTGCCTGATGGATTCTGTTACATTTAGCAGACCTCTCGAATAAAGACTTCAAGTCCACAGATGCCCACAGATTGCTGGCTAAAACAAAATGCCGGTCAATATTTTTTCCCTTTCTCCCAGCAAAGGAAGAGAAACCGTTGTCCCCAGATTAAATCCTGGAGCAAAGTGGTTATTTTTTAGGGTATATTTTGCTGAATATGGCCTCAGACTCAATTACAAGAAAGATCCTGAGAATTCCAGGAGAGATGTAAAACACCATAACTTACAGTGCCCTTAGAAAAGGAGAAAAATGTGAGTATGCATTATCAAGCCCTGTGAAGGAAGCCCTACTGGTGTTTGAATGCTGGGATTACTAGTCCCATGGATGCAGTGATTACCAGACCACTAATACATACCTTTTCAGGTTTTCCTGGTCTTTAGCACTTCTGTACATTATGAATTTCAAAACCAAAACCAAAAAAAATTAGAAGTATGTGAATTTTTCTTGCCTTTCAGACTGATTCAAATAAACTATCTTTCTAGTGCAGGGAAGAAGAGACAAGTGATATTTATAAGGCAAAGAAGTAGTGATAAATTGAAAGATTCAGGTAACCCTATTCAGCAAGCTCTTTCTGACAACAGCTGATTTTGAGAAAAACAGAGAACCAGATTTTCATCAGATGAATACAATTTAATTGAAAAAGTGCATTTCATTCTAAGTTTACAGATTTATTCTAGTTATTTTCTGGTTCTTCTCAAGGTTTCCTCTGAGTCCTTCTCCTTTCTGTATTATTACAAGTTCCCTGCTGCCATCACGATTTGCCCTCATCAGATATGTTTGTTATTTTTCTTCTCTCCTTTCCCTGACCCCTGACAACAAGCGACCATGTAAGTATTTCTTGGTTTAGGAAATACAGTCATTGAAAAAAAGCAAAACATTTTGTTTCAATACTTTCAACATGAGAATATGTAAGAATGAAAGAAAAGCACTAACTGCCATGGCTTGGCATTTTTTATGGAAAGACTCAGCCTCGCTTCAACTAATTTCAGCCTTCCAGAAGCTAGACATTTAGTGAGCCAACCATTTGGGCTTCCTCTATAGTCAACAGACACAGGCACGTGCCCAGGTGAATTCATCCTTCCGATCTTAATCACCTCTCCTAGGATGGGATGAATCACATTTGCTAGAGCCAGAGAGGCTGTACTGCTGGGTTAAATTAAGCCCTGAACCCTGAGACAGCCAGAGTTTGGCTGAAGGTTTTCCACCCACAGTGAATATACACAATATGAAAAATATCTCTGGTTTTGACACAAAATGTTCAAGTACATTTAAGCAAAACATGTGGGTATTTTAACTGGTAAGTCTTTGTTTCTGTATTTAACCCAAAATTACTTACATAAATGCTCTACTCCACACTTCCTAATTTTTTTAAATTGTTCTGTAATTTTTCCTGAAATTGTATGTCTTCATCCCCAATTTGAAATTAAGTTTAAAGTTAAGAATTGAATGTTTTGATTGAAATAAAATTTACTTTTGTACAGTTCTGTTGTTTAATTTTTATTCACTGAAATACTCTTCAGATTTCAAGGTGTCACTTATATTCCCATATCTGCTGATATGGGAATTATTTAAAGAAAAGAACACACATCAGCAATTAAAAAAACATACCTATTTGTCCTATATAAGTCCAATGGCATGGGAGTTATCATTGGAGAGACTAAGCTTTAATTAAACACTGACTAAGATTTACAATTTTACTAAGATTTAAGGAGCACTGTGGTTTGGAGAGTACGGAGTATTAACCCTGCAAGTGTATGGTGACTTCAAGGTGGAGAACAATGGTCAACCTTTTGCCTTTCCTAAGGACCAGTCTGGTGAAGGATGATAGCTAGCCCATCCTCCATATGTGACTGTAACCCATTAGCCCAAAACTCTCCTGATACCCAAACAACTGTGATATTCTTACAAAATCTGTTTTCTGTAACAGCAGTGATCAGCAATTAAAGAGAGGGTTTGGTACATCTAGTTTGTCTGTATTTAAGTATAACTGCTTTTATCCAACAGTACTGGGAAACAGTCATATGTGAAGGAATATTAAACTTAGATTTTACTCGCAGAGCCTCTAAGGAGAAAGGTCTCAAGAGGAATAACTGACTCTCCAACAGCCTGAGGGAAGGCAAGAGGTCCCCTGGCTGCTTTGCAGAGCCAGAGTAAAGTCTTGTCTGCTGTTCTTCATGGGCCATGCTCAAGTCCTAAGTGGCAAGGGCTGTTTGCCTAAATCTTTGCCTCTACAAGGAAAATAACATTTCCCAAAACATCTGAAGTATTAAAAAAAGGAAATTCAGTCTTGGGTTGTGAGGTAGTCTGCTTTGCTCAGTAGAGTCTATTAACGTGGGAGAACACAGCGTTGTCATAAAATGAGGAAAGTGAGGACTTTTTATTGATAACATTCACAAACTGAGTGAAATAACTGTTTGAGTTGTTACGGACAGTAATGCTTACTTCTTGTACCTGTAAAGTCCTATGGTTAAATCAGTTGAAAGGCTATTAACACAGATCCCTAGCAACATCTAGTGACCGGATTAAGCTAATGCAGGAAAATATTAGGGATCGGCTCCTACACAAATATACGTAAGTTTGAGGCTGAGGGTCAGCTAAAACACTGAGTTTATGCTCTCGCTTCATCAAGGTTTTGTTCTAGCTAAAAATCATTCTATCCTGCATAAAATATACTAGGTTTAAAGTAGATGTTTTCTTTTATCAACGTTCAGATTTTGAGAGAAAACTCTCCCAGTAAAACAAAAAAAAATTCCCAAATTCCATGCAATCAAACAGGTCAGAAAAGGAATGTGAAATTATTGGAAATTATTGCTGCCTTGATAAAATCTCTGCATCAAGCTCTGCTTTTAACAAAGCTATTGCAGAACCATTGAGATCTCCGTGATATGGACTGAAAACTACGCTGTATCTTTATTTAGGAGTTCACAATTTAATATATAACCTATTAAAACATAGGCAATAAGATGTTTTAAGCAATATGTTTAACAGATGGTTGCTACTCTGACTCTGTGCATGAGCACTGGAGCTATATGTAAGCAGAAGAACATTTTTATTTCTTTTTTTTACTTTTTAAATATTGGTTTTATTTGATGGAAAATGTAATGGAAGCAGAAAACTTTCTTCTGCTTTTTTTAACCAATTCCACTGTCCAGCTGTTTCCCATATTAACTTTATCAAAGACCCATGGGGGGAAATGTGAAATTCCTTGGGTAAACAAATTACCAGCAAAAAGATAGAAGTGGCAAATTTGTGCCTGCGTACGTCAGCAATTTTAGATATAAATCTCTGGGGTCTAATTCTGAGGTTTTTACACATCCTCAAACCTAAAGACCATGTCAACTTTCAAAAATTAGTCCCAACTAATTTAGGATGAAAATTTAAAACAAAATAGCCCTTCTTGGACACCACCCCACATATGCAATTCTTAGCTCAAAATAAAAAAGTCTTGTTTGAGATGAATTAGCAGTTTTCAGATGACAATAACCTTGTGAGGACGGCTCTGTGAGAAGGAATCTGAACACAGGCAGCAAGTCCTCTGGGAGAGACTGAACACTGAAAATCCTGGGAGGAAGACACAGGGAGCCAGACTGGGAATAACTCTTCTCAGCATATGCCAAATTCTTCCTCCCCAGCCTAGTCACACGTTTGCACACCTGGATGTTGGACGTTTGACCACAAACATGATTCAGCCCTTGAGATACATAAAAGGCCCCAAATGCTGCTTTGCCCCATGAAGCCTCTGGGTGAGACAAATTTCTAAGCCTCTTCCCAAGCCTCCACATCAGGTGCAGATATCCCCAAGGGCAACCATGTCTTACCTGTGCTTAGAAACTGCAACTGAGTGAGCATAGCTTGACAGATGGCTTTCCACTGCCTTTTCTTTCTGCCAAATCAATCCCAAAATTCAGGGTAGGAAGAACATGGAGCTGAGTGACTCAAAAGGATGGACAGGCACAGGCACACAATAAGGCTCTTGGGAGGTTTTGAGGTTTTGTCGTATGAAAAACTTAGAAGCAGAGATTCAATTCAAATGTCACATTTCTGTACAAAGACACTAAAAGACAAACTGATTTCTCCAAAATATAATCATGGCAAAGCTCCTGGTCGGAGCTGACTTTGGAAGAGTTTTACATTTATGTAGGAGAGGAATGATATGAATGACAAGGTCAGGTTGGATGAGGCTTTGAGAAACCTTACCTAGCAGAACGTTCCCCTGCCCATGACAGGGGGGTGGAACTAAATGATCTTTAAAGTCCGTTCTGACCCAAACCATTCTATGATTCTATGACTCTCGCATTGTGAGACAGAAGGAGCTCAGCCACTTTTGTGCTTTCATGGGACCTACCTGTCTGAGTGGCAAATACACACAGGAGTTGCCAAGGGATAGCAATATCAACACTAAAAGCTCTGGTTTTACCAATATCATCAGGCAAGAACAAATGTCTCATGACCCAAACCATGCAGGTCTGCACCCACCGAAACCCTGCACCCCACTAGTAGCAGGGGAAGTGGACACGACGACAGAGGATAGGCTAGTGATATAAACTCTTTCACACTCTTACCTGAAAGGCAGTGCAAGGCAAAGGAGAGAAAGGAAAGCACTATTTTAGAAGAAATTCTCTGGGCCCAGTTCAGGAAAATCTTGAAAGTAGGACCCCAAAATAGTGTAGCTGCAGAAATCTGGCAAATGGAGTCAAAAATATTTCAACTGTGGTATTTTTTATTGCCATGAAGACAGGAAAACAAAACCACTCACTAGTAACATGCCTGACATCACAAGCTTTCTACCCCAGTGGTGTACAGGAGAAAATTTTCACTCTTTCCTTCCTTCCCTCCATGAGTCCCCCTCAGTCCTGCCCCAAGCTTCCAAAACCCTCCCAAATGACTGCTCAGTCACAGGGAAGATACCCTCAAGAGCTAAGCAACACATTTATAGTTACCCAAAATAGCTTCTGCTCCTGAATTTCTCTGCAGTTTTGCCATTAGAAAGGTGTCTTGTTCATGACTGTCAACTCTTTCTTTATCTAGGTGTAAAAAATGACAGCAGTCTGAGGTCAATTTATCGGTATTGTATGGATGAGTTGAGGTAAAAAACTTCTCATGCCAAAGTACTGGAAATCCTTAAGTTAAGACTTTTTTTTGATTTGCAGAAAAAGTATTTAAGGTCTGTTCAAAAGACTTACATTACCCTCCATCAACTGTGGGTGAAGCACTGATTTTCCCAAGTACTGTATATATTTCAATAGGTGAGTAGCCTAAATAACACCTATTTCATGGGTAACTTTTCCTTCCCAGCCACATGGGACAACTCATTAAATAATTACTGAGTTTTTTAATCAATGAATTGAAATAGAAAGTTCCCATGAAAAATCATTTCATTATTTAAATTAATATTGTATGAGCTTTTGAACACATATTCTTATTAAAAAATTCTACTGGCCAAAATGCTCACCCAGACAGTAACTGTCTAGTTAACAGTACAGGATATATCAGAAAGCAAATTTGCATCCATAGTCAAGAGCACTTGCACAAGCAACCTGTCACTAAGAGGCAGTCAGGGGATAGAGGAGTCCAGCTACACACCATACTTGGTCAAATCAGATGCAACTTCAGGTTTGGGGTCCGCTCACCTAATCCTGGAGAGACAACTTGCATTTCTGCCTGCATTCCCTGACTGAGAGACTAGGTCACCTGTTGCACACACAGCCCTTCATGTCACAGTAGCTGTCCCATTCCACAGATCATCATGGACCTCTACCTGCTTCATGAAGCAGCTGGTGGTAAGGGCAGCAGAAGACTGCTGCTCCAATGGCAGCCAGTGAAGCCTCTGATCAACTCTAAACACTTGCAGAAGTGGGCACGAACCCTACATGTGGCCACTCTAAACAACTATGTGTAGAGGAACCTCAATGGACATCTGGAGGAGTGGTTGCTGATGACAGCACAGTGATCTCCATGAGAGGCTCTCCCCATCAGTTCCAAGTGCCTTCTCACAGATGTACAAGTGCTTTCACATACACTCTCTTCTTGAATGTCCCAGCTGATACTACAGCCTTGATGTTCCGCCCTGAAAGAGAGCCCTAGAGGTTCCTTCTGCATATCTTTGCACATTTGATGAGGAACCTCGGTCCTTTCAGACTCCAGAAATTTCAAAATATGTGAAGGAAGTTATTCTGAAGGATTTCTCTTATGATTTTGCCCAGAGATGACTCAAAACCAAAGGCTGACTAGTCTGCCAGAACAGATGAAACTCCAGTTTTGAAGAATGGAAAGATTCCCCTAGGAAGTTCACTACAAAAAGCAGGCTCAAGAAATAAAATTAAATTAAAAATTCAAGTAGAAGAAGTAGCTGAGTTCTATGAAATCTAACTATTACCACATATATAAGATAAAATCTCTATGTTAATTTACCTATTAAATGATAAATCTGCCACAAAATGATAAAATCCAATCACATAGAAAAGAAAAAAAAAAAAAAAGGAGTTAATCATTGTAATTCTGGGGGAGAAGGAAGGTGAAACATCTCAAATTCTCCCAGACAGATGCTTTTATGATAACAGGAAGATATTCACAAACCTCCTTGCAAATGCCGTGCCGTATCCACATGTGCCAATTTTCATTCTTTCAAAGACTTCAGAAGTCAGGCTTAGTGCATATGAGTGCAGCTGATGCTTTTGATTGAGGATATTGTTATTACTGAATGCACTTCTGTCACATTTGCTCATCTGAATGCAACCTCTGAGGAGTTATCTGCACACAAGCTGCTTTGGAGAGAGTGCAGCACAGACCTTTCCTTTTTGATATTACATGTGTTTGTTCTCTTGAAAGGCTTTTAGCCCTGAGGTAAGGATTAGACAACAATTTAGCAGCCTTAAAAGACATCATAAAAAAATAGACTCAGCTGTCATCTTCAGAAGAAAGAGGCCTCATTTGGTTTTCAAGGGTGTTGTCTTTTTTCCCACACTAGGACTACTGCTGCTTACAGTAGATGCAAAACAGAACCGTTTCAGCAAAATAAATTGTTCTTGAAAACACACTGCTGTAATGTCAGTGTGATGGTCTCTTTTTTAAACAATCACACATTTAATTTGTAGTTCACCTAAATGATAGTAAAAAAAAAATTGTTTCAAGGAACACACTTGTGAAACACCAAAATGGAGCCCATGGCACCACCAGCCTAGGCATGAAAACCATTTCACACCCAGTCTGGAAATCAAAATCAATTTGCATCATTAGCTCCTCCTGTTGCTCTGGACAGAGCTCCCACTGCCTCGCCAGCCACCATGTAGCTGCATCATGTCAGCACCCAATTGGAGAATATTTTCCCTCTAAGACAATAAAACTGCAAGTTAGAGGGCAAGAACATAGCAGTATGCTTTTTTCTGGGGTACTGACTTCTGTCAAAGTCCCTTGGGTGATTATCATTTCCCTTCGCATAGCAGAGCGGCATTGGAAAGCCTCCTCTAGACAGTGTTGATGGTGCAAAAGGTACAGTTTTACACAATAATTTTTACAGACAGCGGTGCAGACAACCACAGCCCTGGTATGTCTGCAGAAATAGGCTCAGAGTTTGGTGTGTACAAAATATTGATCTGAAATGGCTCCACCAACTATTTGTATGGTAGAAACAGCAGTTAGTGCAAGGGGAAATGTACTGTTTTAAATCCATGAAGTGCCGAAAAATAGTGGTCTAAATTCAGTTAGTGATAAGTGTAATTAACGTCCAAGTTTAAAGCAGAGGTTTGTAAAGATGATCTTAAGCTCATTTGTGGGACCGAGCAGCCAAAAAAGTGAGAGCACCCACAGTTGTTTAAAGCATTGGTACAGAGTTAGTCTTGAGTAGAAACCATCTGGATTAAAGGCATTTGGTTTTGATGCAGAAAAAGGAGAGGTTAGACTACTGATCATTGGAGCTGGCTTTTCTTTTGCTCTTTTGCTAGGAATTTCAAGGAAGCAATAGCAGAAAAAAACCCAGAGAAGCTAACAAAGGAGATAGCAAGGAAGCACCAAACACAGGAGCTGTGACAGCACTGTGCAGAGAAAAGGTTGAGTGAAGTTTTAAGGCAAGCAGTGTCAGAAAACTCTTGAATCTGTTGCAAAGATGCTACTCTTGCTTGATCCAAATACATAAGACATTGATTCAAGTCTCACTTTCTAATGAAAAACACCCGGTGAGGCCCAGATTGCTTCCCAAATGCTTGAGTCCTAAAACAGGATCACAGGATGTTCTCTCCAACATTTGGCAGCTGCTCCAGAGCATTATTTTTTCAGAAATCACTGCTCTGGGCATTGTAGCAAAGAGATAGACCTCAGGTAGATGACAATGTTAGAAAGCTTGTCTCCTTTGGATCTTCTTGGTACTGTCATTGCTAACTGACACGCTGTAAACAGGCTTTAAATGAGCTCAGCAGCAGCTCAGCCCATGATGTTCCAGTTTATTATACCACTGCGGTTGCAGTTTGACATGTCATTGACAAGGTTAACCATGGAAGATATATTTCATTTCATTCTTTCCTCACCAAAAAGCAAGGGGAATCCATTGTGCAAAAATCATTGGTTCTTCCTCAAAGTTCAGCCATTTTTGGAACAATTGATCAGACAGCCTAGACTGCTGCTAAGTCCTTTTAGCCTACAAGAGAATAAAGATTTGCTTGTTAAAGTTGCCATATTTTACAGCCAATTATACTGTTAAGTACGCTCTGCTCCAGAACTACTGGAGGGGGGTAAGGGCATGGGGAAGAGAAAGCCTTTGAATAACTCAGGTTGGAAGGACCTTGGCAGCTTCTAGCCCAATCTGTTGCTTATAAATCAAGCTGGACACAGAAAACAGTATGAGGTTCTTTGGTCTAATCAGAGTCTAATCATTGCCACAGAGGAACACTCTGCAAAATAAAAGAAAAAAGAATGAGTCAAACCAGCTTAGCTCTACAATTAAATACATGGAAATACATGTGGAGAAGTTAGTGAGCTAGGCCAGGTTAGTACAGGCATAGAACAGTACAGAATTCCCACTGACCTTTCCGATTGCTAAGACACATACTCGAAAGGGTTTGCTGGGTGTTTTTAGTTTGCAAGCATTGGGCAAGAAAAAAATAATGAAGCTCCATTGACCTCAATTTTCAAGCAAATACCTAGGATTTTCATTTGGATATCAATGCTTGGCTCCTACACACTCTAAGGAAACACGAAGTACATATCCCAGTGAGTCACTTTCAGCTTCAGAGAGAACCAGGATCATGAACAGGACTTCACTGTTGACTTGCCTATGGTCTATTCTGAGAAAACAAACCTGAACCTGGATGACTGAGAAAAGTCATAGATTTTTATATTGAATAGAGGGCAAAGAAACACAGCACAAGTGTTTTCATCCAGAAGCTCAAGCATGAGTTGGAAAGTACTAAATAAAATAGTCTCAAATATTGCCTATTGATGAGGGGAACGTGATATCAATATCATTGCAGACACTTATGTCAGTACTTGCACACAATGATGCCAGAAACTTAGATGCTTTGGAAAGAAGCACCCTGATTTTCCAGGTGTTAATTAGTCAGTGCTAACATGGTTACCAAAAGGAAAGCCTGAAGTTCATTTTATTTTGCATCATAGTAGATAAACTGTATTATTTACAAGAAAATGGAAAATAGATCAGACATCTGAAAAAGGGTGACAAGAAAGTGACTCTGAGCTTCGATCAAAGCCCACACGAAGAAATAAGATAACAATCTACTTAGTCCTTCATGACTGCACATGGTGGAAAACAGTTGGAAACCTGTATCTAACGTAAGAAGTGCAGGTTCTGCTGCATAAAGTAAGTTTATCTGAACATCCATTGCAATTAAAAGCATTTGTAGACTATTTTGAAATTAAAATTCTCCATTGACATTATAGGAGAAAACTATTTCTCTTTTAAACTCTACGGTATGATTTTTTGTAGGATTATCATCCAAACTGCAATTGCAAGAAAATATACAAACTCAAGTAAACATGCCATTTGAAGTAAAAAAAAAGGAATAAAAAAAGGAAAAAGTTAGCTTAGTTGCATCCACCAGTTTACCACCTCTACTGACACAGGAATGGAGATTGCTGAGGGTTAACAATGAAAATTGTTGTACCTTTAAAAAAAACCCACATTATTTTATTATCCTTTTAAGGATCTCTAGCACAGATAGTGACTAGATAAAAGACAACATTTACTAACATATTGAGTTATGAACTTGAGGACTTGGTCCTAATGCACTAGCTAGATCTGACAGCCTTCTGGCTCACATGCTATGTGATATTACCCATCTTCCAACACTCAAAGAAATTAGTTCGCTCTCTGCTGTGTAAGGTGCACACCCGTCTATTTGTGTGAAGATATGTGGATTCTGACACAAGGCCTGCTGAAATTTATAGAAAGGCTGTCATTCATCTCAGTGAAGCTTTGGATCAGTCTGTAGCTGACAGGAATTTAGACTGCATTAATGTAACACATTGGTGTTAATTAATAATAATTAAGACTCATATTTCTGCAATAAGCAGCCAGCACCAACCCCCCTGAAATGTATTTGTTGAATTATATCTTTTCTATCACACCGCTGCTTTCTTTTTTTGTTGTTTTATTTTATTGCTGATGCCTTTTTCTTCTGTATTACTTAAATAAACTAAGTGCCATGGTAGTAACAAGAACTCGGAGGCAGAGGCACCTCATTACAGCATGCTGTCATGATAGACCTGACAGCCCCCGGACAGTACACATAGAAGAAGTTAATAAGCACATCTGCAGCCTTTCTTCTTCCCTGAGAAGAAAATATCAATCTAACCTTGCAAGATGTGAGTGTTTCATTTTTATGGAAATCTTATTACAGTGAGATGGCAAAGCTACTATTATCCATTGCATGAACATGACAAGACTGACATCTAAACAGAATTATATATTTTCATTTTAAAACCAGGATTAAAGTTAGTTTTCTGTGGTTATGTTTCTTGGCACAAAGTACTCCAAACACCATATCAGCAGATTTCTTTCTTGTCTTTCATTTATTAAAGCATCTAAACAAGACTTTTATCATGAGTGTACAGGGTAAACACAATCTTAAAACAGCACATTCTTAGATTAAGGAATATTCTCTGTTAAATTATAATCTCTTGAGCTCCACTTTATATTCCAGATGCCAAAGAGATTAAAGTGAACCTTTTCTGTGCTTTGTTTATTTCAAGCTTTCAGAAGTCAAAACCATATAAAAGGTAAGATTTTCAATACCAAAACAAATGCGTAGTGTTTTTGAGGCGGTTAAGTACTTCCCAAACCATCCACTTCCAGCACTGCATATAAGCACCATTGTCCACAATCTAGAGTTCGCCTAAAAACCTTGTTTAATCTGTGAAGTATAAGGAGGTATTTAAAGAACTCCTGTGGAGAATAAATCTGTCCATTTTGCATCTTGTATTCATTGTTACCAAAAAAATTAAAAACAATAAATATTTACAAAATGGCAATGGTTGGTGAACCACAGCTATCAGGATAAGATTCAGATGGGAACACACCAGTAGGTCTGTATCTTGCTTCTCTGCTAGACTTGACAAACACCTAGAAAATCATGCTTTATTCAACTTTCTTTAAAATTGAAAGCTGACCTTTTCTTATGCCAGTCAAGTTTTGGAAGGAGAGTTGCACAAATTCAGATATTGCAGGATTAGGATCAGACATTTGGCAGAAAAACTTAATTTATGTTTTTCTTTCAAGCCACAGTTTTAAGCAGTGGGTTCTGGACTTGAGGTCAATGTCCTAAAACATAGCCAGTCCGTGTATACAAAAAATAAAGCTGTCTCCCTCTTATATGATACACTGAGGAGGATGTTGAGTGAGAAGAACCTCAGAGGGAGGTTTGATTTAATTTTTTCAGTGGTAAAAGCATAAAGCATTTTTGTCATAACAGTGCTATTTCTCATTGCACCTCAGCATTCTTATTATAGGTTTTTGCTAATAATAATGATAAATTGCAAATAATTTTTTGCTGTTGATATATTTCAAAAAAATAACTGACACATTTAAAATCTGCATGCTTAGCAGGTCATTAATTACTTCATTTAAGACACGACAGGTCTCATGTCATGCTATACGCTGTTTTTCAAACTGTCACACCCACGCTCTGCCTAAAAGCTGTTGAGTATAAGCGTCATCATTTATAATGCAAAAAGGGTATCATTGATTATGTCTTGATTATTCATCATAATGCTTTCTTTCATGTGTACTTAATCATTGCGGTTTCTTGAAATATGCAAACCTTTCAGGCAAATCTTTCTACAGAACAATCTAAACAGATCTCTGAACTGACACCAGCTGGGTAAATAAGGCTCAGTACTCCGGGAACAATGCAGCAGCACGAACCCCACCTACAGCTGAAGGAAGCCAGCTTTGAAGAGGAGGGTGCTCAGGAAGGAAGGACACCTGGGGTTTGTAGAGCTGAGGTCCAATCTCCACTGCTGAAGCAATGCATGGCCCGGGGAGCAGGTCTGCTGTGATGTCTTCAGGATGACAGTGGCAAACACAGCCCTCTTTGCATAGGTGGCTGCCGCAGTTAGGCCAAGAAGAGCAAAAGTATCTGAAAAACATAACGGTGAGGTCAGGCAACAATTTCCACTGAAAAGCTTACTTCGTCACAACTATTAGCATGTGATTGTGTAGCAAAAGCTGATGGTACAGCAGAGTTTACATACATTTGACTTCAAAGAAAAGGCAACATCCATTAACAGCTCTCTCAAAAAATGCACTGTTCCGCTCCTGAGGAGTCCTGGGAGGTTTCTTTTATGGATGAGGTTTACCAGGATGAACATTTCCAGTAGTCACAGAGATACACTGAAACAGAAAGATTAACTTGCATGTTCTAGAGCTTTACCAGCCAAGATAAATATAAATGCTTAAGTACAAACAACTGTATTTTTACAAGAAAATACAACTCAGTGTATTTGAAACATTGAGTTTTTTTTTTTTTTTAAATCACAGTTCTGTGGAGCTAGGACTGTCTCTTGCTATGCTGTTGGAGTTTAATTCCACTAGTTAGTGTAACAGTGTTCAGCACATCTTTAGAATCCCATATTGCTACTGAAGATCTCCAGGCTATTTTTGCTACCAGCATTGTGCAAGTACAGATGCAATGCATTGGAGCACCTGCATTGTCCACTGTGCTGACATGCCCTATGCTGAGAACACAGGACTCTCCACAGGCTGGAGCCCCAGATAGCATCATGAACCATACCTACCATTTTGAGCTCATGCTCATTCCAGAGCACCAAGCACTGGAGCAAAGTGAAAAGCTTGCTTCAGAAATGAGATTCACTGTGTCAAGAGCTCAAGCTTTGTTTCTGCAAATGTGTTTTAAAAAGAAAGCTCGAACTGTAAAATATTTATTGGTTAGAGGAGAAGAGCCCTGTAGTCCCAAATGCTTCTAGCCTTAGGGAAAGGGGCCTGAGGAGCCAGTTTTTCTTTATCTAAAAAATAGAGCAAGAGCATCTCTAAGCACTGGCACAGGCAATGTTTCAGCTGATGGAGATGAAATTATCTCCAGAGGAAATATAATTCTCCTATTAAAAAAACCTTGCTTTTCAACTCCATGAGCATGAAGCTCTGCCTATTTGGCAGATGTATAACTAAGTTATTTTAGAATCATAGAATCATTAGGTTGGAAAAGACCACTAGGATCACCAAGTCCAACCATCCCTATCAACTACTAAAACATGTGCCTGAGCACCTCACCTGTCTTTTAAATACCTCCAGGGATGGTGACTCAACCACCTCCCTGGGCAGTCTCTGCCAGCACCCAATGACCCCTTCTGTGAAAAATTTTTCTCTGATGTCCACCCTGAACCTCCCCTGGCGCAGCTTGAGGCCATTCCCCCTTGTCCTGTCCCCTGTCACTTGGGAGAAGAGGCCAGCTCCGTCCTCTCTACAACCTCCTTTCAGGTAGTTGTAGAGAGCAATAAGGTCTCCCCTCAGCCTCCTCTTCTCCAGGCTAAACAACCCCAGCTCTCTCAGCCGCTCCACGTAACACTTGTTCTCCAGCCCCCTCACCAGCTTCATTGCTCTTCTCTGGACACGCTCCAGAGCCTCAACATTCTTCTTGTGGTGAGGGGCCCAGAACTGAACACAGTACTCAAGGTGTGGTCTCACCAGTGCTGAGAACAGAGGGAGAATAACCTCCCTGGACCTGCTGGTCATGCCGTTTCTGATACAAGCCAAGATGCCATTGGCTTGCTTGGCCACCTGGGCACACTGCTGGCTCATGTTCAGTCGGCTGTTGACCAACAGCCCCTGGTCCTTCTCCTCCCTGAAGCTTTCTAGCCAGACTTCTCCTAGTCTGTAGCACTGCATAGCATTGTTGTGCCCGAAGTGCAGGACCCAGCATTTGGCCTTGTTAAACCTCATGCCATTGGCCTCAGCCCATCAATCCAGCCTGCTCAGATCCCTTTGCAGAGCCTCCCTACCCTCCAGCAGATCAATACTTCCACACAGCTTAATGTCATCCCCAAACTTACTTAGGGTGTATTCCATCTCCTCATCCAGGTCATTTATAAAGACATTGAACAGAACTGGACCCAGCACTGAGCCCTGGGGGACAGTGCCAGTCAGAGCAGGGTGGAAAGGTTTGCCTTTCAATTACTTATGATCTGGGCACCAATGATTGTTAGCTCTGTCCTCTCCTAAACTCGCCAGCCGCAGGAATCTAGCAAGGGGCAGATACAGTCCTGGTGTGACGGGAGGATGGAGGGCTGTAGCTGCTGGCACAGGAGGAGGAATATACCTGCTTATACAGACTCTGGGTACAGCTGCAGGCACCAAGACCATGGACGTACCTCTGCTCTGGTGTAAGAGGAGGGAGGAGGTCTCTGAGGTTTGTCACTTCAGGCAGGCCCAATAATGCAATACCTCAAGGGGCTGTACAAGGAAATGTACATAATTTTAAAATGTTCTGAAACATCTACCATATTTTTATGAAAAGTAATTAAATGGCATATTCCAAATTATCTTCCTGTTCTCTGTTATTTGAAAGTAGCCATGGCATTATTCAGGGGTCGAGATGCTTCTGTGTTGAAGTATGAGGGCTAAAATAAATTGCTGGTCAGCTTCTGAAAATCAAGCTGGAAACAATTTTCTTCCTGAAGATCTTATAAACATTTTGAGCTGGTCAATACATAAGACAGCCCTACACCAAAACTCCAGAGCTGGTCACTCGAGGGCAACCTCAAACAAGGTAAGATGCAACAATCTTAAAAATAGTCTGTGGCCCCTTTCTTTAAGAAAAAATGCATTTTATAACTTCTACAAACACCCGCACTATCAATGGTGAGTCTGAAGGCCAAATTATTCTGTTATGGAAAGTTTTCCCAAGGCCACCTTGTAGACCACTTCACTTAATGATTTTTTATTTAAAATAGAGTTGTAAAAATGTGAATTTCTTATTTGAATAAAACCTACCTACAGGAAGAAATATGCATCCACTGTACATATATATCTTTCTGTGAGTAATTCTACAGTCCTCAGAGGATAGGACAATGGAGTTTTCCAGTTTTAGAGAGGAACACTTAGACCCACAAATATTAAAAGATTGCCTACATCCATGAAGGAGCATATTAAGGGGTCTCCAAAACATGCAGGCCAAAAACTCATCACCTTTAAACATCGACGTTACTCAAGCAATGTTAATGTTAAGATTAAAACTGAGAACAGCATTACGGTTCATAATGGCAGAAAAAGTGATGTTGATAACATTATCTGTAAGGTTAATTAATGCATAATTGTTCCTTGGAAGCCTTTCTCTTTTGTTCCAAAGCAGGTTGTTGGCCAAGCAAACACCAATAGATGTGTGAACCACCTACAGCAAATGTCCATACAATGAAAGTTTCAGAAGTGACTGGTGATATTTGCTCAGGTATTATTTTCAGCCACCTGCACTGAGTTTACAAAGCGGGAGGGCAGTCATCCTATCTTTTGTATTTCCAGCCTTCGTTGCTGAGCTACCACAACTCATTCTCAACAGTGATAATAAACCAGACTGGTTTCTTCCTCTGCCTGAATCTCAGGACTTCCAGAAAGAAATCACATACCTAAACCACACAAGGAAACTCTCTTCCTTTTAATTCCTTTATGTGCCCAGGCAGAAGCTGCCTTTTGAAATCCACGGCAGTAGATTGAGATCTAGGGGATGTTTTCCTACACATCGAATGAAGACGACAAATGGTCCAAACAGCAATATCATGCCTCCGGTTAATTTTTTCTGACCACATCTTCCTGTGACCTTGAGGACAGCTCTCTGAAAAGCTGACTTGGTTATGGTATTCCCACATATGAAGGATTAAGGAAATTATTGCAATATGGATTAAAGTACCACTCTTATTACAGAAAGCCACAACAGCCTCTTTTTAAAAGTCACCTTCAATGTGAATTTGCAGCATACATTTCATAACAGGGAGGTAATACCTAACCTAAGTCCAGGAAAGGGTGGCAGAAGAGTCAAGGGCCAGCAATGCTGGAGGCTTCGGTCCATCGGAGGAGCCACGTTTTTAATCCATAGTGACTTGAAAAATCTGTTAATGTAAGTGTAACAGCAAAGGAAAAAGGAAGCTCCGTTTTCCTCAGGTCTCTATCTGTCCTGCTTTTCAACACTGAATGTGTCAAGAAATTTTTTAATAAGGCTAGCTATTCCTTTTTTGTTTTGGTGTGGTTTGTTTGTTGTCACTTGAACCCAGGAGGATACAAATGGAACATCTGACCTGCCTCAGATGCAGAAAGTATCTTAATAAAACATGTTTGGAAAACCTAAACTACGTCCTCCAACAGCTCAGTAGCTAGATAACAGAGTCACACCACCCAGCAGAGGTACCAGACACATGAAGGAGCTCCATGATGGCCTAGAGTAAGGACAAATATTGACATATTGACACATATTGACCAGTAAATATGCAAGCCCAGTTGACTATAAATTATACAGAATTCAAAGGTTTGTGCCTATCACAATTCTGGCTCTCCAGAACATGGGCTGAGGCCTGAGTTGTGATGATATACATACCTTCACTGACTTTGTCTCCTAGGGGGACTAAAGTACTTTCTAAAAGTCTAGTTAGGCTCTTAAATAAAGCTTTAAACTAGATGTGAAGGAGAAGGGGGAGGAGACCAGGTTAATTGGGAATAAGCCTGGAAGTGGGACTCCAGCGACTGAGATATGGTGTGCTGGAGAGGACCACCAGTACACCATCACAGAGCAAGTGTGGGCAAGTACAGCTGGGGACAGCAAGAATGAAACTGGGTCTGTGGAGTTAGTTATTCCAAGGACCAATCAATTAGGAATGAACTCTATTCCCTTTATGAGGTCTGAAGGTTCGTCAGCCCAGCTGAAGTGCATTTACACCAATGCACACAGCATGGGCAATAAGAAGGAGGAGCTGGAAGCTGTTGTAGGGCAAGGAGACTACGATGTCATTGCCATCACAGAAACATGGTGGGATGACTCATATAACTGGAGTACAGCTATGGGGGGGGTATAAACTCTTCAGGCGGGACAGGAAGGTTAGAAAAGGAGGCGGGGTAGCCCTCTGTGTTAAAGAGTGCTTTGATACCCTTGAAGAGATCTTGTGGGCTCCTCTGATTTTAACCCACAGGCACAGGCACAAGAAGGCAGACATTGTGATGGGAGTCTGTTACAGATCACCCAGCCAAGGAGAAGCAGCTGATGAGCTCTTCTATAAACAGCTGGGGATAGTCTCTAGAACTCTACTTCTTGTCCTCGTGGGTGACTTCAATCTTCCGAATATCTGCTGGGAGTTCAATACAGCAGAAAGGAAGCAGTCTAGGATGTTCCTGGAGTGCATGGAAGACAACTTCCTCACACATCTGGTTAGTGAACTAACAAGGGAGGGTGCCCTCCTTGACCTGCTGTTTGTGAATAGAGAAGGTCTTATGGGGGATGTGATGGTTGGAGGATGCCTGGGACTAAGCGATCATGACATGATAGGGTTTTCAGTTCTAGGTGGGATAAAGAAGGGGATTAGCAAAACTGTCACATTAAACTTCCAGAGGGCAGACTTTGGACTGTTCAGAAGGTTGGTTGGCAAAGTCCCATGGGAGACAGTCCCTCAGGGCAAGGGAACCCACGAGGGCTGGGTGCTCTTAAAAAATGAAATCCTAGCAGCTCAGCAGCAAGCCATCCCTGTGTCTGGAAAAGGAGCAGGCGGGACAAAAAGCCAGCTTCTTTGAGCAGGGAGATCTTGAGATGCATCAAAAAGAAGAAGAATGTCTATGAGCTTTGGAGGAAGGGACAGGCGTCTTGGGTAGACTACAGGGAGGAAGTGAGATCATGCAGGGAAAAAATCAGGAGGGCTAAGGCCCAACTAGAAATCAAATTGGCTAAGTCTGTGAAAGATAATAAAAAATCTTTCTACAAGTACATTAACAAGAAAAGGAGGACTAGGGAGAATATTCAGTCCCTATTGGATGCAGAAGGAAAAACAGTGACAGGGATAAGGACAAGGCTGAGGTACTTATTGCTTTCTTTGCCTCAGTCTTTAATAGCAAGGAAAGTTGTTCCCCCTGTGTACAAACCCAGGAGTTAGAGGAACAGAATGCGTCTCTCATGATCCAAGAGGAGGCGGTTAGAGACTTGCTTGCCCAGCTAGACACCCACAAGTCTATGGGGCCGAATGGAATCCACCCAAGAGTATTGAAGGAGCTGGCAGATGTCCTTTCAAAACCCCTTTCCATCATCTTCCAGCGGTCCTGGCTGACTGGGGAAGTTCCACTGGACTGGAGGCTGGCTGATGTTGTGCCCATCTACAAGAAGGGTTGCAGGGAGGATCCAGGGAACTACAGGCCTGTCAGTCTCACCTCAGTGCTGGGGAAAGTCATGGAACAGGTGATCTTGAGTGCTATCATGAAGCACATGCAAGAGAACCGGGTGATCAGGCCCAGTCAACACGGGTTCATGAAAGGCAGATCTTGCCAAACTAATCTGATCATCTTTTATGACAAAGTGACTCAACTACTGGATGAGGGAAAGGCTGTGGATGTAGTCTTCTTGGACTTCAATAAAGCCTTTGACACAGTTTCTCACAGCATTCTGCTTCAGAAACTGTCAGCCTCTGGCCTGGACGGGCGCACACTCTCCTGGGTTGAAAACTGGTTGGATGGCCGGGCCCAGAGAGTGGTGGTCAATGGAGTTAACTCCAGCTGGAGGCCAGTCACAAGTGGAGTTCCTCAGGGCTCAGTACTGGGTCCAGCTCTGTTCAATGTCTTTATCAATGACCTGGATGAAGGCATTGAGTGCCTCCTTAGCAAGTTCGCAGATGACACTAAGCTGGGTGGAAGCGTGGATCTGATGGAGGGTAGGGAGGCTCTGCAAAGGGATCTGAACAGGCTGGACCGCTGGGCTGAGACCAATGGCATGAGGTTTAACAAGGCCAAATGCCGGGTCCTGCACTTGGGGCATAACAACCCTATGCAGTGCTACAGACTAGGAGAAGTCTGGCTGGAAAGCTGCAAGGAAGAGAAGGACCTGGGGGTAATGGTTGACAGCCGACTGAACATGAGCCAGCAGTGTGCCCCGGTGGCCAAGAAGGCCAATGGCATCTTGGCTTGCATCAGAAACGGCGTGACCAGCAGGACCAGGGAGGTTATTCTCCCTCTGTTCTCAGCACTGGTGAGACCACACCTTGAGTACTGTGTTCACTTCTGGGCCCCTCACCACAAGAAGGATGTTGAGGCTCTGGAGTGTGTCCAGAGAAGAGCAATGAAGCTGGTGAAGGGGCTGGAGAACAAGTCTTACGAGGAGCGCTGAGAGAGCTGTGGTTGTTTAGCCTGGAGAAAAGGAGGCTGAGGGGAGACCTTATTGCTCTCTACAACTACCTGAAAGGAGGTTGTGGAGAGGAGGGAGCTGGCCTCTTCTCCCAAGTGACAGGGGACAGGACAAGGGGGAATGGCCTCAAGCTCTGCCAGGGGAGGTTCAGGGTGGACATCAGAAAAAGATTTTTCACGGAAAGAGTCATCAGGCTGCCCAGGGAGGTGGTTGAGTCACCTTCCCTGGAGGTGTTTAAGGAACGGGTGGATGAAGTGCTTAGGGGCATGGTTTAAGGGAGTGTTAGGAATGGTTGGACTCAATGATCCGGTGGGTCCTTTCCAACCTGGTGATTCTATGGTCATCTGCTTTGTAAAGAACTACAAGAATGCCTTTACTGTCTGCCTTCTGAATAACAAAATGGTAATCGTATTTTGCAAAGTGACTCTCTTGTAAACTACAAGCACCAGCTAAAGCAAAGTGGCTCTTTTCCTAGAGTTGTGCCTTGGAACAGAAGAAAAATGCCCCAGGTTTATTTTTCAAAACAATTTTCCAGATAAGTTTCAGAAAAATATTAAGCACTGTAGATGGAAACTGTTAAAACAATTTCAGACACAGCCTGTGCCACTGGGTGCCTGTAATGCCAAGAAACCTCAGAGTCCTTCATAGCAACAGTCTACACAGAAGACACAGTCCTTCAGTCTAAATAGAAAATTTTTGCATAAATGAGAACTGAATTAAAGACACAGGATCATTTATTTTACATAATTGCAAAAGATCAGCAAGTTAAAAAAGGCCAGGCTGTGACCCTGTACCATGGTTTAATAGACAGCGCTCCACAGTGCTTTTTATGGATTTTATGTGGATTTCGGTTTTTAAAGTGTCCTGAAGCCTTTCTCTTGGACTAGGACTCAAATGTGCTCAGTACTGCACAGCCTTAGCACACAAAATCCTCCCATGCAGGCAAGAAACACAAGGAAACAAGTGCAATTATTTATAAGTAGCAAGGCAAAGGAGCAGTAACAAGGTGGTTTGGCAGATATAGGCATCTTGTGTGTAATTTAGATTGTAGTTAACAGATGAAGACCTATTAAAGCCAGGGTAAGGTACTGAAGTTGTTCCTGAATATCTCTGGGGTTTTTTGGTTTTTATTTGGGTCTGTGGATTTTGCTACTGTTTGAATCAGACAAGAAATTGTCCCTTTCTGTCAATATGCAGATTAGAAACTGGATGACAGGCAAAATTATATTATTGTACACTCACAGCGATGCTGTTGTTGAGCTGACTGCTAGACACCCGTAAGGAGGTTGACAAGGGGCAGCCAAGATTTTTATATAGACAGAAGGTGATGACCTAGATCAGAGAGGTGTACTTTGGATGCATCGGTGCAAAGACTAATGTCGTTTATACAAGTGAGATTATCCTGTGAGAAGATGTAGAAGATTATACCACAGGCTCCAAAATTATTTGCAAGGTAAGAGTCTAATGTTCAAAGTGAGTTAAACTATAAAAAAAAAAAGGGCTTATAGAGTTACATCCAGCTCAAAGAAAACTTCAGCAGAGTGGCAGCAGCTGTATTTCTTAATACTGCCGCTTATTCGCCACATCATCTGTTCAAGCTAATTCTTTATCGTGGTTTATGCTGCAGCAGGTACAGACAATTCATATGACGCAAAAAGGACAGTGTGTTTGTTTTGGAAAGTGCTGTGGTAAATTCCACATTTAACATCACAATACCAAAAAAAAAAAAATGTTCACTGCCCTTTTAAGTGAATAGCACTGTTGCCATAATACAGCTAATGTCTCAGCATATGAACTCACCCTTGGTCCTGACCATCTTCCCTGCCACCTGCTGCCGTTTTCCTCTGCACTGAAATGTACAGCTCTCCAACACTGCACTGGGAAGGAGGAGGCTATTGACATGCCCTGTGAGCATAGGATAAAGCCAGCACTTTATCAGCGAAGGCAGCAGCTCTTCCAGGTGCAGCGCCTGATAGCACAGAACATGAGCAATCCTTCATTGCAGAAAACCACAATATGTCATCAAGGATTTTATTATCAAGGAGTTGTTTGCTCTTCAGGGTGGAAGTGTGCAGCTATCTTCAAATATTCCAGAAGCGTGTTGCCCACATCCCTTGAAAACAACTGAAAACAGATGGAAACCTCAACACGGGAAGAGGCGCACTTGCCAGACAGGCCTTTTTCTCATCCAGATGCACATGTTCAGTGTGATGCTCTGGCGTCATTCAACCGTGGGTGGGCCACATGACTGGCTGTTACAACTTCAAGAGCTAGGATTAATATTTTTTTAGCTCAGGCTGAAGAAATTTGCATTTTAAAGAAGCAAGGTCAGTGCTGCTCTAAATGACACCTTGAAATGCACAGCATCTTCTCCTCACAAAAATAACAGCCTCTGTAGAAAATGGCAATGGAGCCCTTGCAGAGCTAAGCAATCTGGTTAAGACCCACTCTATGTACATCTTTGGGCCTGTTGCGTGTATCTATCCCATAACTGTTGCATCATGCATATGGCATAAGGCTCAGGAGACTAGCAGATCCAAAACATTTAGCATGTAAGCACAGCTAAGACAAATGGAAGGGTCATAATGAATGGGGCTATATTGGGATGGTGACCAGTCACTAGTGAGGTTCCAGTGATTCAAAGTCAGGACACAGTAAGATGGCATTTGTTCCCTTGAGCTATAAAGTTTTACCCAGAAATTTGCTGTGTTAACATGCAGCTGAAACATATAACTCACCGTGGACAAGCACAGAGGATTGAGCAGCACTCGGGTGCCAGGAGAACCTAGTGAGTGCCAAAGTCCTGCAGACTTCACATAAAAACATGTCATAGAGTAAAGGTGGCCTGGCAATGCAAGAGACATTGAGGTGGTTGTTTTGTGATCCATGTAGACCTCTAGGTGTGTGCAAGACAGGAATGAAATGCAATCATTCTCATCTGGTACATTTTAACCCTGCACAGGTTGCACACGGCAGTATGGGGCCCATGGCAGTGCTGACCAAAATGCAGGAATGTGTGCCAGTACAGCTTATGGTAAGGATGTTGATACTACAGTCAAAAGTTGTGTCTATACCTTGTAGGCATAACCAAAATAACTCAGGTAACAAAATCCAGTTCTTGATTAGCTGGATGGCTAAGCAGGATGGAGCTCTAATAACCTGTGAAACTATAAGATCATTAATATCTCTTATCATCTGAAAATTGACCAGCATCTTAGACCACTGTGGCAAGCTGCTTCCTGGCACTCCTGTCGGCACAGAAGACAGCACTGCAGCAGCTCAGATACGTTTGCAGGAGCTGTCATGACACATATCCTATGCCCTGTTTCCTTTATACAGTCCTCTATAAATCAGTCAGAATTGCAATTAAAATATATTATTACAGTGAAAATGCTGTAAAATTCTGTCTTGAAGACATTTCTTTGGCTCCATACTTATGTTCGAAGAATAAGCCCTGATACCAACTTTGTTTTGACTCTCAAAGGTGCCTGAGGCAATCAGGTACTCAACACATATTGATTTTTGGGGGGCACACCTCACATATCTTTGAAAACCCCAGCTGTTCTTTTCCGAGTGCATGCGTGTCCCCCGGAGTGTGACTGTTCTAGGAAAGGCACTGGCTTTATTCCTCTTGCTGTCTCCCAGAGCAGGCTTGCAGTTCCCTTACACTGATCAGTAAGAGCCAACTGCAACACTACAGTAAGCTACGTTGTTAATTATTTTGCTAGTCTGTACACATTACAAAAGTGTATCAGCACTGAGGTTTTCGTGGTAAGCTGGGAGAGGAGTTAACAGCATGATACTAGCACTATCTAACCTCAGTTGTTTTATCCCAACACGGCTGTGGTTTGGTCTTCAAACAAGCCAAAAGATTAGCAAATACTGATGTGACCCTTTTTGCATCATGTATATTTCATGAAAGCAAACAGCACTGTGTGATATTGTGATTCATACCTCACCACTGAATACTCGACACAGTAATCACTTCACCAGAAGAGGTGTTGCAAGCACTTTTATTCTTCCCCAAAACAAACAACAAATACGAACAACTGTGAGGGATGCCCATGCAGGAATTGCTGGGGGCAGAGAGGGAGCCCCTGCTCTCCCTACATCCAAAATAGCAACCAGAGGATTTTATACTGATTTTGCTCCAGTTCTCACAACCAGGTAACCAGACAAAAGACAGATAAAGGATGCATAGTGGTAGACCTAGAAGAAGTTGGCTTTCCCGATTGCTGTTCCCTGTTTAACAGGGACACCCTATCTTCTTTGTCCCTAGTATCTCAGTTACATCTCCATAATCGTTCATTTGGTTTCTTCTTAAAATAATGCATAGACTACACAGGCAAGAGAATCTTATTACAGCAAAGCATCTCATTGCAAAGGCATCCTGGAAAGAGCAGAAAAAAAGCAAAAAAAAAAAAGCATCATTCACGTCAATAGTAGAGTCACACAAGTCAAAGACTAAAAACAATTGCGCATATTTTTCAGCTCCCTTGAGATCTGACATTTAAATCTGATATATATATTTCCTTCAAGACTTACAAGAGCTTCTTAAAAATATGCCTGTCTGCAGCTAAGTGACGAAGCACCAAACCCAAGCCATACACACCAAGAATACTAAAGTAACTATTCATTGGTATTAAATATTATAAATAATTTTAAATTAAGGAATGAAAATTTGTGTAAGAGGCACACTGATCCAAGGTTACTAATAAAATTTTTTAAACTTGCATTTAGGTCACAAACGTTAGGAGGAGAACTATAAGGCAGAACTAAAACATTTTGGTTTGCAATGGACTTTCAGGATCCTAAGGTCCTGAAATGCCATTGAAATCCACTAAACAGATCATATTTCTCTTTTAAACATCATAGGATTTTAAATTAAATTATGTGCAGTTTAAGAAAAAGTAGGACAGTGACAGCACCTTTCCCTTAAAAGCTTATCCTGACTAAATGAAATTTGTAACCTAGAAAGGATTTGCCAAAGAAAGTTTCTTTAAATGTAAATAATAAAAACGTTGAGCAATTCTTAAGTCTGTTCTTAAGTCACAAAGTTGGACAGCTTAAGTAGGCACAGGAGACATACATTTTAATAAGCACAATTGTACAAATAGAAGGGTACACACCATGAGTTTCCAAATTGCGACCCTATCACCTGCTAACACGTGGGCTCTACACTGCAGATTTGGTCCTTTGGAAACAAGTGCAGGTCAATGCCAATTCCTTCTTTTTTTTCAGCTTTCTCAAATTTATTGTAGTACCACAGCATTAGTCCGTCATTCTGGGAAGGCTTAGCATCATTTCCTTTCATTCTGCCACAGATAATTAGGTTTGTTAGTCAGAGTTCTCTCTCAAGTTAATCCTCTGCCAAATCAGAAACAAGTTATTTTACTGCTCTTGGCCAGCATGCTGCTCAAGCACTATGCTAGTCCAAGTCCACAGACATCTTTCAGAAATTAACTGTGATAAACTAGCTCTATTGTAAGCAGCATTACTGAAAATTATAATATACTCACATAATTATAATATACTCACAAAATTAATATTACTCACTGCTTTGGGTAAGAGCTTAGCACACCAATAATCCATTCAGAAAGCAGAGATCTCCTCCTGTGCGTACTTTGTGGCTTACAGGCATATAACACACCTACCATGGTTATGAAGCTTAGAAGACAGTGAGCAGCAAAGCGTACACTGGTGAGGCTGCCATACGGCAGCTTCTGAACACAAACATAGAAATAAACAGCAATTCTCTACAAGAACTAAGATAATTCATTCCAACGTCCAGTCTCTGACAGCAGCCAGGACAGATGCTCAAGCACAAGACAGAGAAACAAGCATGATGATCTTGTTCCAGCTTGCATCCAGACCACCAGCTCTGTTCTTGTCTTGACCCTTTCGGAAACCATTTCTCCTTTTGGCCTCCAGGACATCTTGCAGCAATAAGCTTAATAAACCAGTGCATACTACTGTGAAAAAAAAAAAAAAAAAAAAACACCAAAAAAAAATCCCTTTTGTTTTTTGCTTTCCAGTCCCACTAGGCACTCCCTACTGCTTTTGTTTTGAGAAAGAATATTTCATCTTTCCCCATCTGCCTTTCCCATACAATTCAGGATTTTATAGTCTCCTATCATAAACCTTTCCTATCCCATTTTTCTGTTTTCCAAAACTTATGAAACTTGGCATGTTTAAACTCACTTTCTACAGGGATCACTTCAGTCTCTGCTCTTCCCTTTAACTTTGCTAGTTTTTCTGTATTCAAGAAGTGATAATCAGAGAGGTGTGTGTTATATTATTGACTTTATATTGCATTATATTACGCTATACCAATCTATACCACTCCTATCTAAAAGGAAGTACACTCTTGATTTACACAGAGGCAGAAAAATGCTCTGTTCATTCCCTGTCCCACTCCCAGTCATCTCCAATAGCCTCTTTGCCTTTTTGACTGCTGCTGAGCACTGAAGCAGTATTTTCATATACCGTAACCCAACAGTCACACAGTGATACCAATATCCTGAAGGCAGTCAAATCCCCAATTTAAATATCCCACTGACTTCAAAGTCTCAGCTGAAAAACAAACATACAATGGAGTGAATCTGTTCCTGAAGAAAGGGCTGAAATATGGCCTCGCCATCTCAGTTCCTATTCAAATAGCTCGTGTTAGAAAGTAAGCGGAAGAGTGGCTGTTTTGCATAGAACTGAATTTAACCCCAGAGTGTTTGAATTGTTAGCCAGTTCTAGCTGGCACAAATTTAGCAAGAAAGACTCTGGTTCATTTGCTTAACCTTAAAGGTCAGAAGCAGTGTACATTTAGCTGATACAAATGCTTTATGCTCATTCTGACCATAAAAATACTGCTCTAGAAATGGACAAAGCACTCCCTACTTCCTCTTTTCTTGTTCCTGATGACTTTCTGTAGATCTGCATGGCTCTTAAAAACAGAAAATATATTGTTGAGCATAGACATACAGTGTCTGAGAGAGGCACTAAGATGAACTAACTCAATCAAAAAAATGTTTCAGTGAGAGACCACTTATATGCATTGTGCTAAGGAGATGAACATTTGGAAGCAGATCCCAAAATATTCTTAAAATTTCACATATATAATAATAAAAAATAGTTTTTAGTTATTAAAATATATTAACAATTATTAAAGCAAGCAAAAATAAGCATTTGCAGAATTTCTAAGCTTTAAAATATTATCCACAAATTACAGCAACTCAATTAACCCTAACACTAACTCTAATCCTAACACGAAACATAATCCTAACCTTAACCCTAAACCTTAACCCCAAAGCCTAACTATAAACCTAAATCCTAAACCTAACCCTAAAACAAACACTAGATCTAAGCCTAAAACCGAACCCTAACCCTAATCGTAAAACTAACCCTAAACATAACCCTAACCCCAACCCTAATCCCTAAACATAAACGTAACCCTAACCCGTAACGCTAACACCTAATCCTAAACTTAACCCTAAACCTAAACCTAACCCTAAACCTAAGCCCAAAGCCTAACACTAACACTAATACATATGCTAACCCTAACACCTAAACCTAACCCTAAACCCTAACCCTAAACCCTAACCCCAAAACCTAACCCTGAAACTAACACTAGACCTACCCCTAACACTTAACCTTAACACTAACACTAAACTGTAACAGTAACCCCTACCCCTACCCCTAAACCCTAACCCCAACCCTAAACCTAAAACCCTAACCCTAATTAACTTCTAATGACTGCTTCAAATCAAAGAAGTCTTAATCTTTTTTTGGAACTTCAATGTTCTTTCAAAAATAACAAATCAATTAATCACATTACAGGTTACTTCCCTCCTTCCTTCCCTCCCTCCTTCCTTCCCTCCTTTCCTCTCTTTCTTTTCCTTCTATCTTTCTTCCTTTCATCCTTTTCCTCTGTCCCTCTCTCCCTTTCTCTCTTTCTCCGTTCCTCCCATCTTTGACACAACAGGGTGTACCTGTCAGCACTGCAAAGTTCATTAGCACAAGGCTGTTCCCAAGTCATTATCTAGAGATGGATCAGGACTACTGAATCCAGACTGGCTTGAAACATTCCAAAACCTTCAGGTTTTAGACCCAGAGCCCTTATTTGGATCCATCGCTGCTGTGCCCTTCTGCTCGAATATCTCTGTGAGTCTATGTGATTCCTCATGCCTTTTCACTGATCCCACAATCCTGCACATATTACCCAAGAAGTAAGAACTTTCTAAGTGATATAAGGCAGAGCCCTCTTGTGTGGGGAAAACCTTTGACTGGCACTTTATTGTAAAACATTGATCATTTCTCATTCACATCACTGACTCCTCGGCTCCATGTGTCAACTGAGAAAAATGAAGGGTTCTTTGTGCGTGTATTGTCCTGCTGATTGGTAACAAAAATAAAGGAAGTCTTTCCTGAATACTCTCACACAAGATTTACAAGAAGACAACAGTAACTGCCTAAGGATGGTAACTAAACAGAGCCCACAAAACTTTTGGGGATAGAACACAACTTGTCGTTAATTTTGCTCATGATCTTGCATAGTTTTGTTAACTAATTGTACTATTAGCTTAGGAATTTCTGATGTGGCATTAATTTGAGAAGTGTGGAAAATTAACAGTCATCAGATCCACAGCAGATGTGGCTGAACAGCTCAAATCATAGGCTGGAAAACAAACAAAAAAAAAGGGTATTTCTTAATGAATTCTGCCCAACAAGAGTGGGAGCACATCTCTACACACAGCAGAAAGTGAGCTCTCCTTGCAGGCAAAGGTGAGAGAGAAAACACCAAGTTTGCATCTGCACAACACTGCACTAAACCCAAGTTATTCCACAGGTGGCAAAATTAACAAACTTCTATTTCCCAAGGGTCTACATCCACTGTTCCAAACACCTGGTGCCCACACTTGGCAAGGGGAATGGTCCTGCTGGATTTGGAGTGGCTTGGCTCCCTGTGCACAGGGCTTTGTGTTGCAGCAAAGGGAAAGTGAGACGGCAGCACCCCAAGAAGCAAGTGGAGGCAGTGTGGCTGGAGGGTGGCACCTCCTCACCTCCCAAGCCCTCAGCAGCCTTCCTAATGCTTTGAGGAGCAGCCACAACCCTCGTTCCTCTCTCCCAACCTGTCAGCTGACTCTGCCCACTTGCAGCCCACTGCACACACCACAGATACCCCAAAAGGGGCTACTTGCCAGTCCCCAGACACCCGTTTCAGCTAATTAGGTGTCTGGTCAAAACCACACAAGCCCTATCTCACCTCCTGTGGCCAACAGTCCCACAATGAGTCAGTGAAAAACCTGCAGTCCTTCATGGAGAGAAAATAACTTAGTTCATTTCTGGTACAAAACAAAACAAATGCAATATTTTTTGTGAATAAACTGTCACTTCTCTCTCATGGGAATACACTATGTTTTGAAATGTCAAGCACACGTTGACATTTAAAAGGAAGTTGTACATATATGCACTTGTGTTTATATATACACCATGTGTGCGCCCACATCTCATCCATATGAATGACAGCATTTTGTTTAACTGTAGCAAACCAAGCTAGATAGCACAGTGTCCTCCACTCTCTGGTATTGAGCTTTACTTGGCACTAGGAACATCCCAGCTCTACTGACATGAGCCGTGGTGTTAATGTAACATGCTATATGTCCTTTGTCTTAATGACCAGAAAGCACAGGGGCAGAGGTGACAAAAGCAATAATACATTTGTGCAATTGCATCAGGGGAAAGCTGATTTATTGCAAGGCAATCTTTGAGAGAGACACTATTTAGAAATAAGACTTCAGGAGAAATACATGTCTAAATACAAATGCAGATGAAATGCAATAGTCACACATATCACTCAGAGGATCTGAATCTTTCCAACAAGCACAACCACAATAAATGGCTAATAAAAACAAATCTCTGTAAAGCATAAAAAAAATGTACATTACCATTATGTTGTGGTTAATTCTCAGACAATACTGCAAAATAAGAGCAAAGTGTGACTTCCTGTCATTTAAAGGAAAAGAAACCCAAACACAAAGAATTCTTCAGGCTAAGGAATGCAGACATACATCATGTCTGTGAGAATCATAAAAAGATCAAATGTAATATTTTCTTTCAGTGCAGACAACTGCTTTGAGATTTTCCATTCAGACAGCCTTGAAAACCGCCTCCAGCATTTGCCAATTACTGCTGACAAATACCATTTGCTAGTGAGTGATGTTTTAAGTGAAATAAAACAGTGAAGAAAACTGAACATGATGAAAGGATGTTTTTTTCTCCCTCTGAAGTGACTGTAAGTTATATATTCACAAGATAGGGTTTACACTTCCTGTCAGTGACAAATACCATGTGATGCAGAGCACAGAGGTGAAGTTTGTTTGACAGTAATAGCAAAGGGAGACAAAACTCGTTTTCATGTTCTTTTAAGCAGTCAGATATTTTCTAGCTATAAACAAAGGAGGAGTTGCTAGTACCTCCGTTCCACATCATTCTTCTTCATATAAGTGCACTAATGGAGAGAATGATTCTCTAATACTGAAATGGTCAGAGTGCAAAGAGGGTGTACAGTGGAGCTTTCTGTCAGTGGCACCTGATTTACATATAAACTGCAACCGGCAACTAGTAACCACCAGCATATACCATACTTTTCAAAATATTCATCAATCACGGAAAGCTTTGAGACAGGTAAAAATAGCTTATGCTATATGACTGGAAGAAGTATTTAAAAGATTACTTAAATTAACTGACTATTAGTCTTCTTCTGACCTTATCTCCTTTTAAACACAGAATTTTGGTCCATTTAGATCTACATTTAATACCCAAGACTGTCAAGAGTATTTGTCTCTGGTCCTTGTATCATGGTATCTGCACACCTCACCACCTCTAACTACAGACCATCAGAGGCAGGCAGGTATCTGGAAGGGAGGAAGGAATCATAGAACAGAGATTCCTAAGCCCAAACCCTCAGAGATATCTCCATTCTGATCTCTGGCCTGGGCTCACATAGCATCACAATTGTGTTGTCTGTTGTCCCTAGGACAGCAAGTTACCAGAAATTTGCCTCTTCCTCCCAAGGGGAGTAGCATCTTTTTCTAACTAGTACAACGCTGAGTAGCTGCAGCAGCTGTTTCCTGAATTATCCAAGCAATGCTCACACTTTCCCTCCTACTTGACATTCAACAGTTGCATCTTGTTATTGACTTAGATTCAAATCTTACTTTCATCTTGAACCAGTGGGGAAGGCAGGGGTGAAACTCCAGAGAATGTGGGTACATTAAGAATATTCTTCACACTGTTTCATTTTGCAATGATCTGGTGTTTAACAATATTAAGCACTTTTTCTGCAACAAAAACATTTTATTTTGAATGTTTAACCTGTTGTTTTTCCAGTGCTGCTTCTTTTTTTTTAAGGTGTAGGAGGGGAGGGAGTTTATCTTCATCAGGTGAATCTTCCAAGAATTTTGAAAAATACATTTAAAAAGTCAATGTTGTGATATGAGTTTCCACCTATTTTTGATGTTACTGTTCAAAACTTGAACACGGATATTCCTTCAGATGTCAGGAAAGGACTCCAGCCTCAGGCTTCCTGATTATTCTCAGGGAAGCATAAACCAAGGACTCCCCAGCAAATCCCACAGGCATGAAATGTGGTTCTCTGCCTGTATCTAGAAAGGGAATGGCCATTGCCATAGGCAGAGATTTCTTTGAAGAAGCACCAACACCAATCATTGCCATTGTCTCCAACAGATTTAAGTCCAAGGTTGGATTCAAAATTTCTGACTTTTTATTGTGATTTTAGCCTGGATGTATGAGGAAACAAATCTCTGTTGATCTCAATATGCTGCTCTCTCCTTTCATTCTCACATATTTTCCGAACACATTAGCCAATTTCTATCACATGTGATATAAAAGAGCAGTCTCAAATGCCACATCTAAGCTGCCTTTGTGAATGTTGTTGGTTGTATGCTCAAAGCCCAGCTCTATGACCATCCACACCATCTTAGCCCTGGAGCACCTTCAAAGGGATGATCATGAGAGCACCTCATTTGAAATGTCAGAGAAAATCTGGAGACTGCTCATTGCTTTCTTTTCCCTCTAACACACATTCCCTGCCTCACTAGACAGGTCCATATTGTAAGAGCACTCCAGCCAGAGCAACTCACATCCTCCAACTCTTATTCCATACAGCAGGGCAACCCCACCAGTGAGTGACAGTGGAAGGCATTAGATGTCTCCCCATGACAGAGAGGCTGACAACACCGCCATACCAGAAGCCTGACACTGACAGATTTCCCACCTGGCAGCACTAAAGGATCCACACCCATCTCCACCTGTTCATGACAGCAAGGAGCAGCAAGCACCCAGATAGACCAGCACAACCATAAGGCTACCTGTATTGCTGCAGCTCTGGCACAAACAACATTCCTTCCCCTCTGTACATCAGCCTCTAACATTGCATAAAAAAATACCAAACCAGCGTTACACAGCCAAGTAAATCAAATATCCCTCTTCCCATGAAGCTAGGATGGCACCAGCTAGCCACCACAGCATGGCACACACAGACACCCACGTACTTACTTGCCTGATGCGATATGATTTTCTAAGGGTTACTGTCCAGCTGTATATTTACCCCTTTCACTTTCCCACCCATTCCCAAAAAGGCACAGAAATGGTCACCCTGGCCCTCACCCCATTTCTGATGGAGCAGCAGGACTGTTCAGTTATCTACATGAACTGAGAGGCAGAGAAAAGCCAGAGAGGAGCGTGTGCTCTTCATCAGCGTACAAAACATCCTCCCCTCTCCAGTGGGACCACTCTGCCTCTCCTGTTCTAGTCTAGCCTTCCCCTTCCACCTCCACAGTGCAGCCCACGCTGCACTGCAAGCAGGCCTTTAGGAGTCTCCCATGACCTTCATTGCATTTTCCCACTCCTGAAACAGGGACTGGCTAGCCCAACATCTACACTCATAAAACAAACGTTCAGAGCCGTATGAGTCATGTTGGGATGGCACGGTCGCTTCTGATCTCTAGCCAAGATACTCTGCAGGCCAGTCAACCCACACCAAAGCATCTCTGTAGACACAAAGTTCCTCTCATGGGAAGGATGCATCAATTCACTGGCACTTTCTTGCTACAAAGTGGGCTGGCTTCTTACAGATAGAGATACAAGCTCTGGAGGCTGGCCCAGGCAGGGTGGTACAGACAGCCATGGCACCAGCCTCATGCTGAGAATGTCCCTCTGTCCTCTCCATAGCCATCATTGCCTGCCAAAGGTCAAAAGAGCCAAACTGACACCAGAGCAGCCCCAGCAGGAGGGAGCTACCAAAATAACACATCCAGTGCCTGTTGGATGTATCCGCAAGGGATACAGGGCTCATCTAATCATCAAACTCTGGCATTCTAGTGGAAAGGCAAAGCACAGCTGTCCCTGCCACATCTGGAACATGTATGTAAAGAGGAAAAACGTTCTTACATTAAAAGTACACAACAAATACCTGCCTCCTGCCATGCACAGGGAGGTACTAGTGCCCAGACCACTTCAGTGCTATCAAGACTGGCATGTCACAGCATGGTCCAGCACTGGTGACAGGGGAAAAGAGCAAAGGAAAAGGAGGGAGGGCTTCAGGAAAAAAAAGAGTAGCTTTGCAAGCAGCAGATCACTCCTGCTCTTTAAGCTATAAGATAACTGGGACGATCTGCAGGGGCTCTAAGGACATGCAGTGCAGACATACACACTGGCTATTTTAGTAGCCTCTGGGAAACTGACCAAGGCAACAAGGAACCATTAAGAGTACTAAGCAGACACAAGCCATGAAAACAGGCCATGAAGAAATCCGCAGCAAAGGATAGGTTCAAAGATCAGCTTATGAATATTAGACACTGGAGAACCGACACAAGGGAGAGTCCACAAATGCATTCCGCACAGAGGATATGCTTCCATAGGAGTTCGATCAGCCACATCAAAGAACATTACTGAAAGAGATATGTGAGAAGATTAATCTGTCTCCTAATCTCTGAAGAAAAAACACATGAGCAGACAGCTCTCTATTGCATAGGGTTAAGTTAATATAGCAAAGATTATTTGAACCATTAGTTATGTCTCGGGTAACAGTTTCAGGGAAAAATGACATGCTGCAACTTGCGAGAAAAGGAACTCTAACAAACTTAAAATACAATAAGACTGGGAGAAGATAAAAGATTACAAACGTTCACCTTTCATTTGAAACCAGCAGAAAGTAAACTACATTTTCAATTATTTATCTAATGCCAACCATGGTGTATCATCGAAGACAACCCTTTTTACTGTTAAAAATGTAATACAGTAAATAGGATAACAATTGCCTCTGGATATGCTGTAATTTCTTATTTCTCTGCAGTACAGTGGCATCATCTAGTGGACAACACAGAGATTGCGTTACTTTTACACAGCTTAATGTGGGGTTCACTAGGTATCTTCGCTTTTCCACTGAATACAGCTCATTGCAGCGCGTTCTAAAACTTAATTCTAGAATTACAGATATCCACAAAAATATTCTGTGGAATGAATTGGAAATGCATATTTTTCCTTTCCCTCCAAGCTGCAACAGACTTATGCCACCTAAGCTTTGCTAAAGATAGGAACAAAATCAAGTTCAACTAGAAGAACTTGATTTTATTCCTATCTTTAGCAAAGCTTAGGTCAAAACCATTAATTTCACATGGTCCAAAACGGATTCCTAGTCCAAACTGAGAGAAAATTTGTAAATGTCTTAACAACTTTAGTTCTTATTTATTGCTGAAAGAAACTCGTAAATTTCTTTCAGGACAGTTTCCTTCCATCCTAGAATTCATTATCTTCATCTCTGTAGTCACAGATGCACTGAGCGCAAACAAAGACTTAAAATTATGCCAAAGTGAGGCATTTTTAAAGCAGTTTTCTTTACCTTCTAGGTGGGGAAGGCTACTTACCCTGAGAGACATCATTTTTAAAAGCTCCTTCTTTGGAAATGTCATTTTTGAAATGTTTTCATAGTGTAACTAAAAGCTTTAATTGTCAGGGTACGAGAGTTGATAGTCCCTTATCTTGTCCTGAAACAGACAGGTCTAAAGGCACTTAGCAATGATGGATGATCTCCACACATTACAGCTGAAGAAACCTGTAAACTAGAAGCCACTCTCTGTAGAAGATCAAAGAAAATCTATGCCATATTTACATAAATTGACACAGGAAAGATACTGCTATGGGGTTTCATGTTTATCATTTTTCAGTGACTTCAGACTGCACTAAATCAACTCCCTCCTCAAAACACACACATGAAAAAAAAACAAGCTATGATATTTCTGCCTCACGCTCTTATCACAGAAATAAAGCTTCTCTTATTGCACCTATGCAAAGCCAGTGTCTTCAGTGCGATCACAGAATGCACCCCTACTTTAGCTTTCTCTCTCAAGCTGGAAGAGAATCTAGCCCACTGCTATGGTTTATACTACATTTGTATTGCTAATGGTAAAAAGCTAGGGTTTATCCTTATTATTGCTGAGATTTGTAGACACAATCTGAGAAGGAATTTGTACAAAGAGGGAAATAAAATATGCCTTTCCACACTAAGATCACCACTAAATCCCTTCTTAGACTAAAAGAGAGGCAGAGTCAAATGTTAACAGTACTATCACTAAAGCTAAGCGATTAAGATGTTTGCAGCTCAAAGGAGCTCCAGTTAAAGTAGAGGCTGCGAGTAAGCATCTTTCACTTTGAAATCTTGATTTAGTGTTCTGTAAGACAGCTGGAGAGCACTCCCAGTACAGTTATTTCCTCAAGCATCCTAGCTCTTAGCCCAGCTTAGGATGTCGTATCTTGCATATAATTCAGGTTTGATTCAAAAAAGAATTTCAGCTTTTGCTGACTAGGCATACATCTCTAATACAGAAATGCTGAATCATGATTTGTGTTATGCTTGTTAAAAATTCCTGTTAAAAATCCATTGCTATTGATGTTTCTTAGAAAAGCACTAGTTCCAGTTCTACAGCCTATTCAGGCAGGATTTTGCCTTTGATATTAAACACACATGGCTTTGTTCAGAAAACTTGCTACAGTGCTTGAGGTAAAACTGGGATCTCACCGCTGTACTTACAAGCAAGAGATAGACAAATGATTCATACTGCTTACTCTCCTGCACTGCCAGATGCCCTTCCTATGCTCCCTGGAAGGCGTGTAGGAGTTAGAGAAATACAGCTCACATTCAAACCGCCTGGTATAAATGTGTAGTCTATAGTGCAACGCTGAAGCAAAAAAAACTTCTGTCAAAGTAGTATCCATCTTGCAAGACACATTACACAGAAGTTGTTCTTAAAATAGCCATCTCCAGAAAAAAGAAAAAAAAGGAAAAAAAAAAACCCACACAAACCCAACAAAATATCAACAAAATATCCTCATCTTCTTCAACTCTGGTACTATCTCATTATAAAATTATAAAATGCTCTCTGTTCTTAGAGCATGAAAAAGTTTCTATTAAAAGAAAGTAAGAGGTCAAACAGTTCAACTATAATTATCAAAACTGCTGGCTATGTTCAAAGCAAGGATCCCTCTAGCTTAGTACCTTAAAAGAGCAAGCACAGGTTGAACATATACAATATTTGCCATCAATACCCTCTCAATCTTCAAGTACTTTGAGATCAGGGGACTAATAAGACCAAAGCCAGTTGTCCTGCTGGTAACTGCCAACAGCTGTCTTCCATGCATATGTGCTCTGCGCCCATGTCAGCTTTTGTATCCATATTCTGTAGTAACATCATTGGATATGTAACCACATTCTATTTGTTTTGAACCTGACTTCTTCAACCTTCCTTCGAAAGCCCTTAGTTCTGAACATTCTGTGAATTCTGTGAATGTTCAGTCACCATCCACCCTCTTCATGTCATCCATGACTACTGTAGACCTTTTTTCAGACCGAATCAAAATCAATGGGCAACAGTCACAGGCTCAGGGTCTCAGCCCCACTATCTCTTCTGTAGCACCAGGTACAGTAGTCCAGAAGGACTCTTATGCAAGCTGGTGAGGACTGTGGTGAGACTTGTAGAGCTTGCATTCCCAAAACCAGTTGTCTCATCCTAGGAAGTACTTCAGAGTGGGACTGACCCAAGTATAAAACATGGTGCCAAGTGATTTACAGGGGCTAAAGCCACAGTTTAGGCAAATATGAAATTAAGCTGGTCCAAAGGACATAATAAATGTGCTTCTAGCTCCAGAAAGCACTTCAGTTCCTCTCCCAACACATTCACACTGCCCTCAGCTGCGAAATGTAAAGCAACCACACACAGACAGCATCTCCATATGAACAATAGAGAAAGTCAGAGAGTACAAAAGAGGCTCAGTGCATCAGAGTAAACAAGGCAGAAAATTACTTGTTTTCAGAATTTCCTAATCCTAGGAAGAGGTTATGAAGACAGCACCTCAAAACCAAGAATTTTTGGTTTTGGAAACTGAGTGACAGTGAAGTTACACTTCTCTGCTCTCCCAGACTTTTGAATCTAAACCAACATTTCCTTCTAAGTTAGGAAAGGCCTTTCTCAGAGCTCCAACATCAAGACATTTCCTGTCCCGAACAGACCAACACAGAAAAAAAAAAAAAAAACCAGCAGATAAAGTGCCTGGAATCTTCAAATCCACGCAAGTTTACACAACAACATTCTTCTTCACAAGGTAGCAAAGAAAGTCTGGAAGTACGTTTGAGCTTGAATACTTAAGTTTTCACTTGTTGCATTTTTTTCTTAAAATTATATCATTCCCTAGAATGCCTTTACTGCTGAATACAATTTCATCTATTTCAAAAAAAGATAAATCTCTTACAAAATGAACCAATACATTTACAAAAATAAACACTCTTTAAAAACATGGTTCTTAAAGAAATCCTAAAAATAATAACGAAAAACTCTATGAAATATGTTTCCCCCTCAAAATGGAAAACAATCACAACACAATTATAAATGAAGTTTATGCAACTTAAATAAGCATCCTGCCCTGTAATGTCCTTTGAAGTAGTCTCTCGCTTCTCTAAATGACATGAGGAGATCAAGCTCCCTATTTAAGTAGAACTAATACTGAAAGGCAGCTCATGAGACCATTCCTTTACAGACAGGATGGGAACATTTCTCAGTGTGATCACCAGAACTGAAGAGATAAAGGATTAATTGCCTGGGTGGTCTTCCCAACAAGAAGCAGAGTTCAAAGTGATATATCCTTTCAGTTTTCATTCCCAGCACGAGTCACCAGAATAAGAACTAGTGAGTTTGGAGGGTGCTTTGAGAGTAAAGGAGGGAAATTCACAGTTCCTTATGATCGAGAAACACTTGGGCTGAAACTGTGATGGGAATGTTTTGGAATTGGTCGCAACGGGACCAACCTGCGCTCTAGTCCACATCTATTACTCCAGTAATGAAAAGGCACCACATGAATCGTTCAGTCCTGGTGTACAGATATCAGGGAAAAAGCAAAGGATCAGTACTGAACAAATATAAGTGGTTCTGTCCTCTTCCTCTCTGTCAAAAGCCAGCACTCAAAGTACCTGCTTGACCCTATGATCCACGCTTTCGTCACACAGGCAGCTGTAAAGTCTAGGACTGCTGAAGTCCTGGGGCTGTTTAAATTACCCCAGCACTGTGATTTGGATGAGATGTGATGAAACCCACCTGTGCTGCCCTAGCATTAGGGCTAACGTTTTGTATTACTGAAAAACATCAGCAAAGAGCAAAATAGGATTCCGCGGCCTCTGTGAACCAGAACTAGGCATATTCTGATGACTTTTTACTTTACTCCTTGCTGCTCAGGTCCATTAAAACAGTTGAGCAAGGCACATCCATGGCTCTAAACATCCACAGCTATCACAGCTCCAGATGGATCAAGTTGTTGCCCCATTCAAGTCAGAAAGAATCTCAGCTGATTTTTGTAGTATCTTCAGATCTTCCAACCGCAGGGCTTCTACCAAAGCCAGGTGTTTTCCGAGGTTCTCTCTGTTCCGTTTCAACTGGGAAATCTGAAGTTTATACAAACAGGATGAAATTACTAAAAATTCAGACTGTTTAATATAAGACATGAACATAAAATTTGTGTAAAGCTCCTCTGTTGTAGAGATTCCATGAACTATATCAAAATACAGTATTTTTTTAACCTTCCACAAGAGAAACTGTAATAGTAAAAGAAAGAAAAAGAAAGAAAAAAAAAGAAAAAATATTATGTGGATAGGAAGCAGACCAAAAACTAGGAGAGGAAGGGAAGGGAAATGTTTAGCTATATCAGGCTCCTAAGTCCATGCTATCCTCAACATGTTACACAAGACCAGATTCACCTCATACTCTGTGCATATACGTGCTTCCTTTGCAGAAGTATGGTTTTAATAATCCTTTTCCAAGATAGCTATCCAAGTTGATATTAAGTGCACATGTTGTTTGCCAAAATTAAGAAAGGAAGGATATTGTTTTTCTAAGAGTACAGACCTCCCTCACAGGAGACTGGCTGACACGAGCAGCTTGTTTGGCTTGACTGGCTTTAAAGAACACAGGCTCCACTTTCTGCAACAAGGCACTCCTGACAGATCAAAAACATCACATGTGCCCACCTCATACAAACCTGGGTTTTTTTTAAGAGGTAACCTCAACAAACACATTGATACTGTAGGCAGAGCAAGATTAAATACTTTTCACTTGTTTACAGGGCTTAGTATAAGCTTTGTAGCATGGTTCTTTTCTGTACTGCAGCCACAAATTCTGCTGAGCAATTTAGTGCTGTCAGTCACCCGGAAACAAATCCTATACCACCCCAGGGTAGCCAATTTCCTCTGTCACTCTGTTCTCACCCTCAGAAAATCACTCTCTCAGAAAATTACACTGCTGAAAATTTATTTACACTGCTAGGAGAGAAAGGAATCTGGGCTACCTTGTTCTTCCAGTCAAATTACCTGAAGTAGGACATGCTGTGTCTCCTCTATTAAAAAATGGCATATTTTTGCTGTTATAGTCAAAGTCTGCTGTTCATTTCTGGCTGAAATTACACCACCAAGCAGTGTTCTCTTCCAGCAAGTACTAAAACAAAAATGTAAAAATATTTGAAAAACATGCAGTCATTTGCTGTGTTCCCCAACTGAAAGATAAACACAGGGTTATGCTAAGAATAATGTCACTGGCATAAGGCAAGTGGGGTCAGCACACACAAAAAAGGCACACAGCTTTCAGATATGAGACTGATAAGGCAAGCAGAAGAAAAGAGATATAATAGTTTAGAGCAGCACTTCCAATCCTCCACCTCTACCCTTCCAGCCAAAGCCACAGCCCGCACTTACACTGATGCCTCCAGCCTTTGCTGTTCTGCCACGCCGTCACCAATTTTAGCAGCGCCAGTGAGGAGCAAAAGCTATTCACTCAAAACTTACTAGCATGGCTTCCACTAAACTTCACCTCACATACCGACACATTTCATGGGCTTGAAACCAGTACTACAGGGATTTATTTTCAGCTCTTATAATCAACTTATTCCACTCAGCAATGAATCTTCAAAGCATAAACAGCCTCAAGAGCAAACTTTTTTTTGTAATTATTATTTACTATTACAAGAAAATCCCAGGTAAACATTTTCTATTAATGCTGTTTAAGGCAAAATTGCCATATAGAACAAATGATCAAAACTGCACTGACAGTCACTGGAGATGAATTTCAACAATTTATTTGGTCCTAGAATTTCAGAAGCAGCCTGTGGAATACGTGCTTCACAGAAATCAAGGAAGATCAATAGCATTTAGAAGTCCCACCAAACCAACAGGAAAAAGGTCTGGAGTCTGAACCTTAAAGCTGTATCTTGCTCTCAAAATAGAAAGGGAAATCAATGGGGTGTTTCTAGTGTTTAATACAAGAAAGTAAACGACTAAAGTAACAATAGGCAATGACTTTACATTATATGTTGTTTTTGTCCTTGCTCATTTCACTTCTCACCTGGAGTCAATGAGACAGACACGGGAAATTCAAATCGTCCCAGTATCCCACACACAGTCAGTGAAGTATAAATAAAGGAAAATGTTACATGCACATTGCCTAAATATTCAAAACGTAATAAAACTTACAATTCATCTGTTCCAAGACTTAACAACTTGAGGGCTGTGAGGAGTCTCCAAGATGGTCCATCCCATCCAAAGGTCAGGTTTCTAAAAAGCCAGAAGTGAAGAGGTGCAGAAAGTATAGCTGATCTTTTACAACATGATAGCCTGATAATTGTCAACAAGGGAAGATCTGCTTTGAGGAACCAAAAACTTGACTCCCCTTATTCTGCTGCTATCCAGAGTAAGGAGATAGGTTCCAGGGTTTAGTCTATCTCAAGCTTTGGCATTGCTGTTTACCCCTTCTACTTTCTCTCACAAACAGCAGGCAAATCAGTTTGTCAAAGCAAATCATTATTTTATGCTGGATTTTAACTCTAGAAGCAAATGTGACTCCCAGGAAAATTGAAAAGAAAGCTCACATAGAAACAAAAAGTTCCAGACACTTACTCTAAGAAATCATGATCCTTTAGAATGGAAATTTTTGCATTTCTCTGCTTGTCCACTGGTGGAAAATATTTGAGGAGAGTATCTGCATAAAAACACATTTTAGATATTTAAATAAATGGTATGCACAATCCTCAATTCTGAAATGACATTTCTACCATATTTTTCAAGTAGCTACAAGACAAAAACCAAAACCTGCTACGTTTTGGTGAATTTGAAAACAATAAAAAATGTATCTACTTCTCAAAAACTATCATCAAACTCCAGGATTGTATCCTTATAATGGAAATCCTGACTCAAACAGAAGTTATGAACCCCTCTCTGCAACTTCACTTTGTGAGGACCAGGACTTAAATCCTTAAGTCAATGGTGCAACCCAAAACATATGGTTGGAAGGTCTACATAGATCACAAGTTTATGAAAGGAAAATTGTCCAAAGAACACTTTCATTTTAAAAACTTCAATCCTTATATTCTATGCAGTTTAAAATGGTTTCAAACTCCATTCCATTTCTTGGAGATGCACACAAATATCTTGATGGCACCAAGGAAAATTCCTAAGGCCTTAATATGCGTTGTAGATTGTGTGTATATACACAAGTGTGTGCACTTTTCACTATCTTTTAGCTACTCCTTTTCATCCACATCTCCTGTTGAAAACAGACAGCAGATGATTAGCTTCCTACTACTGTAACTTTCAATGTCAAAACAATCTATATATCCAACCTGATGAGACATAAACACTGCTGTGAGGATTATTCATGGCAACAAATCCATATTCTAGTAGCAGTCGTTGATTATCATGAGGCCCATAGCAGATAAACACTTCTTCGTATTTTTTGCACTGCGAATTTGTCCGAATTTCATAGCTTCTAGTCTGTTCATTAAATGCACCCTTTACCTTTGAGAAATTAAAAGTAAAACATTTTAGTCTTGGTGAGAAGACAGGGTGAAAAAGGGATCAGACCTTGAACATTAAAACCAACAGTACTGAACATTCCCCTAACACCGCAACAAAACAGACAGTGCTACAGATGTCTGAAAAGGCAATCCATTTGGGTGATTCCACACTAGGATTACTCTATAAATACCAGTATGAAGAAGAACATCAAAACCTTAGCCCGCAGGATGTGCCACACACTGTGTAAATTTATTAGAGGACCCAAATCTGCAGATAAAGATGGCTTCCTGCAGAATTGGCAACTTCTGTGCTCTCCCAGCATTATGTTGGCACACAGTCCCTGACATAAGGTGGAAGTGCTTGACATACTTTGCTAAAGCTGACCACTAGCTTCAGCCAGCAGTGAAGTAACATAGGGACCACATAACTCCAGATTTGTCTCAGGAGCCGAGCCTTTAAGGAGAGCGCAGTCGGGTTTTATTTACAAGTGGCTCTTCTCAACAGCTACCCTCCACGCAAATCTTACCCAGCCATTGTGGGTTCACTCTATACCCTTGCTTCGCTAAATAAACTGAAACATTTGAATCATCTCTATTCAAGTACCCTTATATTATCGAACGTGAACTGTGTTCAATAAATATACAGGGTATTCGCAAACCATGAGTACTCAGACTTTGTGTGTCTTCAATAGACAATTTCCCCACTAAGAGATCTCTCAATGACTTTCAGTCATCCCTAATCCATCACAGAAACACATACTGTATTGAGATAATGCAGTCACAAGAAAAGAACTTGTGTGATCTATTGTTAGTTTCTTACCTGAACGTTTGGACTGTGATTTAGCAAATCTAAATATGGTGCCAATGCATAAACATCTGGCTCAAGAGAAAAACATTCCCTCTGTGAATGTTTCACGTATATTGTCCTGGTATTAACAGTGCACCAAGCCCACTCTAGAGCACTGTAGTTAAAAATAGTTTCTGTGTTCTCAGCAAACAAAGGCTGCAGGGAAAAGAAAAAATCCTTGGAAGACATGTACAACTCATGGACCATCGTCCTCTGCTCCTGAGCCTTCTTTCTTAACGGTTCAGGAAAAAGGCTTACAACATCATGCTCCAAATAAACAGGGCAAGTGTACGTCTTGGGTAAAACATCAAGATATGGCTTCCACAGAGATTTCTCACCAGCATGCTTCTCTGCTATCAAAAAGGTGCAGAGTGCTATCAAAGGAGACACAGGAGGCTTCCATCTATTAGAAGATAAAATAAAAATACCAACATTGCAGATATATATAGGTGAGACAGGAAATGGATGCAGCATTATTTTATCTTTCTTCTAGTTCTTGTAAATGTTATAAATAGCTTCTATTTTAAACTACTTTACAGTTCACCTCCAAGACCTTTTGATGATTTCAAAGGGGCTTTTGACTTCACTTTATTGAGAAGCTATAAAAGCTGGTTTCTAATAACAATTTCAGGCTCACCTCTTGGGTTGTTTTTTTGTTTTGTTTGGGGCAGGGAGGCTCAGGATACATAACAAGTACTCAGTGCCCAAAATAGGTCTTTGTTCTGAGTTTTATAAAGGCCGTGTTCATGCGACGTGCTTTGCAACTCTATTTTATCCCCCTTCTCCTATTGAAGCATATTCACAAATTCCCAAGAAACCATTCATAACCAGCATTTAGGTCCATCTGGCTCTAGAAGGCAGGTCAGGTTCAAACCTGTAATATCCCTCCAATTCTGCATAGCTAAAATAGGATGCTCTGTGCCCAAACCTTACTTATCTGAGCATTCCACAAGCATGAAAGTCGACAAGAAATACATAAGTTAGGCTATGCAGTTTAAAGCCCTACTACCACTTAGGATGATTCATCTGCTAATGAGCAACCCACAGGAAAAGCCAGGTTGCCAATAAAATGTCACTTTTCACTTACTTCATAATGTATTCTCCTAAGCAGCTACTAAGGACAGTGGCTGTGGTGAGTAAGCACTTCTCAGGCAATGAAATAATCAGATCCCCTGCCTTTGAGGGAAAACAAGAAAAACACAACATACACAAAGAACAGTAAAGGTCAAGTGTAAATGACTCGTCTCCTACGCAATTTCTGCAGAGAGACATATTCCCCAGAGAACATTAATGCCAAGAAGCAAACAGATGTGACACTAAACTTGAAGGAAGCTGCCCAGGGAAGTCACAGTCCAGGGAAGAAGGACGATTGCAGTCAGTATGAACTGTCACGTGCAGAAAGGCAACTGTTTGCTGCTTGGTTATTCACTTTCTTTGTATAGAGATATATTGCAGATTAGATCTCACAAATACTTGAACTTCTATCGGCTTAGCAGTATAGGATAGGGATAATTTAGGTGAGGAGAACGCATACAGGAGGGAAGAAGTGGTGCTCCTTCTGGTTTCAGTTAGCCACAGGTTGCCTTAAACTGAAACACAAGACTACCTACTAAATCTCTATAAATGAGTCCAGGAATGTCTTCATCCTACAAGTTGTCAGTGTACATAGTATATCATCTTACAGATATGCTAAGACTGCAAATTCTGATATTAGGCTAGAAATTACTTTCACAACAGGGAGCATGAAGACCATGCCTGAAATTTCGAGCTTTGTTTGTTGCAAAAGTCATTACATCTCAAAGAACCTGAGGAGCTCTTGCATCAGAATCAACATGACTAACCTGAAGAGCTTTTGTTGTCATCAGTCCTCTTCCTGTATCTGAAGCAGGAAAAAGAGAATACTTAAATACATGTATGTATATATGTAAAGTATAGGAGACTACAATAAGCTGCAATAAACTAACAGGCCAGCAAGGAAAAGCTCCTAATGAACATACATTCTCTCTTACAAATTGTTCCATACAGATAGCTCATTTTTTTTGTTCTCTAATTCTTTTTTTACTTTTCAGGGCACCATGAAAACCTTTCCCCTGCATCCTCTGCAACACTAGCTGTCCAGTTCTTGACACTACTCACTCCTTTTTCCTAGTTTTTTCTTTAAATACATCTTTTATCACTGCCTGCTGTTCTGTCAGAGTTTTAACTACACTGTACAATCTCTATTCACACTATTTTTTCTCCAATTCATACCACTCTCTTCAGCCTCTTTTTAATATAGCAAAAGTTTTTGCAACATAATCTACTTAAAGAGAGAAAAAATAGAAGTATATACCTTTACCGTAAACAGTACTAAGTGAACCCCAGCTCTAAAATCATTTATCCTTCTGTATTTCTACATCTGCTGAACTTGCATAGAAAAAAAAGATGGAAAAATTATAAGGTTAGGTTCTGATACTGGAAACACTTCAGAGACATTACTCGCTTTAAAACTATGCTACTAACACCTAAAATCTTGATTTTTGTAGCATAACAGAGTATTTTCACACCGGAGTTCTACACAAGAGCATCTTTACCTATGAAACAGTTTACAGTATTTCACGCCTTCACATCTACTTGCATACCGTAAATGACATTCACGTCCACATGCCAGAAGTCCTTAAAGGACTAATGGTAATTCGCTTTTTCCCCGATGACACCCAGGCATGTGATTCAAAATTAAAACAGGAATCTAACATTCTTAGAGGAATTAAATATGTACCACCAATAAATAATTAAAACATTACCCCAGAACTGTGCTGGCCTTAAATTACTGTCTTCAAATCCTCTGTCTTTCAGCCACTTTTTAAGCATAATGTATTCCAGTTGGTGACTGCAGTTTACTAAAAATATAAAAGAGAGGATTAATGCTATAAAATGGCACGCTATTGGAAAATAAAGGAAATTTTTAAAAAATTACTATATGGTCAGAAAAACTGTATTTGGAACATACTAGTATAGTATAAAAGAATATCATGAAAGGGTCACCCTCAAACCAGCTTAATAAGTTACTGGCCTCTGGGCACTGGGACCTCACACAGGTGTAGGAGCTACTGTGGAGCTTTTAGCAGCCTGATCTAGTGGAAGGCGTCTCTGCCCATGGCAGGGGGATGGAACTGGATGACCTTTAAGGTCCCTTCTAAATAAAACCATTCTACGATTCTGTGATTACTCAGTATATCCAAGGGTCAAAGAATTTAAGAATAAGGTGTTTGACAAATATACACCACACCACCTTGACAAATAACCAGTTATTTTATTATTTAGCAGTACTTCCAGCTGTAGTACCTCCATCCATGAAACTCTGCAAGTGTTTCCTTCTTCTTTTTCGACCTGTCCGGCCTCTGCTTTTCTTCATTTTAAGAAAGAGATTTTGCCTTATTTAGACAACCTGAATTAAAACAAAAGAGTTACTTAAAAATATTTGAAGTCTCTTCACAATACTGCCTGCTTCTTTTATCTCAGAAACCATAGCACCACCTGTTTAGGAAGCTGCCTCTCTCAAGCTTAGAAAAGTCACTATAAGCAAGCCCCTGAAGAAGGGTGGGTGACAGAGCTGCAGGAAGTCTCCTCGCACCCCAGAAAGCCAACCATATCCTGGGCTGCATCAAAAGAAGCAGGGTGAGGGACATGATTCTCCTCCTCTAATCTGCTCTCACGACACTCCACCTGGAGGCCTGGGTCCAGTTCTGGAATCCTCAACATAAGAAAGATATGGAACTGTTGCAACGGGTCCAGAGGAGGCTACGAAGATGATCAGAAGGCTGGAGCACCTCCCACATGAGGACAGACTGAGAGAGTTGGGGTTGTTTAGCCTGGAGAAGGCTCCAGAGAGACCTTGCAGTAGCCTTCCAGTACCTGAAGGGGCTACAGGAAATGTGGGGAGGGACTTTTTACAAAGGCATGGAGTGATAGGATAAGGGGGGGTGGCTTTAAATTGGAAGGGGGAAGATTTAGATTAGACATTAAGAAGAAATTCTTGACCATGTAGCTTCCCCATCCCTGGAGGTGTTTAAGACTAGACTGGATTTGGCTTTGAGCAGCCTGGTCTGGTGGGATGTGTCCCTGCCCATGGCAGGGGGGTTGGGACTAGATGGGCTTTAAGGTCCCTTCCAACCCAAACCATTCCATGATTCTATGATCTCTAACCACCACCTTGGCCACAGCAGAGGCCATAACTCTCTAAAGCTCTGGCGCTGCCCACCATGGGGCCAGGCTACTCCCCTCAATCCTGGCCTGACAACACCCCAAAAACCGCCCAAGCGAAGCTAACACCACTCAAGACTGCCTGTGCCCTCTTGCATTTTAAGGCAGTGGAGATTGAAGAGTGTAAATGATACTGAAAATGCCAGCAAATAAACGAGAAACATCATAATGATAAGTATCATAACAAGAAATTACATCTCCCTTTGGTAGCCCCAGTGTGGCTCCTGGTTCCCTCGTGGAATGAAACAGCAGGTGCAGCAGTAGGAATGGTGGGGGAAAGGTAGCAATACCAAAGATGCCAGCAAATAAATTCTCTAAGACTCATTCTGGAGCTTTAGCAAGCAAGCATCCACTAATTGGGCCTGGGCAAAGCAAGGAAGCAATCTCCATTGTGTGTAGCGAGACAAGATCTGGGACAGGACAGATTCCCCACTCACTGCACAGGGATCAATTCTCCCAGAAATCTTATGCAGTCCTTTCCAAGGATTCATCTTAGCGTTATCATGAAGTCATAGGCAGTCAAATCCGTTGCTGCTTTGGAGATGGCTCCAGCTCTGCCTGACCCCGCACTGGAGATGGGGAAGGCTGCAAACAGAGGGGATTGCAGCAGACACAGCTGCTCAGCACAGATCACACTGAGCGCAAAGCATTATCCTCTCCAAGAATGAACAGTGTCTGGAAAGAAACAGCGTCTGAAAGAAGACACGCTACCAGGGAACATTCAGTCTAACTTCCAAAGATTACTTAGATGAAACTTTACTTTAGGTGAAGCCAAAAATATCCCACTCTTTGTAATAGTAACTGCTTCTTGTATCAAAATCTCTTGATAATTTGGAGCTTTGGAGCCAGCTCTAACGTGCATTTGTAATGGGGAAAGGCTGCAAGCAGAGGGGATTGCAGCAGACGCATCTCTTCAGCACAGATCAGGAGTTGTCATCTCCAAATAATGAACAGCGTGTGGAGAAACACCATTTCAAAGAAAACACGGTGTCAGTGGCACATTCTAACTAGCACTCAAAAAATACAGTGACTTGGATGAGCACTGCTTTAGCTTCAATCAAAATATTCCACTTCTCGCACCAGTAACCGCCTCCTGCCTCAGCAGGTCACGGCAGACATCGCCACACCGCCTCGCAGCCGCGCATACGGGACGAGGCGGAGCCGCCCCGCCGCCATCTTAGGCGCGTTCACCGCCCGCCCCTCCCTCGCCTGAGCGCGCGCGCGGCTCGCGGTCGCTGCTTGCCCGTTCCCTTACCGGTGACGCTGAGCTGAGGAGCAGCGCGAGGTGGGCGAAGCCGGGAGGGAGTGGGGCGGGGGGAGCGCGCGCTGGTGCGGAGCCGCCGCGCTTCGTTCTGCGCCGAGGGCGGGGAATGGGGAGTGCCCGGGGTGCGCCGGGGGTTTGCTTTTGGCTTTGCCTTCCGGCGAGGAAGGGAAAACGGGAAGTGGGAAACGCACCGGTTGGGCTCGCGGGTTGTGCCAAGGTGGGTTCGGGTTAGATACCAGGAAAAATTCCTTCAGCGAAAAGGAATCGGGCAGTGGCACAGGCTGCTCAGGGAGGCGGGGGGGGGGGGTGGGGGCAGCGGCCTGCAGGCGATTAAAGGGCGGGGGATGGGGTGCTCAGAGATATGGGTTTGATACCGAAAACGTCCGCAAATCAACCCTATAAGACTTGTTTCGGAGTTTGAGACAGCAGCATCCTTTATCAGCGCTGGGCAACACGGGGGAGCGATCTCCATCCATCGTGTGCAGCAAGACAAGAGCTGGGACAGGATGGATTCCCCACTCACATGCACAGGGATCAATTCTCCCAGAAACCTTATGCCTATTCTTTCCAAAGACTGATCTTAGTGTTATTATGAACTTCACAGCAGTCTAATCTGTTGCTGATTTGCAGCTGGCTCCAGCTCTGCCTGACCCTGCATTTCAGGTGGGAAAGGCTGCAAACAGACACAGCTGCTCAGCACACATCACACTGCGCACAAGACATTATCGTCTCCAAAGAATGAACAGTGTCTGGAAAACCAAGTGCCTGAAAGAAAACATGCTGTCGGGGGACATTCTGTCTGACTTTCAAAGAACACAATTACTTAGATTTAACTTAGCTCTACTTTAGCTTAAATCAAAAATATTCCACTTTTCATCATAGCAACCACATCTTGTATAAGTTTAGTAGTGGACTGATATGGTTGGACTCAATGATGTCAAAGGCCTTTTACAACCACATTTTATGGTTTTCAGTGAGGTGGGACCTTGGTGGTGAGCCAGGAGGTGGCCCCTGTCCCTGGGGAAGTCAGTCGACTTTTAGGGGCTGGGTAAGATTTCATTCTCATAAGATGCCTGTTCATGGTTAGTTAGAAGTTATTTTGGAAGAGAAATGGCAAATAAGTCAAAAGTGAACAAAACCAGAGTTTTAAACTTCCTTTTATGAATCTTTAACTGCGCAGTGTCTGCAAAAAGAAAAAACAACAAGCAAGCTTTGGATCTGGAGCTGAATGGTGTGTTCAACAGAAGAAACATTGTCTGCTGTTAGTGTATGATCCACTGTTTCCCTCGAAAAATGTTGGAATTGGTTCTTCTGTCTGATGCTTGAAGATCAAGCCACTCCTCCCTTTGATTTTTTTGAGTCTGAGTTTTTTCAGTTTTGGCTGCATCAGTGCTAGACCTGAACCAGTGGAATATCCTCAAAAAATTAAAATGGTATTCCTGTAAGGTGTATATGCAGAAGGGCTTACTCCCCTAAAAAGTTAATTTAGTACTAAAGGTTAGCCATTGACTGACTGACTTTTCAGCTTTCCTAATCACTGGTTGGACTTTCTTCTGAACATTAACCCTAGATGTGTATTTCTCTGTGAATATCTCATGCTACCTTAGTAAGTTACAGTTAGCGTGCACTCTGATGTAGTTTTACATAATTCAAAGTGGAATTCTAAATGGGATTTTAAAGAAAAAAAATGCTTCAATCCATTTTCAGGTAGACTTACATCTTTGTCCATCTGACTATGAAATTTTCTTCTTTCCTTTTTTTTCAGTTACTCTCACTTTGGCATACGTTCAGAGGCAGCAATGTCCAGCGTGCCCGTGGCTGTGGTGACCGGATCCAACAAAGGGATCGGACTCGCAATTGTGCGGGCTCTATGCAGGCAGTTCCAGGGGGATGTGTACCTGACTGCCCGAGACCCTGGCCGTGGCCAGGAGGCAGTGGCAGAGCTCCAGAGAGAAGGGCTACGTGCGCTCTTCTATCAGCTGGATATTGATGATCTGCAGAGCATCAGGGCTCTTCGTGACTTCCTGAAAGAGAAATATGGAGGGCTGAATGTGCTCATTAACAATGCAGGAATCGCTTTCAAAGGTAGGAAGCAGACTGTCTGGCGTAGTTTTGTGGCATGTAAGGCTATGTGGACAAGGATAGTAGATGCACCAAGGATATGATGAAGCTACTAATACAGGACTTCTGTGCCAATGGCATGCTGCTTTTTAGGCTGGATAAGCTGCGTGCCTTCTTAAGTACGATGAGAGGGTGATGTGAAATGGCTCTTCCTTCAGCATCTGTTGGGCTAACTGTACATGGAAAGATGCTTCCCTGGAGTATTGTATTTGTATCACTTACAGAGCGTGAAAATATTTGAGTCACGCAGTGCACGTGAGCAGAGTTAGGTTTACTGCCTCAGTGCCTATGAGTTTCACCATGCCCATGGGAGCCAATCATCTTTGTAAATATTGGCCATGACTCTTGGGGATCTGTGTTTTTGTCTTCTGCAAGCCTCATGCTTTGTTGTAGGCATTACCTGCTCAAGGGTTCCAGTTTGGTAGAAAAGAACCTTTGGCCCTGGTGCCTAATTTCCTCAGGCCATTCAGTTACATGTAGAACAGTTAACCTATGTCTTGCTGTGCTGAGCAAGAATTTAATCGTTTCATCTTTCAGTGGACATGAAGGCAGGGAGAGCGAGAAAGATGAGTAGGAGAGTGTGTTCTCCTTGTAGATGTTTATAAAAACAATCTGAGAATCATGTTTACTCTAGATAAAGCAAATCACAAGCAGGACTACTAGTTCATTTCTCTGCTAGAATGAACTTGTTCTTTCAGTGTTGTTCTGATCTCTTTGCCTGGTCTCCAGTTAGGGTGTGTAACTGTTTGAGCATAGGATTGTGCTGACTCATTTGCTCACAGCGTGAGTTAAGGAGGCCTGCTGGGTAACATAAGGATCAAACCTAACCTACTGCTGAAGGTGGGGCTTCTCATGTAGTATAAATGCAGGAATGGTGTTCTGAAGTCCAGTTGCCGTCTATTTTGCATGGTACTTAGCAGGAATCATAGAATAGTTAGGGTTGGAAGGGACCTTAAAGATCATCCAGTTCCAACCCCCTTGCCATGGGCAGGGACATCCCACTAAATCAGGCTGCCCAAGGTCCCATCCAACCTGGCCTTGAACACCTCCAGGGATGGGGCAGCCACGACTTCCCTGGGCAACCTGTTCCAGTGCCTTACCACATGAAGATTGCTTGTGTTCAAGATCAGCTCTTAATATAATTGTCTGAGCTTCAGGATGTGCTCAAGATAGAGAAGTGTTAAAACCTTGCAGCAACAGTTAAAAGACTATACCTCTGTCCATGCCTGTTGTTTATAAAGGCTGCAAGTGCTCAGATCAGTATTTCATCAATTCATAATCAGTCCTTAGCTCAGCCTGCTAGGCACAGTGAGTTTGAGCAAGACGAGGCTGCAACTACAGCAGTTGAGATACAGTGCAAGTTTCCTTTTGCTGACTTTGCAGCAGCTGTAGCCTCTATCAAGGTGGGTACCTGTACAGGTGAAATAGAAGCTCCTCAGATTGCTGCAGCAAGATTTGCTAGAGCTCCTCATCTGTGAGAGTTCTTAGATTTGTTATCATCAAGTCACTTAACAGATAAATACGTAAAATACTGTGACCAGTGGAGTTCCTGTTACTTCCTTTGCAACATCATAGGTTTATTTTTTTATTTGGAAGTTGCTTCCAGATGTTTAGCCTAGACTTTCTTCATGCTGACAACTTGCTGTGAGTCAGCAATAGGTTGTACAATTAAGAAATGTGACAGAGCAGCCAGCTGTAACTGTTGTTTGAGTATCTAGCACAGTGGCTATAGGGTTTAAGACCTGTGTAAGAACTTGCTGTAATGTTTATCTCATTTTTTGGCTTTAATTCTTTCTTCTGAGATTGGTGTTGCTTGCTTCTTGCTTTGCCAGGTTTCTGCTACCTCCCAGGAATTATGCTTTCCTTTCTTTATTGTAGTACTGTGTGTCATTGCTGCCTGTCAAAGATTAGATTTACTATTAAATCTAGTCAATTGTTCCGTTTTTGTGCTGCACTACAGGTAGTCCAGAAGAGTCCTTAGTCCAGCAAAAACTGTTCAAGTATGAAATGATTGTGTACTCATAGGTTGCCTTCTGGATGAGCTTCTGTGAGAACAGTCATTCTAGTAATGCCTATTAAATCAAGGGAGTGTGTAACTGTATCAGATGTTCCAAGTAATGTATCTTGTTAGACAAATGAGTGGGTTTTGGAGAGTAAGGAAGTTTCTCCGATGCAAGGTTGGTACGGAAGCAGGAATTCTGTAGGTTTGTAGTTTCTTTTCTTCTCCTGCTGGCTAAAGTCTTGCAGTAGATTGTGGTCTGGCTTTGTGTCTTGGATTTAAATGCAAGCAAGAGATTTGCAAAACTTGATGTCATCTGCACCCATTGCTTGAGAGTATAAATAAATCATCCATTCAAGCTGTGTTTTGCAATTAAAACATGACTACTAAATGACCTGTTGCTGCTTTTTTCCGAGTTTACGTAGGTCTGGGCTGCAGAGACAAGTGAAGACCTGCCTAATATATATTGGTGGCCTTCCGTTACTGCAGAAATAGAGCCTGCAGCAGAAGAGGAGGAATGCTGTTCCTTTAACTCTTACTTCCCCCTCAAAGTGGAAGATGCATAGCACATAGCTTATTGCTGAGCCAAATAGCAGGCTAATGACACATCCTACCCCACTTCTGGTGGTGGCAAGCTGTCAATTCTGTCTGATGAAATTGTGCCCTTACAGTGTAGTTCCATGATCTGCTAATGCTTACCTAGCCTCCTTTCCTAGTTGCTAATTCCTGCTCTTTTGCCTGTGTTAGCACAGATCTGTCAGTTCAAGGAGTGATTTCTGACACAAATATTTATCAGGTTTGGGATCGTTTGCGTTTCCTTTTTTTCAGACTGCACCAAATCTTACTTCTGCATTCTTTATGGAAACTTTTACAGTGTTCGTTGCTATTCGATACTGTTCCGCCTTCAAGTCCCAGCTAAGAATTCAAGACATAGTAATGTAAGAGTCAGGATATAGAAGTAGTTCTCTGCACTTTTGCTGGGTGTTAGTACCAGGGTGGTAGTCTTAACTTTTGCATCTTTAATGGCAGCATCCTGGATTCAGGATCTTCCCTTCTGATTTCCCCTCTGTTCCCTCCTTTAGTGTATCAGGATGGTGGTGAAGTGTTGTGTTATGCATTGAAAAGGAGAGGGCACCTCAAAATTTACTTGTGTGCAATAGTGGCAGACTGGCAGCCCAGACTCTGAGCACTGGGTGTGGCTGAGTACAGGCAGGTACAGTGGTCAGGTTGGGCAACACACCCTGGGAGAACAGTCTTTCCTTATCTCTTCATGTAAAAGGCAAAAAGGCAAATGGCTTGTATGTTGGCAAATGACTCAGCAGAGTGATGAAACTGACACTCCTGGGCAAAGGTAAAGCCTTCAGCTAAGAAGAGGTGGAAACATAATTACCTTATTATTGATATAGGATTGCAGACCTATGTATTTTTGTTCATAAGAATGTGTTAAGAATGTTGGCGAGTTTTCCTTATGTGTTTTAATTGATCGTATGCATGTTTCCAATAAACAACCATAAAAAAAAGGAACTATGATAAACTTTTGGATTTTGGTAATTCAGTAGTACAATTCTGATTTCTGGATTTTTTTTTTCTCTCTCTCCTCCCTTGCTACCATGTGTTACAAAAAGTTCATGACACAACTCCATTTGCAGTCCAAGCAGAGGTTACACTGAAGACCAACTTTTTTGGAACCAGGAATGTTTGCACAGAATTGTTGCCTCTTATGAAGCCTTATGGTAAGTGCAACATAACAAGTAGAGAAATAATTTTGTATGAATTTTGGTCCTCATGAAATGCAAAATCCTGTCCTGTCTCAGAAGTACACTGCCCATTAGCAAGAGTGTACCTTGCTGTACAGTATGTAAGAAAATAGATAGACTTTCTTAAACCCAAAATGTGTCTGCTGTGTATATTTAAATCTACATTCAAGCTGGTCACATTCTTCTGCTATGGATTGAAGTGGAATTGTCATAGTGCCTTCGAGAAGACGTGAAGAATTGCCTGTGTTCTGCCTATGCTATCTGCCTATATAAGTTGGCTTTGCTTCAGAAAGGACATTTTGATCATACAGCTAGGGTAAGGAAGTACTTAAAAACAGTGTTTCATGTCACATGCCTGTTCTTGCTGCTGCTGAAGAAACCTTCCTAATAGGCTGTTGGTCTGTGTCTAGGTCACAGCCTTTTCTGTATGTTCACCTGTGTAGTGATGTAGTTATAAATGGCACTCAAAGATGTACGTTAAATTTACTGTGATTTGATGACTTTTTTTTTTCCAGTTCCTCCTAACACTTTACGAAAAATGGTGAATAGAATTGACCATGGTTAAAGATGATAGATGTATCCATAGTAAAGAAGTATTAGGCAACGTGCAAAGAATCTGTACTTGTTGGATGACTGTCCTGCCCAGAATGCTCCTGCTCTTGAAACCTGGAGCACTGGAATTGCCCTGAATACTGCTGACGTATCATGAATGATGTGAAAGGAGGGTATTTGGATCCAATACCTACACCAAATCTAAGGGGTTTTTTAAATACAATTCTTTTCAGGACATGTGATCACTACATGTTTTCATAGGTATTTGGAAAAGTGCTTGCTGCTGTAAATGAAATGTAGTCTATACTAACGTTTAACTATGTTTTTAGTAGAAAAGAAATCAAGTAGATGAGAGAGAAGTTGGGAACTCTTAGGGAGGAAGGAAAAGACGCAATAAAATAATTTGAAGGGCTGGTAGGGGAGAGAGTAAACAGTGCCAAAATTGCAATTTAGTTTTCTTGCACTAAGGGTGAAGGAGTTTTAACAGAACTGTTTCTTTAACAGAAATGATTAATTTCTGTGGCTTTTCAGATTTAAATACTGATGTTCATTCTCTAGTTCATCAAGAGAATGGCTGTGAACTAGCAAGAAAGAGGGAAACTAACATAATTTGGGGGAACATGGGTTAATGTTTGATTAAGCCTGTTTGTTCCACTGTACTGAAGTGCTGGGAGATAAATAGCCTACTGCAGTTTTGCCTGCTGGGATTTGTATATTTTCAGGTATTCTGTAAACAAGCTGGTGGTCTCACTGCATTAAGAACTAGTTTGCTTAGTTGAACTGTGTATTATCCTGGCTTTTGAGGTATGTTCTCAAGGCACTTTACTCAAGCTCTTCTGGAAGTGAGAATTCTCGTTTTCCACTAGAACTTTGAGTAACGTCTGGCTTCCATTACTGAGAAAACCACTTACTACTATGAACATGCCTACAAATTGTAACAGGCTATTTCCTGGTAGCATACCTTAAGTTTGATAAAGACTTTTACAGATTCATACTTTAAATTGCCCTTTATTGTGGTTTTCCTTATGTGTTTTAATTGATCGTGTGCATGTTTCCAATACAACCAAGAAACACTTGACATTAACTGTGATCTTCCAGAAGCTCTGCAAAATAGACCATACAAAATATTTTACAGGTATTCATCTAAGAAGTGAATATGTAACTGTAGAGTAAGCCCACTTTGGTGTCTGGGCTTGTTTAGTGTGCATAAAAGTAATCAGTTTTTCGTTCTTTCTTACCAGGTAGAGTGGTGAATGTGTCTAGTATGGTGAGTAGCTCAGCTCTGAAAGGCTGCAGCCAAGAACTACAGCAAAAGTTTCGCAGCAACACGATCACTGAGGATGAGTTAGTGGAACTCATGACCAAATTTGTGGAAGATACCAAGAAAGGTGTGCATGAAAAAGAAGGTTGGCCAAATACTGCATATGGAGTATCCAAAATTGGTGTCACAGTCTTGTCCAGGATTCAAGCCCGAATGTTAAATGAGAAAAGAAAAGGTGACCACATCCTTCTCAATGCCTGCTGTCCTGGATGGGTGAGAACAGACATGGCGGGTCCTAAAGCCACTAAATCACCAGAGGAGGGGGCTGAGACACCAGTTTACTTAGCTCTCTTGCCTTCGGATGCTGATGGTCCTCATGGCCAGTTTGTCAGTGACAAAACTGTTCGCACCTGGTGAGTTTATGTATGTGGACCCATGCGAGTGGTAATATGACTGTGGATTGGCCTGTGCCTTGGTAGGAAACATTTAGCCAGAGTAGTCTCATCCTGTCCACAGCAGCAGCAGGGTCCTTTATCGTTAAAATGAGGGTTACAGTTATGGTACTTCTCTAGGATTAAGTCTACACTAGAGTACACTTCCCAACAGTCTCCATTAGCCTGCTTACAGCATTGGCTCTGTAACCCAAGGTGTGATTTGTGAGTGTTCCAGCCCAGATGATACAGGATAGTTTGGTGTTGCCCTAATGCCGAGGTGCCTGACCTTGTTTACCTGAATTTACTCTTTATTAAATCATTGCCAGGGACCATAGTTGCTTTTGGGGGTTATACAGGGCTTCTCAAAGTGGGAGGGTTTTTTTTTTTTAAAACTATGGTCTGACCAGCTGGGAGGCATGTGTGTATAAGACCAGAAGAGAATTGCTGCTGCATAGAGATTCCTTATCAGTACAAAATGGAACTGGGTGAAAATAAAAGTAGCAGTGATGTACTAATAACAGCAAAACTTGATCAGTTTGCATTATTGATCTGTATCTCAATAAATGATTACTTACTGATTTGTATCCATCCAACTGGCTTATTCTGGGTCTAAAAATATACCACATATGAAAACACAGTTTCATTTCTGCAGAATGTGTTTGGACTACATAAAGATAAAATAAAATACAGAACTGATAGAACAAACTAGTCTTCAGGACTTCTAGTTTATTTATTGCACACCTAGAAGTTTCTTTATTAAAAACCTGGATTAACTGCTCTCTACATATTAGAGAAAATAAGTTGTGAATGTTGCAATATTATTACAGAATAGGACTGAAATACATAATTACGGTAACCAAAACAAGTCATCTAAGCAAAATTACTAGTGGAGGAAAGAGTGATGTGGAAAGCACTAAATTTGTTTTCTCATTTTAAGTGCTGGTTCTTACACTTCACATGCTTAATTTTGAAAGGTTACCACAGCATTTCATAGTGTGAAGGTGGAGCCATGTGGCAGCAGAGGCAGCCTGGGGGTAGGGCAAGGCACCTGGGACAGCCCCAGGCTGTGGGGCAGCTGGCTGTAGGGGGCCAGAGTAAGATGGGGTTTAGTCACTCCCAGGCTGTAACCATGCAGTTGTATCTCCATGTCCCGCCAGCCAGCACAAAAGCCATCACGAGGAAGCTCCAGGACCCTGCACCATCTTACAGGGCAAGGTGTACACAGTGCTGCGCTCCATGGGGGGAGGCTGCTGTGCTGTTTTTGCTGTGAAAGTGCTGGAAACAATTGCCTATAAAGCTGTCATTAGTAATGACAAATCAGCAACAGGCATATTAATTCTTAATCAGGAGACAGCAAGACAATGCCAAGGTGACTTAGCTGACTGGGTTTTACCTTGGCTTCCTCTGGTACAGTTTGTGTTCAAGAAAGCCTTGGATCAAAAGAAGTTGAATATAAATAATATGTGTGGATTTAGCAATCACTTATCAGCACTGAAAAAAGGTGTGATTATTAGTGGTTCCTTTAAGGATACAATGGCTATTGTTTTTATGAAGATGGAAGAATTGCCAAATGAGTCATGCTCCAGAACTGATTGAAGAGCTGGATGTTCTCCTGTTAATCTGTTCTCCATGAAGAAAAAAATCTCTGAGGCCTTGAGTTTAAAGGCAACAGATAACTTACGAAATCCCTGTATAAAGGTTTTAATGCATTTTACGTAATACCCACAGACTGCCATCCAGTTAATGCTGTAACTTGACTCTCATTTTGATGTGCAGCAGAAGATGGTTTGTATATGCTCTTCTGGTTGTGTTAATGATATCTCAGCAAAATAAAAAATGGCTGTTCTGATTTAGTAACATTTTCTGCACAACTTTAAGAGATGCGGTCCATCAGTGGAGAATCGTGCCTAGTTCTTCGTACTTGAAATGCTGCTTGAATCCTTAAGTTTCAAAAATTCTGTGTTCTTCCATTTGGCATGTACAAATTTTCCAGACAAACCTTGATCCGGCTTTTATATGGTTTGTGCAAAGCCCAGACTGTAAGAGTCCTAGGTATATTTACCATAGCTGGATAATATCTGTTGTTAAATATAAATCAGTTTGTAAGTATCCCCTATGTTCTATAAAGTCCTTTTTAAGTCTAACTTGGGGTCTGGCTTTTGGGGTATTTTACATTCAAGCCAAACAAATTATAAGTTTGATTGTTTTAGAAAAAAATGTATTTCAAGTTCTTATATTAAGCCCTTTCACAGTGCTCATTCTTTTTTAAACCTGTTTATCCTGTTTCAGGGTTAGGAAGCAAAGTGGAAGATGATGGCTTAGTAATCTTCAGAAATTTCTCATGGTAAGGTTGATGATAATACAGATGGTTTCTTCGGTTATGAACAGAAAGAAGAAGGGATATTTTCACAACTTTTGCAGCTGTGTTGGGGTACTCAAGGAAGGAAAATCAGCTGTGCGGATACAACCTCAGCTGTAGGATACAGGGGGAAAAAAGGCAGAAAATGTTGGCTGCTTACAGGACCAGTCTGAGTCAGGAAGAAGCTGTGCAAGACAGCATTCTCTGGTGACAGTGGTAGGAGGGCTCTGTCATGGGAACAGAGCTGAGACCGTTCAGGGCAGCCTGCCAGGGGAGGGCTGTTTGCCGACAGCAGAATCAGAGGACAGGCTGTACTGTGTGTGTGGCAGCCTGGCTCTTTCAACAGAGCTTGCATTGTTCAAAATGTCTTTTTTTCAAGCTGCCTCCCTTCTTCTCTCCATGTCCATTTTGTCTCAGTATTTTGTTGCTTTCAGATTCTGGTGTGCTTGCTGAGTGGTTATTGTGTGAAGTTTAAGGGTTAGGAAAGGGATGAAATAATAATGATCTGTTCTACTTTATAAAAGCTTTACAAGTGATTTGATGTTTTTACGGTGTGTCACTACCATTTTTACTTTGGAATTTATTAGTGAAAGAAGATGTCTGGTAATGCAAGTAGTTGTGACATGAGACAATAAAGGAATTGGATTCACAGTTGTGAGAGCTCAGTGGAGGCCATTTCTTGGGGATGCTGTAGCTTGTGTAAGACACAGTCAGGCAGCAGGCAGCAAACTTTGGGAGTAGAAGCTGTACCTGCCCCCGCATCAGCTGGATATAAAGAGTGTGCAGGGCCTCTGGGACTTTCTGGATGAGAAGCTACAGATGTCCCAGTGTGCTGGTTAACAACACAGCTACCATTTTCAGGGCCTGTAGTAGGCTGGCTGTTCACAAAAGTTTTGCTTTGGAAAGCTAGTAATATAAAGATATAGGAGAAATCATTAAGGAGACTGGTCTGCTCTAAACCTTTTTGAATCTAGAAAGGTTTGCACTGCGGACATGCCTCGAGATTTTGAGGTCAGGTTACCTAAAAAGATGAAGAGCGTATGCCTAGCTTAACATGTTGTATTCTTAAATTTTCCATTTAAATGGTTTCCTATATAAATAATGAAAATGACAAGAAGTCTAAGAGTTTATGTCCGTAGATAATTTTCATTGAAATAATCTCTTATGGTAGTATGACACAACATGTGTCAAGGCTTGTGGGGATAGGACCAGGGGGAATGGGTATAAACGGAAGAGGGGCAGATTTGGACTAGACATATGGAAGAATTTCTTCACTATGAGAGTGGTGAGACACTGGAACAGGTTGCCCAGGGAAGCTGTGGCTGCCCCATCCCTGGAGGTGTTCAAGGCCAGATTGGATGGGGCCTTGAGCAGCCTGATTTAGTGGGAGGTGTCCCTGCCCATGGCAGGGGGGTTGGAACTGGGTGGTCTTTAAGGTCCCTTCCAACCTAAACCATTCTATGATTCTATGTAAGCAGTGTCCTGACTTCAAATGCTATGGCATTCCTCTCAGCCTGAAACCATGTTGAGAAAATTTATATTATATATGCTGCTCAGTATTACTTAAAACACATAAATGCAGAATATAATTGAAACTCCAGTCTCGCGTTAGTATAGGAATGTTTTTAGCTTTTAATCTCAAATAATTTGAAAAAAAGGAAATAAACAATAATGATATGGAAATTCTTCAGGTTTTATCCTGCGAAGGTTTCATTTTGGAGCTGACAATAAAGGAAGCTGTCTGCTGGCCAAGTTCTGTTCTTGGAGGTCAGTTTTCATTGTCTGTAGATCATTTCACCACGTTAGCTATTCATAGCACTTCCATCTGAATTAGCAATACCTAAATTCACACTTCCCTGTTTCGATTGTCGTTGTGTCTTTGGACCCTTCCTGCTAATCTAGAGTCGTGGTTACGCAGTACTCTTAAAATCCTACCCTTGCTCTCTTCAGGTACGTATCTGCATACTTAAAGACACTGATCTGTTGTTTGATTGGAGTTACACAGTACTGAGAAGATATATGACATCAGTGGCTCCAGTGTGTTTCATTGGTGAATGGATTGTTTTAGACACTGCTAGGGAGATAAAATACTGAAAGCAAGCAACATGTTAAACTTCCCTCAATAAATAATAGAAATGTTATGTAGTTTTATGGTAGAAATTTCATACTTTAAATTGTGAGGGATATTTCTTTAAAAAAAGAAAAAAAGCAACTGACAAGTGATACACATTTGGGGCAGGCTTTTCCGATATGAACCAGATTTATGTCAACGTCATGTGGAAGTTAATGTGAATGCTCATCAGATTGAAATGCAGCCTGGCTGTCTCCAGAAGTGATTACATCAGTAGATCTATTACTTGCTCTCATCCCAAGAGTCAGGATTTAGTATGGGCAGTGCTGACGTAGTGCACGTAACAAATTGATTTATAGCCTTTCCTGAAAGAAGCCTTGTGTGGTAGAACAGGCATGCTTTGAATTAGTATAACCTGTGATACAAAAACAGCATTGAGAGTTATTTTCCAAATGATTTACCAACCAGCAGATTCGGAAGCACCAGAGCTGAGGAAGTGGATTGGTCTGGAGGTTGGTCAGTTTTGGTGCATGTTCTGAGCAAAGCTTCCCAGTGGGCTGAGCACTTCCGTGGCCTCTCTGTCAGGAGATGTTCTAGTGCCTGCCAGCAGCTGACCTGGTACTGCAGCCATTTCCCCAGCATAGGCCGGAAGGATCCCTCTCCTCCACCTGACTGCCTGTTTATTTGAAATCCTAGAAGACTTCTGTCTTTTATTAGAAATGGCAAAGGGGTTCAAATTTAGACAGAAAACAGAACAACATAAATAGTTGGGCACCCACACATAACTGGAGCAAAGAACACAAATTTGCAAGAAAAATAACTTCTAAAGGGATACCAAACCCTCAGAAATTAGTTTTAAAATATCCTAAGTAACATGCTATACTGTAGATCATAAATGTCCTGTGTTAAGGACATCATAATAAATACGAGCTCTTTGCTCAGTCAGGTGCATATTCAGAAACACTGACCTTCACTTCCAAGAACGAAGCTGCACTGCCTTGAAAGTTGCAAAACCTTAAAGTTTAGGGCTGGAGCACCTCCCATACAAGGACAGGCTGAGAGACTTGGAGTTGTTCAGCCTGGAGAAGAGAAGGCTCCAGAGAGCCCTTACAGGAACCTTCCGGTAACTGAAGGGGCTGCAGGAAAGCTGGAGAGGAACTGTTTACAAAGGCATAGAGTGATAGGACCAGGGGGAATGGCTTTAAACTGAAGAGGGGCAGATTTAGACTGGACATAAGAAGAAATTTCTTCACAATGAGAGTGGTGAGACACTGGAACAGGTTGCCTAGGGAAGCCGTGGCTGCCCCATCTCTGGAGGTGTTCAAGGCCAGGTTGGATGGGGCCCTGGGCAGCCTGGTCTGGTGGGAGGTGTCCCTGCCCATGGCAGGGGGGTTGGAACTGGATGGGCTTTAAGGTCCCTTCCAACCCAAACTATTCTATGATTCCATGATTTAGAAACTGAGATTTAAATTGATGGTGTTGCATTTTAGAAAGAGAAGCTATGTTGATGCCCATAGTACTGAATACATCTACTGCTATTTATACCTAAGGAAAAACATTACAGTCAAATGACAGAGCCAGTTTGTTGTACGAGGGAGCCCCATCTGAATTCAGAACTTGATTGCACATATGCTCTAATGCCTCCCCCCATTTCTGAAGATTTGTCTTTTAAAATGATGACGGATCTGTAATAAAGCTGCAAATCCACACAAAATGTTTTAATGTTTTGTCAGATACATTTCCTACATATTTGTCTGAGATTACCCAGCCTTTCAGGCATCCAGGCTGATCTCAGTGCAGCGGACAGGTGCCGTCTTCCCAAATGGATGGAATATGTGAGAGCTGTGTGGGCTATATGAAAGCTTTTGAGCAACTGCTCTGATTTTATAGTGAGGCAGCATGTGCTGAAGCTATGCCAGCAGCGCTTCTTGGTACCTGGTTGAGCTTTTGGAGATGTACACACCTGGGGAGTGAAAGCGCAGGTAGAAACCTTCTCGTCTTGATTCCATCCCTCCAGCATGTGCATAAAGCAGTCTTATTAGCTGCTGGTAAGCATAACTTTTATTTGCTATAACAACATGCCAAATTATATTACTAAGATATAGCTACAAAGAGGAAATGGTTGGTCTCAAGGAAACAAGGGTATATGAATGTAAAACTTAACTGGAGATCATTGCCAAAGCAGTATCCATCATAATCCTAAAAGCCACATTTTCTATTCTAGCACCTTGAAAAATGGAACAGGTTGGTTTTCCTTGACCTTTTCACCTCCTTTGAACTAGCAGAACTATGTTCTAAAAAACAACAAAAGAAAATGAAAAAAAAAAAGAAAAAAAAGGCAAAAACCCCAAGCTGAGGTTAAATAAATCCTTATCTGGCAAGATCATGTCTTTTGATTTCCATGAGTATTTTGCTAGTTTCTTTTTTTGCCCTAAGTGTACTACAAATCTAGCACATTAACTTTCTTCCGAGCCTTCTGTAAAGAACACCAGAGGGCTTTTCATACCGAATTTGAGGATTTCGACATAAATGTCCCATTTGTATCGAATGCTCCCATTTGTATCGAATGGGACAAGCGCCTCTCCGTGAAAGCTGTCTATCCAAAATCTATCACAAGCGGTTCATGCCTAAAACCAGCCGGAGCAGAAGGAAAACTCTTAACACGTGCCTCCTTTCCTAGTTTCGGTGCAGGGGGCCCGCAGGAGCTCCCCATACCCGGAGGAGCAGGAGGGACACACGCCGGGCTGCGGTTCTCCTGCAGCCAGGCGGGGGTGCCGCCAGGGGGCGAGCGGTTCACAGGCCCGGCCTCCGAGCTGTACCATTTCCCCGAGGGGGGAGGAGGGGGATGGCAGGTGACCCGTTCCGGGCTCTGGCGCTCACCGACACCGGCAGCCTTCCTTCAGTGCTTGGCAGCGGGTAAAGAGGAGAATGGCGACAGCTGGGTGGAGACATTCGGAGCCCTCTTGAGGCGATCTAGGGGCTTCCCCTCCCCGCGCAGTGGTATCGCCCCGGCTGCGGCGCGGCCCTCGCGGGAGCGGCAGCGGGGTGGGTTTTTCTGCTCCCTCCGGTTGCCATAGAGACTGCGGGATTCCCCCATCCCATCCCATCCCATCCCATCCCCATCCCTCGCCGGGACGCGTCGCTGTCACCGCCGGCTCGGCAGGTCTGCGGGGCTTCTTGCCAGGTACGGGGGTGGCGGGGACGAGAGCGGCTGGGTGCGTGCTTGGGCAGCGCGGGAGGCGCGGCCGGGAAGGCTTGCACGGGGTCCGGCCGGGATGGCAGCGCAGCGGGGGGCGGGATGCGGGCGGGGGGACCCGCCGAGGTTCGGCCGGGATGGCAGCGGGATGCGGGATGAGGGCGGGGGGGACCGTCTGGGAGCCGCCGGGGTGGCAGCGCGGCGGGATGCGGGATACGGGTTGCGGGTGGGGAGGGATGACTGGGAGCCGCCGGGGTGGCAGCGCAGCGGAATGCAGGATGCGGGATGAGGGCAAGGGGGTCCCGCTGGGACCAGACGGGGTGACAGCGCAGCGGAATGCAGGATACGGGATGCGGGATACGGAATGAGGGCGGGGGGACCCGCTGGGACTCGCCGGGGTGGCAGCGCAGCGGGATGGGGGATGCGGGCGGCGGACCCTGCCCTGTCCCCGCCGCTGCCACAGCCCCGGCGGTCCCTGCCCGGCAGGTGGGGCTGAGGACAGGCTGCGGGGCTGCCCCTCTGCCGAGGGGGGGACCGAGGGGAGCTGTCCCTCCGCGGAGGGATGGGGGATGCGGGATATGGGTTCCAGGTAGGAGGGGATGGCGCAGCGCATCCCCGCGGGGCGAGCAGTGGGAGGGGATGCTGGCCGCGGGGATGGGTGCCCACCACTCCCCGGGCTCTGGAACCGTCAGAAAGGAGTGGGGAAGGGGTGAAAGGGGGATATGGGGTGCCCGCAGCAGGCCTGCATCCCCGGGAGGCAGCGCCTGGTCCCTGGGGATCAGCGGCGAAGCGCCCGTCTCGTTAACCTGCCTTAAGACGGTGCTGGGAGCTGATGAGTAACCATGAACGTCTCCATTGGCTGAGGAAGTTTGTGAGCCAGGATTTGGAAGAGGTGCCTGAAAGGTCGCTGGCAAGTGGCTTTTGTTTTGGGGTTGCGGTTTTGGGGAAGTCAGGAAGGACAAGGATCTGTTAAAGCAAGTCCAGAGGAGGCCACGAACATGATCAGAGGGTTGGAGCACCTCCCATAGGAGGACAGGCTGAGTTGGGGTTGTTCAGCCGGGAGACTTTAGAGGAGCCGTCCAGTACTCAAAGAGGGCCTAGAGGAAAGCTGGGGAGGGGCTCTTTGTCAGGGAGTGCAGTGACAGAACAAGGGATAATGGTTTTAAGCTGAAAGAGGGGAGATTTGGATTAGATATTAGGGAGAAATTTTTTAATGTGAGGGTGGTGAGGCACTAGAGCAAGTTGCCTAGAGAAGTCATGGCTGCCCCATCCCTGGAGGTGTTCAAGGCCAGGTTGGATGGGGCTTTGAGCAGCCTGATCTGGTGGGAGGTGTCTCTGCCCATGACAGGGGGGTTGGAACTGGATGATCTTTAAAATCCCTTCCAACCCAAACCATTCTATGAGTCCTGCCTTTGTATACAAGCTTGCATATGATCTATTGCTCGTATTTAGACTACTGGATTTTTTGAAACCTTCCTGACATCTAACAGTGTAGGGACGTGAACATCGATGCACACTAAATCATTTAGTCCATCGCTTTTCTGGGTGGGAATATATTGTTCACCTGTCTTCTCAAAGAACAGTCCAAAGAGAGTGTCTTAAGAAGTCAGTAAGACAATTTTTTCCCCAACTGAAGTTTTATTATGTTTTACATTTTTTTTCTTTTCTATTTTACCCTTGCAACCCTCGTCTTTTACTTAAGTAGACCAGATTTTAATGTCATGAGAATACTTTAAGACATGATTTTCTTAGACTATTTAGAACATCCTTAAGTGCTGTTGGTAATTTGATTGATTCCTGTTCTCTAAGTGGATTCCTGTGGGTATATTGCATTAACAAATGAAGAAATTTGGTGTGCTCTGTCAGCAAAACAGCTGCCCGATTCTAAATGATCCGGAAAAATCACTTATTTATGAAAGTGGCAGCATTCTTTATTTGGCAGAGAGCTGCTAGGTTACTTCCTAGCTCATGCTTTGTTCTGGGAACTAAAAATGCAATCCAATAGTCCAATGATTAAGGTACTTAAATAACTGAGATAAAAAAATTCTTGCCCTGCTTGTTTTGGGGCAGTGTCTGTATCAGATTAATTTTCACTGACAGTATATTGCAAGTTTGCTACTTTGTTAGGTTTTATGGGAGGGTTGACATTTTTTTTTAAATCCTTCTTGCAGCAAGGATGGCTGTTTCCCAAATGAATGTTATACCCCGCAAGGCAGTGAGATTTTTTTACTCTCTCTCTTGTAAGAAGCATTACATGCACCCTGGGGAGAACAGAAAATTAAACTTTTACTGTAGCAAAGCAAACAAACAAAACCAACCAACTAAGCATGACCCTGATAGCATTGTGTGAGAATACTTCTTTTTTTCATAGAGGTAGATCTGGGTTAGAAGACGTAGAGTGGCTGTGTGCTTCTATTCAGCAAAGGTTGAATCCTATTATCAGTGAGTACATAAGTGGCTCGAACCTGCTTTTAAAATCCTTTCTCTTTTATATGTGCATCCAACATTTTTCTTTCTGCAAGCTGGCTAGAAAATCTTGATGTAGTTATTGTTGTTTGTTGAAGTTAATGGATGATACACAGTTGTTCCACTGATTACTTTTTGAAGCGATGTGAGAGATGAGCTGCTTTGAAAGAATATAGAAGATTACTTAGATTTGGTTTTGTGTCTGACAGAGGAAAATGAAAGCAGTTGTCTTTCAAAAACATTATTAAATGTTTTGTTGTAGGACTATCCTTTCTTTTCTATATCAGTGGTATAGCATGGATTAACCTTAACTTGGCATCCCTGAACTCAAACATCTCTTTAGAAGAATATTTTTTATAATAGCTAGCAGGAGAACTAGTGTCATAGCTAGGATAAGAATGAAGATATGATTTCTTTTACTACGTAAAATCCAGCCACACCTATTTCTCATTGTTCTAAACCAGATACCATTTGCCTTTTTAATCTCAGTGTGTTGCAGAATATAAAAAAATCAGGTCTGAATAACTTATTTTTCCTCTGTAAAAACATACAAATACTTTTTGTTGACATAAAGGAATATTTAAATGCATGTCTTGATGCTTTGGCACAGCACTTTAGTCTTGTACATAAGCAACTGCTGCTGACAAGTTGAGATGTGGAGTTCTCAGAGCTCCTTCTGCTGTGGGCTGAGAGGCCCTTTAATGGAATTTCTCTGGAAAGCTGAATTTTCATAGCAAATGTATCACATTTCATGGCTACAGGTAACTTTTCAAAACACTGCACAGGTGCTAGGTTATGAAAACTGTTTTCTTCTCCCTGACTCCTTGTCAGCACTTTGACTGTTCATAACGAGACTTTATATTCCTTTGTTATTGTGTGAGAAATCCACGTGCATGGAAGGAAAAAACATCTGTCATAAATAGGAAAATATGACTGCAAAACTTGTAAAACGGGCGATGGGGAGTTGGAGTCATGCCTGTTAAGCTATTTTTACCTTTGTGTGAAACTTGATCAGATGACCTGTTTATTATGCTCTGTCGGCGCTTCTACGTATTTATTGTTATCTTACAATACTTTAGATTTGCCAGAACTTAAATGTTAATGGTATCTTTTTGTAACTGTGTGCACGCTATAGTTTACCAGGAATTTTACCTTGCTATGAGAACCGAAGATGGATCCAGAAGAGCAGGAGTTACTTGGTGATTACAGATACAGAAATTATTCTTCAGCGATTGAGAAAGCTTTGAGAAACTTCGAATCATCGAGCGAATGGGCAGATCTCATATCTTCCCTTGGCAAACTCAATAAGGTACACTGTCAGTGGAGTATTTTTTCATTTGTTCATTTTCTTTGTATTGTTATTAACTTTTCTGTAACTTACAATATTTAGCAAAATTGAAAATTCACTCAAGAAAAGATATTCATTCTTAAAGGAGGGGTAATGGAAGCAGCTACGTCAGTATAATTTATATAAATGTGAGAAATTCTGGTAAAACCAACAGAGATTTCCTTCAAATGGTATTTGTTTTCTTTATGCAACTAAGTTAATTTAGTTTTTGCATTGAAGAAACCTTCAAGATGCTGGTTGCTCTAGAGCAGCTAAACAAGCCTTTATAGAGAGCAGGATGTCATGAGTTTCAGTATATATGCTGAGTCAAAATTTACATTTAAAGATCACATTTGCTTGACCGTGCCCTTCCCTTGTATTTGGGGAAATAATTGATTTGCTGCTGGTGGTGGCTTTTGTATGACCGTGGAATGTAAGGTTGAATATAGGAAGAAAGAAGATGACTTTTACAGGAAAACACCTAGGAAGTGTGTTCTCTCCCCCTGCCCGAGAAACAAGGTCAACATTGTTTGTGTCCCATTTTGTCTCTTTTAATATAAAGCTCTTCCTGAGTGTACATGGGGCAAGAGTAGTTAAACAGCCATTAAGGAAACAGGGGCGGGAGGAGGCAAGTCCTGCAGAATTCATAAGGAAACATCTGTTGTTACCCGATAGATGCCTCACATGCCTTCACTGTTGTTGCTAAGGCTTAATTTTACTGAGTTTTCGAAGGGAGGAGAACCCATAGAATCATTGAATATCTCAAGCTAGAAGGGACTCATAAGGATCATGAAGTCCAATTCCCTGCTCCTTGTAGGTCTACCTAAAACTAAACTATATGACTAAGGGCATCATCCAGACGCTCACTGAACTCTGTCTTGGTGCCGTGACCATTTCTCTGAGGAGCCTGTCCACTTGACCACCCTCAGTGAAGAACCTTTTCCTAATGTCCAGTCTGAACTTCCCCGAACTCAGGTTCATTCCATTTCCTTGTTTGATATTGCTGGTCACTAAACAGAAGAGATCAGCACCTTCACCTCTACTGCTCCCCTTGAGGAAAGTGTAGACTATGATAAGGTCAGCCCTCAGCCTTCTCTTCTCCAGGCTGAACAAACCAAGTGACCTAAACCACTCCTCATAAATCTTGCCTTCAAAATATTTCACCATCTTGGTCTTCTTCCTCTGGAAACAATCTGATAGATTGATGTCCTTCTCACATTGAGGTGCCCAAAACTGCACACAGTTCTTGAGGTGGGGCCACACCAGTGCATTGTAGAGTGGGACCATCCCCTCCCTCAACAGGCTAGTGAAGCTGTGCTCAATGTGCCCCAGGGCATGGTTGGCTCTTTTGGTTACCAGGGCACACTGTTGACTAGTATTCAACTTGCCATCAACCCAGACCCCCAGGTATCTTTCCGCAGGGCTTCTCTCCAGCCTCTCATCCCCCAGTTTGTATGTATAACCAGGATTATGCTGTGCCATGTGGAGAATACAGCACTTACTCTTGTTAAATTTCATACATCTGGAAATTACGTTGTTCTGTAGTCTATGCAGATCGCTCTGTAAGGCCTCTCTACCCTTAAGGGAGTCCATAGCTCCTTCTGGTTTAGTATAGTGGGCAAACTTAATTAATGTACATTCTGTTCCTACATCGAAATCATTAATAAGAACATTAAAAAGCACTGACCCTAAAAGAGAGCCCTGGGGAACCTCCCCAGTGACTGGTCACCAGTCTGATATAACCTCCATTTACTATAACCCTTTGAGCCCAGCCATCAGTCAATTGCTTACTGAACGTACTATGGACTTGTCTAGCTGTGTGCTGGACAGTTTATCCAGAAGAATACTATAAGAGTGTCAAAAGATTTGCTGAAGTCCAAGAAAATCACATTTACTGGCCATACTGGCTATGACCACTGACTCCATTGTCTTTCAGTAATTCCCAGAATAACGTTCTCCATAGTTTTCTGAGGTACTGAAGTGAGACTGACAGGCCTGTAGCAACAGGATCTTCCTTCTTACCCTTCTTGAAAATTGGGATAATATTTGCCAAATTGACATTTTTTTAAGGGCAACCATTATTCTTTCCTCTTCAGAGAAAAGAAGCTGGATATTTCTCTGGCAATAGGAGTTACACATTTCTGCCTTCACTGTTTTATCCTGATTCCTGATGAGTCAGTAAAGAAAGTCAGAACCCTTCAGAATGCTTCTCTCACAAGGGAAAACCATCATAGAATCATTAAGTTTGGAAAAGACCTCTTAAGATCATCCAGTCCAGCCGTCAGCCTAATACCACTGTGTCCACTAAACCGTGTCACAAAGTGCCATGTCTACACAGTTTTTTTAACAAGAAATAATTAGGGTAAGAGATTTCTTATCTTAGCAGGAGGTAGCATTTGATCTTTTATCTTGATCTAGATAAAGACACTGAACTGGTTAACACTTATCTGAAACTTTTTCAGGAGCAGAACTGCTAAAATATGTAGCAGCATAGTAAAACCCAAACAAAAAAGCTTTTAGCTGTTACATCAGTCCATCTGCTGTAGTATTTTGTGGACTTAATCAGTTTAGGAGCTTAAGAAATGGTAAAGCAAATCATCCCATGTTCATCTGCTTCTGTCTGTTAGATGAAAATAAGGATGTGTGTCAGGGGAACCAAAAGGAAGATTGTGACTAAAGATATCAAGAGCTAGTCTTTTAACTCCTGTGGTTACTTGGCTTCTTACATCCTGAAACATAAATATTGCTGTTGAGTTCTGTTAGTGTCGAGGGCAGTATTTGTAGCATAAGAGCCTGATTTCTTCTACAGTCAGTTCTCTAGGTGAATGAATGAGCAGGGAGCGACTAGGTAGGAGACAGGAGATCAACAGTTTCTCAGTGAAAAAAATGTTCGTAAACAGTGGTCATATTCAGGAACCTGGTTGTTAATAACTGATGTGCAACAATGGCCATTATTAAGCAGATGTACAAATGCTGAGAAAGGGAGAAACAAAAGAGGGCGAGTAAGTTGAGGAGTTTCAGAAGTACTTTTCATGCTTGTTCTTGCTTGTATAGGTATAATATTTTCTGAGGCTTTTCCTCCTGTAGGCAGGCTTCAACAATACTCTGCATTATTGAATCCCACAAGTTAACACACACTCTTATTTGTGTAGAAGCTCAGTGACATTGCCCTTTCAATACAAATCCTGTAGGAAGCAGCACAGACCCTTCCTACAGATGAGGAGAAAAGAATGGAGGGAGCTGATCCAGATTCCTTTGGCCTTGATTGAAAGAAGGGACATTGAAGATCTTTCTGCAGTTAGTCCTGGTGAAGTGAGACAACTGTGCTACTTTTTTCGTTTACTACTTAGCTACCAAGGTTAAACCAAAGGTTGTTTTCCACAGTTTCTCTATTGCTTCTGTGATTCTAACTGATGTTTCACAGTGATTATAGAACCAGGGAAGCAACAGAGAGATCAGTTGACTTTAATTTGAAAGTTCACCCAGATGGATCAGTTTAGAGATCTAGAAACATTATTTTTCATCACTTAAGGAAGATGAGCCTTATTTAACCTCAGATGACTTCAGTGTGGACAGCTTCACTTTGCGTGACTTTTAGATATGGAATAAGGGCTTTTATTGTTTTGTTTTGTGACTCATCTCTTGCTATTTAAAGTAAGTCAGATGAACAGTGTCCTAAAATTGCATGTGTTCCTCAGTGGTTTTATAAGGAGCCTGGGGGGAGTTACTACAGTTTTACCCATGTTTTTTAGCTAACCTAGGCTTCTAAAGTTAGGTAAGATGAAGCTCCCCTGCAGTGTTCTGAACAGAACTGCAGATGCCAAATGTGAGCATGAGTGAAGGATGGAGAGAAACTTATGTTTCTAACAGATACTAGAGTTGGCAGAATTTGCTAATTTATGCTATACCCCAAGTCTGTAAGAGAAAGACTTTGGGGATTTTAGTTTGAGTAGTGTGGGTGTTATGTATCATCACGGTGAAGGAGAAACATTGGAAAATAATGTTTGTAAAAATTTGTAGAAGAAAATGAATGGACAGGTGCAAACAGGTGGATTAAACAGGCATTAGACGGGGATGTTAATGTTTTCAAGAGAAGCTTCATCTTTGCTCTGAAACTTACTCATAAACTCCACTGGTAAATATAACCCCTCTCTGTGTTTTGCTTCTGTTTAGGCTCAAGTTACTGTAAACTGGTCATTTAGTAGCTGCAGCCTAGGCTGCTCCATGCTTCAAGAAACAGGATTATTCTCTTCTCAGTGCTGTTCTTAAATACAGCTTTGAACCATTTTTTTATTGTTTTTGCAAATCTTCATGTGTTCAGCAGTGTTTTGTGACGAACGTTTTCAGAGGTTCGGAACAGATTGCTGCATCCAGAATAGTAATCCTCTCAATTGTCTTAGTGCTAGAATGCGATTGTGCTATTGCAGGTTTTGCCAGCTTGTTCCAATGTTTTCAAAGGACACAGTTCTGCAAATCACTCCGATACTTTGATAGAAAAAAATACTGTGGGGAAGGGGTGTTTTATTTTCAACCTAGAGATAGGTGATGGTTGAGCATATGTAGGTTTGCAAGTGAAACAGGTGCTTTTAACGTCGTTTTCATATTGAAAATGTTTGTCGCAGTCTATTTAGAGTACAAAATAAAATACACGTAAAAGCATTCATGTAGGGGGAACTTAAGGCAATTAAGAGGCTCAAAATATTATGGAGTTAGGAAAATCCAAGTGCTTAGTGTGCTTTACAGTTTTTGATTCAGATTATAGGCATATATTTTCTAGAAGTTTTGACTCTGGGTGCGGTGACACAGTTTGCAAAATAAACTGCAGAGCAGTAGTAAATAGTGGATTCCAAAGCCTGCTTTTGTGAGGAATCTACGAAAGGAGGTTTTAAAAAAAGTCTGAAATTTACTGGTCCACAGAAGAGAAAATAAATCTCACTGTGTTTTTGTCAAGTGAATGTTTAAACTACCCTGTTTGTTCATTTAATCCATATATATTTAAAAACAGTGACTGATAATAATCTTGTATCTGTTTGACAAGTATACCAGACGGGATTTTGCCATGCATATTGGCAGAAATACCTACATCAACTATTTTTCAACGGTTTTTGGATATCAGTATCAAACTTGCACAGAAGTTTCACCAGTGACTGTTGGCTGAGAGACTAGCAATCCTATTCTGAGCAAGATGTTCATCTATAGTTATTATTTACCATGAAAACAAAATATTATGACCTTTGAAAAATCAATTGTTCTAGAGGGATTTATTTTATGGTTACAGCATGGTTGACTTGCTCAGTAATGGTAGGAATATTTGCTCTAAAAAAGCACTTTCAAACTGCTTTTTATCTATGGACATAACACAAGTATGTAAATGCACAGATTATAAGTTCTTGCAATATTAATTTTAGTCTGCAATTTCAGAGTGTTGTGGTTTTTTTTAATTTGACTTTCGGTAGAAAATAAGTATGGTATGTTTTATTTCTGTAGGCTTTTATTACTTCAAAAACTTGGAGGTGAATATGATCTCAACCAGACACTTGATCTGTTTGAAGGGGAAGGGGAGAAAGCACAAAAATTGTTGCAGCTGCGCAACTATTGTTTGTTTCAGTAGGAACACTGAATGTTACAATATGTCTGTTCTTGAGAGGAGAGAAGAGAAGGATTCTTCTGAAATACAGATTTAATGAGCATAGCCATTAACTGCACCAGTTGCTTCTATTAGAACTATGACTGCCACGGCTTTATGACAACTGTTGGCTGAATTACAAACACAAGCACCACTTGCCTTCTGTTGAAGGCCAGCCTTATATCTTTGTGAATAAGGGAAGCTTTGCCTCCTAATTGCTTTATAGAACTTCACCACCACACCCAATTCACAAACGCAACGTGCAAGATGGTATTTTATATATATCTTCTTTCCCTCCTTGTTAAATATAATGGTAGCTCCCAGTTTACAGTTTCCTCACAACCACCTTTGAACTTCATGTTGTTATTTTTATGGAACCTGGTGCTCTGTTTAGAATTTTGTTACTTACTTGGAAAATGAATCAGTGGAAAATGGAATCGCAGGCTTCCTACTCCCCACTTTCTCCCAACTACTGTGGTCTAAACAAGAGCTATAGTAGTTCCTAGTTGAAAATAATTTTAGAAATTTATGTACATGCTGTATTTTTCTGGAATTCTAGTTACATAAATGAAAAAAATTATTTGCTTGGGCCTTTTATGTCTAAGCAAACTGATCTAACTCGTCTCTAGTCATGCTATAAAGTAGTGCAGAATGACTTAAACCAGCAGGTGTGGAAATGCAAATATTCCTCTGTCGTGTTTGTTTTAAGGCACATGCATACACTGCTATGAAGGATGGTCTTCCCTTTCTACCCTTCATAGCCCTCATTCAAAGAAACTCTGACCATACATAAGCATTAGCAAGTGTTTAGTGTATATTATGTATTCTCCATGGACATGCATGTCATTACTTTGTACATCTGATTTTTTCCTGATGTACTGATTAAAGCTTTCTTCTTAAAAGCCAGTGGTAGGCCACATACTTCTTGGTTTTCTGAGGCTGTTGATTTCTCACTGCTCTGTGAAAACCAGACCCCGGGATGAAATATTAACACAAAGTGTTTACTGGCAGTTCAAGCTTCTCAAGTCAACGCTTGCTGGGAGTTCCAGTGACGTTTAAAATTTCTGCCACCATAACAGCTCATGTGGAAAACAGTATGAGACAAGGAAGAAGTTGATCATGGGTGGGCTTCAGCCAATATGTAACTGAAGATGGTCAGATTAAGCTCACAAAACCAATAAAAAATAGGTGAATAACAGGTGCTGGAACCTGTAAGCAGAGTTGTCCATCTACCATTGTTAGTGTTGGATTCTGAATATGGAAACAATGGTTTGGGATAGGATCTTCATCTGCATGCAATGCCAATGATAGCAGACTTACTACTACAGCATTTAACTACTTGTAACAGGTGAAATAATAATGACATTTCAGCAGTCTTGGATCTCACAGACAACTGTTTCTGTTTTTCAGTTGTGGGAGCTCACGATATTTAAAACGCAAGCTTTTTAGTTTTGCCTGTCACCTCAAAGAAACCATCTAGCACTTGGAAATGTGTATATTGTCATGTCATTTTTATTTCAATGAACAGTTTTAGAACCATCCACTAATTAATGTCTTTCAACCTTTTAAAAATTCTTTAAGCCCTGCAGTTTTGGGGAAGCTGTTAAGAATGTGAACCCTTCAGCAAAGTGCCAAACAGCCCACCTCTCTGCTGAAGTGGTGCTTGGTGGCTGCAGAGTCTTCTAATACGTTGTAGTGTGGTTTAAAATCCCTTGCATCTGCTGGAAGATCAGAGAAAACTGTTAGCCAAGAACACCCACTCTTGAGAAGATTTGTAGTTTGTATCTAACTGTATTTCTTTAACCCAAGTCTGAAAAAAGATTACATGCATTTAAAAATCATTCTGATATGATGAGATGAAACTCTCCTCAGCTTATGTATGAGGTTCATAATAAATATCTTCAAATCTTGCTTCCTGTGTAGAGACGTCTTCTGATTCTTTAGATGAAGCTGTATAGTTGACACGTGTACATGAATGTAGTCTAAGTTAGTTTCCCCTACTGGAATTTGCACATATAAGGCTTTCAGAGTTACCCAGGAGAAATACTTAAAACTGAACTATCCCTGAATATCCACTGTTGAACTCCTAATACACCAGGAATATTTTTTCCTCTTCTGACACAGCGTTTTGCTTAGCTGTCTCTGATGTTTGTTGAAGGAGAATTCTTATTTGCTGGTGGATATGAAATAAGCCAATCAAGACATTATTTCTGTAATGGATTAGATTGTGTAATAGACAGTGAATGTTTTAATTTTCTGCATAGTTGATATTTAAATTTTACCTGTGAGAATAGTAGAATATCAAGATGGTATTTATTCAATATTAAGTTTGAAAGAAAAAATATTTACCACTGGCATATTTTTTAGCGGTTACCTTCTTTAATATATGCAGAGGGTGTGGGCAAATATGTACCAACCAGTATAAATAGAATGTTTCAAAGTCCAGCTTTCAAGCAGTCTAGTTGCTACAAGTATTAAGGTTTTTAATCTTTAATATTAAAATAAAATTTCTCATGTAAGATACTACTAAATCTCAATTATAAAAGAGGTATAAAGATATAAAAGATAACCTGGCTTAGTTTCATGTGTGAAATATTGCTGTATTCTTGGATTCTAGTTTTTAGTACCTATTAAATTGCAGCTCTCATGCTCATAGTAGGGGGAAGGAAAGAAATTAATTTGCTTTAAATGGCATCTGTACTGCACCTTTCAGAATCCTGTGACATTTCTGTTTACTGTTGTTACAAAGTCTCAGCCTTTCTCTTCCTGAGTAGATTTCACTTATTAGAAGCTCTTTACTAACAGCTGATGTCTCAGTTTATACAGGGCAGCAATTGGGAGAAATAATGCAATTGCATACTCAGAGATTCTAGGTTCTTATACCATCTGCAAAGTCTTAAACAATAAGTTGCACTCACCTTTGAAAGATGATGGGTTTTATCTTCCTATTACTGCTGATGAGAGTATTCAGCATTCAAATGAATGCCAATCATTGCTGAACTGTGTTGGCTTTTTTTCTTGGAAGTGAAGGAGGAAAGGTTAGTTCACTTCTCTGCTGCTTTTTCAAAATGTTTTTTTTTAGGCGGAGTAGAACTTAAAGTTTAAAACAATTACGTAGGATAAGATCATGTCTTAACCTTTGCAAGAGCCAAGAATTTACCTAATCTTGAAAACAACGCAAATGTAAATCTGCAGTGAAACAGATGTTTGCCTTTGCAGACAATGATCAAAGGTTAAACTGCTATTTACTTGCAACTTTTTTTTTGTCTCTGAATTGAAGAGACATACTTAATTACCCTGCCAAAATGCATGCATGGTTGAAGGAAAGGTGCTAAGTTGTTTTTTTCCAAAGAAAGTTGCTACAGTTTGGTTTTTTCCTCCAGACCTGGTGTGTCTGCAATATTTTGTTAACCATTCCCTATCCTGAAGATCTTTTACTTATACAGTGAATATAAATAATAAAGCTTATTGAATGTAGCCACACAGAACTACAAATAATTTCTAAGATGTTATTGTTCCGTTTAATCGTGCCTGCTTTGATTGGAAGATGTTTTGTTTATATTTCAGCTATATGTGAAATGAAATTTTACAAGGAGAGATGGTTATTTAATTCTTACTTTACTCCCTGTCCCTAAAAGCTGAGATGCTCTTCTTTTCACTTCCCTGCTTCCTCTGGAGATAGGATGTTACCCTGTTCCTGTCTGTCTTTTAATTTCGCTTTTCAGCCTCCAAGCAAAGTGTGACCGGACTTTTCTAGATTCTTCACAACTGATTCCATATGAAAACTCAGTTTCAGAATTTTGCTCTTTCGGTGTAACAAGAAAATTCTTCTCAATGTGCTAGTTGGTAAACTTTGGCATGCAGTCATGATATAAATCATCTTTTACATTACAGCTATTTATTCTCATGTCCTTTTTCCTACAGGCCCTTCAGAGTAATCTGAAGTATTCTCTATTGCCAAGACGGCTGATCATCAGTAAAAGATTATCTCAGTGTTTGCATCCAGCACTACCTAGTGGAGTGCATTTAAAGGCACTAGAAACCTATGAAATAATCTTTAAAATTATTGGGACAAAATGGCTTGCCAAGGATTTATTCTTGTACAGGTAAACTTATCTTAAAAGTATGTACATTTCACAGTCTATTTCAATTTTTTCTTTTTGTTTTAATTTTTTTTTTTTTTCCCCAAAAAAGCTCTGGTTTGTTTCCTCTGCTGGCAAATGCAGCAATGTCAGTGAGACCTGTTCTCCTTGGATTGTATGAGAAATACTTTCTTCCTCTTCAGAAGTCCCTTCTGCCTGGTCTTCAAGCCTTTGTAATTGGGCTGCTACCTGGATTGGAAGAAGGATCAGAAATTTATGACAGGTGAGAACTAATTTTAATTTAAAAGCAATATAAAGTATTTTGCTTTCCTAGGGAATTCCCAAGAAATTTCTGTCAGCTCTCTGTATAGAAGGCTTTATAAAAGAACTTCTAAGGGTGGAAAATTTTTGACTCCCTGAAAGGTGGAATGAATAGTGGTAATGTAGAAAAACCCTTTGTCCTTCTCTTTTCTTCTCAGAAGGAGAAGAGGAGAAAGGAAGAAAAGGAGGAGTAAAAATAGATGTGCTGAGAGAAAGGAATAAAGACTTTTTCTTAAAGCTCCTCTGCACTCCTAAATAATTACCCTGACTCCCCAAACCATTACTCTGTCAATAAATTCTATCTAAATATACACAAGAGAGCAGCTGAATTCTTTCCAGACTTTCTATACCAGGTACTTACCCTCAAGGTCTGACAAAATGAGCAAGATGCAACTCTTACAGTATCTATTGTGAAATAAAAGTGTCTCGCTCTTGGATGTCTCTGGCTGTAATGACAATAGCATTCAGTATGACAAGGTTAGGATCAGGAAGTGTACTGAGAAGAGCAGCTCTTCACCTGCTTGTGTAGCAGGTTTGCTTCAGTTAGCAGGACTGTTTTATAGGATCTCATGAGAACTCAACCACTATAGACTTCATCCATATGTTTCTTTGCTTAAAGAGTTTCTAAACATTGCATTGCTACTGTACTTCCTTCTGTATTACCAATCTGGATGTCTGAACAGGTTGGCTGCTCTCTCTGCTCTTTTGGGATTTTAAATAGCTGTGTGTACATTAAAAAAAAAAAAAAAAAAGAGAGACGGTAGGCTGCATAGATTACAGCTGATAAGCAAAATACTTCTATGTCTAATACCTCTTTTTCAAAACAAGTATTAAATTGAAGAGTCATATCAATTGCTGGAGTGGCTAAGAGTAGATTGCATGCTTTCACAAACTCGGTGAGGTAGTATTCCGTTGCCAATTCCAGAACATCAGTTCTATGGACAAGTATATACATCTTATATATCTGCTGAGAAAACATGAATTTTAGTATGTGCTTTTTGTCAGACAGGCATATAAGTGACAGTGTATAGGCCTTCCCTTTCCTACAGCACTAGTTGCTGGGGAGTTGAGAGAGAAAGGGTATCACTTGGAACTGTCTCCTGTCTATCTGAAGCCTTTCTGGGAAACTGAACTTTTTTTGAAAATGACTAAATTTGAAGTAGTGAGTTAATGCAGATTAACTTCCAAGATGTTAATCTTTCACTGTGAAAGATTTATGCTAAAATTAAGTTAATGTTATTTTGTGAACTATAAGAATTACATGAAAAAGTCTTTCTTTAGTTTACTCATTGTAATGATTCGGGTGCAAGAAAGATAGACAAAGTTATCTTATCGGAAGATGTGTTAAATTAATTTTAAATTCAGCTTCCCGAAAGAGTCATAGAATCATAGGATGGTTTGGGTTGGAAGGAACCTTAAAGATCATCCAGTACCAAACCCCCTGCCATGGGCAGGGACACCTCCCACCAGACCAGGCTGCTTGAGGCCCCATCCAGCCTGGCCTTGAACGCTTCTGGGGAGGAGGCATCAACCTGTTCCAGTGTCTCACCACCCTCATCATGAAGAATTTTGTCCTAATATCTAATGTAAATCTTGCCCCCATCCAATTTCAAGCCATTCCCCCTCGTCGTATCACTCCATGCCCTTGTAAAACTTCCCTCCCCAGCTTTCCTGTAGCACCTTCAGTTACTGGAATGTCACTGTAAGTTCTCCCTGGAGCTTTCTCTTCTTCAGGCTGAACAACCCCAACTCTCTCAGCCTGTCCTTGTAGTAGAGGTGCTCCAACCCTCTGATCATCTTTGTAGTCCTTCTCTGGACCTGTTTCAACAGTTCTGTATCCTTCTTATGTTGGGAATTCCAGTGCCACAGTACTTGGACACAGTACTCTTGGTGCTGTCTCACGAAAGAGGAGTAGAGGGGGAGGATCACCACTCAGTGTTTTCAGAATCTTCAGCATTGAGGACTAACACTAATACATCCCCTACTGCTCCCAAAAGAGGCAAAAGTACTAGCTAAGGTCATGTTGCAGCCTAGACATATTTCCTTCTTAAACACACACTTATGCGTGGGTTTGCACATGCACACAAAACGGAAAAGAAAAATAGGCTTGAGGGCTACTTTGTAAAGACATGGAAAAAAACATCAGATGGGGGAGGGAGATGTCCCGCTTCTGTGCTGGACTTCTCCCTCTTTTCTCACTTCTGCATTTCTCATGTGAGGTTTCAATCCCTTCGTTGCTGTGAAATCCTGGAGTACTGACAGAATTGCCAAAGCAGAGAACGTGTCTTCAGTCATGGACCTTCAATGTGATTGCCATTAAACTAGTTTCAGTGTACCAGTCCTGTGTGCAATGACTTTAAAATTACAGAATGTAATTTTATCTCATGTTTTTCTTCATTCAACGACTTACAAATTGAGCCAATTGATTTACAAATGTAAATATTTAGGATATCTTCCAATTCCCAGACTGACAAAATTGGCTTTAAGAGTCTCACATTAGCTTAAATTATTTCCAGTTCAGCATTGCACACTTCTTGCTGTAAATATTTTGCAATCAGAGCTACTGCAACAATTTGGTCAGAGCATATTGTTTGCAGATAATTACTGGAAAAGTTTCCAAAGTATGCACAGAAACTGTTTCAGTGAGTGTACACAGTGACAAAGGGATGAGTGTTTTTTGATTATTTTTTATCGATTAATCAGATGTCTTCACATGAAAAGGGTGGTACTAATAATACAAAGATGAAGAAATCAAGCTGTGTCTACTACAATGCTAATTCTGTGTATAATTGCCTTTTTATGGTATAAAACTGAACTAACAAAAATCTGTTTTCTCATGTCAAATATATTTCCATACAGAACAGATACACTGCTTGTGAAGCTGTCCTTATTGATTGGCCAGGAAGTGTTCTATGGAGCACTCTGGGGCAGTGTCCTGGTCAGCCCATCCATCAGACTACCTGCTTCTCTTTTTGTTGTCAGCCATATCAACAGAGAGCAGTCTGGAAAACAGCAGAAGTACATGCTTGGCACTGATTATAATCTCACAGTGAGTTCATTACATTCCTTGTAGAAGTCTTATCTACCATAATACCTGCATATTAGCACATTGTTTGCTTTCTCTGTATTCAATTAGAATGACGTGCTCTTAAAAATATTTTGGAGAGAGATAAAGAGAGGCTGAAAGGTCCATGCTTTGGAATTGCGTAATGTGGTTATTGCATGGGAGTATCTTACATGAAATATGGCAGAAAATCTGCCATACAGATTTTGGTTAGCCTGCAGAACATAAGTCTTCTCTTCTGAAGAAGACTGGTAGTTGGTACTGCATACAGCCTTAAAAGAATGACTTCTTTAAATCAGAAGATAGATGTGCCATCTTTTCTCCACTTGTTCTAAATTTGCATTTAAGGTTGAAGACCAGCTTTTCTGTAATACGGTATAGGCAGTGTTTAATGTGGATTTCTCAAAGTGCTTGCAGGCCTGGAAGACAGTTCTGAAATGTACTGCCTTTTTATTTTTTCTGTAAAATGGAAGTCTATAGTAGGTAGTAATTTATGTTAAACTTGAGTGATCAAATAACTGTAATGCTAGTTAGAGTACTCTAATATCTGCATTTTGTAAGGCTTCACGATAACTGGTGGTTTCATATTGTGACATTCTGTATTGTTACAAAACCAAGTGTTTTGTAAGTATTAACAGTTTTTTTAAACTGTATTCCACAAAACTTTTAACTCATTTTAGGGCCAGGTTGAGTAATTATCTTCTTACTTAAAAATATGTTGTTCACATGTAACCAAGTTTGCTTGCTTGCTTTCTTATGACTAGCGATTGTAGTTTAAATGCTATCATAGAATCATAGAATAGTTTGGATTGGAAGGGACCTTAAAGATCATCTAGTTCCACCCCCTCTGCCATGGGCAGGGACATCCCACTGGATCAGGCTGCCCAAGACGCCATCCAACCTGGCCTTGAACACCTCCAGGGATGGGGCAGCCTCAGGTTCCCCAGGAACCTGTGCCAGTGCCTCACCACTCTCATCGTGAAGAAGTTCTTCGTAATGTCTAGTCTGAATCTGCCCCTCTCCAGTTTGCACCCATTCCCCCTCGTCCTATCACCACTAGCCTTTAATGAAGTAAAATATTGTTGTGCTTTCTTTTCCTTTTACAGGTAAAGTCTTTGTGTGTATCAGTATTGGATTCAAATGTCCTTGTGCAAAGAAACACTCTGGAAGTGATTCTCTTCTTCTTCCCATTTTATACAGCTTTGGTAAGATAACTATTTTGATATGGTCACATGTGCACTTCATGCAGGAAGATGGCTTCTGTGAAACCAATCCAGCTCCTACCTCTGCTATTGCCAAATGTCTGAATTTCGTACCTCCAAAACCAATGAACTGATTTTGCAGTTTCTAGTTCCCCCATCAATTTTAATAGTGGAGGAAAATGTGTTTCTTCTCAGACTCCTTACAGCTAACTTGGGTTTACATCATCAAAATGTTTCGAATGAAGATGTGCTTTCGCAGTGAATATTGTGTGATATTTGGAATGTGTTTTAAGTATTCAGGCGTGAGAAACTGCATATAGGAAAAATATAGAGCCCTTTTTTTAAGTAGGAGTTCAGCATTTGAATTGTCTGCACTAAACTAAGATACTTCCATTAAAGACTGGGAAAGAAAATGTTACTTGAAACAAGAGCTGTTTGCTGTTGTTTCCTAGCTTACCTAGTAATGTAGTTAGTATTTTAAAAATATCGAGTAATTTTAAGTCTTAAGGCATAACATAATGAAGTCTTTTAGTATTTTCAGCCTAAGTGTATCTCTGTTCCTTAAGTATGAAGATTATCACAATTGTGTCAGATTCCTTTTCTTGAGATTTTTAGTACACAAAATATTTTGTCATTGATGTTTTCTTGCCTTTTTTTATAAAACATTAATATTACTAGTTAAAAAAATAAACTTCATTACCAATTTGACTTTTTTCAGTGTTCATCAACAGCTAAGATGTCTTTTTTTTTTATCCTAGGACGGCAATGAAAGCACTATTCTGTTGCGCAGAACTGATTTAATCTATATTCTGTCAGCAGCTACACAGACATTGTTGAGGAGAGACATGTCACTCAATAGAAGATTGTATGCGTGGTTGCTAGGTACTGCACAATATAGTCACATTCAATATTCTGAATACCTCAGAGAAAAAAATAATAGATGCTTAAAAATGTAATATAGTTTTTCAGCAGTTAATGAATGATGATAAAATAAAGTGTTGTTTAATTGCCATTTATTAGTGCCTGTTTAATAAAATTAAGCATTCATCCAACAGACAGGTCTTCTCTTCAGAGGTGAATTCATTTCACTGCCCTAAATCACAGGGTATCTGATGATATTTCTGGTCCCATCCACAGTTCATTCTGAAGAGGTTTAGTGGACTGAAAGGAGTGGGGCACTATTTTAACCTTAATCTTCTGGAAATAATAGTCCATTACTTCCCACACATTCTTAATTGTCTATGAGAGAGCTATAGCTCCTCCCTATCTGCCTTAACTGTGTAAGAGGAGACTGAATGTGACAGGACAAGAACTGTAGCTTTGCACTTGCACAAAGGTTGCCCTTGCTGACCTCTTGTCTGGATCTGATCTTGGGTTTGATTTACGTTCAGTATAAGCACATCTGGATGCCTCAAACAGTGATATGTGGACTCTCCTTGGACAGTATGTGAATTAGTTTCAAACAAAGTGCTGAAATGATAAGGGTTAAGAACACAGTGGAATTTCAGTATTTGTATAAACTCTGTGTAGTGCTCCATCCTGTAGTTTTTCTTTGTACTCCTGATATCTCTGTTTATATTGTAGGCTCTGATATTAAAGGTGGTACTTTTGCTCCAGACTCAACAACTTCTGAAGACCATGCTGTTTATTTCTTTGGAAGATATTCTAAAGATCTTTTGGTTGAGGTTGGTGTTCATTGTATAGAAGTGTGTTTATGATCCTTGTAAAAGGTAGTGCAAACTGCATCTAGAATTGTTTTCTGTGCCATTTGGTTTGTCTTTTGATTTCTGTTCCTAAAGACAGCAGTGTTTATATTTTCATCTATTTGAATGCCTGCTATGCTGTATTTATCCCGATACTGTATGTGCTTACAATACAAGTGGAACCTAATGAAACCAAAGGGTGGTATCTCTGATGAACTGCCTGAATTATTTAAAAATGCTTCTCTGAACAAGATCAGCTCTTGAGTACAGATGATAAGACATCATTGGTTTGTCTGCACTCTATGGAAAACTGAAGTTCAGTTTTAGTTGGTACTAAGCAAAATGAAGTTTAGAAACACTTCAGGTCTTTTATAAAACGGCAATCTCTCTTCTATGTATAACGTTTTGATGTTTTCTTTTTATTAGAGCTTGATTCAAATTTTACATCAGAAATTCCCAGAATCTGATACAGAGGAACAGCATCAAGCTTATTTGAAACCCTTCCGCATCCTAATCAGTCTCCTTGACAAACCCGAAATAGGTAATGTTGCTTGTCACTTCTGATGATGGACTCGATGATCTAAGAGGTCTTTTCCAACCTAGTGATTCTATGATTCCATGATTCTATGATATAACAGCCAATGACTGTTAAAACTTGATGTTTGTCACCTTTGACAGTAGGACTCAACACCCTGCCCAATTCATTCTAATTCTGAATAGGTGTGCATTGTGCATTAGTATGTAGGAGGCTGTTTCTTGCCTTGGACCTGGTTTAGAACAATGCTCTGGAGCAAGCACCCTCTCCAGATTATCTCTGGCTCTTCTGCAGAGCCCTGCACTGTGCAGCATGGACACATTGTAATGAGGATAAGGCTCTTCTGTGCCCAGAACTGCGATCTGAAGAGCCAGTTAAAAAGAACCACCTCTGCCCTAACCTCAACTCATTCCTCAGAGCTTAACCTCTAAAACTCTGTCAGGCCTTTTTTTTCTGTCTTACAAGCAGGAAACCACCAGTACTACTCTGGCTTGAGTTTGTTTCTAGTGCTTGGCAGTGCTTGTAGGCCTTCCTATACACTTGTCTCACCCTCTCATGACCGTGGTGCTTTTTCAAACACTGTAGTCCCACGGGCAGCTGGCCTATGGTGGTACTGCTGCCAGAGCAGGCAGTGCCACTTACCTGCATGTGCTCCAGCTGGAAATAACCTGTTGTGCGTGTGGGGAGGTGGGAAATGCCTCTGTCAGTGCTGCTGCCAGCTTCTGCTGGCCTGATGCTGCTGTGGGAGCTGTAGTTTGAGACTTCATGACTGAGCTGTGAAGAATTTCTTCCTCTTCCTTGTCACATGTCTATCTTATTGTGTACATGACCTTGCCAGAGGCAGAAGGGTGAGGCTCTGCCAGCCCTTATATTAAAGGGCAACTTCTTTTTGCATCAAAAAATGAAGCCAAAGTGACTTGACAGATTTTTACGGATTTAATAGTATTCTTTAAGAATCACGTGTACAGATAAATCTTTGAAACTATATTCTGTGAATCTCCTAAATATCGCAACCCTACAGACTGGTTAACCGGTATTTATTAGAAACGAACTGAGTCTTAATGACTGACTGTATCCCAAAGTGTTTTTCTAGGTATTATCGTGGGTAGGGCGAGATGTTGTCACTGACTGAGCCTGTAGACTTAGAATAAAACTCAGGTAAATGAGACTATAAACACTGGAGTGGCAGTTGGTTGTTTAGATGTTTTAAACTAGTAAGATTATCCTCTATCATGGGTCAGGAAAGTCATTTTAAGCACACTTTCTGTTAAAGTATTACCAAAGCACTGCAAAGAAAAAAGAAGATTCCCTTTTACTTACCTAACAAATTAATGCTACCCTAGTAGAAGAAGTTGTTAGTCTGTTTATAAGACAGCGATGCTAATGTTTCCTTCTGCTGCTTCTAGCTGTGTTTAAAAAAAAATCTATCATGAATAGAGTCTCTGATTATAAGGTATTTTTATTTCCTAACAAAAATACTGAAGAAGGAACAGCTGACTAAGGTTATGTTATAAATTCATTGTTTAATCTAATTTAGAAAGCAGACGACAGATACTACTCTATTGTATGTTTTATTTGGCTGACAATCAGTGATAATCTGGACTACAAAGAAGGGTTATTTAGCTGAACTGCGTTATAAGTTTAATCTTTCTGTTCCAGTCAGCACACAGAACTTCTTGAGCCTTAAGCCAATATGACATTCACTTCCTTTTGAAATGGATTTAGCAGACTAAAACATAAAAAGAGTCTTTGACCTTTTCTGTCTTAGTCACTTTAAGGTTTTGGGTTTTTTTCGGTTTTAGAGGCACTTATTAGAATGCTTCATATAAAAGCATTAGAATGCTTTTATAGTGGTTCCATATTTGGGGTATTGTCCTTATTGTTTGTTCACCTTCTCTATAGACAATTGCAGATAAAACAAAGTGCTGACCTTTGTAAATCGGGTGCCTTTGTCAGCACATACCTAACTTATACTTTCTTCTTAAAGCTGTTTACAAGTCTGCATTTTTTTGTTATATTTAGGCATTTGAAATTCCTCAGTTTCCTGACTTTTCCAGCTTCTATCTATCAAAACTTAATAAAGGCTACTCCATTAAATGTATAGAGGGAAATCTACTTGTTTTCTTTATGAATACAGACATGGTGATTATTTTAGCATATGAACTGCAGATTTACGGTTATGATTATGCACAATTAAAAATTATTGCAGTGCAGGTGCCTTACTGAAGTGGCTTAAGTGTAATGTAGAACTAGTGCTATGGCTTTCCAAATGTCATTTTAAAAATTTCCTGAAATGAACAACAGGTGGCATTTAACTAGAATTAAAACAAACAAGTATTTGACTGCATATTTAATTTTATTTTAACTGGAGCAACTGACATTTTAAAAAGCCACATAAGCATTTTCTTCTTACTTGGGTGACCATAGTTTTCCAGTCTAGCTAACCTTAATTTAAATCTGAGTTTGTAACAGAGCTGCCTAGCAATCAATACTACAACTACTGGTTTACTTTTTCCTTCAATTCTAGGGCCGCAGGTCGTTGGGGATCTGTTCCTTGAAGTTATTAGAGCCTTTTATTCCTACTGCAAAGATGCTCTTGGTTCTGATCTCAAACTTAGCTACAATCAAAGTGGCAACATACTTGCAAGGTATAACTACAAGTTTTCAATGGTGAACAGAAATTGCATTATTTATATTAAGCTAACTTATCAAAACCTAACCAATTATGGAATGTTAGGTTTTTAACAAAGTGACCTTCTGTATAGATTTTCAGTGTTTTCACACACACACACACACACACACTTGATTTCTCTTTATTTAGCAGAGAAAAAAAATTGAAGTATTTTGCATATAATTGGTGCTGGTTAATTCCAGTTATATTGGCCAAGAATCAATCTGGTGACAGAATTCTTAGCCTTTTGATTTTCAAACTTGAAGGCTTGATTTCTTACATCTAGGGGAAAGATGGTTGAGCTCTAGCTATTCCAGAATAACCTAGGCCTTCATTTGAAACAATCAATGTCTTTTAGCTTGTAGAGAAAGGGAAAAAAATATTTTAGAAGACATCGCCTAATACTCATGCTCCTAGAATCTTCACTAACATCTGTTTCTTTTTTTTTTTTCTTTCTTTCCCTTTTCACACAGTGCAATCAAAGAGAACAAAAATGCTTCGGAAATTGTCAAAACAGTCAATTTGTTGATCACATCCTTAAGCACGGATTTCCTTTGGGATTACCTGACCAAATGTTTTGAAGATTGTTTCAGGTGTTTATGTTATCAAACAAAAGTGGTCCTCTTAAAAATGTCATTTAAGAGCTATATTTGTAAGATGATGAAATTTAAATTTGGAAGGACATAATACATTTTTGAATCAGACAGATATGTAAGTTGCATCCTAAAAAAAAAAACAAGAATGCAAACAGGTAAACAGTTAGATGGAAATTAGCAATGTGAAAACAAAAAAAATTACTTTCAGTGACAGCTGAAAGAGGAAAAGGGAAGGTGGATAGGTCTTTCTTGGAAGATCAAGTTTTTTAAAGAAAAATAAGGATATCTAGTTTTTTATCCCTTTCTAAATGTAAGGGAGAAAATCATACTTTAAGTAGTTAGATAGTCTACAGAGATTCAATCTGAAAATTAGAAGCGCTTTAGCATCCCACATGCAGGCCACAGTGTAGATGATTTTGACAGAATATTTTATCCTGCTGTATTATAAGTCCTGTTTTACTTTGCTTAAGAAAGCCTACTTTGCTTAAGAAAGCCTAGCTGTTCAGTATTTGGTGCTGGTTTTGATGAAGCTTTTTTATTGTAACAAGAATTTTGACAGAAAAATGTTAACAAAATGATTTTTTTCTCAATCCAGAAACAAATCCACACAGAAGAGATATCCTCTTGAAAATATCAGCACTCCTCCTACAATTTCAGAGCTCTGCACGCTATTGGTGTTTCTTCTGGATGTGATTCCTTTGGTAAGGCAGCCTGAAGTTAACTGGTCCAAAGTCTTAAGAAACTTAAAATCAAGTTATTCCTATTGTGATTACCTAAAATGAAAATAGGCAAATTGACTTACGTGTGTATATGCATACTATGTCCTGCAAAGTATAGTTTTATAAGCTGACATACAGGTGGCTACTGTGCTATTGCCTAGCAAAATAAAAATGGTTTGCATTTTAAAATATGGTGCAATGAAAAAGTGTGCCTTTTGCTTCTTGGGTAAATAATATTCTGGTACCTTTTGGTCTCTTAGTATCTGGCTGACCATCGTTAGGGTTTATGCTAATATTCAGTGTTTATCTTTTAGAATGAAGAAGAAAGGAATAGTACTGAAGCAAGTTTGTACCACTCATGAACTAACATTATCAAGCATTGATCAATGTTGTTAGACAGCTGAATAATAATATGTGATAACTATTTTAAACAATGCCTATTTGTTTCAGGAACTCTACTCTGAAGTGCAGACTCAGTATCTTCCACAGATGCTCAGTTACATGGTGCAGTCTCTCCTGGAAAATATGGAAGTATTAAGTTTACCAGAACTCACTCATGCCTTAAAGACATGTTTTAAGGTGCTTAGCAAAGTACAAATGCCCCCTTCCTATTTGGACATTGAGACAGGAAGTGGAAATGGGGTAGGTGTTTTTCAGCTACTCATAGATGTTTAAAATTATTAGTGATGTAACTTATTTTAAAACAAAGTATCCAAACTTAAACCTAGATAATAACTGCGGCAACAAAGATTTTTGAAATGTATCTTCTTTGGCCTCTTTCAGACCTATCTGGTACCTTGTTGTTCTTACTAGGTATTCAGTTCTGACTTGTTTGCATTATTTGTGACATTATTTGGAGTACAGTTTTGTCTGAAACTGGGGCTATAATCCTACCTCTTGAGAAGAATGCGATCTTAATCATTTTGAAAAGGCACTCAGCATCATGCAGTTGCTAAAGATTCAAGTTGCCAAATCAAGCCCAGCTTTACAGCTGGTTAGGCCTGCAAGGCTTTCGATTAATGTTTTAGTTTAAAACAATGTGGTATTATTTGTATGCAAGAGACCATGATAGGAAATGAGGAATAGATGGCATAAAGCAGTCACAGAAGCACAGCCTACCAAAGTTTTTTTTTCTAGTCAAATGCATACATTTGACTAGAAACAATCCAGTACATTTAATACTGTTCTAGAGGTGAATTGATTTTAAGGAAGCATTTCCATTTGCTTAAGGATCTGTATCTATGGATCTCTTGGTGTTTGATGAGTCAAGGTGTGAGGATTATACAAACATTTGATAGGTTTTAAATGCAACTGAATTGAACTGCTTACAAATAACTATGTCTTATGGTTTGTAATCAGTATCTGGAAATTGCAAACACTTAGCGGGGAAGTATCTGTCATTGATGTTCCCCAGTGCCTGCTACAGTTCTACATAGTTTAAAATGATCTGTGCAGTGCCACATTAACCACATTAACATTTCTGTTTTAGAGTCCAGTGAAAAAAGAAAACATGGATATAACCTTGGAGACTAAATCTGCGTTGCAGGAGGAGGATGATACTCCATTCCCTCCCCTGAAGTCAGAAGACAGTGGCATTGGTCTAAGTGCTTCCTCCCCAGAGCTCTCTCAACACTTGGGTATGCCAACTGTGACCCTAGAGAGAGATGATGTGTGGAAGAAAGGAGGAAGCATTCAGAAGACTTTGTATTGCATCCAAGAGCTGGTTGCCAAGTTTTCTAGTAAATACATTTTTGGGGTGCAGTTTCAAGAAACAAGTAATGAAAGCATCTCAGCAATGAATCTGGATGGGAAATACAAAAAAGAGAATGGCTACAGATTACCCGAAAGTGCTGGCAAGAAAAAGAGCCCATGGGATGCAAAGCAAATCACTGTACCTCAGTTTAAACAAATGCTTTCCGACTTGTTCTCAGTTCGAGGGTCACCATTCAAGAACAAGACTCCTAATCCTCATCCTTCTGGTCACAACTCTAGTAATAAAAAAGAAAAAGAGGAAGAAGACTGGGACTTGGAACAAGTGATGCTTGTCTTGGGACCCCTTAGAGATGACTGCAAGGAAGCCTTTGCTGCAGCTTGCCACCTTTTGTTGGATTGTACCACATTCCCTGTCTATCTTTCAGAGGAGGAGATGGAACAGTTGTATCTCTCTCTGTTTCAGATTCCTGGTAAGAAAAAATTCCTTTACTGGACAGCTTGAGCATTTGAGGATGCAAATAGCAGTGTGAGCTTGGCTGTTTGCAAGACGTGACCAGGGCCACTGATAGTGCCTTTTGACAGGGTTGAAGCATGTTACACAAGATTTAAAGGCTTGCCTATATCAGCACGTGTTTTGTGTCTTGCAGCTGAGGGGTAATTTCTACTAAGCTTTTTAAATTCACATTCTTTTGAAAGCTTTCACTACAAAACTTGTAGCTGAAGGTATGAGAAGAACTTCTGACCTATAGACCTTTGTGGCATGGTTCGGGATTTTCAGGAAATGCGTCCCACTCTATCCATGTCCCATCCCTGTTCCCGCTCTCCTACCCACTCCCCCCAAAAAATGATGTATTAGAGGAAGATGGGTGTAGGTGTAAAAATGGAGCTCTAAAGCATAAAAGAAGCAAAACCAGCTCTTTCCCTAACCCTCAGAATTCAAAGGAGTTTGATGTAAATTAACATATAAGAATAATCTTGTATAATTGGATGCCTGTTTGTTCCAGGAATTCAAGTTCATTTGCTTTAGCATGAGCAGTTGTTGGCTTGCAGGCTAGTTGACAAGATAGATTTGCTAGTTGATAAGTTAGGTTTGTAGTGAATGGAGAGGTGGGAAACTGGAAAATAGGGTTCTTTTCCTCACCTCACTAAAAATTTCTGCTGTCTTCCTTAGCTAAGTGAGTATATGCCCATCATCTACGTGAGCGAGCTGATTGCTTAACATGGATATTTTTGCATGTTTGCAGTGCCTTTCATGTGGTCAGCAGTGTAGCTAAACTTAGAAGGCTTGCTTTCATAATTGTGTGTCTTTGGATTGTAGAAGTTTATTTTCAAAGTTTTCTTTCAACTGCACATTCTGGAGAAGGGTTTGAGTAAGGTTTAAAGCCAAAAGGAGAGAACCTCTGATAATGAAGTTCTGGCCTGAGTGTAATACAGACGTTGTCTAGTATGGAGAAGGAAGAATGGTCAATTTGTTGTGGTAGTAAAGCAGTTAAAACATTTGGTTTTGAAGTCAGAGGTGTGAACTCTTATGTCAGTCTGTCTCCAGCCAAGGCTTAATAAAATTTTATTTGATTATTCACTTAAGAAAGGCAAAGATGACTTGATTTGATGTTAGCCACATTAGTTCCTTGTGTGCTTCTTGATTTCTGAAACTATATACCTTATTGCTACCTGAAATAGTATCCTTAGATCAGCAGACCTCTGTTGTTTTTGACAATGACAGCTGAAAAACAGCAGCTGTAAAAAGTAGTTGTGAATAAACATAAACTGGAAAGCAGAAATCCAGTAGTTACTGGGTTACTGAGGTCCTGCAAGAGCTTTCTGCTGGGAGAGATAGGGAAGAGAATGTATCTTGCTTGAAGTAAAGGACCTGATGATAGCATGACAGTTGGACTTGGGCAGTCATTTTTGTGTCTTGGTCCTGTGAGCTTGATTGAAAAACTCTTGGAAATATGACCATAACCTTGAGATTATTAAAAAACTTTTTTTTTTCTCACTTATCTTCTGAGGAGGTTGTGATGCCAGCTTCCCTCTGTGGCTGAAGTCCTTAATGACAATATGCTGTTGTGTGAATGACTGCTATGTTCAGAACGTGTCCATCTTCACGCTGCTGGAGGTGATCAACCATTCCCAGTCACTGGCACTTGTGATAGAAGACAGAATGAAGCGGTACAAAGTGTCTGGCCACAACCCCTTCTTTGGAAAGCTGCAGATGGTCACCCTTCCTCCCATTGCTCCTGGAGTTCTAAAGATCATCTCAGAGAAAACAGATTTCTATCAGGTGTCAACTTGCTTTTTCTTTTGTACTGCCCAACTGCACTGAACCTCTAATGATGGGGTGGGAAAGTGAATGTTATTTGTATGGATATTTGGGGCAGCGTGTTTGTGTTACAATGACGCACTGCCAGTTTTTTTTTCCACAAGCATTTGGAAGTAATTGGATTCTTCATATGCTTCCTAACAGGGTATTCAAAAGCAGAAGATTATTTTCAAATTGCTAGTTAGTTTTGTGCCTAAATTCTTGGGGCGCAGTTATGGTTGATTTCTGACCTGAAGCGTTTGGTTTCATTAGCTTGAAAGATGGGCTTTAAGGAAATTTGATACCACTCTTAAGTTTTCAGATAAGAGAAAATGTTAGCGGGTGAATAATAACGAAAACATTCCTTCCTCCTTATTTTGATAATGAATATTCCGAAGATGCTTTCCTTCTCTTGACCATTTATTGATATTAGTGTTGACAAGGGTTGGTTCCAAGATATTTTTCTTAATTACTGTTTCTGGTTGCTGTGTCTGACATGTACAATCTGTTAATTTTTGACCAAGAATATAGAAGCAGAAATGCTTTTCTTAATTTCTTGTGTGTGTACATTTGAATTACCTGTCCCGCTAGAGTAGGAAAGTTGCATTCCTTTAGGTCGGAGTATATGACCTGAATTCTTGTTCTTTGCTATCCTAAGACAATTTGGAAATACTTTTTGGTAATAGAAGGCATTTATGCAATGGAAAGCTTTTAAGTCAGGGAAGAAATGGCACATTATCATTATTATTAATTATTTGTTACTTTTCCTTAGAGAGTAGCTTGTGTGCTCTGGAATGAGCTGAACAAAGAGACACGAGAGCATCATATTGCCTGTGTGGAACTGTTCTACAGGCTGCACTGCTTGGCACCATCCGCAAACATCTGCGAAGACATTATCTGCCATGCACTTTTGGATCGAGATAAAGTAAGTTGTATATTCACTGAAGCCTCTTTGTCACTGTAGAGTTGTTCCAGTGCTTCCCAGACTGCCTCCAGTTCCCTTTCACCCCCTATCTTCACTCCCATGGTCCCTCTGTCTTCCGAGAGACTAACAAACTCTGTCTGTGCCTTTACAATTCTCTGGCATTTATTCATCATGGGACTACTGCAAAACTTAGTCTCTGGATACAAGCTCCGTCAGTCAATGCTGGAGTTTTTTTAGTTTCTGCCCAAACCATGTAGTATCTAAAATCTCACAGGTTTTGTCAGTATTTCCAAACTGACACAGCTCCACCAGTAATACTAAAATAATTTTATTTTGTCTTGATTTTGTAAACTTCATATTCCAACAGAAGACTTTATTACCTTGTAGTGTACGTCAACATAGTGTTGACCCTGTGTCCACCTTAGTATTTGGATTTTGTAATAAGTAAGCTGTATTTTAAGTGAACCAGTTATTAATTATTTTGCTTGCTGAGTTTAATGACAGAACAGTTCTCTAATAACTTACAGTATATTTGTGTGAAGTGCCTTGCACAATAAAACTTAAAACAGCCACCTTCAGTCTTTGGTATTGTTTTCATAACTTTGCTCTGCAATTTTGAAACTTAGAAGTCTGGAAATCTTTTAAAAGCTTTCAAACAAAATTAGCAATAAGAAACACTGCCTCCTATACCTATGTCTTTCCATTTGGCATTCAACTTTTAAACCTCCCAAACACCAAACTAAGACTAAAACGTTTATGCACAAGAGTCCTGAAATATATTTTTAGTGTATTGGCACGTCTTTTTTAGCTCCTCCAAACAGCATGGCTCTTAAGTTTTGATTGTGCATCCATGGCGTTTTGGTTTAGTCTAGTGCAAAACAGAAAAATGCTTTCACACTGCCTGAGAAGGATTAGCAGTTATCTACACGGTAACTGTTGTTCTGCTAGAGGATTAAAAAAATAAAAACTTTACTCGGAGATAAATGTTGGAAAAAATATATATCTGTCTTGTTTCATTGCCAAGGGGACAAGGCTGGAAGCACTGTTCAGATTCTCTGTCATGTGGCATCTGACCAGAGAGATCCAAGGCAGCAGAGTGACTTCTCACAACCGGTCCTTTGATAGGTATTTTCCATTTCCACTGGCTTAGACTTACATTTATATATTAAAATATGTCATGCTTTCTTCTGTTCTTTTCTCTGAGGCAGGAAAAAGTTCTCTGTGCAGAGAACAAAGAGTGAGCAAAAGGAAGATCTCAAACTTTCTTGCACTATTACCTTTACAAAGTACTCTATACGTGGTGCGCTTTCTTGTATGAAGGAAGTTTCTGTGAAAATATAAAGAGTTTCGTATAAGAAGAGTAGCTTGCAGATGAGATTTTACATAGCAGGCATTTTTTATCATGGAGTGGGTTGGGTTTTTTTCCCCAAAGAAAACAGAATCAGCTACTTATGAAAAAAAAATTACTTATTTCAGTTTTACTTCTTGTTTATGAGATCATAATCATTGTATAAAATGAGACTTCAGGAGTCTTTCTAAATAAATATGTGAAAGAACTTTAAAATGTGCTGCTCTTCTAGAGTCTAAGTATATGTATGACCTTGCATCTACTAACGCATGCATGCTCAACCTCAACTCAGGAAAATGTGCATGATCAAGCTGTTGTTAGCAGACATGAGCCACTGGCTGGTGCTTGCTTGAACATGCACTGTCTGTTCCCTGCCACTATTTTGTTGTTTGCATTAACTTTTTTAGGGATTTCAATTTTACTTCTTCATTCTGATTTCTCCACTCAGGTCTCTGTTTGTGGTACTGGACAGTCTCAATTGTTCAGATGGTGCAATTGGTGCTGCAGCACAGGGCTGGCTGATCCGTGCTCTTTCACTTAATGATGTTGCACGGATTCTTGAACCAGTCCTGCTGCTGCTGCTTCATCCAAAGACACAGCGCACGTCCATCCACTACATCAAACAGAAAAATTCAGCAGGTAACACTGTTCTTGGACTGAAATTGTAAGTGCTAACATAGCATTGCATACTCCTGAACATCTACTGTGGGTAGTCTCTGAAGTAGAATGGCATCCTATTACCCTGAGTTGTCTGGTATCAGTTCCATAGATTCGTCTTCATCCAAGTAACTCTAGTGATGCCTAAAAGAGAGTTCAGGAGTAAGTTATGCTAGTTGAAGGCCTAATGATCATTTCTGCTAAGGTGGCTGCACCTACACCATTGGTTTGGATTGCTCACTGCTTTGCTCTGAGGTCTTGTCCCACATTTTTCATTGCTGTTCCTAGGTGATCCACACTGCATATGTGTTCACTGGATCCTTGTCGAACAAAACTAGGTCAGCAACCAAATGAAATCCAGGAGCAGATTGGTGACTATGCCAGTCCAGGAACTGTTCCAGTAGGCAGGATGGACAGGCAAATCTTACTTTCTTTACCTAGCCTTGCCTCAGCACACCGTGCACCGTTATACCCGGTTTCTTGATTCAGCTTCATGTTAAAATAATCAGACAGGTTGTGAGGAATGTCTTGCTGTTTAGAGCACACAGAAAAGCCCTAATTCTGCTAACTACTGAAAGGTAAAATATCTTTCTCCAAAGCTTGTCCATCTTGATTCAAGAGGAGAACTGAGCCCATGTGGCATAAGTCTTGAAGTATCTCAGAGTTAGGATGTAGAAGCAGAGAGAGAGATTGTTTGGAATTGAAGATGACCTGCAGCCACACATTTAGGAATGTGGCAGGACATCTTTACCGTGACAGGCTAAATTTGACACCTGAAAGATGGCCATTTTCAGACTCATAATGAGAACCATTGTGAACCCCATACAATCTATATGTCAAGTGTGGAACAAACAAGCGTGGCAGAGACCTCTGGGGAGCAGCTGAGGAAGCCTGAGACAGGTATGGAGCCAGGGTTTGCTCCTAGTGTAGACTCCTTTGAAGGCTGGCATTCTGTTCGCATTTGGGATGGCTTGGAGTGGTGTGGATATGAGACACTGCACCATTTGGCCCAAGTAGCCAAGGTTGCTTCCTGGAGCAGAGCAGGAAGACAGTGGAGAAGCAGGAAGACAGTGGAGAAGCGTCCAGTAGTTTTATATAAAGAAAATTCCATGTTGCCTGTCTGTCTCATTACTGTTAACCTAGCTTGCATAATTGTTTTTCTGTCCTGATTGGCAAGTAGTTAGCATCCAAAGGGACCTGTTTATTAAATCCTATACAAACACGGAGCTAATATATTCCTTTCTTGTTCAACAGCCTGTAATCAAGAAAAACATTAGCTCTTTAAAAAAAGTAAATTAAAACTTCCTCTGTTGCTATCCTTCTCATTCTCCTCCTGATCTCAACAAACGTTTTATGCTCAGGCAGCGTTAAAAAAAAAAAAAAAATCACTTCTAGAGAATCATAGCATAAGAGAAACAGCATGTGCTTCATGTTTTCATCCTATTCTCTTGTGCTTACAATAGGTTAGGACTGCTCTGCTGTTTTAAAAATAAGATAATTCTTGCCTTAAACTTTTTTTTAGCTCCAGTCATTACAATTAATAGTAGACCAGAGCAGAGTGACCTTTTAACTTTTTTTTTTCTTACAATGATTTAGTGAATATGAAGCACATTGTGTGAAATGGATGATTATATGTTCCTTTTGAAAAAACTTTTTTTTTTTTTCAGAGGATATACGTGATTGGCTTGGCAAGAAAAAGGCCTCTTTGAAAGAGTCCGGCATCTCTGAGAGCAATTCTGAGGAAAACCTTCCATTGAGCCAGTTTACTACTGTGGATAGAGAAGCCATTTGGGCAGAAGTGGAAAAAGATCCAGAGAAGCTGGAGTTAAAAACTGAGCAGTCTGAAAATGACAGGTCTTGTGATCCAGTAACTTCACATGAAGCAGATGGGGACCAAGATAACAGTGAGCACACAGAATCAGCAGATACCAGCACAGGCCATGACAGTGAAAATACATCCTCTTTTTCTCCTTCTCTGGAGCTGCAAGAAGTGAGCAGTGAGGAAAATTACAGTGCTGCATCCAACGGCAAAGAGACCACGAACCATGTAAATTCTCTCAACCCGTTCCTTCCTGAAAGCTCCAAATCCAGTGTAGCACTAAACCTTGTGCGTGCTGACTCTGAGAGGACTCAAGCATCAGAGTCTCTGTCAAGTGATGAAGAGGTGGACTTGGAACTCCAGGAGATTACCCATTCTAGGTTGCTCAAGCAGCAGAAGGAAAAACAGGAGATGATTGAGGCTCTATTCAAACACATGCTGTTATATTTGCAGCCTTATGATTCTAAGAGGGTATTGTATGCTTTTTCTGTTCTGGAGGCAGTGCTTAAAACAAACCCTAAAGAATTTATTGAAGCTGTAGCTAGTACAAGCATGGATACCAGCTCCACAGCACACCTGAATCTTATTTACAATCTTTTAGCTCGCCATCAGGAAGCTCTTGTAGGGCAGAGTTTTTATGGCAAGCTTCAGACTCAGTCTCCAACTATGTGTCCTCATTCTCTTCTAATAGAATTGCTCACTTACCTGTGTCTTAGTTTTCTGCGCTCGTATTATCCATGCTACTTGAAGGTCACACAGCGAGATGTGCTTGGCAACAGAGATGTTCAGGTGAAAAGTGTGGAAGTGTTGATTAGAATGATGACCCAGCTAGCTACCATGGCAAAGGCAGCAGAGAATAAGAACATGGAATTCATACGCAGTTTGCTAGGAAGATGCAAAATTCAGGAGTTTGTTCTTCTTTCTTTGTCTGCATCTATGTATGTAAGTCAGAAACGGTATGAACTGCTTATGGCAGATGGAGTTAATAATATTCCTGAAGAAGAAGTCTTTGAAGAAAGCCTAATCAATTTTGGGCATGATCAAATATGGAGCGAACACCCACTCCAGATTGAGTTGTTGAAGCTCTTGCAGGTATTGATTGCCTTGGAGCACCATCTTGGACAGACGCATGAGGAGCAGGAGAATCAGCCAGACCTCTCTAAGGAATGGCAGCAGGCTCTTAATTTCCAGCAGGCTATTGGTGCAATGCAGTATGTCTATCCACATCCAATAACTTCACAGGGACTATTTGTATCTGCTGTGGTTAGAGGCTTGCAACCAGAGTATGGTCATGGGATGCATCCCACTTGGGTAGGCTTAGTCACATGTTCCTTGCCCTATTTTGGGAAGTCTTTAGGCTGGACTGTGGCACCATTTGTTGTACAGATATGTAAAAACCTGGATGAACTTGTCAAACAGTATGAAAATGAAACTGTGAAGACCTCTGCAAAAACATCTGCGAGGTAAGGGTCTGCAGTATAGGATTTGTTATGCTGAAAATTTCCCTTTACTACACAGTAGTGCATAATAACTTACTGGTTTAAGGTTGTAGCTCCCAGAGTTTGATCCTTAAACTCTGCTGCATGTGCAGCCATCTGTCCCTTGAGCCCAGGTGAGGTGGAGGCAGTATTGTGGCAGCAGGACTCACTGCGGTTGGAGGCAGAGGGGAAAGGAAAGCAACAGGAAAAATGAACAGCAGCTGTGATATTTCTTGTCCTCATCTGCCTGCCATCCAAGTAAAAAAGAAGTTCCCAGTTATTACAAGACTGAGGATTCTGGTGGACTAATCAAGGAGAGATACCTTGGAGAAGAAAAATACTGTGATACTGTTCAGAACAGGCAGTAAGTGAAGCGAGTAGGGAAAAATAATTGAACGCTAAAGATCTGTTAGGTGGGGAATAATATTCTAAAATATCTAGACAAGGAAATGGGATTGTCCAAGCATAGTTTGTGAATCCTTTGTTTTGATATTCCTGTCTGGTCATTCCAGTATTCTTTTAACTGTTGAATGTTAACAGATTTCTACTGGAGTTTTTGATCAAGGAAATACCACTTGACCTGTTAAGCTTTTTTTTTTTTTTTTTTTTTTTTTTTGTCTGTTTTCCTCTCTCTAAAGCTTAACTTCTAAACGAGAAAATGTTACACCTGATTACCCACTAACTCTTTTGGAAGGTCTGACAACCATTAGTCACTTCTGTCTTCTGGATCATCCTAATCAAACTAAAAGGGTAAGTGCTTAATTCCTGCAACCCTCTTGAGCTCTGGCAGCAGTCTGTCAGAGCAAGCATCCCTTTTTCATTCAGATGTAAATACAAGTAGTAAAGCCGTTCTTGTGGGAGAAGATAACTTTAAAGAAGCCACGGGACACACCAAAAGAAGTGAAGTAAAAGTGTAAGAGAGGGAAACTGAACTTAATATTTTTTATTTGAAGACAGGAAAGACAATTTTAAGCAGATGTTCATGATGATCTTGGTCACACTAATATTAGGCCTGCGTGGCTTGTCTACAGTTGCTCTGTCATTGACAAAGTCTTCTATTTTCTTTTGAGCTGATAACAATCTGATGTGTTCTCTACAGTTTTTATTCCTATAGCACCTGTTAGAAGAGGGTGTTATCCTAATGATTTCCTAAGCAAATCAATTCTCTCTGTGCCAAAATAGTGAACAGCAAATTCAGTAAACTCTAATAGCAGCAGTATATTTCAGAAATAGAACAACTGAATTATTTTTGAAGTTGTCATTACAAAGGTTCACTATAATTCTTGTAATTGTAGGATAAAAGCAGTCACTCTGTGGTGCAAAATAATAATGTATTTTTTTTTTTTTTTTTTTTTGGCTAGTCACCATGTTTAGCTGAACCTGCAAACCTGAGAAATGCTAGGAATGCCATTTTGGAAGAGTTGCCTCGCATTATTAATACCATGTCACTTCTTTGGAGTGTTATAAAGAGGGAAGACTCTCAAAAAAGACCAACTGACTTCTTTGGAACAACTAAAGGCTCTTCTTCAGTCTACTTTAAAGCGACAAAAGTAGGATTTCTTTTCAACTACTGCGTGTCTCATCATCCTTATCATCCCATCCCTCACCAGTGCGTTTTACATAGAGTTTGTAGGAATAATTTTGCCGTTGGGCCACATGACTGATATTAGGCCACAAAGAATTTTTTTGAGAACTCTTATGAGCTACAGACTTGCACAGTACCTACCTACAAAAGTAGATTTTTCCCTGTTCTTTTTGCCCATCTGCACCCTTACCTGTTCTGTTTAATGTTTTGCTTTTTCTGTGAGCTTCTGTTAATACCTGCTGTAAAGCCAGCCACCTGTGAAGTGTCTGCACCTCCCACAGGCAGCAGAACTTGTACCCAAAGAAATAAAAAAAAAAAAAAAAATACTAGACTTTTCCCTTCTTCTGTGGATATTGGTAAATCATACTAGCAAAAAATGTCTGTAGGACATTTTCAAACAAATCTGCCTTCCATCTGTAAGAAGGATACACAAGCACAAACAAATGAGAAAACTAGTCTGTCACATATATAAAGAGATTCCTTTGTTCTTCTGTATTTTCTGAACATCCTGGGAAAATGAATAATGTTTTACAGACCACGCAACAGCTTTTATCTTACAAGGTTTAGCATTGTTATTTTTTTTTCCCTCTGTAGACTTTAAGAACTAAAATACTGGACTTCATAAATCCATTGACAGCACAACTTGGAATCCAGTTGATGGCAGCAATTGCAGCAGTATGGAATAGCAAGAAACCTCATAGGAATCAAAGTAAAATCAAGGTGAAAGAAAGACACCCTTAGTTTTCCAGTACAAAGGCAAATGTTACATTTATATGATCAGTTCTAAACTCTGGGCTTGTTTATAGATTCATTGGCGGTTTTTACATGTTTGTAATAGCAAGCCACTGAAAAATCTGAAATGCTCTTATTTATACATAATTCCACAGAGCAACAGGACTACACTTAAATCTAAGTAAGTAATCGAATAAAAAATACAGTGTGGCCATTTGAGTCTGATAGTATAGACATTTTTTAATTCAATACTGAATTGCAATCTTAGGATTGCAACTTGCCAGCTGTATTTTAAAGACCTTCAATCAGCTCCATTTCCAGAGAAAAGTTAGAGTTGTAGTATTCTCTGGAACTAACCATTTATTCTAAGTAGAACACCTCTTTCTTGTCTCCTTTCATTTGAGCATAATGAATTTGTTTTCATAAAGCTGTTGGGAGATCTGTATATGGCAAATTGTTGCATGCTTGATTTAACTTGTCTAATTTATGTTTTTTATAAATATTGATATTTGAGTAATAACACAAAAACCTGCTTTTTTAACTTCATGTTTTGACTGGTACAGTGGTGTGAGGGATGTGTTTTGTTTTGTCAGATTCTTCCAGTGGCTAGTGCATCTCAGCTTATTCTTGTGGACTTAATATGTGCCCTTAACACATTGAAAATTGACACTATATTGCATCTAATCAAAGAGGTAGTCAAGAAACCATCACAAATCAAGGGTGAAGAGGTAATCATGAAGATAATTCCATTTTCTTAATATATTCTATTCTGGATCTATTCTAATGTGTCTTCTAAATATAGTTAGAAGGAAAGTTGGTGGGGTTTATTTTTTTTTAAATGTATGATTCTCTTTTGCTGCTGAATGTTATGTTTTCCAGAATGTGAGTTTCTGTGTTTTGACCCATTAATGTAAGTAAGTAAGTCCTTCACAATATTTTGCTAGAGAAGCTGCAGGTAATGAAAAAGTGTGGAGTCCTCCACTACCAAAGGTGCTGACAATTTTCATAAAGCTGCTGCAGATATACAACTCAGTGGCTCACTTTTATCTTTCTAACCTTATTTGAACAGTTAGAAATACTTCACAGTGAGTGAAGTATCTTCTAATCGGCTTTCAAGGAAAACCCGTTTTCAAGGAAACCGATTTTGCTACTATGCACTCCATTGTAGGAGCTCCTACAGCTCTGACTAAATGGTAGCAGGTATTCCAAAGTGATGTGACTGCTTCTGAACTAGCATCCTCTATTCAAGCTCTGAATTTCTTTGTACTGCTGTATAGATAGTTTTATCATAGTTGGTCACCTGTTAGAGTACAAGTGGCTCCTAAGAAGGGTGTGTTAACCAATAAACACAAGTATTCAAGAGCTTGGACCTTCTTTTCTTCCTGATGGCAAATAATTTTGGGTTTGCTTTTATTTTTCAGAAATCTTCTCTTGTAGATATTCCAATGTTGCAGTTCAATTATGCTTTCATTCAAAGGTAATTCAACGATTATAAAAGAGAATTTTATGTTTGACTCTAGTTAGGATAACAGCCAGCATCACTATTTGTACTTTACTTTGATCTTCATGTCACAGCATCACAGAAGACAGTTATGTAGGAAATGGTTGTTGCCACTACACTGTTACATGACAGATAGACACAAGACATTGACCTGTTGATAATACCAGTCTGAAAGCCTAATTTTATATTAAAGGAGCAACATACTTCAGGCATCTCGTTAGCAAGAAACTTGCATAATTTCTTATAGTCTTTCTCCTTATCTATTCTGTTTTACTAGATGGATGGATAGAGAACTACATTCAGTAAAACAGCTGTGGCTGCAGTTTGTATTGGACATGTAGTGGGTCAGGCAGTTGATTGGAAACATTCCTTTAATCAAAAATCTTCTTCAGATACTTGGCTTTTCTCATATGGAAGCCTTGGGATATATCAGACTGCACAATATACTGCAATAAGATGTAGAGATAAAGTAAGATGGCATACAGTGGAGTGTTTAGCTAAACTTTATTTCTTTTCCTCCCCCTGAAGATCCAGCTGTCTTACAGTGCTGCCTAGCGTACTGCGTGTGCTGCTAGCATTTACAGATGTATGCACATTGCCTGTGCTGTTGGATATTTATACCATGTTGTTGGATCATTTACAAAAGAGCAAGATGTAGAGGGCAAATATTGATGCAAACTTTTAGGCCACCAAGTTACACATTCTGGTTTTTTCAGTTTTTCCTTAACTCTAACTTCAGGATTGGGTGCATTTTGGTTTTTTTGGTTTTTTTTTTTTTGGCAGACTGCCTGTCTCAGCCTTGCAGGAGAACTTCCAGTCTTTATTAGGACTCCTCAAAGAATCTGTGCAGTTGAATTTGGCTCCTCCTGGACACTTTCTTCTTCTCAGGTAGTGTGTAAGAAAGAAGAAGGTTTATAGAAGCATTGAGTAGACCTGTCCAATTACTAACTCGGAGTGAATTGATTTTCCCACAGCACTCTGAATGACTTTGTGACTAGGACACCTACTCTAGAAAACAAAAAAGACCAAAAAGACTTGCAGGTACAGTGTATACGTGTATACCTTTTAGTTTATAAATCTGCCACTGTACATCTAAGTAAAAGTGGAGATGGCTTGATTGTGAACATGCATCCAAAAGTTTTAGCTTAGGCCTGGTAAATATGGGAGACTCAAGTGCAAGATAATGATGTACAGAATGTTTCTAACAAAATTTTGACAAAAAATACATGACATTGCAGTGGTAACTATGGACTTCTCAAAGCTGTTTTCCTTGGTTAATTTTATGATTTTTCTCAGTTTAAATCATAACTCAAGGTTGATGTCATTAGTTCATGTCATATGTCTAAGTATTTGAAATTTCAAAACTGTCTAGGAAAATTAGTAGCGTAATTATCCTTGAAGCTCATAGCTGTGTTTGGCAATTCAAATGCCCGTCAGCTCAACTTTTATGTAAAGTAGGGGTGGAGTAGAACAGGATTGTCTTCTCATACTGATTGCGATTTCACCAGAACTGTTTAAGTACTACCTCTATAGGTGTGGGTTTGGCTGTAGGCCAACTTAATGCTGCATATGAGATGAGACAGTGTTATGGTTACAGTACTCCTATGTGCCAACAGAGAAGTTAAGTCTCCACTTCTGCTTCATAGACTTGTCAGCAAAATGATGATAAAAAGACAGATTTGCCATCTTACCGTCTCATAGCCTCTTCTGAAATGACCTTTGCTTTGCTTCAGATACTTGGGATTTGGTTTCAGTAGAGTGACCAGCTTTTCATTTCACTGGGAAATAAATACGCTGAAGTGCGACTATTCACATACTTTGATGCTATGTCTTGCTTACCTCTAATGGAAAAAACTAAATATGACCAGACAGATTGCCGTAAAATAAAACTCTGGCTCACTTCATGCTCGGCCTCCTGATATTAAAGGAATAAAAAGGAGCAGTGTTCAAAACAATAAAAGCATTGGTATGCCATTGCTGAGGGACTGAACAATTCAGATCATGTCTTTGACAGATGACAGCTAATGTGTAAAATGTGGCAGGACTGATGCTAATTTGATTGTGCATTAATGGTAATAGCTTGCGTGGAAAATCATGACTAAAAACTCCTAAGCCAACTTAAAGTTTTTCCTTCTTCTCTTTTTCTTGCTTGTTCTTATTTGAAGTGAGCAGTAATTAGTTATCTTGAGAGCGCAGTTAAATCAGAGGAATATTTATGTTTCTAAGAGATAAAAGTGGCTGCTTCTGAACATGTTCCATATAAAAAGTACTTCACCAAATCAGCCAAGTGATGATAGGTTACATCTGATGCCATATTCTCTGATTATGTTGTAGGAGGTGACCCAAAAAATTTTGGAGGCTGTAGGGACTGTCGCTGGTTCTTCTCTGGAACAGACTAGCTGGCTGAGCCGGAACTTAGAAGTGAAAGCTCAGCCTCAGATTTTGCCAGATGACTTCAACATTGAAGATGTGAATGGTAATATGGTTTTGTTTGACTTTTCACTGCTTTCTGCCCTATGCTTAAGTCAGCAAGGAGTACAAGATGTTTGATAGTGTGTAGTTTGCATGAGATTGGAGTAACACACATGAAAAGTAAAACAAAAAATATGCATTATACTCCAATAACAGCATCAGCCTAAGCGGATTTAGGAAATATGTGCAGATTGCATACAGTACAGAGGAAATATTGCAGGTGCAAGCAATAAGTGGGACAGAACAGCATGGGGCATAAGGTACATCATTGTGGCAACATGCCCAGAAGTATTTCAACTGTAACACCAATATACAAATAACAGTTCTGTTTGGGAAGAAAATTAGGAAACAGCAAAATTTAAACAAGTCTGAAGGAAAAACAAAATTATTTTTTCCTCTTCTAGATACATCAATGGCACCTTCTTCAATGGTTTCTGCCTCCGCTCCTTCGATATACAGTGTCCAAGCTCTTTCTCTCCTTGCAGAAGTAAGTAGGAACCAGATTTGTAGTTGCTGCTCTCATCTGTGGGGTGGTTATTTATTGATGTTATTGAGCAGAGGAATATGTTAGGTCTTCCTGGTAGATTAAATGGGAGCTTAAATCTTTATTGAGGAACCCTATGGGCACACACATGCTAGCCTGAAATATGGCATGTTTTCCCATTTTGTCAGAAATACCAGTTAGAAGTTTAAAGAGACATTCTTTTCATTTTTAAGGTTCTTGCTTCTCTTTTGGACATGGTTTACCGAAGCGACGAGAAGGAGAAAGCTGTGCCATTGATTTCACGTTTGCTTTATTATGTATTCCCTTATCTACGCAATCACAGGTGACTTCTCTCTCTGCACGTGATTTTTCTTAAGTCTGATTTTTTTGACCACACTGTAGGCTTTTGCTTTTTCTTCTGTTTATCCCCTCCCCTGTTTGCATTTTAGTGAGGTACAAGCTATATTTTGCTCATGAGCTGGAGCCATTTGTTGTCTGAGCTTTGTGACAGCTCTGTTTAGCTGTAGGTGCTGTAGCCGGCTTTTTTGCCTTTACTTAAATCTCCCCTTTCCATGTATGTTAGGTAATGGAGGGAGGTTGTGGGATGGAGTGGCAGAGCACTAGGCAGGTCACAGGAGCCATCATGAAGTAGGAGGAGTACCTTATCTCCCTATACTCAGCCTAGTTTTCCAGCCAGAAGCATAGGTGTGGGAGAGATGGATTATATCCTCTGTCAACTGAACAGTATAACCCTTTTCCCACAGAGAAAGGAGGAGGGAGAGGAGAACACTTCCTTGCCATGGGGGTTTCCTTTCCATCTTCCAGGGTCTTATCGGTCCTGATACCTCAGGCTTCCTCACAGTTCTCTCCTGCCTTTCTCCCAGTGCTGTTCCCAGATTTCTTAGAAAGAAAAGACTCTTCTTTCTAGCAGCATTCTGCCAAGTTGCAGGAAGCACCTCTTCTCTTCTCTTCTCTTCTCTTCTCTTCTCTTCTCTTCTCTTCTCTTCTCTTCTCTTCTCTTCTCTTCTCTTCTCTTCTCTTCTCTTCCCTGCTTGCCACCAGTTCCATATTTCTGAGTTGGAGCTGCCCCTACTGTAGCAGGTATCAAGCTTTCCCTCTTTCTGGCTGCTGCCTTTTGGCTACTATATTTTTCTGAGCAGACTAATCTGTACTGAGGCGTGGGAGATCATCATCCACAGCTCGCAGGTGGGCTGGGTGGTGGGTGGAGTGGGGATTGTTTTGAGCATCACTTCGGTCACAGTCAAAACCACTAGCCAGTGTACAGTAGAAAGCAAAAAAGGGTATAGATGGTCAGGGAAGATATAACCAGGTATGCCTAAAAGGGGTGATGAGTTGAGCGTCACTGGGAAGTGAGCATTAAGGCCAGCAAGCCTCAGGGTGCAGCAGTGTTTGAAGACATTTCTATGCTCCTTCTCAAGGTGGGGTGCATTTAAAAAGATGCAGAGAAATTTAGGGGAGCTATTCTTTTCTATTTGTTCTATTTGTGCATTTTCCACGTGTCTGTTACAATGTTTTCTGCTTACTTCACCTCTAACCGAGTCAGTCAGGTTCTGGATGTATGGAGTGCATGTCACTCTTGTTGACCGGGGCATACACCACCTTGCACATGCATCCCATGTCCTCCCTATTCACAGCCGATATGGAAAACCCTGCATGGAGCCACCACTGAATCTGTTCCTGGGAATGCTGGCATCATGATACTGTGCCTGGCCTGCTGCGAGCCAGCAGCTGCAAGACAAACCCTCATTCTATCTCTGCCCAATGTTTGGAAACAGCACAGTTAAAATTGTGATGGACACCATTGCTGTCAGGATGTCCTTGTGAACTGGTACAGGGCATAAATCACCACTTCTGCAATGCAAATGAAGCTCTGAATACCAGGAGTTAGTGAGCTTATTTCCTTGCAAAGAAGATACTGGCATGCCCTTTGGTCTGAGACTGATGGTTCAAAAGCCACAGGCATTGCTGTCAGGGTGAAATTGCTGGAGATGTCCTTTGATGGGTCTCCAGTGTTGGCCTGGCAAGGCCAGTAGTCTTTGTGATCTGTGTAGCCATAACCATAACAAGATGGTCACAGGTTAAGAACGTGGAGCCCCCATCAGGCCCATAGATGAGCTTTCTGATTATCATGTCATACAAGCTACTCAGTAGTTGGACTACAACCTCCGAGACTATCCAGGCCACTGTCCTCTGCACATTGGCGGATTGGTTGCAGAGCTCCACAAAAAGGCAGTAGCCTCACCACCACCACCTCGAAAACACAGGGGCTGCTTAAGTCTTCTGTGAAAGCGTGGTTCCAGCTCACAACAGAAGACTTGGATGACATCCCTTTTCAACCAAAAGTCATGTTTCTGTCTGTCTGAGCACCACCCCCACAACCCTGTTCAGCCATGGGCAAAGCAGTTACCATAGCAAGGATTCATAGCAGGATGCTGTTTGGCATCTGCATCCTCGGTGAAGCTGAGGTACTAGAGGACAAGCATTCATCTATACAGGATCCTTTTGCCTTGAGCCCAGTGCTCCTTCCTTACTGAGCCTTGCAGAGCATGGTGTCCAAATTTGGAGTGGGATGGTGCATAGGGCAGCACAAAGAGAAAACAGGAGTGTTGAGTGTGAGATTTTACACAGGTGATGATGAGATGAGAGCTGACATGTGAGTGTTATCTGGGTGACAGATTAAGCCTGCAGTGGTACCTTCTAAAGGGGTCTGCTGACAAAGATACAGAGTTTTTAGGAAACCTTTATTTGCAAAAGTTTTGAACCACACCTGTGATGGAGACAGACAGTACTGTGCTGTGATACGTCTAGTCTGAAAATATCTCCCCAAAGCAGGTACACTGGAAATGTGAGAAGTTTCTGCACAAACTGTTTTGATCTACTGATCTCTTACTGCTCCAAGTTATGAGCTGACTTAGACATAGCCTGTTGCTGAGTGAATTAGGTTAGAAGTTCTGGGGAACCCTGTAGTTTGTTTTCCGGTTACATAAACTCAACTTTAAACATTATATCCATTTATCATCCTTCTTTCCTCAGTGCCTACAACGTTCCCAGTTTTCGTGCTGGTGCCCAGTTGCTCAGCTCATTGAGTGGATATGCCTATACCAAGCGAGCCTGGAAAAAAGAAGTTCTCGAGTTGTATATGGATCCAGCTTTTTTCCAGATGGACACTTCATGCACTCAGTAAGACGTGACATTGTAGCACTCCAAGATTCTGTTCTGAATTTGCAAAGAAAGGGTTTAAAGGAGATCGGCTAATATGGGAAAGAAAATTCTGTACTTTCTTACAGAATGTAATAATGTTAAAAATGGATCTCAACCTCTAATTCTACTAAATACCTTATAAGCACTTAAGTTTTTATTACAGTGCATATGACTGAACTTGTCCTACACTGATACTTCCCGTAGTGATTAGGGAACTGCATACAGGAGAGCTGGAAGACCTAGAATGCAGTATGTGTTAAACCAGATAAGAGTCTGCATATTGAAAACCATTTGGAAACTGTTTCCTTGTATGAAATATTTGACCAAAATCTTTTCTAAAGTGAATTTATACAAAAGCTTTCTCTGGTTATCTAATTCCTTTTATATGTTGTTCAGTTGGAGATCCATTATTGATCATCTTCTAACGCACGAGAAAACTATGTTTAAAGATTTGATGAGTAAGTATCAGTTACTGATTACTTATTTCTACATTAATTTGAAATCTACTTGCATTTGAGCTATTGGTGCATTTTTAATATACTAATATATCAATAAAATGCAGACAGTACCGTATTTGTGTAATGGACTACGTTGTCACCTTTATTCACAACTAAAATCTATGCCAAGTTAATTCTTTATTTTGGTCTTGTCTAAAACACACCATAAGCATTTTTGTTCTAGAACTGCTTGTGTTGGACTCTCTTCACATTTTGCCATAATTTTATGTTACTGAAGTGTGATCTTTTGCAGCTGTTCCCTGTTAGAAAGCAAGGAGACTTTAGCTAATGTTCTGGTCTCTGTATACTGGCATCGCACTGTAGGAACGTGATGCACCAGTACAGCAAACCTTTGATCAACATGCTTTGATCTCTAATTCAGGCTTGAGGAGAGTGTCCTGGGAATAAGTCATGGGAGAAAGGATGGGATAGGACCCCATAAATTTGCCTAAAGCATCAAAAGAAAAAGCAGCTTCAGTCTCTTTTTCAGATCTTCGAAAAGAATAGTCGAAGGTTTACAATTCACTAATCAGTAGACCCAAAGAGAGCTTTTCTTTTTAAAAGATTTCAGGACATAAGACTTATTTTCAGCCCAAAACACAAGAAGTCTTTATATGGTAGATAATTCTTATCTCTGTTATAGATATGCCGAGCAGCGCCTTAAAACTGTACCCCAGTTTTGAGCAAAAAGCAATGTTGTTGAAGCGGCAAGCTTTTGCTGTCTTTAGTGGAGAGATTGATCAGTATCATCTCTATCTTCCCTTAATTCAAGGTAAGATTTGTAATTTCACCTGCCTTTTTTTTTTCCAGCTGTAACACGTACCTAAATCATGTAAGAAAGGAATGTCGCTATTTTCCAACACATACTTCCATTTCTTAGAAGTTTGGAACAAAATTCATGGTGGTGTGAATGTCTGCATTCTTACAAGTAAATTATCTCATTAAGAGCAAGACAAAAATCTGGATTCCAAAGCCTTTGATCTGGAACTATAACTGGAAACAATCCTTTCGTGGCAATCTTCCAGCCACTCCTGTGCTGTTGTTCTCCTTAAATGTCAGTTTTGACAAAGTTTTGTCTAATATAAAACCACCATGTATTCATTTCTGAATCTTCACTTTTTCTGAATCACAGTTTTGTTAACAGAGTACAAAGGATTCAGCCCAACACTGATGATAAAATACTTCTGTTTCACCAACTTCTACATTTTTTATTTCCCAAAGCAATGCACATTCAGGAAAACAGGGTTTTTTGAGCTTTTTTCATGTTTATTTCAGAACGACTGACTGAGAACCTGCGAGTTGGGCAGACTTCTATAGTTGCTGCACAGATGTTTCTCTTCTTTAGAGTCCTTTTGTTAAGGATTTCTCCCCAGCATCTAACCTCATTGTGGCCAATTATGGTAACTGAATTGGTAAGGAATAAGTAGTGATTTGAAACTAATTAGTGTGTGTGGTTTTTTCCATTTCATCTTTTTCTCCCTTCCAAATACAGCTGCTGTTTGAAAAGGTATGCTTTCATAGCTTTACCTTAGTCTGATAATTTGGGAAAAGATTTAACTTTGTCATTAGGAAATACCTTTTTGATTCATTTTGTTGTTGTTGTTGTTAATGTAATCTCTTACATGATTTCTTAATTTGTTGCAAGTGATAAGAGTAAACTAAGAATCTGTAGTTCTTTATACTATGTGAAGCCTATCTTTTTTGTCACTGAGTTGTATAAATGTTTCAGCACCCTCATAAATAATCTATTTCTTTGAAGATCCAGACATTTCTACAGTTGGAAGAAGATTTAACTGAGGAAGATGAACCATCAAAGTAAGAATTACCATTTGTCTAACAAAGAACTTGTGAAAGCTGGTAACAATTGTACTTGTTCTGTACCTGTAAATCAATCTTTCTTTCTTTCTTTCTTTAAATCTCTGGAATAGGGAGGAAACAACAGGATTTTTTTCCTATTCTATTTGTGTATTTCTGTTACTGATGAATCATTGTTTAGGAATTTTTTAGCAGCTAAAATAGTGATATTAAAAAAAACATAAGTACCACTTATTAGTTGCATGCAAGAAGTTAAGAGATGCTGAGTCCGCATTTGAATATCTTAACATGTTGACATTTTTTCTGAATATTTTAAATTACTTTTTCATCTAGCAGCCTTTTATGTTAATCGCAGTGCTCACAGAATAAAAATAGGTTTTGTTGCACACAGGTGCAAGCACTTATTTGTGTAAATGTGTATGTTTCTCTTTTGCTGAATGAGAAACAGTAGATTTATGTTTTAATGGTGCACTTATCACAGGAGCAACAGCAAGATAAGCAAACAAAAAGTCTCAGGTGATGGCAGCGGAACTGACATACAGCAGAATGAACTATCCTTGTACTTATCAGCTTGTAAGTTTTTGGACACAGCACTTTCATTTCCACCTGACAGGATGCAGTTGTTTCAAATGTAAGTCCTCTGATTACTTACCTGTTCTCCAAGTTGTTACCATTCTTATTCTTTAAGTAATTCCAGATCTCTTTTCTTCTAGGCTTAATTTTGCCATCAGTTCTTTTACAAGCACAGATGTTGATATTCAGACAAATGTAATTCTGGATATTTGGAAAACCAATTGGTCTTGTCACTGTAGGAAGGTTTCACCATCCTTATTAGGAGGCTCTCTTAACTTGGAAAAACTGGGAGAAGGATGGAAACTGTACTTTGCACACGCTTGGGAAATTTTTTGAGCCAGTTGCAATTAAATACTGAAATGAGTAACATCCTTATTTGTCTCTGGCAATAGGATAAATTTATAGTTATGACAGCCCTCTCTGTAAACAAACCAGTTCTCTAATAAGTTATGTATAATCCAAACAAAGATATTTTTTTTCTGCCTGTCTTCTTACCAAGTAATCTATTTGTTTCAGGTACAAATGGGCATTTGTCCCAGAGATGGACATAGAGTCGTCTACTGTGACCTCTCATCTGGTAGAAAATCATCAAGAATGCAGACCACACATTATAAGAATCATGGATCTGCTCAAGATGAAATATGGGGTAAAGAAAGAATGCTTTGCTTGAATCTTTTTTCTTAGTCCCTTAGCTTACTTTTCTAAACAAACTGCAAAAATTTTAAGTTAGGCCACAGGTTTTTAGATATTCTAATAAGATTCAAGAGGCTTTTGAAAATTATCTGCCAGCTTTCATATATATATCTTGAAGATATCAGATTGCTTTTAAGTGAGAAAACGATAGGTAGTTTTCTTATTACTCCCTTAAATCTGCCCAGAACCACCCAGTTAAAACAATTTGTCTCAGACAGGACTGGTATTTATGAAAAAGGCTGCTGTACTTTGTCAAAAAAAGTTCACCACAATATCATTTTAAATTACCATTAAGATTTAATGTTCTTTCAGAAAATGAAATAGGACATTAGTGTTTCGGAGATGTACCTCTGTATTCTGTATTCTGTATTCTGTACTGTGAAAACTAGTCCAAAATTGCTGTGTTCTGAACTTGTGAGACTTGGATTTAATGAAACCATTAAGCTGAACATAGAAATAATTCAGTATACCATCTATACAATTTATACTGTGATTCAGCTCTAGTCTGTGTATCTCTTAGTATGAAAAAAGTGTATAGTACAGGGTTCAGACAAGCCATAAGAGCATTGTATCTTAATGTAAAACCCTTAGTAAATATAGATTTGTTTGCTTACAGGAAACAAACAACACTGAGGGAATTACCAAGAAGCACAAATGTCCTCTTTTGAACTTCCGCTATATATCTAGCATCACCCAGCTTATGCCCTTCTTCAAAACTCTGTGTTGTGCATTTACAACAAATGGGAATGAATCCCAGAATTCACATATTCAAGCATCTCTCTCTGTGGACTATGTTGGCAGTAAAGGCATAAAGATCTTGCAACAGCTTGAAGAGAGCGTAGAATGTGACTTCCTGGAAAACATGGAAAGTTAAGCCACATGTCAGATGCTTGGCTCGTGGTGAATAAAGAGCAAAAAAAGGGAAGACTGCAATTACTCTCCTCTTTTTTCCCCAGTTTTGAAACCATATTTTTGGGTTTTATTCCTGCTGTTGTGGAGTGCTCTTCAATAATCCAGGCTTTTGAGTTGGTGTTAAAAAGCAGGATTCTACAGTATCTGGGATGGGGAGGGGGAGTATGATTTAGTAGTAATTTATCACAGTTACTGTATTCTTCTACCTTTTTTTTCAATGTGAAGGATTAAAGAGATTTTGTAAATAAAGGAAGAATATTTTTGACTTGGTGAAAGTAGCAACTGAACCATTTATCCAGTAACTCCTCAAGTAAGTATTTTAAACAGCTTTTGAAAATGTGTTCTGAAAGTGAATTTAAGAAAAAGCTACTAATTGCATGTCAGTGTACAATCAGGGTGCACATAAGTCATTTCCTGAGGTAAAAGGCCGCTTCTACTTCTCCTTTCTTTAACTTGTCCTAAAACTTACCAACCTCTAAACAGATCACCCAAATTTCAAACAGATGTATTTTATAAATCTTAGCATTGTGCACATAACTGCAAACTGGCCGTGTTTGTAATTTCAACTCTGTGCTATAATAGCATTCTTCAGGATTAATGATTCCTAAATAAAAGATAAATACATAAATAAAAGACAAACCTATGCAATAACATTTTGTAATTTACATTAGTTGAAGGTTTTTTTATTTTAATTAATTGACTAAAATATTCTAATTCAGTATTTTAAATTAAAAGACTTCATTCTTTCAGTGACTAAGGTCACTTTGCAACTTCTGAAATGCAAATAATTGAAGATAATTCTGTAAAAATATAAATTGCTCTATACCAACAGCCTAGTTAAAATGGAAAGAAAATTCTTTTTTTTTAAAGAACGCTTTTTATACAAAAGAATGTATTTGGCTGTTCGTAGGTGTTAATAGAGGTAGAGAGATCATCTACAGTGCCACGACTACAGTAATGTTCAAGGTGCAGCGTATTTTGGAACTGCACTGCTACCACTGCCCAGGAACTGGGAGAGAAGGATTAGTTCTAGCACCAAACAGCGCAGCTGCATGTCTGAAGGATATTTCTGATAGCCAGTGGATAAGCATTATCATAGCAACACACACAACTAAAGGTTCAGTAAGAATTTTTTTTAAATGAGGAGGTGGACTCCATTGAATTTTCATATTCAGTAGATTATCTAACTGAATTTGTGAAGCTAATTTGTCTGGGAGGGGAAGTTTAGCACATTTTTTATGGTGAAAAGCTTTGTCTGCCTTTTTTTTTTTTTTTTAAACCATCTTTGCCTCCAACTAAGTTGATTTTGTAAGATATACCTGCAGACTGGTACATGCTTTTTGTGTGTTATTTTGTGTTGTTATTTGGAACATCGCAACTGAGGTAAATGTGCTGGGTATCAGACTTCACCACTGTCATTTTGCTAACTAAAAAAGAATATACAAAATATATGGTTTAATATCACCAGGTTGTGAGGTCAGGGTTGTTTGGGTTTTTTTTCAATACCCAAACAACAAACATGGAAGGCTAATCTGCAGTGGTTTCTTACCTACATATGTATGAAGTTTTCATCTTTGGATTATAAACTAAAATAATGAAACACTGAACAATGTGCTTTACTATGATAATGCTGTAATGCTCTATGAAGAAAATACTAAAATAGGTGTATGCTAAACTTAAATAGCTTATGTGCATTTTTACAGTTAAGGAAAATAATAGACTGAAATGTAATGTGCAGTCACTAAGAATGTGAATTATCTGTATTATATAATTTATTAATGATCTCTAATGCTGTTGGAATGTGCACAAGCGAAAAGTTATCCTTTTAAAGCATTACTTGAAAATTGGAGCAGGTATTTTTGAAATGTTGTGTTCATTACTTACAAATATTCAATAATTTTTAAAGAGAATATTGCTAATACTGAAGATGATTTGGTAGGGTTTTTTTCAGCTTTCTGGTGGTTGCTTTCCATGCTTGGGTATTTCTCTTAAAATCCTGATGAGATACTGTCAGATGGGCTATTAAAATCTAAGACAGCTTTTTGCCATCAAATCTTTCGTTTTACATTCTCCCATAAGCTATATAAACCTGTGCTTTCACATAGTTTCCACACTAACTGAAGATGGTGAAACAGTAACTTCAAGGGGTTTATCATCTTTTCCCTTGAGAAAAGAATGTCGCGTTCTGCCTATTTGAGATGTGCAAGGGATTGGAGATCAGTTGCTTCCTCCTTGGTGGTGAACTTTAAAAACTCAATGACTTAGGTCTGTATAACTTCTAGGATGATTTTACCATCTACAAAAACACCACTTGCTTCTAACTCCTGCCTTCGTACTTAAATTTACCTTTATTCTGTGGTCCTGCAGGTGGCTCCTTTAAACAGCCTCAGATATTTGTGACTTGCAGAATCTAATTCTTATTAGGAAAAATTCCTTTTAAATTATTATATAAGCAGATGCTGTATCATTCTAGATAGGGTGTGAATAAGGAGGAAAAGGTTCTATCTTAAAAAGTACTACTTGGGTAGTGGAGGGGCACAGTTCCATAGGCCTAAAAATATCTCTAGCTGCATAACTTTATTCCTTTTCTATATGGGACTAACTGTAGTTATTTTACTTCTTATGCTTACTGCTGTTAAATCCACGCAAAGGAAGGCTATGCTGCTCTAACACTGGTATTGCCAAAGCAGAATAACTTAACAGTAGATGAATCTGAAAAAAACTTTTGCCTCAAACTCAGTATCAAGAACAGGAGAGAATATGCTTTTGCTTTGCTGTGTAGTTCTTTGCTTGTTTTCAGAATACCCAAGCATGGCTCTCTCTTTCAGATACTTCAGCTGAGATAGTATAGCAACGGTGCATGATAAACAGAGGGATATATATTTAAATATGCAAAAGGATTTCATTTTCCAGAAGGAAAAAAAAAGTAGCAGGTACAAACAAGGTAATTTACAAAGAACAGCAGAACTCAAAATATGGAGCATTAAGCAGTGGTTAAGTGTTTTCAATATTATATTTGAATGTAATTCTTCTAGTAATATTAAATGTTATTTTGAAATACCTTTTCAAATGCAATTGTCATTTTTCACACTAGCTTTACTGCTCACACACCAACTTTACTTTTTATCTGATTCTGTAAAAGAAGAGGAACTGCATGGAGAAGATGGAGGAAGCTGCTGCTGCAGCATCAGGGGGGTTTTTTGTTGACCTACAGGCACTGAGCTATTGTTCAGGAAGAGTACCTCTCCCTGGGATATTAAGGTCTGCTGTTGAATAATGCCTTCTCTGTGTGCCAGAGTTTTCCAATCTTCAATCTGTATGCTGTTACATGTTTAGGACAAATGCCCTGAAAGTACTGCCTTTTCATTTGGAAGGAAGAAAACTCTTCCATACAACTGAGCTTGAAAATCTAAGGCCAGAGAAGTATGGGTTGGCCATTTATGTTTGGCAGTAACAACAGACTTCCATCTTCTGCAATCACTGTTGCTGTGCAGCTCCCCTACTTAAATACTGTTTTTCTCCTCGTGATCAGTTCCCAGAGCTTAAGATGAGGCCAACAGCAGTGGTGATTGCACAGCAGATTGGGTTGTTGGATCCCATTTCTGCAAAGAGATCAAAGGAATGGAGGAAGCAGGCAGATGGAAAAAAAATAAATGATTGATCAAAACTGATGACACTTCCAGACAGAGGTGGAGGTATGTTTTCCGTGATCATTGCATGATCAGAGGCAACTGTGCAGGCATAATGTATTCCTTGTAACCCAAATACAGTAATTGGTCTCATTTATGTTGGTGGGCAGTGTTGTGAGGCCTTAATATGGCTGGGGGAGGGAGGAAGGAGGCTTTTGTTGAATCTAGCAGGGGAAAGCACTTCCCTCAACGGCTGTTGCAGGCTGCTCCTCAACTAAACACTGTTTCTCACAGTTTTCTGCTTGAGAAACTGGCTGCCATCGCCCTGGACAGACGCACCCTCTGCTGGGTTAAAAACTAGCTGGATGGCCAGGCCCCAAGACTCATTGTAAATGGAGTTAAATCCAGTTGGAGGCAGGTCACAGGTGGTGTTCCCCAGGGCTCAGTGCTGGGTCCAGTTCTGTTCAATTTCTTTATGGATGATCTGGACAAGGGGATTGAATGTACCCTTAGTAATTTTTCGGATGACACTAAGCTGGGAGGAAGTGTCAATCTGCTTCAGGGTAGGGAGGCTTTGTAGAGAGACCAGAACAGGCTGGATTGATGGGCTGAGACCAACAGGATGGAGTTCAGCAAGGCTGCTGGGAAATGGATTGAGGAATGGTTAAGTGAACAAGGACATGAGAATGTTGAGAATTGGATTGAGGAATGGTTAAGTGAACAAGGACATGATTCAATGGGAAAGCTTTGTGAGACACCTATAGTATAAATGGAAACTTTGTTAAACTCTGAGTGTGGGTACGGACTGAAAGAAGAGTAAGCATGCAAGGAGGAACCTCTAAGAAGAAATTTCTAAGGGACAAGCGGATCTTTCACAAGGAAACAGGATGGAACACTGAGCCCAACTGTAACTGCAATGTAACTGCAAGAAGATAAACAGAGCTTGAAAGTAACAGCATAGCAACAATGAATCAACAGGACAAATAGTTTTAGTAACTAATCATGTAGAGGCCATAACAAAGCATCTTTTGAATGTTAAGATATATAATCCGGGTTGATTTTGAATAAAGTCGAAGCTTGCTTTATCACTCATACTGAGTCATCTGCTTGCTTCCCTCGCCCGTTGCACAAGGCTAAGTGTGGAGTCCTGCACTTGGGGCACAACAAGCCTGTGCAGTGCTACAGGCTTTGGGAAGAGCAGCTGGGAAGTTTCCGGGCAGAGAAGGACCTGGGGGTGTTGGTGACAGCAGCTGAGCATGAGCCAGCAGTGGCCCAGGTGGCCATGGGGGCCAGTGGCATCCTGGCTTGGGTCAGAAACAGCGTGGTCAGCAGGACCAGGGTGGGGATGGTGCCCCTGTGCTCAGCGCTGGCGAGGCCGCACCTCGAATCCTGTGTTCAGTGTTGGGCCCATCAATACAAGAAGGACACTGAAGGGCTGGAGCACATCCAGAGAAGAGAATGGAGCTGGAGAAGGGGCTGGAGAACAAGCGTTATGAGGAGTGTCTGGGGTTGTTCAGCCTGGGGAAAAGAAGGCTGAGGGGAGACCTCATCGCTGCCTACAACTGCCTGAAAGAAGGGTGGGGGTCATGGGGTTGGTCTCTTCACCCAAGCAACAGGTGATAGGATGGGAGAGAATGGCCTCGAGTTGTACCAAGGCAAGTTCATATTAGACATTAGGAAGAATTTCTTCACTGAAAGGGTTCACAGGCACTGGCAGAGGCTGCCCAGGGGGGCGGTGGAGTCACGCTCCCTGGAATCACAGAATCACAGAATCACAGAATCACAAGGTTGGAAAGGACCCATTGGATCATCGAGTCCAACCGTTCCTAACACTCCCTAAACCATGTCCTTAAGTACTTCATCCACCCGTTCCTTAAACACCTCCAGGGAAGGCGACTCGACCACCTCCCTGGGCAGCCTGTTCCAGTACCCAATGACTCTTACTGTGAAGAATTTTTTTCTGATATCCAACCTGAACCTCCCCTGACGGAGCTTCAGGCCATTCCCTCTAGTCCTGTCCCCTGTCACTTGGGAGAAGAGGCCAGCTCCCTCCTCTCCACAACCTCCTTTCAGGTAGTTGTAGAGAGTAATAAGGTCTCCCCTCAGCCTCCTCTTCTCAAGGCTAAACAACCCCAGCTCTCTCAGCCGCTCCTCATAAGACTTGTTCTCCAGCCCCCTCACCAGCTTTGTTGCTCTTCTCTGGACACGCTCCAGAGCCTCAACATCCTTCTTGTGGTGAGGGGCCCAGAACTGAACACAGTATTCGAGGTGCGGTCTCACCAGTGCCGAGTACAGAGGGAGAATAACCTCCCTGGACCTGCTGGTGACCCCATTTCTGATACAAGCCAAGATGCCATTGGCCTTCTTGGCCACCTGGGCACACTGCTGGCTCATGTTCAGTCGGCTGTCAACCAGCACCCCCAGGTCCTTCTCTTCTGTGCAGCTCTCCAGCCATTCTTCCCCCAGTCTGTAGCGCTGCATAGGGTTGTTGTGCCCCAAGTGCAGGACCCGGCATTTGGTCTTGTTAAACCTCATCCCATTGGTCTCGGCCCAGCAGTCCAGCCTGTTCAGATCCCTTTGCAGAGCCTCCCTACCCTCCAGCAGGTCGACACTTCCTCCCAGCTTAGTGTCATCTGCAAACTTGCTGAGGGTGCACTCAATGCCTTCATCCAGGTCATTGATAAAGACATTGAACAGAGCTGGACCCAGTACTGAGCCCTGAGGAACTCCACTTGTGACTGGCCTCCAGCTGGAGTTAACTCCATTGACCACCACTCTCTGGGCCCGGCCATCCAACCATTTTTCAACCCAGGAGAGTGTGCGCCTGTCCAGGCCAGAGGCTGACAGTTTCTGAAGCAGAATGCTGTGAGAAACTGTGTCAAAGGCTTTACTGAAGTCCAAGAAGACTACATCCACAGCCTTTCCCCCATCCAGTAGTTGAGTGATTTTGTCATAGAAGGTGATCAGGTTAGTTTGGCAAGATCTGCCTTTTGTAAACCCATGTTGACTGGGCCTGATCACCCGGTTCTCTTGCGTGTGCTTCATGATAGCACTCAAGATTACCTGTTCCATGACTTTCCCTGGCACTGAGGTGAGACTGACAGGCCTGTAGTTCCCCGGATCCTCTCTGCAACCCTTCTTGTATATGGGCACAACATCAGCCAGCCTCCAGTCTAGTGGAACTTCCCCAGTCAGCCAGGACCTCTGGAAGATGATGGATAGGGGTTTGGAAAGGACATCTGCCAGTTCCTTCAATACTCTTGGGTGGATCCCATCCGGCCCCATAGACTTGTGGACGTCTAGCTGGGCAAGCAAGTCTCTAACCGCCTCCTCTTGGATCACGGGAGCCTCAATCTGCCCCTCTAACTCTTGGATTTGTAAACAGAAGGAACAACTTTCTTTGCTATTAAAGACTGAGGCGAAGAAGGCATTAAGTACCTCAGCCTTGTCCTTATCCCCTGTCACTGTTATTCCTTCTGCATCCACTAGAGACTGGATATTCTCCCTCGTCCTCCTTTTCCTGTTAATGTACTTGTAGAAAGACTTTTTGTTGTCTTTCACAGACTTAGCGAGTTTTAATTCTAGTTGGGCCTTGGCCCTCCTGATTTTTTCCCTGCACGATCTCACTTCGTCCCTGTAGTCCACCCAAGATGGAGGTGTTTAACAGACCAGAAGATACAGTTTAGTGGTGGGTAGGCACGGTTGGACTCTCAAAGCTCTCTTCCAACCCAATGATTCTACGATTCCCACGGTGAAAACGACCGTAGGGACACGCTGCGACACTGCGGAAATCCGGTCACCCAACCTGACCCCTCAGCGGGCGCTTCCCGGCGCTCCCCCACCTCACCCAGTCTCACTCAATTCATTGAAATGCTGTTGCCGCCCCCTGTCAGCAAGAGCAGCGGCTCAGCCCCGCCGCCGGCCGGGGCAGCGCAGCCTTCGCCCCCGCCCCGCGCTCCTCCCCTATGGTCACACCGATACATAAGACGCCGGCAGATAAACGCTCAGGCTGAGAGAGTTAGGGTTATTCAGCCTGGAGAAGAGAATGCTCCGAGGAGATCTTGTAGCGACTTTCCAGTACCTGAAGGGGCTGCAGGAAAGCTGGAGAGGAACTGTTTACAAAGGCTTGTAGTGATAGGATTAGGGGAAATTGCTTTAAATTGAAGGAGGGAAGATGTAGATTAGACATCAGTGTGAGAATTAATTGATAAGTTTTGCTGCAGCTGGTTTGTATGTTTAATTATCTTGTCATATAAATCTGTTTTGTATCAAGAGTTAATATGCAAACAATCTCCAGACATGGAGAAATAACCTGAAAGAATAAACACTCTCTTAGAGTTGCAAGAATTTATTGATATTGTCTTGTAAGATGTAGCTGGTTTAGGTCAAGAGATAACCTGAAGGAAGTCTACAGACATGGTTGGATAACCTAAAAAAATAAACATTCTTTGAGGACTTACACGGTTTTTCGTCTAAAACTATCATATATACCTACTGCTTTTGTAAGATGGGGTGCCTTTCCTAGAAGGGCATCCGATTCAGTGCTGAATTGTAAAATAAAAATATTATTGTCTTTGCTTCAAAGATTTTGTCCCTTTCAATATTTTACCAGTGAATAAGTGTTTTTTACTTTAGGAAGAAATTCCTCACAAAGAGGGTGTTGAAGCACTGGCACAGGTTGCCCAGGGAAGCTGTGAATGCCATTCCAAACCATTCCGTAATTCTATGATCTCTAACCACCACCTCGGCCACAGCAGAGGCCATAACTCTCTAAAGCTCTGACGCTGCCCACCATGGGGCCAGGCTGCTCCCGTCGATCCTGGTCTGACAGACAATACCCTGAGAACCACCCAAGCTAAGTGAACACTGCTCGGGACTGCCTGTGCCCTCTTGCATTTCAAGGCAATGGAGATTGAAGAGTGTAAATGATACTGAAAATGCTGGCAAATAAACAAGAAACATCATAATGATAAGTATCATAACGAGAAACCCCATCTCCCTTTTGATGTGCGAAAGCAGACAAGGGGGGCTGGGAGCGTACGTTAGAGCTTGGCGTTGTTCACCTTGAAGACCTTGGAAGTTGAAAATGAAGGAGCCAGCTAGCAGCATTTTACTGATAAGTAGGCATTGGAATGTAGAAAGCTGGCTGGATTTGGTTCAGGAGTTTGAAAACAGCCAGAGGAGACTGAGTCTGTGCAAAGCTCAAAAAGAAATATATTAATCCCGAGGAAGACTTCCTACTTCATCCCTAAGACCCCAGCCCACGACCATCAGGAGACACTACGCAGGTGCAAGACTGGAGCGAACTTTCCAGAACTAATTATAATACAAAGCGGGGATAGGGTATGAATATGTAGTAGGTGCTTATACCTATGCATGTCTTTACACTATAAGTAGCTGCTTGTTAAACTATACAGTGTGCAAGCTAGGAGGAGAACCCCCTTGCACCCCAGCGCTGGAAATAAACATACCTGCTTTATAACTCGTTTTGGGTTATAGGGTTTGATTCCGCAAAACACTTTGGCAGCCCTAATGTGGCTCCTGGTTCCCTCGTGGGATGAAATGGCAGTGGTAGTGGGGGAGCAGGGAAGGCAGCAATACTAACAATGCTGGCAAATAAACTCTCTGAGACTTGTTATGAAGTTTTAGCAAGCAAGCATCCTTTATCAGGGCTGGGCAACACAAAGGAGAGCTCTCCATCCATTGTGTGCAGTGAGCCAAGAGCTGGGACAGGATGGATTCCCCACTCACGTGCACAGGGATTAATCCTCCCAGAAATCTTATGCCTATTCTATTACTTTCCAAGGACTGATTTTATCCTTATTATGAACTTCACAACAGCCAAATCCCATGCTGATTTGAAGCTGGCTCCAGCTCTGCCTGATCCTGCACTGGAGATGGGAAAGGCTGCAAACAGAGGGGATTGCAGAAGACACAGCTGCTCAGCACAGACCACACTCTGCACACGGCGTGATCATCTCCAAACAGTGAACAGTGTCTGGAGAAACACTGAAGAAAAACATGCTGTCAGAGGGATGTTCTGTCTAACTTTCAAACAACACAATTACTTAGATGAAACTTTACATTGGGTGAAGTCAAAAATATTCCACTTTTTGTAATAGTAACTGCTTCTTGTATCAAAATCTCTTGATAATTTGGAGCATTGGAGCCAGCTCTGTCTGATCCTGCTCTGGAGATAGGAAAGGCTGCAAACGGACGGGATTGCAGCAGACACAGCTGCTCCGCGCAGATCACACTGTGCACAAGGCGTGAGCGTCTCCAAAGAATGCACAGTGTCTGCAAAAATAGTGTCTGAAGGAATCCACGCTGTCAGAGGGACATTCTGTCTGACTTTCACAACACACAGTTACTTGGATGAAACTTTACTTTAGCTTAAACCAAAAATATTCCACTTTTTCTAGCACTAACCGCTTCTCTAGAGCACCCGCACTCAGCAGGTACCGCCCAGCACCAACACCCCCCATCACCGCTGCAACCCCGCCCGCCCGGGGAAGGAGGAGGGGCCTAGGCGCGCAGGGGGCGGGGCGTAAGGGACCGGAAGTGTCTGAGGAGGGGGCGAGGCGGAAGTGCTGTCGCGGGGCGCTCCCTCCCCCCCTTCCCGCCCCGGCTGTAGCTGCGGCACAAAAGATGGCGGCGAAAACACTGGGTGGCATCCACCTCAGCGCGGTGAGCGGCGCGGGAGGGGGGCCGCGAGCGGGGACGAGCTTCTCCCGGGGGAGTGGACACTGCCTGGCAGCCATGGGGAGCGGGGCTGCCCGTGCGAGGCCCCATCGGGGCGTTCCGGGGAAGACGGAGGCGCCGCCCGAGCGACTCGTTGCTTTTCCATTAGGGGTGTCGGCCCGGGCTGGGGGCGAAGCCTCCTCGGCTCTCTGAGAGCAAAAGGTTGGCGGCCAATGGCGGGGAAGGGCGGGCGGCGGAGCCTTTTGCCTAAAATAAACCAGCCCTGCTCCTGTTTGGCTCGAACTTTCCTCTCTCGCCCTGCGCTGACCCCGGCGGGTCCCTGCCGGTTGGTGCCGAGGCTGTGCCGGGCGGCCCCGCCGGCGGGGAAAAGGGTCAGCCTGCCCGGCGGGGAAGCTGCAGCCCCTGGGTGGGTTGGTTATTGGGGGTGGGAAATAGGCCATCGTTTGCTTTGAGGTAGTTACGAACATGCTCATCTCTAATTGGAAGCTTGTAAAATAAAGTCGTGGTTGCTTTTTTGCAAGAGACCTAATTACATCTTAACAAGGGTGATGAATGTGCATGCAGCTAAATCCACTACTGTATTGTAGCAGCCTTCCAGTACTTAAAGGGTACCTACAGGAAAGCTGGAGAGGGGCTCTTTGTCAGGGAGTGCAGGGATAGGATGAGGGGTAATGGTTTTAAGCTGAAAGAGGGGAAGTTTAGATTAGGCATTAGGAAGAAGTGTTTTTCTGGAAGGCTGGTGAGGCACCGGAAGAGGTTGCCTGGAGAAGTCGTGGATGCCCTCTCCCTGGGTATGTTCAAGGCCAGGTTGGATGAGGCTTTGAGCAGCCTGATCCAGTGAGGGGTGTCCCTGTTCATCACAAGGGGCTTGGAACTTGATGATCTTCAGTGTCCTATTCAACCTATAAACCATTGTGTAGTTGTGCTTTTCAGTCGTAGTATTGCTTTTTGCTGTCCTTCTGTGACAGTTGGTCATTTTCTTATTGGTGCTAACACAAATGAAGTTCATACTGCTTTTTCAGTTGTCTGATACATCACTGATGAAATAGGAAGATTTTTAAACCCTTTCTGACTTCAGCTATCTATGATTAAGTCATGCTCATAGATAAACACACCTGGTTCATAACCACTTACAGAATAGTAGTAAGAAGCTGAATTGTTACAGTAAGTAACTTGTCAAACATTTGAGTGAAAACCTTACATTAATATGTTCTCAGCACTGCTTAAATTAATATGCCATTATTGAGGTTAGCTATAAATGTCATCTACTTGAAGTTCAAGAATTTTATTTCAAGTCTTTTAGTTCTTGTAAGCATTTGAAATCCCAAGTTTGTCTGGTATATTTTATTAGAGAACTTTTCTCCTCCTTCTTGAGATAACACAATGTTTTTTAAAAAACAGAAGAAGAGAGCTCTTATATTGTTTTTAATGTGTTGTTAATCTTGAAAAAAGTACGTATTGCAAGTCAGACTGCAGACTTAAAAATTGTTCTGAAGTTGAAATCACTTTATCAGGCTGAACTCTTACAGGTGAGAAATCCAAGCTGAAGTTTGTGCAATTGGTAACTGAGTTATTGTTAGAATGCTGTTTGGATTTGTTTGTCAGTAGTCTGGATTTTATGAAAGCTGTGATTTTTGTAGATTTTTGCTAAAGAAGTGAAACAGCTCTTACACTTTTTCAGTAGGTTGTGTCCTAGAGTGTAAAGGCTCTATTTTCTAGAGAACAGTAGAAACCTGATGGTGACAGTCTCTTCTGTCAGCAGCTGTTCTTTGAAAATAGGTTGGGTTTCAACAAAATGTTTACATTCATTTCAGAAGCAGGCAGTGTGAGCAGGCCTGGTAACTCGTTCACACACTGGCATTTATCTCCTTCTGTTGCTCTGTTAAATTTTCTGCTCAATTGCATGGTAAGACAGATCAGGGAAATGATCCAGGTCAAAAATAAGATTTAAAAAATATTTTTATTTTGGATCAGTTCCCTGATGTGGTTCATTGCACAGTCATGTAAGTGGACTGGTGTAACTGCGAGGGAGGAAGAAAGGAGAATGTATCAGGAAAGAAACAAGCAGCTAGGAGGGATAAAAACAAGGGCAGAGGGTGGTAAATGTCAGTGGGCTTGTTCACCAAAAAGTCCCAAAATACTTTTCTAAGACAAGACATTGTTCATTTGGGAGTTTGATTTGTGCATGCTTTATGACCTGCAAGGGATAGAAAAGTTCCAGTTTTCTTGGAAAATTAAAATTCCCAAAGCCATCTGTAACTTTTGAGAGAGAAGCTGCTCTATTCTTAAGTATTTGTTGGTCATAATTTCAGGAGATGCCCATCTTAGTGCAGCTGAGGTTATAATGTGCAGTGTATATGCAGTTTGAGGGAGAGGAAAGCTTAGTTTTATCTCCAAAAGTCATTTGGCTGCGCTTGGCCTCAGGAGAGAAAGTGAAACTAACCGAAACCCACTGAGTAGTAAAATGTAGTGGGCCCAGTGAACAAAGCAACTGAGTCATCTTGGTGGCGGAAAGTGTGGAATCACCAGGGAGCTCACCCTTTCCTACTGCGCTCATTGAACTTGATTTGTTCATGAGCTGATTAAAGTGGTGGTTTGTGAAGTAAAGTGCTAGGAGATGAAATGGGCTTAAATACTTCTTGATGAAATCATCAAGAAATGAGTTGTTGCTGACAGCTGGGTATGTTCTGAACCAAACTATGGCAGTAATGGCCTTAAACCATTATTCTGTTTTTTTTTAAATCTGGTTTTGCTGTGTGCCAGCATTTCAATACCTTGCACGAGCAAATGATATCTGCTCTGAGGTAGCTGTTCCTGTGAACTACCCTGTGGGATACTCGCTTGCCTTTTGCTGGGAGAGATATTAGAGCCAATAATCAGTTTCTTACAAGTTTTATATTCCTACCTGTATCTTGCCATTGTGTAGGAACAGTTTTAAGTTCCTAGTTCTGTGTATTGCCTTCCAGCCTTTCTCAAAACTTCACCACTTGAAACTGCGATCCGGAGAAATCAGCATAATTCTTGTGTTTGCTTATAGAAGATGCTGTTTCTTTAAAAGACAGTTCTTTTCAAAGTTAATCAGTAATATGCAGTAGTGAAACGAGGGATGGAGAAGCATTGTGTTAAACAGGCAACCTATGAAGAGATTTTCTTGCCATATACATGCACGCTTTGCTTCACAGGGATAAAAAGGATACGTATTTGTGATTATGTCAGTGTTGGTGACCCCAAGATTCCTTCCTTCATCAGCATTGTCTGGTGACCAGGGGAGGTTCACAACTGAACGTATGCCTCTATCAAAACTGCTTCACTGAGTCCATATTACCAAGGTTACAATGCTAGTAGTAATTCCAGAGATCCTAGTCCACCTGAATTGTATGGTTGGAGTTTTGCACTGGCTAGCAGCAGGGAAGTGTTTTAGCAGCTAGTTGAAGGGATGCTGCATGCTTGAACGCGCGTCTGTGTGGTGGGTTTATTTTTTTTTTTTCGTGTTACTGTTTGTTTTGACAAGGAAGGATTTTGGGTGGGGACGAAAGAACCCCATTTGTTTCTTGTGTGTTTTGATCATGAAACTTAGAGGACAAAGGAACATATTCTGCCAGCACTGTAAAAGATTGAAGTGAAGAGAATAATACGGAGATTTTTAAGATCCACTGAGTTACTGTGCAATGGAGAAAGAAACTGAAAGATCCTCTTAACCATGTGCTATGAAATATGTGAGGTTTCCGTTAATAGTTTTGATCTAATTTTTTTTTCTTCATTTCTAAATTATTTATAAATACCTGTTAGGAATTTTAAAGGGGGACACTGAGTTAACCTGAGTCAATTTACCAGATTTTATAAAATTGGAGTTTTAAAGCATAGGTGGCAATGAAGAAAATGAAGTCTATTCATACTTGTACTCTAGCTCAATGGAGATATGCAGGGATTAAGTTACAGTCAGAAAGCGTGCCCTGTTCTCTTGTAACCTTAGAGTCAACCTTGGCAATTGATGTTGACCTCAACTAGGGTTACTGCCTTAGTCCTGCTCTGGTACCTTGTAGCATTGTTCCATTTTGCTGATAAGTGAATTTTGAGACCAGAAGTGGTTTCCTGCTTTTATTTAGACTTTACTAACTATATAAAAGTGCTTGTCATTGTAACATTTCTGTAAAATTCATGAAGTATGGATATGTACACAGTATTTTTAATTATTTTTCTGAATTTATATATATTTTTGTATTATGTATATTGTATTATTTGGTGTAACTGCACTATACAAGAACTGTTTTCAGCGTTATTCATATTCATAGATACTGCTTTTTGTGCCATCAACATAGCTATGCCAGCAAGACTTAATCGTGTATGTGCAGTGGGTTAGCGATAAAGGCCTTGTAGAAGTATAATTACAGATATTCTCAGTGGTAATGTAAATGCTACTCTGTCAGTTCCAGCTGCTATAGTTCTCCAAATATTGCATTGAGAAATCCTTAAGTTATGTGGATATTTAATGATGGGTTTCCTAGTCTTTTGATCTATGTGAATATATATGAGCCCCGGCTTTCATAAATTACTTGAGAATATCTTTGTCACCAACATCTATAAGATACATAAATAGGTAGTTAATTTACATATTCTTATCTAGCCCTAGTAGTGTTGCTCTGGTTACATCTTGTTATAAGTGAGGATAAAATGTATGAGATCAAATTGCCAGAAGCTTAAAACTAGTTGAGAAAATCTAATGGGTGATTTTTGATCAATATGGGCAATGGCAGCAATGACATCAGACAGTGAGCCACAGAGTATATTATGTGCTGCTCGCTTCTCAGATTAAGTTTAATACTCATGGTTTAAGATGTACATTTCTAACTTCTGAAAGTATGCGCCTCTGTTACTAGATTTGGACTAAGGCTTTGATGTTTTCTGTAATGTCAAGCATCAGTATATAGCAATAGTTCCTTAGATTTTTATAATGATAAAGAGAGTTTTATAGGATGACAGTGTAACGCATGCTCAGAATGAAGTATGATACTGTGCTGAATTCTGTATGGCTCTTTGGTCTTTAGTAGCTGTATTAATGTTCCTTTTAGCAGGTGTTAGTATGATGATACCTAGAAGTAAATTACAGCCTTTTGGTAGTGTTGTACAAACCAGCTTCGTTTAATGTTACTTTATTTAACATACTGTATTCTGGTTTGGTATCATTGAAGAGCACAAACTAATGCCATTGTTGTGGTTTATTGCAGCTTTGTCCAAAGTTCTTGCATACCAACTCTACCAGTCACACCTGGCCTTTCAGTGCAATTGCAGAACTCATAGGTATGTGGATCAATAGTTTGCCTGAGTACTTGATGTTAGTATCTTTTTTCTTATTGTAAAACTTTTTTCCTTCAGGTAGGGAAAGGAATTGATCCTGTTGTTACCATTCAGAATCTTACATTTATTTTTTTTTTTGTACAGTCAGATTGACTTTTTTTCTTAACACCATATGTATTACCTGGCATCAGTTGCAGGGGCCTTGTAGAAATTGCTGATTTCTTTTTACTGAATTTATTAAGAATTGCCAAACAGAAGACTGTGGGACCAATTCCTTCTTTTCTAGTCCACCAAATGCAAGCCTACTGCTTTTGCTGTTCCTGGGCCCAGAGAGTGCACATTCCAAAGGTGTGCATGCACATTCGCATTCTGTACAGACACAGTTGGCGGATTAGCACAGACAGCAAGACAATAACTTTGCAAGAACCCACATAAACACAAGCAATGCTCAAAACGTGAACAGCACAAATGACCTTATTCTGTTCCTGCTTCCTGGTTAACCAGGTTTAAAGTTCATTAGTGGCACATATGCATACTTTCACTCACTTATCACTTATACTTACCGATGTTTCTGGATGTTTCACAAAGACCTGGGAGTCATTCCACTACTTGTATCCTGGGCTTTTTACCAGTCTTTGGCTTAGACCTTTGATCTCAATGGTTGCTTATTTCTTTGATCTTGTTGGCTTGTCCAGCCTGATGTTTGCTAGCAGAATGAACATGTACAGGTGCACACTGAGAATAGAGCACGCTCATGCATGATGTTAGAAATAATGTTTAGTCAGAATTACAACAGGGTAGCACAGAGTCCAATCATATAACCTACTGACTGGCTGCCAGCTTGCACACAGCCAGCCTGTGTAATTTGTCCTCCCCTGCCCATTGTACCATTCTTCTCCCATCCACTTTGACCTTTTTCTTTTCTTTGATGCTTCCTCAAAACATCCAATAACAACTTTTTCATGTTGTCACAATACCCCTCTAGCATCCTAATTTTCTTCTTTTGGGTTGCCAAGTTTCTGGCTGAACTTCTTCAGGGTTATATGTGAGTGGTTCCTTTTAATGGTCGATCCAGCAGTGTCCTAAGAAGTATGGCTCTTCGTAACTGTCTCTGTCATCTGCTGTTAGCTAGGGCTTGTATATCTGTTTAATTTATTAGCTCCTGTTGATTGTCTTGCCTTTGATTTTTTTTTTAATAGCTGTTAATGGGATATCTTCAGAGTTGCTTGTTTCCCACATTGGAGAATGATTAGCATACTTTCTTTAACTGGTTCCTCAAAATAAAGGTGTGGTTTGGAGAGACTTGCCAAGCTTATCTAACAGTTGGCTGCTGCCAAAGGGAGCAACTCTTGTGGTCACACATTCCTTCGCTTCCTGTGAATGAGTTTTGCTATTGCTAATACAGAAAACTAACCTAACAAAAGAAAGCAGGAATTTTTTCAGCTAGATCCAGCCAGAGCTGTCACAAAGGAGGAAACCAGAACCCACGTGGCTGCAGGATTGGCTGGCTGGTGTGGGGGTAACAATATTAAGTCATTCCAGCTCTTTTATCACCCCATCCCATACTTGACTGGAATGACTGTAAATGTGTTGTGGAAGGCATGCAAACTTGTCTTTTTCCTTTGCCATAGTTTGTCATATGTGTTGCTTTAATAAAGCCTCAAAAGCGTAGCAACAAATTAGTTGTAAAAGCTCCTACTTAGTCATGTTGATTTTTAAGTATGTAGTATTTCATGTGCTATGTAAGGCTATACCACATGTGAAGTTATCAAGTAATATAAATACGATTTTAGTTGATGCAAATTTGCCTTAAACGGTAATGATCTGCATGCTAAAATTTGCCTTCTGAGGTCTGATCCCTCCTGTCAACTTTTTGCGAATTATGTTGATGGCTTCTTCCATTAGTCCTCAGTCTGGGGAAGATGAGGGGGAAGAGATGTGTTATGGCAGTTGAGATTTAATCTAGCTTTGCTGCCAAGAAATGTTTGTGGAGTCATGGTTTGTTTGTGGTAGTAGTGTTGCAAACTCTTTCAATTCCTGTAAAAGAAAGTTTGGTTTAAAACATTTGGTGTAAAGACTTCCCTTCTGTGAAAGTCATACCTTCTTAGAGTTGAACAACTTGCCCTAGCGGAATACATATTTGTGACAGTGAGCTGTGTCAAATGGAAGTGATAGGGTAGCAGACCAGTGGTAATTTTTTTTACTGAGATCCCTTGCACCTGCGAAATCAAAATTCCGGGTTTTGCAGAACAATGTGGGATGCAGGGACATGAGCTTCAGGTTTTTTTCTTGTCTGTTTTTAGTGTCTCAAATTTGATTATGTGAAGCTATGATAGTATTTCGAATGTGATTTCCCAATTAAAGCCTACAGCAGGCAAGGTCTTGTTACAGCCATGTATATTGATGTGCTGTTGTCTGCATTGTGGACAATAACCTAGGCTCGTGAGAGAGTCAGAAGGATGTTTGCATGGCTGGGAGAAAGTACATGTTGCCACATCTACTTGGGAGACAGGAAATGAAAATAGAAACTTGTCTTAGTTTCGTTTTCTGTTCTGGCATTTGAGCTGTTCCCCTCCACCTAAATTTTTGCATATGTATTATAGTCATCTGTAACAGCTGAGAAATGGTGAGTTGTTTTCAGGCAAGGTTTGCCAGGTTTTGATGCAGCTGTATCATTGTAATCTTTTGATTTAATGTTTTAATCTATAAAGACAACAGTGGTTTAGGAAACTTAAGTTTTAGCAGAATGTTTACTTAATTGAAAACTATGGCTTTTTGCTTCTGTGCAAAAGTTGATTAATAATCAGTGGCTTGGTTGAGAAACTTTAATCTATGCCAGCACAAAATTTCTGCAACCGTATTACATACCTAACTGGATCTGAAAATAGCCACAATTTTAGAGCACTATTAGTTTAGCATGCGAGTCTTCAGGGTCATAGGCCCACAATTAGGGAACTGCAGTAAGCTGCCATATTCACCTAGTAAGCATATGTGCAAGCGTAGCACTATGATAAAGGTGGGGTAGCTATTCAATATAGCTGTTTGACAGTGCTGCAAGACAAACATTTAGCAGATTATGTTTATAATACTGGTAGATAAAGGCTCCATTGTGTGTGACATACGGATTTAAGTAGTTTCGAGTTACTGTCTGATGTCTTTGCTGGAATTAAACACTTCAAAATATGTTCACACTTAAACTGTTCAATTTTTGCTTTATTATTCTACTGTTTGCTTTCTTTCTCATCAGATAATGCCTATGATCCAGATGTGAGTGCTAAACAAATATGGATAGACAAAACGGTGATAAACGACAACATATGCTTGACGTTCACTGATAATGGAAATGGTATGAACTCGGAGAAGCTGCACAAAATGCTAAGGTGGATAATTTCTTTTGCCATTTTTTTTCTTGTGAAAATTCTAGCTTCTAGTTCTGTTATTGCTCAGCTTATTCCTTTTTCTTATGTGTAATCGACTAATTTTGTTCATAAACTTAACATTTCTGAAAGTGAGTGATTATCCAAATGAGACTTTAGAATGAAGAGATGCTAGTAAAACTTCCACACACATTCGTCAGTGTATTTTTATCTTAAGACTTTCTTGTACTCTCTCTGTCAGCCTTCACGCTTAACTTTCTGTGCAGTGGTGGTGCTATGTGAATTCTGTTTAGGGCCCTTTGGCACAGATAAGGAGGGGTTAATATTTTTTTTTTATTCAAGATCGCTTTAGCGAGCAAGAGAAAGGGACATAAAACTCGCATCCGTTGGAGTATTGAAAATAGAAGAACATTTAAGAGAATGTTATTTATATTCCTATGGTTTGTCTGTTTGTCTTTAAATATTCTGTAGCATTTGAAATGATCTTTCTGCAAATTTTCTTTCTAAAGTTAGCAGAGAGGTTGCTGTTCAATTGATGTTATAGTACAGAAGATTAATCTACCTGCAGATAAATCTCTGGGTTTAAAGTTGAGTTTGATTTCAAACTGATTTTTCTTTTTCTGCTACATACTGTAATCAGTAATCGTTGCTTTCTAAATTCAGTGTTCTGTATAGTTACTTGTTTTATGTTACATGTAATGTATAATTACAAATGGAAAACTTGAACCTCACACGTTTCTGAGCAAGTGGAGGGGAAAGCTTTAGGAGCTTTTCTTTCTATTTATTGTGAAGTCACTTAGAATGCTGTAAGAATGCGTATTGCTTAGTTCAGGACAGATGTTTCTTTTCCATACTTAAAGATGAAGGTAAATTTTTGTTATTTCTTATGTGGCTTTAGCAATGTTACTTGGGTAACTCTTGGGATATGCTTAACTGTATATTTAATTGTACAGTAGTCCCTGATATCTAAAACAAGAGATTATTACTCACTGTGTGTTAAGTCAAGTTTGGTAAGTGTCTTTTGAGTTTTCAAGTGTTATAAGACCTTTTTACACTCTTCTAATGTTTTCATATGTTTCAGCTTCGGCTTCAGTGAGAAGTCCGTGATGAATGGCCGTGTTCCAGTGGGACTGTATGGAAATGGGTTTAAATCAGGGTCTATGCGCCTAGGAAAAGATGCAATAGTCTTCACCAAGAATGGAGAAACCATGAGTGTGGGCCTGTTATCTCAGACTTTCCTTGAAGCCACAAAAGCAGAACATGTCATGGTTCCTATAGTGACGTTCAACAACCAACATATCCTTTCAACAATTTCTGAATGAAAAGTTGTGGGTACATGCAAAATTTGCATGATATCAATAGAGGAAACCTCGTTGTCTAGTATTATGGATACTCTAAATAAATTGTAAGTTGTAAGGAAGGCTATAATTTGTTGAGGACTTTAGATTAGTGGGAGCCCCAAGATGTGAAATGAACACCTGTGAAATGAGTACAGGATACTGTTCTAAGATTCTGTAAGTGTTCTGTAGCTACAAGTTTTCTCATCTTGTGAAAGCTTTCTTCATTTGAAGTTACTCTCGTTAACATAACGCTTACGACAGATAAGTGATCCAACAGAATCCAAAAACAGCCTGAAAGCCATCCTAACACATTCTTTGTTTTCTACTGAGGAGAAATTATTGGCAGAGCTGGATGCTATAATAGGGAAAAAGGGAACAAGAATAATCATTTGGAATCTTAGAAGGTAAGGTGAAGTCCAGTCTCTCATATCTCTCATTTAGTTTGCTATCTTTCAATGTATGCAAACATACAAGGGTTTTTTTTTTTGTAGAATACTTCCAGAAGATTGTGGGCAGTCAGGTATAACTGGGAAACTAGTCTCCAACTAACATGATTGAAGGGCTATAATGTTGCATGTGAACTGTTGGTAATACTTAAAGTAACAAAGCAGAAGGTAGGAGAATGTAAAGGACTTCATACTGTTGGTTTTGCCAGAAGGAAAATTGAAATAGATAGTTTATAAAACTGTTATTTCAAACTCATGAAATAATGAATGCAGAAATAAAACAAAGATATTTGTATCTACAGGCAAGTAGTCCTGTCTTCTTAAGTATGGAGTCAACTGTATCCATCTAAACCTTTCTAAACTTCCAAACTCTATCATAAAATAGAGAGAACCAAGTATATACAGTTGTGTGTACTTAGCTGCACTCCTCTCTGATAGTACAGATTTCCAGCCTTTTCTACCTTTGACTTGCTTGTTGTTTGGGTTTTTGGATTTTTTTTAGTTGTTTTTTTTTTGTTTTTTATTTTTTTTAAAAAAGCTATTCCTGTAGCAGTGGCATATGGTTGTCATCGCTTCCTGTCTTCTCTCCCTTTCTTTCACATCTTTGCTACAGCCGTATTAGCAGGGAACCTGTATGGTGGTCTGTCCAGACAGTCATACCTCTGTGATGGCACTAATCGATTGGGAAGGTGTCTTGCACTATGTTCCTAGGTGTTTAGCTTACTGTTTTAATTACGTGGAATAACAAAGTATCCATAGGAAGCAACTTTGCACTGTTTCAGTCTTGTTGATTTGGCACTGTTTCAGTCTTGTTGATTTGGCACTGTTTCAGTCTTGTTGATTTGGCACTGTTTCAGTCTTGTTGATTTGGCACTGTTTCAGTCTTGTTGATTTGGGAAGAAACTAGCTTGTTTTTCTAATGGGCAATAATAAAGAAACTGAAAAGGGGCAGAGGGCAGGAAACCACGCTTAGATGAGTATAGATGAAATGTCACAGGACAAAAAAATATCTCAGCCAATTACAGCAGGTGCAAAGTTTGGGGGTTCTATTTCATTAATTTCTTGAGAGTACTAGAGCCCTGGATCACTTTTTAGCTTAGACTTTAATACAAGAAAGCTGGAGGTAACAACTGTATTTACTGTCTTTGGTTGTTTCCTCCTGCCACCGGCTCCATAAGAAAAACTTCATCTCCTTTATTCTTCAGAAACTAATTTGCATTGCCCGGGTAAACTTTAATTTATTTTTAGGTATGAAGATTTTTAGGAATGTGCGCTACCTCATTGCTTGAGGAACAGAAAATACAGTGAACTCGACTGAATGGGGGGGGTAGCTTCCATGTTCTGAATTTTGGGAGTGCATTCATGGGAGGTTGTGGAAAAGAACACTCTGGGGGTAGTTTGTTTTTTTCTAATGTGTTGTAATTGAATCTATTTTAAAAAAGAGAGCTGTTTCAGTATTAAAAGACTGGAATATTTGTGCCAACTATGATATGTCTCAGTGTTGTGGAAAGGTACTGCCAGCGTACTGCAGTGTGTATATCTGCAACTAAATGTAGTGTATACATCTGGTAAGTGTTGCAATAAATAGTGATAATTATTGAGATGGAAAGGTGTAAGTATCACCTTTGCAGCCTTAAAAATGTTAGGAGGGCAGTTTGTAGTATTCAGGAATTTTGTCTTTACAAAGAATGCATACATCTTGGTCCATCCAGATTTTAAAGCTAATACTAACTGCTTCTGGTTTTGAAGGTTGACCTGCTTAGAATTAAGTTAGAATTTATGAATGTTTCAGCTGGTGTCACTTTTCTTGTATTCCATGGCTATCAGAAGAACTGGTGAGCTTTGTTTATGTGACTTTTAGCAACTCTGTGTTGGCTTTTTTCCCCAAAATTAGTATATTTTTTAAAATCTTATTTCTTAGAGAGAAGAATGAAAAAACAGAGTTTGACTTTGACAAGGATAAGTATGACATCAGAATTCCAGAAGACTTGGATGAAACAGGCAAAAGAGGATATAAAAAACAAGAGAGACTAGACCAGATTGTTCCAGAAAGTGACTACTCACTGAGAGTATGTATAATATTTTTTAAAAACTCTTTCTTTTTGGAAGGTGGAGGATGTATGTTTTTGCTTTAATATAATACACTATGCTAGAGAGATGTGATGGGGGGGTAATGTCAGATTTTAAATATTAACAGAATGTGAGCATTAATTTTGAAAGTTGAAGGTGGAATGTATTTGTGAACTTCTGTAAACATTTGCTGTTTATTTAGAATAAACTGCTGGGTTTTATGTAGTCTTGCAAATAACTTACTGTTAAATGTACCCATCCTTATCTGCTAAGGAACAAGAAGGAAATGTGATCAAGAGCTTCAGAAATGAAATAAGGGAGTGCATGGTTGTCAGCAGAGTAAACATTCTGTTGTATTGCGGGTATACATGCATGTAGTACTGATGCTGTGCCCATGTGGATCTTTGCCAATCAAAACCTATCTGTTTTAAGTGTCCTTTCTGTGCTTCAAAAAAGAGGTAAAGGAATTGAGAAGCTGCTCCCAGCTGTTTAAGAATACATGTGTGCAGGCAGGGACAAGGCCTTTTCTGTAGGCTGATCGACATGACCATTGTCTCTGCTGTTTATTCATAAGCTTTGAAGGCCTTTTTTTATAAGAAAGTACATCTGGAATTACTTCCTGTGGATTTTTTGGAAGTATTATTCCAGTTAAACTAAAACCTTCAATTCAAAGACTTGAAGTGCTGTATCTGCTTCAGTTATTAGAAATTTTAAATACAATAATAAATGAATGCAAGTTACACATGTTTATTAAAAAATGCATAGCTATTATCAAACTGCGTGTTAATATGCAGTCATTTGGAGCAAAATTAATGCACATGCTTTGGTCTATTATTTTTAAGTTTGTAGCAGAGTTTTTAAGCTGTCAGTAGCGGATAAGAGGTTTCTGTGTTTAAAAGCTTGTTTAGTGGTAAAACTGCATCTTCAGATGCTTGATTAACTTGTCATATTCATAAAAGTTGTCCTTCGATTGCTATTCATTTAATATTTGGTATATGTATGCTTATTATGCACACATGCATTTCCTGTTTCTCTAGATTCAAGTTGGAGAAAACCGTATTTTGTAACATTTAAGTTAAACCTGAATTTGTCTTCCTAAACATAATGTGTATTGTAAAATTTTCGTGTCTTGATGGTTTTGGATTTTTTAATAATGGGAGTTGCTATATGTTTTGTAGGCTTATTGCAGTATTTTGTATCTCAAGCCAACAATGCAGATCATTCTGCGAGGTCAAAAAGTGAAAACACAGCTGGTTTCCAAAAGCCTTGCCTTCATTGAACATGATATATATAGACCAAAATTTCTGAATGTATCCTTCGCTAATATTTATATCATTGTACGCTGCATATAATGGTGTGACTTTATGTAAACTGGTGTAATTTAGTTGTTTCTGGGTTGGTTGGTTGGTTGGCTTTTCTTATAAAGATACATTGAAGGGATTATCTCAATATTAAAATTAACACTTGGAGTAACTATATATTTTGGAGATTAACTATTTTTTTCCTTAATATCGGGTAAAAAGGCTAAAACTGTACGAATTACTTTTGGATTTAACTGCAGAAACAAAGATCATTATGGAATAATGATGTACCATAAAAACAGACTCATCAAAGCTTATGAAAGAGTTGGCTGTCAATTAAAGGTAAGAGATTAAAGCTCAATTATTTTAACATCTGTAAAATCATTTTCACTCAAATGTTTTTTTAAAAAAAGAATAGATATTAATGTAGCCGTTATAAAACCATCTTTTAGTTTGTACAGCAGTTAAAATTGTATTAAGTTATGTGCAGTTGTAACACTTGTTTTTGGAGCTAAGCTTAATACACAAAATATGGGCCAAAGCACATCTTTCAGGACAAAAAAGGGGGTGGAACAGGACCTTTTTATTTAGGGGTTTGTGTCAAGATTTCCTTTTTGGAGAGGAGCGATAAGCCGGAATTTTTTTTTTTTTTTTGCCAAGTATATATAGCTTATCTCTGACAAACTCTTGCAGTATTAGCATAGAATACATGTCGTTTTCCTGATATATCTTAATTTCTTACAGGCAAACAACATGGGTGTTGGTGTGGTTGGTATTATTGAATGCAACTTCCTAAAGCCAACTCATAACAAACAAGATTTTGACTACACAAATGAATACAGGTAATTTTATATTTTTATGTACACTTTCTATTGAATAGTGTTGTTCAATCTGAAATACTTGACAATAAAATCTTCTTTGCCAGGTAGTAAGGATAAAATCTTATATTCCATCACTGAACTGCATGCCTCTTCTGAACAGTGGGCGTTTTATGTCTACACTGGTCATACTCCATACTCCATTGCACAGTCAGTGAAGTCTAGAGCATCATACAAATAATTTTTAAGCAAGTGCCCTAGAAGTTTGGTTGCAATTCTACCCTTCAATGAAAAAATGAGCACAGAGTAACTGAGGAGTGGATATTTGCTTGACGTATGACTAAAATTCTGGTACGTTAATCCCATGATATTAAATTTTTAACTTTTTGTTTGGGCTTTTCTTGGAAAAGCTGTATATGTTTTTGAGCCCTTCTCAATTTCTGTCTTAAGAGTACACTTGAGTGCCCTCAAATTCTCTAAGTGACAGAGCATTTAAAAAAACTGACATCCTGAAGGCAGCAGTGATTTGGGACTTTGCTTTATTTCAGTTTTTATTTCTAACTCAAGGTTGCCACTTTTTTACATATTATTATTTTACAAATTATTAGAGATTACAATTGATTTTTAAGCCAGGTGAATTTCCTAGTCTGTTTACTCTGCTGTGAATCAGTTGTGCTGGCATTGTGGAAGGAGACATATAGAGGAGGGCATGAGTTACATGAGCAGTTTTCAGACTAAGGTGTAAAAACTGTGCAGGGAAACTCCTGAATACAAACCTTGAGAATTATTCAACTCTATATTACTTTCTTTCCCTTTATGATGCCAAGGCTATTTTTCTGTGCTGCTTAGTGTTAAGGGGCGTTAGGAGCAGCCACCTCCTCCAGTAGCTCTGTCCCAGGACTCCCTCCTGCCTGCCCAACCCAGCCCAGGCACATAGGATCTCTGCCCAGGCTGAAGGACATGACTGCCACTTCCCTGTTTGCAGGTTCAGCCAGTAGCAAAGCTGAACACACATCCCAGACACACATCCCAGACACACATCCCAGACACACATCCATCCCAGACACACATCCATCCCAGACACACATCCATCCCAGACACACACCCATCCCAGACACACACCCATCCCAGACACACACCCATCCCAGACACACACCCATCCCAGACACACACCCATCCCAGACACACACCCATCCCAGACACACACCCATCCCAGACACACACCCATCCCAGACACACACCCATCCCAGACACACACCCATCCCAGACACACACCCATCCCAGACACACACCCATCCCAGACACACACCCATCCCAGACACACACCCATCCCAGACACACACCCATCCCAGACACACACCCATCCCAGACACACACCCATCCCAGACACACACCCATCCCAGACACACACCCATCCCAGACACACACCCATCCCAGACACACACCCATCCCAGACACACACCCATCCCAGACACACACCCATCCCAGACACACACCCATCCCAGACACACACCCATCCCAGACACACACCCATCCCAGACACACACCCATCCCAGACACACACCCATCCCAGACACACACCCATCCCAGACACACACCCATCCCAGACACACACCCATCCCAGACACACACCCATCCCAGACACACACCCATCCCAGACACACACCCATCCCAGACACACACCCATCCCAGACACACACCCATCCCAGACACACACCCATCCCAGACACACACCCATCCCAGACACACACCCATCCCAGACACACACCCATCCCAGACACACACCCATCCCAGACACACACCCATCCCAGACACACACCCATCCCAGACACACACCCATCCCAGACACACACCCATCCCAGACACACACCCATCCCAGACACACACCCATCCCAGACACACACCCATCCCAGACACACACCCATCCCAGACACACACCCATCCCAGACACACACCCATCCCAGACACACACCCATCCCAGACACACACCCATCTCCCAGACACACACCCATCTCCCAGACACACACCCATCTCCCAGACACACACCCATCTCCCAGACACACACCCATCCCCCAGACACACACCCATCCCCCAGACACACACCCATCCCCCAGACACACACCCATCCCCCAGACACACACCCATCCCCCAGACACACACCCATCCCCCAGACACACACCCATCCCCCAGACACACACCCATCCCCCAGACACACACACACACGAACGACACTGACAGGACTGGGTACAGAGACTGCCATGGACAAGGTGCACTTATAAACAGGACTCACATAAAACACAGGACAGCCGAACCCTCTTTCTCCTCTAGGGCTTGCAGAGACAGGTCACTAATAAAGGCACACATGACCCCCTGAGTACTCACATAGTCCCTCTGTCCTCCTGCCCCTGAATAATACTGAATAAGATGGTGCAAGAAGGTAAGACAGACTGGTGGTCAGGCACAGAGCTCAGCCGGACAACTGTACTGACAGAACCTGTTTTACATGCAACCAACTTCTTTTATACCCTTTTTAATCTACCCACCTTTTTTTTCCTCCCTCTTCCCCATGCACATTGCCTCATCAGTTGGCATAGTTCCACTGGCTCACTCCAAATGTCCTGGGCCCTCACATTTGCTTCCTTATTGATTGCAAAATCCCAGATAGCATGCAGTTTCTTGTAGCCCACAAATTAGTGTGACTGACCAAGTTTGTTTCTGTTTGTCTTTGTTAATGCTAACTGGTCAGGTTGTTTGTCTCCTTCCCTTTTCTTATCCTCCCAACTGAAAAAATAAACATTCTTGCACTCCACATATCCTCACCAGGTAGTGTCACTGACCAGGCTTGTTCTTATCGCTACTTCCCTTGTCAGTCAGGTTTGTCTCCGTTCTTGTTTATGGCTCTGTTGACCATATGCCCTTAAAGGAGCAGGCACTTTCCTTCTATGTGCCCTAACAATTCCTTTAAATGTGGACTTAAAACATTGACTTGCAAACATAAATGGGGTAAACTTTAGCAGGAGAAGTCATTACCTTTTTTTAATCTGCATGTTTTGCCCTTCAACCAGTTGTGGTTCGGCTTCTGCTGGCAACCTGAACTATCCACAGCGCCTTTCCCGAGTTGCTGATTTGTATGCAGCTCTACATATGAAGATAATCCAGAAGCCTCACCAGAGTGCTGTAGGAAACATAACTGTTTATTGCAGAAATTGAGGGGCTGTAACACGATAAATCTGGTCATTACTGCTGTTGAAACAGCAGCTCTGGAGTAAGAACAACAAGCGTATCAAGCTGCTACTGCCACTACAATCCAATCTGCCTGTGTCTTAAAATGACATCCACAGTCTGTGCTGCTCTTTCCAGTGGTATTGCCAGCTTTAAGCAGTCACTACCGTGGTGCTAGTAGAGTTGTTAATGAGAACACATGGTAAAGCAGAACAGGGAATCTGTCAAACTGGGAAAGTGTTCTTGCGTTATTTATTTTTCAATACAGATGTTTCCTGAACGACTTTGTGTGCGGTGGCACTAGCAGCTCCCTTGTCAGAGGAGGAGGAATTGGGAACACTGTAGGATAGTCATTTATATTGACCAAGGTTTGCATTATGTTCTCACAGCCTGGCACCGTGAGCATTGAATGCTTTTTACTTATTTTAAAAATGCTTATACTGTAGTCATAGAGGTACTGTACTTGGAAGATTTTTTTTCTTTATAAAGGTTTTTCTGCTAAGAGTGCTACAGGTTTTCAAAAGGTAACTTTCCAGTCCAAAAGAGAAACATAAAGCATACTCTAATTTCATGATTAGTGTAAGCTGGCACACCCTTCTTCCCTCACAGAAGAGAAATGTGATCCCTTATATGCTTTGCTTCTCACTTCTGCCCTTGTGTTACTTCCTTTTTTTGGCACAGAAGTTTGACTTGGGTTCAGAGGTGATCTAGATCAAAACTCTGTAGGTCAGACTAGTTCACTGCACAAACATTTGTTAGTTCACCTACACTACCCCAGTCTCTTGTTGGAATAAGCCAGGCAGGGAGTGGCTCACTTTCAGGTTCTGGTTATGTAGCCTCTTTACTCTGACTTAAGTTCAGCGTAGTGACAAGAGCCAGCCTTACCTCTACCTCACCTGTGGGGCTTGTTGTTCTGCGCTCTCCTGTGTGTGCCAGCTCTAGTAGTAGTTGAGCTGCACAATGAGCCCTGATCAGGAAATTAATCCAGCTAAAAATTAACCTAGGGTAAGACTGGCATGATCCTTTTAGCAACATGTAGACTTTATACTATGTTAAAGTGATCGTATGTTTGCGATCTCCGTGTAATATTGTTGTGCGTTGACTTTAGAGTAGTTCTGAACATGCAGTTAATGGATGTACAGAAACATCAGCCAAATACACAGATACGTACTGAATTGACAGAGGTGGTTTTTGTACTTGTTTTTTCTATGACGGTTGAAACTGGTGAGGTAGTTTCAGGGTTCGCACTATATGTACGTTCACAGCACTTCTGAATTGAGCAGTCTTGATTTTGGTCTTTGTGCTCCAACTTATATTTCCAGTAATTTCTTTGCAGACAAATGTGACTTCATCCAATTCCTAATTTCTAGGGCTTTCAAAAATTGAGAAGTTTACTGTTGTGCAAATAGAAATATTAGTGGTTCGTAAGTTTATTCTTTCACTGTAGTTTATAAAGTTTCTTTCTGTGCTAGGGTACCATTATTTAAGGTGATCTTTTAAAAAATTTTCTTTTTAGACTTACAATAGCAGCATTAGGAGAAAAGCTTAATGATTACTGGAATGAAATGAAAAGGAAGAAAAATGAAGAATACCCACTAGCTTTACCAGTTGAGGAGATACAGTGAGTATGACTTCTAAATGGAAAATAATTACATGCTGCTTTTACTGGTTTACAGTCAGTGATGAAAATGAGATTTTCATGTAAAACTTCTGGTACTTTTTTTTCCATTACAGAAAACAGCCTGATCAGACATGGGTGCAGTGCGATGCATGTCTGAAATGGCGGAAGCTGCCAGATGGAATAGAGCACTTGCCAGAAAAGTGGTACTGCTCACTGAATCCTGATCCACAATTCCGGTAAAACTGGATTTCCATGAATAGCTAAGCTAGTGCTTTCAGTTCTACTTTATCATCTGTTATGAGCATGGATGTGAAGCTGTCTGTCATCATTTTTTTTTTTCTTTTTCCCTCTCCTTAACTCAGGAATTGTAGTGTGCCAGAAGAACCAGAAGATGATGACTTAATACATCCTACCTATGAGAAAACTTACAAGAAAAAGTGAGTACTACAGACTTTCTTACAAGTGTTTCAACACTAGTAAAGAAATGTGAAAACTAAATGCCCTTTTCACTCAGCTATGGTATAATTGCAACTCTTCTGGGAACATATCCAGCTAGAAAATAGTGCCCTGAAATCAAGACGTGATTGTAGCAGTGAGTGGGTTAATAACACTGTTCTCTTCTCTGTTATTAGCGTGTTGGCATTATGTTGAATTTTCTCCCTTTGACTTAATACCCGTTTGCCCTTCTAAATTAAAATTAGGAAGGTCATACCAAGAGGGGCCTCTCATTCAATAACTGCTAAGGGGAGCAATACAGCAACTGATGTTCAAGTACAGCTCGCAGAAGCGCATTGTTTCATAGTTGTAAGCAGTATGAAGATAGTTAAGGATGTTAGAGAAGCAAGCTACTAGGGCTGTTGGGAGACCTCATCTAGGTAACTGTTATATTAAAGGTCCACATTGAAGCAGCTGAGTACCTCAATACATTTATTTAAAAATAAGAAGATTCTTAGTTGAAGGTGTATGGGGAAAAAACATTACTTGGGTAATTTTAACTAATGCTGACTAGCATTCTAGAATCTGGAGGTATGGCTTTTTCTCTTTGTTTAAAAGAAAAGTCTTACTCTGAGAGAGAAATTGTTTGAATTCAAGCTAACTAAACTATACTACCTTCTCAGTTCATGCTGAAAATTTTTGGTCAAACCATCTTATGTTCATTAGAACTTCATTCTGTCTAGCTGAGTTAAAGGAGTATCGTGTTTGCTTTGAGACTCTGAACTTGGTTTGGTTTTATAAGGAATTAACAATTTTAATAAATCTCTTAATTTTTTCTTCCTTGCTGCTGTGCAGAGATAGGGAAAAACTGAAGAAGCGACCAGAGTACAGCTACCAGGTAACTTTTGAAGTTGAAAAGAAACTGACTTTGGTAGCAGAGTTGTTCTTGCTGGAACCAGTACTACACAGTTTGATTGAATAGGCCAGGCTTTGAGTTAGCTTGCTGTAGCTGGTGGCCAACTGACTGGTTCAACTTCTTGTTTTGTTTTGATGTCCGTACAGGTTATGTTCCCTATTAGTAAAACAAAAATCCCTCATTTTTACTGTCTGATGACACGATTGGCTTTTTTTATGTTTACTTAAGGAGTTTGGGGGAGGATAAAGACCTCATGCAAAGCAGTACTAGAAAAGGTTTCAGTCACTCAGCAGTTTTTGTGGCATGATGTGTCATTACTGAAAGTAGATTGGTTGTAGAGAAGTGTGATGGGGATGTGAAGTAAAGAAGCCCTTAAAACTGGGGCAGGGCAGGGTGGGCATGGGCAGACTTGTAGCTGTACTTTCACAGGGAGGCACTCCAACTGAAATTAGATGCAAATCAACATGGTTAAGTGATGCAAATGTGTGGATTGTAACTTGGAATAAAATTTTCTAAGTGTCTTTTGTCTTAAATTGCTTTCAAAGTAAAGTGTTAACCTAAGGTCACTCCATTTCTGGAGAAGAGATTTTTGCATTTGCTGTTTTATCTTGTATACTTCATTGTATTCATTTTTCTGACATTACTTTTACTGAAGTAGCAAAGTAATTTCCGAAATTAAAGTATTGTTCATTTTAGACAAAGAACTAATTATGAGCGGTTTTAACAGAGATGACTGTCCCATGCTTTCTGTATGACAGTCAGACTTCAGACAGAAATATAATGGAAAGAGCTCTTGCCTGAGATTCTACACAGTATTTGAAAATAGTTGTATCTAAGGAAAGACCTTGTCAGAAAGCAGCTTTCTAATCTTACAGCAATAAATGTGTGCATGGAGAGGAGTGTGCGGCTGGTGTACAGCATTCCAAGTCCTCTGAGAAATCTGCCAGAGGTCTGTAATGATCATATAGAAGTTACTGCTCTCTAATACGTTATATGTCTTAAACCAACGTCAGTAGAACTGGGGGGGGCGGGGGGGGAACATGTGATCATTAAATTAAGAAAAGAAGTTTGCAATGTGGAGTGGAGTTGTCTTCCCTTATTGCAAAATACCGAGTCTCGGTTCAAGGAGATCATTGTACTATGTATATGAGAAATGTTGGTCAGAATTTTAGGATTTGGCAGGTAGTTGGGACAACTGCTTAAAAATATTCTGAAGGATCTACTAGTGTCTCTTTCTTTTCATTCTTAACTAATATCTTATAGATCAATGAAGTGTTTTTAAAAATGCCTGTTTCTTCAAGTAAAGACTTCAAAACGTTCTCACCTGTGAGTGGAAAGGAAGCTGTTCCAAGATCACTTCTACCAGAAACATCAAATGCTTCTGTCAAAAGACCTCTACTTATTTCAAATAGATCAGTATCTTCACCCCATTCTGATTGTGATAACAGGTTAGTGAAACTGTACAAAAATGAATGATGTTGGGTGTAGTCCCTTCTTCAGGTGATAGCTGCCAAAATTCATATGTCACTTTTGAAAGTCTGGGAATCGGCAGGCTAGTTAAAGGCATCTAGAAACCTTGTCAGTACAAAAGTGAATGCAGCAAAAAATATTGTGCTCTGGCAAGAAAAATTGCTCAGTGGCTTATCTGTTTAGGAGAAGACTTTATTGTGTTAACCATGCACTGTAATGTTTTCCTTAACCTCTGTTGGTTAAGGAATGGGTGTGGGGAGGTGTTGCCACACATACTGAGGCTGAGTCTGTTTCAAAATCATGTGGGAAGGTAATAACTTTGTGTGTAGATGTCAGCCACTTGTTTTTATGGGAAAGGTATTTACTTGGGCTACAGATCTTAAAATACTATGCAGGGAGACATCCCTTTCTAGTTATTGAGGAGTAGTTTTAATAGTGCCTGTAGAAACACTAAACATAGTTTGAAACAAATGACTTGACTGTACTGGAACAATATAATACTCAGTTTAATTTTGCTTCGCAGTCTTAAACGGAGGACACCTAGTTGTGTGACACCTGTGTCTTTAAAGATAACTCGATTAAATGACAAAACATTCAACAACCATGATGATGATGATGAAGATGTCATTATTTTAGAGGAAAGCAGTACTCCAAAGCCTTCAGCAGATTCTGATGTTGCTGTAGTAAAAACTGAATGTATTGATTTGGATCAAGAGGAAAAGCAGCAAGAAAACTGTGATGTTGGAGAACCTTGCCTTGCAGCTACTTCACAATCAAAAATTGAACAGTTAACCTCAGCGACACAAACAGAGGTTCTGAACTTAGTTGTTAAAAAGGAAGAGGCAGAAGATGAAACAGATATTCCAGTTCCTAATGCAGAGATGGAAACTAAACAGCACAATGTTGATGTTTCTGAGACCTCTGTAGATCTTGGAAATGAACTGAAAAATCAGCTGCAAGTATTAAACAAAGAAAAGGAAATGTACCAAACCAAATGTGAAGTATTAGCCAAGCAAGTAGAAACACTGGAGCAGAGGATTTTAGAAATGAATAATAAGTATGTAAAAAAAGAAGTGTGCCATCAGTCAACTGAGACAATTTCTTCTGAAGAAGAAAACGTTCATGGGAGAAGTTTGGCAGAAGTGACTGTTCTCTATGAACAGGCCTTAGAAGAAATAGCAAAACTAAAGGAGCAATGTAATACTATGCAGAACTTAAAAACTGAATGCAGCAAATGTGCTGCTGGTGACAATAAGAGCGAGGTAGATGAAATTGCTGTGCATCTGGATGATGTTTTCAGGCAACTGGACAAGTGCAGCATCGAGAGAGACAGATATAAAAGTGAGGTATGTTTGTTAAAACAATGAGATTCTTCGAATTAACGAAATTTTTTTTATGGATGTTTCATAGTTTCGTGGTTCTAGTACAGAATGTGTTGTATAGTTCAATACACTAATCAAGCCACCTAGATGGGGGAAGAATTATTAAATTAGCTGTTGAGCTTCTGGGTTTTTGCTTCCATAATTAGAATATAAGGAAATTTGAGAGAGACTGCAAGGCTCTGAGTGGCTCTCACTGCAAGATGAGATACTGAGCAGGCTTAGAGGGAGCACATGTAGTGGTTCAGATGACAGCTGGCTGTTTTAAAACAGATTGTCTGGCTTGTCATATCTTACAATCTGACTGAAAAGTTAACAAAAAGTTGTCAAAAGTTAAATAGTTTGTATTTGTATAAGTTGTCTGTGCTTTAATCTACCACAACTTTATTTGTTATATAATAATATTTTTATTTAATTGCCAGATTGAACTACTAGAAGTGGAAAAAAATCAAATTGCCTGTCAATGTGAAGAACTCAAAGCAGAAATTGCACAGTTAAAAGCTTCGATTCCACAAGCTGTAGCACAAGCAACTGATTCTACCACCAGTAATGTAGAAGAGTCTGTAAATTTTTCTGATGGAGAAAGGTATAAATTTTGTTCTTTCTAGACTAGTTCAACCAGGATCTTGGCTGGCTGATTGTATCTGAAACACCTTGATGAAGGTCATGTCTGATAATCATATAATAAAATATGTGCTTGGAATTCTTTTCTGCTGCCTCTTGTGACTCCTAACTCAGGAACATTTTTTTATCAAGTGATATATTTTTGTGATCAGGGTTGTGATCATTACACAATAGAATACCATATTGACACTTCTTAAAATATCGAAAATGCTATATAATTTCTAGAACACAACTTATGAAACAAGGAGAGAGAAAGGGGGCAAGAAACAGAACGATCATTAGCTTGTCCTGTGTAGATGAACTGCATTCTTATATTCCATTTTTCTTTCTAGGAACAATAGTGCTCTAACTTACCTTTCCTGTAAGACTTTCTTGCTGCAGACCAATCCTATGGAACTAGGTTGTGTTCACATTGTATCTTTGAACTAAATAAGGATTTAAGCTTACACATTGAGAGCTTGCAACTCTTGGATAACAGAAATAGCAAACACACAAAAGAAGTACACATACCAGATGCAAACACAGATGAGTAGTCCAGCAGGAATATAGGCACACTGCCTGGGCCTGTAGGATGGAATTGAAAGCCAAAGTTCAGCCGGACTTGAAACTGCCAAGGCCTGTGAAAGGCAACCATAAGGGCTTCTCTAAGCGCTGTAGCAGCAAGGGGAGAGCTAAGACAAATGTGGGCCTGTTGCGCTCCATGGAGCAGGTGCTTAGTAAGTCACACAGGACATGAGGTATGTGATGCACAAATTACTGAGGTACCCAGCATCTTCTTTACCTTATTTTCACTGGTGAAGCCTGTCCTCTGGCTGACCAGATCTCTGAGCCAAGTGGTAATATTGAGTGAAGGAGTGAAGCATTACCTGTAGTAAAATGTTACTGAATTAAGGGAGCATTTAAGCAAATTTATTATACACCAGTCAAAGGGACCAGATGTGATGCATCAGAGGGAGCTGGCCTATTGCAGAGTTGGCTTTGAGATAATACCTGCAAAAAGTTGTAGCAGTCAACTTCCCTGATTGATGCCTGAAAAAGGTAGCCATCGTGCCCGTATTTAGGACAGGCAGAAAGGAAGATCTGAACAACAGGGTGGTCACTGTAGAGTTGGTCCCTGGGAAGACCATAGAGTGAATCTACCTAGAAGCCATCTGCCGCCCCATGATAGTTCAGGTGACTAGGAATAACCAGCATGGATTTACTCAGGGCAAATAGTGCATTTGCAACTTCAACTTCCTGGCCTTTTACAATGAGGTGACCAGCTTTGTCAGCCTTTGTTCTAGCAAAGCTTTCAACAGGGGCTGCCATAATATCATGATAGTGAAGTTTGTGATGTATGGTTTGGATAGGCAGACTAGGAGGTGGGTTGTAAAATTGGTCATCAGTCAACAGTTTGTGTGTGTGAAGTCTGCATGCGGGCTGCAGCTAGGGCAGGGATCATGGATCAGTTTTGGAGGCCAGTAACTGTTCATGCCTTCATTAGTGGCCTAGGTAACAGAGCAAAATGAAATCAATAAATTCATGACGACATCAGATAGGAGGGAGTCATTGATACTCTGGAGGGTTGGGCTGCTATTGAGGGACCTTGGCAAATTTGAGAAATAGGCTGAAGTTCCGCGGAACTGTGAAGTTCTGCACTTGTGTTGAAAATGGCCCATGCAACTGAACAAGCTGGAGACTACTCATAGCGAGGCAGCTCAGAAGGCAGCCTGTGGTACTGGTGGACTAAAAGTTGAATGTGAGTCAGCAGTGTGCTCTTGAGGGAGAGTTCAGTGCTCTTTTGTTAAGACAAGCAGCAATTTGAGGGAAGTGATTCTTCCTTACTATTGGGCATTGTGAGACCAAATGTGGAGTAATATGTCCAGTTCCGGGCTCCCTGGTAGATGAATGATGCTGCTATATTAGAAGAAGCCTACTGAAGGGCCACCACGAGGAACCTGGACTATCTGATATGGAAGGGGAAGCTGAGGGACCCAGTCTTACCTTTGTATGATGGGTTACCTTTAAATCCTATTGCCCTCTTCCTCTGTCTCATGAGAGGGTGTAGAAGAGCTGAAGCCAGCCTCTTTTGAGTACAGTGTTGGGATGAGAGGCAACACATAGAAGCTGCAACAATAGAAATTCTGTTTAAATATTAGAGAAAGAACACGTTCACAGTGAGGATAGTAAAACCCTGAAAAAGAGACCCAGGAAGGTAGTGGAATCTCTCTCTTTGAAAGTTTTCAAAACTCAAAGTCCTAAAAAACTTGATCTGTGTTGGCCCTTCTTTGAATGAGTGCTACAGGGATGGGGGGAGGGGGCAGAACGGACTGTATGGTTTCCAGAGACACCTTTCAGTCTAAATTTTTCCTGTGATTCAATCTCCCCTTTCTCTGCCAGCATTTAATTTTCTTGTAGCATCTGACTTGTGCCTCCTAAAAGAATTAGCAAACATATGCAGGACTTAAAGTATCCTCTGCCACCAGCCCTATTGGGATATGGTGGCACGGTGAAGACTGGCTGCTTACTGGGCATGATAAAGAAACTGATGGTAGAAGGAAACGCTCAGGAGAAGCTGTGGGTGATTTGGAAGTAATTTGGTCAGAAAGAGGACAGAGCAAAGGGATCCAGGAAAGAAAGTAAAAAGAGAAGGCATAGCATATGGTACTATAACTGTTACCTTATTTTCTCTTTACATTTTAAGGCCTTTGGACAAGCTATCTACTCTTTCTTGCCTTCTCCTCTCTTCTTTTTCTCTTATATTTTTCTCATAGTTGGTAGCAGTTTGTGATTCAAAGTGTATAAAAATAGTGGAGTTTAATATTGTTTTGAGAACTAAATAGGTGGTGTGGGATAAAGGATTGTGTCAGTGTTTATTTGCTAACTTAAATAAAAGCAATCAGAAAGATTTCTGATCTGTTTTGGGAAAGGCTGAATTCAGTTTAGCCCTTAGTATTTATTTGAAGATGTACCTTCAAAATTAAAACTTGAGAGGCTCAGCTTTCAAAGCCTGGTTTTGAGGTGATCTTGATGCAGCTTTAACTGCATGAGTTTTGTTTATGAAAGTCACATACAGAGCTTTCCAGTATAGAGTATTATTCCAGCTTTGTTAAGTAAAGTACTGTGAATTTGAACATAAAACTTCATCTAATCATATCTAATTATTTCTTCACAGCCTGAAACTACGCTCTCTTCGAGTGAATGTTGGACAGCTTTTGGCTACAATCATGCCTGATCTAGACTTGCAGCAAGTAAACTATGATATTGATGTAGTAGATGAAATTTTAGGACAAGTTGTAGAACAAATGCATGAAATCAGTAGTACTTAGCGTCTTAAGGTTTTAGCAGACTCTTACTTGATCTTCCATTATAACCTTTGTGTAGGTTCAAAATTGTATATACTGCTTCTTCACTTTATATATTTGACATAGTTTGATCAATAAGTGTATATACGCTGCGTTTAGATGTTCCCACAGATGCAGTGGGTGTTACCTTCACTTCCTCTTAAAGGAACACTGTCAATATTGACCAACCCTGGTGTGCTTAATTAAAGATTTTGCTTTAAAAATGTATTTGTAATTAAATTTGCAAATATTTTTTTGTATCAGGAATCTTAATACTTTTCTACAAACGTTTTTGTGTTGACTTTTGATCTTATATCAGCATTCATAAGCAATTATTATATAAGCACATAATACTATATATTATGACATCAGTACTGAGCACATTATATAATAATAAGCATTATATAAACATAAATAACAAACAATTATATAATAAGCCATTATTTCCTCTTCTAAAATTGAAGTACTGAGATATATTAAAAATGCAAAAAAGAACCTTCCTTGATTTTTCTCCTCAGAACAAACCTTAGAAGTGGTGTTGTGTACTACAGTATTGTTTCATTGGAATCCACAATGTTGTATGTTTCATTAATGGGATAGAAATGTAACTAGTAGATGAAAATTTTGGCCATAGGGGTAATATTTGTGTTTGACCAGCAAAAGAAGGAAAATTCTTTAAGGGTTTAATCCTAAAAACTTAGGATCTCTGACTCCCTTTTGCATTTTTTCTGCTGTCACTAAAGAACAGTATCTGTACATAGTTTTGCAGCATAAACAACTCCATGGGATATGGCTAGGATATTTCAGTCTTTTCAGTGATGGAAACCACCTGCCTCTTTGTGTCCTGCCCTTGCTACTTGATTGCCATTTTCTACATCCAAAAATCTGTCCATATTTGAACACAGTCAAAGGATACTTCAGTTCTACCCTATAGTCTCCATTTGAACACAGCAGTGCTGGTTCACAAGTCCAGGGATGTACCAGTATGTGGCTTCAACAGTCACATTTCACACAAAGCTTTTGCCTACTTTTTTCCAAGTCACAGGCAGCTGGTGGAGTAGGCAGCATCCTGGTGGGCCACTGGAGAAAACAAGCTGCAGTGGCATATCCAAAGCAAGGTAGGATTTCTGGGCAACTTCTGCTCTGCGTTGAACACCATGCCTTGAGGCCTGAAGGCCTGTTTTCATGGAAGCCCAGTACTGAACAGGATTCACATAGAGGTTTTGTGATGTATACAAATGCATATGTATATCATCTCAAAACTCAAATTGTTGCAATAGTAAACATATAGTCTGCCTTGGAATTTTTCAGGCCGAGATGCGATTGTGCTGAGATTCATCTCTGAAACTTAGCTGCCTGTCACACTGTACCATGCTGAGTACAAATGGGTCAGACTACTAAATCCTTTATTAAATAATTGAGTGGAAGTACTTTGGGAAGAAGATACATTTTCTTCTGTGTGGTGTTAGCAGAGTGAGCTAAAGCTGAAAATGTTCAAATATAACTTGTTTGTGCTATCTTAGACATCTTTTTTTAATAGGCAAGTTAGAGGAGTCTTTATTTTTCCCCCACAACCTTTTTTCCCCCTTGAGAATGTTTTCTGGGGACTCTTAAGCCACTAGTTCTGTGCTCTGATACTCATGCAAAAACTTCCTGGAAGAAATGGTACTGAGAGAAATCGCTATCACAATAGTCTGATGGCATTCTCAGCCAGCTGCATGTTTTTCTTAAGAAGTCATCAGATATGAGAAGAAAGGTAGCAAAGACAGCAAATCAGACTTTTTCTCTGTGGTGGTATTTGTCATCCAAACAGTCATAAAGAAAAATGGTTCTTGTCTTCAAAAAACAATAATTGAAAAATATTTTAAAAATTGTGAAATAGCTTTCAATATGTTTATTCCTAGGAAGTGTATTTTTTATAAGGCCAACGTATTTGGCTTTTGCACTGCTATTGTCCTGATTTAATGAGATTATGTTCCTTTTAGTTGTAGATCAGTCAATTTTTTTCAATGGACAGTATTTCAATTTTAAGATGATATCTGTTCTAATACGCCAATAAGGGTAATGCAATACTGTTGTACTTTGATAAATTGAATGTTTGATTTTTTTGAAGAGGTGGCTGTAATATAACTGTGACTTTTAAAAAGTTTGTATTTTCCGTTTATTGGTGTGAAGTTTTCCATTTCTTAATCATTATTTATTATGTTTCATCAGACTCTCTGTAGTTGAATTTCTTATAGACAACTGGCAAAATATAGCATATGTCTGTATTAAAAATGGCAAATTTACACTGTGCGTTTACACTTTGGAGAACAGTGGACTAATGGAGATGGTTTTTATTGTTAAAATGTATTTTTTGTAAAAAATAAAAATAAAAAACAATATATAAACCTGAGTTTGCAGGATCAAAACTTGTACGTGATCAAATGCAATGGTTTTGTTTATAAATAAATACTATGCGAACTAGCTAATGTTTGTGGCTTCTTTTAAGTATTCAGTCTTACGTGAAAGTTGGCCCAGTCTCGTTTTGAGCTGAAGACTTGGGCACACCAAACATGCCTTCAGATCAGGTGGGCATCCTAGCTGAGCCCCAAACCAGCTGGCTGGTTATGCTGCTTCAGAGGGTCAGCTTTGTATGGGGATTTCTGTTACCAATTACAAGACTGCTACTATAATAGGATTTTTGACAAAAGCTTGTTTTTCAAGGCCTTGTTAGACAGCTGTTTTCTTTGTGGTACTAAGGCAGTAGTGGGAGGAACACAAAAGTAAGAATTAGGGTGGTGAGACCACCTGGCCCTTCTTGGATCAGCTCAGCTCTCCTTGTGAAATTTTACCATTAGGCTACTTGTGGTTCCCCAGCAGTAGAGACTCAAGCAGTCTTCTAGTACTTAAAGGGGGCCAACAGGAAAACTGGGGAGGAGCTCTTTATCAGGAAGTGCAGGGACAGGACGAGAGGGTGGTTTTAAGCTGAAAGAGAAGAGAATTAGATTAGATGCTAGGATGATTTTTTTTCCTGTGAGGATGCTGAGGCACTAGAACAGGTTGCCCAGAGAAGTCATGGATGCCCCATCCTTGGAGGCCAGGCTGGATGAGGCTTTGAGCAACCTGTTCTGGTGGAAGGTGTCCCTGCCCATGGCAAAAGTCCTTCCTATTCAGAAGTCCTCTATTAAAAACAAAACAAAACCAACCATATTTAAACTGTGTACTATAAATATTAATTTGCAGTCTTATACTTTCTCACCTGTAGTATTGGGCAGTATTATAATAACTGATGAGGTCTTCAGAGTACAAGTTTTTGGTTTAACCTCACTGTTAGTGCTTTTCTCTGTTGGCATTGGGAGGAAGGTGAGAAGCAGCCTAGCCCTACATGGTGTGGGAAGAAGGGAAATTAGCTGCCAATTTCTAAGAGTGTAATGTTTTAATTATTGTTTCACAAGGAAAAGCTTGCATTTGAAAGAAAGGAGAAATCATAGAATCATAGAATAGTTTGGGTTGGAAGGGACCTTAAAGCTCACCCTTTCCAACCCTCCTGCCATGGGCAGGGACATGTCCCAGTAGATCAGGTTGCCCAAAGCCCCATCCAACTTGGCCTTGAACACCTCTGGGGATGGGGCAGCCACGGCTTCTCTGGGCAACCTGTGCCAGTGCCTCACCACTCTTATAGTGAAGAAAGTCTTCCTAATGTCCAGTCTAAATCTGCCCCTCTCACCCATCCCCCCTTGTCCTATCACCCCAAGTCTTTATGAATAGCCCCTCTCCAGCTTTCCTGCAGCCCCTTCAGGTACTGGAAGGTCACTATAAGGTCTCCTTGGAGCTTTCTCTTCTCCAGGCTGAACAACTGCAACTCTCTGAGCCTTTCCTCATATGAAAGGTGCTCCAGCGCTCCGATCATCTTTGTAGCCTCTACTGGACCCATTCCAACAGCTCCATATCCTTCTTATGTTGAGGATTCCAGAACCGGACACAATATTCCAGATGAGGAAATACGGGGATTGGTTGCCCTTTGGCCAGTGTAAATGCAAAAGTGACTGGAATAGTGCAATGCCCTTTTATTTGGCGGAGTTGGAGAGCTTTGTGGGTTGGGTTTGGGAGAGGTTGTGTTGGGTTTGTGGTTTCTTTCCAATTGGAAGCAAGCTAGGGCAGGGCAAAAAGGAAGTGCAGGCAAAAGTCCCAGCCAGAAGGGCAACATTACAAGGGTTCTGGATGTCCCCTGCTAACCTCCCACTCTTTTTCTTCTCCAGCTGGAGGTGTTGCCAAGTGCTGTGATGGCAGAGCAGGTACCTTCCCAAGCCATCACCTGCAGCAGGAGGAGGAGGTGATACAAGAAGCAGTTTCGATTACAAAAAAAGTGGAATATCTTTGATTTAAGCTAAAGTTTCATCTAAGTAACTGTCTTTTGTGCAAATTAGACAGAATGTCCCTCTGATAGCATGTTTTCTTTAAAACCGTGGGTTTCCAGACATTGTTCATTCTTGGAGACACTCAGGCCGTGTGCTCAGTGTGATCTGTGCTGAGCAGCTGTGTCTGTTGCAATCCCCTCTGTTTGCAGCCTTTCCCATCTCCAGTGCGGGGTCAGGCAGAGCTGGAGCCAGCTCCAAAGCAGCAACGGACTTGACTGTTGAGGAGCTCATAATAACATTACGATTACGCCTTGGAAAGAATAGAACATGCATAAGATTTCTAGAAGAATTAATCCCCGTGCATGTGAGTGGGGAATCCATCCTGTTGCCCAGCTCCTTTCTCGCTGCACACGATGGATGGAGATCGCTCCCTCCTGTTGCCCAGCCACGATAAGGAACGCTTGCTTTCCAAAACCCCAAGACGAGCCTCAGAGGGTAGATTTGCCGGCGTTGTCGGTCTCAGCAGCACGGAGAGACGAGCTCTCACCCTGGCCCCGCACGGGATCCGTCCGAGACGCCGCCGCTCCCGTCTCTCCGCAAGGGGGCGCTGCCGTCCCCCTCCAGTCGGGCGCGCCGGGGCGGGCGCGCGCAGGCGCGGGGCGGGGCGGGAAAGGCGCGGGACTTGACGGTGCCGTGGGCGCCGCAGGTAGGAGCTGGGTGTGTGGGGAGGGGGTGTTGTGAGGGGTGCTTCAGAGCCGTCCGGGGAGCCGCGTGGGTCCTTGGGCCCTTCGGGAGCGGCTCCTGCCTGGGGGCTCTGCCTTCTTCCCGCGCCTCCCCCTTGTTTGGGATGCTCGGGGCGTCCCTGCCGGACCGAGGTCCAGGCCTGGCTGGGGCAGCCGGGAGCGGCTGGGAAGCTGCCGGGCAGAGGAGGACCTTGGGGTGTTGATGGCAGCCGGCTGAGCATGAGCCAGCAGTGGCCCAGGTGGCCAAGGGGGCCAGTGGCATCCTGGCTTGGGTCAGAAACAGCGTGGCCGGCAGGACCAGGGTGGGGATGGTGCCCTTGTGCTCAGCGCTGGCGAGGCCGCACCTTGAATTCTGTGTTCAGTGTTGGGCCCAACGGTACAAGAAGGACATTGAGGGGCTGGAGCGCATCCAGAGAAGGGTACAGAGCTAGGGAAGGGGCTGGAGAACAAGCGTTATGAGGAGGGTCTGAGGGACCTGGGGGTTGTTCAGCCTGGGGAAAAGAAAGCTGAGGGGAGACCTCATCCCTGCCTACAACTGCCTGAAAGGAGTGTGGGGGAGGTGGGGTTGGTCTCTTCTCCCAAGTGACAGGTGATAGGATGAGAGGGAATGGCCACAAGTTGCCCCAGGGGAGGTTCATATTGGACATTAAGGAAAATCGACGATGAGGGATGTGATTTAGTAGCAGACAGGTACGTTTGGGTTTGATGATCTTAAAAGTTGTTTCCGACCAAACGATTCTGTGACATGCCAGGAGCCAAGCGGGAAAAGCTGCAGTGAACCCTGAGGTTCAGTGTTTATCGTAACCCTGCCCTATGTTTGCCACAATATTTAATTCCACTGAGGGATATAATGGCTTTATTATGCTTCTCACACAGTGCCCCAGCAGTAACCTCATCCATAATAAATCGCAATGTTTAAAAATGTTCTTACTTAGGTCATCATTTCGATACTTTCTGCAGGGACATTGTTACGGGATCTGTCTGCAGCTCTTGCAAAACTTGCCTGACTTTGATTGTCATAGTTGTAGGAAACAAGGATTTATTTTGGTGTTTGCCCTGTTTTCTTTAGCAAACATGAAGGTCATCACCTGTGAAATAGCATGGCATAATAAGGAGCCTGTTTACAGCTTAGACTTCCAACATGGAGCTGATGGGAAGATCAATCGGCTGGCCTCAGCGGGTGTGGACACAGCTGTTCGCGTAAGTTTCAAACCTGTTTGGTTTGAATTTGTAGCATGTGCAGAGCCTGAAATGGCCTGTTATCCAAAGTTTGAGACTGTTGGCTGGTCCCTGACACTGGTGGTGGCTGGATGGTTTAGGGGAAGAATATGAGGCTGTACATAACAGAATGACCATTTCCCTTGTGTGCTGTCCTCGAGTTCTGCTGTTAAGCATTGAACTGTTACTTTTAGAAAGTTGCCTGCATTTACTGTTGGATGGTATTCCTGAGTTGTAACTGCTAATTTAGGACACAGTCTTAGGGGTTTGTGGGAACCAACTGTTATTAATTTCTTTATGCTCATCAACATTGAGTGTTATCCGCCATTTTGTAAGTAGTCATTCAGCAGTATGGGCTCTCTACAGCCTTTTTCACTCGCCTTCAGATGTATCTCATCTAAGTAATTTTTGTGTTGGTGTTTGTGTTGGAGCTTTGTTGATCAGTTATTCATTCTTTTGGGAATCACTTATGAAAATGTTGACTAGCGCAAGCCTCAAAAGATGTGGCTGTAGGATTCACCTTTGCAAAATCAGGCAGTTTTTTGCTATCTTCTATGTTCTTAATGCACATAAGGACAATATCCATCATTCGGTGGTCTCTTGGTTTCTCTAAAAGCCTTAGCAATAGTTGGAAAACTTGGGTAAATTGAGTGTATTGGGTGAACCACACTCTTTATCTGGATGTTAGTCGACTTCTTAAATAAAGTTAATGGCTAAGCAAGGCACAATCTCCTTTCCAGAGAGATATTTATTTATTTGTTGACTTCTGTCTATGGAATGTAGGTAGAATTTTTCTGCCTCACCATTAGAACGCTTCAGAAAAACCAACACATTGACCTCCCCTGTTTTTTGGAGCTGGGAGGGAAACGGAGTAGGTTACCTGTCACTGCTGGGCTGTTTGTTCTGTGTTTGAGTCCATGTAGGTCACTTCAGTATCTGGGCCTATTGATTTCCTGTTTGAAATTTTTTGCTTGTTTACTAAAATCCCTACTGCTAACCTTTCAGTTTGAGACAGTTCTTCAAACTCAAACTGCAATAAAGAAGGGTTCCAGCCTGGGATCCTCCTTGTGCTCCTTAGTAATGAACTCCAGTGCAAAAGAATTTGTGTAGGTTCTCTGCTATGTGTGCATGTATCTGTCTGTCTATTTATATGTCTTTCCGTGGTAAGTTTATATTTTAATTATCTTCTGGGCCTGCTCACATTCTGTGATCTGTGCTACAGGCACAGACAAAGAATGAAGTTTTCTTTTATATTACTGCAGAAATTCCTTAAGGCAGCATTCCTGGAAAATGTGTCCATATCATGCAACTGTCTTTACACTTGGTTATGATCATTGGGGAACTGGAATTATAGTTCTTGCTCAAATCATCTGTTTGAAAATAGTAAATCTGTTGACATTTGGGGGGTATATTGCAAAACTCTTCAACTTGCTCTGACTTCTAAAGGGAGCTAATGTGTTTTTTTTCCCCTGTAGTAATTAGATTTTTTTTCAGACTTATGGTTGATGACTTTGTTAACAAGATTTTGTAATTCTGTAGTATTCAGTCATTGTATTTAAAGGCTTGTGAAATATTTTTGAAGCTAGAGATTGTCAGTGAATGAAGAGAGAGTGCCATTAAGGGTTTGGGTGTTTTTAATTGCTTGGATGTATTTCCTCAGGCAAAAAAAAAAAGTGCAGTGCAATTACAGCTTGTGGTGGGTTGACCTTGGCTGGCTACCAGATGCCCATCAAGTGGTGCTATTCCTCCCCCTCCTCAACAGGATGAGAAAATACAATGGAAAAAGCTCATCAGTTGAGATAAGGACAGGGAGATCTCTTACTAATTGCTAATGTGGGCAAAACAGACTCACTTAGGGTGATTAATTTATTTCCAATTAATAACAGAGTAGGATAGTGAGAAATAAGAACAAAACCAAAAATACCTTCCCCTCACCTCTCCCATCTTCCCAGGTTCAGCTTCACTCCTGATTCTTCTACGTCCTACCTCCTGAGCAGCGTACAGGGATTGGGAATGAGTGCTGTGATCAGTTCATTACACCTTGTCTCTGCCGTTCCTTCCTTCTCAGGCTCTTCTCTGCTGCATCACATAGTCCGTGCTGCAGGAGACAGTCTTGCACAAACTTATCCAACATGGGCAATTCCCATGAGCTGCAGTTCTTCAGGAACTGCTTCAGTGTGGATCCTTAAAGGGATTATGGTGATTGCCAGAAATCCTGCTCCTACATGGGCTTCTCTTTACAGGCCACAGCTCCTTCCAGGAATTTATGCTAGTGCTGTCTTTCCTTCAAGGCATATCCACCTGCTCTGGCATGGGGTCCTCCACAGGCTGCAGTGCAGCTTTCTGCTCCACTATGGACCTCTGTGGGTTGCAGTGGGACAACCTGTGCCCCATGAACTTCTCCAGGGGCTGCAGGGGAATCTCTTCTCCAGAGCCTGGAGCACATCCTCGCATCTATCTTCACTGACCTTGGCCTGCAGGGCTGTTTCTCTCACATTTTTCTTACTCTTCTCTCACAGCTGCTGTGCAGTGCTTTTTACTCTGTCTTAAATGTGTTATCACAGAGGTGCCACCAGCATTACTGACGGGCTGAACTTTGGCTAGCAATGGGACAGTCTGGAGCTGGCTGGAACTGGCTGTATCCAGCATGGGGGCATCTTCTACTGTCTTCTCACAGAAGCCACCCTTAAAATTTCCCCCTGCTACTAAAACCTTGCCACATAAACCCAATACACAGCTGTAGCTCACAGAGGGAAAATTTGTGATGGAAGTGCAGCTTTAGCTCTGAAAGGTTCAGATAATAAGTTCAGAACAGCTGCGCAAGAATTAAACTGCCGTACTGAAAGGGTGCATATATTACATCTTGTTCCTGAAAACTGTCTATAATACTTTTGTAACTAGATATGGAAAGTGGAAAAAGGGCCAGATGGAAAAGCAATTGTGGAATTCTTGTCCAACCTCGCCCGCCATACCAAAGCAGTAAATGTTGTGCGCTTCTCTCCAAGTGGTGAGATCCTAGCATCTGGGGGAGATGGTAAGAACTGCTTTTCATGTGTCTTATGCAAGATAATTGTAATGTTAAAGTAAATGTAATGCATTAACAAACAGTGAGTAGGAAAGAAAGAAGCCTTATTTTTTTTTTCTTCTACAGATGCTGTTATTTTATTGTGGAAGCTGAATGATAGCAAAGAATCAGAACCATTAGTTTTTCAGGATGAAGATGAAGCTCAGCTCAACAAGGAGAACTGGACGGTTGTTAAGACTTTAAGGTAGCTTAATATTTTTGAGTTTGTTTTCTGATCAGTGTTTTTTATTCCCTAGTGGCTTTTATTATCTGGTACATTCTTCTGTTCAGTGTATGTTGAACTTCTATGCCCTCTAAAATTTGCTTGCTCTAGTTTTCATCCTTCTATTGTATTTAACTTTTTTTTCTATTTGATACAGTGCCAACCTACATCGTCTGTTTAAGCAGAAGATTTGACATTTATGTGACATAACTGGCGTGCTCTGAAATTGGTTCCTGAGATTTGCAGTCACTTAAAACTTGGCATAGAGATATAGAAAGTAAAAGTGAACTCTTATTTACTAGCTTTATAGTGGAAAGTTTGGTCTTTATAAAAGAAAAAAGCATGAGTAGATTAAATGAGTCGTGCAGTTTTGCCAGCTGTGAGACTCAACCAGTCTTTTTCAACTAGTCCATTTTAATAGTTGAAAATCTGCTGTATTTTACAGCTTTTGTTTCAAGTGTGCACTGGTTAATAAAATATACACACTGTGCCTGCTTAGACTAAGTATTAAGTGATAGTGGCTAAGGGATCAAACCACTGCTGGAAGTTGGAATGTAATAGTGTTCTGCTCTCACTTTCAGCTAAGTCTGAAAGAAATGAGTGGTTCTGGACTCGGAAATGCACTTTGGATGAGCGATCTGTGTAACTCTGCCTTGCTTTCTGTGTGGAGTCTATTACAAGTTCTGTTCTCCGTCTATACTGATAAAATCATTAAGAATTTATGCTTGTGTACAAAAAATTACTGTTATCCACAACTGATACATTCCTTGCAACTGCAGATTTGTGTGAGAACAGTTTCATAACTGCTCGTGGGATTGCATGGTCCTTTAGGACCATTAATCTCTTAAAACAAACAAACTCAAACCCACTTCTCTAAACCTGGTGTTGCAAATATTTATTATTAAATTTGCCATACTGTATGATAAGTCTTCAAACAACAAGCAATATGGATTGTTGTTAATGAAACCCTTCTGCATGGTTATGAGTATCTTGCAATGTTTCTTCAACTGTATCTAAGTAAACCTTAATTTTCTGTGTTTCATGTAATTCTGCTGAGTATGCATGTTTTTTTACTGCTTTTATGAAACTATTAAATGGGTCGGAGAGTTTTCTTGAATAGCAACACCTCATAATTACTTTGGTGTAGTGTTTTATGAGGTCCAACACAAAAAAGACAAGGCTAACCCTGTAGCTTCGGAACCAAGAGTGGGAGGGAAGAGACAAAGATGGTTATAGAACATGTTCTAAAGTGTCACAGTGAGACAAGGCTCAGCTCAATTGCTTTGCTCAGTACAAGTGGACACACATTCAAATATAGACGTTTTCTTTCCTCTGGTCAGAAAATGTCAGTGTGCCAGAATGAACAGCAAGATAATGTCAAGTTTCTTATGAAACTGAAGAAATCTGCAAAGGAAACTTTTCAGTTATTGACTGAGGCTTATGGTGAAGAGCTACCAAACATCAAATCAGTGCTTTGTCAGTAGAAAGCAAAAACAACAGATGTCCTTAACAGCCTTTTAGAAAGTGACCTGTGGAATTGCTTTGAATGTTGGCAGCATCCTATGCAGCTGTGTGTCAACTCAGAAGTGAGCTGCTTTGAAGATGATCATAGTTGATTTTTCTTAATTTGTTAACAAAGGAGTTACAGGCATAGTCTTGGGGTTTTTTTTTGTGTCAGACCTTTTATTTTATGTTTGTGCAAGTCCTAGAAATATTCTTTTGCAAATCTCTAGGTACAAATTCATAAATGACTTCAAGTGCAGGGGTTTTTTTATGCGTGAAAAATATCTATTGACAAGGCAGCCTTAATTTGAATTAGAAGTAGGATGTGCTTTTTTTCGAATGTTCTACCACCTTCTGAATATGGAATTTTTTTTAAAGCTGAAATTCTTGCCGTTCATTTTATTTCAATGATACTTTATTTCTCTCCGTGGTTTTTTTTTTCCTAAAAATGAATAAAACTGTTTTCAAGTGCCTGTTACTTTTTAAATTAATAATTGGTTTCTTCTCTTCTGACTTCTAGGGGCCACTTAGAAGATGTGTATGATATTTGTTGGAACTCAGATGGAAATTACATGGCATCTGCTTCTGTAGATAATACAGCTATAATGTGGGATGTCAATAAAGGTAAACACTATGTTTATCACTTGTGGCTCCAGTCCTGATGGAAGTGTCTAATGATGTTTACAAGAAGAGTTGAGAGCATCTTTTTTTGTGAGAAAAGAGTCCACTTAATTGTTAGACTTCTGGGATTGTGAAGCAGATAGCTCAGTATGTAAAAGATACGTCAGGCCAGCAAAATTTACACTTAAGCGATCTCTTCACCTTGGAGTATTCACAAGTAAACTTCACCCCAAATTTTTTCCCCAAAACTCCTACACAAGCATCTTTTGTATTACTTACTCTACCTCATGCCCCAAGAAACAAACAAAACTTGATTGGTATCAGGCAACTAACTACCTAGGCCGAAAACAGGCAGCGAGTATAGTATGCAGGCTCTGTTTTGCAGGATGTGATGCACTTTTTTTTTTTCGTTTCATTCAGCAAAACACTTCTGTTCATTCTCATCCCACTGCAGTGCATTTGCTTCTATTCTTGGAAAGGGGCCCATCTTTTGCCATTCTGGTAGTTCCTAGCTAGGTGGCTTGATGGTTTTTATTAGCTGGGTGACCATTACTTTTACTTTTAATTTAATGTGGAAGTACTTTACAGAAAGTTAGCCTTTTATTTCACATTTCTAATACTTTGTGTCTAATTAAGAAAAATAAAGTAGAATCCAATTTAATTTTTCAGTGCATGCACATATGAAAATTTGAATATTCTTCTGCTGACATTTTTCGTGTATTGGGTTTGGGTGTTTAATGTTTCTCTCATCTGAACTGTCATATGCGCCTTTCCAAAAGTCTTTACTGTTACTACAGGAATGTTCAATTAAGAGTGTGAGTCCTCAGAGTCTAAGTATGTGTAGGGTCATTGTGACCAAATGTCTCTTGCATCTCAGACTGCTTGTAACTACTTAAAAGGCACTTATGTATTACTAAAACAAGATAGCCTCTTAAGCTGTTATTTTCTTTGTCCATACTGCCTTCCATTCTCACTGATTTCTTTTATCGTGCAATTAATGTCATGGAGGTCATTTTTATCTTTAGGCAGAGAGACAAGTAAGTTGGAAGTAGAAGCCATTACTGGAAAACAGGTTTTGTGAATGAATTTGTAGGTGCATTGAAGAGAAAGAGGTTCAAGTATAGCTTCCAGTAATATTCAGGTTAAAAGTTTGCATGGTTAAAAAAACCAAAACGGCTGGAAGGAAATTAATAGTAAAAATCCATAGCGCTGTTTAGTATGAAGAGACCATCACTGGCTTAGAAGTCCTTGAGGTAGAAACTGTTGGCAGTTTATAGGGTATCCCATAGGAATACCATTACATGTTTGGTCTGTTCTTATACTCTGGCATTTGTTGTTGGCCTGTGTCTGAGAAAGAACACTGCCACAGAAAGACTTTTGGTGTGATGTAGCATGGCCTCGACCCTATTTGTATAACCTTTTTTGTACAGCTATCGACCTTGAAACTTGTCAGGTTATTGCATTTCTTTGCACTAAAGCAACTAATAAGGTAAAGACCACCCACCCTGTCCCTCATAGTCAAAACAAAGTATTTCATGAGATTATCTGTAACTTTACTGCATCATGATACTTTGGATCTGAGGCATTGAACTTTGGAACGTCAGTGGGGTCAGAGACCTTATGCCTTTGAGAGGTCTTCATGACAGAGTAGTGGAAGAACATGACTTAATACTGCTGTAGAATTGTTTCTGAAAGTTGCCCATGTGTAAGTATCAGTCAGCATGTGTGTAGTATGTTTTTTTCACTGCCTGCTCAGCAAAACAGGTGAGTTTAAACAGCCCTAGATAGGAGATCCTAGCTATCCAGTCCCAGCTGAAAGGTATGTTTTAATGCTGGAATTTCTGTCTCAGTATTCGGCCAAATTCAGTTATTAAAGAGCCAGACTTGCCTAAAAAAAATATTCTAAATCATGAAGGGTTTGGTATACTTCTGGTTTTGAAGTATACTCGTCTTGCATGTTTAAAACCTAAGCCAAGCTGCTTATCTGAGTTAGTTTGTAGGGAACAAACCTCGAATTGACATGTTACAAGTTACTGTATTTGTGAAGATTGTAGAAATAAAGCAACCATTTCTGACATTCTTACCGGGTACCACCAAGTTAACAGTTTGTGTGTTTAAAAAATTATTTTGAAATGTTTTGTCTTGTTTTATTTCTGAAATGAAGAAATGTCTTAAAACATGTTTGAGTTTAGAATCTGGAAACTTCTTGTAATTTCAGGACAGAAGGTTTCAATATTAAATGAACACAAGAGTTATGTCCAAGGAATAACCTGGGATCCTCTAGGCCAGTACGTTGCAACTCTGAGTTGTGATAGGTGAGCTGTTGGTTTAAGTGTTTTACCTTAGTGTTCTTTCTTACTTTAGGATGAATTAGAAGTAAGTGTATGGGATGACTTTTCATTTAATTTTATTAAAATTCTTCTGCAAGAAGGTCAATGTGAAATTAAAGTAATACTTTACTTTAGTTAATCTCTTGCTTGTGGTAAATGATTCCCGAAGTCTGAGTGTCCTCTCTAAGGACAAATAATCTTATATACCTTATGTAGAAATGTTTCTTCAGCAAATAAGTTTGCTTGATGTTGGTTATTAGAGATACCAAATACACCTTAAGAGAGTGTATTATTAATGAACTAATAATTTCTTCCTTAAAGAAAGATGTAAACAGGTTAAGAAATGAGTTAAAATGTTTTTCTACTGATATCTTTCTTTTGCTCTCTTGCTCCCTTCATCCCCAACAGTTTTGTAAGTGATGTCATTGGGAAAGCAAAAAACACTCAATAAACTTGGCCCTTGACAGAACTTTGAGTTGAGTTTAAACCATTTAGGGCATGTGTGCTTCTCTGAAGGGGTTCACAGCTGGCTAATAAATGTGTGTCATCTGGCACCTGGTGCAAAGAAAATTGCTCTAATAGTGGAAAAGTAGTTTTGATTTAAGGTTTGCAGTAGGCTCAGAAAAATGATCAGTTAATGATGACTAGTCATTATGAGCCAGGTCTTAACATGAGCCAGGCCAGTTGCTAGGCCTGGGCTCTCACCAATCCTGGGGCAGCTAAACCTCTTCCCCCTTTTGGCAGACCAGCTTTGTTGTATGACATCCAGAGCCAGTAGTTCCACAGCTGTCTCAGGCTGTCTGCCACAGCCTCACCTTCTATATTCTCTTCCTGGGTCTGTCCAGGACTCTTTGTGGAACTATTTCAGCACATTCAATCAGGAGAAAGCTGTCTGGGTTCTGTGTTAGGTTGGTTTTCTGGCAGCCTAATAAACCAGCATAACTTGGTAAAGGTCAGAGCTGGCAGAAAGGGGAAGGGGTGATGGGTTTGCTTAGGCTACCTGTAGGTTTAGGTAGATGAAGTATGGGGAGTTCCAGTGTTCTGTGCAGAGACTTATTTCAGTTTTCATTTATTCCAATGGAAACTGAAGCATAGAAATGTAGTTAAGCGTCTTTGAAGGCGGGTTCCCGTTCTGCAGGAGCATGCTTCCTACTACAGCACAGTGTAGCTGAGTGGCATGGACATTCACTGTCTGCTAATTCCCTCATTCCTCCATGAATGTATATATTGGTACTTGACAAACCTTGTTGAGTGAAATAATTGGTTATTTAGCCATCAAAACATGTCCATCCGGTGATGTCTCATAAACAGGGTTATAATGTGTGATTGTCATTTATATTTGCCAGTCCTGACTGTGAAGTGAGGTGCTGTAATGCTTTGTGAAACTTGGGGTGAAAAGAAGTTGTCTGTAGCTAACTGTGCTCTTCACCATGTAGGGTCCTGCGGGTATATAACACGCAAACCAAGCGCGTAGCATTCAATGTTACCAAGATGCCATCTGGATCAGGAGCTGAAGGAGAGGTACATTCTTCTGCTACTAATCGTACTGGAGAATGCGCTGGGTGTGCTTTTATGGGAGTTGTAGTATTCTATGAAATCAAAGGGGCAAATATTTTCCTTTGAAGCAACCCATATATCAGATGTTTTTGCCTCTATCTCACCTTTACAGTTTATAATTGGAGACTGCTTCAGGTTTCCTCAAGTGTTAGAGAAATGACTAAAGAAGAAAACTTAGAAGTTCAGCTGATTATAGTAACACAGTGTCTTCTAAATCTTAAAAACTGTTGAAAAAAATAGTATACGTAGTGGATTCTTAATAGGAAAAACTTCAAATGTGTGTGTCAGTAGCTGTAAGTTTATTAATTAATATACATAGCAAGAATATTTTAAAGTCAGCAGCCTGAAGTTTTCAAAAAGTTAGTCTGATTTTTAGGAGAAATATGAATTAGTGAATATTTAGGAAATTCTGTCTAACCCTAAGAGGGAAAACAAACCTCTTTTCCCCAAAACAGTTCCAAGTGATAGTAAAGTAACACCTCCAAGCCGTCTATGGCCTTTCTAAATTCCTTCTGTTCCTTTTCTTTCTTTTGTGAAAACATTTGTAGCAGTTTTATAGAGACTAAAGGACAGGCTTGAGATGGAGGGCATTTTGCCATTATGGAAGTTCTTAAACCTCTAATACTAGAGTTAAAATTAAATGCCTAAGGAACAGGCTTTTATGTTGACTATTAAGTAATGTTGTTCTCCAGGTTATTACTGTTTTTGATTACTGGTCTAACGTGACTGCTCTTGGAGTATTTTGATTAGTAGCTGAAGAGGGATCAAGGACTATTTTTCTTAGCTGTGAAGAATTTATAGCACTGCAGAAAGTGAGTTTGAGGAAGCCATGTATTTAAAACATTTACCTTTTATTTTAAAAGTTCCATCAGGTTGGATTGTACAACTGGATGGTTTTTCTCACTTGAATTCCAGCTGACATGTTTTTGGCACTCATTTTCAATATTACAGTCTAGGAGCTATCGGATATTTCATGATGACAGCATGAAGTCATTTTTCCGCAGGCTCAGTTTTACTCCTGATGGCTCCTATTTACTTACTCCAGGTACGTGAAGAATGTGGACTGTAACTTACATTGTATCTATTATGGTGTAGTTTGAGTGTGCATCAAGATTGCTTTCAAACTGCTAGTGGATGCTTATTTATTTTAATCATGCCATTCCTTGTTCTTCCTATGGAAGGAAATAGAGACTCCACATTGCTTTTCCATTAGCAATCCAGAACATAACTTTCTTCTGTGATAAAAATTATATTTATGGCATTTTTCTGAACTAAAACATGTAAATTGGAGCTATACAGCTTTATTAAATGAAGAAATGAAGAACTTTTGACTGGTCTCTATACCCTTCCTTAATAATATTTTGCAGTCATAGTAAAAATAACATTGCAAGGAGAGGATCAATTTGCCATTATAAGCACTGCTTTTATAGATGTCTGGCAACATCAAAAGGAAGCTTTGAGGGGCAAGTGTATAAGGGAAATAAAACCAGCACTAAATAAATATTTGGGGTGCCTTCTTAAGTTGTGTTCAGGTTGCAGGCTCTTGCCCAGCTGACAAGCCTAATTCCTAAGAAAGAGAATGTTTATGCACATAAAGTGTGTACTCAGTAACTTTTTGAGTTGATGAGTAACATTTAAACCTTTATTTTTGCAGCTGGCTGTGTTGAATCTGGAGAAAATGTAACAAACACCACATACGTCTTCTCCAGAAACAATCTTAAAAGGTAGTGTTTAAGAAGATCAAAATATCTTTTTGTTTAAAAAAAAAAAAAGCTGTTTTCTGAAATTTTGGTTTTGGTTTTTTTTTGTAATAAAAGGCCTGTGGGTCACCTGCCATGTCCTGGAAAGGCAACTCTTGCTGTTCGCTGCTGCCCAGTCTACTTTGAGTTGAGACAAGCATTCAGTAAAGGTACTGTAAATCCTTCAGGGACTATGATTTTACAGCAAATATGTGAAAAGGCCAGTGTGACTGTTTACTGTTTTATGCCCCAGCCTTTTAACATTCCTGTTCAATGTCAGCCCTGTTCAATGTCTTTATCAATGACCTGGATGAAGGCATCGAGTGTACCCTTAGCAAGTTTGCAGATGACACTAAGCTGGGAGGAAGTGTCGACCTGCTGGAGGGTAGGGAGGCTCTGCAAAGGGATCTGAACAGGCTGGACTGCTGGGCCGAGACCAATGGGATGAGGTTTAACAAGACCAAATGCCGGGTCCTGCACTTGGGGCACAACAACCCTATGCAGCGCTACAGACTGGGGGAAGAATGGCTGGAGAGCTGCACAGAAGAGAAGGACCTGGGGGTGCTGGTTGACAGCCGACTGAACATGAGCCAGCAGTGTGCCCAGGTGGCCAAGAAGGCCAATGGCATCTTGGCTTGTATCAGAAATGGGGTCACCAGCAGGTCCAGGGAGGTTATTCTCCCTCTGTACTCGGCACTGGTGAGACCGCATCTTGAGTACTGTGTTCAGTTCTGGGCCCCTCACCACAAGAAGGATGTTGAGGCTCTGGAGCGTGTCCAGAGAAGAGCAACAAAGCTGGTGAGGGGGCTGGAGAACAAGTCTTATGAGGAGCGGCTGAGAGAGCTGGGGTTGTTTAGCCTTGAGAAGAGGAGGCTGAGGGGAGACCTTATTACTCTCTACAACTACCTGAAAGGAGGTTGTGGAGAGGAGGGAGCTGGCCTCTTCTCCCAAGTGACAGGGGACAGGACTAGAGGGAATGGCCTGAAGCTCCGTCAGGGGAGGTTCAGGTTGGATATCAGAAAAAAATTCTTCACAGTAAGAGTCATTGGGTACTGGAACAGGCTGCCCAGGGAGGTGGTCGAGTCGCCTTCCCTGGAGGTGTTTAAGGAACGGGTGGATGAAGTACTTAGGGACATGGTTTAGGGAGTGTTAGGAACGGTTGGACTCGATGATCCAATGGGTCCTTTCCAACCTTGTGATTCTGTGTGATTCTGTGTGATTCTGTGTGATTCTGTGTGATTCCATTAAGATAGTGTTGTACCACATCTTGGAAGCTGTTTCCTGATTCTAAGACCCTGAACTCACCTTAGGTGCCTTGTGAGTAGCTTTTGATATAGTAGATAGATGTTCTTACTTGGCCACTTAGGCTACGGAAAAACTGTTTAATATTTTTCTTTGACTTTTAACTATTTTGTGTAAGTAAAAGTAAAATCTTGGCTTAGCAGTAAAGGAGCAACCTAGTGAAATATTTTGTATTCGTATCAACTATGCTCATTACAGAAGCACCGGAGTTGGTGTAGTTTGCAACAACTGTCAATGCTTATTCAAGGAAGCCAGACTTGAAGTAGTGCTAGTGTTACTGGCTAGAACAAGAGTTCTAAATTGGGGAAAGGATTATATGAAGTTGCATGAGAACTTACCTGGAGACTGAAATCCAGCCTTATAGTGAGTCCAGTGGGTCCAGGACTGCTTATATTTTAACAAGACCAGTCTTACTCTGATGAAAAGGCAGAGCTTTGCTCCTTTCTTTAGAGGATCAATTTGTAGTACTCCTTACTGGATTTAGAGATTACCTGTTATATTGTGTATGTATTTTAGTAATAATTTTTAAAACTATTGTAGTGGTGCATTGCAAAGTAAGGAGATGTGTGTCTGCTCTTGGTCTCTGTAGCTCCTCTAAACGGAGTGCCTAGTTGCTGCAACATACACCCAGAAAAGTGAAGATCTGTGGTAGTCTAGAATTCTATAGATGCGAGTGCCTCACACTATGTTAACAGCCTGTCTGTTCTGTGTGTAGCTTCCATAACGCTCGTAGAACTGAATAGAAGCTCTGTACAAGGAATTTCTGAAAGCAGCTGGCTAGCACTCAGCTTCCAGTGAAAAGGAATAAATTGGCCCTACGAAGAAATAATGTTGCAATGAAGAGATTAGCTAGGAGCTCAACCCAAGATACCACAAGTAGAGCTAACTGCATTTTATTGACTTAGTCATACAGAATATTAGTCTGTATATATAAATATACAGAAATGTATTGTGACCTTGATTTACACTATATCCTAAGGTACATTTTTGGACTTTTATACTAAAGTGCATATTAATATCCTGGAAAATTTTATTTGGAAAAAATATGACAAACATTACCATATAGTAGCAATCCAGATAGATAAAACTTCTGCCAATTTCTGTGTCTTAAACTAAGACAATAGAGGGCAACAGAAATGACAGTGCTTGACATAAAACTTTACATTTTATACAAGTGCTGTCTTCTTAACCATTATCTTGATACTGATTAAAAATGAAATCTATTTAGATTAATGACTAAGCTAGTGCAATTGCTGCTTTGTGATGAATACAAGGGCGAATTCTTAATGTGTTCATTTCTTTGCATTCTAGATGAAATAAGTCAGAAATCAACTCCTGCTCTATTTAATATGCCCTATCGATTGGTGTTTGCTGTTGCTTCAGAAGATTCTGTGCTTTTTTATGATACTGAGCAGTCCTTCCCCTTTGGTTATGTTTCTAACATACATTATCACACCCTGAGTGACATTTCATGGTAGGTAATTGATATTGTTAAGATCTGTCGTGGTCGAAATGTCCCTTTACATGTTGAAGTTCTGCACGTCTTTTGCCTTACTTTATTTTTGTGCTTTCTTTATGATGCTCATATAGTCACTGTCATTGCAGTGTGTGAACAGCAGGATGCCTCTTCTTTTGCCCTGTAAGCTGGAGAGTTATGGTTCATTTATTGGTTGGGAAACAAGGTGCAAGCAGCCCGAGGACAAGCGGATGGATTTAGGAAAAGTCAGTGTACTTGGTGCCCATGAAAAGTAGTTATTGTTCGGGCAGTGTAACTGGTAATAATGAAGTTACTTGGTGGTTTTGGAAGATAGCTCTCTCTGAGTTCAGGTGTCTGTATCCTGGCCAAATTCTGCTTTATCTGCACCGTTCTGCTTAATGTTCTTCATGTATAGGATGAAGTAATTTTTCTGACTTCAAGTGAAGAGTCAGAACTGGAGCTGCAAATTGAATCCAAGTCTTGAAATCAGGATACAGCCCTCTGCTGGACAAGGCTGGTTCTTTCAGGCCTTTCTAGCCAGTATACCTAAGCTGAGGAACACATGGAGGCATCTTTTTCAGGAATTGTAATTGATGCTGTGAAAACCATCATGTTCCAGGAGAAGGGAAGTGGAAGAGAGTAGAATATCAAGTGTATGTAATCAATGATAGACATTACTTGTTGAAGTGAATGCAAAGGGCCCATATGGGAGAGCACCACAGTGATTCTGAACGTTGCGTCTACTTAGCACAAGGAGCACAGCCAAAGAGCTTGAGCTACCATGTAGTCTGAATGAGGAGGGTTCAGCAATATTTCCGAAACTGTGGCTGAAGGTTTGTGCCCCTGCAATTAAACGATATTTTATGCCAGCTCAAAAATCTGCAGGTGCTGGTAGCAGCATAATACAGGTGATCACAGATGACACCAGAGAGATTAAATCAGATGTAAAGGCCAGAATTTAAGGTGTTTTGTTTATTTGAATTGCATGTCTTTCACTTGACTGTAGTTTTATTTAAATGAATACATGTACTTGAGGAACAGAAGAGAAGAAGACAGTTACAGCATGTGTTGTAGATGAGAAGTAAGGGTTGAAGAAAAGTTCTAACCTCTTTAATGGAAAAAAAAATGTCACAAATAGGTCCAGCGATGGAGCCTTTCTTGCTATTTCTTCCACGGATGGCTACTGTTCATTTGTTACCTTTGAGAAGGATGAACTGGGAATACCACTGAAGGAGAAGCCACAGATAAATGTGAGGACTCCTAGTGCAGCAGAGAAAAAAGTGAAAAAGAGCCAGTCGCACAAAGCCATTTCCCCAGGCTCTAGGCTGACAGAGGGGACTTCTCCCAGCAGGGTCGCTGATCCCAGCACTCCAGCGCTGCAACCTAGAACACCCACAGCTGCCGGTAAGGACTTTCCTTCCACACCTGTTGGCATAAAAAATGTTCCAGTCTCATCCTCAGATGAGAGGAAAATCAGCCAGCCAGCCAGCCAGAGCACTAAAGTAAACCAGCCCAGGAGGATTACTCTCAACACTTTACAAGCATGGAGCAAGACGTCAAGGTGAGATTTATATTGCCGTTTCCAGTCATAAATATGAAGGCCAAGACAAGCTATGCTTGTGGTACATTTAAAGGGTTGACATAAATTCCCAGCCCTGTGTCTTGGTGGTAGCTGTCTTGACGTGGAACATTTTGTTCCAGTTGTACTGCAACTGAAAGGTCAAACTGAAAGCTTTTACATTTCTGTCTGAAATGTGAGGCAGTAGTAAAGTTAACCTGACCTTTACACCTTGTCTGTTTGTCAGCAACAAGCGTCTGCCTTCAGGTCCCACTTTCTGTACAAAGATTGTACCTGAAGGATTCAGCTGACAAGGACTATTAAAAACTCCTCTGACAAGAAATATTTAAAAAGTAAAGAGTGCATGTCTAGACAGGTCCTTAGTGTGCACAGTCATGTATGTGGGACTTAATGCATTGATTAAGGCTATTTCCTAACGTGCAGATCGAGATGGTTTTAGAAATTGCTTATAATCCATGTATTGATTGTCAGGCAGCCTGCAATATAAGATTCTGAGCTGGTGTGCAGCAGCAGTGAGACTGTCATGCAAACAGAGATCTAGACCTTGTCAGCAAAATAAGGCTACTTTATAATTAAAGGTGTTTAATAGAATTTCCCTTAGGAATGCAGTATGGTAAGTAGCTAGGGGGGAAGAGGTGAGCAAGAAAGGATATACTGGATTTCACCAACAACCACAAATATTCTTGGTAAATATTATTACAGGATGGTGGCACATGGGTGTTTACAGAAATGAACAAGTCAAAGGGTTGTAGGTAGTTGAAAATGACTTTTGACTGGAGGACAGTTGGATGACTGATGGAGTTAATTAATCTTTTTGAAAGAGATAAACTATATTTAATCCTATCACAATTATGCCATGAGTGTCATCTTGTAGTAGCATGCATGATGCTGCCCGTAAGATAATTTTATTTTTAATTATTTAGTTAATCCTCTATCAGTTCTGTGCTTAAGTGCTATCCAGAAGAGATTTTAGCAGAAGAAAACAGAAAATGGGACATAAAGACAGACCTTTTTGTGGCTTCTTTTCTCCTCACAGTAATTGTTAGTGGACCTCAGCGGGTAAAAGAATTCTCTATGGTTTTATGAATCTAAAGTGTTAACATGGACAGGGCTAGCAGAGGGAATGGTAAGTTTTTCCAGTGGAACTGGAAGCCTTACCAGGTATCAAGAAACAGGTTAAAATCCTTGCCTTTGCAGCCAGTCTTAGTTTTCAAAATTTGACCAAAATACCCAGGATTGTGTCACATATGGAAAAGTACTTTCTAGTGGAAAAGATGAATAGTGGTATTTAAAGTACTACTTTTAAAAATGCTCAATTCAACATATAACCGGAAGAAAAAAACAATAAAATATATCTAAACTATGTCTAAATTTAACTGATTTATCGAAAGTAAATTCTTAAATAAAGTATTTGTAGAAACTGTGGCTTTGAAGCACTTAAACCGTGTCTGCTCTTTTAAAGGAGAGTAAACTTGATTCCACTGAAGCCAGATACACCAACCCCTGCGCTTACAGATACAGTTCCTATACCTTCCTCAGAACGGGAGTGTGGTAAGCTTTTGTGGCTAGTAATATCCATCAGAGTCTTTGCCAATCAGTTCTTTCCATTATAGACTTCTATTCTAAGCTATAAAGCTATTGATCAAGCACAAGCCTAAACCTAATTGCAGATTCTATATTCTAAAGCTTCTTTATTCTTTTGGTGTGTTTGAAAGGTGCTTTTGTCAACATGAAATGTATTCTCACTGTAATTGCTCTTGGTCAGATGCTTATGTGACAATATATCACTACAGTTTTTACAGTAATGGGTGCATTAGCTGACGCTGAAACACTGAAGGATAAATTTACTTGGATGTAACTCTTCCAAGCCATACTTTTGGGTTTTAAAAACCCTTGTACTTTCAGATGATCATTGTTTAAGATGCTGGACTCTCTCAAAACAGTTTAGTTTATGAGTGCTGAGTTGTTTGTGAATTCAGCAAACCAATTTACTTTTGTAATCTGACTTTACTTAAATGGTTTTCCTATCTGCCTGTTTCAGAGAGGCCGTTACCATCTGACGACAGTCTCCAAAATCCCCCAGCATCTAAACGCCCTAGAACTGAGGAAGTGTCTCTTCCTGCATCTGCTGAAGATCAAATCAGCTGCGATTCAAACAAATAAACGCTAAGCTTTCAGTAGACTTTTCTCAGATATGGCTACATTGCCTTTAGACTGTGAGTGCCTTTCTTTTCACAGACATTAAGGCCTCAATTCCTGATAAAAGTGCCATATGCATATTTGATGTAGTGCTGTGAAGAAAGAAGCTGGCAGTAGAAGACCCAGGTTTCACTAATGTGGCTTTGCAGAGGAAGAAGTATTTATGAAGGAACTTATAAGTCATGTCTACTTCTTGAAGGCGGCATTCTTCAAGAAATGCCACAGCTTAAGGAAAATGGGAAAATCGGATATTGAGAAGTTATACAGTAAACTAAGAGTCTCCATCATAGTCCCTGATTTGGTGGTTATAAAGTATCATGTCTTCCAGCAACCCATCTGGCTCAAAAATAGAATTTCTAAGAACTTAAGTGCACTCGTAATGTTTTGATGTGGTTTAAGACAAAAAAACAAAATCCAACAACAAACACACATGCACTCCAGTTAAATTCAAGCATCTTGGATTACATGTTTAGCATTGTGCAAAGTAATTCATGCTGTCCAGTTCATGTGGAGTGGGAGTTGATGTTTCCATGATCTGAATGCAGCAACACACAATATGACTGCTGTGATTTAAACAGAAGTCAGGACTTGTAACTGCAAGAAACAAGAAAGCAAAAAGAAGAAGCTGTCTGAAGGCCTATTATAAGCATTAAAGAGCAGGAGAAGTTTCTTAACCGTTTAGTTTCTGCATTTAAAAAAAAAAAATTAAAAAATGCAGACATGAGATTTTTCTGAGGCAGCAGGATTTGAGCTCATACATTTAAAGTTTCCCCCTCTTTATTTTTCCAAATCTTAGATCCCTTAGGCGATAAAATATAAATTTAGTGCATAGTAAACTTGCAAAAGTTAATTTCTTTTTAGCATTTAATACTTGCTATATAATTGAACTAAGACATGCAGATTGAAAACGAGACCAAAATATTTGAAAACCTAGAAGTTTTAAATGGAATTTTCTTTTATGATTTAGCCTACTCTTCTATCATTTGAAGTTCCATGACACACAGGAGGGAAAAAATGAATTCAAATTAAAGCTCTTTGACTTTCTACACTGGATTGGTTGGTTTTGAGGTGTGTAATTCACTTGGTATTTGTTTTCTGGAAGTTTCTAAAAAAGTGGACTAATACTTTAGAAAAGCAGTAATACAAATGTTTCAGAAATTATTCATGAAACTATTATAAGAAGGTAATATTGAAAAATAGGTAGGTCAGAGCGTTTCAAACAAATTAGGTACCTTGCCTACAGTTCAACTGCAACAGAAACTGATAGGCAAGGAGTTGTAGGAAGTTAACTGTATCCTTGCTTTCAACCACTGAGATGAGAATGGAGCTTCATTAGACTCGCCTAAACCTGGATTTTCTTCTAGAAAGGAAAATAAAGACTTAGTTATCAAGCAAGGCCACATCTAAAACTGTTTTCCCCACAAAGTTTATAGAAATATCTAAATTAAGTTTCTAGAGCTATCTGAATTGATAATCAAAGCAGGTATCTGTAACTACCATGCGTTGCTGAACTTGCTATTTTATGTGTTGTCCAGTTTAAGTTAAGAATACTGGTATTTCATCTTTCTGTAGGACAGTAGCCCACTCAGTATAGTACTGCAGTCTCATTTTTTGCACTGCAAAAGATCCTTTGAATTAAAAGGATTTCACTTCTAAATTCAAATTGCAAAACTATTCTGATAGGTGTTTTTAATTATCTCTTTCCCCTCCCATTCCCCCCCAGTATATTTCAGTGTGAGCTATTCTTTCTGTTAAAAACTAGTAGGTTAGGTGTATTATTTTAGTGTTATTGGCTTATCTGATCGCTGTGGTCTTCAGTCTTCAGCTACAATTGCCAGAGTATTCATCTTTATTTCATACTATAACTATTCAGGTGACATCCACATTTGTTTATATGGTTGCTCAGCTTATTTTTACTCCGCCTTGCAATCTAATTGGATCTGTAAACTTAATGTGGCTTCCACTGCTTCCATCTGAAGATCACGTCCACATTATGATATCTGTCAGAATGGTCCACCTGGCATTTTGTCTTCCCTAACGGGACTTTTTTTTCCCCACTTTAGTTCTAGTTGTCTGTGCTGCTACGATTTCCTACTTCTGTGTTTATTATGTTGCTTACTGCTTTGTTGTTATTTTATACATCAATGGGTTTTTAACCTTTTTCTATGAATGGATGCTGTTATTCATATAATAAATTACTATTTCTAACACTGTGACAGTCAGAACTGTAGATTCCTGGGTTCTGTGGTGCCTGTTTCTGACTCCAAGAGGATGTCCTTGCATAACATTCATACTTAAGGCATTGAAAACTTTCCTCATGCTGTTTATAGAAAGCATGTTCATGTTTTGTTCTCGGTCATGCACTAGAGACTGCTCCAGGACAGAATATGCCTGCTGCTATTTCATTTATTTTTTGACTGCTTCCTAAGGCGATTTATTCCATAGATGTAATTCTTTCAAGGATGCTCTTCAGTCCAACTTTGACTTAAATGTTATTTTTACTTGGCCAACTAAATTGTTTGTACTTCAAATGGAACCTGAGTTCATATTCCATCTGAGAATGTGGTGTAGATGTCATCTTTTTAGGTCACATGTGCCTTCTGTAGGGATCTTATCCACTCCAAGATTACCCTGCTTGTACTACCTTCATAAGATAACTTTATAGAAAAATGCCCTATCTACATCTTTTAGCTTCGCAGCAGTAAGAAAAGGGAACGCAACTCCTAGAATTAACTTCCGTAAGAGTCAGAAAATGACTTATCTCAGGGAACCATGGAGCTCTTCATTTGGGATGGCCAAACCCTGCTCCCATTGGCGCACTTGATACCAGTGTGTATCAATGTCCCACAGGTCGTGTCCCTTTTTTCATAAGTTCACTGAAGCATTGAAAAAGCTCAGACTTAAAAAGCACAAAGCATGAGACTTCTTTGTAAAAAGAAAGTGCAGAGCGTCCACTGGATGTCACTCTTCTAACAAGATTCCTTCTCCAGGGCTAGGGAGAAAAAGTGCTACCAGCAGCAGGAAGGGGGAAGAAAACACATTTTCTTTTTAAAAGCAGTTTGTAGGTGGATCTATGTATCAAATGCACGTTATCATCCAATAAACTGTTTCTTATTTTTACAAGCTGCTTTCTAAGAAGAAAGGATTTACTTTCTTATGAATTACGTTTTATAAATTACTAAGGAAGCTAAGTCCATAATATGATAGCATTTCTCTGCTGGGAGATATAAAATGGTAAACTTGAAATGCCACTTGCAGCCCCAAACTTTCCAAGAATATCTATCTTAAGCATCATTTCTGTTGAAAACTCTTTGAAGAGGGAGTGAGAGAGAGAGATCGAAGGCATGTGGACCATCTGGTTAGTATACCCTCTCGCTTCAGCCACCTTTTGGTTGTCTTGCCGTGAGTTCCCGAGTTGTGATGTTGTGGGTACACAAAGTATTTTATCCTCCAGGAGCTGCTGCTGCCACCGCCAGCACTAGCACCTACACTCTGGGTGGAAGCTGGCAAAAAAGAGAAAACTTTACATGCCCCACCCATAAATCAAAAACCAGTTAATCATGTGTGTTTGTACAACAATACCATCTTATCTGTCTTAATCTGTATTTAAAAAGTCACATGGCCATGTTAGATGTCTTCTAGCCCATTAAAGGGGAATCAAAGATGAGGACAGAGTCACAGAAAGCTACTAGTGATCAGGAGAGAGTGGCCATGAAGAGTGACTGGTGTAACGGCAATATGTAAGCAATCCTCACACATGAAATGTGTTCTGTGTGAAAGAGCAAAGAGTACAACTCCTTATGTCCTAATTTCTTATTCCTGTCTGGAAAGGCACTTCTTGCTGCTTCCACCATGTGTCAGGCTGGTGCTGCCCAGTCAATGGTCTCTTTTTCTGTTGGAGTTATTGCTAGTTAAAATCATGAGGATCTCTTGCCCGTCAACAAAAACGTATATGGATGTGCTACTTTGTTGGGAAATGGTTAAGTGAAAAAGGATATGAGAATGTTGAAAAATGGATTGAGGAATGGTTAAGTGAACAAGGACATGATTCAATAGAAAGGCTTTGTGAGACACGTATTGTGTAAGGTGGAAACCTTGTTAAACTCTGAGTGTAGATATGGACTGAAAGAACAAGAAGGCATACAAGAAGGAATTTCTAAGAAGAAACTTTTGAAGGACAAGTGAATCTTTCCCAAGGAAACAGGATGGAGCACTGAGCCCAGCTGTAACTGTAACATACCTGCAAGAAGATACATGAGACTCAAAGTAGCAGTATAGTAATAATGAATTAACAAAGGACACTGAATTAACAATAGACAATGAATTAATAAAGAGCAAATAGTTTAAGTAACTAATAATGTATTCAGTGCTGAACTGTAACATACCTGCAAGAAGATACATGAAACTCGAAGTAGCAATATTGTAATAATGAATTAATAACGGACAATGAATCAATAATGAATTAACAAAGAGCAAATAGTTTTAAGTAACTAATCATGTAAAAGTTGTAACAAAGCATAAGGCATAAAGCACAAAGCACAAAGCATCTTTTGAACGTTAGGGTATATAATCCGGGCTGATTTTGAATAAAGTTGAAGCTTGCTTTATCACTCATATTGAGTCGTCCGCTTGCTTCCCTCGCCCGTCGCACTACTTTAAAAAATAAATACTTCTGTGAGCCACTGCACTAGTGAGGCCTTGTTTCATATGGATATATAGCTAATTGCACTAGTAGTTTCAAATAGATTTTGCAACTTTTTAGATGGGGAAGATTCATGAGGATTCATGACTGTCTTGCTCCTGAGAAGACTTTCTGGTGTGTAATAACAGTTAAGTTTTAAACAGCAAGATGTGATGCTGCCTGTACCATTGATGTTTTTGTTTTGTTTTTGTTTCTATCCAGCTGCCTAATATATCTTGTAATTATTTAACCACTGCCTTTTTGTCAAAATTTGATTGATATTTGCCTATGGCTTCAAACCTGAATCTCTGTATTCTGTATGCACATTCTCTCAGTTACATACACTTCATTTTTTATAAAGGAAAGGGGCTTAACAAGTAACTGTATTGTGTGTATGTTTTCCACTGTGACAGTTGCAGGCTCCTGAAGAAGAGGCAGACTGGGCTTAGGTGATAACACATGGTATCTCAAGTTACATGATGACAGAATTTGCTATATGAAGCCTATCTAATTTTCACACTGCTCTGTCCTACCATAAACAATTTTTCTGTTGCAGTTCAAAGGTTATAGATCGTTGCTACATGGCAATAACAGATAATCATTGTGGGATTTGTGTCGGCAAATCAGCATCGGAAGCACATATGAAACTGGAGGGAGGTCATTCCCGAACATAGCATAGAAGGGCCAGATTTTCAGAAGTACCGAGCTCATAGAGGGGCTGGACTAGAGGATCTTTAAAGGTCCCTCCCAACCTAAACCATTCCATGATTCTGTGAAAAGTAGAGGCTATGAACTGATGTGTTGAGTAGTACTGTTTTGTCAGTGTCTAAAAACTCCTACAAACAGTAGGTACAGCTTTATATTATGAAGAATTATATGGAAACAGTGGTTGTTTTACCAGTTCATGTCTTACCTTGTAGATCAATGGATCTCTCCTACAAACAGAATCTCCCTTCTGGTGCTGACCATATCATGATTTTTGCTAATGGAAAACTATGTCTGGGTAAATACTGGAGATGTGCTACTTCAAATCTTGTTTGACAAATTTAGAATGATATTTAGTACCTTCTCCTAACTTTAATCCGCTGTTTGGACAAAGTAGAAATGCCCATAGGGCACTGAGGCTACCAGCTGGGCTCTCACCCCTCTGCATTTTCTTGAGTTGAGAACAAAGCTCTTGGAACAATAGGCAGAAAGACATTTGTAGCAGCCCCAAATCTGTAAGTGCTCCATATGCACTCTGACTCCAAAAAGGAAATTATGGTCAGGCAGATGGGAGGCAATGCTCCTACCCAGTGGTACCTCCTGATATTGTCTGTCACATGAGAGGTAGGAAAGGGCATTATTTGTTGAAAAGTAGAAGGGTGTAGGTGGAAATGGAGATGTCTGGGAGAGAAAAAATCATGAATGTGGATTGAGGTTTTTAAGCTGGGATGTAAAAAGATATTTTAGGGCTGGTAGCTAAGGGAGAAGAAACTGGCACTTAGGGAAAAGAAGTGGACGGGAAGCTGAGAGTGCAGAAAGCCTGATTAGTGCTAGGTTGTGGGGAGGGAGTTTGGGATCACTGGGAGTTCCTGTGCAGAACTTTCAGCGTAGTGATGATCTTTCTTACCCAAGAGCACCTAGTTTTCCAGGTTGGATTATGGTTGTATTATTGCTTTCCCCTGTCCCCCTCTGGAATGAAAAGGCTGTTTTCTTGCCACAAAATTCTCCATTTTCCAGTCTCCTGCCAGCAGGTGACAGCGTTCCCCCAAACTAGGCAGAAACTGCCTCTACGCCTGGCTTATGTCTACTTAAAGAAATTTCTCATCTTTATATCTTTTTATTGTAGTGGGTGTTTTTTTCCTAAAAAAAGTCATTATTTTTGTTTCTTTTCTTCCTGGGGAAAAAAAAAAAAAAAAAAAGGAAGGAAACATGAGAATAGGTTTCTACAGGAAAGAGATTTTTCAGGAAGAAAATAACAACAGGTTAACATCAATCAAGTGGTCTTCTCTGTGCTGCCAGCTGTGAAACAGAGCAAAGCCTTTCCTACCCTGCTCAGCAGCAGCATGTCAGGCTTTTCTGGCAGGAGATGGCATTGCAGACTCTCCAAGCAATTGCCCTTTGATTAGCCAGTGTCCTGGGCTGAGCTGACACATACCCCCAGACTGCAGGAGCATGAAAGTCTTGTTGTGCACACATCCAGCAGAACTTCTGGCTGTGGGAGCAACCAGCCAAAGGTCCTGGCAATCTTAATGGAAAGACTGACATGAATTTTGGTATTGAGAAAAGACTATTAGGCAAAGAACATTCAAGGTCCAAGACAGTACTACATTCACCAAGTATTTTTGCCAGCTCCGTGCCTTGTTCTAAACAGGTCTGCTCAGGAGATCTCTCAGCCCTTCCTTGACAGCACTTACTCTGCCAATAAGTTCTGAAGCAAAATCCCCACATTTGGTACCAATTATCGTTCTCCCTGACTAGCCCAGAGCCCCACACGGCAGGTCTGTTCTTCCTCATATGCCAGAGTTTTGGGGCACTGCCATTTTCTCTGTTCTTTCTTCAGGGAGCTGGCAGAGCTGCTTTTTGCAGAGAGACAGCTTGTATGTGCCAAGGTTGCCTTAGCCTGGCTGCTGGGGTCTTTACCAAGTGGCCTTTTCTCTGTTACTGTTCTTCCTGCCCTCATTCCTCCCTCTTCCATGCATGAGAAAGGTCTTCCACGTAGCCTAATCTTTCTGCGACCTGTTGAGCCTCATTCCCTCCCGCCCCCACCTGCCCCGCTGTCTGAGCGCTCTGCTGCCTGGGTTGCAGGTGCTCCAACACCAGCAGAAGAGCTGGAATGTGTGAATGAGGAGCCCTTAAGTTTTTCCGCTGCCGATTCCCTTTCATGTCTGCCAAACCAGCGCACGCTGCTATTTTGCTTGAGCCGGATGGCCACTTTCAGCCAAGTGATATTGCTGAGAATCCGGCTTCTTGTTCCCTCAACTGCAAACCCCAGAAAGCCATGGCCCTGAGGCCTCTTGGCCTGCAACCCGAGAGGGTTTGCCTCTTAGAGCATGAATAATTAAAAAGGTTCACAGATTTCTTTCTGTCTGGAAACTGGTCATAAATCGGGGCTTGTCCAGGGACGGTGAAAACCTGATCCTGGTGTTCTTGAAAGAAGAACTTGGTTTTGTCTTTTAAAAGGGGAGCTATTGGTATCTTTTCTATATAGACTGATTGGTGTCTAAACTCCCTAAAGTCTCCACATTTGTAGTTTCTTTCTGCTCTCCAGTTATTTAAAACTGGCCGTCTGCAGCAATCTTAGGCTCATTCTGTGCGCCAAATATACATGGGCATGTGTACACTCTTGCCTGTTAAATGGATGTCCTTTAATATTTTCCATTTAAAAACTTTTTCTTGCTATGAGTTACATTAACCAGGAAAGCTGATTTTTTTAAAGGCCTCATGTCTCTAACATCCTTCTGTAGATTCTTCCCTCGCATAATGTGGTTCCTAGGCACAACAATGATGATGATAAATAATGGCAGATTTTGTCTCAATATAAACTTGTCCTGTGTACTTGGCCAGCGAAAGTAAATAAATAAGCTGGGAAGGCTTTTTTGTTTTGATTTCAGTAAAGCTGAAATAAGGAATTCTTAAATGTTGTTTGCTAAGGGAAACAGGCCAGATTGAAATGGGAATGGCTATGGTTATCTGTGTGATCTTAGCCTGTTTAATTGAACTAGTTTAAAATGGTAGTTTGAGCTAAGTCAGAGTGCTGGCTCCTGCATACCAGGAGCTGCAAGAGCCTTGTGGATGTTTTTGTTTTCCCTTTTCCTGGCACCAGTGAGGTTGCACCAGCTGGATATACTTAGAAATAAATAGCAAGGCAGGAAAGAAGGTATGGATTTACTCTGCAAGTAGAAGAGAGGTAATATGTTGGCTGTGGGCTCCCGTATTTTAAACTTGAGCTTTGACCCCATGAAAATGCTGCATCTCTGCTGTATGATTGATCATTACAAGAAGGCAATATCTGGAGCCAACAACAAGCTAAATCGGTGTTTCTTGCTTGCATATGCAGTAATAACACAAAACAGTCTTCTGCTGCAATATTTCATCTAGATACAATGTGCGTAATTTAGAGCAGAAAATACAGTGACAAAGATGAGTGATTATTGCATTATATTGCTTGGAATGGTGAATGCTCTGTAGTGAGAAAGTGTGTGTGTGCGTATGTATAAAACTGTTGCACTTTGTACCTAGATTGTGCTCTTCAACCAAGAAAACTGGAGTACCTTGCAAATGCCTGGTACATATTAGTTGCTAGAATAGGTGCTGTTAGTAAATACACTGTTGTTCCTATTTCAATCATTGAGTTCCCAGAAGTAAGTGAGTAGTTTTCAAAATGGCATGGGAAGTCTGCAACAACTTAGGAGAATAATCAAGTGTATTCACACTTTCTATTTCTACAAAATTTGCAAATCTAAGTCATATTGTTTATATTAATTCCTGCCTGGAGGTGAGACATCTTAGCATGTGACAGGGTTTGACTTCTTTTTTGGTTACTGTAATACATATTTTTCTATCTGACTAACAAAGCAAAATCCAACTTTTCTGACATAGGCCTTGGAAGTTGCTTCCCTTGTACATCTTTTAGTCAGTTTCGAAGAGCTTGTTGTCATAGTACAGAGAATGGAGTGTAAGGTGGTGAGAGAGTGGGAAAATATAGTAAAATTACTGAAAATAATAGATGATTATAGCTGTCATAAGATAAAGTAGTTCAGAGGTTTGAACATTGAAACTTTATTTACAAGTCATTTCAAATATGAAGGGCATCTAAACTGACTACTTGTCCTTTTTTCTTCCTCCTTGCTTTCTGCGGTAAGAGGTGATTTGCACTTACATAGTTGCTGGCTGGATAATTCAAAATTCGTTTCAGAGTGAATTCTTAAATATGAGCTGTAAGTCCATGAGGATAAGGGTCGCTGTGAAAGGGATAATATAACCTAATCTATTGCATGCACATTCTTGCTACATAAATCATTACCATAACAAAGAGATAATTGCATTCTATAAGAGTAACTAGCAATTTTAAATATTGCCTCTTAGTTTTAACAGAAGAATTCAGATGCAGTCTACTTTCTGGTGCTTAATAAATTCAGGATCATGCTTGAGCATTTACTTGTAGTAGCCACATGATGGCAATATTGATAATCTTTAACTTTATTACTCTAACCAACTTGCTAGCTCTGTTTTTGATTCAGAATAAGGTATGTAACTCTTCTAGAACACTGAAGTTCTCTGTTTTTTAGAGGAAATATTTTCTTTCATTATTCGACTTGATATACATGAAACCCATTGCCCATGTTTACATCTCTGACTTCAGGGGGAAAAAGCAAACCGCAGTAGGACTTGATTTGCAACACCATGTAGCCATCAGCACACTGTGCCATGCGTAGGTGTGATGCTGAGGCTTTGGAAGCATGCATTAGCCATACAACGGGAGGGTAGCAAAAAGAAGAAAGGAATGAAACAAAGATGTTTTCTCTGTAACTGACAATGCAGAATATAATTTCTGATAAGCCCCATGGAGCAATTGTTTTATGAACTGTGCCATAAACATATTTTTGTTCTCTTTGTTAAAGCACATGCAGAGCTCAGTATGTACCCCATCAGCTGCCTAGCTAGGGAGGACCTCTGCAATCCTATGTAGCCTACCGCAGGGTCAAGGCCTGCTGTCCGACAAATTACTGCCGAACACAAGTGCCTTTGGAGTCCCCAGCATGAATGAGGTCATTGTGAAAGGCCAAAGGCAGAGGCTTCAGCAGAGTATTTGGGAAAAACAGCAGAAGACACCTGTGGCCAGGGGAAGAGAGGTTCTTGCATGAACAGAGACATGTCTGGTAGAGTATACCAGCACAAAAAGCTGTTTACTAAAGAAAGAGGGATGGAGAAAGGCACACTGAGCCAGTAGTAGTAATGATGGGGTGACAGCAGCAGGGGTGCGTGGAGGTAAGCTTTGTTCTGCATGGAAAACCATGACACTGAAATCAAACCACTTTATGAGGAGCTCTGTGGGTCTCAACTCAACACAGGCAGGTTTTTAACAGGCAGGAGGAGAAAATGCTACTTTCTCCCTTTTGTCCTTTTCCTTTTTATTTTTTCTTTTCTTTTATGAGCTGCAGTGGAACCCGTAAAAGGATTGTCCCTAGCGAGAACCAAGCAGTTTCTGAAACAGTACAGCTATAAAACAGGAGAACAGGATCTGGCACCAGTGAAGGAGCTCAGTCGAGTTTAAGCAAGATCTTCATTAATGTCCTCAGATTCGCAGTGTGATAAATACGGGTGAGTTTTGGTGGAGACTGGAGAAAAAATGTGGTCTTTCAGCCAAAGTAACTATCATCTCAACAAACATTTTGCTAGATTTTTATTTGAATGAATATTTAATGTAAAACATGCAACCTGCTTTAATAAGAGCACATTCATAATTTCTAGCATGCTAGTCCTGTCCAGAATTCACTTGGCTTTGCTTTGGGTAAGGAATACCTTAAGAAGGAAATGTTGGACTGCAGCTACACTTGGCTGAAGCACACAGTACAACATGAACAGCTGTGGAAGCCAGATTTACTGCAATATGTGAGGCTGCTAAAGTCCTGACATTACTTTGATATTTTTTTTAAATGAAAAACTCCAATATAGAGTTTATGACTTTTCATACAGTTATTTATTTTAGGAATGAGAGACCTGCCAAACACAGCAGGTAGTTAATACCCAATTCAGACTGCATTTAAATAGGAAAGGAGCTATTGGCTACATCCTTTGGGATTCTATGATTAACCTACAGGGAGCTGTCGGTGGCTTTTTCCACATGTGTTCAGATGAAACATGAGTTGGAGCTGGCTTGCATTGAATATCTTGAAGTTTAAATCAGATGTAGCAAATTATTCAGCTCATCCTTTGCTGAAATACTCCTTTCCCTTTGACACAGAAGATAGACATGTTGTGGATAGCATTGAGCTGTGATACAGATTCAGTCCCTGCCTCTGTCCTGGACATAGCGCATGTTACTCATATTCAGAAATAAGCGTCGTGGTGCTCTGCCACTGTTGGGTGTTTGGTATAAACTACAGCTTTCGAGTGTAATTCTCCTCTAGTATCCCATGCCAGGTAGCAGTTGTTTGTGATCAGCTACGGAGACCATGTGTTTGGCCCCTGCAGTTGACAGCCAACTCTGATGTCTCAGGCTAATTTTGGGGATGATACGGTTAAGTCACAAACCCACTTCAGTCCTGCCCCATGAGGGTCTGAGTGTCATTGGTTAGCGCTGAATGGGCTGGTCACTTTTTAAAATCCCTCTAGTGAACTTTCAAGCATTCATCTGACTCTCCTCTTTGCTTGGTACTCATCATAAAAAAAGCATGGATAACAATCTTTGCATCCTTCCTGAAGGTGCTCGGAGGCTAAATACATGAGTGCTTGTGAGACTGCCTGTTATACAGGCCACATAAATATCCCAGTAGATACCACAGAACAGGATAATACCTTCCATAGTCCAAGCATCTCATAGGATTTCCTGGGGTTAATGAGTTAAACACTGACAGTGCAGATATTGGGTACAAATGTAGCAGCCATTAGGCATTTACTAATATAATGCAATAGAAACCTGGGCTTAAGTGCTAAACCTCTTGTCATTTTGCTACTGATGTGACAATCCATTCAGTGGGGCTTCTTAGCAGCTTTTCTGATCCAAGATCACTGTTCAGTTTTTATCACAGGAACTCATTATGTTATTTCTACTCTGTTGGACCCAGTCAGCAAGAATTTTAATTCCTTGTCTATCCATTATTAGAGTAGTTATAACTGACACAGAGATGGGCTGAGTAAGTTTAGCCATGTTTTACATCTCTTGATGCATAGAAGTGTTTCAAAGCCCACAGACAAATTCAGACATAAGGATATAGTGACAATAAATTTAAGGCAAGTTATCAAGAAATTTAAGCTATGTTCTGTATTTGGCAGACCCTTATTTAGAGAGAGAGAGCAAGCTACCATTTCCCAACAGCTACCCATGGTGTAAAAAAGTTGTGATTATTAACTTGGTCCTCTTTGATGTCTTGAATCATCAGAAGAGAGGATATTTCTAAGTAGCATGTAAGAATCTCTTTATCCAAGCATCCTTCAGAAACCTCAGATCTGCTAGTACTGAGTTTTGTTCTTAAACAAAAGCTAAAATCTGTCCTTTTCCCTCTTCAGCAACTGAATTAAATCTTCAACTAGTCACTGCTAGTTTGCAGAAGACAGTTTAATTTTGCATCTACCGAATCCTGAAAATGAAACACTTCAGAATTTCAGCTGCATCCTTTTCTATTAGCCACCCACTGGCAAAGCCAAAACTTGTGGCAAGGCCAGCCCTTGGTAGATGTGTATTAATAATTTAATGGCAATGATGACTTTCTTTACCCTCTCTCCACTGGCAACTGGACAGTTAACTTATATAAAAGAAAAAAAAAATTAGAAGGTTTAGCTGCAAATCTCTGCTAAAAGAAAGGCATGGTACTGTTTCCCATAGTGGAAAAGACAAGTAAACTCTGTTACAATGCAGCACTGGTTAATTCTAAATTTTCGAATAACGTTTCTAACCAAAAGCAACCCTCTGTATCTGACTTGAAATGTTGCTTCTTTTTACCTAGTCAACACTGCAAAATACTTGCCCGCTGTTGACGACAGAAAAAGGAGAATTACAGTGTTTGTGAATAGGATATGGATGTAGAATAGGTGCATCATTGGCAAGGAATGAAATATCAACTCACAAAATACAATAAATCTAGATGTTTTTATCTTTAAAGAGTTTATTACCCGGTTACTGATGTGGTATCTGTAATCACACATTGCATGGGAAGAACAAGTACAAATTATCTAGGGAATGAAAGAATGAAGACACAGAATGAAGGTGGAGCTTCCTAGTATATTTTTCTTAGACTTGTCTGTTATTGGATAATATTTTAAAAGGCAGTAGCAACTTGCTGCTAGCATGGAGTCAACCACATAATTTCATATAGGTCATATGTTTTTGACATTCACAGTTTGATATCCAATTGTCAACCAATAAATAAAGGAACAAATACTTTAATTAATTTTAATCCTGGTCATGTCTGGTTGCTAAAGATGGATCAATAATAATAATAATTTGTATGTGAAATTAATTTGCAGCCAGTATGTTAAAAAGCTGAACAGATGGCACAGATCTTTTGTAAATGAGCAGTTACATCCAGCATGCCAAATCGGTAAAAGAATGTGTGTGCAGAAGAGCTAGAAAAGTCAGGAGGGAACCAACTGGAAAATGGACTTTTAAAAGCTATTTTCTTGTGCTTGCATTTAATGACCCATGTTTGGCATTTCCCTTGTATTACCTGATTGTAAGTTTGGATAGTAAAATTAATAGGACTTTTAGTGCTCTGTTTAGTAGCCAAAGATACCATCTGTTGGTGTCTGAAAGGTGAAGAAGCTTGAGCTTCATTCATCTCTGAACAGTGTGTGAGATGACCACGTAATATTGCAGAGACTCTGGGGGTTATTTAGTTGCCTATTTAAGCAGAGTGACTGTTTTACTTCAGACACAGTCTAGGCATAAAGGTTTGGGAAATCTGACTGTACACTGTATGGGCTGATATTCAGTAATTGTACTATACTTGTTACTATGCATATATCTATATCAGGATGTCATTTGATATGTGTTCATCTTGCTTACACAGCACCCAAAAGACCAGGGGTGGTTGGAGAACGTTTAACTACAACAACTGAACTTCAGCAAGCAGCTTGCCAAGATGTTGCCTGGGGCTGAAACGGCTGTTTTTTCCCTTCCTCTCAGGAGGTAGTGGAACTTGCCAAGGAGAAAACCAAGAATGCAGGTGGCTAAAACACATCTTCACAATGTCTTGTGGAAGTAATAGAGTAAATTTTATCTGCGACTGGGGAAAGAGAAGCAGACCTTGCAGCAGACTGGGCCAGCAGAAGTTGCTACAGGACTGGCCATGTTAAGAGAAAGCTTTGAACTGTTATGCCTAAGGACTCCAGGAGAAGAAAGGGCTAATTTGAAAGATCTTGTGTCCATGAAGTTTGAACTTCTGTAAAAACCAACATTCTCCCATTTTAGCCTTTAAAGCAACGAGGCATTTAGAAGTACTCAAAGCCCATTTCGAGTTTTATGGGTCAGTTCGCTTGTGACTGCAAGAGGATGATTTTAAGCTGTGAGAGGAACCTGAGATGTCATTGCTGGAGTCCAGAGGATGGTGGTTGCCCTGTGTACTCTAGCACTATGAGTTTGCTACTGGACACAGGATCTGCATTGCAGTGTGCCAAGAGATCCCAAATGAGAGTCCATGGGAGGTTGCTACGCAAACTCCAGAGGCTAAATGGCTTAAGAACTGCAAAGACATTCACCACATGAAGGTGAACTGCATTTCTGGTGGGGCAACTGTCGAGTTGTATGTGAATGTGAATCCAGAAGCGTGGTGTTTGTTACATGTTCAAGTCACTAAATGAACGCTTCTGTATTAGTGGGGCTGGAAATACCTTTTCCTCACTCCCACTTTTCTGCTGCTGGCAACTTATATGACTGTATCTGCAAACTGATTATTTTCCCTCATTGTAGAAGAAACAAATAGCAATTCCCTAAAACTACAGCAAACACTAACGGCTGTAAAACTGACTCACTGAGCTGACAATGCTCAGTGAAAGGAAAATATTTTACTAAACTGTCTTGTTTTCCAGGTCCTTCCTTTACAAATTCCTTTCAGGAGTGAGGGGATTTAAGATAATTTAACTTTCCATACATCATATAACCCAAATCTTATTTAACTTTATCTGATCTTTACAATATAACTGTTTAAAAATATTAAAGATAGGAAGATAAGGATGTTAAAATAAACCTAAACCCCTAACTGTTAAAATAAAATTTTCAAACCATCTGAATGAATTCAAGCAACTTAAACCAATGTTCTTGATTAATGGCCAATATAAGTGTGAGCTCTATCTTGTTATCCTGGACATTGCTTCAGAGTTGATAATATTATTTTTGATGATGCATCTACAAAAAGAAAGGGAAAGTATTTATGCAGTTAGTGGTTTACATGAATCATTACAGTTCTTTCTTTCTATAAATGCTTGTAATGACAGTATTCTTTAAACTCCTCAGTGAAAGCAGAAGGTTCAGATTAACTGTGTACAAAGAAGATTATAAGGTTGTCTTTTTTTGTGAAATAGCCTTGACAGCAGCAAGGCAAAAAAAGGTGATGCTTCTTTCACAAACATAGATTTGGTGTAAGAACTTTTATTTTACATCACATGAGTCTGCTGCAAGGAAAGGATCTTTAGGTTATGTTCCAACAACTACTTTTTGGTCTGTTCTTTTCTGTACTCATGTTCTTTGTAGTTGACTTCAGCCGTGCTGGCTAACTATGTGGAAGTTTCCATAATCTACCTGAACATTTCTTTAAAGTTTTACTCTTGTGTGGTCTCATTTTTCTGTTATAGCTAGATGAGGCCAAATCCTCAGCAAAATTGTGGCAGTGTCTTTGACCAATAACCTGCTAAATACCTCTGAACTTTTTCTATGAAATGTACTTTATATCTGTTGAATTTCTTTTTGTGCAAATGTGTGCTATGTTTGTGTCGAGTCCTTTGTGTGCTCAGTAAGCATTTCAACTTAGTTACAGTAGTTAGATGCGACTGTGATGTCAACAGGAAAATATATTAGTTGCCCCACTCAGATTAGGAATACAGGATAAAGTAGTTTGCATGTTGTCATGATGCTGCACCTTTGTAAAGGATATTTAGAATGATATATCTGACCAATTCTTTCAATTGTTCTTTAATTTTATTTTCCCAGTTTTGAGTGGTTGACAAGGCTCTCATTGCATTCTCTTCATCTTTTCAGTGGTATCTTATAAATCTGCTTAATTTTTGCCACCTTCTTTTCAGATGTATATTGGTAGCATGTCGTAGCAGTTGAGGTGGGGGTGGCTCTCCAATCATACAGATTTGGGGATTTTAGCTAAGTTGGAACAATTTTAAAGTGTTTTCTTTGAGTTTTTTTATTCTTTGAGTTTTTATTTCATTGTTTTTATCTTCCTCCATCTTTAATTTCCCCTCTGCATAGTATGTGACGAACAGAAATCCTGTACCGACTAGCAGCTTTCATATTTATTGCAAAAAGAATAAGAAGAAACATGGGACCAAGGTTTCTAAAGAAGATTCTGAAGATTTTGCAACCCCAGCACAAAATGACACATTACGTGTCATTCTGCACATGAAGGATTTGTGAGAAAGTACAGCAAAAGAGATAACATCCAACTTACAGGTGCCCAGAAAGCCTGTCATTGTAAATTAAAATCCAAACATTCACATAAACAGGAATACACATTACAAAACCAAATCACTGACAGTCATTTTAAGGAAAATACAAAGCATCATACATGCATTGCCAGCAACATGCTGAGCTTTTGTTTTTCATTTAGAATGATTGCTTTTAAGACCTCAGCAAACCTAAACAACAGGCTCCTTGTCTTTGGGTTTCATTACTGAGGTAAGTGCAGAGCACATTTGGTGCCATTGCAAGAAGCAGCCAGTACCTTTCCCTTGTGCTGCTGAGCCCCTCCGAGAACATATTTTAGTTTGCCAGCATAATGGTGAAGATGCTGTTCGCTTATAAAGGAAGAGTCTTTTCCAGTTTCTTAGGTCTGGCTTAATTCTCGATGTTTTGCTATGTTGGGCTTTCACAGCAGCTGGAGGTTGAAGCACCTTACCCAGTCAGTTAATGAGTTTTCTACAAGATGTGAGCATCCCTCATCCAGCCACATGTTGGAATCCTTACTGCACACTGTGCAAAGAAAAGGCAGCTGGCTTCAGGGGGGAGTTGTCATCATACAGCACCTGCCTGTGGCTAGAGAAGATGCAGAGGGAGCGCTCTCTCTAACCAGGGCCATCATAGGCAGGACAGGGCATTAATTTCCCTTCTGGCTGCAGTTCAAAGATCTGCTACTTTGATAATGCATAATGAATTGTGTGACATCTCTTTGCTGCTCCAGACCATGCTGTTCTTACTGTAAAACAGAGTGCTGCAAGTGAATGGCATTTACTTTGCCACTCCTAATTTCAGGAGTATTTCACCAGGTACATATGCGTATATTTATTATGCTAATAACCAATTGTAGTTAAGTTTAAATTGTAAATTACTGGCCTTAGTGTTTCTGGCAACGTGGACCATAGACATCAGTGACCATGTTACTTGAGTTATGAGTTTCCTCTTTGCTTCGTTATATTAAAATACCAGTGTAATGTAACTTTCAAGACTCAAACACACTCAAAACAAGCATGGGTGTAGAAAATCTGAGGTGGGGAGAGTGCAGCATCTGGGTTTGCATTTTCTACATCTCGACATCTAAAGAGGCCTGTCTTTAGTAATCTGTAACACAAAACCAATTTGTAGTCCACACCCACGGGATACACATTTCATAAAATGGTATAAAAGAGTATATAGCGATTGATTTAAGCAAATTTTGTAAAAAATCCATAGGCACAATAGGACTTCAGTAATTTCAGTTGTGGAAACTAAATGATAAAATACATGCATATAAATAAATGACTGTATCAGTATGTATATAAAAGAACTTCAGATAAAACTGTAAACCAGCTTTTGGAGTTTTTTTGAATGTTTGTCTGTGCTTTTTTTAAGTTAAGCATTCAGTGTGAAGAGAATACTGCAAAACACAGGGTTATTGACAAAACAAGAATAAAAAGCAGATGAAAACAGTGGGTTTATATATGAGCCAATTAAAAACCCAAACAGCTGAGTGTGAAAAGCAAAAGTTAATAGTTTTCATGTTTCCCATTTGGCTCTGGCCAAAATTCTGTTGGTCATAGTGTTGCAGAATCAGACCTTAAATGCTTGCCAGGCTGAGCAAGAAAATCATGTTTAAATTGTACAAATAAATAAATAAATAGTGCTGTTCTTGTCTTCTTAAAAATTGTTACACAAGACAGTGCTAATAACATAACTTGTGGAAGAGGAATACAAGTGACAGCTGTATCAGATACACCTATTACCCTGTGTAGTGATCAGATCATGCTTTCTTCAACTACAGTCGTATGGAATCACAGAGCACTTCTACGTGGCTTCTATAAGCACTTTTACCATCTGATAGTCTTTGGGCACTAATAATTTTATGTCTTTATGGGAGTATTGCAATTTTTTCAGCTCAGTAAAACTAAAATCTCACACTGAAGACGATGTCTTTTTTTTTCCCCCCTGCCCGCCTTTCAGTTTTCTTTGCTATAAATTGAATCATATGCACTTCCTTCAGCAAGTTTAAAACTAGAAGAGAGGTAAACTCCTAAGGTAAGCAACCTAGAGAAGCTGAGCAGAGGAAACTGGGAATAAGAGAGAGGCCTGTCATGGCTAGGAAATTAAAAAATAAAGAAATTAATGAAAAGAAAGACAGAGGCAAGAAGCCACATCCCCAGTACGGGAGAGAGTTTATTTTTTTATTGTCTTTTTCATGGTCTCCTTCTATAGTTCTGTCAGACATGGCACAGGGCACAGCTTTGCAGGTAAATACAGTGACATGGCAGAGCTGTGGACATGAGGTGCTGCCATTTACCTCTTCTAGGTGACAGGATTGCAGGTGTGCTCTTGAAGACAATGCTTTCTCCAAAGCCCTTGCCTGGCAGCAGAAAGACAACATCTGCTTGGCAGAATCCTGTAGCTTCCTCCAGGCCACAGCTGGGGCGCAGGTCCTTCCAGATAGACTACACTGCCAGTTAGATGGAGTCACTGGCTCCAAGGAATCAAGGCACCAAAAATCTGTTGGATGCACCTCGGTTCTTCACCCCCAAGTATCATGCAGACATTTCATTAGCAGCATCCACCACTTGCAATAACAAAATTAGAAAGAAACAAAAATAAAAGTGCAACCTTAGTCTGCTTTTTATAGTCGGATGCAGGTGTGATTCCCAAGATGCACATTGGATTTTGGAGCTGACAGTCCAGGACTTGTGACAGTGAATCCACTCCACCTTCCAAGAGTCATTCTGACATCTTTTTTCCTCCCACAAACCTAATCTTTAGCCAGGAGGTGAGAGGGTGGCCAAGCACAAATAGCCCAACTATAAAGAGGGCACCGTGCTTTAGGAAGCCTCCCTGGAGGTCTTTTCCCTCACTTTTCTCATACCTGCATTTTTCCCCCTCCAGTATTTAGCTTCAGATCTAAATGCAAAGGCCCAAGAACTTCTGTTGCAGCCAGGTACTTTGGTACTCACAGGTGATTTCTTTGTTGCAGCTCACAACTGTTCTGCTGTGGGAAATGTGAGCCACACATGTACTTCTATCACAGATTGGAGATCTTAGGTGCTTAATGGCTATTTCCCTTTTGCTGGCTTGCTGCCATCCCTCTCTTTCACTGTCTCCTAATTTATTAACATTTGCTAATATTAATATTATGGAAGAAACTATAACCCTGTGATTCCCCGCTCACTACCATCTCCCTTTAGAGGTTGTTTCTGACATGTTATCTTCAGCCAATGAATGAAAGAACAGGTTATTTTCCCTAGGATGTAGCTGTTAGGAGACATTTTCTTCCACCCAGTTTTTACTGAAGTTTCCGCGAGATAAATGCAACTGATCAGCACCCTAGCTACAAAATCCACATTATTTTCAAAATACTGAAAACACCAGCAATGCTTTGCACAAGCAATTGGGTTCTAACTCTGTTTTCTAAGGCTTATTAATACTTCTTGACTTTTGCTCTCCTGTGTTTTCCATATAACAAGCACTTAGCCCTTTAAAATGTTAGCAAATAAAACAAATAGGCTGCTCACGACAAAGTGGAAGTGTGGGATTATTCTGTCAGCTTGCCCTTTTCTCACACTGAAGGCCTGAGAGCAATTGAATGAAGCTGACATGCATTAGCAAGGCAGCCTAATTGAACCTGAATTGCTAGGGAAGTGGCAATAGCCCAAGCCAGTATGGATTCATGAGCACCCCCATTAGGGAGCATTGATCAATACCAGTGATTATAACATTTTAAAAATAAAATTGATTGTCCTTGACTTGAGCAGAAGAGAGGACTCACTCGTACACTACGCCAGTTTCAACTACTCTGCTCAATATGAAACACTTTGTGAAATGGCCATTGCAAGTCTTTCCATGCCGTCTCTCTTACAGAGGCAAAACTCTCATGACTTTGATTCCCTTTGCTCTGAAGTCCCTTTAGTTAAAAGCTCTATAATAGACTTGGAAGTATTGATGATAATAATAAGCTTATAGGTGAAATTCTGACCTTAGTAAAGTCAATCGAGCCAGAATTTCACCATTTTATATATCCACACATATATATGAAGTATATACCTAAGCTCTTAACAGATCAAATCTGTGGATTGATTCACCCATTTTATTCACTCTACTTACTAACAGTTTGCTTACCAAAGATCTTTTAAAGGTGAACTAATGAAATGAATGTATTTTCCTCATGCTTAAAGCAGAAAATAAAATTAACGACCTTTCCCCCTAGGAAACCTTCTTCACATGAAAAAAGAGGGAAGTGAGTATATCTTGCGTTTCTACTCCATGGAGCGTTTTAAGCCCATTCAGATGTCCGAGTTTATGGAAAACTCTTACAAACTGGGACACCTCATCTAGATCTACTATGAAGAAAGAGGAGTAACATGACTTCAGCTGAGCTTCTCTGATTTATACTTGGTCAGGATTAAGCCTTACTAGATTCAAATGTCTTCTGACGTCATGGGCAAAAATATAGTAAAGGATACAAATTAAACTGGGAATCAACATGACCAAGTGCCCACTTGGTGGTAAAAATAGGAAATATGGATAGGCAGAACACATGAGCTAAGCTATATGAATAATTTCTTAAGAAAACAAGAGACAAACAATATATCTCTACTGCTGCACAGCAAAGCAAGACATGCAAGGAAGAGATAATATCTTTTAGTAGATCTGTTAGAGATTAAAAAAAAGGGTAAGCTTTCAACTCTTCTTTAAGCTGCTCCTGGACCTCATGAAACACCTTACACTTGCCTAGTATTCTTAAATGCGCAAACTGTTTTGTGGAATATATGGCAAAGTAAACAGTAAATTAGCAGTAGATACTTACAGGTGGACACAAAATTTCCATTAATACTGATCTGAAAAACCTTAATTACTAGCTATTTGTGGGAATAATGTGATGAATTTTGCCTTAGATCAACAGAACTCATAATTACTGAATTCATTTCATTTCCTCATCTTATTAGTTAACTCAGACACACTTCTTGAAAAAAATTAGTTGTTTTAATACAGTTTATCAGTTAACTCACTCCAGTACTTGTACTAGGTATGATGGAAAAAAAACAGAACAAAAATACCAACCAGTTCACAACCCAGAATGTTTGTGTCTGCCCAGTGGTTCTATTTGGTTTTGTAACAGTGAAAAGCACATTGTATCTCAGGCTCAGAGTTTTGGGGCAGCTGTGCCTGTCTGCCGACCACAGACTCCATTCTTGATCTCATCGCATCCCCATGTGGTGGTCTTAGTTAGATGCATCTTTGAAAGAGTTCCTTGCAGACTCAGAAGCTGCCAGAGTCTCTTGAGTCTAGTCTCAATCCCTATCTCAGATGCCTTCTTCTACACCTGGACCTGCAGCAGAGTCCCCACTCTCTCCTTATATTGCAGAACTAACCATAATATTCTCTTGCTACCAATTCCCATCCTTCACTTACATCTCCCTGCCAAGTTTCCCACCCCTGCTTCTCCAGGAACATTGCACTTTAGTTGATTAAAACACAGTGTAACCATAATCACACTCACCAACAATGCCTGCACTGCTAAAAGGAATTTCTGTCTGCCCTGGATCCCCTCGTCGCCTCCCTGCAGTTCCTCCACCAGAAGGGCAGGCTAGCATTTCATCTCTAGTGAGCTGGAGGCAAAAAGCAGGTTGTACTTATTTAAAAAAAAACAAAAAAACAAAAAAAAAAAACAAAAAAACCCAAAAAATCTGCCTCCGCAGGACTCTGCAAAAACCCAGTGGATGCATGCAGGCAGAATCAGGCATGTAGCAGCTCTAGTCCATTGCCCTGCCCTGTTCCCCTGCTGCCGACTTATAGCTGCTCAAAGAGCACATTCCCATAAATAGCACCTCGGTGGTCCAGGAAACTTGTCCCCTTTCCTTGACACTGTCACTTAAGGATGCCACTCATGACCAAGGGATTACTCAGCAAAGGAGGGGCAATGGGGGGAGGGATTCGTTCTTTGGCTAAAGTCTTAGCGGGATGCCTCGTTGCACTGCCTGTGCTGGACTGCCAACGCAGCCTCCACACAAGCAAAGAGCAAGGTCTGGCCACCGACCTACATGGCACCAGGGGAGGGGCTCAGGTTATCAACACATACGTCAGTCTGAGGTAGTTGCAGCCAGACCGCTAAGGCTGCTGGAATGAATATGCTTTTACTTTCAAATGACAGCTAAAAAAAACCCAAACCCAACAAGACCCCAACAGAAGAAACAAGAAAGAAGCAGAAATTTATATTAGTTTTAGCATGGAACAAGATTCACTCATCCACAGCCCCCTGTAAAAGAAACCATTTCCCTCTTTTTATCGACATCAGAACACTTCCAGGTATTTTTGCCAGGATTTTATAAACTGTTCTTACTACTGTCACGTATCCTGTTGGCTAGGAATTTGTGCAGTAAGAATAGCACTACACATAAATATTCCCACTGCACAAACATCTTGGCAAGTGAATGGATTTATCAGTATATAGCAAACATACTACCTAATGAGACACAACGCTATTTCCTGCACTTAGACCTGTGTTCCTGTATTCATGGCTGTCCAAATCCCTTGTTCAAAGTTGATATAATCACTTGGCTAGATCTGCTGTAACGTAAATTCAGAAGAAACCCCTATGTAATTGACCCCTTTCATGAGGCTACCTTTTGTCCTAAAAAGGCATCCCAGAAAATCTGTAATGGACTACGAGCAGTTTGCCACCATCTTCTCTAAGAAGCCATTGTCAAAGCAGTTTCTGTTCATTCGTTACACCACAGAGTCAGTTATTAAGAGTTTTCAGCACCAGCAAAGTTTCTGTACAATTATCTTTCACATCATGTGTAATACCTACAGTTAATAAAACGTGAGTTCATAATCATTTGTTGCCAAACAATCATCAAAGCCTAATCCCACACCCTTATTTTTGGTCTCAGCAAATTGCTTAGAAATGACATTTTGTTTTTCTAAAAGAAGCAAAGATTAAAACGCCGAAAAACACTCTGTCACCGTTCAAATCAACACCAAATAAATGACTCGGTGATCAGCTATGGAAAAGAAGATTTAAAGTGAAACAAAGGAAAATTCTGAAAGGATCCCAGCTCTGGAGGTGCTACAAGGTAATAACATAATTGCAAAGAGGCCTTTTGCAGAATGAAGTATACCAGGTGTAGTTGCCTCACAGTTCTTTGAAATTTGTTTTTTTTTAACCTTAATAAATATCAGTGTGTTGGTCCACACATTACTCTGGAGACACCAGCTTTTTAGGGTTAACAGGAACATAATACTTCTATTCTTTGTGATGGTTTTATACCATATTACACTGGACTTCACTGTAACACAAAATTGAGAGGGATGGGGTTCTTTGTTCAGTGGTTTGTTTTTTAATTGTTTGAACAGACTGTAGAATGATTGCATTTTGCAAGGATTTTAGAAGTAAATGTCTTGATTTTATAGTCCTCCTGACAATCAGTGGTTATGGTCTGTGTAACCTCTGCTGGCATGGAGACTGCCTTGTGCACAGAAGTCTGGCTGAATGGAAGTTCCTCAAATGCTGCTGGAGTAAATGGAAATATTCCCACTCACCCTAATGCACCTTCAGTCAGGACCTCAGGCAATAAAACACCAGACAAAGCCTAAGAGATGAGTACATTTCATTACACGGTACTTGGGGAAAGGATTCTAGGAATTTTTCTGATCTGTATATCACATAAATTGTACAGAATGATATATCTGTTAAAGAACTAAATGGCCATTCTGCAACAAGTCCAGATACCTAGTTTTTTCTTTTAAATTTTTTTAATAAAGGCTTAACAGCAAATGTCTAGTTTTGTTCTATTACTGACATTTCTAAAAACAGAGTTCTGATCCACTGAAATGGTTTGTTTTGATTATGATATATTATCTTGTTTCAAAAATGTGCTAAAAATTTATTTTGATAAGGTCAAAACATTGTAGCATAATTTAAAATATTAGCTATGACATACTGTCAAATACATCTGTCATAATGATATTGAAATTAATATTTCAAAATATTATTAAAATAAACAAAAAAACAGCTAAGTCAAAGTAAAGCTTTGTCATAACAAAACATTCATGCACTATAGAAAAGAGAAACATAGCAGGCAATCACTGCTGAATATCACTGTGTCTCACCATGGAGTTCTCTGTTTTAGGCAAAACGGCGTCTTGTTGGAATATTATTCGAACAACAAGTTGTGGCCAGTTCCACTTTAGTGCTTGTCGTGGGGCAGAAACTACAAACCAAACCATTACTTTTAGCAAAACAGCCCTTGAACTCCCTGCCTGCAAAACTCTAATTTAAAGTAGGCAGGTATGTGCTGTGTCTGGAATGTCACAGCCTCCTTTGTATTTCTTTTCCAGGTTTTGCAGCAAGCAGTTTTGTGTTCGCATTCTTTCTTTCTCCGGAAAGAAAGGAAAGGAAGAAATGAACAATGGTAAACTTTGTATTGTAACCCTTATAAATTAAAAGTTATCTTAGCTTTGTAATGCCACGCACAGAAATTATAAAGCAGCTCTGTCCCGCAGGCAAATCTTGGGGAACTCACACATAGTCATTTAATCTGTAGCCGCTATGGGAAGCAGATGTCAGGGAAGAAGCATGGTTTCCCTTGTAGACAGTTGGTGGTCTATAGGAGGGAGCAATCCTTCTTATGCTGCTGGGCTGCGTCTGGTAAGGTGTCTCATTCCCATGACACTGGCTTGATGTGCACAGCAGAGCCCCACCGAGGATAGTCAAAGATGCGGAGACAAAGCCAAGGTAAAGAGCTTGACCAATCTCATACTTCATCCCACTGGGAAGCACGGGATTGTAGAAATCTGTAACAACATCGTTAGTGGTCCAAGAAACAGGTACCAGGCAAAAGAGACCGGCCAGGATGAAAACGATTCCCCCAGAGACCGCAATGGAGTCTTTGGCAGAAGTCCCCTTGGCACACTGTGTACACTTCATACCGATGACAGCAATCACACATGCCAGCACGGAAAGGACGCAGGAAATTACCATCATGGCACGGGCGGCTTGGAGGTCACGGGGCAGCGCCAGCTGGGAGCGGTGGACTTGGCACTGGTAGATGCCGGTGCTGTGCCAGACGCACTCCATCCAAAGCCCTTTTATATAGGCCACAGCTGTTATAATATTGGTGCCTACATGTGCCGTTCGCCACCAGTGTGGCAGAATAGTAGCAATTAATGTCCCAATTAGGCCGAGCAGGCTTAGAGAGAAGCCAAGTAACTGAACAGCTGAGCTTGCCATGTTAATGTTTGTCCTGCCTAGTTCTCTTAATAAAGCACCTCTGCTTGAATTCCCTTGGAAAACACAAGCTTTTCTTGGAAGATATGCAGCTGTTTTACTTCAACACCTTCTGCTTTCCTAATAAAAGGTAATTGAGGAAGAAAGGAGTTAATTATTACCCAAATGCATTACCTCTCCAGCCAGTAAGGTGCATTCCAAGTGCAGTTAGTGCAATAATTAGCATAGTTGTTGCTGTTAATCGTACTTTTGTGGAAGTAATGGGAAAGTAAGCTTCCCTCTTCACTTATATAAACAGCATTCTGTTGCCTGCTGGGAAGAAAACTGAAGGCAATTTATGAAATGGAAAACAATATTTTAAATGCAAATATTCCTCTTCCCAGCAGGCTCTTCAAAAAAACAAACATGATTTCCTTTCTAAAGCACAGAATTAGCTAGTGTTAACACTTGGAATGAGTGAGATTTATAAAGTAAGGAACTACAGGTTGCTTTACATGATGAAAACATTCCCAGAAGGTCATAGCAGGACTAGGAAAACAATAAGGGTATATTTGCTCAAAGTAGGGAGCAAAGAGAGTGATTTAAAACCTGTGGAAGAGGATAACAGGTATTGGATTAAAGTCGCTTTCCTGACTTGCCAGTATTTCTTGAGGTTGAGTTTTAATAAAGCAACTCAAAAGGGAATAATTTTCGTTAGCCTCTGTGGAGTTTCAGCCTATGATTTTGGGTTGTGGGTGAAATGACAGCATGTGAAACCAGGTGTGCTTCATGGAGCTTCTAAGGAGTGACACCTTCACAGTTTGGTCACATATAAATTCTAGCTGGAAAACGAGGAATAGCAACTCTTCTGTATAAATCGCAGATTAAGTGGTCTTTTCCAGTGTCTGCCTTGCAAGGTCTGTTCTACATCATGTATTATGTGTGTGGGCAGAAACCTGATATTTTAATATATAAAATAACTGTTGCATCAAAATCCAACTCGGAATTCAGAAACAGACACAAATTTAGGCTCCAGTTCTGCAAAGACCCATGCATGTGCTGAACTCATGTTTGTAGAAGAAAGCGTAGGTGTTTGCAGGGCTGGGCCTTAGCAGGCAAGGGGAGGAAAACCATCTGGCTCAACTAATGAAGATCATTAGAACAACAAAATAACACAGGCATAGGAAATTGAAAGCTGGTTTATATTCCCTTTATCTCACTAATAAGGCAAGAGTGCTTGAGGTGTGCATCAGTGCTGATGTTTGTCTCTAGACAGCACCTCAGCATGCACCGATCTCTGTGTAACAACAAGGTGGGTTGTCTCTTCCTGAAACAACCAAGAATCTGCTTTGGACATTGTGCCAAAAGAAAGAATAAAAGTCTGAAAAGAACAGGGAATATACGGGCTAGACAGGGCAGAAGGAACTTCCGTTCCTTTTCTTTTGTTTGGAACACATCTGCTGTGTGCAGACATAGAATGGGGAGGAATGTAATGTTGGAGAGGACCTGCGGAGAAGTACCCAACCCTCTGACAGGAAGGGAAGAGAAAAACAAAGACCAGCTTTCCTTTACTGTGGTTAGTTTTAGGAAGGCATTTCCTACTGTTAGGGCTTTCTAGCCTTTCAGATACTTTTTACAGAATGCTTGAATGAAAATAACCGGGTTTATGTTGTTGTTAAAGTCATTTGCCGAATTTGCAATTACTGAGACAAATGAAGGGATTTTATATCAGAAATCATTGTTGCAGGTAGGTGCCAAGAGATCTCTCTGCATTCTGCTAGGGAAGGTCAAGCTGCAGATTTCTCTCTTTGTACTAGCTATCACAGAGTACTGTGATATCGTAGGACACAGGTTAGGGCCAGGCATAGCACTGAGGAGCACAGGAGAAGTAAGCAAATGGTTACCTCCAGCAGTACTGGAGATACTTTATTACTCTTCCCACCACATGCTTAGATAAGAGCTCTAGAAGTCCTCAAGGTATGTTTGCCTACCAGATTATTTGGTTTTGGCTCTTGTATTAAGCATAAGGAAAATTAAGCAATATTTCCCCTTTTTCACATTACTGTTTGTTTTCTATGAGTCACATCATTGTTGTATCTAAGCATGCCACGCGCCTTAGAGAAATTATCCTGGTAGTAATCTTCTAGGATCAAGGAGATCTAGAGACAGCTTTGCAACACAGCAGGAGGAACAGGGACCTATTCAAGTCACACAGGAAATCTGCAACCCAAATGGATCTGGAGCTGGGGTCTCCAGTGTCCTGGTCCCAGCCCCTAACCCCAGCACCACCTTTTACATCCCTGGTCTCTGCCTGGTCTGATAGTCCCCCACTCCTTCCGTACTTTTCCCTGTGCACATCTGTGGATGAATGCAACTTGAGATTATGCTCTATCAAATTACTCAGCCTGCACATTATATCCATGCATTGCACACCATTCAGAAGACTGAATGCTTTAGGTGACTCTTGCATGTTTGCAAATCAGCTTTCAAGGTCAGGCGTCAGGCATCAGGCTTTGCAGATTATCCCAGGGAGAACAGGATATAAAAGGTAAATGTGATTTACACCATCAGTCATAGGCAATGGAGTCCCAAATTAATGGAGGTCAGAATACGCCAGGGCTTGGCAGCAGCTATTTTTAGATGTCATTAAGGTGTTATTTTTAAACATTAGCCATTAAGAGCTTTCCACTTTAAGAAACCGGTGTTAATTAGCTCTGCTTGCTTGGCGTCATGTTTTCCACGTGCCGTTCTCAGCAGATGCCAGCTTCCCCTAGTGTTCAGTAATGCTTTAACCACTGTGGACCAGCCTTCCCCTCCCTGCTTGCAAGTGGCAAAACCAGCAGTAACTTAACACATTTATCTTCAAGAACATCAACGGCCTTGTTAAAGTGTCTCACCTTACAGTTATGTTCCTAATGGATTAGGTGGGGAACATGACCACCTCAGCAAGATCAGGTGAGCCGCTGGTTGGACGTTTCTTGTGGCTTGACATAGTTGAACACGAGAATAAAACAAGCCATTTGTTCTGCATGGATTGTGGTTTATATTAACATTTTTTTAGAAAGTGAGCTAACCAGATACAGTCTTTGTAGAACAGTAAACATGATGTCTGTCTGGGGTAAAATATGATGAAGATCAGAAAAATGCCTTCTTACTTCTAAGGGTAGCTGGTAGCATTTGTCCAGTGCACAGCTGCCGGAGAAGGAAAAGAAGTTTTCCTCAAACTGAGCCGGCTGCTGAAATGGCTCGTTTCTACATATGGATCGCTTAGCCAGACACCCACATTTCAGCTGCTGTGGAGTACATGAGAAGTAAGCTGCTTCTTTCAGAGAAAGCCCCTATTAGCCCTGGTGGTGTCTGTTTGCACTCCCTCCAGCAGCAACAACAGCAGCCTCCTGGGCTCTTGTCCAAGCCCATCATCTCAGATAAATAATTTTGCCTTCCCCGTAATGCAGTTTGGCTTCCACCAGCAAGAAGCTTTGAGCCGGCTAAACTGAACCCCTGCAGCAGACCTGGCTTGATGAGTGCTATTACTTTGCTGGGTGACAGAGACCAATGTTAAGGACCCATAACTGGAGCAAAAGATGGTGTGCATGTATAGTCTTCATAACCTTCATAACCCATCTAAGCACTGGGTGGTTGTAAATGATGTGAAAATTTGTGGAGAGAAACTGAAACTTTTGAATTTCCTTGTTCTGCCAGCTCATGCCAGCTTTACTTTTATGAGCACAAAGGTTGGAAAGACAATTTTTCCATACAAATTTTAGTTTAGCCTAATACCTGTGTGTACAGGAACAGCTGTAGCTGGGATAAATCTTTGGTTGTGCTTTCCAGTGGGCCGTATCACAGCTGCTTTAGCCTTGGGAGAAGTGACTCCAAAGTAAGCTCCAAATAAACTGAGGTCACTAATCTGAGTATTTACCCAGGATTAAATGACAGAGGCATGTTTTTCTGCAGTCTCTTTCATTGTTTCTCATTTTACTATTTCCCTACGTGTATCAGTCTTATCTTTTTATTTCTGCTCTTTCCAAGTCCTTTCTCCAGATCTGTGAAATGCTTCTTCTCATGCAGGCTGCAGCTACAGTGCCTTTCTTCCTTGGGCGCAGACAGTTCCGCCAATGAATTGTAATTCAGGAATTTCTTCCTCAGCTGACCTCAGTGGACCTCAGCTGAGTTAGGTCCTGAAGTTTTCCTCATTTTACCTGCTTGCTTATTCGTGCACAGTCTGAATTAGGATTGGGCCCATGCTTAAGAGTGATAAAACATACTCAGGTAGAACATTTTCTGGACAGGTGAGTGAGGTTACCGGCTCCAGGTCTATGAACTGAGCTGTTTCCCCTCTCCAGACCCTTTCATCGCTAACTCCTGCTGAAATATTTTTAGGGAAAAATATCAGGTGGCAGTGTGTAAGAAGAGATGCCTCCACGTATGTGGGGATATGTCGCTGGATCTGAGGGGAAATAAGGCCCACAAGGCTTGCAGCAAAGTTCTTCTCTTTCTTCCTCTTCTTTTTTTTTTTTAAGAAGATATTAGGAAATCAATAAAAGTTTGAAAGGCGCCTTGTAACCAACCCTGACCCTACACCTACTCCCACACACTCTCTGAAACAAGTTCGCATGGCAAATGCTGACATTGATCACTGCAGCGCAGCTGCCACTCTGCCAGATGCGCAGGAGCAGCCCAGCCCCTTCTCAGATCCACAAAGCCCCCAGGATTTTCCCTATGCCGTGTTATTGGGTCGTAACTGGCCTTGTGCCACGACATTGTTTGCTTCTGCATGGATGGGATCCTTCTCAAGAGAGCCAGGACAATCTGCCTGTGCAGATTTTTGGGTGTCTGTCTTGGGTCCGGGTACCATCAACTGCCAGCAGTAAAATTATCTTGCTTTGAAATACTCTCGAGTGTATCCCACATTTTTTTTTATCATGGAAGTATTTAACATTTTGGAGTCTGTGATTTGGGGGTTTTCTTAGAATGATTGATTGATTTTCACCCTGAAAATATTAAAAAATCAGTAGACCTGGAAAAACTTGAAAAGACACACACACAAAAAAAAAAAGATCAGGTCCACTTTTTTATCTCACATAACTTTTGTCCCCAATTTTGGAGTTTTGTCACCTCAGCGCTCTGGATAGCCAGTGACTGAGTTACGTACCTTCAGAGAGAGGTTTATATAATCACTAGGATTAATTGCCCTCAAATGCTGCAACATGCTTTTTGGGATTGATAGGGCAGCTGGGAGGAGCAAATCTCCTTGCCAGGGTGCTCCAGGCAGTGCCTAATTCCAGGTCTGAGTGATGAGGACTGCAACATGAAGTAGTCTGCATCGTATGAATAGACAACGGAGTTAAGGATGGAGGGACACTAGCCAGAAATGGTATACATGTACATGCATATATATATCTATGTTTTCAAACTTTCAGAAAAGTCCTACAATTTCAAGCAGATTTGATTTTGGATGCTTAGACTGAAAAACCTTGAAGTGCTGAACTCTACCCTATAGTAGTCAGATTTCATGTCTAAGAACTGGGAAACTATTGAAAAAAGAACAAAAGGAAAAAATTATCTGAGAGTTAAATTGTGATTATATTAAGATGATTGATGTGTTCAGACAGAGGGATATATGTACATTTGGCTGTCACATGAACAAAAGTTCTTGTGCTTTCACCCCTGGCAACTCAAATGATCTTATTTTTTACGAAATATAGCGAAGGTTATTAGTTTTGAATAATAAACATCCACGATGTAGCAGGGGCTCCTCCATATAGTACAACAGAGGAGGATGAATGGTACATTTATAAAGTGTACTCTGTATGTGGTGTGGTGACTTACTTCTGCCCTTTATTTATGGTATTAGTGTCTTGAAAGAGCATTGAAGCAATATATACTGTAAACTTTAATTTCTTTTCAGAAAGGCAATCCTTTCACTGAAACTGGTTTATTGAATCTAGGAAGTGTTTGTTTGCCTGTGGGACACTGCTAGATAAGTCAGTTTAACGTGCTAAAAATAATGGGCCCTTTTCTTACATATTGACTGTGACTTTGGAAGAGATTCTGCTGCAGTTAATAGTACCCATCTGGATGATCTTAATTTGTATCCATCTGAAACACAAACATTATGAAGTACTGTATGTGCACATGATAGAACAGCTCTTTTGCCTTTGGACCCCATTCCTTGTTTGGGCTGGAGGAATGGGTTGCATTCAGGGAAGTGAGGTGAACAAGGCTGCTCTCACAAAGGTTTTTTTACCAACATTATTTCCAAAGTTCCTGAGGAGAATTGGGCAAATCACAGGTGCCAGATTTCATTTTCAGGGCTTGCCAGACATGATAAGCGTAACAATTATGAAATACAGTGGGAGACAGGACAAGGTAATAGCGTTATGAAATACTCAGTTCTGTGAAAATGCAGTACGTGGTTCCACTTGCCAAACACTAAGTATTGGGTGGCATTTCTGATCGTTTTGGCTTTTCTTCCCCATACGCAAAATGTAAATAATTTTAATTGAGGTTAAATATATCAGTGTTTGAAACAGTGATGGTTTACAGTGAGACAGCAAAGCTCTGAACTTAGTATAGCATTTCATATTGTAAGGGAGTATACAGAAAAAAGGCAAGATAAGAGTTTATCTCAGTATTTATGCATGGTATTGGTATGCCAACAAATTTCTGCAAAATAAGATGTTGTGGGAACCAAAACTCTAATTGTGTACCAGCGCCTTGGACTCTTTTCTTCCAGAATAAAAGTAGCCAAATCAACATCAGAAATTCTCCCTGCAGCCTCTTTTTGGCAACAACCATATCCATTTTTGGAACACGATCTGCTGGAAGCAGGGGAAGTCTGTGCGTAGGCTGACCTTTTATCGAGCCCTCAGATTAAAAGGCCACCACATCTGCAGAAAGGGTTGCAGTCGGAATGACGTAGAACTTACGGGGGACTCTGTACCCTGGAGGATTCCTGTCTGCAAGTGTGAGCTGGTAAATTAATCTCTGCCCAGTCAGATTACAGAAGTCTAACAGCTAAATCAGTGTATTTATTACTCAGGAATACTGTGTGATGATAGAGCTATGTTAGACTGAAGGTCAGAAGCCTGTGGGCCAGGATCTCACTCAGTGAAGAGGATGGAATTTACACCAATTTACACTGACCCAGTATTTGGCTTCTGGGAGCCTGGGAAGCCGAGGTTTTGGATTCTCTCATTTGCATGCGTGCAGTTTGATAGCTACTTATCGTGTCCAAGTTATTATAATTTATGATCAGTGACCATTGTGTTTGCACAGCCTGCCAGTTGCAAAAGTATTGCCCTACAGATTATTCTTGGATGATTTTACCCAGTCAATTTTAAAATGACTCAAGGCTTGCAGTTACTAACATTTCCTGTGGCAAACTGCTCTACAGTCTGCTATGCTTCACATTTTAGAAATACTCCGTGAAACCCAAACTGAATCCTTGTACTCTTTCTCCCAGCCACATTTCCTTGAATCAACCTAAACAAATTACCTCGTTAATGTGTATGCCCTGCAAATATTAATTGAGAGTTACCATGCTTTTTTTTATTGCATTATCCATTTATCACCTGGGCTCACTCCCTTCTTCCCTTTCTGCTTTCCACCCTCATGCTATTTACTTTACTTAATAGCGCTTAAAATATTTTTCAGTCTAATTTAATTTCATCTTTGTTGCAAGGCTCTGTGATGTATCGCACTTTATGATGTCTTTGCCCCTTTAGCCATTACATAAACTGATCTCAAAAATCGTGCTACTCAGACTGGCACCAATCTGCTCATTGCAAGATCTTTGAGTTAATTGCTCCTGGTCAGCATTGTCTTATGATGCAGGGGATTTCAGAAACTCACTCTGAACATTTGAACCACTATTTTAAAGACTGAAATTTTACCAAGTAGTCATTAGCATAACCTGCTAGGGAGACTGCATCTTCAGCTATCCTCTCCCTTCTGGGATTGCTGATGGCTTTCCAGAGGCAATGGCTGGCAGTGCAGCCAGCACTCCCCTCTTGAGTCCCCTCCTCCAAGCTCAGTCCTAGGGCCATTAGTGTTCCCACATGGAGAGGCTGGTGCTCTTTCGTTGGAAGATCTAAGGCAGAAAATACGTGCCATTGCAAAACCTGAAATAAGACCTAGGCTGCCATGCTTCACTCAGTGGCTACAAAGCAGAAGGTTGAGGTGGAAGGTCATTTGTTCTATCCCAGCTAAGCTGCCCGGAGTCAGCAGGACATTTCCCCATGATTCCCATGTACACAGACTCAGGGCACCCTTCATCTCTCCCTTCTGCTTCTCTGTCACCCCAATAAGCTTTCATCCCAACCACACATAGCCACATGGGCATTTGCAGTCCCTCACATTTTCAATTTTTTTACCTTTTTTAGTTCCCACATTTCCACTGGGAAGACTCCTAGACAGAAACATGGGCAATCTCTGAGCAGTGCATTCTATATGCCTGTGTATGTTGCACAAACTGCACTTAGTCTAAGTAAGTGGGCAGCACAAAGGACTGGTGGCACCTGTGCTGCCTAGGGAGTCCACACACACAGTGCCGCTTGCCCAGTTTTGGCAGCCCCCAAAGGGTCAGCTGGGAATGCTGCTGCCGGCACATTTTTGGACACACATCTGGCAGCCCCAGATCTGTCAAACATCTCTGCTATTGCTTATGCAACATGTGGGTGCACTGAAGACATAGCTGAACTTCCACAAAGTGGCTCTCCCAAAGTCCATCTGATTAAGGCGGTGATACATCGGGATCAAATGTGACACAAAGATCTTCTCTCTTGTGTGTTTGCCCTAACTTTGGACTTGTGACAAACCCGTGGAGATGTTACAAAAAGCTTTAGGTCCCCATACCTTAATGGGAGGCATATTTTATTCCCAGGCTGGCTTAGTTCCATTAACAAACAAGCTGACAGCTGATTTACAGAGAGCTCAAGATGCTCATGACTGACTCTACAAGACACAGGGCACTAAACATGGCATAAAAAAACCAGTGAAAGCACTGAGTTCAAAGTACATCTTCCCTTTGAGCTGAGTGCATGTAGGACTCCTCACTGCCACACTTTGACCTGTGTTTGCTTGGATAGCTATGTCTTTGGTGGATGTGGAATTCTCCCCAAATCTTTGACACTTTCATTTGTCTTTCTGGACAACATCAAAATGAATAAGACTATTGGCCACAAACTTACTCATTTTTCCTGTAGCTCTCAGTGTGTGCTGTAATTATTTAACCTCTTAAAACTTTCACACTCTTACAACTCTCATAAAGTAGTTACTTAACTCTTGATATTTTCTCCCCAGATGTGATGATTTAATCTAGCCTGGGTTTTGAAAGACTCAGCCAGGAAAATCCCAGAGCGCAATACAGCTCATTTATAAAGATCAGCGTTTCTGCAATACCAAGTTTGTGCTGCACTCTACATCTGTCTTATCTAAACACTACCATCACACTGTATTTAGGTTTTTGCGGTAAGTTAAACCACAACACGTAGATTTGAGAAAGTCATACATCTGGCCTGGAAAGATCATACTTTATTTTAAACATTTTGTGGAATAACTCCATATTATTAATTCAGGTAGAGCACATTTGTTTTGGGAGGTTTGCTTCTCCTGCCAGCAAGGGGGAAGCACTGTGGTCTCTTTACCACGGAAGTTCTTACTTCTCAAAAAAAGTCCAAAATTAAGTCAGTTCCCTAACTATATAAATCATAGCCTTTTTTAAAAATCATATATCTATTCTGATGTGAGAATTGTGTTATAACACAGGTAAAATTCCCTTTCTTTCCCAATGATCACTTTCACCTACATGTGAGAAAGGAGTTAAAATAAATCAGAAACACAATAGTAACATTTTTTACTTCAAAACCAAGCCCTCCAAATTCCAAGGGCAGGAAATTCTTATGATTAAGATGCTTCTTACAGACATTAAATATCCAATATACTTCATGTTGCTTATTAACAGTCAACAAAAATACTTTAAAGTTTATATTTGACACAGAAATTGCAAGTATAAACTTCTCCCACTACATATATTTTCTATTGCTGAGCTAACATAGAAAGACACGTACTAACTTTTTAAATTTCCTGACTTTTATGATTGCTCAATTTTGCAGCCTTAACATTATTTTGAAACTAGAATTGTGTAAAATTTTCCCCAAGAGAGTGAGAGAACTATGTGCTTTTGAAATGCTGCCTTTCTGTAGCTAATTTCCCTGGGTTTTTTGGGGGCTTTGTTTCCAACTGAAAATCTTGCAGACAGGAGCAAAATCGCAGGACCTCAAAAACAATCAAGTGTGTTTCTAGTACCCTGGTGCTTTAACTTTTCTGCATTTGCTGGGTGTTCATTCCATGGTGCAGGTGTACATCTGGATCACAGCCCTGTGCTGGAAAGCACTTGACATGACTAGAACCACTCACATGCCTAAGGTGAAGCACTTGCTTAAGTGCTTTTCTGGATTGGGGAATATCTTTAGAAATATTTAAACTTGAAAGGAAATTGAATTTAATTTTCCTATCAATACATGTGGGATTTAAACAGGTGACAAATTACATCTAATGTTTGCTAGCGTACTTATTCTCTGACCATAAGTGGGAAATTAATCCTCTTTGTCTTTACGGAATCATAAAGCAGCATGATAAGTAGGAGAAACTGTGTTCATTTAAAAGAAAACACAGGTCATTCTCAGTTTGCATCCAGATTGTTTTACATCTCAAGTTAAGCATTTGTTTCTGTGCCCACTGCTGCCTGGTTTTCTGGAGATGAGCAGATGGTGGAAGCTCTTTTAAGAGCTGGTCTTTTTAGGTGGAAATTCTCCCCTTATCAACTGAACATGAAATCTGAAAGCAGTGTCCTCAGTCCAACTCGGATGAACCAAGGCACAGTGCAGTGCCCACACACACCTGCTTCTCACAGAGAATGTCATCTTCTTCTCTTTGCAGCAAAAAGGAACTGGACTCTCTGCACCTGTCTGTGATGAATTATTTTATTACTAACCTTAAGTGACACATGGCTCTACCTTATGAGCAGGTGTGTCAACTGCAGAAGGTCACTTATACAAATATGATGAAAAGCTGCAGTGGAAAACCAATAACTAAGAGCAAACAATTTGTGATACAAAGAGCACAAAACCTTGTGGAAGTAAAGGCCTTCCAAAGAGCTCAGCATCATACGGGAGAAAATGATTCATGTTGCAGGTAGCCTGGATTTCAGAAATATGTACAACGACAGCCGTATTTAATTTGGAGAGTGTCGGGTGATACAGGATTGAACCATGTGCCAGCACCTTTTCCTGTGCTGGTGAATGTATCTAGTTTAGGTGTGGAAAGGAATGGGAGACACTTTTACTATGTTCCAAATAATGGAAAACACCATTTCATACATTTATTTTTCATTCATTCTGGTGCTGTCTGGTTGACTGCTGCAGATGCCTCTGTAAATATCTGCAAAGGAGGGATCCTTCAGGAAGTAGAAGATGCTGATGTACCGTGCCCACCAGCCAGACTCAATAGAAATAGACAAGACGTTCTGTATCTGTTTTCATTTCTCTCTTATTTCAGTGTATCTGCAGATATTATCCTTGGCTCAGAAGTTAGTGGTGCCAGCAGTCAACCTGGATGAGCTGCATCCCACAGAGAGCCCTGGACTTGAGTGGACTGGAAGGTGTGTAAGGGGAGTCTGTAGTGGCTGGGATCGTCCTGTCCCTGTGAGCAGCAGTGCCCTCCCTGCTCTCCCACGCAGTTAGCTGTGCTTTGGGAGGCAGCAGATGTGACTCTCTGCTCACTCCCAGAGAACGAAAATAAACCTCCTGTGCTCTAGGAGACAGCAGGCTGGCTGGTGAGAAGCCAGGAGCACTGGCAGGTCCTTAAGGCGAGGGCAGTAAAAGCACAGGATGGTCCTGGGATCCCATCACACCTGGGATGACATGTGAGAGTCAGAGAGAGTAAGGAATGCTTTTTTAATTTTTTTCCAAAATTAAAGATTTCAAGATCTTTTATTTTTTCATTTTTTTTTTAAGAAAAAACCCCACATCAAATAACAACCCAAACAAGCACTCTCTCTGTCTTGCTCCAGTCTCCTTCTACCCTGCAAAATGAAATTTTTGTTTCCAAGCAGTGTACCACGGTGAGGTATGCTTTTTCCTGTGGTAGAGGTTATTTGCAGTATCAGCTATTATAACGGCAAATTTGATCTCTACAGTATTGACTCAAGGATTTGGCCATTACAGCATCATTATTTTATTACTATTATTATTATTATTATTACTGTTCTCTTACTACTATTTCCAAGGTGGCAATATACTTCTCAGAGGCAGCCATATCTTCCAAGGGCTTTATCAGTGCCCGTTACAGAGATGGAAAAAGCTACATGTAAGTCTGACTGGGACTTAACACAGCAATTAACCCACCAGTGTAACCTTGATGCAGTGATTTGTAATGATGAAAGCTGCAGACCTGCAGGCTCCAAGGAGTTACTTTTACTGTATCAACTTTTCACAAGAAATAAAAAGCATAGCCACATGAGAAATTGAACTTATCTGTGTACTTCCAGGTTTCAGAGAGCAAAAGTCTTCTAAACCAAGTGATGTGATTAGGAGAAATAAGGAAATGAAATCACTTAATGGGAATGTGCAGTGCGTAGAAGGAATCAATAAATAGTTCCCAGGAGTTATCAAGGGCCCTTTAATGCTTTTTGGACCTAAACTATCTAATCCCTACTCCTTCTGTTTTATTTGTTCTCCATTCTGACACATATTGCTGGAATATCATGCATCCTGTGAAGATCACAGCAGCTGCTCAGTCCCAGAATGCAAGGTACGGTAAAAGGGTCAAGTTTTCTTTATGTTACATATCAGATTCTCCATAAGAACTCTCTGGCTCTCCACAACTGCTTTAAAGCCTTATTAAGGATATGGATATAAGCCTGTTTCCACACACACAAAGTTACCTTCCTTTTCCTGGGGCTTAATATATGCTATGGAATAATCATACTCCAGGATTGCCCAGTAGCAGTAGTTCATCTGGATGTTGATAGATAAAGCAGTGCAGTGTGGTGGGCTGCATGACTGGTGAATCATTTAAAAAAGTAGTTTTTGCAAAAGAGAAAGGAGGTAATAAAAGTCTACACGCCCTCTTGGTGACATCTGTGTGACCTTGCTGTGACTAACATCTGAATCTGCCCCTCAATGTTTTCTGACTTACCTACCTGGATTTATTTCACTCACAAATGGGACAAATAAACAAACATAGAAAACTGTCATTCCTGAGTTCAGCACCCGTTGAAGCTACCATTCACTTGAATAAGTCCTGGGCCAAAATTTTAATTCTGGATGGTGTCAAATTATTTTCTCATCACTATTGACAACAGTAATTTTTCAGAGGACATGATTGGCAGGGAGAATACCAGCTGTCCTCCATTGAGGAAAAACTCAGAGAGGAACAAATGAAAGATTTAATTTGGGCTAGCAAATGGTTTTTAATACAAGGTAGTGTTAAGCAACATCAATCTTCAGCCCTTTTTGGTTTGTGATGGCTACCTTACCCGAGAAAGGTATGCCAGCAACTCGCAGTGCATGTTAACCCACGCTTTTGACACCCTGTTACACAGTAATGACTCTTTCATTGCAAAATCTTAGTTTTGACCCTTAATAGTGCCCTGTATTCAGCCAGGAGGGTGGTCTGCTTATGGATATGTCTCATTGCTGGAAAAAGTCCAAACGCTTATATAAGCGCAAAAGTCCTGTTTGTTTAGGTGGAAGTTGAGCCAGGGTGAGGAAAGGTAAGGAGGGCTTTAGGCTTTGCCCCATTCTCTTGAAGAGCAAAGAGATTATCTATGGAATGGACAAAGCTTTACCTGATAACTGCAAAGACCCCATCTAATTTTAGTCAGCCTGAATTCTGAAATCAAGATATCCCTACGCCTAGTAATTCTGTGTGCCATCAATATGTCTGGTGATGGGTTCACACCAAATCCTGTGTCTGAAGACTTCTAATCTGGGAGATTTAGGTTACAGTTTAAATCCAGTTTACTGCTTAACTGCGTATCTCAATACAAAGCAGTCTCTTTGTGCTAGTTTTTCTCATGATTTGGCTCAAAAAATGTGTTTTACTTAGGAATGTAAAAAATTGTATTGAGTTGGATCAAAGACCCATCCACTCCCGTAGTCTCTTCCAACACTGCCAGTAGCTGAGGTTTAGGAAAGAGAGTCAAAATAGGAAAAGTATATAGCATTGTTTTTCCAGGATACTGTCTCTGCAAGCTGACAATCACAGATTTTTTGACCTGAAATATTATCTTTGCATTTCACCTTAATGACTTTTTCTGTCATTATTTTGTCCAATCACTTTTTGAAGCCATACAAGCCTTTAAAGTTGAGTGTCCTGTGGCAGAGGGCAAAACACTCATGTTTTTCTTGATGTTTTGAACCTCTTATATCCTAGTTTCATTGTACGCCCCTTTCTTTCTACATTAGAATATTTATTCCCTATTTAATATTTCTGTGCTGCTTATGACCTTGCAATATAGATGCAATTGTGAGGACAATCCAAAACCACAGAGTTCAGATCTACATGACATCAGAAGATATAAAATAATTTAGCTTTTCATAGTGAAGCTGCATTTCCACCTATTTCCATTTTCTACCATTTTCCACCCATGCAACCTGCAGTTCTCAGCATAATAAAACATAACAAGCAAGAGTTCTTGGTAAATTGAGGTAAGTTATTTAATGCCTGTTGAGAATCTGTCCCTATATATTTAAGAAATGCTTTCATTCATTCAATAAATGCATACTCAGCTTTAAGAAACACAGAAAACTACAGGTTTTTTGCATCAAGTGCCAAGATAATAATAATCTGGCAAGTGACTGTTTACTGGAAGTAGTAAAAGACCAGTGAAACCAAGACGCACTGTTACTATTACAGTAATAATAATTATTTACTGGTGACCACCAATCTTCAGTGAAAATTTCAGGTGCCTCTGGTATTTTTCAATTTTTGCTAAGTGCCAGGTGACTCAGGGTCCAGCTCTGCTTATCTTTCTCACACTGACTTTTATCTGATTTCCAATTAGCCTCAAAAGACTTGAGTCAAAGCAAAAACCAACTCATTCTGAGGAACAGCAGCAGAACCTGTTCCTGTGTTGCTGGTCTCTTAGGTGATTTTTGAGTAGCTGGCACCAGAGCTTTACATATATCTTTAAAACACTTGAGGTCTGGGTTCATTACCAAACATTTTTAAAAGAAGTATGTTATTTCTATTAGATCCTGTTTGTAAAAACTACATATTATTAGGCTGAATAGTGCAATTCCTGAATCAAAATGTAAATTACAAATTCAGACTTCTGGAATTGTGCAACTTCCACTGAGAAAATAACCCTGAAACCTCACCAGCCACATCTGTACATATCACCATTCAATTATTACTGTTTTACTAGACTGCAAATTATTATGCCTTGCACCAAATGGTCCGGCTGAAAAAAGTCCTTATTGACAATCAGTGATATGGGGAAAAAGCTAAATCAATAAAATGAAAAATTATCTGACAATAATTACACTTGCAAGGCTTGCTTCTGGGCACACCATGAAAGCAACATGAACTTCAAACCGCTGTTATTATTCCACTCTACTTCAGCTGTCGAGCAACCCACTTTGGTTCTGGGAGTACCAGATGCTGAAATCATGTTTTCGGAAAAAAAAAAACATGCTAAAACATTTCTAAAAGCAAAACCTCAAGAAGGATGTCACTTGAGGAGGTTTTCATTACCGTGGAGCTCATTCACAGAGACAAACTGCAGAGAGAGGCACACCTGTGGGAGGGTAAAACAAACTTCTCCTTACCCTCAGCTGCCTTCAGGATGCCAGCATAGAGGGTCTCACAAGCAGAAAGTCTTATACTTGCTGCTGGTGTAAATCAGAATAGATCAACAAAATGGCAACATTTTTTAATGAGCTAAAGAAAACAAATATGCACCTCAGGATGAAAAGACCAAAATCTAAGCAAAGCCTGCAGCATACCGGGCACCGTCTCTCATAAGCTATTGGGTGCCTGCTGAAATTGATGGGAGTTGGGGGAACAGGGTACTTCCTGGGTCCTAAAGGAGAAACCATCCCACTAGAGCCTTTCTTTTTTAACTTCTCAGAGTGGATAAGAAAAAAATACCACCAACTGTCCAGGAGCAAACAACAAAGGAATGCTGGGCTTGATTTTGCCTCCTAGTTGGGACCCCAAGCTCTGTGTGCTGGAGAGCTAATTGCAAATCCTTCCGTTGCTGTCAGCAGCACAAGAGAGGTCTCACCCGCAGGAAGGTGCATTCAGAATCTATAATGCCTCACTGTGTGACACACAATTTGTAGCTCACTTCCAGGTCCTTGGGCAAGTGGCAAGAGGTAAATAAAAGCCTTTACCATTGTTTGGGAATATAAAATCTTCAGTCTTCTTAAGTTTAAAAGTTATATTGTCAGGTGAGCAGAAATAGGTTTGGTAGCTTCCATGTGGAATGCAGTATACCAAATGGATACTATCTAAAGCTTCTGAGGGGCTCCCTACCCTGCAGTGAAAAGGAAAATCTTTGTAAGTCAGACTAGGCTCATGGTGTGTGTGAATACATACCTGCTACCCCAACCCATGGAGAACTGAGGCACATGTACTGAGAGGGCGTCTTTCTTTGTTCACCTCAGTGAACACAGTGATATTTACTCACTAGCAGCTGGAGATTTACAGAACATAGATAGTATGACCCACATCATACGAAAGGAGAAATGGGGGCACAGGGATATTTGGTCACACAGTAGACTGAGAGGAGTGTTTCCAACAGATTCCCACATTTCCTGTTCCCTGCTCAGGAAACTTCTCCAGACAGTGATGAGATCCTTTTTCACACCACAAATTTAAGCCCAAATTTTCTCAGCCACACCCCAGCAGCAAGTTTTTAGGTCAGGGTCCGTGCTGTGGTCTCAAATATCTGCAAAGTGAGCAAATATAAGGAAAGAAAGGCTTTGTACCGTGACAGCGGCTGCCCATTGCATTTTGAGACCATGTGGCTACATCTTTCGAGATCTGGGAAGCCTACCAAAAGAGAATTACAGTAATTGAAAAATGTGGCCAAGAGAGCAAGCACTGCTCTTGCAAGATAATTGCAAAGTAAATAAGGGTGCACACAGCATTTGCAAATTTTAAAGACATTAAAAGAAACAAGGAAAGCAAAACTATTCTCATGACATGTTCAATACAGAAGAACACAATTAGAACACAGTTCTAGTATTATTAACCTGTTTATTTTAGATCCTGAGCTTGTGCTTTCAAATTTTGTTCTCTTCCAATACACACAGCACAGACAAGAACTAATCACCTGAACCCAGAAAGGAATGTCATTTGGATCTCCAGCACAAGAGCTCAGTTGTAGGTTATCAGTGTGTTAATAATAAGATATTCCATATTTAGTACAGTCTGAGTGAAAGGCCATACAAAATACTCTGAACTGCCACAAATAGGCCAGATCTCAAATTTGTTAGTATTACCTTGCAGTGCCTCTCAACTCTCTGAGTAATGACTGGTTTTGTAAATGTTGAAAAATCATATAAGGGTCTTGTCAGAGAAAAACTGCTAACAGCAACCTGCAATCAACAATTTGAAGAACTGCTGAAATGTGCTGCGTTATCACGGATCCATGACATGCAGCCTGAAGGAGCTAACAGGACCTCAGCAACAAGTAGGAGGTCTGAGCTGGCACTAGAAGAAAGCTGGCTGGTGGGAGTGACCCAGCTCAGAGAAACAGGTGCCTTTTCCAGAACTGGGCAATCTGACACCACATGCTGGCTGTATAAACCATCTCAGAGGTCTCAGAATAATTAGACTCAGGCAAAGTAGTTTCTGTGCCTTTGATTTTTTCTCAGACCTTTAACTGTGAAATTCTTCAGAGCTTTATCACCCTCCTTCTGTTTGTTAATGTGTCAAACCATGAACCAGGAGAACAAAACCCCATGAGTTATGGGACACCTATATCCCAGCAACCTTAGTCTGCCCTCTTTCCCATGCCCTGGCAATGCTTTTCTTAGCTGTGAGCAGTGTGAAGACAGCTGAAAATCAGATACCGAGAAGTTTGTTCTGAAAAATAACTGGGGGAAAGCAATTTGCTGTAGCAAAATGGGAGAAAATGACAGGTCTGCTGGAGCTGTGGTTTCATAGCTGTTGGAAGGATGGGCCCTCCTGCAGCTAAGGTGGATGTGGACCTAAGGTTCCCATTGCTCTTTCTGTTTCAGGAAATCAAAATAACAACAGGAACACCTAATTTCATCTGAAACTAGTCAGGAAATTGTGCCACTCACACTTGGATGTAGAACTTGTCTGAGCAAACTATGCTTTTACCACCTTCAAGTTAGACTATTTGCAAGCAATACATTCTCAAGCTGGAGTTAACCACAAAAAGGAACTCAGAACCCATAACTGGTTCAAGACAGTTGTCTCCTGAGTTGGACATGCCAAAGAAAGCACTGCACACCAGTGCTCTGCACTCCCTCTGGACTCCCGGTCCAGTTAAACATCAGCTTCAAGGATCTTGTCTTTCAGCTGTAAAATCTTGAAATGGCCCAGGAGTGGCTCACAGTCAATCTTTCTTCCTTCTTGCTCTCACTATGATCAGTAGGGACAGCAGTTAACATTTTGCAAAGCACCAGAAGGTATTTAGAAGCCTTTATCTTTTTACATTGCAGTGCCATGAGCTCCTACATCTTCTGTACAGTTTTGAAAATTTTATAAACCCAAGGAGTCTGGGTGCCTAAAGCGCACAGACCTTATGCACAGGGAAGAGACATTCCCAGTTGCTGAGCCCAGCTTCAAGAAGGAATGTACTTTAAATAAAAGCAAGAACTTAGTACCACATCTCCCTGAGATGTACTTGGCACCAGAAACCAGATGACAAGTACTTTCCTGAGAAGATATAAAGAAGTTGAAACCTCTCCCATCCTCCTAAAGCTCAGGCAAAACAACAGGTTGTTGATTAGATTCCCCCTGGTGCTGACTCACAGCTCCACTGTGGTGGATTACATAGTTTACTTGGCCTCTCTGCTTCATGCTATGTAGGGTGGGGGAGGTAGGGGACCACCAAAACAAAACTTCCTTCTGTGTGGAAGTATCCCAGAAGACAGGGGATAACTTTTTCCAAAACAGTTAAGTACTGTAGGAGCTGCATCCTTTCCATAATAGTCTGTACCACAGGATTCAGCAGAAATATTCTTGGCGTGCTTCTCACTGTATATTTAAGTAGTGAAAAGCCCACAAAACATCGTTCAACAAATTCTATTCTTGTTTTCCTCAAATTCAAGCTTTTTTTTTTTTTTTTCCTGCTTTTCAATTATCTGCAGATTTGACTGAAGGAGTTGTGGATGAACACATAGAGGCACACAACTCCTTGTATTGAGAAGTGTTAGGGGAAAATAAAGCTCCTCATAGGTGAGGACTGTGGAATTCGGATATGAAGCATACAGTGCTGGGATAAGGAATACTCAAAGCTACTGTATGGGAATGAAAAGGGAATGTGATAAGACACACAGAGCCCTTGCCACAAGGGAAGAAGATGGTTTGAAGTTTCTGAAGCAAAGAGGTGGGGAAGGGACATGTGCAGCAATACAGGAAATAGAGGGCAAGAGCTCAAGGTGTGTGAAACACATCTGGCCTGCAAAGGTGTTCTCCCTCTCCACCAGTTCCTTTTTGTAGTTGTTCCCCATGACTCACACATCTCTTTTTGCCTCTTTCTCAGGATCTTTTCTCTATGTAACACGCTGAATTAGAAACATCATGAAAACCAACAGAGCCAAAAGTATCCTTGTTGCCATCGTTCAAGCTGATTACAGAGGAATGTAAAGGACAGACTTCAAAATCAACAGGAAACATTTCCAGGGTACATATCAGAAGGGTTCTTTGGTTAGGCACTTGTAGGAATCTGAAAAATAGGGGTTACTATCTCACAAAATGGCAAGGAAAAGGTGATAAGTACTAATCTCACTTAGATAAACCTAGTGTAGTAGAAAACCAGCATATTTCTCCTGCTGATTAACTAATATCTTCTCACTTTACACTGTACCTTTCTCAGCAACTTCTTCAAAAAACTTTTCAAGAATCTTCTAAGTGTAAGCAATTAATTTAGTTTGAGTATCAAGTCTTCTTGTTTTACTTATGTGAATCATCAAAGGAACCCATCCTACAGTCCTAGAAAGCAGAGTTTTACTTTTTAATTTAAGCCCTGCGATGGATGGAACTGACCTGCGTTCCATACGCTGCATGTTGTAATGTTCCATATTTGTCCTATACCCATCTTTTGCAGTCCATCCAAAAAAAAGCTCATTTTAGTTCAACAGGAAGCATATAGAACTTCTCCTACCATATTTATTGTTACTGATCAATACCTTACTATAAAAACAGCAAGCTGAAACTAGTATAGTAACACAGCAAAAGCTGGGATTTTCTGGTTCCCATCAAGGAATGCACATCGATGTTACAGAGGTGAGTAGAGCTGCCTTACGAACAGTCGACCCAAGTGCAGTTCCCAGCTGGTGGAAACTCATGGTACCTTTCTTGCTGTTACCCTGTGACCAGTTTCACTTTCTGGAGAGAAGAGAAAACGGTGGGAGGGAAACAAGGAGAGCAGCCAGTGGCAAAAACCTGAGTGTTTTCTTTCCACAACTTGTTTCATATAAGCTGTAAACTTCATTTTGTGACTAGAAACAGTTACAAATAGATTATGGAGTATTCTAGAAAATTCTATAGAAAATTCAGCGCAAACACCATTGTTTACATGAATCTGCTCAAGGTTTAACTCTGAGACTGAGCAGAAAACATGACCTCTTGCTCTTTGAAAGAGCTTCCTCAAAGGACAGCTACATCACAAAACTAACAGCTGCAGAGCTTTCATTTGAAGACAGTGCAGAGCTGGTACACTAAGCCGAAGAACTTACAAAAGTAAGTGAAACAGCAGCATATGGTGAATTCTTCCATGAAAAGACTACTTACTGTGAGCATGGGCAGAATCTCACCTAGGGAAATAGACGTAAATCCTGTCACCTCATAATGAACATCTCTTTGAATGCAATGACCAGAAAAGATTATTGCCATTATAAGAAATGCCTCACTGCCAACACAGTGGAAGTGTCAGGCTTATTTAGACTCGGCACACCACTGCACATGTCTAAGGGCTGTTGCACAAACTGAGGTCTGCTGGACACACACCAGTAGTGGGTAACTGAAGCTGTTTCAAGTGAGAAGCGGCTTTTTCTTATACTTCTTGCTGAAGCCCGTGGGAAAGGTACTGTTCCCTTCAGCGTCTGATTTTCTTGTCCAGAACAATTTTGGAAAGAGTAAAGCTCCACTTCTCAATGACTGGCAATTGTACAGCATTCAAAAATAAGCCATAGGAAAGAGCACACTACGCAATCTACTATGAGGCCTGCCTCTATGTCTGACTTAATGGATAGTGAAAGGATAATAGTAGCTGAATAGTATTTAACATCTTTTTGAGTTTTATGTGACTAAAAGCAATATTTCTTTGGTTGTTGAGTATTGTAAATGAAGACTTTGAGCCAGTTCTTTATAAACAGCTTATTCTAGCAGCATGGTGCTGGTAAACAGTGCTAATAAGGGAACCTCTACAAGAACATTAAAAGTCACAGCCTGGGATTGAATTTATGTCCTCAAACACTGTAAGTAGATCCTTCTATATAATAAGGCCTTTTACAAATTACTGTCTTCCTCTTGGGAAAAAGGAGGAACATGAGAAACCCCTTAACTACCACCACTACTAAGCACACACTTCAGTTTGCTTTCCAACAGGAAAGGATTTAAGGATCTGCCTTTTCTTTCACACAAATTAATTATCATCTCTTTTATCTTTAAGCAAACTTAGAATAGACCCAAGGAGAACTACAAAAATATTATACTGCAAAGGCAATATTGACATAATTTTTAAATCTGTAAAAGTCAAGCAATATGGAATGAAGGTTTGAAAAGCTAGTTTTATCTCATCAGTCAAATACGAGGATTTATGGCAGCACCTACTGCCTGCAAAACAAGGGGTAGGGAATAATAGCTCTCACTCATATTCATTAAGTGTTACACTTTGAACAGAAATTGTGGGGTTTTTCCCCCTTGTTTTCTCCTGAGACTAACAGTCTTCTTTGCAAGATCTAATTGGTCCAAGACTTTTTCCTCTGGCACCCTTTATCCAGGTATGTAGTGATAGCAAGCTAAATACTTCCAATAGAATTATCTTTGTGAACAACACATGTAGATGTGTTGCTTAGCAACATGGTTTAGTGGTGGACTTGGAACGTTAGGTTTACAGTTAGGCTTGATAATCCTAAAGATGATTTCCAGCCTAAATGATTTTATGAATTTGTAACATTGGCTACATACTTCATATCACAGACATTGATTCTATGTGTGTATGAGTAAATACACTGAAGAACAAAGGTATTTCTTCAAAATTTAGCACAATCTTGAAAATTTGATACCAAGCAGAACACATCAGGTTTTACAGCAGGTATTTTTAGCACGAGAAGTGATGCTCAAATGTTATTAACTTTGTTACAGACCTTACATCCTTCAAATCTTTAGAGGTTTTGACTTTACATCCTTCAAGGCTACAAGCAGGGAAAGACTGTTGCTGTACTTGTTTGGGTTGCTAAGATTGAGCAGGGAGACTCCAGCTCTGCCTCATCAGGAATTTACATGCAGAAGAGAGTGAGGAGAAGCAGGTTGGAGGAGGGATGTTAAGCAGAGAGACAGTGTAGCCTGCATGAAAAATTATCCCATTTACTTACTCCTCCTTGTAAGGGCTCCAATTAAACCAGGAGTTTTGAAGTTCCCCAGTCTTCCAGTTGTGGTTTCCTTAACCAAGCATGCCCAAGTTGCTTTGTAGTTGGAGTGAAAGCTCACGTGGGTATGGTATTGGTTCTTAGGTGCTTTTAGGATGGATAATGCTTGCTTTTTGCTCTTTCCAGAAGAATCTGAAACAGAAAAGATTTATTGCACAAAGGCTTACCTCTTTTGGAGCAATTAAATACGCTAAGTTCAAGGAAATTTAGTGGGTTGTGTGGGGGCGGTTTTGTAAGTAGTAACGTGTACTTTTGTTTCTGAGGAGGCTGAGGTGTTCTGGAGTGAATGGCATACAAGCTCGCACTTATGTTCAGCATCCATCTCCTTTTGAATGTCCTGTAGGGCTCTGGGTAGACTCCCGTTAACCTGGATTTCTGTACCTGTCAGGACCCCCTGTCTCAGTATGGTCCCAGTGCTCAGCAGACACTTGGCCTGTAACAGGATGAGCTGCATGTACTTATATTTTAGTAAAAAGTGGGCCCCAAAAAAATATTACCTGTGAGGCCATTAACATCCTTGTGGTGTCTCTGTTATTTAGTAAATGTAGTTCTGCTGCTGCCTTTCTTACCTTGGAAGCATTCATATGGAAAGTTTTCTTTGTCTAGTTGCTTACTTTCATGAAATGGTTAGGAACCTAATATCTCAGAAGCTTCTGCTCTCTCAAGTCTGGTGAAAGTCAGCTGATAAATTCAAATTAATATGGAGGAAGTGGTGCATAAACAAAGTGATGGCATAACTCTCAGGGGACCAAAACTTCAGCGTGTGTTTCAGACATGGTCCCAATTGCTCTGCATTGCTACATAGGAAAAATAGTAACAAATCATAGGTTTACACTGAACAACAATCTAACAGACAATGATCGCAACAGTCAGCCTTATTGATGACATTTGCTATCTCAATGATATAATTATGTGTACAACTCAAGAACTGAGATATCATTGTGACCTGTTTTTCTTTAAGTATTGAGGACTTCACTTTTGAAGGACATTCAGTTATTTCTTAAAAAAGAAATATAGCCTGAGTAGAGAGGAGAGGCATGGTGATCTCTCAGATGCTTACTTTTGCATTGTGTTTCCATCTAATAAAAAAATGTGAATATATTCTTTCCCTCCCATGGAAGCATAACAGCAATATTAAAGACAGTTCTACAATTTTCATCCTGTATCTAAATCCACCCTCATCCTGCTTGCTTCTTATATGAGATTTTTGCCTGACATTTCATACAGTATACAGCACTACTCTCTAGTCCTCTCTCACAAATAAACATCCCACACCTGCAAGTGGAATTTCATTTGGCCAGGAGAAATGGAAACTTCTCTTACTGGAGAAGGGTTTGTGCATGTCTCACTGTGCCACCACAGCTCTGAGGTGCATTGCTGCATGAATGAAAGCAGTAAGCTGAGCAATCTGCATGAGCAAGATAATTGAATAGGCTGCACTGGCAAAGAGTGAGGAAAATAATGGGATGGGGTTCAGGTTACTGCATCAGCACTTCCCTCGAGCTAAAATGTAGGGCACTGGATCTTAATGAGGTAGATGTCCCTATTCCCCTTCACTGGCTTCTGTAATAACTGTTAAAGGTAAGCAGGTTTTTGCGGCTCGAGAGTGTGAGTTCAATATCCTCGGTTCTTGGGTTCCCTTGCTAATTACAGGTCACTTCATCACTCTGTATTGGAAAGGTAGGTTTTACCTTAAATGAGAGCAGGAAAAACTATCACAAGAGAAGTACAAATCAAAACTGTAGAAGTAGCAGACTTACAGCACCTGCTTCTGCACTCTGAATTAATAAATTCTTGGGCTTTATTACAGGCTGGCTCTGTTTAGGTTAGTGCTTGGCAAAGAAGTGTTTAATATGCATTCAGGAGGAGTGTGTGAATTGCTTTTCTGGCTCCTTTCAAACAGTTTCTGCTAGTCAGGACTGCCTGCACACATCCAAAAATCAGGAAGGTTTCACGGACCTTTGGCAACATATGATGTGAAGTAAACAAGAAAATGTGCTCTAAAACCTGAAGTTTGTACAGAAATTATGTAAATATTATGTGACAATTACTGCAAAATGAAACTTTACATGTCTGTACATCTTTGGCCTAATTTTGATGCAGAGGGTGGTGTGGGTTTTTTTGTTTCTTTCCTTCCTTGAAAAGTCGGAGCCTTTCACAAATGGACCTAAAATTCACTGTAATCTTTTGATGTTGTCTTCTGCAGTCACGGAAGGGAAGATCTTTAGGAGAAATCAGTAAGGCATCATAAGATTTTGTCTGCCAGTGTTATTTAGTTGCAAACAACAGGAACAACACCAAACAGTTAAAACAGCCTCCTGTGTCCCCAGCAGAGTAGAATAGACTCTGCTTTCTTTCAGGTGAAAATAAAACATCTTAAAATCAGGCCTCCCACTCTCCCCAAGTCTCATACTTTTTAAAAACATGATGTTGCCCCATTTTTTTCCCACATTAATTACTTGGAGTGGGGGAAATCTTCATTTGGAACAGCACTAAATAAACATACTACTCATAAACTCAAATGGCACAGGATCTGAAATTTTTTTGAACCCTGGATGGTTAAAAAATCCTGACAGATACATAGGTTAAGCTTGCCTGTTTCATTTTACAAATAATCAGCTTTATATGCCTTGCTTAGGAAAACATGACAAGCAGACTTGTTATTGTTTCTCTCTCATCCGCGTGTTTAATAAGAAAGACAAGAAGAAGCCTGTATTCCACCGCAGTGACTTACGCTCGCAGTACAGCTCTCTGACATCCCAGCAAGTTGCCTCTGCACGCTTCAGAAATATCAACACAGAAGCTCGTGGTGATAATCCCTGGTGGGCTACAAGTGCTGAAGGGTAATAGCATCACAGGCTTGATTAGAGCAGAGGTGTAATGCGTCGCAAATGGAAACAGTATACCCGCTTCTGGGAAGCCACACACAGTGAGTAACACGCTCACCCAGTAATGCTGTCCTGCTGTATACTAAGTGAAGCGCTGATCTGCTGTCTGCATCAGCTGGTTTCCTACAAGACTCTCTGATATCATCTGACACGGATCACTAGGAGATGCTGTGGAGGACAAGCTCAATGACTACCATAGAGCAGTGCCCAAGAACACCTTGAAAGCAAAAATTAGAAACACATTTTCCCACATACAAATGCTGCAGACAGATCCTTTGCTTAGGAGGAGTCTTGTATCAGTATCCAGCTGGTAGTACATGACCCAAGCTGTCTAAATTTGTCCTGGGTGGAGAGGTGTCAGAAAACAGAGCATGCCTCACTGTGTGGTGGAGGATGCAATGCTGGAACAGGAGCATCAAATTCAGTTGATTATTTACAGGCTCCTAGAGACAAGGAGCCTGTGAGTTTTGGGGTCGTGGTCATAGAGATGAAAAGAACAGTTGACTTGAGCATGACTAACGCTAATGTGGGCTCCCTGCAGTCTAATATACAGCATTAAGTCCCTTTTTTACCTACAGCAGTATGCTTTACATAGTGAGAGTTCAGCCTTCAGTGTCAGACAAGCATGGGTAACTGGTTTTCCTCACCCACACTCCCTCAAACTCAGCAGCAGAGCCTCTATTTATTTGTATCATGAACTTGGAAGGACGTGGATAAAGTAAGGATGAAAGTCATATTAGGAGTATGTAACTGAAGGTATTTTACCTCTATTTTCCTTTTTCTCTTTCTCTTGCTACATTTCTCTATAGGGACCCACTTCCCTTTGCAGAAAGGTGCATTAGATTTGGAGTTGTCTTTTCCATTTCAAACCCCCAAAGAGGGACTAGTTGATTGTATCTGGAAAGTAGGTGGGAACTGTGGGTGGGAAGAGGAGCACCTATCCCTCTGCTAAAGCCAGAGTTCTTTCAGAAACAGTACATCTTGGGCAAGTTTAAGTATTCTTCTCCAGACCCTCCGTCTGTCTTGGTGTTCTAAGAGTTAGATGTGAAGTGGATGGAATGGGAGAAGAATAAAGGTTGCAAAACAATTTGGTGGTATAGGGCAATCTTCCTCAGTTCAGGAGCTGATTCTGTGGAAAACTGGTGAAGGTCAATCCCACACTGACACTTATGAAACACTGTGGGTATAGTGATGAATGTCCCTGAGGAATAAAGGTTTTCTTTTCTTCTAACCTCGAATTCTTAGATATGTACTTTCAATGGGAGGAGGCAAAATGGCCTCTGTTGTAGGACTGCACTTTGGTGAACACAATAGCTCTGAACCCAAAAAGTCTTGGAAGGCTCCCAGGAACTATGGTTCCTTGTAGACATGGTTAACACTCCTCACCTTGGAAAACACTTTATCTCCCCCCCCCAAAAAAAAATTCCCCATATGGAATACCTTGAAACTTCTGTTTGTTGGAATTAAAAGACAAACAGACAAGAAGGGAAATGTGGTGAGAATTTCATCTGCACTCAAAACCTTGTGAAGTTGAGGTTGGATGCTCTCTTATCAGACAGCAGTGACTTGCTGAGTAAGAACAGTAAACCCAGTGTCTCAGGGCAGACATTTGTCTGATGAGTGGACTGCAAAACACATATTTGTTCGGCTTTTTTTTTTAAGCAAGCAAAGACAATCAAGTACTTTCCCAAATACCCACTAGATGTCAGTGCGCTCTGCCGGTTTGAGAGCCCCGTGCTCCTGCCACTGCCTGCCTGGTTCCTGCCTGCACTCGGGAATACCTTGGGCGGGGAGCTGAGCTCTCCTGCACTGGGAAATGCCCTGGGCTGGGAGCTGAGCTTTCCTGCACTTGGGAATGCCCTGGGCTGGGAGCTGAGCTCTCCAGCCATGGAGCTCCGAGGGGTTTCAAGGAAAGAAACTGGGGCAGTGGTTGTATTCACGCCTTTGGGAATAAGAATCTGGGGCTGCCAGATGGCTGCGTAAAGACTTGGTGATGCCTTTGGCTAGTTGAGCCTTGGAGGTGTACACTCTTTTCCTAAAGAAAATGGTGTTGAAACATTAAAAAGCCTTGAGGACATTGCAAACGTCAATATCTGAATTGGAAACTTGTTTGTTTACTGCCAGGCCACATCATCATGAAGCATTTATTAAGTGACTTATCCAATATTCTTCTTAAGCACGAGGCTATAAATTTTCACTCTATTCTGTGAATGCTGTCATCGATAAAGATCCTTTAGGAAACGCCAAGTCTGCAAAAGGCAGATCTTTGCATTAGCCATTAATCTCCCAATCGCTGCCTCCTCAGAAAGGTCATGGATGTTTTGGCCTAATGCGTTTGGTACAAATCATTCCAAAGAGAGAAACCAGCCCAACATTGAATCCATATGTGAGTTCAGAGTCACCCAGCCCTCCCATCCATGCTCACAGCTGTTGGGGCTTACCTGATCCCATGTTCTGGGCCTATCTCAATTGCAGATGTTTCACTCTTGATTTATTTACAAAAAAAAAAACCCAACAAAAATCCTACTTCCTCTATATCATCATGTCCTGGCAGATCTATAAAAATCTACTTGCTGTACTGTTTGAAGTGAGTGCCTCTTGCAAAGAATATTAATATTCCTGAGCTTTAATAGTTGACATAAAAATGTGGAACAAACCATTGTAGGTGATGAGGCAAGAGACGATGCCTCCTTCAGATGTTTGATGTACATCTGAGCTGTAAGTTTGGCAGAGCCTTCAGAAAGGCTGAACAAGTAGGTCAGGTATTTGAACATCTATCTATTTTATTTATTCTGTAGTGAATGAAAAGGGCTAGAAAGATTATTTTTTTTAAGTGAAGCTCAGTGCTGTTCAATGTAAAGCGGATTAGAGGATGTAAATTAAAACTGAAATGCAGCAGGGAACCCAGAAACAGCTCTTACTAGGGTAAGCCAGATATCCACCCTGTTGATCTCATCATTACATAAAACAATATTAGGAAAAATTTCTTAGCTGATTAGTCTTACTGAACTGTGCAAGAGTCTCCCTTAGGTAATGCACTAGGTCCCACTGCCTGACTCACTGAGTAGTGCAGCAGACAAACCACTGGCAAACTTGGGGAACAGTTTGGGGTTGGCCGAGGATGGACCCAATGATCTAACAGTCTTTTAGTGTGTGTGTGTCTCTCTAAATCTGGATTGAAAATCTTTCTGTTTCAGCAAGCAGCAGGGGCATGACCAACTATTTCTAGATACATACAACTTGCTGTACTCTGAAACATATAGGATGTTAGGAAAGAATAATTCCCTAACATATCTCATTAAAACTTGATCCTTCCATGAGGCATAGGAAACTTCTGCTGCCCATCATACGACTGATATTCTCGGTTTTTGAACTCTAGAACCCTTTGTACATGTGTGTTACTAGTCACAGCAATGCAGACTTATTGCTGCACAACTAATAAAATGCAATAATATTTCTTGTTCCTAGTGTTGCTGTGACATGATTTTCCTTTGGGGGGATTTTCATACAGGCGAATACTATGAACAATATAGGCTACAGATGTTGACTTACAGTATCTGTGGAAAAGCAGGTATTGGAATAGTTATGAATAATTATAACAATAAATCATAATTGTTAGTAAGGTCAAGAATTGACGAAGTCAAGCAGGAGAAGGTAGTATTTTTCAGTCTGTGAAAGGACCAATGCTTTTGTGACCCAAGGCAAATTGTCTGCTTGGACTCACTAAACCTTGGTAAGTGGTGGTAGCATTGAGTCCCAAGCTCAGCTGACTTCTCATTAATTGCCCTTGGGTTGCTGCCAAAATGAAATTTTCTGCTTCTGAAAACCAATTCCAGCTATTGCCAGGAATGGAGGTTAAAATGGAAAATGGAGGTATTTCTCAGGCTGTGGAATGCCAAGTCAACCAGTAATGGGGCTTCTTAGGAAAGCTACTGCAGGGCAGTGCCTCTTGTAATGGATGAAGCACAAAATTATGGATTCTGGATTTGAAGAGACTTTATTTAAAACTCTTTGGCCTGCGTCTTTGACTGGGGAACTTGCTAATGGAAGCATCCTACTGGAGAAATTTAGACACTGCATGAGAGCAATACTGTCCCATTGTACATTCAGTTTTTTGTTTTGATAACTCAAGAAAGTGGAACCAGCTGAAAATGAGTGATTTACAATGAGATTCATTGCCTGAGGACCATGGCTGGGAGAGAGCTATTCCTCTTCATGTAGTAGCCTTGCACCTTATCTGAGGATCTTCAATTGAGTGCTGTCGATACCTCTGTGCCTCAGTGCCATCTGCACCTGTGTGATGTGGGAAGGGAGAAGAGCACATACACGTGGAAGCAGCTGCTCTTAAAATTCTCCAAAGTAATTGTTTATGGGAGAGCCATACAACATGTTGAATGCCATCAGCAGGGAAGAAGTGAGAAATGGAGCAGATCTTACTCCCATTCTCAGATGTTCAACCAGGATCTAACTCCCTCTAAAGATACAAGAGGTTTTTGTTTCTCCGAGGCTTTTCCACCCTCTAATTTGAAGTAATTTACTTTAAAATGGACAGCTGATGCATCATGGCTAACCTCACATTATGCTTTTCCTGAAATGCTTCATGGAATGAGCAAGTTGCACTATCTTAGAAAGGGGAATTCTTATGCAGCACCCTCTTTTAATCAGCTCTTGTCATACACCAGTTAGTTCAAGAAGATTTGAAAAATCTTTGTTTACATGAATCCCAGGTGAAGAATTCTGATCTCTCACATGTGTGTACATGAAAATGGAGGGGAGGCTTTTTCGTTTGTTTGTGTTTGGGATTTTTTTAATGCTGTATCCAGTTATAAAGCAGTCAAATCTCTGTCTCTTTGTAGCAGATAAGTTTTAATCTTCAGTTAATGAGGGATAGAAATAGCTACCTTCACTCTGAGATGTTTCTGTGCTTTAGAACTACCAAATAATCTTCACAAGTGTCTGTCAGTTGAGGTAAAATTTTTAAATCGCCTTTTGTTTCTTTCTACGAGCTCCAAGCATTACTTGCAAATCAGCTTTTAATATCACCTCTGACTTGCATTTAGTCAGGTTACTAATACACAGCTACTTTTAAAGAAAAGAGTCTTGTGACAGAGAAAGCAAAAGAAAATATGTCATTCTGCTAGTTAGGTGAAAGAAACCATTTATCTACGATGCCAGTTAATGTGTGCTCTTGTATCCTTCCAGATCCATGGCTTATTGCAGACTTGTTTATCTTTCCCACCAAACAGTACTTAACCTTTCGTAGAATAACAGAATCATAGAATCATAAAACCATTTATGTTGGAAAAGATCTTTAAGATTACCAAGTCAGCCATAAACCTAACACTGCCAACTCCACCACCAAACCATGTCAGTAAGTGTCACACATATGCACATCTCTCAAATACTTTCAAGGATGGGGACTCAACCACCTCCCTGGGCAGCCTGTGCCAGTGCTTGACAAACTTTTAGGTGAAGAAATATTTCCTAATATCCAACTAAACCTCCCCTGGTGCAAAATGAGGCCTTTCCCTCTCATCCTATCACTTACTACTTGGGAACAGACACCAACACTCACATCGCTACAACTTCATTTCAGGTAGTTCTAGGAGCCCTTATGTTCCATATAAGTGCAATAAGCTATGAACATTTTGTTACCAGGTATAGCTTGTGGCAAAAATGGATTTTTATAATGTGCCAATAGTGGCCTGTGACCACAGCTGTCCTTGGCCATGCTACATTGTCACAGCCATACAGGTTACAGCAGTCAACTAGTTAAGATGGTCAAATGTTTTGAATAGACTTTTAAAATGAAAAAGGTTGGGCTGTTCTAGGTTTCAAAGTAAGAAGAGGAAAACCTTGTCCAGGTTTCCCCCATGACATTTATTTATTTATTGGTAACAGAGACGCAGAGGAAGAGCACCAAATCTTAGGAAAGCAAAACTCTTCAATTACCATTTTCATAAATGGTGTTGAGTGGTAGAGGTCCTTTATCACCCATGAAATATGAAAGTCACTCTGATTCTGCAATCTCTTCTTCTGCCTTTACCCTTGAAGTGTAAGAAACCCTGTCTTTTCAGTTCAGTCCTCTCCTTGCTTGCAGTTTGTGTGAAATAGTTGCTTGTGGTTTGGGGCTGGAAGCAGCATCAGAAGGGAGCAGGGCAAAGCAGCTGCTGGGCTTCAGCGACACTCAGTACTGCAGAGATATCTGCAAGGAAGGTGCTGGGGAACATAGATGGTAGCCACACTGCATCTGGGAGAGTGTGCTGTTGTCAGGTGTCAAGAGGAAGGTCTGAAAGCAGGAAAGTGGCACAAAGAGGTGGCTTTTCATTTAGAAGTCTACTGGTGCAGAGCATCTCACTGACTTAATTTGCCCAGCATGAGCCCTTGTGCCCAATCTTGTATGCTTCAAGCATTTGCTGCTCTGGGAAGTGGATATTGCTTGATAGTTCTGGTTTTATCTTTCGGTGCTTGTTCTCTGCAGCCCCTTTTTCCTTGGAGAAAGGTTAGATCTTTACATGGACATCTTCCCTTCCAGTTTTCACATTACTATTAGGTAAAACTCCTGTAATGATTTTCTCACTATGTTTAGACTGTGTGCCATTGTGGAGCGCCTGGCACCCTTCTTAATCCAGTGACCTGGTTGCACTGCACCATGGCTCTCCTTTGGCTCATGCAGACAGGTTTTCTTCCCCTACAAGCAGAGTGTAGGGCAGGCTGATGTATACCTTGGTCTCACCTGATCCTGGGTGGTGTAAAAGCCTAGCTAAAGAGCTGCTTGAACTTAGAAGTTAGGAGGAACACTATGTGCTGTAGCTGAGAAACAGCTTACATGGCTTGATTTAAATTTAATCTGTTCTCAGCTGCATGGGCTATTTCCCTGTGCATGTGCAGTGCACCAATGATTTTCTCTAAAAGGCCTTTTGTGAAAGAGGTCCTTTTCTTTTTTCATACCAACAGCCTGAAGTGAAGGACTTTACCAAAAATATTTCATTTTAAAGAAAAATCCTTTTTCTTTTCCTGATAGGAGCAGAACATCAGTCTTAAAAGTTGGCTTGGATGCAAATATCTGAATGTTGCCTTTACTATAGAACGTAATTTCTTAAAAGACAGTACTTTGAAGAATATGGAGGAATATTATTTGCAGCTAAACTGAACAGCATGCTAAAACAACAATTATGAGTTCTGGGATATGACACAATTTCGCAGACTGTGGTGTCTATTTAGCCATATGGTAACTGAGCTGCTGATTTTCCCTTTCTACAAGAACTGGCAAACTGACAATTAGCTAGCTATTAGCAAAATAGTTCTTATATCAATAGAAGTTGCCTCAGAATGCCAAAACTGTGAAGATATCTGTCGGTGAAGATTTTATCTAATTTTTTTAAATAATTTAATCTCCTTGGGGATTATTTGAAAAGTAAATCTAAGAGTTTCTGATTTACTTTCTCAATAGCACCCAGATAATAAAGAGTGTTATATTTACCAGTCTTTGAAGTCAATATGCCTGTTAAGGTTTGCAATGCATGTTAAATACACGGTCAGTCGAGGTGTATCTTCTAGAAACATGAGAAAGTGAAGCTGGCGCTATTTTCATTTTCATTTCTAAGAACTGCATCACTGGTCTTCTATATTATCATAACAGATACCAGTCTGATTACAGTCTGTGATCACAATTATGCAGAAGTCTCCTCTGTGAGTAATTTTTGAGGCAAAAGTGCAATTCTTGTTTGGGTTATTCTTAAGAGTTATTAAATAATTTTGAAATGTATTGCCAGCTTTATCGATCTTCCACAAAGGGGTATAGGCACTTATGAACGTGCAATGCTGTAATGATTGCATCACTGTATCCCAAACTGATATTTACTTGCCTGTTTTCTGTGGATCTTCTACAAAAACTTGCCCGTCATATAGGTTTGTTATCAAGGACAAGCCTATGCAGCATGGCTAAAGATTGCTGAGAATGAAGGAAGCAAAGGTGCAAAAGTAGCTGCAGAATCAGTCCCGCTGACTAGTAGGGTGTAATTCTTGCTTTTCAGCAATTCATACACCAGTGGAGGAGTCACAAAAAGAAAACACATCTCCAAGGTATAGCAAATAATCCTCACATTACATGCTGAAATCAAACCTGTTTTATTGTGATCGTAATCTCAATCCACCACTTCCACATCTAAACATTATGTGCACTGTGTAAAGGAAGCTTCCTGCACTGACCAAGGGCCAGCACTGCAGTGGATAAGGAGTATGAGCACATCTGAGCTGTATTAGTCTATTATCTTCATTTTTTTCTGTCTTTTTCTTTAAAGCGTTTGAGTCTCAACCTAAGCAGCTATTCAGACTGTTGATGTAGTTTGAAGGCCCCTCTGAGGGTTCCTCCTTTCACAAAGACCATATTACAAATATTAAGTCTGTAATTATATACAAAATTAAATGCTGGGCACAAAGCCTATCTCTAAATCAAACTGGCGTGAGGCAGGGTGGTGTTACTGGAACAGGCTCAAAATCAAGTTATGAACCATGACTTGGCTCGAATTCTCTCCCTAGTCCTCTGTCATTAGGTTTGATATATACAGGAATTTTGCAAGGACACATTGGAATTTTCAGTTTATTTTTGATCAAAGAATCAGTAGAATTGGACAGAGAAGTTTTGGCAATTCACAGACAAATCCTGTTATCACTGAGATTTCTTTAGGACCATAAATATGACTATTCCAATAAAATTTGCTACTAACTGTCTTAGGAAATATGAATTTGAACTTTCCTAGTGGACCAGATTGACAATTATGGTGCAGCTACTTTAATGATCTCCTGATCGTTGCCACTTAGCACTCTTTGTCTCACAGCGCGGAGCAGTCTCTGAGTGCACAAACTGGCTTCCTTTCGAATTAAATGAAACCAGACAGTACGTTCCAGTGCTGCTCTTAATGCTCTCCAATTATCTCTACATATTCTGTCCACAGGCCTTCACTAAAATGAGCCTAAAGTAAATTTCCTTGAAGCATGTATCACCTATACATCAGATACTCAGTATCATTTTTTCACTCTATAAATCCACTCTTATCAGGCTGCATGCTTGCTAATTTAGATGTAGACTTAGATTTGCAGTTTGAGAGTTTAATAGAAATCACTTGGACAGTATTTCTGAAAGCTGCTTGGATTCAGCAGTATGAAGCTTTTAGCAGTGGAACCAAGTGTCTTTGTAAGCATTTTGAAATTTAAAAGCCGTTTTCAAAATACTTAGGCTTGTGCTGTGGTGTTCTTAGAATTTGCTGGAGATTGGAAGAACCAGATCTGAAGTTTGAGTGCATGAATTTGCAAGTTGTTTCTTTTGACTGTTGAGAATATATTAGCACTTAAAGATTTCTGCTTTGTCACTGATGCCTGAGAAGCACAACAGGATTTCAGTATGTAAATAAAGCTTAAAGGATTGGATATAGTGAATAAACATCAAAAAATAGAGACTGAGTTGTGCAAGTGGCTACATCTGAATATACAAGGTCCAACACAAAAAAAAATGAGACTAACCCTATGGTTTGGGAATCAAGAGTGGGAGGATAGAGACAAAGAGATGGTTATAGAACTCGTTCTAACCTGTCATAGTGAGACAAAGCTCAACTCAATCACTTCACTCAGTGGATATGTGTTCAAATATAGACGTTTTCTCACCCTCAGTCAGAAAATGTCAGTGTGCCAGAGTGAACAGTTATTTAACATCAAGTTTCTTGTGAAACTGAAGAAATCCATGACAGAAACTTTTTAATGATTGACTGAAGCTAGCAGTGAAGAGATCCCAAAAAGCAAGTTGGTGCTTAAAGGAACCTTTTTTTGTTAGTAGAAGATGCAAAAGCAAAAACAATGGAGATCCTCAACAGCCTTCCAGAAAATGTTTTACGGAATTGTTTTGAAAGTTAGCAGCTTCATATTCAGCGTTATTTTTATGTGCTATCACCATCATCAGATGATCAATCAATCAATGTGTACCACTTGCAAGCAAGATAGTTTAAAATTTACTACCTGATTTGCCAGTCACTGAAGTATTTTTAACCTTTTCACATCAATATGCTCTGAAATAAATAGAGGCTGAATGTGTACTTCCATTCAGGAGATGAGTCTTTTGTGAATGGTTGTGGCTAATTGCCATAAGAGGCTGCAAAACCAAGCAATTTTCTCTGTGTAGTAATAAGAAGATTCTTTAAATTCAACCAAGACTTGATTTTAATAGCCTGTTTGATAAGTAAAATCAGTTCAGATTTAAAAAAACAAGTCTTTCTTTTTCCACAAGTTCTGGGATAACTTGCTAGAGTCACTAACTGTAATTGTGTAAAGCTTGGTTGTTCATCACAGATGTGATAATGTCATAGACCTGGACCACCCTGTTGGCTTGTCAGCTTTAAAATATTACTCCTGGAATAATGAAAAATTACCAGCTTCTCAGTATGGCTTTTTGATTTATGGGCAGTTCCTCAGAGATTGATTGGCTGTTTTGTTTTGTTACCTGGAATGAATGATGAATATCTTAAAAAATACTTAATGTTGGATCCAGTGCAAATGAGATAATTTTACAGTGACTTGTTTAGTTGTTTCCAGAATAATTGGACATTATTACCTGCCCACCATGCGTGAACTATAGGTCTCCAGAGGGGCTAAATAGCTTCAGTTGATGTTTCCTCAATATTTTAATGTAGTTCATCTGCACTGTTCATACAGGAGCTTTTACCAGATGGTTAACCAACCCTGTAATGACATTTCACATTTCCCGTCTGTTACTCACCAATGGAAAACGATACAGTTTGATTTGCTCTAACTTATGACTGACTCACTTGTGTACCTGTACTGAAGAATCATGGCCAAGTGGCCCAGTAAGGTTAAATTGAAAGGGAGGTTGCTATTACCTTGACTGGGATCCGTACTGACATCTACAGTATTGAAGCAAATAACTTGCTTTCTTTCTTATAATTTAATAATAAATCCTAGGAAAGAAATTGGGCTTTATCAGGCTTTTCCTGAGCTGTTTCAGCAAATAAAACACTTGGATAGCTGCCCCAGGAGTGATTTTTTTAAAATGCGTGAAGAATCCGTTATGATTTGAACTGCTGTTAAACCCCTGGTTCTGCAGGTGGAGGGAGGAGAAGCAGTAGTTAGCTGTGAGGCCATGAATAGCTGACCTTCATTTCTGAAAAATGTACTATTTGTTCAGTTCCTGAATATCATGGCACTTCTCTCTCCTTTCCCTTGGCTTCCCTGATCATGTCCATGTTGTTTCAGCCCCTGCAAGGCAGCCTCTTAGAAACCAAGAGCCGCCTCGGAGCATTGCCCACAGCAGGGAGGTACCACTGCTCTCTGTGTCCTCAGCTGCTGGGAGACAGCTGGGAACAGAGGTCATCTCACCTTTGGTGCTTTTTGGGCAGGAGGAAGGTGAGGGCAACACATAATCAAACTTCTCTTTGTCTTCACTGGACGGTATTTAAGCAGGGGTTTTTTAATGGTTTGGTTTTTTCTGCAGAGTTTCATTATGCTGCTTTTACAAATGGAACTTTTGGATATGTAGTGTCCTTGTGTTTGATAACCTACCAGTATTTTATTTGTCACCAAAGATCTATAGCACGTAAGGGATAGTGGGAAAAAGGCCATTTTTTTAAAAGAGATTGAAAAACTTGCTGTTTCTAAGCATAATCTTGCCTGTGTGCTGTCAGAAGTTGCATACCAGCAGCTGGATCTGTAGGCAAGCAAAAACAGTGCTTTCTGTTCCTGCTGTGCTTGTTATTCTCCTTGGAATCTACACTCCTCCACTTTCTTCCTTTTCTGTCCCTATATCATTTGTAGCTTGACCCTGCTGTCTCATCTCTGGGCTGTTCACATTGGTTGAAGGCTCCTACATCCATGTTTGCTCTATACAAGTGTCATTTTGCAAACTCTTTCCTATTTGAACTCCATTCTAAAGTGAAAAGAGATGTTATTGCAGCAATTGGTAGTCTTTGGTCTCTTGGTAACAGCTCTGAGGACTGGCTAGTCTGGGATGACAGAGCACAACATCCCACAGCAACAAACGAGCATGAAATAGAAACTTTGTTTGGAGAACAAAAAATAATACTACAGACTCCAGAATTCTCCTCAGGACCCTTTGGCAAACTTATACATACAAGAGACCTGTAACAACTTCAATTACTATAGTGTGTCCCAAGAAGAAAATGAGTACATCACCAATGTCTTCAGACACTGCTTTAAGTGGAAAAGCTTCCATAATCTGAAGAAGTGGATCGTGAATTGAGCTGGTAAAGAAGGGAATCCTACAGGAGGAAGCTTTCTGGAGCTTGCCCAGATTGCTGGGTTGTCTCAAGAGCCCTCTACTTTTTAGTAACCTGATCCTACAACCCCCTTTTTTTTCCTAACATTTCTTTCCTGGCTAGTGTCTGCTTTGCAATGTGGCTACTTGACATGTGGGTTTCACATCTATCCAGTTTTCTTTCTTAGCTCATTAAGTATCTGGCCTCTTAGAGTTTTCTTGACTTCAATCTTCGCAATCTTGATGCACACTGATATCTGTAGGAGTCTTTCTGGTAAATGTATATGCTAGAAAATCATTCTATTATGATGGCAAAGAAATGGGTGTAAGATGACCATCGCTTACTATTTGAATTGTCCTACTTTATTGTTTCCATCTGTCTTATCTCCATCCCTGTCTTCTTCTTATAGACTCTTTGCGCCATGACTACCTACTTATTGTATGTACTTTACTAAATGCCTCACTGGGGTCTCTAAGTGTTGCTGAAGTCTCTTATGAAAATTTGACATGGTAGAAAGCAAAGAGAAGAGAAGACCATATTCAGAGCTGCACCATATTATTTCAATGTCAGAAAATCAAGCTGAAAGGAGACCCTTTTTCCACTTTTCTGAAAAAAAAAAAATAAAGCTCATTTTTATTCATAAAAGAGGCTGCTTCTTTAGCTGGAATGAATTTTTTTCCTCTCACTAGGAATATAAATAATTCCAGTAGAAGAGAACAGAGAAGCCACATTAATCATGTATGATATATTTTATTTCAAAATTATTTTCTTAAATCTAAAAAACATTCATGACTGTCTCATTCAAGTACAGTAGTTTTCATAATATAGTGGACATATATAAGTATTTATTTCTTTCCTTAGAGACTTGGGTTTAAAAACATTTTTCTTTTTAATATCCAAAATTCATGTAAGGTTTAAGATTGACTTAGGTTGAAGCCATAATTCTTAAAATACTTGAGCATATGCTTGACTTCAGGAATGTAAGTCTCTTTCAGTTCAATAGAACAACTTTGTCTAAGTTATATGCTTAAAGAAGATCAAAGACTGAACCTAGCTTTCCAAATAGCAGTTACAAACATTAGTTATAATGATCTAAGCCATGAAGAAAAAAAAGCGTCTTTTAAAAAGTGACTGTAGTTTCAAAAGGGTAAGACAGGATAAAGTGTAGGTGAGAGGTGGAGCGTGTATCCGTGCTGGTCCTGTGAGTTAACCTCACATGAATACCAGCTTTTGCAGAAGTGGGAGGCAAAGCAGGGCAAAGGAAACCAGAATAGATGGCAGAGAATGGAAAAAAAGCTGGTCTAAGTGAGTCTCAGAGTATTTCCAGCTCTTTCAAGTGAGTTACACTGTAAAAAGAGATGGAGAACCACTGCTGACTGCTAGTTCCTTTGCAAGCCTAACCTTATCATGCTTGTAAAAGCTTCAGCAAAGATCCCTTTGCACCCACTGAGAAGAGCTGGTAAAAAATTATTTTTACTTGAGAAAATTACAGGTTCTTGATAGCCATCATTTGGAGATGCACTGTGCCTTGGCTGTCTTTATTCACTTTTTGCTGTAGCTCCAAGCCAAGCAGGACAGCTGTAGAGGCTCTGTCTGGCTCTGTGGTGAGCAGGGAGGAAGTTTCCAGAGGCACATAAGGGGATTAAGCAGACAACCACTGCTGGAAGACCCTGGTAGAGAGGCATCCTTTCTTCTCTGTGTCGATCAGCATTTTTTCCATCTGCTTTTTCTGCAGCGACGGCACAGTGAGGTTATCAGAGAGTTCATGTAGCTGCTAAAGAAGTTCAGGTTTGATTTAAGGGAGGGGGATGCTGGAAACTCTGAAAAAAATTAATTTCCTGTGGAAGTATGTTTTGTGTCTTGGTGAAATACCAGGACCTGAACATGCTTCTGGTTTTAATAAAAAAGTTTAAGGCTTGGTTTTCGTTTTTCTGTCAGTTGAAGAAAATTCAACCACCTCTACTACAAAGCATCTTCTCCTTTTGAGAGAGCAGATAGAAGCTTCGGAGTCCTAAGTGGTGTCCAGGAATTCTGCAGTGTTGGGTGGTCATTTTAGCTGCAGTCCCATGGAGACCTGAGCAATCTACAAAGGAGGGTAGTCAAGGCTCAAGAAGAAGATACTGAGCACTGTGCATGGTGATAGAAGTGAAGAGCCTTTAGCGATATAGCCAGAAGGAAGAGTCACTGGAGGCATCTGAGGGAAACAGGCAATGTTTTCTTGTATTTGTCTTATTACTGTAACTTTTATCGCTAACACTGTATTTCAGCCTGTGGGGAGAGAGGCCATTATTATAACATATCCTCAAAGCACAGCAGTAAATATTTTCTGCACAGCCTTTATAAGGCATACAGAGCCTTGTTATAAACTTGGATGATGCGCCTATTTGCCATTTTCTTGCAGGAGGAGTTCCATGAGATGGGCTTTTTGTCAGTTCTTTCTCCCCCAGTGCTGCCCCAAATTTGCATCTCAAACAACTGAAACCCTTTTTTCTTCCTAAATAGTTGCAGTGCAGTGTGGACAGCAAAAGATTTTGAATGCTACAGATCATGTAGTGTTGTGCTCAACGGTAGTACTGATTTCTTAGTTCTTTATTGGAAACAACCAAATAAAACTTGATGAAAAATGTATTCAGTTTATTATCTTTCCTAGTTCCTGGATGCCTATTAGCAATTTGGAATTATTTAACACTTATTTGTTCTAATTTTCTGAACAAATATTTTACTGTTTCTTGAAGTCATAGGATTTCTGGAGTAGTTTGCTATAGACTTTCAGTGCTTCAAAATCTGAAGTTTATAGAGCAGTCAAGTCTTAGCACTTTTACATTAATGTGTATTCTTTGTTACATCAGAAAGCAAACACAGCTTTTTCAGTTCATGTTAGGAAATTAAGGATTTGAAGCCTCTGAAGGTTTTTATTTCCCAGCTAAAGACATCTTTTTTTTCCTTTTTTTAAGAATAAGTAGCGAAAGCCTGAGATAGGCATGTACTAATCTGTATTTAAAAGTTCAAAGCACGATTCATTTCCTTCTATACCTTTTAGAGATACAGTTTAAAAATCACTGTAAGACTTGTTGGCTAAAAGCTTGCCATTTCAGCACATTTACATGGAAAGAAAGTGTGATAAGTGTGATCACATTGTTTCTGAGTTGTCCTTGCCCTGATTGAGTTGCATAACTTTGAAAATCCTATCTTTAAAATGCAAGTTATGGAACACCCTCTACAGGTGAAAGCTCAAACGTGCAAAGTAGATTTTTCAGCTGGTGTGAACTGCAATGGTGCCAGTGAAACAAAGTTTTGACAATCCATATTAGCTGAGTTTGAGCTCCTATTTTGAGGTATAAATCTGACAATGTCAAAGAGCAAAAGTCAGGAGAATGAATGAGTCTGTTTACAGTAACTTGTTGCAAAATTCATCCAGGCTCAAAATTAGCTACTTTCTATTTTTAAATTGTGGCAGGATCAGAAAACCCAAAAAGACCAATGTCCCTGTTCCTACCCTGTATCTGTAATTTCTCAGAGAGAGCCTTTGCTTCACAGAGTCTGCAGACTAAACATAAGACAGAGGATGGGACAAGACACAAAGACATAGTTAGGCACAGTGATTTCCCTGTTTTTGTAGCAGGTCAGCAGCAATGGCAAAAGTGGAACTCAGCCGGACTGCTAGTGCACTGACATGTCATACTGTGGACTAAACTTGTGTACTGCCAACCCCAGCTTCAAAGCCAATTGTGATACAAATGAAAAAGTGCTTAGGTAGTTGTATTTTAGATCATGCCCATTATCATCTGGGGATATAAGAGAACACACAATAAAAATTATGTGCCTGGAGGATGTTATTGTTTTGCTTTATTACTGAAGTGTTTGATAATTCTGAAAATACAGGTTAATGCATTGTGAAGATGTTCACATCCTGATGGGGTAAAATTGTATTTCAAATGCTGCAAAATCAGAAAGATGTGTTTGGTGTTAAAATATAAATAGGGGGGAAAAGTCTCTGACTTCCAGTCCTCAAAGTAAGGTGAGATAATCTTACTAGCGGGAGTGGTAGATTCCCAATAAATGATTCCTGAAGGTGTTCTGCCAGGGGTTTCTTTCTCTAACGTGGAAGTGATCTCACAATACACTAGCCAGAGTCATTGATATGACAATAAATTTTTGATCTTCAGAGCCGTTTTGTTTTTGTTTCTCATTGGCAAGCCTAGAAGGAAATTCTTGCACATGTCACAGACACATATCCCTCCCCCAAATAAATTGTGACTGTCTCAATAATTTCTTGTGGAATTTCTGTGTTGGAGCAGACCAGTGGTCTTCTTTGTCCATGATCATTCTAAGAGTAGTCAGGGGCCAAAAACATGGAGTTGCAAAATACCCTAGCTCAAGCTGCTGATGTAATAACAGCTCTTTATTACTTAGAGCTTGGCTTAAGTCCTGAAATACAAGGCTTTATATACCTTCCAGATTGTGCAAGTCCTCACTTATACACTTCTGAATGCTTTTATTATTCATGTAAATCACAGGTGACATGCTAAGTGAAAAAGAAAATAGCAACTTTAAACAATAAACAAGTTCTGAACTGAAAAGAGGATGAATGAATGAAAAGCTTTCTGGCCCAGGGCAGCAGAGGGACTGTTCTGTTACTCACTGATTTGTTCCTGCAATTATGAAGTCTATCATTATGAGGGGAAGAAACTGAAATGAGAATATAAGAAAGGAAACGTTTCTTATAAAGTATAAAAAATGACAGGTAGCTAAATTTTGACATTGTGTTTTGTTCTAGTAGAATTTATCCTATTACGTCAGTTCTTACAGAAGTTCATCACTGATTTACCACTACTGTATTTATTAATATGAGGGGCATGCCAATCAATGTGTTAAGCAGCTGTTTTAATAATTTTCAGAAGTTCTTTAGTTTTTTTAATCCTAAAAAAAAGGGAAAGTGCTACTGTCCTGAAAACATCTAAGATTTGCTAATGGTAAAAGGTGGAATAAATGGTAAGGTTACTGCATTCGTCGGTCAACCACCCTAAAACATTTGAAAATGATTATAACTTTCAAAACTTGGCTAGGAGTCATGAAGTTCCTTGTAAGCAACACGCTGTGTTGTGCCAAATGTAGAAAAACTAGAAGGTACTTCTGAAACATGTGCTGAGAAAAAACCTTGTTATTGTTGGCTTTGTTGTAATAATAACAGCAATAAGAAGAGTAATAATAGTAATAATAGTAATAGTAGTAAAATGATAATGATAATGATGGTAATAATAAAAAATAATAATAAAAAATTAATAATAATAGGGCAAAGGTATGGGAATAGGTTTTGACTAGTAATAAGCTATTTGAGGGAGACTGCAAAGTTGATAAACCTAAGACCATAATAAAACTATTTCATGTATGTACCTTTTCCTATTTTGTTGCCTACCAGTTGCTGTTGAACCATTCCCATGTTATGTCTTTTCCTGCTCTTGATGGAATATTTGTCATGACAATATGATGCCAGAACCTGAAGGTTTGTCCTAGGAGAGACAACAGTCAGCCAGGGTTTGTTACAAGAGTCCCTATGAGTGGTAGTCTTTGAGTCAAACACATTTTTCTTCCTCCTCTCCTCCCTCTTTGTGACTCATGTTTGGTATGTCTTGGCCTCGTAAAAAAGTTCGATACCCCTCATATCAGATGCCACTCATCCCTTTCACCACTCTATTACACCTTCTTTCTCCTTCATTCCCCTCAATATTTTTTTCTTCCTGATTGTTGGTTGTTCTCTGCTGCATTGCCACCTGCAATGGAAAGAGAAAACTGACATTCCTGGATGATAGCCACGTGTATGCCTCACTGCAGAATTTCTTGGACATTAGAATCGATGCTGTTGCTGTATTCTGTCTGTTCTGCTTCAGTGGAGGAAAGATTTAAATTGCCGATACTTTTCAGGTTGCACCCTTCCTATCCTGTGCTTTTAGTAAATTACACTGCCATTTCTAGTCCAAGCGTGCAGACTCAATCTTGGGACATACACCACAATTAGAGTAATATCATGTGTGCATAGGAAATATGTGGGATTTGCACGTGCTGTTGTCTCTGGGTAAATGTGATTCAGCTTCTGTTGCTCATAATGCTCTTTTTTTTCATATGGTTCTCTTCATCAGAAGCATTTTTTACACCTTAGGGCAAGACTTTGTCTATCACTGTCTTCTTTAAATTGGACTATATTAACCAGATGTTGTGAGGTTGGTATTCTGACACTCTATTAATTTATTATCACTTGGTGGGTTTTTTGGTTTGTTCCCCTCTGCTCAGGCACTCTGGCTACATTAAAGTGCTCTCCATTCCACTCCCTGTTATCTCTTGCCTCTGGTTCCAATCAAGTCCCTATTACAATTATTTAAGTATTTTCAGTAATATCAGAGTGATTGGAATTGAGCCCCAAGCAGAAGAGAAGCAGACGTTAGTGAGCTAAAAACTATGTCAAATATTGGCTCATAGAAGTCTGTGTCTTACTGCAAAAAATAACCCAGAAAAGAATAGGTTCATAGTTTTCATCTCCTTTACTTTTTGTATTGCAGTAGTCACGCTACCCTTTTTGGTTTGGGTAATTTTCAATGTGTGCTTTGTGTTCCCCTCCATATCGGGCAGATGATTTTACCTGAAACTTCACTGAATTTTGGTCATACCTTCTTACCACTCTCATCTTCTTTGAAGAAGCTAGTGTAAACAGCAAGCTGGAGACCTGGTGCGTAGTCCCTTTACACTGTATAGTTTGTCCCACTGTACAGCCACCATCTGACCCCTGCCTTTAAGCAAAGTCACTGTCCTGGCTTCAAGGGAGGGAAGTTGCAAAGGGAAGAAGTGGTCAGCACTGCAGCCATACACAGGAAGATCAAGCCCAGGCAGAGCTTGTTTGCTGAGAACATGTGAACTGCACGTCTGCCGCCTTTTGCGTGGACTATGAAGACTTGTTGCTTCGCTGACTTCATTAGCCTTTAATAAGCAAAAAATTCACAAGTCCAAATGCAGCACAAAGCCATCATCTACATTAACATTAAAAAATGCAGGTAAAAAAAAAGTCTGTAAGGTAATGAAGAGGAAGATTTTTCTAAGGAAACCTTTGCTCCTGCTTGATCTATACTGATATATCAAAGATTTTTCCAGGTACCTCCATGCTAACTTCTACAGTGCTTGTTGAAACTAGTTTAAATTAGCAGTTAAAATTATGGGGAAAACATAAGTCATGTTTAAAATGAGAATAACATATCAGGGAATGTTACTTTTAAAAAAAGATTACTAAGAGAAAACATGTTCAATTTCTAAAATGCACCCAAGCTGAATTTAATTGCTCGATCATGACAACTAAAAACCAATAATGTGTCTTATATCCTGTCTCTAGAGAGTTTGATTTAAACAATACACAATATGTACAATTGCTTATGTTGACTTATTTGTTTATTATGTCTTTAAGGCAGTTCAGCAGCAAAAATACAGATAAATGCAATTTAATGAATGTACCTATTGGCTGGAATAAAGAGTTACAGAAACAGATGCTTCCAGGTTCCTCATATGTATTCTATAGGTTTTTTTCTTGCTCTGCATCCTATAGGTATTGAACTTGAGGAGCAGGATATGGAACATAAGGCTATCATTCTTACTAACATGATTACAAAAGTCTTATTGTATTAGCAGCATTCCAGTTTTACTTACAGAGTGCTTAACTGAATTAGTAAGTTTTATTTTTACGTTAGATACTATCATTATTTAGCTCTGTAATTTACTATGAAATCCTTATTGCTTTGTCACAGGAGATTTATGATCATTTTTCTTAATGATAAGAGTTGCTTTTGTACCAAGGGACTTTTTGTTTATTTAATCATGGTCTTAAGAGATTTGAAACTTCAGGGATTAATAAAGTATCCCCAAAATCATAAAGCAAATCACAGCATACCAAATCATTTCTCCTTTGAGACTGGTGCCAAACATTTTCTGTGGTGTTCCAGTGAAACTGGACACTTCCAGCCCAATGGCTAGTAAAGTCAGCAAAGAAAAGAAAAGAGAGTGACTATGTGACCAAACTTTTATTTTCAGTGCATAGCTGGAATTTCAGCCTCTCTGCACAAGTCCTTGCCATTACAATTTATTAGATGTTTTATGTAGCAGATTTTATTGAATGATTTAGGTAGTCTTGACTTGATCCTTTCCAAATGTGTTCAACAGTATTCTGCTACATGCAAAAGCATTTTTATATTCTCACTTTCATGTAACCAAATCTCTGAAATCTAGATAAAGTTACCCGCCTGCTACGTATACTGTTTTATTTTCAGAATTAATTTGGAAAACCCTGTATGGCCGAGCCTTTGCAGCCCTTTCCAGAAGATTTAAGATTATAAATTAGATTGTCCAACGTATGTCGGTATTTCGAGCCGGAAGGCATGTGTCTGCCAGCAGGAAGAAGAGGGGCACTGGAACCACCAAGCTGACTAAGAGCTATTAAGCTCCTGGGAGTGTGAAGGTTAGGATAAAAGGAAATGGAGAATATTAAAGATGCAGGAACTACATTTTCCAGAGCATATCTTCACTCCATGGTGTATTGATCTACAGTCCTGGATTTCATCAAATGTAATACCTCATCTTCAATGTGCTCAAGGAAAAGGACGGGGGAGTAGGGGACGCAAAGCAGCCTCAAGTAGTTGTTCTCCACTAAACCCAGGGACTGAATCTGCTTCTGTAGTAAGTGTGTATTACAAATAATTTGCATTCAGACACTTTCATATTGCAACAGGATTTTTAATCTTTGTTCTGAAGGAAAGGGAGAAGCTTTCTTCTCCTAAATCATCCTTTAACAATAATTCCCCTAGGTAAAAAGCTTTGATGAGATACAGAATCCCTTATGGCACCCTATACTTCTTTTGAGAGCCTCCAGTGCAAGATCAATAGATACTTAAAAAAATTACTGCTTCAAAATAGAGGCATGACAATTAATGTATTTTAGGGTGTTAGGAATCCCTTATCTAGTGGTTACTGCTAAATCAGAATGAGATTATACACAAGTTTTAATCCTTTTTTAGTAGCTCTACATCAAATTATTTTATTGTTATTCACTCATGTAAATGTGTTAACTTTATACATGCATAGTGCCTGTACACACATCTGCGTATATTCTACATGTCAATTTGAAATAATATGTTATTTACTGACTTACATTTCCATGAAAGTTTAAAACCTCTTTTTCTTCCTGCTAAGTCTGACTTAAACCTTAACTTTTAACTTTAACCAGAGCATCATTCACATTTTCAGTATAATGGATGTACATTCCTGTTGTTTGAAGTTGCATAGTGTAAACAATACACATCAAAACACTTTCTTGGACATTATTAATGCCGTCCATTTAATTACTAAATGTAGAAGCAATGGGAAAAAACATTCCTATAGACGAAGTCTCAGCTGAAGAGAAAAACAATTCCCAGTCTGTTCCGAAAATCAGTAATCCTCTCTTACCGATTCGACCAAGTTTCTTTGCATCCTGGAGGACGTATGTTTGTTTCTCAAATTATGTACCTTCTTACAAGGAAGCCTGTTTTCATGTGCACAGAAGAGCCGCAGCAGACCACAGATCTGTCTAGCCCCGTTCTTCATCTGTGTCGTTGGCCACTAGCAGATGCCTAGAAAATGCAGCTCAGCAGGGTAATCCCGGAGGGAATGCATACTCAGGCCATTCTCACAGCCTGAGGAAGTGTCCAGCTTGGACACTCTTTGAGCCAGAGTTAGCACCAGCATTGTTCATGGTGAACTTCCCTTCCACTAATTTGTCCAATAGATCTATGAAACCGTGTTAGTTTGTGAGCTCCCACAAAGCCGCATGCCAGCAAATTTCACAGCTTGTCTGCTGGTGGTATGAAGAAATATCCCCTTTGCTGCAATTGTAACCCTGGCTGGATTTACCCTTTTTTCTTGTATTTCAGTGGCAGTTAATAATGTTGCATATTCACTATCTCCACCTCACTTATAGTTTTATAATGTATGTGGTTTGTATAAAGTTAACTCTTTTATCTTCTCCTCTACTCCTTGCTCACTGAAATTAGATTACATTCACTCCTCGTGTTGAGAATCTCCCATAGTCATCTTAACCTTCTCCAAGCCATTTTTAGTTCTGAAATATCTGCCTAGAGAGACTGGAAATCAACATTAGCACTGTAATTAAGATGCTGGTGTGCTGTGGGTTTATCTAGAGTCATGGTACTCTGTCATGATGCCCCTTTCCTATACTTTTTGACCACTACTCACCAATGAGCTGACTATCTGTCAGAGCTCAGAAATCTTTTCCCTGGACAGTAGTAAATAATCTGAAAACTATCATTTAATAAGAAAAAACATGGCTTTTTTTCCCAAGAGTATTCCTTTACATTTCTCTGCATCAAATTTAATCTGCCATTTTATTGCCCAGTTGCTCAATATAGTGAGGTCCTTCTGGAGCTCTGCAGTTGATTTAGCTTGTAAATATCCTGAATAATCTAGTTTTGATGCCAATTTTGTCACCTTACTCTTCAATCCCTCTTTCAGTTGGTTTATCACAGAAATCTCCACACTTGACCTTCTGCCTCTGAAAAAAGAAGATAATTTTTTTTTTCTCTATGTTTCTCACCTTTTCATCACTAATGTCATGACCTCGTCTCCTGTCCCGTGGCAATTTGATCTTCCATAAGAATACTTGGGGAAAAGTCTTGTTGAAAACCTTTTGAAAATCCAGGCAGTCTACAGCAACTGCATCTGCTTTATCTACTTTTGTTGTCTCGGGTAATACTATGAGATCTGCAAGGATGTGACTTCTCACTATAAAAGTCATGTTGACCCTTTCCTAAGAAATTGGTTATCCTTTTGACTGATTACACATGTATCCACTAGTTCTTTTCTTTCAGTTTAATATTTTGATGCAAAGTTGATAGCAACTTCAGCTATTTATCTCATTTCTGACCAAAACTCTTCAAAACAATCTATAATCTTCTATTTCTTACTGAAATTCCTAATGTCTATAAACTGAAGAAGAAATGTGAACTCCGTGCCACATCAGTTCTGTTTAGTATACCTCTGATATGAGTTTATATAACCAATTGAACATATTGGGCTTCTTTCTCTGTTGACATTACATTGAGGTATATTTGAACAACACTCTTAAAATCAAAGGAGTGCTGGACGTACTTTCTTTTCCACTGAGTATGTCCATATTAGCAATCAAATCTGTGTTGCTGAACTAGCCTTGAGAAATTAAGTTTGAATTCTGTTTTTATTTGCTTCCATGAAATTTCCCTCCCAGTTTAGCATCTAAGCAGTAGTGTGTCTAATAGCCATACTTTTATGATTCAGTTGTTTAATTGCTTTTTATTGCATTGTATTGGATTCTCCCAGTCAGAAATAACCAAGTTCGCTGTGCTGAAATAGTACTTGATGGGGTCTGGAGAAAGAAAGGAAAATTGGGAATTATTTTTCACAGCCAGAGTTTGGGATCCTGACTGATAAGGCAAGATGACTATGGATAGTCTGTTCTCCTTTATCTGCAGCAAAGTTGGTGGCAATGAGTTTCGTTTCAAAGACAGAAATTTTATGATAGTGGTGAGACACTGGAACATGTTGCCCAGAGAGGTTATACACATCCCATACCTGCAAACATTCGAGGTCAAGATGGATGGGGCTTTGAGTAATCTAATATAGTTGAAGATGTCCCTGCACATTGCAGGAGGGTTGGACTAGATGACCTTTAAAGGTCCCTTCCAAGTGAAACTATTCTATAATTCTACTAGAAGTATTGCAAACCACGGGAGAAGAAAATGTCTGTAGGTTAAGCTCAGTTAGAAAAAAGAAAAAGCCTGTGATGGAACATAAGGGAGATAATATTTAATATGCAAGCAGTAGTCATGAAGTGATCAAAAAAATGCATTCTGCAACCCAAATAAATTTTGTCTTTGTGGGGCATGCTTGTTTTGAGTTAAGTGCTCCTTGCCTCTTCTAGCACACAGCTTATGGCCAGTTACTCAAACTTCAGGTAGAAATATTTATTATAGTGCCTGAAGGATGGTGATCTTGCAAAACTGTTCCAAACTGCTACTACGTGCCTCTGAAGTAGCATTAACATAGATGTAGACCTCTTGTAAGATCAGCGTTGCAGGTAGTAAACAGCAGAACCGTGGGCAGAGTGGGAGAAAGAACAAGGAAGTCACATCTGGAGTATCAGGGGTAACAACGGTGAAGGTCTTTGAAGACAAGTTGAGGAATCATATCTAAATTCAATTGAAAGAGTGCAGGGCAGGGGAATTTAAGCCATAATGTGACGTACCTAGCGTAACCTTGAGAAAACAGTGATCTATAAATGTCGGGATCAAGGGACAAATCCAAGGGAAGTTATTTACAGAGCCTAACCTTACTTCCCTTGAAACTGAGATAAAGCTTCTATTGAACAAAAGCTCTATACTTCTGAATTTTCTTACATTGTGCTTTTTGTGGTGATAAACTACTATTTGATTCCAGTTGCTGTTTCAAAATACACATAATAATATGCATGACTACACTTTAAATACCAATCTTTTATGAATCGCAACTGATTATTAAATATAATTTTTACAGAAATAATTTTTAGTGTCATTTAATTCTACCACGCCAAGCTGTTTCAGTTTAAGCTCCTAGTGTATCACTTACCTAGCGATAACAACAAAAAGCAGGTTGGCATATTTTTATCTTAGATTTGTTCTTTCTAGTGAGTTTAGTTGACGTGCTTAAATAATAGTAATGCTATGGGTGGTGTTTTCATGATTCTAGTGTTAAAGTACTTTATTTGACTAATGCTTCCTCTTCTGGAGCAATGAAATTTTCAATGTAAATGAAACAATCTTCTACCTAATTACATTATGCTCATCTAGCAATTTCAACATTACAGGCCTAAGTATTTAATTCATAAATCCAGTTTTTGTTGGAATGAGCAGCAATCTGAAAATTTCTTTAATTTCACATCTGCAAGAACACTTGACAAAAAGTAACTAAGCAAATGAAATATAAAAATATCCTATAAAAGCCTTGTGTTTTGAAGTTGTAGATAGTCATTATTGTGATATTAAAAGTGACTGGAAGCACAAGCATACAAGGAAGATCTTGAAAGCAAAAAGTCTACAATTCAAAAGCCCTACCAAGCATTTTGAAGATGGTCAAAATTCTTTAAGCATCCTCAATGATTTCTTGATTGATTTTTCCTAAATCTTATATATTTCCAACAAAGAAAGATTTTTTTTTTTAACTGCAGCTGAAAACTTATGTTAGAAGGGAGGATATTTCAACTTAGGCTGGGAGATCACACTTTCAAAGCTAACTAGAAAATATCCAGAAGTCATTCTGGTCTGCTGTGGTATTCATTTTAATTAACCAAGCTAGGAGTCTCAGTTTGTGATGGCAAAAATATTTTCTTTGACAGGATAAAAATGATCACTGTCTCCACAAGCTTCTATCAGTGAGATGTCATTTGCAAATATATTCGCCACCCATGTCTATGCTGTTCTATTGTCAACTTCTCCTTTATTTCCCTAGCAATATTTCTTATCAACATATTTCCAAAGCACTTTTTAATTACTTATGGTTGCTCGTACCTTCCATTGTTGTTGATTCCAAGTTACTCAACTTCTGAAACAAAATCTGTGTTTTCAACTGGTTTGGAACTCTGCCTTAAGGGATATGATGTGAAAGGAGTAAATGTCAGATTTATAAAAAACACCTCCCTTTTTAGTTGAATTGAAAAGTATGCCATATGTTTTCAGTATTTCTTGTCTTGTAATAAATCTAAGCATCATTCACTTTTAAAAAATTGTTATATTTCAGTAAATTATGGCTTTCTGTGTGTTTTTTGAAGCTTTCCAGGTCAGACACGAAAAGCTGAGTGCTTAACATGGATATGACAGAGGGACACTTCTGAAAAAAAAGCTATAACAGTGTTTTCTTCAAGTCGATTACAGCAACTTCATATATTGTGTAATTTCTGCTAGGATTTGTATGCCAGGTCAGCTTATTTGTCTTCCTAGTTGTCCCATTCTCTCTTGTTCAGTAGTGGAAGGGATGAAAGAGAGAAAGAGAGAGTGAGAGCAGAGGCTTTATTATTTCTGTTATTGTAATGAAGTGTTTAAATTAAGTCCTGGCCCTTTTAAGATACCATTTTCAGCAACAGAGATACAAATGATCCTTGTGCTGAGTATAGCCATTACAAAGAGTACTCTCAAATGATTATTCTAAATAAATGTTTAACCTTTTAATCACTCTGAAGGTTGTACATAAGAAGAATTACTCTGGCATGAATCCAAGTGGTCCTTATTAAGGCACGTTATTAATGCACTAGCTAACATATCTAGAACACTGTTATGGATTGGTAGGGTTGCATAGTCTAAGCCTATGAGAAATTGAGGCTATCTGCCATGAAACTCTCTCCCAGTCTAGAATAAGACACTGGAATCAGTTCTAACACACAGAGAAGTCAGTTTTGTGAGAAGTGAAAGCAGTAGTCTTAATGCTTCTCTTTAAATGAGTGGTAAATTTAATTTTAACTTAAGAGAAGAGGAGAAGGACTGATTCTGAGGGACTTTGATGATCCTTCCTGCAATCTGTTGCCAAATTTGCACACAGGTCTGCTCTTCTGTTACAACTGGTGATTTTTCTGGTGGGTGGAAAATATTAAGAGCAAAGACTGTTTCAGATTCTCTAAAAGTAGCCTCTACAGAATATATCTTTGACTCCTGAAGAATTCCACACCAGGCTGTATCACTGAAATAAAGTATCATTTATGGTGGAAAGCAAAACACCATCTGCACGACTGAAGAACAGAAATTGCTCAGGTGAGATATTTTTCTTCTCTCTTGGAATGTGGAATAGGAGACGATCTTCTATAGCCCCAGCCATGCCTGCATCAAACTATCTGTGTTCATTTCTACAGAATTCATCAGGTTCCTCCTCATGGGAATGACATGGTCCCAGTTGTAATTTGATCCAGAGGGATCCTAAATCCATTAAACCATTTTAATCTGTGTCCACATCTATTGAAATGTTACTAAATTGCAAGCACAAGATTTATTGGAGGCAGCGGTCTTCCTGAGCACTCCCTTCACTCCACAACTGCAGCAGCTCCTTCTGATGGTATGAGAGATCTGCTTAGCTTTGCCATTCAAGTGGGAGAGTATCTGCTTCAGTAGTTGCACACTGCCTTTCCAAAGCATACGGTTGAAAGGGTGAAAAAAAATCAAAGAAAATTCTCTTTTCCTCTGGAACAGTCCTGTCCCAGTTCCCAGGAATGACAGTGGTAGTGATGGAAAATTGCATGTCTGAATGAGAGATGGTGCTCTTCTGGCTGTTAATAGCTCTTAAATCTGAAGCACTGATCTAGTTTACATCACACAAGTGGCACGTGTAGGCCTTGGATGTTTGCAGTGGTAGAACCTGAACTTACTGAACATCTACAGGTCCTGCTGTGTAAGTTGGGGATATTTTCCTTAGCTCTCAGAAGCTATGTGAAAATAAATATGTCAAATCTTTCCCAAGCAATAGCTTGCCTATTTCATAGAACATGTTTTAGACACCTGACATACCATAAGTGTAATTTTGTTATAAATCTGTCATTCAGCTAATATTAAAATAAAATACATTCTCTCTATATTGCTCAGCAACAATATCTTTTCTTTATCTGTCAGTATTCAATAAAAAGAAATTTTAGCATTTACTACTTCTAAAATGCAGGATATTTAGCTGTGTACCACTAATCCAGCTTTATTGCTCCATTTCTTTGGCCATTTCTACACATTAGCAATGCGTGTCGACTCTTTGGTGAAGTTCATACTTTCTGTGAGATAATTATTTGTATGACTATTAGATCCATCTTTGAAGAATTATCCTAGCAGTTTCCCTCTGGCTTGATACTTGCTTTCATTGCAATCTCATTTTGCCTCTCTGGCATGCAGTTCTTTACTTCCTTTCAATAGCCTAATTCATCCCCCCCTTTTCCACTTTGTAGAGATTTCCCATGTGTCAATATATTTGATGCCTTACAAAGGCCAGACAGAGTATATGTAATAGATCTCCTTCATCTAGAAAATCAGTTGTCAAAGAGTTTAAAATGTCTGGCATGGTGTCTTTAATAAACCTCTCTCACACATATTTTTATATCCTGATGCACTTCTAATTATTTTTTTTCAGCAATCATTCTCTTATGCGTTATTGGGATTAGACTAATGAACTCAAAGATGCCCTGGTCTGCCACCTCTTCTAAAATGCACATGTCACTATTTTGTTCTTCCTCTTCTTGATTTGATCTATTTGATAAAATTTCTTGCACTGGAATTCATTTTCAATGCCATGGTCATTTCCATTTCTATAGTCACTTTCTCATGTGGCCTCTTGTTATCAACTACAGTGTATTTCTCAGATGACACAAGATACTCAAGATTGTGTGAACCTCAAATAAATGCTCTTTAATACCAGACTTATTCTCACTGGATGTGATTTTTTTTTAATAAATATTCTAGATGAATCTTTTGCTACTTAATTCTTTTATCTCCAAAAATTTACCTCAGCCTGACTTTTGGAAATTCTCACTGTAGACTTATACTTTCCTACTTAGAACACAGTTCTCAGATTTTCCCCTGCTCTTTATTCTCCATTCTGGCAGTCATTTGCATTTACTCTCATTTTGTAAAGCAATTTTTTTTAATCCACTTGATCTGAAGATCTTCCTTACAAACATTTTGGCTTTCATTAGAATACAGACTTGGGCCACTTTTTTATACCTTTGATTTGAAGATATTTAAGGCCTCTTCCATAGTGAATTCCCAGAGGTCTTCAACTGAAGTAGCTTCACTGAAGAGCCTCAGGGTAGTCACCTGAAACAATGATCTTTTATAATAATAACCAACATCTCCTTCATCATTTTCTTGAAGGTTTCTACCCTGTATTTCAACTTTAACCTCCTTTTATGGAACAAGAAGCACATGGAGTTTTTTCCCCCATCTCAGTGCCTTACTATGCACTCCCAGAACTGGATGTGCTTATCTTGCTCCAGGATGTGAATTTTTTTTTCTGAAAGTCGGCTACAGGCAACTTGACTTTGTTCCCAGACAGTGGTAAAACACTAGTTCTGCTGGAATCACACAGATTTAATTTTTTTCGTCTGACTTTCTCAGAGTGCTCATCTCACCACAGTCTACCCAGGCTTAGAATAGTGGAGAGCAATTTTCAATCTTCTGCTTGAAGCTTTATATATAACAGAGTTAAGGGTTTAACCTGACAAGCACTGTAGTTAAAAAAAAACCCAAAAAACAATAAAACAAAACGAAAATCAAACACAAAAAGATGCAAACCTTAGTGTAATGCAAATAATGATGCTTTACAGCTACCAGGAATCCCTTAGTACTGATATGAAGTTTGCAAATTAAGAAATCTATGTGTTGTACAATGTGTGATTTTGGTCAACTGTTTCATTGCCAGCTTATGTGCATGGGGAGAAGGGACGTTCTGAAATGTGTTTTGTTTCATTTGTTTATAAATAGATAGATATATTTACACGCACACACACATATATACACAATGAACACTCATGTGCATAATGTGTATATTCATGATGAAAACCTCCAAAGAGGCAGGTTTAGAGTGTCATCGCTTTGCCCTTTCATACAGATGGGAAAATCTGCAATTTAGAAACAAACTCCTGTCATAACAAAGTGGTTTTATTTTAGTTACAGGACAGGCTTAAAACATAACCAATCTAGGGCAAAGCCCATCTCTGAAGTGCACAGCCTGAGGTAAATTGATACATTCATCCCCAGCGCAGACTTCTTCTGCACTGATTATTGGTCTCTACTAACAGTGTTTGCAAGACGGCTTATCTATTCTCCTCTTCTATAGGAGACACTGTTCAAAGAGCTTGAAACACAGCTGCCTCTTTACAGGCTTTACCTAGTTTTCAAAAGGAGAGGAATCACGTGGCTGGGGGGTGGGTGCCTCCGTAATAGAAAATCTAAATTAATCTTCATAGAAAGTGGGGACCCTTGTTTGTATCTATCAGAAAGGGAAAGCACTTGTAGGTGAAATCTTCTTAAGACCAAAGTGAAAACTTGGAGGGAACCCTGTGAAAATGCTGGGCCGCGAGGCTTCCTGGGTATTTCCAACAAAAGAAATTAGCTCTTGGGATAAAAGATTCCTGGTTTAAATGTGAAAGTTTTCGCCATGAAGAGGCAGTGCAATGCTGACAGTTTGAACAGGCTAAGAGTTTAACATCGAGCCTTTCAATCTTGCTCTGGCACAGCCTCTTTTCTTCCTCACCTTTTCCTTCAGAGCAAGAGATGTGACGCCAAATAAGCATTTGCTTCTTTCTGCGGAGAAATAAAACAGTGGACTTAAGTGTATCCTAACCTCAGTAGACAACCCTTCAGTTACTTCTCATTCTTTTAATTATTCTTTCGGCCAGTTGGCCAAATGCAAGGCTGGAAAATATGCCAGAAGGACAACTTCTTATTCTTAGCCCTATTTCATTTGCCAGTGCAGGAAAGGTGTGCTGTGGCTGGAGAGTCTGCCGGTATCTGACGCATTAGGATGTCTTGCAGACCACAGCAGCACAGACCTCATCCATCTCATCCCAGCTAGTGCTGCCCTGTGCCCCAAGACTGGGAGCTGGGAGAGACTGGAGTTGCAGCAAACAGGGATGACCAAAAGGAGAGAGAGAGAAAAATGTAGACAACAAAAGGAGAAGGTAAGAAAGAGGGTATAGCAAAAAGAGGCAACCTGTTTATATAAACACATAACTCAAAGATGCAGTTTAGTGGAGAGTGACAGCTTTTGGCTTTCATTTTAATGAAATTTATTGGGAAGAAATAATACATCTTTTCCTTGTGCAAGATTTGTGAGAGCACAGAGCTGTTCCTGCCCACATTGCTGTTGGTTTTCAGTCTGCTGAAATGTGTATGAGAGGAGAAATTTCTCCTTCTCTTTCTCTTCTTTTCAGAGCTCTGCTAACCAACGATTTTTTGTACCTGAAGTGTTTACAAGATGCAAAGATACTGAACCAAAGTCAACACAGATTTTTAGTGCAAAATATACTAGAATTTTTCTGGTAATGTAAGTTTGGTCCTTATGATTTGCCATCACTATATTTTTTTTCCTCAGCTTACTAGAGAAAGAAACTCACAGTATGATGAATGAGCACTGGATTCAAGTCCAGGCAGTATTGGAGGTAAAATCCATTGACTTTTCCAAACTGACCAATGCTTGTCCTTCTCATTTTTGGGAAAATAATTCTTATGAAGGGTAACACCATCCCAGGCAAGCTCACATAGCTATTTCTTGTTTTAAAATGTAATTCACTTGCACTTATAGCTCTGGAGTGCAACGGAGCAAAAAGGAGGCAATATATCCATAAAACTGCACTAAATCCGTTACAGCGGGGCTGTTGCTCATTGTGTTATTTTGAAGGTGACTGTTTTGCATATCTGTAATTAAGTGTGCTAGAGATATAGCTGTCTACACTTCTAGTAAGTGAATAGCATATTAAGCCACCTTTTTTTTCTGTCAAACACTTTGCTTTTGCATAGAAGAGCTGATGTCAAAATATGGGGTTTCCCTATGTGAAGTTCTACACCTTAGATAGTGACACTTGCTTTCCAGAGTGATGTTTTTCATCTCAGAAACAGGTCTTTGGTGAGAAGGAAAACAGCAGCACGATATGAGTTGAACCATAGATTAGTTTGCAAGTTCCCCCGGGGATTTCCATTCTCCAGTTTTGCACTTCAATAGCCTTAGGCAGCAGAAATTGCATGCCTACATCAGTTAGATTTTGTTTCTTCTTGAATTATGTGGAAGATATCCAACCCAGCCCTTCTGTAAAAGACTCACAACATGCAATTTCACATAGCCCCCGTACAAGGGAATTTGCTTTTATGAAGACCTAATGTGTGAAATCACGAAGTTAACCCCTTGGCATTAGTGGTAGGTCTTTGCCTTCAGGGGTTAAGACTGAAAACCCCCAAGTGCTGGTCCCGAGCTGCAAACAAAGCAGCTTCCCACCTCCAGATATATTTCATTTCCCCAAGCTTAATACAGCAAAATGCATCAGGCAGAGATTCGCTCTGTCTTTGGAAACAAGACCACCCACGGGCACCTCTGTGAAATTATTCTAAGTGAATACAAGGTAAAGGATTCTGGATTTCTCTTTTCCTTTTTCTCTCATCTCTTCTTCCTTCCTCCCATTGCACAACTGTTAAAAAGTCCAGTTTGATTCAAAGCTGCAGTCCCACACAATATTCTTCTTTGCAGAAAACAAAAGAGGAAAACATTTTAACAATTCTACATAGTTAGATTCATTTAGTGAATGAAAATGCTTACAAGTTTTGCTCACAACTGTAGCATTTGATTTGGATTAAGCTACCTGTTATTTTAAAATTATTCCATTTAAAAAAACACAACTGTGCACTTATTTCTTCTGCTTGCAAAGACCACTGGGAGGACTTGTGGGTCATTCGCATTGGATACAGAAACGGCAGGGGAAGTGAACTGTTAACACTAGGATCTCACCTGCTGTCAATCTAGGCTTAGCGCAAAATAGGATGGGAGATTTGAATGGGAGTCTGTAAGACTTGATCCTACTCCAAGGCAGGGCTCAATTCAATTGCTTAAAGGCATATTCCTACAGACAGACCCAGTGTGAGTGTTGACATTGACTTCTACTGAAACACCATTAGGAACTTGTCTCAAACCCCCCTTCCTTCACTCACTTGCTCTCCCTCTATTTTGTTTATGTCCCATCTCTTTCACTTTGTTTCTGGCCTTTGTAGAGGGTGCAGCAACTTGGCCAGAGTACCTGACAGTAGATTAGGTGCCCAAGGCCTTTTCTCACTGGACTCAATAGAAATCTTTCTTATGATAGTAAAGGCAACTTGATTGAACATAAATTATCAGACATGGGGGATTAACTGTTGCATTAAACATAAGTAATGATCATAGGTAAGAATTAAAATAAATATTTTTGTAAGTAAGTTCTCTTCTGGAAAGGTTTAAAAAAAAAAATAAGATAAATGATCCATTCAAGTACTTTTTCAGAAGACGAAAGAGATTGTTACTTTCTCCTGCACAGAAATTCATTGAAACAGAAATTATGAAATACAGCATTTACTGCATAGAGTCCAGAAGAATCGCTGAATTCAGTAGCACCCTTCCTGACTAATTTCCTACACAAGAGGGGAACCAGCCTGTGGGACTGGAGAAAGAAAAGATTAATAAATCCTAGAATGAAAGAAGAAAGGGAGCAATTGTATTATTTTAACTCTAATGCATCCCTCAACTACTTGGTCTCACTGCTGTTTTTCACAAGAAACTTTCGAAGTAAATTTGCCCCATTCAACGCTCAGTTCACGGGAAATCCACCATAAACCCCACAGCCCTCAAACTGATCGCTTAAAGGGTGTGCTCCCCTAGCTGTCTTCCATCGTCCTACTTCCCTCCTTGCTGCAAACTTTCTTTGACAGTCACAATATCCTTGGTTCCTCCAAAGGCTGTGAGGGCTGGCAATGCTATACTGGCCCTACTGGTATTGTCTGTTGAAAAAATCCTGTTATGTGCTGCTCCTGGGCCATGGTGCCACATGGAGAGGCCAGTTTCTTCTTTGGCCTCATTTTACCCCAGTACATGTGCTGCCCAGAAAGGTAAACAAGAGGTATCTACACACTCAGAGAAAGAGTAATATGTTTCTACATGGGATTTGCTGCCCTCTTACAGACAGTTTGATCTTTTTCCTCACAAAGTTTCTGCTCCCCCACCAAAACACACATTAGTTGGATGCATATTCCTGGGATTTGCTGAAGTTCACATGAATTGTTATTTTTACCCCCCAAAAAAATCTGCCTTTTTCAGCTTAAATATTAATAATTTTTTTATTTAGAAAGACATATCTCTGACTCATTGTATTGCAATTACAGTATTTTGCTTTTATTGCCCAGAAATCACGTGTTTTATTTCAGTCAAATAGCCCTAGTAGAGAGCTCGACAGCTATTAAGCACAAAGGCATCCTGCTATTTTTGTATTTTCATTCATCATCTTCCTCCTCTCCCTCTCCCGTCCACATGTTTGTCTCCATCACCTGTCCCAACACTTTCAGACTGGGAGCCCTTTGTCACAGACTGTCTGTCAGCTGTATGTTTGCACACGGCTGGCGGCAGTGATACCCAGACCTAGGCGAGGCCTCTCACACAATATAAATTGTGATCCACAGAGGAGATGTCTGTTTTTACAGAGAGCTAATCCTCACACATCCTCATGTGGGGTAAGTATGCCTCTCACTTTTCAGGAGGAAGGACCCTTGGAGTTCAGAGGCACCAGCCCTAAAACCAGGATACCTCTCACTGGGAAGGTGCCAGGTGTGACTAATGCCCCAGGGACAGCATCCATAACGTTTGGTACTGGCGTGCTCAATTCCCCTCCCACCTCAAATTTCCTGAGTACAGGAAAGTCCTGTGTGTAAAAGTATCCTCAGCAACAATGCACTTCCTTTGGTTTTTGAGGTTGATGACAGCTCCACCACTGATCTTCAAAAAGGGCAGCGTGAAGATTTTATGAAGCGGCAAGCAGTAACCTACTCCGAAACACCTCTAACTATAAACTCTGAGTTTTCTGCAGATGTTAATCCTCGAAGTGTGTTTATGGGTCTACGTTCAGCCCTGCAGTGACTTTGTTGGAGAGGTACTAAACAGCCTGTACATGCGTTTTGTTGTCCTGGACTGGCTGTAGTGTTGCCATGACGCTCTGCTAACACCAAACAACAAAACCCAGTAGACACTGATGCTCCCAGAAGATGTCAGGGCAGTTGCAGTAATAAAATCTGTAAAGGCAGGAGGTTTGATGAGTCTGTTTTTCCCCTCAGTATCACTGAAGGTGAGTGCTGGAGAGGAGATTTAAACACTTTCTGTATGTCGCATCTCACCAGTACTAGGAATGTGGCAGCTGGTGCCAATATCTAGCACTTTCAAATACTGCAAACCACTCATTTGTGGGCATGTCAGATGCTAACAGCATGTTGTCTTCACGTGACAAGATTTCATCTCGTAGTTTTATTTTTCTTTTTCAGTGGGTATTTCAGTTGGTATTGATGTGGGTATTTCACCAGCACACAGATGGGAACTCTTCACTCTTAGTCTTCTTTTAGACATGAAGAAAGCTGCACCTCCTCATATGTCTCTCGTAGACTGGCAATCAATTATATTTCACATCTACTTCAGCATTTCCAGTTCAGACCAGTAAAGAAACTGGTTACCTGGAAGGGTACAATACAGTTTTGAGAAAGATGTAGGTTACAATTTTGACAGTTTTCTTTGTTGGGCTCCAATTCAAGCAGGAGACTGGCAGCCAGGAAATAGCCAGGCAGGGTGGGGGAGACAGGGGCTGCAAAAAGATAAAACAGAGACGGTATTTCAAGTTCTGCACCTCACAGAAGTCAACTGAGTTTCTTCCCAGCTGCTTGCTCTGTATTTTGAAACTCTAATTTCCAAGGACAGTTTAAGTCAAAAAAAAAAAACGTGCTCAATCTGTTCAGAAATTTCAGTGTGAAGTAACAAAACAACTATTTTTCCCAGGAATAGTCTTCCCAGCAATTGTTGATTAAAACCTGTGGATATCTTTGTGGATAACATTTGTTATACACACTTGCTCATTTCCCTTGCCTCTGCCACACTGCCCTATGGTTTCCAGATGACTGCCCGCTTTTCCCCCTCCTGCTCTTCTCTACACCTGAAATTACGTACCTATTCAAAATCACACTGCAAAAGTCTTGCACATCATCTGTAGATAAAAATTTATGGGCTTGCATTTTAATTAAGAAATAATTTCCAGTAAATGTTTTTCCAGTGAAGTCAAGTTTCACCAAGTGAAATCCATACATGGGTATGTAAAGAAATTTCATTAAAATAAAAATAAAGTGAAAATATGCTGGTTTAGGCCCCAATTCAGCAATGCACTTAGGCATGTACTTAAATTCATCAATTAACACGTGTTTGAGTGCTGAATAAATCCCCTGTGGTATTTAAAGCTTGGAGTGTGTTTAAGTACTTCTGTGATTTCAAATTCTACTCCTCCTTTGTAAGAGGTAAAAAAGTATCCCATACATTAGATACAACTATCTTTATTTTCTTTCGAAAAGTATAATAAAAGGACCTGATGCTTATAAGTAATGTTTTGGGACAGACTAGATTGAAACACATGGCAAGGTGTGCTCTTTTGTCCCCTGAAGGGATAAACCAGCAGTGCAGGGTGATTAATATATGTCACCGACTGGTGAGAAGACTCTTCCTTGCTTACTGCACCAGTACGGATGCAGCATCAAAGGGAGAGAACTGCCATCTTCTGCTTCTTCACCTGGTGATGGAGGGCAAGAGGTTCTCTGCAGGAGGCTCTGTGTGAGGGTCCAAATGTGGGAGAAATTGCTGGAGGAGGTTCCTGCAGCTGAGCTCAGGGCTGCTGAGCTGCCACGCTGCAGACGCTGCACAGTGCCCCTTGCCTCTCTCTAAGACTCAGACGCTCAGGTGTTTGTTTCCAGTCCGAGACAGATGTACCCCTGTACACACAGGGTGACAGGCACCAGCTATGCTATTTCAAAGTCACACTCGGCTTAATCTGAATTATTTTCCCAGCACTAATGAAGACAAGAGAGGCTGAATTCAACCAAATGGGTCATGCCAGCAAGGAACTTGCTGTTATTAAGCAGGGCTTAAGTTGCACTCTTCTGCAGCAACAGTCAAGCATTTTGGGCATCCTCTAACTGTCAATAATTATAACTTCCTTTTTCAGCTCTGAGGATAAAAAATGGAAGTATGTACAATTCTGCACAGTTACTGAAAATAAAACAAAGTCTCTGGATTTAACGCACGCTGCAGGCATCACTGGACTCTAGGTAACATCTCTGAAGAACTGCTCTTTCAGGTCAGCTTTCATATAAACACATGATGAAAGTTTGATGAGAGATCAATTTAAAATTTCAGTGCTTACTAACAAGGATGGATAATTATTTCTCTTAGACAAAAGCCACATTGAACAAAATAGTGTGGCATAACTGTTTCTCTTTTGGCCTCTACTCAAATGCTGAAAGAGCTCAGGCATAAACCAGATAAGCCACTAAATATTACTCAGCTTATTCACACAAGCTGGAATTTTTTTTTTAAAAAAAAATCTTTATTTAAGGAAAATTCTCTAACAATATCCCTACCTGCTTCAGCAGGCTAGCCTGACTACTCAATAATGTCGGTCTATAGAAAGTACTATTTTAAATGCAAGATTTCCCCTCTTGATGGTGTTTGAACAGATGGTTTTGTGGCAACACCTTTAAGCCATTATTATTATTATTATTATTTTATTTTAATACTGCGCTTCTTTGGATTGTATAAGGCAAGCTATTAAAAACAGCAGAGTACTAGGATTGAAAGTATCATCACAGTGTTACACCCAAAAGGATCTAATAAAATGTCTGAGGGGATGATATTTAGCCGTTCCGGTATTCTCTCTGTCAAGTACCAGGAATGTCAGGAACAGACGTAAAACTACAGGATATTTAACCTGGGAAAAATTATACAGCTGTGTACACAGGTGGAGCTGGATTCCCTTGCATTAAGGGGAGGAGGTGGAGAGGGAAGGAAAGGGTAGTTAGAGAGGAAGTTTTTAGAGTCTATTGGTGATGAGTGGGCTGTTTAAATATGCAGTCAGCTAGAGTGGAGAGGTATATGTATGCGTGGTTGTCAGAGTCCCCAAAATACCAAACTGAAGGATCCCATAACCTTTACCACAGGGACTGTAGCAGCCACTGTCCCCTTACGGGGCACACTGTCTGTTTTGGTGGGTCCCCTGGTCCTCACATAATATATACTATAAATAACAGCAACGCAATTGTAGAAGTTCATGTTTTGGACTCTACCAGTCGCATTCAGCAGTACTTCTCCCCACCCAGATTTGCCTCATTGCTTTGACTCGTCTTCTCAGGTAGCTGGGCTCTGCAAGCACGCCCCCATCCCTGGGACACCTGGGCTTGGTTACTGCACTTCCAACTAGGTGACACACAGCTCAGGTCCAGGCATCACCCCTGCATTATCTAAGGAATGTATTCACTGTGCAGACACCATAAACAACCAAATCAGCAAGAAAGGGGTTTCAGGCACTAGCATATGTTTTGGAGGAACTTGTGTTTATCTTCTTGCACATTTAGCCACCCTCTGCAGTTTTTGGAAAGCCATTCAGAGTCCTGTTGCTCTGTGTGAAGGTAGGAAGGAGGGTGACAAAGTAGCGTTTATCTATGAATTGCCTACTCCGCCGTAACAAACGCTGTACATGTGTTTTACAAGAGAAAAAGAGGTAGGCTAACTGGCCCAGATTCAGTACAGATATGACTAAAATAAACCTAGTAGGCTGGAGTAGTAGGTTGGATGTCGTAGAAGCAGATAAAATATGTAAAACCCTGCTCCAACTGATTGCCAAATTACCATTGTTTTTAGCAGTTCTGGGATTTTGTTCATGCTGTCTGCTGTTACTCTCTGGATTTCAATCACTGAAAATTTTGGTAAAAATCCATGCTTAAATCCAAAAAGCACTTGTTTTATATCAAACTTAACTCTTGTAGATTTTACAATAATCTGTTTAGCCTCACTAGATCTCTGCTAAATCTGAAAAACAGTATTTGTGCTTATGATAATTAACAAAGAAGATAAACCAAATTTAACTTTAAGACTGTTTTTTTCAGCACTAGCAATTGCGCAAACAGTGGTGGATATAACATAGAAAACAGAAATGAATTCCCAATAGCACCTCTTTTTACAACATCATTGTGGGCTTTGTTGACTTTAGGCTGGCTTTTTTTCTGTGGATGCCATGGAATCTGAGATGACTTGAAACACTAAAATGAACACATTTAAATGTGTGTATTTATGGGTAAGGGAGGGGGATTCGCACTTAAATCCTAAGTGCTGGAATTAGCTCCAACAAAGCCTGAGTGTGTTGACTTTCAAATGTATTCAGCTGATGGAGCAGAAATTTCTTGGCTAGCTTCAAGAATTATCTATTTTTATGGGTTTTTTTTCTTTTTTTATCAAGAACATCTTTGCCAGCCACCTCAGAATAACAGAATAAAAGCAGTAGGTTTAAATACAAGATTTCAGCCACAGAGTGGGAGAAATAGTGGGATTCCTCTGCCCAGATTTGGGTTCCTTTTGCTGGTGTAATTTGGTGAGTCCTGGGCTCTTTGTACTGTTCTTAGTCTGCAAATGCAGAGCTCTCCATCTCTGCCCTCAGTCCTAAATCCTGCACTCAAGGGGGCTCCGACTGAGAAACTTTGGCAAATACTGCCACAGAAGTTTAAAATATTAGCCAGGGCCTCTTGGACTATAGTGTTGATAAGACCCACATGGGAGACTTTTGCCATAGCAGAGGTGGCAGAAAAGAGCAGAGTGCCCACACATTGCATCAGATCAGTGTGCCAGGGAGCCAACAGGGTAAGCACAACAGCAAACCCATCTCACTTCAACTTTTACAGAAGGTGATAACCTGGGATGGAAAAGAGATCAATGGCTGGGGATGTTACCTACAGATAAAGTCTGAAAATTCATCTGTCAGAATGAAAACTAAGATGTATGTTACAGGGAGGGACCTCATGCATTGTTAGAAGTCTCTTTAGACTAACTGCATTAGTCAGATTAATCATGTAAATTGCCACAGATTGAATCTGAAACAATCTTGGCAACTTACCTCCTCTTTGTATGGTGTAAGGGAATAAATATTTTCAACCACCTGACAAAGCCTCTACATCACTTGTTAAAATTATTTTTACAGATTGCATCAGCCCAGCTCCTCTCTTTCCTACGGACGGTGTAAAGAACACAATTGCAGCTGGATGCTACGGTGGGAAAAGAGCCGTGCTTGTATGAAGAGTCAAGTTGGTGCTTGCAAGGCCGTCAGCAGGTCAACACTGCCTTGAGCAGCTTCGACCAGGGCTTCTCAGGAGGCTGCTCAGTCATGCTGACATTTTTGTCTACAGGGTATGGAAGAAAGATGATCCTGCGAAGATCAATATGCCTAGCATCATGCCTGGCAGATTTCCTACAGCCTCTGGAACTCGCCGGGGAAAAAAAAATCTCAGCTGCACTTGCCCCTTTCTTCATGTGGATAAAACCTACAACCTGTATCTAGTTTTTGCTTTGCAGATATAGTATGCACTTTATCTATTTATCTGTCTACTTATGATGAAGATAACTGTACTCTGCTTTAACCCATTGTCTATCTCACCTCAAAATCTCCACTGAGACATGATGATTCGCAGTAGTTTGATATACAATTGGAGTAAATGACTGTTCTGTGAGGAACAGAATGGAGTACCAGGCTTGGTGCATAATTCTTTTTCTGTAACAGAAAAGGAACATATAATGCAAACATTGTGTGCCTGACATATTTTTATAACGGAGTACTAAGAAAATACTTGCTACCTGAAATATTTCTGTAAGTCACTGAAGCAAGCAATCCAACATGTGGGTTAGATTATATTCAGACCTGATCTTAGTTTTGTAACACACACTAAACAGCAGTATGTAGGAGGCTCAGGTTTAATAAAACTAAAACTTTCGGTGGTGCATACAGCCAATAAAGACTTAAGCATGCTGGGCATGATCAGCATACTAATTGCAGCATTAATAAATCCTGAAGCCTGGGTTGTTTTGAAAGGCAAATAAAATTATTGTAGAAACCTTGAGGAGCATTTACTTGGAAAAGTTAGCATATGTCTGTACTGAGTTGCATGTGAATGTAAAATATCAGTGATAACACTGATCAGAAGTTTTTAATGTTTTTTCTACCTCACTGTTCTGTGCGATCATGACTTTACAATGTTTGATGTTAAGTTGTTCTGCCCTGGTGTTTGTTGGCAAAACATCACTGAAAGCAATCATGTTTTTGTAAGTGCTAGCAATAATGCAGTTTATCATTAATTTTCAGTACTGTTTTAAGTCATGCTGTACAAATGAACACATCCGAAAGAGTAAGGCTGTACAGAACTATCTGACTACAACACTTCACACCACAATCACAGACAAAAGGAAACATAAAGGCCATTGACCCAGCATAAATGATTCCTCCAGGTATCCCTTCCACAACGCCAGAATGCAGTATTTCCTAGGAAGCCAGGAAAACAGGAGGTGCCCAAAGTCTCTTCTCATGTGGAGGCAAGACCACAACTGGGTCTGAACTGATATGAAGGCCAATGCACAGCATCCTGTCCAGCTGTCAGCAAGAAGCCCTCTCCTCTCATTTCTGCTCCTCAGCAGCCCCCCAGCTCCTCACTGGAGAGAAACGTTGCCTGTCTTGTGCAGTAACAGGCTGGGTATCAGTAGCAAGAGGCTTTCAGCTTAGGAAGGACAAACCTACAAACGTGAAAAGAAAGATTAAAAAATTAGCCCTAAGAGTTTACAGAAGTGGAAAGTACTCTTGTGTATTTCCAAATTCAGTGATGTCAGGAATATAGCAAATATGTCAGGAATACATGCAAAAAATTTGAAGAAATGTTTTGCTTTCAAAAGGACCTCTCTTGCCTAGCAAAAAGTGCACTCCACTGTTCTTTACTTCTTAAATGAAAATTGTTTATTAAAAAGTTTGGAATTTTTTTAATGAACAGTAAGATTAATGAGCCGTGCTCAAGCAGCAATGATTCCTGCCAGCTTGTGCATTAGTCAACTATTAACATACTTCTTGGGTAATTTGAAGGCATTTTTTCATAGTGCATTGGAAATCACAAAAGACTCGTTGAACTCAACAGGATCCTTACTCCCAGTTAACCTGCCTTACAGTCTGATGGCTGTGGCTGTTCTGATACATTTTGGTATTTTCTCAGTGGCATCGGTATATTCAGTGGAGAAAATCAGCAAATACTGTGAGGTGAAAAGGGCTTCCTTTTAGAGACACCTCATTTTTAGCACAACAGTCATCCTAGGACTCTCTCTCTCTTTTTCTCCCACTACTATTATATGGACTGTAAGAACAGGGAGGTGAGATCTGGAGGCAGAGAAGATGAAAAAAACGATTGCATCTCTTTCCTGGTAAGTTCTTGTCTACCCCATCTGACACAGATAAGAACCGTGTGTTAGAGCTGTGAGTTCTGAATCTTGAGCAGAGTGTTTCCAGCACGCAGAAGATCCAAGTGTGGTATACGATACTCCCATTGGGAAAAAGTGATGAGCAAAATGTGTTTTGTTATTGCAGTGTCAAAAGGAATCCCCAGGATGGAGAAGCTGTGGTTTCTGGTGAAAATCAGGGGCGAAATATGAATGAATAAAAACTACATAGTGAGGCAGCTGTTTTGGCAATGGTGCTTGAGACTTCCACCAAGCAATTTTAATGGAGCAGGAGACAGGATTATATGAAAGGATCTGGACCCAGACTTTAGATGCCAGACATGGTTCTCAAGTCTGCAGCAGATTCTGTAGGTGACATGGATCAAACTGACCTTTCTCTGCCTCAGGTTTCCAGTTGTAAGGTGTGGGCAATTAGAACACTAACATTTGGATTTTTCTGGCATCTTTCGTCTCCTTTGTTGGTTCCCAAACACACATCCAATGGGAAATCTTCAACTCCCCAAGGCACTCTTTCCTCCTTTCTTCTGCCTGAGAGTCCACTAAAGATCTCCTCAGAACATCAGAGCAAAGGTTAGACATGATTCAGCCAAAGCAATTCAGCCCTATAAGGATGGTGGTATCCTACCCAGAGCCCTGCCTGGGGACATTTTCCACGCTGATTAACCAGCGTTTGCAGGACTATGGAGAAATATCCCTTTCTCTGTGGAGACGCTCAAAGACCTAGTGCAAGAAGTAGTATTCCCATAAGGATAGGGATACGTGGTGGGCTGCTGCACTGCCTGCGCAGCAGCTGCTGCAGGTCCCTTAGTGCACCAAATCCACGGTCAGTTTCCAGTGCAGACATGCCCTTATTGTAACAGGTCAGTCGTCTCTTTTGATGGTTTCACAGGGTATATTAAAAGAATCTCACTCCTTTTAAAACCTGGCCAGCAGAGCCAGAGGATAGCATTCCACACATGCAACTATTTTCCCAAAACATACTCTCACTGTCTTGGAAAATATTTCCTGTACTTTCCAAGCAGAATTCAGTCCTCTTGCTGTCACAGTCTTGTACCCTTTCTAATAAAAGAAGCTGAGCAGTAGTTTTAATATTCTTTGATTAGGGATTTTTAGTTTATAGTGCTTAATACCATGTCACTGCATCCTGACTTTGGTTGCCACCATAATGTTGATGATGAACCCCAAATTTAAGCCAGATTTGGCAAATTTTTGGTAAGTATAGGTTTAACTCTATTTGCCAAGTGAGATTTACTGTCTGGACATTCTGGAAATATCATTAATACAGTCGCTTTTATTGTATCTGTTTTATCACTCATGATCTTACTCACACCTGGAAATCCAAAATTGCTGGGCTGGAATGGGAGATGATAACAATTTTAATGCCTGTTAATGTCAAGTTTTATTGGTTGGCATAAGTATCTAGGTTCAGTCTTGTTTTATTTAAGCTCCTTTAAAAAAAAAATACAAAACAGGAGGGAAGCATGGGAAATTGCTTATGAGTATACCTGTATACTGCACAAACCAAAAGGCCAATCACGGTTTACATGGCTTGGGGGTACGTAATAAAACATAAACCCATCTGGTCATACAGTCACTTTGACAGAAGTTGAAACACTCTTACTGTTTTATTTTTAAACTGCTTGTCATCTTCATTAAGAACTGCACTACTTGTGTAAGCAGCAAAAATAATAAATGCTGATCAGTTAAAAAATGTACTTATTTAAAATAAAAAGATGTTTAGTCCACTGTTCTATTGACTACTGATATACAACATCTGTTGGGATATTTGATGTTGGAGGTCTTCCGATACTGTCTGGATGCACCGTGATCCACAAGAATAAATTCTTAAATTAAGAAAAACAGAAATAATTCTTTTACATAATTTTGGAGGGACTATAGAAAAACTAAGGAAGTGTTCTCTACATGGGACTGCTTGTAACCTAGTAGTAATGAGTAAATAAGAAACTATGATGAGTCTTGAAACAAAATATGCATTTAAAATATCTTAAAACAGTACATTTATACATCTGCAGGGACTGATCTTCTGCTTAGTGACAAGCTATCACAGTTGCTCCTTAGTGATGCCACTCCCAGCTGCAAAAGGTAAGACATTCTAAATAATTATACCAGGAGAAAAATCAGCCTTAATTATCTGTCATGCTGAATTCAACATATAGGTACACTCCATTTGTGCACTGTGTAGTTCTCGCTGTGTAAATAGGGAGCCTCTGTAGACGATGTGCTCCTTTCTCAGTGAGAAAGATGAATTATGTGGCTCAGCCCTATTGGCAAGAAAACATACAGCCCCCACATGTCAGTAGACATATCCTCATCACCACTCATGTAAAATCTAATCCCTGCCTGTCGTGACAGTCTCCATAACATGGAGTATTCTCTGAAACACAGCCAATTTTTTGGTCATTCACTGCATCAGGAGTAGCAGTCACTGTTCTGTGTGTGTGTGCATTATGCTTTCATGTATAAATGCACATACTTTTAATGCTGTTTCTTTAAAACTGAGAGGGGGTGGAAATCAGCAGAAATCCCTGGTGATTTCTTTTGGGGGGTGATACTTGAAACTTTGAGTTTCATTCATAACAATATGGAAAGACTAGTGGCCTTGACGTGCCTCTCTTTGGGGAATTTTTCACAGATGAACATTTTCCCTAGTCTTATTTCATAACGTGTGAGTGAAATACAGTACACAATAGATTGATCCCTCTGTTTTAAAGAAGTCTTTGTCAAAAATTCCTGCATGCTTGACCCGTTTCTTCAGTAGTAAGTCCTACCAGAAATGCAATCTGAATATACAGTGAGTAGGACAAATGTGGCTTGGCATAAGCAGCTGCAGGTCTGCAGACGTGTGCCATGATGGGAGGTGAGTGCTAGCTGAATTGCTGCTCCGTTGAAAAGGCACCTGTTGAAATAAAATACAGTTAAAGAGCAAAAGAGACTATGTTGGAGTGGCAATCCTTAGTAGCAATGTGGAGGTAAGACCACATACATGTCTAGGTGTGTATGTGTTTAGCACATGAAAACAGGAATCATTTTCTTCCCATGCAATCTGAGTGGGCAGCTGGGTCCTCACCAAGAGCCCCCGGGGGGTGGAAAGAGGGGTTGAGGGAGGAGAGGGGTTGGGGTAATATGCAGATTTGACAGGATCTGAATCATCCAATTGCTACTGAATGAATGGGTGGGCTATTGTACACTGAAAGCAGTGTATTAATGCATTGATCTAGTTTCAAATTATTTGAACAGGCAAGGAAGCTTTTTCATGAGGTATTTCATACCTCATGGAAACCTCATTGTGGTCATTTTGGCATCTCCTCTTCCGCTCATAGCTGGAAAATTTACAAAGCCTGTGAAAGACCTCTGCACATGTGGTACATTTATACAATAGAGGGACATATGATTTTGTTCTTCTTTGTCTAATAGGTACAGGGTAGATTTCTGAGGGTGATTCAGCACTGCTTAAAAGGAAGTGTCTCCATCAGTCACTTGCATTGAGCATGAATTTCAGGGCCCTGTAATCACTGCACATTCTGGTTTTGCATCTTTTCTTCCTCCCTTCCTGGTTGTGGGTTAATTATGGATACTTAAAACCCACCAAAAGCTCAGGGAAATAGATTATCTGTAATTAAGCAGGTACTAAGTAGAAGGGTGAAGTAGAATTAAATAAGTGAACATCAAGCTGTGACTGCAACTTTTTCACTTCTTAGCATTAATGTTTCTCGTGATGAAAGACTAGGGCTGAAAACCATGCACAGCCCATGGATCTTGCTTATCAGGGCAAACAGCAGAGGCAACAAACATACACTGGGCACTAAAGTATGATTTGTGGGCAATATTTTTTGTGCAGAGGGTCAGAAACTTAAGGTTGCCACGCAATTTGGGTTCTCTTTAATTATCTTAATTGCTACAACCAGTGAATCACCTGGAAAAGCCAAATCATGACAGCAGTTTGTTGTCCCTGGATTTCTACGATGTCTTTCTGGAGAAAGTTTATAAGAACCGATTGTCAGGGGCATCATTTATAATTTAAAGCAACTTACCTGTTTATAGCCAGATATTTAGATCCATATTTACAAAATACACAGAGTTACAATGTATTAGAGTACTTTATTCCATAAACTAAACATTAGTTCATTTAGACCGATAAAACATTGTTAGAATCACAGTGACATTACAAATATAGAAATTGATGATGTCAAAATAATCACACAAATATTGTGTCAAAATATCTTCCTAGCCTAGTCTAAAACCATTTCAGGCCAATAGATTACTATATCACAAGGCCTTAGTGCCCTGTTCTGTACTTAATAAGAAAAGGGAAGAGGAGAGGAGGGGAGAGGAGAGGAGAGGAGAGGAGAGGAGAGGAGAGGAGAGGAGAGGAGAGGAGAGGAGAGGAGAGGAGAGGAGAGGAGAGGAGAGGAGAGGAGAGGAGAGGAGAGGAGAGGAGAGGAGAGGAGAGGAGAGGAGAGGAGAGGAGAGGAGAGGAGAGGAGAGGAGAGGAGAAGGGGAGGAGAGGAGAAGGGGAGGAGGGGGAGGAATGCAGTTACCAGCTACACACACGAGAGACAGTAGAAAAGTAAGTTTTGAATGAGAGAAGACAGGTAAAACTGTACATGTGATTTCTCTTCCTTCTTTTATGAAATGTACTATTTGGTGCTGGCAATGAAAGCTGCAGAGATGGCCTTTTGGGGGCCATCCTCTATGGATCCTTTTGGGGTTTTCCTCTATGGATCCAACTGGAAGGATGGCCTACAAAATGCCCACCAGGAAGTCCATGTTTTCACAAAAGCAGGGGGGTATGGGGGAGAATTGCGCTGATATTAACTGGACTTCAGCTCAAAATTTCTTAATCCTTGCTATCTGAGTTTAAATGACCAAAAGCGTACTCTGGTTTCCCAGACTAATGAATGTAAAAGTTTTGCGTATATGCACAGGCTTGTGAACTGAAATTCACCTACACCAGAGGGGAAAATTTTCTGAATACTGCTGCATTGTTCTTCAAGGAAAAGAAGCAGAAGATAACCTCAAGACTGTATTGTAACTGCTTAAGTAGACAACAAGTCAGATCTTGCAAATAGGAAATAATTACTTGCACAAGTATTTATTGTTTTAGTTTGAATGTCTGTTAGCTAAGGTTTACATTTCAACCAGGAGATTCTGATCCTTGCAAGAGGACAAGAGAAGTTCTCTGTAGATTTCTGAATTTATGAATCTACTGCATTTTTAAAACTTCTTTATACGGTCATGAAGCTGAATTTATTTTGTGCATTAATATAGTTTTTTCATCTCAACATTTTTTACAGTGTGTTTTTCCAAATGAAAAATACAACATTAATATCTTGCCAGTCAGTTGGCAAAGGTGACTAAAAGATTTGTTTTCTTTAAGTCAGATTCATATTGCTTCAATAAGCAGTTTTACTTTTATTATCCTCCTATTTTTAACACTAAACAATGAATGAAAATGTGTTTATTCCCCTGGTACAGAACACATGTTGGTAAATAAGCACACTTGGTGAATATGCGTTGTCTATTAACTCCACACTGTCACCACCTGCTGACCCACAAACTGATCACAGAACTTTTCTCTCTTGTTTCTTCACTGTAGAGACCTCTTAAGTCTCTTTTTTTCAGTTACTTGGATGGAAATTCTTATTTTGCCTTGCATGCAGGATGCTGCACTTTTCAAAAGTTAGATTAAAATTCAATAAAGGAACTACAGGTCCAGCATAAATCTGTGAGATATGCAAAACTGGTTCACCAAACCTAGGTAAAGATCCTTTCCTGGACAGCCAAATCATTCCAAGCAGCAATACTTGTTAATCTGGCTGGACAATCCCCAGGCAGCATCAAACGATGAGCTCAGGAACCTCCCGAGGAGCTCAAGAGAAGCCAATGAGATGTCATAGCTTGAGAGGAGTTTTGAGATTTATCAATTCGGTTTGAAATGCTGCATTAGAGTTAAAAGCATTTGAGTTAAAAGCTACAGTTTCACAAAGAAACACCTTTATCCTTGACATAAAAAAATCATTCTGCCATAAAGAAGGTTCATAGGTGAATGAAACAATGTCTTGGATCAGACTTTTGCAAGACCAGGCAACTTGTAAGATTAGTGGGAAAGTTTTTACCACAAAGAGATGACAGAGTGTCTGATTCATACAAGTAAAGATAGAAAAGGTAAACAAGTTTCTGTAAAGAATACAAGTACATAATGTTACTTTGAACTGCCAGAGGTCCAGTGACACTTATTAGTCAATAAGAAGGGACGGTTCAAAAACAAGACACAAATCAGCAATGGTTACACAGTACTAAAGCTCATATTGCCATGAATCATACTTTTTCCAATGACTGAAAAGAAAAGCATATAAACACTATTTGTGTTTTATATACATTCAGTTCCTGACTTGTTTTTTTTAAATATCATTAAACAAACATTGTCTTTAATACATCATAGAAACCCCCTATATCTAATTTTAGTATAGCTGTTGCCATATGAGCTATGAGAACAGTAAAAAAAGAAAACAGTAATTCTACGATAAGCAAAACAGGAAATTGGAGGTTGCTGATGATGAAACTGATACCCAGGTGGTAACCTGAGCAATGAAGTCACTAAGCCTTTCCTGAACTATAAATTTGATTTCCCGGGACATATTTAATGTTTTTGTTAGATTTCTTGGATAGTGCACACCAGGTATTTTTAGCTAATAATCATCACCTTCATTTTGTTCAGTTCACTCAAAATAAGTAGCGTACTAAAAGCATAATGTGGGAGCAGAAAGCTAAAGCATGCTCATATTATAGTGTCAGCATTTACTTACAACTGGGTCTTTTGTGCAGATAACATCTAAATGATAAAAGGGGGAGGGGGTTCAACCAGTGCATGCTCTTTACAAAGGCTGCTTAGTAACCAACATCACATTGCCTCACTGGAAGCTTTATGTTTGTTCAGGCTATTTCATTAAAAAGCAGCAAAGAGCCCTTCTGGAAGGTAGTGATGAGGGAGACTCTGGGAGCAGCAGCCAGAGTGGCTGAAATGTAAATACAGCCCACCAAAGGCTTTCCTCAAAATGGAGACAACAAAAGATTTAGGTACTTTGTGAGCTGCTGTTAATTCTTGAAACTGTGATAGTCATGTCTCTGACGCCCAAGCATAGGCCATGTATTTATTATTACAGGTGGTGGTGTGCTGAAATGATGTGGTTCCTGAGAGGCAGCTCAGATTATCAGTCAATGCAACTATAAAGTGCTGCTGTCTTTATGGAATTTACACACAGTATTTGTCCCACACCTTTGTAAACAATATTGAGCTATGTTCTGACACCTCTGTAGACAATGTTTTAGTGATTGCATATTGTTTGGCTGGCTTACAAATGGTGTTTTAAAGAGATGGTTCACAATGGCTTCAGTCTAAGTAGAGAACTATATTTGGGAAGTATTGTTCTCCTGGACTCGTCAGAGCCTGAGACAGGAACCGGTCTGGAATCATACAAATTGACTGCAGCGAAATGTGGCTAGGAACCATACCTGGCATAAGGGATGGTTGCTGTGGAAATGTGTCTGGAGACAAATAAGAGAGCAGTAGGAGGAAGAAGGAGGCTGAGAGGTAGTTACAATCACAAGAGCATTAGCAGCATATTGTAGGAGGTTATATCACAAAGGCAGTGAGTGATGTCTCTAGAATCATGGAATCATAGAATCACTAGGTTGGAAGGGACCCACTGGGTCAAGTCCAACCATTCCTAACAATCCCTAAACCATGCTCCTCAGCACCTCATCCACCCATCCCTTAAACACCTCCGGGGAAGGTGACTCAACCACCTCCCTGGGCAGCCTGTTCCAGTGCCCAATGACCCTTTCCGTGAAAATTTTTTTCCTGATATCCAGCCTGAACCTCCCTTGGCAGAGCTGGAGGCCATTCCCCCTTGTCCTGTCCCCTGTCACTTGGGAGAAAAGGCGAGCTCCCTCCTCTCCACAACCTCCTTTCAGGTACTTGTAGAGAGCAATAAGGTCTCCCCTCAGCCTCCTCTTCTCCAGGCTAAACAACCCCAGCTCTCTCAGCCACTTCTCATAAGACTTCTCCAGCCCCCTCACCAACTTCACTGTTCTTCTCTGGACATGCTCCAGACCCTCAACATCCTTCTTGTGGTGAGGGGCCCAGAACTGAACACAGTACTCAAGGTGCGGTCTTACAAGTGCCGGCTACAGAGGGAGAATAACCTCCCTGCACCTGCTGGTCACGCCGTTTCTGATACAAGCCAAGATGCCATTGGCCTTCTTGGCCACCTGGGCACACTGCTGGCTCATGTTCAGTCAGCTGTCAACCAACACCTCCAGGTCCTTCTCTTCCGTGCAGCTTTCTAGGCAGACTTCTCCTAGTATGTAGCACTGCATAGAGTTGTAGTGCCCCAAGTGCAGGACCCGGCATTTGGCCTTGTTAAACCTCATGCTATTGGTCTCAGCCCAGCGGTCCAGCCTGTTCAGATCCCTTTGCAGAGCCTCCCTACCCTCCATCAGATCCACGCTTCCACCCAGCTTAGTGTCATCTGCAAACTTGCTGAGGGTGCACTCAATGCCTTCATCCAGGTCATTGATAAAGACATTGAACAGAGCTGGACCCAGTACTGAGCCCTGAGGAACCCCACTTGTGACTGGCCTCCAGCTGGAGTTAACTCCATTGACCACCACTCTCTGGGCCCGGACATCCAACCAGTTTTCAACCCAGGAGAGTGTGCGCCCGTCCAGGCCAGAGGCAGACAGTTTCTGAAGCAGAATGCTGTGAGAAACTGTGTCGAAGGCTTTACCGAAGTCCAAGAAGACTACATCCACAGCCTTTCCCCCATCCAGCAGTCAAGTCATTTTGTCATAGAAGGCAATCAGGTTAGTTTGGCAAGATCTGCCTTTTGTAAACCCATGTTGACTGGGCCTGATCATCTGGTTCTCTTGCATGTGCTTCATGATAGCACTCAAGATTACCTGTTCCATGACTTTCCCTGGCACTGAGGTCAGACTGACAGGCCTGTAGTTCCCTGGATCCTCCCTGCAACCCTTCTTGTAGATGGGCACAACATCAGCCAGCCTCCAGTCTAGTGGAACTTCCCCAGTCAGCCAGGACCACTGGAAGATGATGGATAGGGGTTTGGAAAGGACATCTGCCAGCTCCTTTACTCTTGGGTGGATCCCATCTGGCCCCATAGACTTGTACGTGTCTTGCTGGGCAAGCAAGTCTCTAACCACCTACTTTTTGATCATGGGAGCCACATTCTGCTCCTCTAACTCCTGGGTTTGTACACAGGGGGAACAACTTCCCTTACTATTAAAGACTGAGGCAAAGAAGGCATTAAGTATCTCAGCCTTGTCTTCATCCCTTGTCACTGTTGTTCCTTCTGCATCCAATAGGGACTGAATATTTTCCCTAGTCCTCCTTTTCTTGTTAATGTACTTGTAGAAATAATTTTTTATTCTCTTTCACAGACTTAGCCAGTTTGATTTCTAGTTGGGCCTTAGCCCTCCTGATTTTTTCCCTGCACGATCTCACTTCCTCCCTGTAGTCTACCCAAGACGCCCGTCCCTTCTTCCAAAGCTCATAGCCATTCCTCTTCTTTTTGATGTCTCTCAAGATCTCCCTACTCAAACAAGCTGGTTTTTTCCCCCGTTGGCTCCTTTTCTGGAACATGGGGAAGGCTTGCTCCTGAGTGGGTCACTGTCTGTAGCGACACCAGTAAAGAATAAAGTTATCTCATAACAGAATTCATTTGTATATTGTCTAAGAGTGTGTGTGGATATAATTGCAATGAATCAGTAATCTCAAAGGCTTGAAATTGACCTGGAGGCAATTAGGCCTTGGATGTGGAAGTTATTCTCTTGTTCCAATAGGAAATGAACCTGCTAGAGGACAGGGCAGTGGAAAAGCAAAAGTCATGTGCTATAAAGACTGTGGGACTTGTCACTACCACTCTTAAAAAGAAGCACAAGGTGATGGCAGCCATTGCTCTCAAGAAGTAGGCAATGAAGGTAAACGCTAGTGGGCCAAGTTTTATATTCAAGGAGGTATGCTACACACAAAGACCTCCAATCCGAAACAGTCACACAAAAGTTGTGAAGATATCAGGCATCTCTGTCTCCCACTTTTCTGACCAGTAATAACACAACCAGGAGTCACCCTGAGCTTATTGGAGTAATCACAACACACTGGGAATAAGAGATTAGAGATCCAAGTGTTCCCCTCACTATGTCCCTCTAGCTCCCCTGCCAGGAGGTGTTGTTTGTGTGTGGCTACATAGATGACATTGCCAGGGTCCATCTTATCCCATGTGATGATGTTGAGCATGAATGGATTAGTATCAGGAGAAAGGAGAATATCTTTGTACACCAAGTTGTTACTTAAATGAAGAGATTTCTAAATTCAGGCAAAAGAATGAAAAGGAAGATCCTAAGAGGTATGAATTAGTGTGACCAGCAGAGCAGAGGTTGAAAGATGTAATTATAAGAAAAGTACTGGGCTTAGTAATGAATATACAGATCCAACCTAGGCTGCCAAATTAGGAAGGTCAAGTGGATGAATATTTTATTGAGTGACGAACGAAATCATTCTGAGCACAAAGTTTGGTCACCTGTGCAGATTTTAATTATCCAGACATCTTTGGGGAAAGAGAGGCAAATTTACTGTCCATAAAACTTGGGGTATGCTGTGTTGTCCATGTTATTTTTAATTCCTATATTCTAAAAAAATGAAGAAATGTATTAGAGAGGAAGCTTTTTCTTATGCAATTCTAACTGCAGAGGAAGAACTGCTTCACACGAAAGTTAACTTGAGTAGGTATGACTGAAATGACAGAGCTTACAATCAAGGAACAGGAAGGGCAACAAAGTAGAAACCATGAATCCATTCAGGAAAGTGGACATCAGAGAAGTTAGGGACTTTGTAGGACTGATTCCCGAGGAAACTGGTTCAAAGGAGTGCAAAGGTTTCTTAAGTAAATGACACTAGAAACACTTCAGCAAATTATCACATTGTAAAAGGAATAGAAAAATGGTGTAGAAAATACCAAGTTGGCTACATTGTGAGTTCTTTTCACAAGCCTCAAAGGCAAGGAGAGAGCACACAGAAGTTAGGAACTAAATCAGATAATTCATAGAAACAAGCATGAGCACACAATGACAAAACCCAAGAGGCCAAGGCACAAAATGAAAGCAGATCGCATGGGGCACCAAGGATAACCAATGCAGAGAAAAACAGGCAGGAAAGGATCGCTTGGTTCCCTGTCCTGCAAAAGATGTCCACTCTGGAAGAGTACACAGAGCATTGATTTGATGCACCAGCCTCAAGCCATAAAACTCTACCTGAAATGCTGTAAAAAATCTACATCCTCTTGCCAAAAACTCATAGTTATTTCTGTGCCACAGGAAGAAGGCAGAAGAGGATCAAGCATACTTCTGCCCCAGGACCCTGCAATAGCACAAGATGTCTTGTAACTCCCAGAACGTTGTACAAAAATGCTTCATGCTGTTGAGAGCAGCAGAGGTGAAATGGTCCTGGCTGGTCTGATCTCTGGGACTGAAATTTCCCTACCAAATCCAAACCTGGCAGTGAGGGCATGAGTAGGAGATGGTAGGTAGCATGCTACTTGCTACATGTGCAACAAAGGGGAGATCATAGAATGGAATGGGAAAGCTACAGACGGGACATTTGCAGAAGACCATTCATGAACTGGAAAGCTGGAAAAGGAGAAAACATAGTAGGGGCTCTTAGAAGCTGGCATGCAAAGGTGTTTGAAGTGGTGTACTTGGGCTGTAGTTGTCAGAGGTCACTAATGGCATGAGAGGCTGTGCTGAGCGCTGTTAAGCAGCAGTCTGTCCTGGGATCTGTTACTCATATTTTCATTACTGACTTGGATGTTAAATAATCAATGTGCTAATCACATTTGCAGATTATTCTAGTTTGGGAAGACCTGTAAGTAGTGAAAGAATGGAATTGAACTATACACGATGGCTAAAAAACTGAGAAATAGTATTGAAAATATTAAATTCATTAAGAAGGAGCATAAAGTGCTATGTATGGATGGCATAGGCGCAGGACAGGAGCAAGTGAATAGATAGTATCTCTCTATGAACAGACTTAGTTTTTATAGTAGATCATTAAATGAGCCATAGGCCACTCCATTAAGGGTGAATAACATCCAGGGTTTAGACGACAGCAGAGCCTGCAGTGCAAGGAGGTTATCCATCCCCTCCAGCAAAGAAGGAGTCAGTTAGAGGGAATTCAGAAAACAGAAATGTCAGCAATGAGAAATAGAGAAAGCAGGGTTTGTGAAGAAAAAATTGAATGAACAAGGGAAAAAAATGGAAAGACTATCTAGAAAAAAAACAGAAATAAGCATAATAATCTGTTAAATAGTTCAGAGCTTCAAAGTCCTTTATATAAAGCCTGTTTAACATCAATAGGAATTGCTTTTTTTCATTTCCAATTACCATTTATTTTTATTTTTTTACTTTTAACAGATAAATTGCTGTGAGAAGAAATGAGATCTTATTCACATCTACCGTGGAGTCACCAGAATCCATTTGCATAAAAAATGAATCTAACCCACATGTCTCAGATGCCATCTGAGCCAGGCCTTGAGATTAGGTACACAGAGGGATGTAGATGATCTTGTCTGCCCTTGTGGCTCAGGCCTAGCCTGGGTTACACGCTTGAATCCTCTGCGTGCTGTCTGGGACCCACTGCAGCCAGCATGCTGAGCAGGAACCCACACAAATCAGCTAGTGAGAAATGCTTTAAAGAGCAGCATATCATGCATTTTACTTCTTTTGGAGCTTAGGCTCTTAACCCAGGCTGTTGTTCCTTTCAACAACATAGCAAGAGGTCACTCTCATCTTTTATCACACAGGCTAAAAAAGAGCAAGAGGTTGTGGTTGTCACAATAACCCTTTGTCCTCTAAATCAGCGGCTAAAGCACTTCTCAGGACACAGGTTGTTCAAGACTCTTGCAAGACGGTACCCTGGTGACGGAGCTACTGCTGAGACTAGACACTCCTCTGTTTGCTGGGTCACACACACAAAAAAAGCCTTCAAGGGTCATTGTGTTAAGGACCATGATGCTCTAATCAGGTGCATGGGCTCCTCACATGGGGAGACAGAGACTTAGCCTAGCTCTCAGGCTTGCATATACATTATACATATTTTATCATTTTTTATGATGATAAAATTATTCAGTAGCTCCTAGAAAGAGCCTGAAGCCAACCTGCACAGGTCTGTGGGGATGGCAACCCTTCTAACCATTTGCAGAAGAAGGGATTTAGAGGTCTTAAAGACTTTATGCACCTTAAACATGATGTGGGGAGAAACTTTTTATTATCTAGCCCCTACACGAACGTGGACTGGGTCCTTGCCTTTGGATGACATGAATAATCCTATTCAATGCAAGAACTTCAACAGAAAAAAAAGTAAACCATTTTCACAACACATTCTAATTCACCGAGCAAATCTTAGCATTGTCCATGCATAGACTGCAAGACAATCAGTCAAAAGAGTAATTAGAAAAATACAGTTAAGTATGAAATTATTCCTAATTATAGATATTTATATGTAATGAATGCCTGATCAAACTTTCAAAAATAAAGAAAAAAATAATAGCATATCAATGGCTTTGGGTGATATCCATGCCTTTACCACCTGACCAATGTTCTGAAGTGGCATTCATGACTCTCCTAGGGGTTTTGTTTTCAAGGCTTAGTCCTGTAAATGCTGTTTTATGTCATGAGGCACTGAGGCTGTCAGAGAGGTAAATAAATGTCATGTCCATTAGTGAGTGCCAACAGCAACTTGATTGCAACAAAGCCTCAGTTGTTGAATGTATTTATGAATACCAACATTATTTATTTTGCTCCTGGAATTCTGAAATCTCTTCTGTTTTGTTTATGCACATGCACACGCATTATATATAATATGTATAGAAAGCACAAAGAGAAATCTGGAATATTTCCCTCTGCAGTGTGATGGAGTTCAATTTACTCAACAGTTGTGTGACCCACTTGATTGTGAAGTCCCAGCACTTTCATTTCTGAGTGGTATACCTACAAGAAGTCATGAAGAGATGAAGGAGTAGAGCATTTTTGTATAGTAAACCCATAAATATGGGCAATTATGAAAGAGAGTATCTTGTGTAGAACAGGTAGCATATTAAAATTTTTTGTTACTTTTTTTCATCTTTCTTCCTTTTCCTTGTTCTCTTTTATAGGAAGTTTTCTTCATCATAAAGCCCGAGAGCGCTCCACACTGCATGAGACAGTCCTGAATCTTCATGTAAATTTATTTTTTAGGATGTGTAAATATTTTGGTCTTCAAACTCCAAGGCTTTAATTCCATGTTTTATGCATCCACTACTGATGCAGAAAGAGCGTTGTAACTAGTTTCTAACTTATATCTAAAGTAGAAATTTAAATACTGTATGGGGAATTCCATTTCGGGTTTGGGTTTTTCACTTATAAATGCATTCCAGTAATTCAGTCTGTAATGTTTTGATTATAGTTGTTGTTTTCTTAATACTAGTAAGCATGTGAAATTAACTGTTGCTTTTCTATGTTGTTTAGACACGCTCGTGAACAGCCTCCTCCACATCCTCACAAAATGCATCCGAGTTATGGTCCTGGGCATCACATTCATGTGCTCAGACAATGTCTTTCCATCCTCAACTAGTTCTGGTGAGATCCTCTTGGTTAGTGGTCTTGGATTTTTTTGCAGTTCTTGATCACAAATGTATATTTCTCACATTACTAACCGCAAACTCAGGTGTTAGAACAACCTGAGCCATCTTTGAGCAGTTTCTCATCAGTGGCATAAAGTATTTAAGAGCATTTTGCTGCTCTTTCTGTTTTTACAGACTTTATCTTTTGTATTTTCATGAAAGCTTCATCTCATATTCAGAGTAATACCTCCTACTGAAACCAATGAATGCTTTCATTGTCAGTAAGGCAGACCCACAGAGGAGCTTAACTAGTAATACAAGTTTTCTTTTTGGCTGGTTTTGTGATTCATGTTTCTGTATGTTCGTACTTAGAAGGAAGACTTGCTAATGTGATTTTATGTGAGCTACCCAGTTTGATGGGGAGCCCCTAGAGCTCTTTCCTGTGCCCAGCTTTATTGCAGTACTTTTAAATCTATTGGACTGCCTCCATTAGAAAAGTCACGTCTGACTTTGTGTCCAAAGACTCATATTTGTTTATTAAAATGTTGCACTCAAGTCGATATTCTGTAAGCATAGCAACCCAGTCAGGATTTGCCTGTAACCTATTGGCATTATGTTCAATAGCATGATCCTGACAACAGATTTATTGCAACATTAACACTATGTCAGGTAACATCCTTCCTTTAGGTCAAATTCTGATCCATTTTACTGCAATTAAATCATGTAGTTTAAAGGGCAAAATTTGCCCTTAGAAAAGTGTATTTCACTCTGTTGGTCCCTTATGCTTTTTTCTTAAGGCTAAACAGAGTTTGCACAGATACTTTCTTTCCAATTCACCAGTCTTACTTCCCATGTTGGCTATTCTATTTAACCTTGAATAGATGCGCCAAACTGCTCCCAACATAGTGGGGTTTCTATACTTCGTAGGAGGAAGCCCCAGATGCTTCTTCCATTGTATGACAACTACACAACTCCATAACTATACTTGACTCTGTTTGGTCAAGATGAATGGCATCTTAAAAAATTCCATCCTGTACTGTAATCATTATAAACACGTGGACAGCCCCTTCTTTACCTTTTTTAGTCATGACTTTTGCCCTTTTTTCTTGATTGATAAGTGACAGCTTTGCATTCTGGACCTTGAGATATATATTTACAGTAGTCTAAGAAATTTGTCCTTAATCAAAGGAGGCTTGACTTGCCAGAACATCTTTAGAATATTATTGAGTAACTCATTAAAATGTTAATAGCTTCTGTCAGGATTTATTGATCCTGATGTCAGCTTTTCTCAGAATAAGAAATAAAGCTGATTTTTATCTTGGCTTTGGACCATGCTGAGTGATCAGTATTTAAACAGAATAATGAGAAGTGCTTGAGTAGACTAATTGGCATCTAGCACATGTATCAGTTCTGAATACAGACAAAGCTCTCCAGATATATGAGTGTATTTTGTTGTGGTGTGTGAAATAATATGTAATATAAAGGAAATTAAGAAGACACTTTATTTGGATTATTTTGACAATTTTTTCTGCTGAAGTAAATAGAGGCAATACAATCACATCAAATATTGTCTCTTGGATAAAATAGAGTCTTTTTTAAATAGCTTAGTAAAATAAAAGTATGTGTCCTTGTTGTTCATTGCATCCTAAGTTATACAAGTTAAATAATGATCAAAAACTATTCTAATTAATTTCTTTAGGACAAACACTTGATACAGACTATTTTCTATTGTTGTCACATTATTTTGGTTATATGTGGAACTGAACAAAAGACTGACTGACAAGTGAAGGAGAGGGAGAGAAGGGAATTTGTTTTTCAAAGGCAGCTGCTAATCTCAGAATCTTTCCCACCATGAGCAATGTTGTCCAACAAGAGTAAAACAACAAATCCCGTCCTGACTCTAGCAGAGGCAGGATTGTCAAGTGTTAAGATGAATGAAAGAAATAAGAAAGAAGAATCTGTCTTTTATACCTTGCATTAAAATGATTGAGTCAACCTTCATAAGGACACTTGAGTACATCACAAGTATCTTACCTCATGTTCAGTACTTTTAACAGATGGATATAATGTTGTGATACTTTGCTAATCCAAAAGGACCCTGAAGACAGTATATAGAAATCTGTCCCTTAAAGATTTATTTAAGTATCAACCTACAAGGCAATTCCCTCTGAGCCTGGCATGTAAGCACCTCTGTGTCCCATGTAAATATGCTGTCACCTTGTACCTGGAAGGTGACAGTCATTTACTGGCAAAAAGTTACCTGGTTGCATATAAGCCACAGCTGGTCAGCATGTGAAAAGGCTACTTAATGTGTCTGTGACAAAAAAAAGGCTCAGCCTTCTAATACAAGAGATTCTTATAAAACCTGTGCCCTTAAAACTTGGGGGGGGGAACAGGGATGGAAACAAAAGAAAAAAAAGAAGTGGGTTATTTAGTAATTTATTTGCAAGATAAGGGCAAGAGCAACTATCAAGAGGGTGGTGGATGCCATGAAACTTTAAGAAATAGGACATCCTGAGAAAGCCTCTTTCTAAATTAGAATGACTTGTCTGGATATTAAATAGAGTCTGCAGTAAAGCAAAATGTACAGGATTTATAGTTATGAGTGATATTGTTATGGACTTGGTCAATTTACCTTTTCATCAGATTAGTCAACATAATAGGAAATATGAAATGGCAAAACAGCTAGATGTCATCACGTGCTTAGTGAATTTTAATCTTCCATTTACAATATTTGAGAATATAATGAAAAATGCTAAATGATGCCTAATTTAAGTGATGCAGTAGTGATTTTCATTAACTTCATTTCACTTTTCTTGTGAGATTTGCAAATAAATTCTGGCATTACTTGCATCCCTTTACAAGGATGAAGGCAACAGCTGTAAGGATGCAAACAAGAAACATTTGCTGCACAGTAAACAGCATGTATTTCTGAAACCTGACTAAGATGAAGCATATTAATTGTTTGTGCATAAACTTCAATCTTAATGACAGTTGTCCAGAGGGACACTTACACAATAAGATCTTCAATATACAGACACTTAAGCTTATGTGTAATTTCAGTTTTATGTGTAATCCTGTTCAATATGCAATATAAAGTTGCTAACGTATGTAAGTGACTTTAGGATCAAGGTCATGGTTTATAGAGTGATTTGAGATTCCTCAGGATAAAAATGCCATCTAAATGTAAAGATACTCTTTGTTAGGCATTAGTGTTTTACAGACAGTAAATTTAATGGGTCTGATTTTCATTTACCTTTACAGTCAGATGAGGGATCTATTTTGGAAAAGTCACCACTGTGGGGGAAGAAAAACAATAGCCAGGAAATTGCTAATGTTAATGTGATGTAAAGTCAAGCAACCATTTCGAATCTCATTTAAACTTTGATTCAGGAAGGGACTGAAACATGCGCTTAATTTTAATCATGTCAGCAGTCCCAGCAGTCAGTGAGAGCACTTGAAATTAGGCGTATTCTGCCTGCACGGAGACCTTAGTCAACAGAGTACAAAATACATTACCATTTCTCATCTGAATTGTCGGTGCCCAGTTCTTAATGGATGGATGGTCTTCTCCCAAAACATGATGACAGAATAGATATTTGATGAAGCAGAAAAACTTCTCTGCAGAAGTCAGTGAAAGGAGATGGTGAGGGGAGAGAGAACCTCATCCTTTGAGGGGCATATATTTTAAAGGGAGTAAGATAGAAGCCCCGGCAAAATCCCTGATGTAGGTGCTCTGAGACATGGAGCATATCACTCTTATCACTCTTCGATGGCTCATACTGGGTACCCACACTCCTGTCTGTCTAGGCTAACCATCTGAAGTAATAGGACACAAATATTTTCCATAGAGATTTAGCTGTCTTCTGCCACCTTCCCCCCCCCAGGTCAACGTGTTGTGTCATATCATTCATCTACGCCAGCAATAAACGATTGCATCAAAGAATTCACTACAACTGTGCAAATCCAAAGGCTACTTCAGACTGCCTTCCTTTCAATGGCACTATTCAAATTATCTGTATTATACTTCATTTTAAGAAATAATCTTTCAAGGCAGCTACTTTGAATGTCTACTCAAAACAATATCCCCTTGTGTATTGAATTTAAAAATAAAGTGTACATTCTGGCTCTCTATAGTACATATTTACAAATAAGACACAGTCACAGTTCATATTTTGCACTTTCATTTTTAAATGCTATGTTTAATCTAGAATTTGATGAGGCGCTTGGGTCTTTTCACAAACAGAGATCAGAAAGAGATATTTATGCTGTTTCTAAAGTAATGATGTGCAACTTAATGTTCTGCACAGCCACTTATGTGTATTTATATATGTGTCTGTATAGAGATATTTTTATGTATTGTGAATGTGTTTATGATTATATCTTTTAAAAAGTTACTTGCGACAGAAAGGATTTACACAATTCTTCAGACTTCTGCATTCTTTTGAAGAATCCATTAAAATAAATTTATTTCTGATACTCAGGGACTTAAAGAATTGTTAGTATGTTGGGGGGGTGTCTTCTTTTTAACTTTTTTTTTCTTAAAATTGATAAGATGCATTTATTTAGCTTGTCTATATTTTCTCCCATTAAGCAACTAGATATTGTGAACACAGCTAAAAAAATGGAACTGGGAAACAAGTGCTTTTTGAACTTTGTAATCATCTTCTTTCACAATCCAGGGCAATTTCACAGGTTTTAAGATTGGAAGGGATCATTATGATTTTCTCTTCCCTTTCTCAGAGATCTCTTTGAATCTCCAGCAGGATCCAGGCCACAGGAGGCCACGCCTGTGACTTGTATGTGTTTAGCTTCCTGGGAGTGGTATAAAATCTGAAGGGATAGAAATATGGCTATTGAATCAACATGCTTAGTATCTACCCATCCAAGTTAAATTTAAAGGCATCAAGTTATGAGAAATTTATCATATTCCTTTTTAAATATAGTCTTATTCCTAGATTGAACTCTACATCATGCAGTTGAATACCACTTGCCTTTGGTATGACAGACAAGGAACCTCCCTGGGATGAGACTTTCTCACAGTACATTTCCAGCAGAGAAATGGGGAAAATAAGACGTTCAGATTCAGTCATTATTTCTAGCCTTGGATCTGCTGCATGACTGTAATGCCAGCCTGATACCTTTCAAAATTACTTTTAAAATCGCAGAGAAGGTCTCCTGCAGTTGTGGGAACCATATTCAGTTGAAATTTAATTGCGTACAAAACATATCACGTATTAATGCAGGACTACTTTAGACCACGTTATTTCATTTTCTGCTGTTCCCAGGCTTCCACGTAAAAACTCTCTCTCTTGATTAATTTCAAAGGTTCTAGTTAGGAGCAGTTACAATGTTTCTTCAGAATGTTATCATTGCAGGAGATTGGTCCATTGTCCCTATCAGCGCTGCAGAAGTTTCTACCTCTGCCAAGGTCTGGAAGGTCCATGGAAACTGACTGAAAAGCTCCACAGTTTAAATTAAAAGTAAATCTCTACCTTCATTTAGTGATTTATTCATCTTGATCCTTATGTGGATAGGTATACAAATCCTACTGAAATAAGACTTAAGCAAAAACACAATAAAATGCTCCTGGTAAATACTCAGCTGACCATGTCATGGCCCATGCATCTTGGTAATCATTCACTACTTAAACTCAACTTCAAGGCCAACAAATAATTTTAGAAGACTTTTTAAAAGTATTTTACCAGAAAAGACTGTGAACATTGAAATTGCACGGAACACAATTAGAGATAATAAAATATTCCCCGATAAAAATATTACAAGAGTATTTTTTATTTCACCCCGTTTAGATAAAATTTCCTTTGAAAGTTTCTATCTTCCATCTAACCCAAAAGATTGGATTTTAAGTAGTTCCCCAATAACAACAATACATCTGGAGGGGCAGCAGGAAAGAGACCTCCTTGGGGAAAACACCTATGGGTAAAAATCAGTGGAACACGCAAACAGGCAGGTATCACGGTGGGATTCTGCTACAGATCATCTAGCCAGGAGGAAGAGGCTGACGAGATAGTCTACAAGCAACTGGGAGAAGTCTCACAATCACTAGCCCTTGTTCTTGTGGGAGACTTCATCCTACCAGATGTCTGGGGGGGGTCAGTGGAATGGCCACCCTGGACTTCCACAGGGCAGACTTTGGACTGTTTAGAAGGCTGGTTGATAAAGTTCCTTGAGAGGCAGTCCGAAAGGGCAAAGGAGCCCAAGAAGGCTAGATGCTTTTCAAGAAGGAGATCCTGGCAGTGCAAGAGCAGGCCATCCCTGTGTCCCGGAAAATGAGTGGGGAAGAAAACCAGCTTGGATGAGCAGAGAGCTTTGTGTGGATCTCAGAGAAAAGAGGAAAACAAATTAATTTTGCAGGAAGGGGCAGGCATCTGAGGAGGACTACAAGGATGAAGTGAGATCATGCAGAGAGAAAATCAGAAGAGTTAAAGCCCAACTAGAACTTGATTTGGCCAGTTCTATGAAAGACAATAAAAAATATTTCTACAAATACATTAACAACAAAAGGAAGGCCAAGGCAAATCTCCATCCTTTACTGGATACAGAGGAAAAAATAGTGATAAAAGATGAGGATAACTTTGAGGTATTTAATGTCTTTTTTGACTCAGTTTTAAGTGGCAACGTATCTCTGGGTACTCAGCCTCATGAACCAGAAGATAGGGAGCAAGAGCAGAACAAGGCTGTCTTGATCCAAGAGGAAAAGGTTAGAGACCTGCTTGGCCAATGAGATGTTCACAACTCTATGGGGCCAAGTGGGATCCATCCAAGGGTATGAAGGGAGCTGGTGAGCTGGTGGAGGTGCTCACCAAACCCCTTTCCATCATCTACCAGCAGTCTTGGCTGACTGGGAAAGTTCCACTTGGATGGAGGTTGGCAGATGTTACAGCCATTCACAAGAAAGGTCGGAGGGAGGATCCAGGGAACTACTAGTTTGTCAGTCTGACCTCAGTGCCGGGGAAGGTCATGGAACAGGTCATCTTGAGTGCTATCATACAGCACACACAAGACAACCAGGTGATCCGTCCCAGTCAACATGGGTTTATGAAAGACAGGTCCTGCCAAACTAACCTGATCACTTTCTATGACAAGGTTACCCACTAAATGAATGAGGGAAAGGCTTGGATATACAGTGTTTCTCACATTATTCAGCTTGAGAAACTGGCTGCCATTGGCTTGAACAGGCACACCCTCTGCTGGGTTAAAAACTGACTGGATGTCCACGCCCAAAGAGTGGTAGTAAATCGAGTTAAATCCAGTTGGAGGTAGGTCACAGGTGGTGTTCCCCAGGGCTCAGTGTTGGGTCCAGTTCTGTTCAATATCTTTATCGATGATCTGGATGAGGGCGTTGAATGCACTCTTAGTAAGTTCGCAGATGACACTAGGCTGGGAGGAAATGTTGATCTGCTTGAAGGTAGGGAGGCTGTGTAGAGAGACCTGAACAAGCTGGATTGATGGCTGAGACCAGATGTATGAGGTTCAACAAGGCCAAGTACCAAGTCCTGCACCTGGAACACAACAACCCTGTGCAGCACTACAGTCTTGGGGAAGAGTGGCTGGAAAGCTGCCTGGCAGAGAAGGACCTGGGAGTGTTGGTTGGCATTCGGCTGAATATAAGTCAGCATTGTGCCCAGGTGGCCAAGAAGGTCAATGGCATCTTGGCTTGTATCACAAACAGCAAGGCCAGCAGGACCAGGGAACTGATTGTGCCCCTGTGCTTAACACGAATACTGTGTTTAGCGTTGGGCCCCTCACTACAAGAAAAGGATTGAGGTGCTGGAGCACATCCAGAGAAGGGAACAGAGCTGGTGAAGGGCCTGGAGAACAAGTCCTGTGAAGAGCAGCTGAGGGAACAGAGGCTGTTTAACTTAGAGAAAAGGAGGGTGAGGGGAGACCTTATCACTGCCCACTACAATGTGAAAGGTGGTTGTAATGAGGTGGGTGTTTGTCTTTTCTCCCAAGTCTTAGGGACAGGTGATAGGATGAAAGGAAATGGCTTCACATTGCCCCAGGGGAGGTTCACATTGGACATTAGGAAAAATTTCTTCACTGAAAGGGTTATCGGGCACTAGAACCAGCTGGTCTGGGAGGTGGGTAAGTCACCGTCCCTGGAGGTGTTTAAAAGATGATGAGATGAGGTACTCAGGGTTATGATTTAGTAGTGGACAAGTACCTGCTGGACTCAAAGATCTTTTCCAGCCACATGATTCTATGGTTCTAAAGAATGCATTTTTCTTTATAGGGGTATATTTCCTAGGATATCTAGATTAAAATGTGCTGGAAAAGCCTATGAAGCTCAATTGTATCTGCTCTAGCAAATATGCTGTTGATGGCTCAAGTAGAGGGCAGTGTGTCAGATGTTTTGTTTCCTAAAAATACTTGAGAGCTTGTGCCCGTGACTTTGGGCATCTAAGACGAAATCACCGAGGTGGAACACTGCTGTTTTGTTTGTGACACAATCCTCCATCCCTGGAAACATTCAAGGTGGGGTTGGACAGGGGTCTAAGCAACCTGATCTGTTTGAAGATGTCTCTGCTCACTAGAGCGGGTTCAGACTAGATGATCTTTAAAGATGCCTTCCAATCCAAACTGAGATTCTCTGATGTGTCACTAATAACAACATCACATGAGCCATCCAAGCCACTCATTTTTACTCAAGTAATCTAACCATTTCTAACAGTAAGACATAATTTCCAAAGGTATTTCTCCTTCTCTTCTGGTTGCATAGGTGAGGTAGGGGATAGAGGCATGTTTCATTGGATGCTTACAGCAACCAAGCAGAGAAAAGCAACACTAGGAAAAGCTGATTGGTTTATTTTACCCACTATCTCATAAAAAGTCGTAATTGACATTTTGATGCATGACATGTTGCATTCTTTCATAACACTACAGTAATTGAATACACATGAAACTGTAGTGCACTGGGTGACCCTGGAGTGTGCCACACACCTGGAAGTAGTGAAGTTCAATTAATGTGTCATTGCTACTAATAACAGCTACCAGTGAGAACCTCCAGCCAGTTGCTACACCAGAGGAAACAGTAATCCTTGTATTTAGAGAGACAGTATACAGTAAACACCAAGAATCTATTGTTTACGTGCAGAGCTGTTTTGGATCAACAGTTAAAATCTCGTTCTCTAAGTAACATGGTTTTTAACCTGTCTTGTATTTGTCTAGATTTGTATGCAAAAATTTGCAGATACTAAAATAAAACCAACTGAAAGCCAGTAGTAGACTAAAACAAATGGTATTGAGACAAAGGTACATGCAATAAAAACAGGACATAAGTCACACATTCAAGCAGAAAAATCTATATAAAATAGCCTTCAGAAGTCGATATTATCTGTCAAATCCCAGGAAATTTACAGTTAAGAAGTGAAACTCCTTCCCTAACTTGCCTTATCGTTAAGATCAAGTTATCAAAAGTCCTCCGTTAAGCATATGCAAATATTAATGTGCATACACAAACACTCTGAGTATTTTCTTCCTTTGGTTTACAAAACTAGAGGACATCGAAACTGAAAGTGTACATCTGCAGTGGATCAGAACAGAAGCCACAGGGCTGGTGTTTTCCTTTGTAACATTTCAACATCAGATCTGTCAGGCTCTTGAGACAAGTTATGTGTCCTAGGTGCTGAACCTAAGAAATTATTAAACTGTTTAACCAAAAGCTCATAGGAAAGGAAAGATCCCTCCAATATGGCCTACAACATGTCTGTCCTCACTAGGATTACAGAGTAGAATATCGAGTTACAAACATTACATCATTTGAAAAAGCCTCCACTGACTGAAAGCCATGTTAATACTGAGGACCATGATGTTGATTCATGAGGAGTTTAGCCTCTTCACAGGAACCCTGTTTGCAGTATCAGACCTGTGCATTTTTACTGGTGTTGACACACATCTCAGAGGAATTGTAGTTTCTGGTTGAGTAATCTCCAGAGATAAAACATCTTATTGAAAATGGGTTTGACCTTCTGCAGAGCTCCACTCTTCTTCTAGCAGCTATCAACACCACATCTATTTTATTCCTCCAATCATGCTGTTCTCTCATCTTACATTTGTCTAAGATTTATCTGTCAGCTTTATCTCTCCCTAAATTCATTTCAGCTCTCTAGCTGATTCTCTTAGGCATTCATGATAAGTAATATTCGCTGTTCTTCATGGTCCTCTTTCCCCTCACTTTGCTTCTATATGTCTTAGTTTAAAGTCTGTCCCACTGACCTGCCTGAAATCCCATATTTTTATGGAATTAGGGTACAAACTTCCATAGAAATGGGTCTCTTAACAGTCACTAAAGCACTGGTAGGCAGTCGAGAGAATATTTGTCTTGTATTAATTGCACAAATATTCAGCTCAGTCTAAGATCCCCTCCGTTTTTTCTGAACTATCTAGTTCACGCTGCATGTGTTCAGAGGGTTAGAGGCATCAGTGTAATCAATCCCACTGTGAGTATTTGCACTGTCTGATACTTGCAATCTATTCAGGGTAAACAGTTGTCTGCCAATCCCCACTGCAGGAAAGTTTCCCAAGATATGCTAATAACATGTCTCCAGTGCTGGAGAAAGCCTGAAGTGGAGAGAGATTGGAAACAAAAAAAAAAAAAAAATACAGAAAACGTTCTCAGTTCAAAATGGAGGAAAGAAGAGAAAAACGCTTTCTGAATTTCACTTTTATATTGAGTAGCAGGAGGCAAAGAGACTGAAGACTTTATGAAACCATTCACATGATAAAATGAGTGTTTGGAGACAAAAGTACGTACCAGATTCTGTTGTCTCTGCCGTTTTCTTCGCTCACAAAAGAAATACATTGCATTTCTGGAAATGTAAGAAAATTCTATATAGGTTTTAGGGGAAAGAGAAGTGGAGGTGAGGGTGTCTTTCCATTGCAGCGTGGTGGCCACCATCTGGGAGACTTAAGCCCAAGAACTGTATTTGGCTGAGGTTCGTTGTATGGAGATGGTTATACGAGAACAGATCTCAGGAATGTTCAGAAATTCATAATAAGTCGGATCGGAAAACAGTGCAGTGATTTTACATATTGCTCCATAGCAACATGAAAACAGATTTCTCTTGGGGTTTTGTAGATATGAGAATATAAAAAAAATTTCTTTGGAGACATAAAGCTAGGTGTTGAAGCTACTTGTAAATACTCGAAACCCTAACATCATTTCCAAACTCAGTGTTAGCTACTTATACTGCTATGGGATTGGGCCCTTCCAAAGACAATGCATAAAAATCCTGAGCAGTGAAACGCATAAGCTGGCCACAGGGAGTGGGATCATTCTTACAGTCTTCTTCCTACCTTAGGCTTAGACATCTTCCTCATTGTGAGGTTTCCTAACTGGGATTTTCTTCTAATCTCTTCATATTTTTTTTTTTATTTCTTTGTTTGGTTTGGATTTTGAGGATTTAGGAGAAGCAGCAAAAGAAAACATTGTTTAAGCTTTAAGACTGGAGGCAGAACAGCAGTTTTCTTCATCTTCCTGTCATACCACAGAGTGGTCCTAAATTCATTAAATAAGGGGAACATTCAATTACATTTGAGGAAATTCAAACTTTAGTCTCCATCTTCTCAGCAACAGAAGGATATAAGTAGGGCTGAAACTTGCTGTCCTTCAGGTTCATACAGGGCTGCTGTTCCCAGAAAAACTAAGGGAAAATAATAATTAAAAAAAAGAACATAATTCTGGTCTGTTTGCAGGGCAGTTGGCTGAGAGAAGGGAATCCTACACTTCATCCTGTTCCAAAGACTTCTAATGCATTCTTGTGCAATATCTGTTCCCAAATAATATACATTTAAAACAAATAAAAAACCCTTGGAAAAGACATCAAAGATTTGTTCCTTCTCTAGTAAATCTTGATTCTTATATGCGCAGTGAAGTCAATTCAGTAGAAGAGTACCCTGCACACACGCTCAAGTATACAATGGTCTCAAACCTCTTCACAGACAAGTGTTATAGTGCTTGCACGGCAAGGTTTTGGTAGTTAGGAGGCTGCGTGGGTGGCTTCCATGAGAAGCTGCTGGAAGCTTCTCCTATGTCAAATAAAGCCAATGCCAGCCAGCTCCAAGATGAATCTACCACTGGCCAAGGCTGAGCCAATCAGAGATAGTGGTAGCACCTCTTGGATAACATCTTTAAGAAGGGTGGCAGGGGGGAGAATCTGTGCAACGCCAGCAGCCGCCAGAGAGGGGTGAGAGCATGAGAGAGAAATAGCTCTGCACACACCAAGGTCAGGGAAGAAGGAAGAGAAGGAATTGCTTCAGGCACTGCAGCAGAGATTCCCCTGCAGTCCGTGGTGAAGACCATGGTAAGGAAGGTTTTCCCCCTGCAACCCATGGAGGGTAACACTGGAGCAGATATTCACCTGCAGCCTGTGGTGGACCCCACACCAGAGCAGGTAGATGCCTGAAGGAGGCTGTGACCCTGTGGGAAGCCCACACTGGAGTAAGCTCCTGGCAGGGCCTGTGCACCCATTGAAACAGAGAAGCCCATGCTGGTGCAGGTTTGCTGGCAGGACTCATGGCCCCATGGGGGACCCATGTTGGAGCAGTCTGTTCCTGAAGGACTGCATGCCATGGAAAGGACCCACACTGGAGCAGCTCATGAAGAACTGCAGCCCATGGGAAAGACTCACATTGGAGAAGTTTGTGGAGAACTGTATCCTGTGCAAAGAACTCCATGCTGGAGCAGCGGAAGAAGGTGAGGGGTCATCCCTCTGAGGAGGAAGAAGCAGCAGAGACAACACGCGATGAACTGACTACAATCCCTATTACCTGTTGCCTCGCACCACTGAGAGGGAAGACATAGAGAAAATTGGGAGCAAATTAAGCCCAGGAAGAAGGGAGGGGGTGGCAGATGTTTTAAGATTTAGATTTTATTTTTCATTATCCTAAACTGATTTGGTTAGTATGAATTAAATTATTACCCAAGTGAAGTCTGATTTGCTCATAACAGTAGTTACTGAGAGATGTTTCCTTGTCCTTATCTTAGCCCACAAGCCTTTTGTTATATCTTCTCTCCCCTGTCCAGCTGAGGAAAGGACTGATAGAGTGATTTTGATGGGCACCTGGCACCCAGTCAGGATGAACCCTCCAAAACAAGAGACCTGTAATTGAATCCCTTTGGATGAAGGAGGGAAAAGAGTCTGGAACCTCACCATCATATCTGACTAATCTATCTTTTGTATAAAATGAGACTTCTCCTGTTGATCATGAAGAGGAAGAAGCTTTCAGCATATTTTCACAGTGTATTCATTGACTGCATTTTACATGGATCAAAGGAGAGAAGCAGAGAAATACTTGCTTCCTAGGTCTACTTTAACTACCACACTAGCTCCGCCCTGATGAGGCTGAAGTGTGACTATGGGTGTGCTTGGAGAGCTGAAATGATGAAAAATTGGCTTTAAATGTGTCCATAATTAGCCAGCAACTGAACACACTGCTCAGCATTCCCATTTTAGACTTCAGCATCTGCATTCTTCCTTAGTCCTTTTCTGGATCTGGCCTTGAGCTCCAAAATTGAGAGCACATTCAAATGTCATCCAGTGACTTAAGTGTCTAATTCATTGGTATTAGTGGGTCTTGAGGATCAGATTTCAGGATCAGTGTCTAAAGGCCGAACAAATCATTTTAGAGGGCAGTATTTTCTGAGTATCTTTCTGATGTTAGCAGAGACTGAACTTAGGTCGTCTTTGTTCACTTAAGTTTGAACATATCCCAAGTTCCTGTAATAAAGCATGGAAACCTTTATAATATGAACCCTGACAAAAGGAAAAAGGCATGTGAAGTTATAGCCAAAGCTGGAAACATTAATGAGAAATAGCAGCAAGTTCCCACACTGAAAGCACCTCAACTCACAGATAGGAGTGGCCCCTGCCCATGCAGGGGGAGTGGAACTAAATGATCTTTAAGGTCCCTACCGATCCAAACCATTCTATTTTCTATTGTATGTTTGCTGAAGATTAGCAGTTCATCTACAAAACCCACTGGTGTGAGTCTGTTGAAGGATAAGTTATTGATATATCCAAAATGCCTTGTATGCCCTTGCAGAATGTTTTTCAAATGTTTCAGCATCAAGTGTAACTGCATTGTGGTGACTACTGTCCAAATGGCATAACTTTTCAGTCTCACTGCTACTGCGGAATCTCATGGTGACCAGATGAAAACAATTGTCTGTTTTTAAATTGGAAAACATGAGCAGAGACAAGGAACACCTTTTGCATTTTTCCTTTGGTGAAGTCAGCCCATGCGCGCTCCTTACACACTCACAAAGCCTTAACTCTACGAGGATGAAGGTTGGGAGATTTGCAACCCATTTCAAACAAGACACCATGGTATGAGGCGCTTCTCTGCTTTGCCTTTGGAACCAAAAGGAATCACATCCTTTGAAACCACACCACCAGTTCCCCAGAGGCTGAGCTTGTGAACCCTCACTTTTCCCATCTCCATGCCAAACTTTCCCATCAGCTCAAAGACACTAATGAGGAAACAGACTGCCTCTTCCCATTCTTTTCAGTGCCTTGTCATGGCAGGCTGCACTACTGTATTCCACTGAATTATGTTTAAGCGAATGGCTTGGAGAGTTGGCTGATTTGCATTATTTTGAGGGACGAGGCCTGAAGTTCACAAAAGTAACCTTCGCTAGAATCTCTGCTTCCCCTTTCCACCCTTTCTCCCTTGCAATAACTACAGTCGTAGTCCCATGTGAACAGATTAATCTTGACTTAAATTTCTCTGCCTTTACATGGTAAAACATCTATCTAGAAATAAGCTGCTACATGTGTTACAAAGCATTCAATGGACAAATGCAAAAATATTGAATCAGGATACTACAACAAACCAAAAGAACGGTAATTAGCAAGAGCATATACATTTACTTATGAGTGTGCTTAGAATGTAGTAAAACATCACATAATTATGTATAAGTAGCATTTTCCATCCACCATTTCTAAATCATGAGTAACGTATTTATCAACCTTACCATAAAGTATTACCAATGTTCTTCTGACAGCCATTATATAATATATTGAATGCCACGTAGCATAAAATGCAACCGAAAAAGAGAGATGTTTTTGCATCAGAATTCCTCTATTCCTCACAGATCCATTACTCATCTCCACTAGATTAGTCACACTATTCATATAAGCTGAGGGCCACTGAGAAAACTAGTTCAAGTCACTGAACATAACTTTAAAAAAAGTAAATAAAAATACTTACATTGAGTTTCATGATGTTCAAAGGATTTAAGACAAACAGAGGAAAAATGCTCCACTGTGTGCTTTTCATATTAGGTTTTTCCTATTTCTTCGACCTAGAAGCTTCCTCTCTGTGATTGATATATTCTGTCTCCTGTTCCCAAGGACAGCTTTCACCTTTAAACTATCTACTTATATTAGCAGAAGCAAATGTTTGGTCATAAAAGTTTGGGCATCATAATTAATATTAATTTTCTGAGTTTTATGGAAATACTTTCAGAAAATTCATCAAATTCCAGATACAGTTGGAAAAAAATGAAGCTGGCCTTCACAAAATAACTTTATTCTCCTTAGAAAACTGAAATTGAAAACCTGACCCAAACATGAGCATTTAGTGTTTTTAGAGTAAGACATGTCTTTTACAAATGTCATCCATTTGGATCAGTCCATCAACTCCGACAGCTCCTGCAGTGTTTCATGCCTATATTATCATTGCACATTATCTACAGGCACTGCATATTATGCACATTGTGCACCCTTTTCTATATCACATACAGAAAAAGAAAATAAGCAATTTTACCAGTCCTAAGGGGAAAAAAATATCCTCTTACTTCATTTTTAAACAGCGGATATTTTTCTGGATAGCTAGCTGAAGCTGCTTTTGACAAACTCTAAAAATACTGTCTGTGTAACTAGAAAGAGCATTGAGTTTTCCTTCCCTCCTCTCTGATTAGAAATGGGATCTACGCCCCAGCTGGATATTTCCAGTTCATGCCCAGTAGAAATAACTTTCTGTCCAATTGCCAAATGTTGTCCCATGTGGCCAGCAAAGGTTGGACAATAGCAGTAACACAGCTTCAAGTAAAGAGCTGAAAACGATCCCCTGCAACTGGAGGCCTCAATTCTGCATAGTTTAATAATTCTAGCACCACGATTTAACTTCCTTTTTTCCTTTCAAGTGTTCAGTGCAAATTAATCGTATTGTCAATGCTTACGTTTCCTACCTTACTTATTTGTAAAGACATGTTCAAGTGGCATACTAGAAGGTTGATCCTGCGGTCTATACTTAACTAGTAATCCTCATGCACACTAGTAACCCCACTGAATATCAATATAAGGTTGTGGTGCCAGGGAAAGTTAAACAAATCCTGAGGAATCTGTTTTATTAGCATTTATAGGATTTGTGAATGTGAGCGTGTGTGTGTATACATCCACACTTGGGAACAGTAGTTAGAGGGAAAAAAAATATAAGGGATTCCTCCGGGGACGATAAGGGCTGCTAGTTCTTGAGCTCATACCAATGCTGATGTTGCAGACCGTAAATGTTAAAATATCTGATGATATTTTCTTTCCTGAGGAAGTCGGTGATATTTCTCACAGTTAATACGTTAGCTAAGCAGCACATCAGACAAAAAGTTAAGACCTGCACTGTGCTGGGCCCCGCAGCCCTCTTTTCTCCAGCCTGGACCCATTCAGCATCGCGTGTGTTACACGAGCGTGTGAGACTGAGAAACACGGGAAAACTATTGCACACAAAAGTGAAAGATCGAAGCCACAGCCCTGTAAAGGCGTCTGTCGCAGGAGTCGTGAGGGTGACAACTGGGACTGCTTTTATGTACACAGGTGGACTGCAAGTCCCGGCCTACCACCTGCCCTCCCCTAAGCCCTTCTTCCCCATCCCTATTCCCACCGAAACGTCTCCAAACCGCGGCGGAAGCCCCGCCGCCGTTCCCGGCCGCCCGGTTCCCAGCGCCGATGGACGGAAGGGGAGCGGTGGTGAGGCTGCCCGCCTCATCGCACACCGTCCCACTGACCGCCCCACACACCCCCTGCCACACGCTCTGTGCCTCTCCTTCGGGATTCCCAAATAAAAAGGCATTAAACCGCTCGTTTGGAGCGGCTGCTTCTCCTGCGCCTCCTCCTTCCTCCAACCCCGGGATCTCGCCTCCGCGCCCCGGTGTAAATGAAGCCGCTGAGACTCGCCCCCACGGCAGCCCTGCCGCACTCCTCCCTCCCGCCGGGAAATGCCCCCATGTCGCCTACCTTTGTGACCCCACCTCCACGCACCCCGCGGCGTTGTCTCCTCCGCGCCAGCCCCGGTGCTCCCGGCGCGCCGGGCAGTGTGTGACTCGTGGCGGAGCTACCGACAGAGTTTGTTTGTGGGGTAATGGGTTGTTTGGTCTGTTTGGCTTTGGTTTGTTTTGGTTTGTTTTTTTTTTTCTCTCACGGATTTTTCCCCTTATTTTCCATTTTTAGTTTAAACGTTTTTGGGGAGGCAGAATATTCCTCTGCTCACCTGGGAAAGAAACGCTCTCCCTATACCTCCCACCCGGTGAAGAGTTTCCCCCTCAAACCAAGGAAAAGGGTTGTTAAATAATAGTGGTTTTTGTGTGCGTCCAGTTTATGATTCAATAATAGCGTATCGGTGAAATTATGATACGAATATTTAAATAATAAACTGTTTTCTTTATTCTCCTTATTTATTCTCGTCCCTAGTCTGGAGTGTCTAATTAAAACGGACAGAGGAAAGCCTTTCCACGAAGGTCGCTGCAGCCACATCGGACTCACCGAGCTGAATATTGCGTATCCACTTGGATAGGTTTGGGCCACACTTTTGGCAACGTGATTTTTCTTTTTTCTGCCGGGATTATGTTGCAAACGTTCGCAAACCTGCCTGTGCTCCAAACCACAGTAATTTGTTAGAAAAGCAACGTGCTCCTTTCTCCCTTTCCATCTGAGCCCAAATCGCTTGTCCATTTACACTGCTTACAGGACACAGAATTGTACCATATAGTTTCTTTCTAGTGAATGGCGGAGCTTGTTATACCGGACCCGCTAGGACCTGCCTTGAAATAGAGCTACTTTTTCGCATATGTATATATTTATAAACATAAAATATTTTTTTCCCCTGTACATTTTTTTTTTTACCTCTGCTAACAAGTCCAACTTCTGCAGCGGGAGGAGGTTGTATTGATTTTTTGAGAATTTCCCCGTAACGACGAAGTTTCTTTTCGACTGGTGGGTTTTCCAGATTAATTTTTGGGTTGTTTTGCTCTGCCAAAAGTCCAGCCGGAGCAGAAGTCCTTAAGAAGAGAAACATAGCTGCGGGTTCACTCGCCGACCACATCTGCCGTCCCCAAGCCTGCTCCAAGTGTCCCCCGAGAAGGGATCTTCCCCATGGCAGGGACAGAGGTCTGCTCCCTATTTTGCGGGTGAGAAAGGGCTGTGCAGGGGAGTAAAACGAGTCACATCACCCGAGCTCACCCGTGCAGCCGCTTCCCTCGGGTTTCCTCGACCTGGAAGCCAGCTCTAAGGGTAAATCCCACCCAGGGCGGCGGGACAGAGAGCCTGTTCCCGATCCCCGCGCTCCTCCCTGCAAAAGCCTCTTTCCTCCTAGACGGGAGCGCCACCGGGGACCGGAGCCGGGAGGCTCGGGTGGATTTGGGACGGGGCGAGAGACCCATCGGGGCCCCCACTCCTTGCCCCACGTTTCAAGCAGCAGAGAAAGAAGGTGTCCCAGCCTCCCTCCTCGCCATTCCATGGGCGCGGTGAGGTCACCGGCTTTCCCAGCTCGGGCAGCCCGGGAAGGGAGAGCCAGGGCGGCCGCGCACGTCCCGCCCGCGGGGACGCGGAGGTTAAAGAGCGTGGCCTTTCCCTCGACAACGCCGAGACGGCCCTTTCTGGTGTAATAGGATAATTACAGAGGGGCGGGCGATCTTAAGCAAACACGCTCGCCCGCCGGCCAGGCCTCTCCTAGGGATTAATAGTAAGGACCGGTGCATTGTCTTTTGAAAACGGGGCGACCCCATCCCTCTTTGACGCCCTCCGCGGGTGTGGAGCCGCGTCCCTCCGCTCCCTCCTGGTCCCTCCTTTTCTTCGCACCGATGGTTTTCTCCTCGCTGTTGGAATGGCCAGTTGCAGCCCAGCTGCCCCCGCACAGCCGGGGGTGTGGTGGGGCCACGCGTGTCTGTGTGCAACTGTTCGAAAGCTGATCGCCGTGAGGGTTGGTGTAGGTAGGTGTGTGTCCCCACTCCTGTGCCCTTCGCAGCATCCCGGCTGACTACTACAAGAAGCAGTTACTGATACAAAAAGTGGAATATTTTTTATTTAGGCTAAAGTAGAGTTAAGTTTCATTTAAGTAATTGCCTTCTTAGAAAGACAGAATGTCCCCCTGATAGCATGTTTTCTTCAAAACAGTGTTTTTCCAGACAATATTCATTCTTTGAAGAGGATAACGTCTTGTGTACAGTGTGATCTGCGCTGAACAGATGTGTCTTCTTCTGTAATCACCTCTCTTTGCAGTATCTCCCTGTCTCAAAGGCAAGGTTAAACGGAGAGCTGGAGCCAGCTCCAAATTAGCAAGAGGTTTTACTGCTGGGAAGTTCATAATAACATTAAAATTAGTCGGTGGAAAATAATAGAATATGCATAAGATTTCTGGGAAATTTTATCCATATGCATATGAGTGGCAAATACACTCTGTCCCAGCTCTTGTCTCGCTGCAGACGATTGATGAAGATGGCTCCATCCTGTTGCCCAGGCCTGATAAAGGATGCTCGCTTTCTAAAACTCCAAAACTAGTCTTAGAGAGTTTTATTTGTCTGCATTTTCTGTAACATCCTGGAAGCGCGAAGGACTGCCGTCGGGTCAGGGCTGCGCCAAAGCCGGGCTGGGCACAGCGCCGTCCTGTCCGGGTCCGGCTTCACTGGGACATGGGACAAAGAGCTGGCAGGGAGCCGGGAGCCGGGCTTTGCTGATGCTTTAGCGGCTGCTGTGACAACCTGTGCAAAAGGCCGTTCCAGCCCCTTGAGCGCCCGGTTCTGCCCCCGCGCTGTGCCTGAGGCCGCTGCCTGGAGGCAAGGGTCCCGGGGCGCCGGTAAAAGCCCAGGCTGTTAGGGATTTTCTTCGTCTTCCCCCAGGGGAGCAGATTGGGCCGCTCTGGGGTCAAGCCCTGGTCATGGGCGGCCCGCGGGGCGTCACGTCGGGAGCTGATGGAGAGCGGCACCGGCGGGAAAGGCTGCGGGGCTCTTCGGCAGCGCCCGGAGCTCGGCTCCGTTCTTCCCTTCTCCCGGCACGCAGCAGTGCGAGAGGCCGTGTATAAATTTATACGTGGATGCCTTTGTAATCGTGTGCGTGCAAGTATATACACACACGTGTAATGTATATGTAATATATATATAATGTGTAGATATAGTATAGATGTATGCTATATACACCTATGCATGGGTACATATGATATATGTGTACATATGTACACACTTACATATATATGTATACTCAGGTACATTTTTCCTCTTTAACCAGACGTCAAAACAACAAGGGAAAGTGTTCGGGTGAACACATGGAGGTGCAGTGGGTCTGGAGGAGGGCCCCTTACGTGTCGCAGCCCCACGCGTGTCCGTGCCTCGGTGCCGGGTGGGGGTAGGAGGGGCCCCTCGGGGTCACGGCCGGTGCACCCAGAACGTACGTGAGCGACAGCAGGTTATGGGGCAAGGGGGGCACGGGTCTCCCCGACCACTTAGGGAGGTCGGAGAGAGACGACTCGAGCCGCTAGAGTAAAGGGCCCCCGCCCCCGGCTCCCCCCTCCCCGGCCTCCCGTCCCCTCGCAAGTGCTAATTGCGGCTCTTTTTTCGCCTCGTCTCTATTTGGGTCCCTCGGAGGGCGCTGCGCGGGAGGACACGTCACGGATCCATTATCCCCTCCCCTCTTGAGGCTCTCCTGGCTTTCTGCAGCCTTTGCTAAAGAATTAACTGAGGGGTCCACTTCAGAGCTCCTTCTGCCCCCGAAAAAAAAAAAAAAAGAAAAAAGAAAAAAGAAAGAAAGAAAAAAGGAAAGGAAAAAAAGCGGAGATATCGGTGCTTTCAGGCGAGGAGCGTGGCGGCTAGGATTTCCAAGAGGAGGGGAATTTTACCTTCGATCCTTGCCGTATGGTGAGGATGGCTGCTCCTTGCGGGAGGTGAATGTAGCAAAGCCTCCCTTTTGCCTTTGAAAAGCATGTCTGTACGAAAGAGCCACCGCTTTGCTTTTTAAATGCATGTTAAAATAATAATAATAAAAAAAGAAACGATTCCTGATCTTGCAAACACTTTTTCTTTAAAAGGAGGGGGAGAAAACAACAATAAATAAGTCCAACAAAATCAAACCCGCGCCTTTGCCAGCGCTCGGACTTGTTTGGAAAGAGACAACGCTGAAGTGGCATTGGTCCCGAGGAAAACGGATCCTTTAATTTGACTCCGCATGAGAACTACATCGGGAGCTGGGCGCAGCGGCCGGAGCGGTGGGAGCAGCCCCGCCACGAGCACCCTCCCGCAGCCCCGCCGCCAGCCCGGCCCCGCCGCCGCCCCGCCGGGCTCCGCGCCCCGCCACTGAAGCAGCCCCGCAGCAACGGGGAGGAAAGCGGCCGCAAGACCAGCCACCGCCCGCCCTCCCAAAGCTGCTGGCCGAGAAGGAAGCGTCTGAAGGAAATGCGAGCTTGTGATTTCGGAGCGCTCCAGCCATCGGCTCCCTCCTCATCGGCTTTGACTTTCGTTTAACGGGAGGCTGCCTTGCCGGCTCGTCGTTTCCTCGGCATCTAGGGGTCCGGGACCAGATCATTTTGCACTTCGTTAAACGAGCAGCGCAGTCTTTCTTTTCCTTTCTTTTCCTTTTTTTTTTTTTTCCTTTAAGACACAAAGTGTCCAAATCCTGTTCAGCTTGCTCAGCCCAATGATTTCTTGCGTGGACGCTCTATTTTTAATATTTTATTATTATTCTTTTTGAACGGGGAAAGACTGAGGAGAAGAAATCCTTCAATGAAGGGAACCCAGGGCTTTGCTCCCCGTTGAGGAGAAGATTCGATTGCAGCAGCAGGCAGAGGACCGCCGTTCACGTAGGTCTTTCAGTCTCGGTTTCGAAGCTCTAGATACTGAAGTGTCGGAGCAGAACTGTCTTCTCCCGAGCGGCTTGTCTGTCGTGGTTGTGGCTCAAGAGATCGCCTCCCCCCTTCTCGCACCATTTCTGTTGGTGTTGATTTTGTTTGGTTGGTTCGGCTTTTTTTTTTTTTTTTCCCTCCCCTCTTCCCCTTTTTTTTCCTCCCCTTTTTATTTTTTTTTTATTTTAGTTATTATAATTTTATTCTATTTGAGTGAATTCCCTCCTTTCTTTAAACGAAAACACTAACTCTGAAGCGGAAATCCATGCCCCCCGCAATTCGGAAGAATCGGGTCTAATATGCCAGTGGCATCTTCGCCTTGCAGTAGTCGCGATGAAGGAAAAATCCAAGAACGCAGCAAAGACTAGACGGGAAAAAGAAAATGGAGAATTCTACGAACTGGCCAAACTCCTGCCCCTGCCCTCGGCCATCACCTCCCAGCTGGACAAGGCGTCCATCATCCGCCTCACCACCAGCTACCTGAAAATGCGAGCCGTCTTCCCCGAAGGTAACCATCCCGGGGTCGGGGCAGCATTGCTGTACGAAGTGGGGGGCGAGGGGGGGGCGACCCCCTCAGGCTCATGGTGTGGATGTTGGGGTTGTCCTACGCAGGTATAGGAGTTGGACTAGGTGATCCTTGTGGGTCCTTTAGCTCATTCATTCATTCTATACCCCGGGATGAACCCGCATCGCCCCTGCGCCCAGGGAGGAAGGGGGATGTTTGCAGGGGTTCCCAGCCCTGGGACGAATGGGGATGTTCGTGGGGGTTCCCAGCCCCGGGTGTCCGAAAGGAGCCCCCTTGCCTGGAAAGAGAAGGCAGCGCTGCCCAGGCTCGTCGCGGGGGTGGCATGCGGAGGGGAGAGGGCTGCAAGAAGCAGCTCTGCTCCTCTGAGGCCTAAACCTGAAAACATCTCGCCGCGGCCCCGCGTAGGATAATGGGACACCAGGGAGCCGCGGGGAGATGCGTGAGGACCCCCACCGGGGGCTCCGCCGGGCGGGGTAACGGGGCGGGGAGGGGGGGGGGGGGGGAAGGACAGAGCCGGCTCTTTAATTCCCCCGTTTTCTCCCCTCCTCTGCTTTTCTGCCGGCTCGGCGCTGTCTGCCTGTAGCGAAGAGCGCGGGCTCTGCTCGGCTCAGCCCCGAGAGGCAGGGGGGCAGCACCCCCCGGCCCCGGGGAGGCTCCCGCCGGTGCCCAAGCACGACCTGGGAATACAAAAAAACCAAACCCATTAATGTGGGTGTAGTTGTTGTTTCGGTTTGGTTGGAGTTTTCCGGAGGTAGGGAAGCAGCCTGGCTGAGAAAGCAGCGAGGCCCTCTGCCTTCTCCTGGGGCCGAGGAGAGCGGAGAGGGCCATCTCGAGCCCCCCACGCCTCGCAGCGGGACCAGGACACCGCTTCTCCCCCGGCCGGGCCCGTGCGGGGCAGTGAGCGTCAGTAGCTCCCGCAGCTCCTCTCAGAGCCACGAATCCTAGCAGTTCTCCCTCCTTCTCCCGGGGTTTGGTAGGAAAACACACACACCCCCGACCATCCTCCCACTGAAAGGGCGCACAGCTGGGGGAGGCTTTGGGCCAGTGGAGCCCGTCCTTTCCGTGTCGCCGCTGGGCTGGAGGGAGGCGTGAGGTGAAATGCTGGTTTAGTGTCTGCGGGCGGCTAAATAAAGCCCAACTCCCTTCTTTGCCATTTGTTTGTGCCTCTCCAGACTGGATGGGTGTATGTGTGAAGGAATAAGGAAATTCCGGAGTGGAAGATCTGTTCTCCATCGAGGTTTCTAAGGAGCTTTATTAAAAGCCTGAAAACTAGAAAAGAAAAAAAAAAAAAAAGAAAGAAAGAAAAAAAAAAGAGGGGGCGGGAAAAAAACACTCCTAAACAGAGAAATCTTACTGTTCTGGACAGATAATTTAGTAATTTCGAGAGCAAGTGCTAGCACTGCTACAGAAAGCCAGGGCTCTTTATCGTGTGCTGCAGAAGCTCGCCGAGTTAGCTGAACGAGGGACGCGAGGCTCCGCTCTGCTGCAATTTCCAGCCATTATTTCCCATCGGGAAATTTCCCAATGAGAAATAGCGTGTCTTAATCTAGGAAGGATGTGGGGGGAACGGTGGGGGGAACTTGCCAGCCCTTGCTGGGGGACATGCCCCCGAATGGCTTTGATTTAGGAGGGAAAAAAGTGGCACGTTTCGAGGTGCTGCTGGGTGTGCCCCTGTTTTACCAGCCCTGCTGATCCTCAAGAGCAGCAAGACGACCCTGAGAGCAGGTTTATACCCACAGCTTGGGTGTGTTTTATGTGTCTGTCTTCCTTAAACAGGCCGGGCGTGCGCTTCCGCACACTCTGCTTATTAAGAGCAACGTTTAAATGCATACAGCGAATTCCTGATCTTTCATCGTCTTAAGTACGGATGGAAATACGTTTAAAACCAAAGCTTTGTATCCAGGGATGACAGGCCGGGGGAATAACCGTCTCCAGTCCCCGAGCCATGTGTTTAGTGCCTGGGAGGGTGGAAGGCAGAGGCTGGAGCTGGAGGCGGCTGTGGGGAGTGCCCGCTCTCCGCCGGCTGCGGGAGGGCTGCCCAGCACAGTCCCGCATTACCCTCCCTGCTCTTTCCCTCGGGATTTGTCTGCGTGAGGAGAAGGGAGTGTGTGTGTCCCCCCCTTACCCATGCCTGGCTGGTGGTTTCCATTTGGCTTTTACTAGGAAGGGAGTAGGGGAAGCCAGCCCAGCAGCCAGAGACGGTTACTAGGCAGCAAGACCTGGGGAAAGCGCCCCTTCCAGTATGCTGGACTCGATGATTGGGGGGGACCCAACCCCCGAGGTCCTGAAATAGAGGTGGATGGGTAACAGGCCACCCGGCCACTCCTTGGCATCTGCTCCCGGGGCAGTGGGAGCTGTGCAGCCTGCGCTCCCCCACGATTCTGTCCCTAAGAGGATGCCACCTCTGGTCCAGTGCCCTCTGCCAGCACCGAGGCATCACCCCCGTCAGGCTCAAGGGAGTTTGCTTCTCCTATATCGCGGTGACGGGGGACGGAGTGGGGGGACAGGCCTGTGACGCCTCCAGTATGCGTGCTAGCCCCGGGGGAGCTGCAGCCAGCGTGATCAGAAGTGTTGTCCAGCTACAGAACTGGCTTTCAGCGCTGTCTAGACTGGAGAAAGAAGCGTGTTTTTTAAAACTCCGACGGATAGCTTCCCCCACTCCCTTCACTTCCAAAGCGAGCTGACACATAGTTTAGGCAAAGTTTGAGACCCTCACCGAGGTGTCTAGTCCCAGCGTTTCGACAGATATGTCTCCCCCTGCTCGCCTGGCCAGGGTTTTCCCGAAGATGCGCGTCTGGATCTGAGCTCATTGATCTCCCCGAGGAGGCGCCCGATCAGGGTTTAAGAAGTGAGAGTGAAAGGAAATTTATATTCTAGCTCTTTCCCCCGTTCAAAATGCAAACCCTGAAGGCACAATTTCGTGCTCTGATACCACAGATTTTGCCGTGCGGTTTCGCTCTGACCATTGAGCTCATGAATTAAAGTCCAGGACACAGCAACCTACAGCCTCCCCCGCGCTCCGTCTCTGTTAGGTCATCTTCTCTTGTGTTTTGATTTTTCGCCAAGGCATTTATTACTGTTGAACGAAAATACAGCACGGGGCTTCTGTCTTGACTGTCAGTATTTTAGTTTTTTTCCTAAAGAATGAGTAAATGAAAGAAAGAGACTGGAGAAGAAACCGCGTTTTAAAACCGCCGTTCTCTGTGTCCTGGTTATGGCAGACTGGTTAAATTGTGACCTTCTCCCTCCCCCCTCTCCGAAGCCATTTCCAAAAATGACTGTAAACCCGCACATTTATAGATGTTTAAACCGAATGAGAACTAGCTAAGTAATAAGTGACCTAAAAGATACTGTGCACTACACAAAATAATTGCAATAAAATTACTCAGCGGTAGATCTTAGACCTGTTCCATATTCCGAGGCTCAGACAATAGAAATTACTAGGAGCATACAGAGTTTTCTCTGTCCATATTTAAACCTGACCGTGAATATGTATTTAAACAAAATCGACGCGAACTGCAGCTATTTCATCTAATTTTCATGCGCATTCGGAAGAGGTTCATTAACGCATTAAATAAATAAATAAAGCTCGAGCCGGCGACATGAGTAATCCCTCTATGAAACCGTGCCGCTATTGTAATAACCGCTAATAGTTACATTAAAAGCCTTACTAAAACAAAAGTGTCATTAGGGTTTCCCCGGAGCTGCGCGGCCGTTCCCGGGCGGCGGGAGCCCGCAGCCCCTCGGTGCGAGGGCGGGAGGGCGGGGGGCACGGCCGTGGTAGCTGTGCTTCTGTCCGGGACCTCGCTGTGTTTCCTGCGCCCGCTTTCGGACTCGTTAGCACGAGGTGGAGTTCCTGGTTTGCAGGGAAGGGCCGGGTTTGGGTTTGTCCTGGAAGGCGGTTTTAGTGGTTTTGGGTTTTGTTTTTTTTTTTTCCCCTGGCCTTTTTCATTTTCCTTCCCCCCCCCTCGTTTATTTTTCTTTTTTTTTTTTCTTTTTTTCCCCTTTCCTTCCTGTCTTCTTTTCTTCTTTTAAGCTAAAGCCTTGATTTTTACTTCTGTTGTTCCCATCGCCCATCCCTCGGCCGCTTTTTTAGCCGGTGACGCAGAAGCCCACAGAGGCAGGCGAGGTGGCACATCCCTGCCGAAGTTAACCTAGCGCAGCTCTGCTTCTTTCCAAAGAGACCTCGGCGTCGGAGCCTCCTTGCCTCCAGCAGAGGTTACCCCCCCTAAATCCCAGGGCTGCCTGTCGGATTCAGACCCGTCCCGGCCCCTCGGACTCTCCTGTTAAGTGGTGCGATCCTCTGTGCTATTGGGGCTGAGATACATCTCCTCCCGCTGCAGACGGGGCTTAAGGGCAAGATGTTCGCTCTGCCCCTCGCCCAGAACCCCGCTGCCTCCCCGACTTCCAGGGCTGACAGGCCATCCCCTTCCTATCCAACAGAGCCTCGCCTAAACGAGGGAGCCAAAGGCGGAGGGCAGGGGCTGCCTCCGCCCAGTCCCTGGTGGGTGCTGGGGCTGGCCCCTCGCCGACCTCCTCCTAATTTCCCCCTTGCTTTCCTGGCAGAGGGAGGCATAACCGTCCTGGGGGAAAAAATTCCCCCCCCCTAAGAAGAGGCTGCGCTGGGAATCCAGGTGCTTGTAGTTGGCCCAGGTTACTAGGGAAGGGTGGCTGTTGAATAACGCGGGGGGACCGTGCGCTCCGGGAGAGCCGGGGAATAACACAGTAGACACAAAGGAAATACTCCAAGTTACAGGGCAACCCGATACTTAACATAATACATCTCTAAGTAATTCTTTTAGCAGAATCCCGAGCAGAAAAGCTACCGGGCTTTCAAGTGTGTGTGTGTATACAAATTTATATTTTTAGAGAGCGAAATTGGGAGTTGTTCCCAAATATTTCTAGATCTCATCACAGTTTAACTCACCCCTCTCCCTGGAAACTGGGAAATCGTACGAAGTGACTGTTAAGGTACTTTGAAAAACAGCCAGAGATGTCAAAAGACGGAATGTAGGGGAAAATCGCTCCCGGTTTTGCCGAAGAGAGGGGGAAGCGTTCGTATAAGAATCCCCACGTCTTTCAGAGGCAAAATAGCACGTACTTTGGGGTGCCCTTGCAACACCCCCTCTTTGTCCCTGGGAAGCCACTGTGGCAGCCGAACCTGCCGCCCGATGCCCGAGGGCTTTGGCGGGCACAACTGCGATTTGGCCCGGTTGTTTTCCCCTTAGTGTTGCCTGCCAGACATCTCCCTCTGCCCATCCTGCCCTCCCAGCAGAGTCTCGCTGGGGACGGGACCAGCGGTCGTTACAGACACCAGCAAACGGAGGGCAAACAAGGAGAAAAGGATCATCTCATCCATGCTTGCCGACGGCGGGACGCCAGGAAAGAGGTGGTTGCGAGTCACCTTCCCGGCAGGGCTTGGCCGTGCCAGCTCCTGCACGCCCAGCCCGGCTCCGGCTTTCCGGGCTTAAGGCTACTGGCAGCGCACGGAGTGGCCCCAAAGCCACTGGCTGTGGGACACCCCCTGCCCTCTGGTACGGGAAAGCGGCCGCGATGGGGATCAGCCACCGCCACCGGTGTCCGCAGCATTTGCGGGAAGGATGCGCCAGCTGCTCGCGCGCAGGGAAATCGCTCTCTGGTCCAGTACCTCAGATACTTCGTGCCATAATGGGGCATTCTTAAACGTTTCCTTCGAAATGACCCCTCCGGCACCGCACCGGCTGCACAGCCGTGTCGGAAACATGACAGCCTTCCGCGCCGGAGCCCCCTTCCTGTCCGGGGCCACCCCAGCAAACTCCCACCGCGTTTAAACGATGTAGGAAACGCTCGCTTTGTATCAGCAGCTCTTTTGGCCTCGCTCCAGCCCAGTGAGTGAGAACGTGTGTTATTTACTGGCTAGGCAGGAGCAGCTCGGCTGGGTCTATTGCATCCATATGTTTACAGGAGGTACGCTGCGCGTTTGCAAATCGTTCGGGAGACGAGCTAATGGGAGTTAGTCCTTTATCTGAACGTAAGGTTTCATTCGTTTCGTTTCCATCTTTAAAACGATCTGCTGGTGGATTAAATGATAAAATCATCGGCTTTAAAATAAGCTTCGACGAATGCCAGGCTGATCCACCAAACGCGAGTTCGCCATTGCGACTCCAATTTACAATTTCAAAGGGAACGAATCTGCGGAAGTGGCTTTTTTAGTTCAGGTTAGGAAAGAACCTCAAAAATAGCTTAGATTTTGGGCGATGGAGAGAAACAGTACCTGGCCAGCTGTGATGGACAGGATGGAGATGATTGTCATGCACGAGTGCGGCACAGATACGGTTCGTTCTTGAGGAGCTTCTTGTTGAGTGGCTCAAAGATCAAATCTGCTTCGTCCTTCGGAAAGTTAGGGCTCATTTCAGGACGGTTTTCACACCGCTATGCGTAACCCCTTTCTAGGGTTACAATCCCGTGTTTCGATATTTGCAATTAGTAAATAGAAACAAGGGCAAGCCGTGTAGCACTAGGACTGTCTCTATCGGTTGCATTTGTTACCGTCTCGGGAAGGAGACTACAAGTTTTCTTTGAGATTCTCAAACTTTCCGCCTCAAGGAAAGAAGCGTTTCAGCAGAAAGAACATTTAGACGGGTCATTGAAAGTTAATGAATCTTCTCCAAACTGTGAATTGGGAAACGCCGCAGAAAAGTGCGACTTTTCGTTTGACTCTTCAAAGCAAATTTCCCAACGCTTGGCCAAACACTTCTTTCAGGGGGGATGTCTTTCCCCTACCCACAAGAGAACACAGTTGCGCACTCTGCGCTTCTGCGGTGTGGTTTGGGGGGACCGGCTGGGGGAGCCGGAGCGGCTGACACGGAGTAGGGAGACCGATGCCCCTTCTTGAGGCTGACCTTGGGTGGGTCAGGGGTCATCAAGATCCCCAGGGTGCCCCACCTGGAGCTAGGAGTAGGAGGCTCCTTTGTGCTTGCCCGGGGCGTGGGGCGAGGAGGAGGTGAAACTCGGGGGGAGGCACTGTCTGCAGCACTCTCCGCCGCCCCTCATTCCTCCAGTGGGAGATCCCGTCAACCCCGAGGGACTTCCCAAGAGCGGGCAGAAAGGCTCCTACCTTTTCTAGAGCAGGGCTACCTGCGGACCCTCAGCCAAAACTATTCGGGAGGGCTTCAGGAGGGGCTTTTAGAGCCACGCTCCGAAGCTGGAGCTTAGGGCAGGGCTTTCCACCTGAGTGCCAAGTTCTCCTCCCGTAAGAGAGCAGAGCGGGGTTCCTGCTGCAGGGGTCTCTGCCCCTGCAAGCTTGCGGAGGGGAGTTTCTTTGAAAGCGCCTGGTCAGTGAGAAGACACAGGAGGAAAAGGCGGCGCTGGGCTTCATGGCTGCACATCAGTTTGCAGCTACACCGAAGGTTACCTGGGCTGAAGGGCTCAGGGCTCCGCATTCATGGCAGGCATGTGCGCCCATTTGAAGGGCTACAGACGGGACGCCCGGCGCTCCTGCCCGCAGCGAGCCAGGGCGCTTGTGGGGTTCGCCACTCTGCTCCCCGACCGCCGGCATCGCCTGGCTGGCACCGAGTATCCCTACCTCTCACTCGCCACTGGCCCTTCCTCAGCGCCTCTGGGCTGCAGAGCAGCACGGGCAGAACACCCTTTAGGCTCCGTGGCCTCTCAGAATCTGTGCTTTAGCCCCGAGGTCTTAAGGAGGCGTTAAATGGATGCGACTCCGTCTCCCTTCCAGCTCCCCCGGTCCTCCGGGCGAAGGCACGTTGCCATCAGTTCCCAAGTCCTCGGCTGGCACGGGTAGTCGTTTGCGTTTCACCGGTAAGACGGTGAACGCCTTCTTGGCGTGGAAAAAATGAAAAACAAATAAACAAACATACCCCGGACCAACACCTCTGCCCCAAGCGCCCCAACACAGCTCCTTCAGGAACCTTTCGCTGTCACCAAGGCAGCGCCGTGCGCAGGGGCTGTCCCCAGCCTGGGGCCGCGGGGACGGAGTGGCCACGGGCAGGGTATGAAACCGGCAAATGGCTCGGTCCCGTGCATGGGCCGAAGAGGCCGTCGGGGCTCCCTGAGTGAGCTCTGGACTCCTTTCACTGCCTCAGCCGGCAGAGACTCACCGCGGCCAGCGTTGGGGTGGTCGGCACCCCAACGTTGGAGTGGCGCCCCCGCGGCAGCCCCGCTCCGTCCCAGCCCTCTGGCCGGCGGCAGGGGCGGGGGGCAGCGGGACGGGGGGGGTCGTGCAGGGCAGACTCACGTCTGGGAGTCAGAGGCCGTCCCTGCGGCTCCCGCTGGGATCCCGCTGGGATCCCGCAGGGCTAGGGGCAGTAATAGAAGACAGTCGAACGTCTCGCAGCTCCTTGTGCCTTCGCTGTGTGAAAGCCCGCTGAGCAGCCCTGGGCTGTGCCTGGTCTGCGGCTCCCACCGTGGGGTCGTCCAGCCCCCCGCGAGGGAAGCGGGGACGGGAAAGGTGGTGGGCGAGGGGCAGAGCCCCTGCCCTTAAGCTCCATCTCCGGGGGGTAACGGGGGGGCGAGGTAACTCAGCGGGCACGGAGGGGAAGCGTTCGAGGCAGGCGCCTCCCGGGGGGCGAGCGGCTCTCCGGGGAGGGAGAAAAGGCTCCCGAGGGGTTGTCCTGGCCGGGACCTCAAGGAAAAGAGCAATTCCCTTCCCACGAGTGTGTGTGTAGGAGGGACTCAACTTTTCCCACTTCCCGAGCCTCCACGCCGCAGCCTGTCCCGGAGAAGCTGGGATTGCGGGCAGGGTGGGTGGGGGGACCCGGCTCCTCTTCCCCCTTTAACCATCTCCTTGGTTCCCTTTGCAGGTCTGGGCGACGCCTGGGGACAGCCGAGCAGGATAGGGCCCTTGGATAACGTGGCCAAGGAGCTTGGATCCCATTTGCTTCAGGTAGTGGACGCCTCCCTCTTCTCGCTCGCGCTGCCCATCGGAAGCCTCATGTTGCGGTGTGATCCATCTCCACCTCCGTCTCTCCTTTTTCTCCTCTCCTCGGCACCACCAGAGGAGCCTGGCTGAAGCCTCCTTTTACTCCTAACCTCACACTGGCCGGGAAAGGAGAAAAAGCGAGACAACAATCACTTCAATTATTTTTATTGTAAAAAAAAAATGTTCGGTGTTTGTAGAAGCATCAGCTCACCGTGGCACTAACGGGCTCCCTGTGCACGCAAGGTGCTCCCAGCCTTAAAGGCGATAACCAGAAGGCACGGAGTGGTTGGGGATGTCCCGCAGGCAGCGGGGATCGCCCTTCTCCGCCCGCGCCTGGGGAGGGGAACCCCGCGAGAAAGTCTGGGTCAGATCGCCCACGGACCTCAGCACCTGAAAATACCGTTGTTCCCAATCCCGCGGGTCTGCTCTGGAATTCCTCCCAGTTCCCCCGGTGTAGGAGAGTTTAGGAAGCCGTAGCTTGGGAGTGCGTGCCAGCCGGAGGGGTGGGGGGGAAATTACGTTTAGCTCCATTTTTTCTTTAATATGTGAACTTAATACAGCAAGGGGTTTTCTCCCCCTATTTTAAAGACCTAGTAAACCGTAATCATTTAACGGCCGGTTTTATTGTGGGAGGTTAATTCCTGGTCACAGGGCTGGAGCTGTTTTAACTGTTCGCTCGGGCTGGGGATAAAAACCTCAGCAGAAACTCTGCTGGGGCTCTGCGGCCGCTTCCCACCCCGGGCCGCCGGGAGGGTCCCCCCCCCTTCACCCCGCCAGCCGGCGGCATTTGGGGCGAGCCCTGGCCTTTCCTCCCCCAGCATCCCGGCTCTTGGCCACGGTAGCCAGAGGCAGGGCCATTGGTAGCCCCCTCAGGTAGCCGCCTTTTCTTCCCAGGCTCAATCCAACCCACTCCGGAGGAGGTAAAGAGGAGGCGGGGGGTGGCTGGGAAAGCTGTTGCGAGGTCGTTCTGCGTTTGGAATGACGCGCAGAGTTATTTCCTTGCAGCCCTGCAAAATATCATCGGTTCTGATGGAGTGGAAAGAAAGCGCGCTTTGGGTGGAGTGGTTTGAAGCAGACGTTACTTACACGCAGTAAAAAATAAATCGATTAAAAAAATGTTCAAAATTATCTCCTGCGTGGGTATTTTCGAGCCTTGAAAAGTTTGTTCTCAGTAGCTGATGTCCTGTCAGCTGTTCAGAATCACTGGTCTACCTAGAAAATACACATCTAGTTACACTACAAAAATAACCGTTGTTACACTTGCTCCTCCTCCCTGTTAGCTATTTTCCCGATGTTTCTGGCATTAAGCGAACTTAAGTTACGTTGCTAATCACCTAAAATACTCATTTTACAGTTAATTTATTTCTGAATTATGAATGCTTAACGTTTTAACAAACCCACATTTACTGTAAACGTCTTTTAAGGGTTCCTGAGGCTGAAACCTTACATGCGAAGTTTCAGCTGCAATATGCTTTTCTGTGTAGGGAAGTTAGAGACCTCATGCACTATATAATACGGTAATGGAAGCATTGACACGGTTTTAGTTATGATACTGGGCAGACCAATTGCAAGATGACAGTGTTTAGAAGCAAAGTTGAGGCTAAGGATGCAATAATTCATTTCCCATTTTAATACTTCCACAAAATTTAATTTATGCCTTAAAAAAAAGGAAAAAAAAAAAGTAAAAGCAAAGAGTAATCTGGTTTCAATTACATGCAGTAGAATCGTTAGTAGGCCAGAGAATAATTTGGACTATTTTCTTATTGGGGTAGCACTGTAAGAACATGAAACATACTGGATTTTATTGCTTCTCTCCTAGTTCAGTAACTTAAAAGATGAATTAAAGTAGGCGTTTGTTTTATCCACATCCTGTAATTTTCTTTTCTGTTCCACATATATTTTTTCCAATGACTCTCATATGTACGTGTTGATCAAGGCTCCCTAAACTGGTTAGGGATAATGGATAATTTTTGACTGAGAATATCACATACTTTTGAAAAAATGCATCAAATTAGGCAGTGAAGAATCAAGGTACCTCCAAGCTGACAATTTGTCTTTCAGAATCAAGGCCAGTTTTAGTTAGCCTGTTCCATTTCCACCATATTATTTTTTCTCATATAAATGATATATGATTAAAGTAAACTTTAGCTTTTACTCACAGAAGTAATATTTACCTCCTAATCAATATACCGCCAATAAGAATTTGTAGGGTTGGGCCTCAAGTCTGCATTACGTGTTACTGTTCGTTGCAGCTCACTAAATGTAGGGATACAGCTTAATGAGCATAAATACCTCTCTTCAAGTGTGAATTTTTGAATGCTGATTTATTTTACTTTCTTTTCCTAAGTTTGTATAGTTACATAGCCCTCTGTTCAGAAAGACTTTATTAAAAATATAGTCACGGAAATTTAAAGCATTGCTTATGGTATCATTAAATGTATTGCAAATAGCGGTAAGCTGTGTCTGCCAATTATACCATAATAAATGGCTTGCATAGTACTAGACTTTCCCCTAAGTACCACATAGCTTAGGATTTGTACTAAGTACTAAAATAACCAGAATCAACAGGAGAATGTTAACCTAAAGTGAAGCAGTAAAGCTAGCATCTGCGGGGGGAGTGAATTGGATTTCACAATGCGTGTGTGTGTCCTAGAGTTTGTAGAAACAGCACTGGATAAAGCTTTCTGTTCCTTAAATTTTGCTGCTGTTGAAGTTGGACAGCAATCTTCCACCAAAAGACTTCAAAAAAATTTCTGTGTAAACGCTTTCAAGAGAGTGCTTGCTTTATAACCTACGTATTTATCTTTTTCAGACTTTGGATGGCTTTGTTTTTGTGGTAGCATCAGATGGCAAAATAATGTACATCTCAGAAACAGCATCCGTACATCTTGGCTTATCTCAGGTATGAGTGACTTATTCTGTCTGTCTGTTAAATACGGATACTAGATTTGGAACCTCACACTAGTTTCTTAACGTGTATATATTACTGTTGGTTTTTAGGGGTATTTGAAGCTTCGACTTCATTCTCTGACAAATGGCTTTAGTTAAATATTCAAATTTCCTTTACTTACAACTGCATCATGACTGTCTTTATATCTTTCCTTGTTCATTGTATTTTACTCCCTATTACCCTTAAGAAAAGCAATAAATAATATAATATTGCCAATTGCAGATATACACAGAGCTTGAAACCCAAACCTATTGCCCGTATGGTAATGCTATACATCTGAAATAAAGTTTAGAATTTGAGTCTATATGTTTTAGATTGTGTAAGATATTGAGGCTTGCAATGAAATAGAGAGGAAATCTGATGTGGAACATGAGTTTTATGGTAAACGTGCTTTAGGAAAAAAAAGAAAAAGGGGCAGATTTATGAGTGTTCACATGGAATTCAGGGTAGTTTTCCCTGAGTTTTTCCAGCTCAGTGGTCTTTTCAGTAAAGCGTTTTATATGGTTGTGATAGAACTCATAAAACTCAGTTTACTACTGTTCTGCACAAGAAGTATAAGGGTTTTTTTATAGTTGTTCTTTCTTTTTTTTTTTCTTAGAAGGACATTTCTAATTTTTTGCCTTCTTGGGATAGGCACAAGGGCAAATAGCCTGAGTTTATTGCAGAGAGCAAGTGTCCATACCTTTGTGGGTAAACGTACTACACAAATTCATTGGTAGCACCTGACCTAAAGCTTGATGCAGTCCAATAGAAAAACTTCTTTTGCTAGGCCCTGTATGAGACTCACAAGAAATAGAAACATTTCGTGAGAGCCAGTTGCAGCTCGAACACTTCTCAGAGCTAAAATGAAATAAAGACTTAATTGCAGAGGGAAGAAAAGTGAGGAAATGAAGGTGAGAGAGCACAGGATGTTCTGAAAATATCTGGGGAATACACTCTGTGGCTCTTTCAATAAACAGAGGAGAAGCTGAATTGTGGAGATTATATATGTACTTTAACTTTGGTAATAAGTAATATTTTAGATTGAAAACCTGCAAGTTTCCTTGGATGTGTGTTACATTAGTGATGTTAGAATTAGTAGCTGTGAGAAAAAACAGAGCTCTAAATAGCCAGAAAAAGCAAGTATATCATCTCGTAAACACCACTTCTACATCCAAAGGCAACTACAGCCGCTGTCTATGTAATCTCTTTTTAGAAAAAGTCATTCTGAGAATCAATATTCTGTGTGGATACTTTTTTACTGCCAAGTTTTAAAAACGTGTCCAGGGAACATTCTTACTTCAAGTAGGTTGTTCAGTTGAGTCTGTTACAGCATAGTAATAGTTGTTTCATAACATTTAATGCATGTTCAAATTACTTTAAATATTGCTTTGTTTTAAAATAAACTTTCCCAGAGAATGGCCATGTTTTCTACTCTGAATCAATAGTTATTAAAAGTTTTTCTTGCCCCCGCTTTTGAAAAGATCCACCACCATGCTGACTGCCTAAATAGATTCATTTAGTTAGCACAATTATTCCAAAGCACTGAGCGCTCCCATCTGTCATCGCTGAAGTAGAGTCTCATTGTCTTGCGCTGCTTGCCGTTTGATAAGTGCTAACTGATCTTCCAAGTTTTGTCCAGAAATTGCTTCTTTCTTTTCTTTCTTTTTCGAGGAATATCAAGTCATCAGCTTATGTAGGTCTCAGTGTTATCCAGTCGTCTGGTGCAATTAAAGAACTAGGGGATCAGTAGGGAGCTAAATAGACTTGGCTACATTCAGGGAGAGGGGACTCAAAGTGTCATACAGGCTTTAGCCATATTTAGCCCTCATGCCCTTACAGCCTTCTGCTCAGACTGAACTCCATGTCCATCGCACCTATAAGGATCTATAAACTCTTAGTGCAAGACGTGCTAAGGAGAACTAGAGGGTTTAGTCATGCTAAATATTAAAGATAGCTTAATAAGCAAAATCACAAATATGTCACTTTAACAGAGATTTGTGAAGGAATGGGCTGTATCCTTGAGCTGCCCAGAAAGCTGTAGATTGGAGATGACAGAGGAATATGAAATTTAAGGACATGTTGTAGACTCTCAAAACACTAAGTGTTCCAGCAGTTTCCCAGCACACATTTTTTTAAAAAATTTATAAATACAAAATCCCAAGTAAACAAGGCAGTGATTTTTTTCCCTCCTCTTTCTTAATATTGTTTTATCATCTAATCTGTTCTAGCTGTTTCTCAATGTTCTATTTTTGAAGGGACAATTTTTCTTTAAGCAGTACTAGAATACTAGGCTATTCCTACGTACTAGGATATTAATACATTAACACTAGGATATTCCTGTAAGCTTCCCAGGGCTCTAAATGAGTTCTTGTTCCTGCTTCTCTGGAAATTGCTGGGAGTTTTGCCACTGACATCAACAAGAATGAGATTGGTCTGTAGAAGGAAATTCTGCAAGTCTCCCTCACCAAGTCATAATCCCACACTATATTTTCAACAAGTGCTCTTATAGAGCTCCAGCCAATACAAGCTGAGACCAGAGTGATGATGATTTTAGAAAGTCTCTTAGAGTGTGCATAGAAAGGCCTTTTTATTAAATAATTTGACAATTAACTAGTCCACACATCAATTGCCAGTTAAAGTGCAATCTGTTCAAAAATATATATTTAAACTGAATAAAAACTCCATTTAAAAATGTTTTGAAGGATATTCTTGAGGACGTACTACTGTAGCCTTTATCTTCTAGTTGATCATGAATTTAATTTCAGCAGAAAGAAATTACAGCTTTGGAATAACCTTTCACTGGCTGGTGTAGTTAAGCTAGTTTAAAAATTAAAAACAATGAGAAGGATTGTTTTTCAGCATTATTTTACTTCTGCCTGCACCATCAGAAAATCAGAAACAATATTTCTGAAAAGGCTACATCTTCATTTGTGGACCTATGACTTAATTTGTGGCTTTGTGTTTTGATCCATCTTTGCTCTCAGCTGTAACAGTCAATACTGATTTTTAGGACCCCCTCCTCTATCTAATTTCAACAGGCCTCAGGCCTCACACTGACTTGTGCTAACTGAGAGCCAATTCCTTGCCACTTTTTTTTTTCCTGTGGATAACAAATAGGTTCAAATTCTCCAAGTATTTTTTTCCCTTTAGAGTCTAAAGACAGAATGGAGAGGAAAATCCTCCTAGGGAACAATGGTGAAAGATATTTTTTTAGATTTTGAAAATCTGGAGCTTATTCCAGCCAATTTCTGGGTCCATGAGGGAGCCAAGCTTATCTTTGACTTTTGATAAGTCTTGAAATCTTTAACCACAAACATCTGAACTTTCCCAAGAGTTTATTTTACTTTCATCAAATAAGTATATGAAAGGCAAAATATGTAATTATTTGCTCAAAAATCCATCTACTTAGTCCTTTGTGTTTATTATGAATTGTTTCTTGGCAGAAAAAAATATGCAGCTGAGCTACATATAAAAAAACTCTTAGTAGGAAACAGCGATATTTAGTAGTAAGCAGGTATTTACAGATATTAAAAAGCTACATTGAGGAAGCTGGTTTAATAAGCCTGAGGCATGGGGTTTTAGAAGGTTTATGAAATGAACCATATACTTTATTTTTCTAAGTTTTCAGTGTTTCATTGTAGACTTGAAAATAGCATGCACGCACTATGCGTAGCGGGAGACTGTGGTCAGTTTCCAAACTATGTATACATATTTTGTTATTTGAGCCTTATATAGCCCCCATCTCTTTGCTGACGGCTTTATGTTTCCACTTGCATTTTTATAGTAAATTTTGGTTTCAGTGTTGCATGTTCACCTCCCCCTGATTTTGCTGGGGTTGCAAATGAATACATCAGGGTAGATAATATTCCTACGTGTTTAATGAGAAAAAGTAGTCATTAGTTTGACAAGGCATTTTAGTCCTGAATTTTAGATTTAAGCCCTGGGATACAAATTAAAGTTTGGATAAAATTGTGACCTTGAGTGCAGACCTGTGAATCCTGTGAACAAATGTGTATTTCCATGAGTAGTCCTTTTGAAATAGGTAATGACTTTTGAAAAAGCAAGATATAACCATAAATTGTACTTCGTAAGGGAGTAGATGCATGCTGATGTGGTTGTGATTATACAAAGTAATAGTAGCGATGGAAGAAGATCTTTTGGATTACTGCATTTGATGTTGTTAGTCAGGTAGGTTGGTGTTGTTTTTGCAAAGTCTTTACACTGAAGGAAGATATTTTTTGCACTTAATCACCCATGAATGATTTTTTTTTTTGAAGGCATATTCTCTGATACAATTGTTTTATTTTCAAATGCAAAACATACTCTTTAGTAAAATCACTATTAGCCAAAGATAAAATTATAAAAACAAGGTCATTAATAACATTCCTTTTGATTTGAATATTGACGACAGTGGTGTATTTTTAAAATGATAATTTTTTTTCATATTTTCATTAACTAAGCATACAGTCCAATGAAATACCCATCACCATAAGAATTATTAGATGCTTTTAAACTTGTTTTAAGAGTCTGTAGGTGATTATGATATCTGTGGAGATAGCTATAGATGCTTAAAATACGTTTTTCACCATGTAATTAAAACCAAAATGAAGCATTGAGAAGCATGACTCACAGCGAGATCGTATACTCTCCTTCCTCCTCTACCACTGAAGTTTGAATGTGGTGTCTTACGACAACAAGTCGCCACCTATTACAATCCTGAAAGGGAAGAACCAGTGCTTTTTAAGGAGAACTTTCAGAGATAATTATATCAATGAAGTAATGTAGATATCTCTCCTCTCCTCTCCTCTCCTCTCCTCTCCTCTCCTCTCCTCTCCTCTCCTCTCCTCTCCTCTCCTCTCCTCTCCTCTCCTCTCCTCTCCTCTCCTCTCCTCTCCTCTCCTCTCCTCTCCTCTCCTCTCCTCTCCTCTCCTCTCCTCTCCTCCTTTAATTTCTTCCTCTTTTTCTCTCTCTTTCTTCACCTCTTTCACTCTACCTTTCTTTCTCTCCCTCTACTTGTCCTTTCCTTTTCCCCCCTCTTTCTCTCTTTTTTTGTTGTTCAGTGAAATACGGTCCTGGTTACACTATCAAATCAATGTTGGTGGTTTTGTTTTTTTGCAGGGAGGGGTTGTTGGAAAGAAGCAGCAGGGAATAGATGGCTAGAAAAAATATTTAGTTTGCATAGTCTTTGGAAGAGACATTCCATGAATAATGCAGAAAATGGAACTACAAGAAACATTTTTTGGAAAAAGATTGCTTTGTGGGGTAGACAACTTCATTTATTCTAAAGCAAAGGCAACTCACACATCTTAGCAAATCTGTAGGATTGGCTCAGAATAATAGGTTAAATTACTTCACCTCTCAGCTGTCTCTGATCTTGGGGGCCCAAAGCACATCAGGCCACACTGAACAATTGGGCAGCCTGACACTAATTTAAAACAGAGGCTCAAAGTATTGGTTCACTCCTTAAATCAATTACTGCATCTATCTGGAGACTTTTGTTGGTAAGTTACATACGTTGCAAATAGAGTTAGCAAAAAGGACAAATGGTGCACGCCATTTATTTTTTGTGCAACAGTTACTGTGGGTATGACAGCAGGAAAGACAGAAATACATTTTTATGTAAGCAAAGTTCGAGTGAGAAGACGGAATACGCAGATATTTAAGACAGATCTAGTCTTTAGTGTGCATATTTACTGAAAGCCATGAAGGCTCAGTCCAGTGCCCACGAAAATCTATGGAAGTTTGCCTTTTGAATTCATTGGTTACTGTTCTGAGCCCTTCACACTACCGTGGATTGAGTGTGGTCTTTGAAAATGTACAAAAGGAATTGTGTAAATCTAGTGATTTGTCTTTGAAGGCTCATCTGGCAGCTGAATGCAGTTCATAGTTTCTGGGAACCTGTAGAAACACTATTTTTTTTATCTGTATCCCTGAGAGACTTTAATACAACTCACAGAGATTTATTTCATTTTGTGGCAATCTAACATTTCTACATCTACTCTAGTTTATCTCTTTTATTTGCTAGCTCTCTCTAATAGCAGCTCTTCTGTATCTGGATCATCATCAGAAATCCTCACAAAAGCCCCTATAATAATATTAGTTACTACTGAAGAAGGATTTAATTCAATTTAATGGGTATAATTTGGAACATGATTTTGATATATTCAACTTATTTTTTAAAAAATAGTGTGTAGTTACCCAGATGCAGTTTGTGCAGGTTACTTCAGAGCACTTCTGGAATAGGATAAAAACCCCCAACCAGCTGCACTGCTTCATGTGCTACGTGTCTCTTCACAGGTGGAGCTTACTGGTAATAGCATTTACGAGTACATACATCCTTCTGATCATGATGAGATGACCGCTGTTCTTACTGCTCACCAGCCTCTCCATCCTCACCTCTTACAAGGTACTTGTGTGATCTGTGATCAAACTAACACTGAAAACTAAGAAAGGTTACAGCCCTCTGATAAAATGTGACAAGTCCGTATTTATCCCATATGAAGCTATGCAAGTGCAGGGAGGAGAAGCGTGAACTTGAAACTATGAGCCACGATTTTGACTTGTTGTAGTAAAGGGAATAAGGTATCCTAGATTAAATAATGCTTTTCATGCCACGGAGTCCCTGCAGTTTTAGACAGGTTTTTAGACTTTGCTTGTTCTGTGGAATGAAACCCTATAACCAAAAAAAGAATTATAAAGCAGGTATGTTTATTTCCAGCGCTGAGGTGCAAGGGGTTTCTCCTCCTAGCTTGCACACCACATGACTTGACAAACAGCTACTTATAGTGTGAAGACATGCATAGTTATAAGTGCCTACTACATATTCATAACTTTTTCCCACTTCGTATTATCATTAGTTCTGGAAGATTTGCTCTGGTCTTACGCCTGCGTAGTGCCTCCTGGTGGTTGTGGGCCAGGGTCTCAGGGATGAAGTAAGAAGTCTTCCTTGGGATGATTTTTTTCTCCTTGAACTGTGCACAGGCACAGTTCCTTTTGGTTGTTGTCGAACTACTGAACCAAGTGCAACCAGTGTTCTGCATTCCAGTGAAGGAATGAAAGTTAGGTCTCTCTTGTTATCAACTTCCAAGGTCTTCAAGGCTGTCTCTGACGAGCAGCACAAGTTCCAGTGAGCAATCCCAACCCTCCTGTCTGCTTTTGCTCATCATGCTCAGTGAGCATTTAATGCTTTCTATTTTGTCATCACTGCTGGGGTTGCAGAAATGTTACAATGGTCTAGGTGTGCACAGCTGCAACTCCCTGGTCTTCGTGGAAAAAAAAAATACTTCAGGCAATTGGGAAATGAGAACACTTTTAATGTTTTTAAAACAACTGTTAAATTTGAAACTTAAACAAAAAGCCAGACTTAATACCCTCCACTGTAGGAAGAGTGAAAATGGGTTTTGTCAATGACCTGTGTTTAGAAACTCTCATTAAAAAGGGATCTCTCCAGGTCCTCTTACCTTGATACTGGATCACTATTTCACCAAGCCTCGCCACACATCCTGCTCAGGTGCTGCAAACGATTCACCCATGCATACCTATACAGGATGATGCTAAGCTGGATGGAGTGCCAGGAAAGACAGCAGAACTCTTATTGATTACACGAATGCCTGGATTGGACTGTCCATTCTGGCTGTGCTCAGACATAAATATTAACGTAACCATTTGTGTATTAAGTTTTTACTTCAGTGTCGTAACTATTACATGAATAACAGAAGATAAGCTCATCTTTGCACTATCTTCTTCAGTAGCTTTTGTTTCCTTAGAGGAAATTCTTTGAACTTTAAACTATCAGACATAATCAGGCTTCATCATGTACAGAGTGCTTTCACACACATTTCATCACTACTTAGTTGGAGCTCACACCCTACTGTTTTTTACTGGACTTCTTAAGACAGAGCTCTTAAAAGCGTGTGGAGCTTTGGGCTTGTACTACAGTTCTGGTTAGGATCAGGCAGGTTTTCACGGTTCAGGTGCCTGTGCATTTTCTGTGCCTGGTAATGTCACCACCGTTCTGACTGTGGTGATTCCACCAGCACAGGACCATGTACCCTCTGCGTGCACGGAGGTTTAATGTGCCTGGAGTATATGTAATGCTCTGAGTGGCATGAATGGAAGAATTATCTTAGCTTCCTTCTCTCTTCTTCCTCCCCAAACAGCTGGTCTTGTGTACCCCTTTGTGTCTTGAAAAACAACCTCCTAGTATTCTTGGACTCACAGAATCACAGAATCACAAGGTTGGAAATGACCCACTGGATCATCGAGTCCAACCATTCCTAACACTCCCTAAACCATGTCCCTCAGCACTTCATCAACCCGTTCCTTAAACACCTCCAGGGAAGGCGACTTGACCACCTCCCTGGGCAGCCTGTTCCAGTACCCAATGACTCTTACTGTGAAGAATTTTTTTCTGACATCCAACCTGAACCTCCCCTGGCGCAGCTTGAGGCCATTCCCTCTTGTCCTGTCCCCTGTCACTTGGGAAAAGAGGCCAGCTCCCTCCTCTCCACAACCTCCTTTTAGGTAGTTGTAGAGAGTAATAAGGTCTCCCCTCAGCCTCCTCTTCTCCAGGCTAAACAACCCCAGCTCTCTCAGCCGCTCCTCGTACGACTTGTTCTCCAGCCCCTTCATCAGCTTCGTTGCTCTTCTAATTCTTGACTCTTCTGATTCTTGTAGCTACTTGACTGTTTCATAGTTTGCTCATTCCTGTATCAAGGGTTTTGCTTTTTAATGTTGGCAGTTTTAAAAAAAACAACATCTTTTTCCTTTTTACTACCTTACTGTTAAGCAGAGGGGATACCTCTGGTATAAACCCGTGACTTTTCATGCAGTTCTGCTGGTATCCAGAATTGTTAGTAAGGCATTTTTATACCCACTGTCTTGCCAATGGTGATAGCCCCCTGCCTCTGTTACAATATTTTTCTTAAGATTTGTTACTTGGACATTTTCACAAATTTAAAGTCACGGGCAACTGAGTGAAATTAATTTAATTAAATGTTTCCCTGCTCTCTGTTCAGTATCTATCATGACTCTGGTTTAGTAGAAGCAATGAGCCAGCACACTAGTACTGCATTTTCAGAAGGTGGGAATTTTTGTTCAGAACTATCTACTTCCTGTTTCTTGCTTATATTTGGATATTTCTGGATGCTTATCTTGACTGTTAGCATTTGTTTTCTGAAGCAATCAGATTCTTCTAATTTTTATTATTTACGGTCAAATTCTTCATTTCCTTAACAGATTTGCCTCATGGTGAAATTCAACTCTGTTCTGTTCCGGTAGTACTTGAAAAGTCTTGACACACAACTGAAACTGTTAATTTCAGTTTACTTGCAACTGTTTCAGTCCAAAATTCTGCTGACAGTATAATTAGCCCCAGATACACGCTCATTCTCTGTAGCTTTCTTTGCCTCATTCTACATAGGTGCCATTTATTACTAGCATCAAGCTCTGGTTTCTCCGTTGTGCAAAGGTAAAGGAAAATTTACTTTGAAATGTGATTCATTTACACATTTTGTTTTGTGCAAAATTTTGTGTAGCAGGGAAAATTGATAAAAACCTGAAAACAACAGCATCTTATTTGGTTTCCCAGACTTGGAGAAGATAAATAAAGGAGTTGAGTTGTGTTCTGGCTTGTGTAAGGATTATTTTGTGCAAATCTTACTGCTGTGTATCCCTTCCCCATACAACTCATGACACAGGTGTATTAAAATATCCAGAATCCGTAGCTAAATATTTTTAAAATTAACAGGGTGTCAAATATTTACTGGTATTTGTCTTCTCTGAGCCAATAGGTCCCTTTTCTGCAGCGTATACATTTAATCTTGAGGTGTAACCTGAAATTACCTGGCCCACAGAAATCAAAACAGGTTTCCTGTTTTACTTCAGTGAAGCCCTGAAACCTATTTAATAGATGTCAGGGATGAAGCAACTTCTGTCTATTTAATAGATACTTTGAATATTCAGTATAATATGGAGTTCTACAAATAACAGTATAGTGGGAAGTTGAGTGAAGGTGGCTTTATTTTTTGTTTAAAAATAAACTAGTTTTTTAAACAGCATTTTTTTTGTAATTTCAGTTTTATTTTATCTCTTTTAATCTTTTAACAGATGTCTGAATCATCAAGTCATTGGGTTGAACAAAAAATTTCCATTTATAAATTTATTACATTATAGATCTCTCCAGTCTGTGGTTATCACTCAGAAGTAAAATCAATATTGCACTGCAGACACAGACGTTCATAACACAAATTTGCAGTTTGGCTCAGGTAACTTTACAGGCTCAAGATGTGTTCTTCATCTAATTCTCTGTACATATACACATTTTTAGTTGCTATTTCAGCAGCTGCAGCTGGATGAGATCTGTTATGACAGAAATAAAATCACAATGTAAACATACATATCTATACTTTGTGGTATTCTGTTACAGATATTAAATAGCCCAGATTACAGATGAGTTTTTACCTTTAGTTTTGCAGTCTTTGTAAATTTTGATTATCTCCCTTTATTGATTTCTTCATTTGCTTTTGATCTTTCTCATTGTCCTTCACTATTCTCGTCAAACCTTCCCCTGTATTTCCAGTGCTTCATCAGTTCCATAGAAGCTTCTCTGAAAGGCCAAACAACATAAGAACGGTAGAAGCCTTGCAGCCGTTGAGCTCTAGAAATATTATCTGCACGAGTTTTATTTCTCAGAGAAATGCAAATTCTTGTTCGTTGCATAAAATCAGACAGCGTGGGTTTGTTTATATAATGCTCTCTGCCACATTGCTTTTCTTTACATATCTCAGCTTGGTACTCAAAAAATCATGTATTAGTTTTATCTTGAATATTCTCTTGCTTTGAGATGCTGGGACTTCGTAGCAATATTAAATGTAATAAAATTTGGGAAAATAGCTGTTGGTGAACCAGCTGTTGCATCATCACTCTTTGGAGAAGTAAAATGTGGCACTACAGCAAGTTATGGTAAGGACAGCTTTTGGGGAAAGAAACTCGAAGGCAGTGACTCTGAGAAGCATTTAAAGATCATTAAGCTCGGTGTGAGTTCCTGTTGTGATGCTGTGGCTAAAAGGGATAATGGAAAACCCTTGTGCACCTAAGAAGGGGAATAGTGAACAGGAATACCAAGGATAAATAATTATACTCTTCATGCAGTATTAGTGAAGTGGACACTGGATTTTTCCGTCCAATTCTGTTGTCCACTTTAAAAAAAAAAAGGCGAATGGCAGAAAGCACACAATAAAACCCCCAAAATTATTGAAAGACTGGAAAGGCTTATAATGAGAGATGAAAGAACACCATCTGTTTGGTTTATAAAAAAAAGACTGGGAGGTGACTTGATTACACATATCAAGGTCCAATGTCTGTGGGCTGTAACCACAAAAGCTCAAATTAGAATTATACGTACATTAACAACTAGGAGTTTGATTAACCAAAGGAACAAAATACTGAGGGAAGCAATGATTTCTTCCTCTTTTGATGTTTTCAGTTGAAGGTTGTATGCATTTATAGAAGATACACTTTAGGCAAACAGAAGTTACTGAGCTCAGCACAGGAGCAAGTGACTGATGTTTAATAAACTGCAATGTACAGTTTAGACCTATGATCTAATGCTCCTTTCTGGCCTTTAAAGTCTATAAGCTACGACTCAATGAAAGACATAAACCCCATGATCTATGGAGGCTTTGTAGAATTTCAGCTTTAACTTAGAAAGTCTTTAAGCTGCCTTTTTACTTGCATGACCAGCATTGAAAATGTAAAGCAATATGCACTGATCCATTTGTATGAAAGAAGCCAACAGCTGGAGTCTTTCTGAGGGTGGCTGGCGTGGGGAAAAATAATAATCTCTCTCACATAAACATGAAAGTAGAGTAAGCATCAGTGAATCACCTCACATGAGTCTAGGCCAATTTTGCACCAGACGCAACAACGTGAATCCATTATATTCAAGTGGGATAGGTTAGCAGAACAAGGGGGAAAAAATAAAGAAAAAAGAATAATTTGATATCTTTTCCAAATGATGTATACTGGCTGTGCTCAGATCTCAGATGACTTCACTGGCCCTTTACATTTATCCAAATATTGCTTAATGTATTTCTGGTCTGCAATATTTTTCTGTGTTTTGGCTTATTTTTTTCCCCGTGAAGCTTACACCTCAGTTTTGCGCTCCCTGTGCCACCTCTATCTGTTGCATAGGCTGATTTCACAGTTCCTGGGCCTCTATCATAAGAAACGCCACACTTAACTAACAAGAAACTGGCAATTGTTTCATGATTTAGGGCTGAGAGACTGGTTTCTTAGCATGCAGAGAAGTGTTTTATGCATGCTGTCTGTCCTTGAGCATTTACAGTTCTGGAAGCCTTTGTTTTCTGTTTCTTCAAGTAATGGAACTGGGTCCACCGAATGAGATTCTCCTGCTGGAGCAGAAGGCAGTCATCTAGCAGGGTGACTTGGCTGCAAAATGTGGGGAAGATGATGTAACAGTAGTTTCTGAATCTTGGAAGGCTGCAAGTTCATGTTTATGCCTGACTGTAGAGACTCAGAGCATGCTGATTATCTCCTATGCTTAGTGAAGAAGACCTAGTAGGTTGTGGTGCCATGCAAAATTCTGCCTAGCTAGAAATAGCTCCAGAACTTCATGGAGGCATGTGAGGAGTTTGCCTCTTTCCTCACCTCACATACAGCGTAGAACTGAATGTAAGCAAGCTGCTACAGCTGAGTAGCAAACCCTTTGATTCCAGAATTGTTGGGGGTATAGCGCTGGCAATGCTGATTTGTGAAGTGACTGTTTCAGGGTGTTCTGTCCAGAGGTGATAAGCATTTTGAATGTCTGAAATAGTGGCTGGCATTCAGGGACTGAATGCTGAGGAATGCACCAGGATTATGGACTATACCCAGCTCTTCCTAGCATGGTCTTTAGAGGAAATAAGATACTGACACAAACTGGCATGCACATACCAATATAAGTCCGGATCTTAAGCCCTCAAATGATGTTGTTATTAAAAATGCCTGTACCAACCATTTTTGCAGAAAGTTTTCTTTAGCAGTTAGCAGCATGGAGTGATAGAGTGTTAGCAGAGTAGTAACACCTACTAAACTATCGGGAGTTTTTTGGGAAATGCTATACATCTTGAACCATGTCTATAATAATAAAGAAGGAAATTTTTGTATGAAATATCAGGGTAGCAAAATAAGAGATATTTACACTGCAGGTTGACTGAGACAAGCAATTAAGCAATGATGAGGGGGATTCAATATTGTATGTTATTCTTCCATATGTGTAGCTGGAGTCAGACATTGTGTGTTTTTTATTGGTTTCATATGCTTTTTCTGAAATTTTAATCCTTGGAAACATCTATAGCTTCCCGACTTTTGCTGACTTGCACACCAAGGCATGGTGTACTAAAAGCAGTTTATTAACATTCCCCAGAGCAGAAAAAGGGAAAGAGGAATACTGTAGCTATTGTAGACATTCTAGTTGTCTGCTAACAACTGCATAATTCTTATATGATTAGTTATAAGCCTAGTGTAAGTTACACAAGGGATGTGGAATACATTGTGTCAGGCTTTCTCCTTTCTGGCTGATGCTTTAAGGGCCCCATTTCAGTCAGCTAAGAAATAAATGCCAGTGGATACATTCCCTCTCAAGAAAGACCATCTTCCCTACACATTTTGTTTGTTATTAAAATAAAGGAATAGAAAATAGTGTATCTGGAAAGATCTTTTTTACACTCAGTTGTAAAGAATTTTTTCCAGTAGTACATATGCAAAAGACAAATGTCGCTATGAATTTTTATTTTAATTAATCTAAAAATATTTTATAGGAGAACCATTATTGAAAGACCATCGTTTAACACAATGATCTTGTTGCCACTTGTTGTTAGTGTTATTTAGAACTTCAGAAACCTAGAAAATATTATTATTTTGGATGTACAAAAGTGGAAAAGAGGGCAGATGGCTGGTTCTCCATTAAAAAAATCTTTTTTCACTTTTAGTTAACAGTAAAGCATACCAAACAGAGTAGAGGTCTCAGTCTGCGAAACCTATTCTTTTCCTTTCTGCCTAATGTCCCGCTCAGTTTCTTTAAGAAAAGTTTGGAAACAACTTTCAAGAGCAGAGGAAAATTTGGGCAAATGATAGCAAATGGCTGAGTTTGTATGACAGGAATAATTTACCCTCTCCAGGATTCTGGATACAGTCAGGACAAAGAACAAGCTGTCCAAAATGGGAGGAAATTTGGACAGCTTTTGCAATCTTGGAACTCTAGGACAGCAGCTAACAACAGAATTGACTGCTTTCCTACCACAGCCAAAGCATTAGCAAGCCAAAACAGGTCAGCCCGCAAGCTTCATTTTTCAACTTCGTATGTGCGTAGGAACTTGCTCTCTCAATATATATAATTTGCAGTTCTGCCATGTAAAGCATCTATAATTTATTATTCAGCTAGTGCCACTAATTTGGTAAAAAGAAGATGGACTATGTTCAGAGGTGTACACTTAAGCCTGTAGTCTGCATGTGTTTATGATGCTGCAGTGTAACAGGGAGAAGGGAAAGTATATCTGCCTGGTTTATTTCTTCTCTCTCACTTGGAATCAGTCTTGACCATGCATACCAAGAAATGTTATACATGCATACAGAGAAATGTTGTTTTCATACATCCCTTTGCATGTAGTATTTCTCCTTGAGAACAATTTTAGTCATAAACTCACTTTTGCTCTTTCTGGCATAATGATGACAAAGCTGATCAATACGTACGAGTCATACAGGCCTGTCTCCTTATTTTTCACCAGCTGATCCCCAGGCCTGCTTCTGATCTTGTAATGAGAAAGTCCACCAAAGACATTTGCAAGCCCCTTCTCACGCTGGCTCTGTTAGTCAGTCCTGCATTCATAGCTTCAAGAGCTACCTTAAAACTTTGTGTGTTATTATGCAAGCATCTCTTTACCATGTATTCTACCATGTTTTTACCTCTTTTTTTTTGTTCTAGAAGACAAGTCACCAACATTCAGCATTAAGGGATAGAAGTTGTGGCATTTGTCTCTCCTGTGTCTCACAAAAATGACAGCCTTGTTATGCTCACAGAGGAGACTAGCCAAGATACTTGCATGCTCTTTTAGTCAGCAATGTGCCATATGGGATCCACATGCTTTGCAGATTACACAAGAATAAAAGCAGAACATGTGCAACTTTATAGTATAGAGGAGGTAAGATGAAAACAACAAACTGAAAGGGCAAAGATATGCAGAGTGTTTGGGGGCTGGGCAGTAAAGTGTTATCCAGACATGAACTCATGATATCTGTGTTTTGAGCCTATAAAAGAGTCCAGCAGGGACATGGAGCACATGTTACCACACATGTGCTTTATCCCCAGAGGAATGTACTAGGCTGAGCCATGTGTGTGTCTCTGCACAAGTTGAATGGAAGGGAAGGTAGAAACAGGTGGCCGTCTATACAGTGCTTTGGGATAAATATGCCCTTTGGGAATAGTTTTCATCTCCTTCACCATAGATGTAATTTGACATCACACTCAAATTGCCACGTAGAGCAAACACGAATCATTAGCTGTTCCAAGAGCTCCTAATTTTAATGCTGCTTCATATCTTTCCTAAATAGAAAGCTTGTGGCAGCAGTGTGCAGTTTGCATGGAATTGTAGAATGGGTTGGGTTGGAAGGGACCTTAAAATCATCTAATTCCAATCCTTCTGCCATGGGCAGAAACACCTTCCACTGGATCAGGTTGCTCAAAGCCTCATCTACCCTGGTCTTGAACATTTCCAGGGATAGGGCATTCACAGTTTCTCTGGACAACCTCTTCAATGCTGATGTACATTAATCTACAAACTGGTTCTGCAACAATATGATGCTGTATTTTGTGAATGTCAAAATTTCAGAGCTTTGGCAAAGAGATATAAAATAGTAGCTTTTACCTGAGAGAAAATAAAGTCATGAGAGGTGAAATTGTGGATAAAACTATGACTATGCTTTTTTTCTTATTCTACTATGCAAGCAGCGTGCAAACCACAGAATTTTGTGACCATTTTCTCTGAAAAGAGATGAAAAATGGATTGGAAAACAAAGATAGATTTCATACTTGCACCCCCAGGGTTGGACAATTCTGGCTTTCATAAAGCTAACCATAATTTCATACAAACGCTTGGAAAATTCTGTTTGACAGTCACGTGCAATACGAGTGAACAAATGCACAAATTCTTTATAAAAAATAGCAAGAATCATTATCTTTACCATTACATTTATTCTGTTCATGAAAATAAGAAAATACAAATCTGTAAAAAATAATCAAGCTGTTCTATTCTTGATTAGTTCTTGAAGTCAAACTGTATTACATAGTATACCAGGCTAAGACAAAAAACGGATTAACAGAGAAGGCATACTTTATAGGTATGGTATTCTGACAAAGTACATCTTCTGTATGTCCATAGAAAGCAATATTTTTCTATGTTCTCATTCACAGGTTGCTGTGTTTCAGCTCTGTGAGGCTGTTAACACATGGATAAGTTTGGTCTGGGATTTGAACGAAGTCATTTACTCTGTGCCTCATTTATAGCTTTTACTGAATCAACTCAACTACATTGCAGCAGTTCTTCAGGGAGAGTGCCTCTGTAAGATGACCAGGCAATGTGGTAATATATTAGTAGAAGGGAAGAACTCTAAATTTGACAAGGGAAACATGGAGTTTGGCTAAAAAGTAAACAATGATACATTTGAAATGGACATCTTGGACATGGATATGGATTCTGACTTTTAGTGCCTCCTATAAAATTCATTATAAATGATCAGTTTCATTAAAATATCTGCTAGTAAACATGTTGAAAAGTCAGGATCTCAGTAACCACAGGTACCCCCTTCCAAAGAAGTGCAGAAGGAAAGTCAGAGAAATCTGCTCATAGTATATAATCACGTTGATCAAAACTAGTATTTTACCTGCATCAGTTTTCATTTCCAACTATTACCAATCATGTAGTTGGGGAAAAATGGAAAATTGAAGTTTCAGCATAAAAATCAAGAGTCTCACAGGTCATGCTTAAAAAGATTTCAATAGAAGTTTGTGGAGCAGTGGGGAGAAAACAGTAACTTTCAAATACTAAACATTGTTCCAGGGGAAACAAAATTAGAAATTTGCTATCATAAGTAAATCCAAGTTTTGAAAAATACTGGAATTAGTTGTAACAGAAAAATAGACCCACAATCGTATTCCACATGACTGGATAAAGAAAAGCACTGTGCCAAAACTGGGAGGGTAAACATTTAGGAAGAGCCGTAAAACTCTGCTTTGATCTCTAAAGTAAGACAATGTCACTAAGTTCCGGGAAATGTTAAAAGACAATGTTATTAAGACAATTGGTCCACTTCTCAGGAAGTTATCATCATAGCTTTCAAGATACTTAGGAATTTAGAAGTGGGGCAGAGGCTTCTTTTCAGCTATAGCCGTTATCGAGACATTTCCTTGACTCAGCTACTGAAAACAACTTAGACGAATGTACAGACTTTGAAAATTTTTCAACTCATTTACAAAGTTAAGGATCAATTTCCCAATTATTTTGAGATTGTTTGGGAGAGGGAAACAAGTCACATTCAGGTAAAAAGGGAAAACAAATGCTGACATGGATAGTAAAGGGGAAGGTGGGAAAAGCAGTCTCATGCTGCATAACTTACACTCGTAAAGGAAAAATGCATTAAAACCTTTCATGGCAATATATAGCTGTTTGTCAGAATTACAGGTGGTAATAGCAAATGCTAGAAGTGGTGCAATTAAACAGACAAATTTCATCATATGTGACGGACTTGCTGATTTTACTTTTACTGTTATTCTGTCTTTCCTAATTTGAGAATTTTGCTACATCCCTGGACATCTCCAGTCATTTTTCTTTTACAGCAGGTACTGTCTAATTAAGCTAACAGCTTTTTTTTCCTGCTTTATAACTGAACTTTCATGCCTACTATCTCCTCACAGTTTTGTGATTAACCCCTGCAGCAGGACAGCACACATTAGCAACCACTCTTCTCACAGCTCATTTGATTTCTCCTGTTTGAATATTCAGCTTTTCCTGCTTTGCTTGCTAAATGTATAAGTACTTCATTTTCTTTCTACATTCTCTTCATCATACTAGACCTTCTTAAGTGCATCAGGTACATCCTGGATGTAATATTGCATTATGTTGATGGATGTTAGCATCCAGTAGGATGCCGGGGCTTCTTATTTCCTATTCAGCTTTACAATTACAAATTTACTTTAGTTGTTTTTTGATTTGCTCCACTCTTCTGTTACTTTCAAAGGTACTGGGGAGTCGCACTGGCAAAGGTATCAGTTAATATTATTACTAATTCACACTGTTCAGAGTCTTGCACATCTAGGTTCTTGATGTGAGGGTTTTGGTCTTGCTGCTCCTTTATATTTTTGATATCTAGATCAGGTCTGGAGACGGTTTTATTCCTGGTAGGTGGGCACAAACACATAAATATACACAGAGCCCACCTGTGGCAAATTGACACGGAAAGGAGAACAGCGCTTTTTTAGGCACTGCATATACACTAATGGCACTTACACAAGCATGACCAATACGAGTGGCCTAATCCTGCTTTTTCTTGTATACTCTGCTTTGGCTTCTTCAGGCAAAAAGGCAGTATGTCACTCAGGGTCCAGATTCTGTTTGGCCACATGGGCCATTTCTCCTTTTGCTTACTTAAGGCAGCTTAATACCATCTAGCTCAAGCCTCAGAAACGGAAGCTCCCAGAAGAGTCTCCAGGTACCTCATGGGTAATTCTTCCCACTTTAGATTGCAGGCATGAGAAATAACTGATTAAGGGCCTAGTGTAGGTTCAGCAACACACTACTAAAGCCTAATAATTTAATGATCAATACTTAAACACATCATTATTAAAGTGCAGTTATATCATTTTGCACTTGATTACACACAACAACAAAGATACAGGTCTCTACTCTTCAGTCTCGTGAGTCACAAGCTGCTACCATTGAGTTGCAACCCTATCACTTTTCCCTCCCTGCACCACTTAGTGCTAGGATGCTACTCGATCCCTCTTTACTCTGCCCTCCTACACCATACACCATCCTTGCCCTTGAATTGTTTTAATAACCCTTCTGGTTTCCCAGAGAGCTTGTAGCTAGTCACGGGAACTGGTGTTCCAAGGGGACCTCTTGCTTACAATCTACCATCATAAAATCAGAGACACAAGACCTCTTCTTAAATAATGAAATAATTAACAATCTTAAATAACAAAGGAAAAATATTATCTTACAGTCTGAGTACCCCTTTAGTTTTATAGACATCTAAAGACTATGCTGTACATCATAACCTATTCCTGGTGGAACAGTGAAGTTAGAACTAACTGAGTGTTTCTGTAGCAGTGTGCTAGTCTGCAGCAAGATTTAAAAAAGAAGAAAGCAGCAAATAGAAAGCTAAAGAATAAGGTGCCTGGAAGGATCTTGTTTCTGAAAGAGACTCTTTTAGGTCTTGTGGCAGGACATTTGAGAAGTTAAAGGCATTGTTTCCAATTCCACTAATCATCTCCTTTTAAAGAAGAATGTAAATAATTAAAATTGATAGCAGCTCAGTTCATGTCCAAAGACAGTCTTTGTACCTTTTTGTACTAAATTCATGAATTGCACCAATGTTCCCAAGTCCCAGATCCATTCTTTACTTGTCAGATCATGCTTCAGCAACAGCCATCTGTACTGTAAGGCTTCTTCTCACCAAATTGTATGTATTCATATTTAACGCTCTGTAGTAGATGTACCATATCATATAAGTGCCTGATTTCCCTCATATGAATCTAATTTGCATTAAGGAGATAAATTTAAAATTCAAATACTCAGGAATCCTGAAACTAGTTGAGATGCACTACATATTGCATTTCTTTTCCCTCCTCACTAAATCCTTTTTCTGTGGTTGTATCTTTAGATCTTTAAACTCGGAACTTAATGCAGAGAATTTATTGGTTTCCAGGTAGTGGTCTGAGGCTCAAACCACTGCAGGTGTATGGCTAAGACATGTTAACAGGGAAAGGGATGCAAAAAATTGGGAATACAACTCAAGAGTTAAATCAAATTAAAGTGATGCTTCAGCTGATGACAGTGGACTTTCGATCAAACCCCTTGGGTATTTAGGAGGTAATACACATGGTGACAAATCTGAAACCCCCGTTTCCCTGATTTTCCTGCTCACGGGTTTAGTGGATAAGGGCTTTTTTTCCTAATATAGTTGTGTTCTGCCAAACCACAGCTTTCAGTAAAAAAAGTAAGAACCATCAATGATGTCTGAACTGTTATTGAGAATAATTAACGTCAAACATAATAGTAACTTATTAACTTATTCTTAGCAGAAAATACATAGGTGCCTGAGCAATATTTAACTTTAAAACATTTCTGTAGATTATTTGTGAAGACATTTGATTAAAAACCATCTACCAAGATAATTTTGGAAGTCAATGAAACAGGTATAATAATATCGTGTACAGAGGCCTGAAGGTCACCAGTCCGGGCAGGACTAGCTACATACACTTGAAATATTACAAACCAAATGAATTTTCTTGTTTCTCATTCTGCTTTTACTTTGGAGGGTACATTTGTTTACCTGTGCTTCAAAGGAGACATTTCCTTCCCTTTTTACCAATATGGGCTGGTATCTAGCTGTTCAGAAACAAGGCGATTGCCTTGTGAAGGGTGGTAAAAATAGAAATTCGGAGACATGGTCCTGCTGACTTTTCCAACTTTCCAGGGAATCCTAACATGAAAGTGAAATAAAACTTGAGGGCAGAGATTGAGTTGGAAAATACTATAGAGTGGCTGACCTCTATTGCTTCCTCAGCCTGAGACATAAACACATCTATTAAATCATGAAAGACAATGTTATAAAAAGTTTTGAAATCTTCAATTATAAGTAAGCAGTGTGGTTTATGCTTTCAGAATATGAAATTGAGAGATCATTTTTCCTGAGAATGAAGTGTGTCCTAGCCAAGAGGAATGCAGGATTGACATGCAGTGGCTACAAGGTAATGTGTATAAGCTTCAACCTTCCCTCCATCCACCCCAGTATTCAACAAACAAAAAGTTTATTTATTTAGGTTTTCTTACTTATGTGTAGCTGAAAGCCAAGTCTGTGATACAAAGAATCAGAACAGATGCAAAAAAAAAATGCCGTTACTTATTGCAGATTCACATAGTAATGCAAGTCTAGACTCTTGCAGTGAATTGGAGTTTGCTTTGTGCCATATTACCACATCCAAATCCCCAGACTGGGGACCTGGCTGGAGCACAACCACTGAGGTGCAAGGAGAATGCACAGCCAGGTCTTATTCCCCTGTGGAACTTGAGGCAGGTGAGGCAGGAACCCAGACACAGGAACTTGGAAGTCTTCCCAAATCCCTCTGCCTCTGTATTACAGTGCTCTGGCTGAGCAGCCACCCATTTGCATGAGTCACCTCATTGGCCTGACCAGAATTATCTCAACATAACGAGACCATGAGGATACCCTAAGCAATCATTACTATCAACTCAGGGTTGAACTGTCCTGAACTACCAAGTCTTTATTTATATTTATTACATGAAACCAGAAGTCGCAGCAAATGCTGATATTCTATAACAACACCTGCATTCGGGTAGTTCTTACTTTCAGCTTTACAGTGTGTATTTGCTGGCCTTTTGAACTAATTCCATCACTTAAGCATCAGGAGAGAAGGGTACTTCACAAACAGGCCGGTGAGGATTCATTTTGTTTGAGTCATTGAAAAACAAAAAAGGAAAGCACGCAAGAGAAGCAGAGCTCTTTTAAGGAACGTGTTCAAGGTCCAGACATATATCTGTCTGTTTACACTGCTATCTACCTGCTTATACTGATAATTCTTCATTACATGGACCCTTGTTTGCTCAGCTGCTTCCCAGCAAAAATAATTCTATCCCAAAGCTGAATCTGCAATCAGGTAAAAGAGTAGAGTTTGTAGTGGTGGTATTCCCTGTCATTTATGACTGCTAATCAGAGGGATCACCTTCTTTCATCTTTTGCTTGCTTTTAAAAGTTTATGCAGTTAAAAATTTAGGGATATATTCACCTAGAGGGATGTCGGCCTAAATTTATTCTCTTTGACTGTACTTAGAGTTAGGATCTAATAATTTTGAAAATATCACCTGATTAACTGGAGGAAAAACTCATGAATCAAATAATAGGATATGCTGGGAGAACTTATTTAAGATTTGCTCGCTACGGTGCTTTTGCTAAACATACTAATCACTTATTGATAGGAGAGAAGGAAGGAAGGTTATACAGAGGGAGCATATTTATAGGTGGTTGTTTAGTAGGTTGTTCAGGAGTACTAAATATAGTTGAAATTAATTCCTTTCCACCAGACACAGTTAAAAGTCAAGCAAATAGCAAAATTATGGTGAAGGATGTGTAGTCTGCCTGCTGTTTAGATTAGGAAGTTGGCAGGAGCACAAATGATTTCTAAACACCAGCACTACATTAAATAAATCTTATGTGCTGGAATAGTCCCCAGTTATAATTCCCCCTTCAGCTGACATTGTGAATTTTTACAGTCCAAGACTCAATTATCACTCCTGTGATTAGGAATTGTATATGGGGATTCAGGAATCTGGCATCAAGGCCCTGGGCTTGTCACATGTCAAAATAACATCGTCTGAACTTGACTGGAGAAATTAAAACTACTTTTTAGTGCATTTACATATACAGCAGTTAATCTTTACAAACGGGATACATTAATCTCCACTGGCTTTTTAAAGTGTCTGTTTTTCACCAGAATAACAACTCATTAAAATGGAAATGTTTGAATATACCTCTGTGTCGTTTGTGAGACAGAGTCAATTTAAAAAGTAACTTCCAGATTTTTTGATTTATGAACAGGAATTCTGACTGTATCTACAAGAACTCTGTATCGAAGAGACTTTAAAGTATTAACTAGAAAGCAGTCAAGATGGTCCCAAAGAGCATGTGTTTTAATACTGGATTAATCCCTTTGGCAGTAACACAAACCCTTGTTTGATCTCCATTCACAAATTAACCACTCTTCGAAGCCTTAACAGATTATGCAGTATTTAAATGTTATAAGAGTGTATTACTTTATAATCTCGTTGAAACTAGGTGGTTGGCTAACTTCAGGCCTCTTCATTGCATCAGATATTGAGTGTGTTTTCTTCTCATGCCAGGTGATCCATTGCAGTGGCTATTTGAAGATACGGCAGTATATGCTAGATATGTCTTTGTATGATTCCTGTTACCAAATCGTTGGACTGGTGGCTGTAGGTCAATCTTTACCTCCCAGTGCAATCACTGAGATCAAACTTCACAGTAACATGTTTATGTTCAGAGCAAGTTTGGACTTAAAATTAATATTCCTAGATTCCAGGTAAGCAGCTATTTCATTTAGCATGAAATGTTTTCGAAGTTAACTGTTGTCATAAGCTACATCAGTTCCCAGACAGATCAAAATACTCATGAAAAAAAAAGCATTCCAAAACTGATCTGGAACATAAAAACCATGTGAGTTCTTCAGAGCCCTTTAAGTAGTGGATAGACCATTCTTTGTCTTGAACACCAACATATAAGAGCCTGTACAATATAACCTACCGTTACTTCAGAGAGTCAGCTAAAGCCTTCCTGCTGTAAGTAATAGGCACACGAGCAGTAATACGTTTTTGCCTTAAAGGAGACAAATTTTGACATAGAAGGCTAGCAGAAGGAGTAAAAATGTACCATAGACCATAATTAAAAAAATCCCACAACTGAAACACAAAGGTCAAACGACTTGCTGGGGTCATCCAGAAATCTTTTAACAGAGCAGTAAGAAAACATCATCTCCTGGACCTTACTGTAATACCTTTGCAATGAAACGAACCCTACTGGTGCTGCTAGAATGAAAAAAATTCAATCATGAAAACAGAGCCTTCTTAAACAAAACTTGGGAAAATGACTGTTGCTAAGGAAAGAGAACCCTGCCTCCACTCTCAGCTGATATAGCCCACATACTAACTAAGAAGAGAAGAGCACAAAACCAGAACAGACGGAGTTGTGACTGATTAATTCCTCTCTTTTTGAAAAGTGCTATCTTTTAGCATACAGCGATACCTTTTACAGTGCAGTTCAAGATACTTTGAGAGGAAAAGTCCAATTCCCCAAAGAATTTATCTGACTATTGAAAAGATGATCATTCTTCAAAAATCCCTGCATGTGAAGCAGTATGTTCCATCCTCTCTCATTTCCCTGGCATGCTGCATTTGCAAGAAGCAGAAATGATATTCATAAATAGCAGAGAAAAAAAGAGTCCATATCCAAGACTGTGAGGAAGTTTTACGTGGCAGGTCAACCATGCGAGAACGTGCTTTTTCTCCATGCTGTTAATGAGATAGTGGGCCATCAGCTGCGAAAATACAAAGAACTATATGTTCCTGGAATTACTCCCTTTCTTTGCCACATTTTATTTAAAGCACAAGGGGTACAGCAACATGTCTTTGCATGTGGAAGAAAAAGGAAATTATGTGCCTAAGAAGAACTGCCTGGAGACATAAGTGTCTTCAAAGAAGACTGTATAACTAGAGGTGTTGACAGGAGCACAGATAGAACCAGTACTATTGCATAGCTGTGTTTACCGAAGAGCGGATGGGTATCATCCATACACAGGACGATCAGGGGTATTAAGCACTACCCTTTGTTCTCCCAGCTGAATAAACCAAACTATGTTTGCTCAGAACAGGGGCATATTAGGAATAAGATAAAATGGTTTTCAAGCTTGCTTCTGGTTTCCATACAAGGAAAAGTGTTGCTGGATCTTTAGAGGTAACAGTCACAGTGGAGAGGTCAGTATGAAAGATAGGGGAAGGAGCAGTTAAATAAGCCTTTTGAGACACTTCCTACAATATAAAACATACAGGAGTTAATTTATCAAGGTCACTAGAAAAATGAGACAGTTACATCCCTACAAAGGCACTTGCCGCTTCTGATTTTCGTGGTGCATCCCATTTATTCATTGCCACATAGTTTACAAAGGCTTTAAAGAACTCTAGAGGGCAGAACTGGCCACTGGGGAAAGCTCCGTTTCCTTCTGTGTGCCCTGTCACACCCAAATAACAGTCTTCAGAGTCCAAGCTTCCTACAGTAGCTCATTGAGCCAGGGTGGGTTTGTGTTAAGGAAATCAAGCAGCTGACTTCATTTCCAGATTCGAACTTTTCAAAAGTTGAGTGTCCTTGTAACTGTTAACGATGTTTTTTTGGCCCGTTGGAAGACCAGCTTCAAAGTGAGGCTGCACTTCCAGAAAAATTAACATCTGGCTTAGGTTTGTGGTCGTTTGTGTGTTTTTGGATTAGCTGTTCCTGTACCTACCAATTAAGTGAGCAGGGTGAAACTGTCACCCTTGTTTAAATTGCCCTCAAGTCAGAAGGAGTACTGAAACCTGATCAGGATCTTACACCAGTATTTCACCATGCTGGTAGGCTTAAATGAGAATTGGGGGCCTAGAATTGTAAGCCAGGAGGGACAGGGTACAGTGCAGAGAAGAAGGACAAGCATATATACACTTATCCTCCCGCAGAAAGAGATCACACGTGCTCACTGTGCACTAGCAGTCCCTGACTGAGGCAAAGACATGCAAAAGTTCCCCAGATGAAGGCAGAGCTAGGAGAGGTATGGATGTATTTGTACTTTGTTTATAATAAATCAGATTGCAAAGACATTTTGTTGTTTGTTTTTCTGATTTCCTTCAGAAGAATCCCATCCTCCAACAATCTCTCTCAAGTAGAGTGTGAAGTCCACAGTATCTGTGGGATTACTTATCATTAGGGTAAAAGTAAAGAAGATATAAAGGTAGTTACAAAAGAAAAAAAAGTAATCAAAATTTACATTATCTCTTACATTATCTGCAACCATCAGTGACGTATTGCTCGAGACCCTTGTATTCATTTATGTAGATATTGCTGTGTTATTATCTGATACAGAGTGTATCCTCATTAGTGTTTAAGTTCAGGCCAGAAGCATCCTTTTGTAGCAAATGTCCTGACCGTTGCCACTCACTGCACTGCAGTTTGTGTCATAAAGAGGTGTTAGGCATGTGTACTATATTCCTCCTGGATCTAAACCGAAAGAAAACCTTGAAGAGCATATCTGATGCGCTCCAACTACTATAAAGCTTTCAGTTCACAGCCCTGAGCTAGAGCTAGTCCCAACTAAAACTGCCATGATTAAAATATGCAGATACACCTGATGCTGCAGAGGTAGATCCTTGGCGGTAACCATTTTTCTCTACCGATCACCTGCTACTGGACTGTGTTGCTTGTTAACATAGAGATGCATTTGTACAGTACCTTTGTTCTGCCTTTTTAGGTGAAGAAGGCCCAGGACAGCATAAAACACCCCCCAACAACACTAGATAAATAAGCCACATTATGTCTGAGTTGCACAATGTACTTTAAGGATTTTTATTCTCAAGCAACAGTTCTAAATAAACAAAAGTCCATTCTAAACCATGAAGTTTGATTCTTCAGGTCTGACCAAGTGTAAGTCTGACCAATATAATCTGGTTCTATAACATCTGCAGAGATACTGCTGTTTCAAATTTGTTCCATTATTCTACTTCTCATCGTGCGAGAATGTTTTTCTGATATCTAGCTTCAAGCTTAATTTTCTTAGCTTGTGATCTTTATATCTCCTTCTCTTTCCACATTCTCAGCCTGAATAAACTCTTGCTTCCTTCTTCTGTTAGGCATTAGTCTGAATTTATTTATAGACCACGATCACAGATTCTGTGGATTGACATACATGCTACACTTGTATGTTTGCAAAAGCAAATGAAAGTGTCAGCAGTTCACAAGAGCAGTTTTATTGTTTCATGAACGGCTCCTCAACTGGATCTTCGTGCAAAGGGTCATGCATGGCAGTAGCAAAAGCCCAAAGTGGAAACAATTAAAATAAGTAAAAGCACTCTTTTTCCTGCCCATGTGTAAAGCTGGCCAGGGAATAGATGCACCTTGTTTTGGCTGGGTTGAAAGGGTTTGTTTTCTTATAAAGATGATGATTCTGTTTCCAAAACTAACATTTTGTCCTGCAGTTTTTAGGCACTTGGGTTGTTGGCACAATCAAATGTTAGTTTAATGAAACTGAATATTCCCAGAGATTTGCTTATTATGGAATCTTCCTTTTCCAGAGTGACTGAATTAACTGGATATGAGCCCCAAGATCTGATAGAAAAAACTCTCTACCACCATGTTCATGGCTGTGATGTGTTCCATTTACGATACGCTCATCATTTGTGTAAGTGAAAAGAATGCTGGACTGAAATTTATTAAGTAGAGTGAGAAGTTTTGCAGACAACAGGCGCTATGCTGGAAAGCAGAGAAAGCTTTCCAAATCTTGACGGGAGCTAGATTTTCAAAAGTGCTTGGCTATCACTTAAGGAAACCATTAGTTCTGCAAATAAGCTAGATACTCAATATGCTGTGCTTCTGAAAAAATATATCTGGCTGCTTTTATCTTTCTGCTTAAAGGATCTAGGCCCTTTTGAAAATTTGGACTTGATTCTGGGTGGTGAAATCTTGAAGGAAAAAAGCTGAAAGAACAAGTGAGTGAAAGGGGAAAATCTGATCTTTACTAGCTTCTGTTGTTAAAAGAAAAATTATGCAACAGCTCCCCGTTACTCTGAAATATGTTAGTAATAATCATCTCATGTTTGAAGTGAATACAAACCCAAAAAGTCCTTAGATGAATGTTCATTAATAGCACGTGGATGAGGTTTGGAAAATGGAGTGTTAGGAAAAAAAATATTAGACATTTAATAATTCCCCATCTGCTAACAGAGATACTAATCATATCTTCAAACATCTGGATTTGAGAAGTTGTTCATTCAGTAGCACATTAATTTTAGAAGCAAATTGAGGGAATAGTTGAACTCTGGATTTGGCTCACTCTGCAGCAGCCCATATGATGCAAATTTGACATTGAAAAACCACTGTCAGTGCATTTTTTTCCAGATTGCTCCTGTAGGCTGAAATAGCCAGAGAGAAATCCTTCCCTTAGGATTCCTGAAGGAGAAAGTAGTCAGTTCTTCACTTAATATGTGTTATTTATGAAGATTTGGATTATAAAGGAGAATGCAATGGTGTCTGGCATGGAAATTGCCTCAAGTTGCATCAGGGGAGGTTTAAACTGGATATTACGAAAATTTTGTTTACTGAAAGAGTGGTGAAGCATTGGAACAGGCTGCCCAGAGAAGCAGTAGAGTCATCATCTCTGGAGGTATTCTAAAGATGTGTAGACGTGGCACTTTGGGACATGGGTTAGTAGGCATGGTATTGGTCTGATGGTTGAGCTTGATGATCTTAGAGGTCTTTTCCAACCTTAATGATTCTATGACTATAAGTCGCTGCCGAAATTTGAAGTGCTGAATTCTGTTGATGGCAGGGTGTGCTACACATGGGAAAGCAGAAGCTGATCTTTACAGCAAATCCATATTTACCAAAACACCACTTAATGCTCTGGGCCACGGCAAACTGAAAACTAGAATGTCCAGCATACATGGTAGTGTCCTGTTGGGGGCATTCTCTTTGTACTATTAGTGTCTGTATCTGGATGTCACTGTTGACCTGTACAAAATATCGCTCATTTTTTTCACAAGACTATTTGAAATACCTATGTCATCCACTACAGAGATTTTGTTATAGCCACAGTCATCCCTTGGAAAATTGTTTTCCATATTCGAGCAGAGTGATGGATAATTCTATGTGCGGGGTACGACTGGAGTTTTAAATAAAGAGACATATCATGTTTACTAAATTACAACCCCCACACCTCCTCCCACAAGAAAAAAAAAAAAACCTTAACAAAACAGAATAACTAAAAGCAGTTCTCTAGATGCTGTATCTGAATGACAAAGATAAATTATTGTTAAGTTTAATACCAGAAGAAAAATGCAAGACATATGCAAAGAAATTTATGAAAGTTTCAAAGTTGGTAAATGCCATGAAGCAAAAACTAATGGCTAATGTTTGAGCAACAGTGGGAACAGTGCAGAATCATGGTTAGAATACCAAGTAATATGAATTATTAAAACAGATGTAAAGCGTACAAGCTTCCTCTGGGGAACACTGTTATAACTCCCTCACCATCCATTAGTAAATGTCTTAGGAACATGAACAGCAAAAGGTTGGCAAGTTTGACACACCATTCTATAAAGCAATTTGATGATTAAGTGTCATCTGATGAAGAAATGTGGACAGAAACATCTTACACCTAATAAGGGTATTAAAAAAAAAAAGAAAAGGAAAAAAAAGGCAACCCTACACTAGAGTAACTATTGCTTTTTTTGAGGAAAAATAATTCCCAAACCGAAGACTGAAAACAACTGAACTTTAAGTTAGGCAGCACAGAGAACAAAACAAGGGAAACAGCGAGAAGAACAAGTTAGAAGGGATATAACAAGAACATCTGACTACGAGGAAAATGTAAATGTGAATATTTGCCTAAGGTGTGTTGGCAGCAAACAGTATTTCCTGTTTTACACATTTCATTAGCTTCCAGCTATATGAAAAAGCTTCCAGCATTTGAACTAGTGTTATTTATTTCTATAGCACCATCAATATACACAGTGTTTGCTCTGCAACTGGGGAAACGTGAACACACGAATAATGAGTCCCTGCCTAAGGATCTTGCATTCTAAAAGACAGGATAGAGAAGCTGTTCCAGTACAGAAAAAATATTCCTCGCTACACCATAGACAAAGAATTTTGCTGGCCTCAGAGAAATCACTTCATTTGTACCATTGTCTCTCTGTGAGGAGGTTTTTGTGCATCCCACATGTTGTAACATCATTGCTCTTCCCACATAAACTTTTACAAGAGCCATATCTCTGTGCCTTGGCAACGCAAGACCCAGCCCCAGCTAATATAATCACCAAACTGTTCTGCCACTTCCTGGAAGTCCACCTATGTATTTTAAAATCTATCTTATAGCAGAACACAGTTTATAGTCTGTCCATGGCATTGAGGCTACTTTTGCTCCTGCAGCAATCAAGCTGTCTGGCAGAGCTGCACTGGTTTTTAAGATGGCAAAAGTACTATAGTCTGCTAGGGCATCATCCACTGACCACGCTGCTTGAGGGCTGGGCCAAGAAGTCCATTTCTTTCTCCTTAAGTGCAGACTAGGAACTCCCAGCCACATGCCCATAAGCTTGCCGGAACCGTTTAAAATAGCCATCTATGACAGACCAGAAGGACCAGCCCAGCCAGCTCAGAGCCTTTTTCAGCTTCTCTGCTAAACCAGGAGGGAACCACAAGAGCGGAACACCCAGTTACAAATGGCACATCTAAGAGCCAAGGCTAAAGCCACTGACTCTTCCCCATTTGATTGCAGCAGAGACCACCAAGAAGTCTGAGCCTGCACAGATTTTCTTGGTAGTGGATTTACCTCATTCCCATTTCTGAGGTCTCCCAGTCAGAATCGAACAGGGTAATTTAACACAGAGCCAAATGAAAATTGACCTGATTTACTGTATCGGAAGCGCAGCTACCATCCCCTAGCCAAGGTCAGACTTTCCCCAGACTGCTAAAAATGCAGGAGACTTGGAGTCCTCCCCTGTCCCAGGAGAAATATTGGTTTGTCCACATAATTAGGAAGGACAGCTGAACACTGAACACTGCAGTCCTCAGTGGCTTTCACATCTTTTAAAATATTGTCTTAAAGGGAGAGCTAAAGCTTGTTAAAAGGATTTTTAAAAAGTCAGTGAGACAGTCAAAACTAGTCCCAAAGCACTAGTCCCGAAGAGAACATTGTCATAGCAGCATTCATTTCTCGTTGTCAGTGAGGACGGGTTTTTTAATGTTCTGTAAGATGTTGTTTATGCTGTTGCTTTCTGAACAAACAGATACCATATCCTGTAATGGAAGGAGAACTGACACTTCCAGAAAGACCTGTCTGTAGTCATTTTGTAAGAGCCTGATTTTCCTAGGGAGGTAACCTGGATTTGAAGAAACATTTAAATATGTTGTGGTGTGCACAGTGGATAGGAGAGTAAGCAGTCCAAAGAGGTGACCTGTATGCTGCTGACTTAAGAGGACCTTTTAGCAAGAAGGAGAGCTTTTGCTTTTCTATTTCTGTCATCTCACATTTGGCTATTCACATTATTCATGTTATTGTGGTCTCTGACTACTACCGAAATTACAAATGCCTACTCCTCCAGGTAACAACTGAAAAAAGCCAAGCCCAGCAATGACTGATAGGCGTGTAGTTATTTACCACACGATAAACAAACCCCTGAAGTTCAGGTCTGTCCAGGTCCCAATTAAACATCGCATGCCCTCCCTGTCAGAAAAATCTTTTATGAACACCAATTATAAGGCCATATCTTTTTACTTCAAGTGGTCATTTGCTCTGCTAGAGTTGGCTGAAAGAGAAAGCTGTTATTCTATTTCCTGATTATGCATCTGCTTCTGTACTAACTGTGTACAACAAGAGAACAAAATTACAGTGAGCTTTGCTACTAAGTACAGTCTAATACAAGCCCTACATTTGCAAGCAGCAATTCAATTTCCTAACTATGCATTATCTAAAGGAATTTCTGCTATGATCACTTTTTTTTGGACGTAATTTGTGTAGCAAGCTCAGTCCCTCGTTTCCTAATTTGAAATAAACTGATTGTATAGAACAGTAGGAAGATGGAGTTTCCTAGAGGAATGTTCCAGGGTCAAGCAAGAGAAGAATCGCTTTTCAAAACTGGGCATTATCTTCTAGTGAATTATCAAATTCCTAGCACTGAACCAGAAATATTTGTGGCTACATTCAATATTTAGAGATGTTGCACAACTCCTATTATAGCATAGACGTATACCAAAACTTCTGTGTTCACAGAGAACCCACACTGGTGTAGAGGACTACAGTACTAGTAAAACCTATCAGATAAATGATTCAGCTCTCTGGCCCTGTATTTACTGCATATTTAAGTACCAAATAGCATTTAATTTTCCCCTTTTAAATCAACCTTAAAAATTTAGAGCTTATAGAGAAAAAAGTATGGTAGCATGAAATACATTGCAAAACATACCATAACTTATCAAGCTATGAATGACAAAAATGCTTTCCAATATACCGGAAAAAATCAAGCTAGTTGTGTTCTCTTCAAAATACTTTTGATGTCTTAAACTTTTTCAGTCAGAAGATTAGAAACAGTAAGTGTTTTTTTCAGAAGGTAAGCATAAGAGAGCAAGATGAACTGGAAAAGAAGGAAAACAAGCCTTAGTAGTTTGAAACATACTACTTGTAAATAATAGCATGACCTTGTGAAACTATGTAAGGGGGTAGGACAGATACCTTTGCAGGGGAGTTGATTAAACTTTGGTGGGAGAAGGAAGTTTAAGGGAGGGGGGAGGAAGGAGAAAAGTCCTTGCCTTGCAAATAAATCTCTCCAGGAGGTGATCACAAGTCCAAGCAATATGAAACGCTTTTTTGTGATGTATTCACAGTGTTGGTGAAAGGCCAAGTCACAACCAAGTACTATCGACTACTGTCCAAGCATGGAGGCTGGGTTTGGGTACAGAGCTACGCTACTATTGTGCATAACAGCCGTTCATCACGGCCTCACTGCATAGTGAGTGTCAATTATGTCCTTACGTAAGTCAAAATACTTTGTACCATTACGTGTTATCAACAATTGATTCATTTTGCGTGTTATCAATAATTGGTTCATTACTAATTAGATCATTTGAGTTTGCTATGTTTATGTCTTCCAGTATCATTTTGCGCTTGCATGTTACAGGCACTTTTCTCTCCTCCTATCTTCCCTCTTCTAGTTACTTTGAGTTAAAAAGAGCTAGTATTCCTGATGATAACCTCGTAATGTATGGAATACCACTTGTAGCCATTTGTGTTAGATCTGGGTCCCAGTTCTGTAATTAGCACGAGAAGAGCACTGGGGCCATCCAGACACAGAGAAAGCTACAACTACCCAGCAGAGGTCACAGTGTCAGTTTGAGAGATAGAAGCATGGTAGGAAACACTACTTTCAGGGACAAGTGAATCACAGAGGATTCCCTCACTTGCCCTGGGTTGCATGGATACCCAGGGCAAAACTACATTCTTACAGCGGCCAGAAGCTCCCACTGGACTGGTGAATGTACATGGCTGTGATTCCAAACCACAGGGTGCCACAGATGACTGAGAAGAAACTGGCACAGGTTAGGTTCAGACAGTGGGGCATTAGGTACAAAGATGTTAACGTGTTTCCCAGTGGCATGTTTGTGATAGACTTGCATGGGAACCGGGTTAGACCATAAAATTCACTGCTTGCTGACAGCCTCATACTGCAGACTCAGTGAAAATCTTGGAAAACTGAAAACATTGTGAGAACTAACATGTATTTTCGAAGGTGCTATTTGGAATTGCGTGTTATGTTTGAGTGTGTAATTTACTGGACTGTTTTTTTTGCAGAGATATTGAGTATAAGGAACTTCAGCTGTCACTGGACCAGGTTACTATTTCTAAATCACAATTTTCATGCAGAAACTCAGTATCTACCTCGCAGGAAACAAGGAAAATAGTAAAACCCAAAAGTAATAAAATGAAGGCAAAACTCAGAACAACGCCTTACCCACAACAGGTAACTTTTTCAGCAATATTTGCTTACTAATTGTTGTGATAGAGTGATTGGGACATGACAGAGATCATCCAGAACTGAAATTACTGTAAAACTCACTGTAGTTTGCTCTGATGCAGGAACTCCCTTATAGGCTGAGATGCAATTAGATCTTTTTCTTCTTGGGTGGACAGCACAAGTAGTAGTCTGCTTTACTCTGGCGAGTAAAGCAAAACCAAAAACTTTTGGATTTGGCATATGTAACGTATTTCAAAACCAATGTGCTTTCTCTGGCAAAAAGAAGGAAAAGTACTATGGATATTTGTGTTGTGAAGATTTGAGCTAGTGTAGGATACATCTTTCACTGTCATATGCAGAGTTCTTAATGTCAAATAGGTATTAGCAGTTTCCTTGCATTGGGATATGCATGGCAAGAATGAATCCTAGCAAAGAGAGCACTGGAGTGGGATTTGGAATACCTCTCACTGTCACTGGGTGAGCTAGACCCAGATGTGAAAGGAAACTGTGTAGATTACCCATAAAACCATATTGGTGAGACTGACACCCACCATGAAGCATGCTGAGACTTTGCAATGAAAATCACTGGGTGAGGCTGCTATTACTTTAAAACAGCAGGGAATGCAGCTAGCACACATACCACGTTCAAAACAATGAGAACCCAGCAAGCATTTGGAGTCTGCAGAGGAGGGTGGGAGAGAGTGAGAAGAGAAAATAATTGTGATGGAAGCCAGTGCAAAAGGACAGATTTTGCCTTCCTACCATTCTAAAGCTTGGCACGCCAACATATGCAACATCACATTTATGGTCTGCTACTCCATTGATGAGTGGCTTCCAATAGTTGACAACAAATTTCTGCCCCTTAGTATTTACAACCCATTACACTTACTAGCTAAAATCCAACTGGCAAAATTACCAAACAAGCTCTTAATATCAGGATGACAAAATAGCTTTTTGTTCCCAAGGTAAGTGAAGGTAAATTTATTGTGAAGAGAAGGAACTTTAAATGTACTGGTAAGCTGGTCCCTTTAGCCAGTGAGATTGCTGTTCAAGGAGATCAAGCTTTGGGAGACAGTATGATATGTTATGTGGTTTCACATAAAAGTTAGTCATTTAACTCTCTCCCCCTTATTTTTTTTTTCCTTTCCCCCAGCAATACAGCTCATTCCAAACAGACAAACTGGAATGCAGCCAGGTGGGAAACTGGCGATCCAGCCCTGCAGTGAACGCTGCCACCATTCAAGAACAAAACTTTCATTCAGAAAACAGTGAACTTTTATATGCCCCGTCTTATAGTTTGCCTTTCTCTTACCATTATGGACACTTCCCTGTAGATTCTCACGTCTTCAGTAGCAAAAAGCAAATGTTGCCTTCAAAGTTTGGGCAGTCTCAAGGAGCACCTTGTGAAGTGGCTCGATTTTTCTTGAGTACGCTGCAGACAAATGGAGAATGCCAGTGGCATTATGCCAACTCCTTGGTACCCAACAGCCAGTCACCATCCAAGAATCTTCCTGAGCAGCCAGTGAACATCATCCGACACAATCTTGCACAGAGTTATGAAGGTGGGTGTGACTTTAAAAAAAAAAAAAGAAAAAAAAAGAAAGAAAAAAACAGAAAAGAAAAGCAGTGGGGTGTCTGAAAGAGAAAGATTTGTAATTGTAGCTTGAAAACAGGAATTACAAGGTGTTTAGGAAACATAGAAAATGAGAAATAGTGAAGTAAAACAACTGCTATGTTTATAGCATTTACATGTTCATCCCTCTTCACATTACCATAAGCACTTGATTGAGAATATTATCAAAACTTCAGTTGCAAAAAATATATTCACCAGAATCACTTTTAGAACAGGGCAGAGTTACCACTTCCTTTAATACTAGCACAGTTTACCTTCATGTTTTGCACTATCAGAGTTACTTAGTGGAATTGCTGGGTTAAGCCGTTGCTGAAGTCAGAAACAAATGTACTTCAGTTCACACGGAGAAATTAAAATAAACAAGATCTATTTTCATAAAAATTGCAGGTTGTTCTTTCTGAGTATGAAGCCGTTGTGTATGTCTTTACCTTAGTTACTATAGGGAAGGAGCAAATGAAATGCATTGCCGTCAGCTTTATTTAAAAACGTCTTCAGTGTTCCTCCCCAGTCAATGGCATCATCTCTCTGCACAGGTGGTCAGATCAAATTTCTCTGAGGTGAAGGGAAAATAGTCAAATCCGAAATGCTGCAAAGCTATAGAGTAACTAAATGTTAACAATCTCAAGATAGAATCCAATCCTTAGATTTCATATACATTACATCTATCTGCATACATCATTTTGATTAGTTAAAAACCACTGATGAGAACTGACTGGCTGACATGCTGTTATTAAGTTAGATAGAAACACTCCTTTCTTCTAGCTTCATTAAGGACAGGATGGAGGAAGCAGTAGTGGAAATTTAAAATAAAAAAGCTACAGATATTTGGTTTAAGATTCTTGAGTGCCAGAAAAAAGCATTTATAGGCTTAGAGACAAGACATTAGATATCCTAGATCTGAAGAGAATACCTGCCGATGCTAAAAGCTGAGCTTGCTACATTAGACAGAAGACAGCGTCACACATTGAATGTGTCTGTCACAGAGGAGGAAATAAGTAAGGAGGGTTTTGTCCTTCACAGGACTGTTTGACCTCACCTAGCTGATTGACCTGACCTAACTGACTGTAGCATTTTATTTTACTGCTCTGTGTTTAGATTGAAAATGAGCAAGTTTGAAGCTCTTCTTACAGTCTAGCGCAGGTCAGATGCTTTTTCTTAGTCCATGCTCCTCTAATGCACTGTCTTTTGTTGCTGTTATGGATTGGATGTGAAAAGGTGTAAGTGTAGACCAAAAATAAGAAATGGTTTTGTTCTTTCTAAAGTTGCTATATCTTTGTGGAAAAGAGAAAAGAAAAAAAAGCTACATCCAGGTATAACGATTGAAGTAAATTACCCCAAATAAGTCTTGAGGAACAAAGACATTCCAGGTGTACGGAAGTCAGCCCAGCTTTTCTTCTCTGCTTTCAGACTAACAGATGCCATGAGACTGACCGAGACAGTAGATCCACCCCTTGCTGGTCAGAGGGTGCCATCAGATACACTGAGAATGGATGTGGAAAGAACAGATTGTTCAGAGAACAGTCTGTAAAATTGATCATGGCCATAACATTTGCCAGAAAAGCCCAGTGAGCATAGCAGCAGACAAGCAATTTACCATCAGTCGGTTGACATGGGCAGATAACTCCTAATAAATGTATTAAGTCAGAAGGATTCCACAGGAATACTGTTAAATATGTTAGGGGGAAAAAAAATCCCAACAAAAAACTGCAAGCAACTCATGGTATTTTTCAATTTCATCACGCATGCATACCTTTACCATTCTCTCATGAACAGGAAAATGGAGTTGTGTTTCCAGTGGTTCTTACTTCCAGTTCTACTTCTACTTAAGATTTTCTTGCTTAAGTTGCAGAATACGTAGGTTCTCTTCTGAGCTCAGATGTGCTTTAATGGTTGTTCAGCTATTGGGGATTTGATGAAAATTGACTTGGTACAATTAATTGTCTGCAAAAGCATTTACAATTGTACTGTTTGGGAAGGAAAAAAGAATATGGTCAAGCTCAGACCTGCTTAGAGATCATATCTGGAGTTCATACACAGTGTTATAAAAGAGGAAAGAAAAAAGGAGCCTCCCTGCAAAGGGGATTTATATCAAATTGTTCCAGCGTTTGTTTCCTCCTGAGGTAGAAATAGTTCTGTTGTACTTTTACTGAGGCTGGTGGCAGAAGAGGAATCTAACTCCTTGGAAGCAACTGTTTGCTTTGAATTGAAAGGGGCATCTGATGTTCCTTACATCATCAACTGCTGCTTTTTCCAGTGGCTCACTGAAAAACTGACAGCCAGTAAGCTTCAAAGCAGACAGGATCTGCTTAGTATCGTTATCTTCAATCCAAAAGCAATGCCAAATATGACATCTGGCAACCGGGTGGGATGCAAGGGCTATTCCACATCACATCCATAGAGGCATCTGCCAAAAATGCCGTAGGCCAGAGACATTTTTCTTTGTGGAAAATAGTTTCTTTTGGAGAGATCAGAGATTTTAAGATGATCAGGCCAAACCATCAAAGCTCTGAAAAAGCACGTAGCAGATAAAACTGCTTGCAAATCAGATGCTGGTGCCTCAGAATCTAGTTTCAAAGCTTCTTCCACTTTTTTCCAGCTGGCCTAGTCATCAGAAAAGAAACTCACTTCAGAGAAGGCAACCATCTTCTTAGAGATGCACAATTTTCCTTTGCACAATTGAATGGATATATTACTACTGTGGGTATCACACTACCCACTTCTCATTAAGTTATGCTGTCTGGCCAGTCTGTACTACCTGTGTGAACCTTAGTGCCACTAATCGAATCTCAGGAAATGAAGAATACAAGGAACATCTGTGAAAAAGTTCTGGTCTGTCTTCCTCCCTCAACTCAACTCCCCAGGTTTAGCCTGTAAGTACTAGAAGAAATACATGACATCATCTTTGAAAAGGGTATTTCGCTAGAGGCAAATATGTCTTGAAGTTCATGTTGACTTACTATTGTTTTTGGAGAAAGAATAATGGACAACATAGTAATTACAATATCAGCCCATGCCTCACATGACTTGAAATTAGCATTCAGATCAGGACACAGCACAGATACTAAGCTGTTGTGAAAAATGTCTTTTTCATGGGCATGGGCAGTATTAAGATCTAATTTATCTTTGCCTTGTTTGATACAAAGAAACACCAGCATGGCTTTGTGACACAGGAATGCCTGATCTGAGCAGTACAGCAGCTCTCTTTGTTGGTCTTCAGCAGAACTCAGAGGGATTGAGTAATTGCTCCTTTTCTCTGAAGGCTGTCTTGTACAAAGGATTAGGAAACATACTGAAACACCAGGGCTACGTGTCAACACTCAAGGCTTGGCATATTTTCTTTTCAAAATGTGTAGTAACTGTCAGGCTCAGTAACTCGCACTCTTCTGAGATTAGTGTAGATCAGAAAGCACAAGAAAAATTATGCAAGGCAAAGCATATGCGAAGAGGGCTTCAGCAGTGTTCTAAACATCGAGGAGGTTTTTCAGACTGAAAGCAAACTTCTGCTGGTAAGGACTACAGACCTTTTACATGAAGATCAATGCTAAGTACCAGTCTTTATTTGCCTTAGCCTGGTTCCATGATGCCTTTATTTCATTTTTACTGAAATAGACAGGAGCAATAAGAGAACAAGGAGCATATCTATCAACGTCTTGGTACAGAAGGGCCTGCTTGTGAATGAAATGCCTTCTTTGCAAACATCTTCCCCCATTGAGCACCATCTGATCTTTGACTGCGCTGTGTAAAGGTGACAAGGCTGTGCTCCTCTCTGCAACACCAAGTTTGACAGGAAGAAGATTGTTCTAGTGTACTGTAGCTATGAATAGACACGGTATGTTTTAAACAAAGACCAATACCTGCTAGAGTAGCCTTCCTGTTCCCACTTGGATGGCTGGATGCTGAAGTCTGAGCAGGCTGCCAGGTGATGAGGGTCTGACCTCCAGGTTTCCTCTCAATTTGCCCGAGGTGCACCCTGTGCTCTAGCAGGAAAGCAGACCTACTTGGCCAGAATTAACAGAGGCATGACGAGGGAAGGATGGAGTCCACTGTTGCATTTGTAGGCTGTTGCAAATGGAGGTAGTGTGAGTAAATATAAGGGGCCCTCTGGAAAGCTGCTGTCACTCTGGTATAATATGCAATCTTGTATGTGCAGTTTCTCTACCTCACTTAGCATAGCTGAGCTACTCTGGCAGAAGAGTGGTACAGAAAGCATCCCCAGTTAATGCACAGTGACTGTAAAGTGTTTCCAGCACAGGAGAAGAGTGGAATCCATGAGATCTGATGCACTTGCTGAGGCAGGTAGTCTGGTAACTGACCATGTGCCAGATGGGTGGAAGCAATGCTGGAGCGCTGTCCTTCTACGGCACCACAGAGATGCTGCTCAGCTTTCTATTCACTTCTGTGCATAAAACACTCCAGGAGGAGTGTTTCCCAGGGCATCCTTGGGTTTTTTTCTGGAAAAGAAGACAAAAGCACGTTTAAGACTAGCTCCGGTAACCGTTCTGAATGCAAGTGGACAAAAACTACTGTGCTTTGTTGCACTGCAGACACGACTTGCTTAACTGTCTGGTCTAACTCCGCGAATGTGCTGACAACTTTAATGGAAGCCTGCAAACATTAAACCAGATGCTTAGCTTCTTCCTCAACAAAAGAGATAAAAAACACATTTGAGAAACAGGATAGAACAAAATGGATAATATCCTGTAAATCTCCCAAGTATGCAAATTACTTCTTGGTACCAAGAAGGCAGCCATTAGCCCAGAAGAATTTGAGATTACAAAAATGAAGATAAGACTGGGGCCATCCAGTTGCTGTGATGCTTCAGCTTCTAACAAGTGTGGGCTCTGAAAATGGAAAAAGGCAATCTTTTGTTCAGAGATTAGAGTAGAGCCACAAGGTAACAATACTCCCCGCTGCAGTGAGAGAATAAACCCATCACTCTTCTGAATGTGCCAAGAGGGAAAAACATTAAAACCAGTATACCAGATTAGTTAAACTGTATTAATTATATGTCAGTAGCTCTCAGCATGGACACTTATTTCATAGTAAAAATGCCAAAAGTGGAGTTAAAGTTATAGTAGTATAATTACACTGGCAACATTTCCAAGCATGTGGTTGAATCCCTGGTTTGATTTGTGATCTAAGAGGGTAATTTTTCAACAGCTGATGAGAATTCCGTTTACTAAGGACTATATACACTTCTTGGTACAAAATACATACATGAAAGTTAAAGAGAATAACTTGAAAGGTTGTTGTTTCAAGCAGGGAGGTGGGTTGATCAAGAAGAAATTGGATCCAGATTCCTGTTTAAATTCTGGTGTTAATTATGTGGTGCAACTCCCTCTGAAATTAATGAAGCTCTGCATATAAAAAAAAAAAGGTACAATTGAGCTATTTCTTCTTCCTCTGTTATATATGAAGGGTTTGCCAATCTACTATAGCACAGGGAATATTTAATTATTAGCAGGTACAGTTACGTCAGCAACCACTACAGGGGAACTCCAGAACTTTTAAGATGTTGAATAAATTTTTCAGAACCACAGAAAATTCTGTTTACAAAAAGTGTAAAAAATGTGTCCAGGCTTTCAGTGAGCATAACACAAAATAGAGTTTAGTTTTAATTTGAGAATTTGGTAAGTGCCTCATTTAACCTTTAACATAAAACTTTCAAATCTGCCTTGAAGGAGTAGTATAACTGTCAAACTGTTCATACAAGACAGTGCAAGAAAACTTAGTACTCAATTTTAGTCATACTGTATAGGAGTAAACCAGTTGTGGCTTCTCTTACCATTTGTAGGTAGGTGTGTACAAAAAAAGGAAGAGCTATATAACCAAGCGGAAAATCATAAAACCAATTCTCATTGGTTCAAGAGATCTACTACCATGCAGAACCTTAAGAGAAAACTAAGATTACTTAAAATATTTTAGAAGAAAAGTCTGAATAGAAATCTTAGTTCATACTCTCTTGAAAATTTAAGAATCTACCTCCTGATTTTCCAAGCATACCCTGTTTAGTGCCCCCACATTCAAACAAACATTCTCAGTGTATGTTGTAAACTACATCTATATTATACATACAGCTTTATTATATGATAGTATCTGAAAAGCAGAGACACAGCAATACTCAAGAAGCATTTATGTTACTTCTCAATATAAGTTAATATTTGATGCTAGCTTTTCAAAGAGAAAAAGCAAAGCCTTTAATGTGACACAATCTAGACACTACATGTATCACAAATAGCTCTAATATGTATACTACACACTCTCCTCTTTCCTTAGAAGGGCAAGCGTCCAATTCACTTCCACAGTGACAGAGGAATAAATATTGTTTTACTCTAATCATTGAATCATTGACATTTAATAAATGTTATCCATCCTTTGGTAAATTGTTTAATAAATCTCTGAAAAGAGCTTACTTAAAGCCAAGGGTTTTGATAGCAGGTCACATTTCCAAATACTTCTTTGATTTAATTTCCCTAATTTAGCCATATTAATAATGGCAGTGATTTATAATTATTCAGTAAATAAACAAATGGGCATTTCATACTGAAAACCTTTCTGAATTGTTCAACACTGCCAGTTCTTCTGTCTTAAAGAAAATTATCCAAAGCCACTGAAGGAAATGGGAATGTCTCTGATGTCTTTAGTGGGATTGGATCTGGTCCAAACCAAACGGGCATTAAAGTTCAGTCATAGAATGTATTATAGTCTAACTATTATATGAGCTTGTTGTCAGAAATTAACATGTCTTCTTTTTCCTGCAAGTGCCCATATCAAACAGAAGATACAGCCAAGATACCCTATCTGACAACTTTACAAGCTGCACAGCATCCATGCCAGACAGCAGATACAAAGAGCAGATTTATGATTCCAGCATTGTGAAACCCACCAAGATAGAAAACAGGATTCAGCCACCCCACCACCTCATTAAAGAAGAAAACAAGTTTGCTTTTAACAGAAACATACAAGAAAAAATGAACATTAATGAAAGCTCTTTTTCAAACTCAATAGCTAACTCCTTGCTGCCAAAATCAGAATGTTTCCAGTCTAAAGCTATAGGACAACTAAGTCATCTCCTGCCAATGCCCTCAGTATATGAGCAAACCAGAAGGATTTGTATTAAAGAACCTAAATATGGGCATATTAGTCATGATGCTACAAATCTAGATGAACTGGACAGCGATGAGAGAATGACTGTAAAGCTTGATCATGACTCTGAAAGCGAACGTGTAATGGATGTGAGACCCTCTGGACAAGTTCCATTTGTGCTTCTAAACTATCATCACGTTTTAGCCAAACATGGTACATTTCAAACTTCATCATGTACAGCAACAGGACATGTAGGAGAAAATTATGGATACAGTTCTGAGGAAGTAAATACATTTATTTACAAAAACCAAAGCCCCTCATCAGCTTCTTCTCCAGAAACCCACAAGGAATCTGCACTACCCCATTATATTGGAACTTCTGTAATAATAGCCAATGGCAGGTGACAGTAATAGAGGAGTATTTACATTTAATTAAGAAGCCAAACTGTAATGATTTGCAAAAAGCATGAGAAAACACAGTTACATTTACTGAGCATACCTGAAGGTCAATGAGGGACAGACTCATGTGTTCCTGACAAGCCACGTGTAACGGTACCTTCAAGGTCAGGAAAAAAATCCTACATCTAGCTTCAGTGCTTTGTTGTCACAGATTAAGCTCTGGTGCCAGTGAGAAAACGTTACAGATCTTATTTTTGTTATTTTATAGTGTGCAACAAAATTAAATGATAGGTGTTATATGCAGAGATTTATATGAAGAACATTTTTTTCCTTAACCCTTCCTCCTCAAAATACATTCAAGATGTTTTGATCACTATCATGAACTATACACTCTAGTTTGGGTATTTTTGACAAACTGTGTGAAACCTTACATCACCTCCCCACCCACACGTTAAGCATCTTGACAAATGAACTTTTCTTAGACTGGTGATTTTTAGTATCCGTAATACAGCTGTACTAACTGGACAGAACTCAGTTTGGCAAAAAGCGTATTTATTAATTATCCAGAAGCTTTTAAACTAAATAAATCAAAACTGAATTTGATTTATTTAGCATATATTTGAGTGTTCTGAGATTATCATCACCACCATTTATCTTGACAAGGAATGAGATGACAAATTAATACATACAAAGATAAGTATTAAAGGGTTACAGGTTTTGTTATAGCAAATTGGGACAAATCACATATCAGGAACTAACGATTATTTCCCATAAAAATGTTGTAACAAGAAAAAGAAACTTCTAGAAGGTGTGTTTGACCGAGTATTCTGGCAGAAGGCTGCGCAGATTTTCAAAACAGCTAGTCAAAAATACATCTTAATAATAGCACCAGAAATGTTTTCTTTATAGTCAAGGGAATAATGAACATTTATGCTTCATTTTAACTTACCAATAGCCTTCTGAAGTCTGAAGTTCAGCTTTTAACACACGAATCTTTACTAAGCATAAATTTCATTGTCAACAGAAAGGTAAGATTAAATATTTGACCGGTTCATGCACGTCACAAATAATGTCAGTGGACAATTTGAATACAGAAAGTTGAAAATTGCCACACAAACCACAAAGCCCAAAGTTGCACTTGAAATAAAGCAGACTTTGAGTGCATCAGGGTTCGAAAATAAACACTTTGCACACATCTCAATTTTTGCTAGTTAACTGTAGCAAGTGAGAAGCGTACAGAACACATTTACGTTTTATCCAGCCCACTACGAATAGATTCCCCACCTACTCCCTTTTTTTAAACTTCTTTGTAAAGCTTACAGACGAGGAGACAATCTGATCCATGTGTGTTTAATTGACAACAGTCCGTCCACTTTGTTTTCAACCACTTCCCCAAATATTCTTCGTGTGTTCTTAATAAAACAAGGAATGGCTCCCTAAACAATAGCTGTAAATATCAACAATAAAGGTTGTTGTAGATCTAAGTCAGCTACACTTAGCTACATTTCTTAGCCCAAATCAAGGCTAGTTTACATTTCCAAAAGTTTCTCGTATCAGACTCTTTCTCAAGAGACCTTGACTAAAGAAAATGCTTACCTGATCTGTGCAACACAGAAAAACATTTGCTCATGGATTGCACCTTCACAGATAAAAATGTAATGAAATACACACTTCTAAAAATTATGTGTTCTCCTCCTTTTATATGCAGCAATAATATACAGTCACCTCCTTGTATGTATATTTATTGCTATGAGTACAAAAATACTTCAAAAACATATGTTTGAGAACAATTTTCAGTATTTTTATTGCTTCCTACTAAAAGGTTAACAGAGAAAGCTTTATTATGAAGTTAAACTGATGTTCACTAGGAAGTTCACGGTTGTTTGACTTAATTTGCTAAAAGAGCATTAAAAAAACCTTTTATGAGAAATATAACAGAAAATACCTAATCAGTCATTACCAGAATATTGACTTAAAAACACAAAAAGCAGAATCAAACCAGCATATTTGCTGACTCAGTATAACCGTGCTTCTTGGTTTGCCTGATGCTAGAGAAGTTGGCAAGTCTACAGAAACATCATGAGTGTATATTATCGTCATTCTGACTTTATAAATTGAAGCGCTGAGACACAAATCGGTTTTACAGAGGCCGTGGTTAATAGCCTTCCCAGACAGGGTTACTAATAAATGGGCCCAACTCCCTGAAAGATACAATTATGCTAAGACTTGTATGTTAATTTTGTTAAATTAAAACCATGCCCTATAAAGGAGTAACTGACATTGTTTGCATCATTAAAAAGAAACCTGATGCACAACTTTCATACTACACTTTTCTCTGTACCTCATTAGTGGCATTGCTGCACGGTCAGTCTGGTGCATTTTTCCATCCTTGCAAGTTCTTTTCACTATATAAACATGTTTTCAGGAACGTACAAATTGGGCTTTGGTTAAAAAAATGCCATTAATATTTTTCAGTAAAATAGCACAAAATATTTTTTCCAGCATCTACCTTGTTATTCACACTTCCAGGCTTTATTCAATGAGCCCGAGCAGAGGAGGTGTTCCATCATTCTCCTGCAGATGTTTTATAGCATATGATATTCAGGTACATGAACTTTCCTGCTAGGCAATAACGAAGCAATTATGCATTCACAAATGATAATATTGTGCAGGTTTAGAAAAGAGCTGTGATTAAAAAAGCAAATGTGTGAGATATTTTTCCTGTCGTTCCAAAACAGAAACAGCAATTGCATGCTCACATCTGGAATGTGAGTAAATTATATTGAGATAAAAGTATGACTTTCAGTCATTTAAACTACAGACGTTCATAGCTCACTCGTACACAGCCACTGACAGTGGCAATGTTCTTAATAATTGGAAACAATTATGTCACAGAAGTGGAGTGTGAATTGGAATATATTATGAAAAATAACCTCATTTCTCTCTGCTGTATGTGTTTGAGCCACTAAAGATACCTTTGTCATGCAACTTGATAGGATTTTAACTCTTAGGGGGGAGTTCAGACCTAGCAAGTATATAATATAGAGAATGAAAGAGAAAAAGGCATGAAAGGGGGGAACATTTTACCAAAACACAAAGTTGGAAACATTAATCCCCTATTGAGGTCTCAAAGTTTTTATCCTATTAATAACAGAAACATCACAATGTAAATAAGCTGATAAGGGGACAGACTTCTCTCCAGGCTGCAATAGCCCTGTAATTTGAAAAAGGGTCTTAAAGTAATTTGATTAAATAAACCACAGTGAACAATAGGTGCAAAATTGGAGACTATACCACAGATAGAAAGTGCAAATACATGCAAAACCTACCAGAATACCAGCATTTTTCCAAAAATTACAAAACAGAACACCAAGTATTTTTTTCAGTGTTTCAGGCATACTTCAAAAACAACACGGAGAAAATGTTATTATTCCATTTTTTTTCCCCTGGACAGTAGATATTGCTTTTTTTATATGATGCAGATAAAAGCTATTTGGCAAATGTAGGTAAAAAAGCACGCAAAACAAACAACCTATTAATGCTCAGAATTATATATGTATCCCCTAAAAGTGTAAAGCATTTTTGCTTATTTATTATGTAAAACAAAACTGTTAAAATGTTAATAAAATCCTGTAGCCAAAGGAAAAATGAGTTTGATTTCTTCTTTAACTACAAAACACAGGGTTTCACAAAGAATAATGTTGCATATTTGAAAATTTATTTAAATCGTAATATGTTCTATATTTCACAGGTAATGTACTATAAAACAGAAGAATTTTTCTTTATTTATTGTATTTTAGCCCCGTTGCATTTTAAAGGAAGACTCTTGGAAAACTGAGAATAACATCGACTCACTAATGAAACACACTAATGCAAGATACTCAAACACAACATCGGTTTACAATTCTTCCCCGCAGTTCTTCTTTCTCAATTGTGTGTTACATGACCGCAGCCTGCGGCACGCCAGCGTTTTGTGACCCCTGTTCGCTCCTCAGTCCAGATTTAATTTCTTTGGTGTCTGATCAGTGTGGTGCATCACTGCAGTATAACTTATGCATGCAGATGCTTTTATCAAACCAGTTACCCCAGGAATCAGTTCTTTCCGGCACATATCTTATTCACAACAGATATTGAGATATACTTCAATTTTTTTTAAAAAATATATTTACTGTTTATTCCACAGCAGTTGCAGAGAGTAATTTTTCAGACTGCTGACGTCTTGTAGCTGAATCAGAAAAGGCAAAGAAATAAAAACTGCTCATCGTACAGTGAAGCAGCAGCATAAACAATTAAATGCTTTAATATTATTTCTAGGTGATAGCCCTTGAAGTAGATTATAATTGTTTGATATATTTTAAAAAACGCTCTGAAGTCTTATAAAACCTTTTACTAAAGTGAGACGTACCGCTTGAACTCTTAAATGTTAAATACATTATTACTTTTTCAAATCTTTGGAAACAGCACTGGTGCTGACTGGACACAACTCGCTTACTCTTTCTGAATACAGACGTGAGCCAACACAGCCAGCTTGCTCGGCATAAGTTTTCCTATCAATAAACAATCTCTACAAATATTTTCACAATGCGTAATGAGAAATGTTATAACAGAGTCAGAGAGGAAAAAAACGAAGTCACAGAAATATGGACATCATAATAAATGTTTTTTTGAAAGCACTTCATCAAGAAAATAGTTTAAGATATGACTTCAGCCTCTCAATGAAAGAGGCATTTTACTAATCTAGACAGCTGAATGAAATTAAATATTTTCAGTGCCTTACGTCTGGATCTGGAGTTGTCTGTTCTTTCCATACCTATGCCCAGGTACACTCTATGCTACATCTGTTTGTTATATATAAAGAATAATAATAACAATGATTTTCACACAAAAATGTTGTGGCTTTCTGGGTGTGCCAAGTTTGGCATAAAAGCAGTAAGATGATGGGCAGTGCTCTCTGTCTGCCTTAAGGTGAGTTGTAGCGCAGGAAGGTTCACTGGCTTTCCCAACCATAACAGCTGCTTACCACAAAAGAGCAGTTTTCTCTGCAGAGTTCTTTGGTTCTTCTGAAGCAAAGGTTAGGTTTGTAACAAACACTTCATCCTACTCAAGGCTCTTTCCTCAAGACAACAGTTTTATACACACAGAATTGGCCACTAAATAGTAGAGGCACAGCAGTACTTGCCCACAGCACCCACCTACGTCCCAACTAATCCTCACTTGGTTAGTTCTCACTTGCAGAAAGGAAGTTCAACACTAAGTTAAATTCCAATGCAAAAAAACCCCAGAATAATCTTACAACTCAAAGTGAGAGCAGAACAAGCTTTTCATTAAGAAGGGTATGAAGAAATCCAAAAGGAACAATAGCAACCAGGAAATAGTGCAGTATTTTACTATTAAAAAAATCCATCTACCTGCTGCTCAGATACTGCAGTAGTGTAGCTGAGTGAAGATTTGCAAGTCCATTCTGCCCTTCATAAAGGAACATGTTTTATCACTTTCCCTCACCAGTCTTCTAAAGTACTTGTCCCTAGCAGAGGGAGAGCACGTTTTAAGGAAGCAATTCAAGTCAAAACCTGATGCATGACCTGGTTTTAAAAGAAATCTCTACCAATGGCACTCACCATTCTATCTGGAATATGAGCAAAATCAAAGGTTCTTCCTAAAGGCGCACCACTTAGTATCAAAACAGAGACAGTGCCTCAGCTACAAATATCAGCTAGCGGTACAGATCTAAAGTTCCGTAAAACTCTGTGTTTGGAAAAACAGTACCAGAGCTATGCTCTCCACAGCTGGCCTGCAGCAGCATGCATTGCTCATAAGCTGCTTGAAGGAAAAGGAAGAAAAGAAGCAAAGATGCACAAGGAAGATGTGAGTGTCCGTATGCATATTATGTGTAAATGGCGTCTTCTTTTTATTTAGACTTTATTAAGACAGACTTAAGTTTCATTTGATTATAATATGCACCAATATTTGATACTGAAATAAAAGCAGTTGCCAAAAATTAACAATCACAAACAGTTTTGAAAGCATCTGGTGGGAAAAAGCAAAAACTGGTGTTCATGTGTATCATTTTAACTATGTCAATCAACAGCTGTCTACACTCCACTGTACAGTTCTACTGCTGTGCAGTCTCATATGACAGGGATCATGGGGAAAAACAAAATAGCAGAGTATGGACAAGCAGGCACAGAAAAATCTACTCTGATATGGTGCATAAAAACCTAAATGTAATGGGGACAACTTAATTTCTAGCACTTGCTGCCAAAACACCTAAACTCTAATATGTGAGGATTACTCTAAATGACCATCACAGACTAGTTTCCTTGTTTTAAGACTTGTTGGCTTTGTAACTGAAACAATCTACTAACATTTTCAGATTGTTTATGAGGCACGCTTTAGCCTAAAAACCCCATTTCTGGCTAGTAGACAGAAGTCCTTTGTGGAAGCCAATCTGGCTGATCCACGTTCAATATGGACAAGGTAACCTCATAAGCAGCACTGCCTATTTGAGGAAATGAAGCTGGCTATATCACACCTATGACAAACTTTTCATTTGCAGAGAACTGTTTGAAGTGCTGTGGTGGCAAAGCCTCCTGGTGCAAATTTGCCTTGCCCTGGAGAAAAACCCAATAAGCTGCCATTGCACAGAAGCTCCCACGTGCCTCCTTCATGATGCTTTCCAATTATGACCAAGCTGTTATACTTAACCTGGAATTGTGCAGTCAGCCCCCAAAGCAAGCTACTTTCGGTTCAGCAGGTGTTAAACCTCTTGTTTTTAATGGTTAGCAGCAAAACCAGATGCCATGTTGTTTATGGCAGGGATTTTAAGAGCTAGGCATTTTCTCTCATTCTTTTCTGCTTAATTTCATTGCTATTACTTAGGACTTTCCCCTCTTGACATGGGATTCTACAATAACCTGGATAAGAAGATTGCAACTACTCTGCTCCAGTGGGCTCTTCTTAGAGGGGCTAAAAGCTTGTTGGAAGGCTGTAACTCAAAACAGATAGAAGATGGTTTACTCAAATCCAATTGATTAAGAAGAGCAGAGTACAAATATTTTGGATAACCAACCACAGTTCTTAAATGCTTGTGAAAAACCCTTCAAAAACTCAAGGCAGCCATAAGAATGTTGCAGACCTGAGACCAAAGCACAGGATGGGAAACTGTTGTAGAGGCACAACACAGAGAAGAACCAAATCAGCAAGGCTCTGCACTTAGACCTGAATTTAAATACAGTGGAAATCCCAGTTATTGAGTAGTCTATGATGAGCTCTTCCAGCTGTTTCCACTGCAGACAACACGTAAACCAGAATTACGTTTAAAAAAATAATAGTAAAAATGTAAATACTGTACTGCATTGTGCTAAAGAACAATAAAAACACAGAGACAAAAGGAAATATTTAGCCACTTCAGTTTCTCAAATAGAGTGTGTAAATAAAAAGTCCTGTTCACTGCAAAATATTGCTTTGCAATCAGGCTCCATTTGAAGAATTGATGTTCACAAAGAATGGCAATGTAGATGTGTTTTAAAGTTAGTAGAGAAGAATAAAGGCCTTCAGCAATGAGATAATTACCTCTTCTTAATAGTTGAAGTTATCCGTGTCAAAACAAAGATACCGGAGAATCAGAAGAAAAAAAAATCAGGCTATCAACTACTCTTCCCACCTTTAAGCAAGTTTAGCTGTTTGGTGCCAGATACTAAAGAGCCTCCCTTTGCACTGTGAACTCTGAGGACTATCGGTGCTTTGGGACTATGAGGTTTTTCAGCATGTCAAAAGAGTTGCCATCTGGGTGCACAGACTCTACACCCTTGCCTTCTTCATGAACTTGAAGAAATCCGTAATCATCTATCCCAACTATCCAGGCAGTCGGGCCCTCCTCATTGTAGAGACGGACTTGCTTACCACTGCAAATAAAGAGAACCAAAGGGTTAGGAAGTAATCGGTGGACACTGCACAAACAATTAAAAATACGTTAGAGGACTGATGTCTAGCAAAATATTTTACTTTGCACTTCACAGGTTCTTTACAGAGATTTTCAGCAGCATTTTCTACCTGTTTTCATTTATTTGTGCAGAATTTATACAGATGGAGTTAATCCAAACAGTCTATTTTTTTTAAAAAAAAAGACAAGCGTACAGTCGCTTCGTCAGCAGCTAAACAAATAAGTCCCAATTCCCTTTGTTTTGAGATGACAACATGTAAAATACCTCGAAGCATTCTTTAATTCATGCTAGTCCTTTGATTTTGCTACATGTTATTTTTTATTCTCCCTTGAGAATTTCATCAGCTTGGGAGTATATTTAAATTAAGTCACTAGTATTAAAGGCAATCTAGTATAAAAAGTGGAAAAAAACAAAATATCCATGAGAACTTTCCAACTTCCTTAAAAGAACTTTAAGAGTAGAATATTATACTTACCTGTGTATCCAGTACTTATAGTAACGGGGAAGAACTCCATTGGGCCCTTTCTCCTGGAAAATATCTATGAGTTTCTCTAGCACAGTTACAGTTCTTGCAATAAGACAGTCTGTAGTTAAAGGCTTCAGTGTTGTCCCCTCTTCCTTATTAAATTTTGTGATGAGATCATTGATGCATATGGTGGGGTTGCTGTTACTCACATTAAAACCAAAGCCTGAAGACAAACCAAAAGAAGAGGACATGATCTGTAAATATGAACACTTTGTTACGACCAGAAAGTCAGTACTTCATTCAACTACTTCATACAATTAGGTCTAAGGATGTCTCCAGTGGCTGTTTTTCTTCATTCTCTTACACCTTTAAATGTTCCTACTTGCATAATTACAAATCTCAGTCCAGATTTTACTTGTTCCTTGTCCTTAAAATGTCTTCTCAGACTTGTAGAAGCGAATCCAGTACAGTCTTTCAGCAGCACACCATCCTAGCATCCAGGTGGCCAAGAAGGCCAATGGCATCTTGGCTTGTATCAGAAATGGTGTGACCAGCAGGTGCAGGGAGGTTATTCTCCCTCTGTACTCAGCACTGGTGAGACTGCACCTTGAGTACTGTGTTCGGTTCTGGGCCCCTCACCACAAGAAGGATGTTGAGGCTCTGGAGCGTGTCCAGAGAAGAGCAACGAAGCTGGTGAAGGGGCTGGAGAACAAGTCTTACAAGGAGCGGCTGAGAGAGCTGGGGTTGTTTAGCCTGGAGAAGAGGAGGCTGAGGGGAGACCTTATTACACTCTACAAGTACCTGAAAGGAGGTTGTGGAGAGGAGGGAGCTGGCCTTTTCTCCCAAGTGACTGAGGACATGACAAGGGGGAATGGCCTGAAGCTCCGCCAGGGGAGGTTCAGGCTGGATATCAGAAAAAAATTCTTCACTGAAAGAGTCATTGGGCACTGGAACAGGCTGCCCAGGGAGGTGGTTGAGTCACCTTCCCTGGAGGTGTTAAAGGAACGGGTTGATGAAGTGCTTAGGGACATGGTTTAAGGGAGTGTTAGGAATGGTTGGACTCGATGATCCAGTGGGTCCTTTCCAACCTGGTGATTCTATGATTCCATGATTCAATGAGGGTGAGGAAGGAGGAAGGTGCACGCTAGTTACAATAACATCAAAGTGAGAAGTTCTTTTATTCCCTGGAAGCTGACAAGTCATTACCTACTTGAGAGTAAATCATTGATCATACTCTAAGCTAGAGTTTTATCTTTCAGCCTGCATTTTGAGACCTCTCCGTTTACTACAGTTGGCTGATAAGCCTTGTTTGGCTTGCTCTGAAAAGCCCAGAAGACTTAACTTTGCCACATAAGACTCCAGTTTGCTTAATCTGTCTTACCACAGAATGTCCTTTAGAAGCCTCAAGTCTTTCACTGAGATTTCTCCAGCTAGAATAACGCTGGCAAAATGCCCTTCTTATTTAAATATGACTCTTGGGGGCTTTTCTGCAGCCTGCTGAAACAGGCTTTGAGGGATGTAAAGAAATATATTGTACAGCCTGTTTATTTTTTTCTCCTAATAATTTGGATTTTTCTTTCATCAGACATTTGGGATAAAACCCCAGTCCTGTCAATCAGGTTTCGGCATGATACATCTCCATCTGCAAGAAGGTCCAGATGCATCATTTTGTAAGTTTATTATTAGTGACACTATTCATATGTGGAAGTAATTCATCAACTAGAAGGGGTAGGATACCTTTACAAGAAAGGGGTTTTTTTACTTTTAACTACTTAGAGAATGCATGCAAAGAAAACCGCAGTGATACCAGAACCAATACATCAATCCTATGGAAAAGGGGAGAAATGTATTTTCACAAAACTACAAAGGAAAATGAACTGGAAAAAAATAATGTGCCACACCAGCAGACCCCAATTCAGCTGCTATCACTCAAATACTGCACAAGTGAACAGAGAGTGCCTGTGACCATTGACCTGTGAGGGTGCACAACATGGCCTCGGAGTCCATCTGCAGGCTCAGAGCACTCCACTTTGTCTGCATGGAGATAACTAAAAACTGAAACACATGAGAGACATACTGAGACGATGAACTCAACCGAGGCAGAAGCATCTGGGGATAAACACAGTGGCAAAAATGTACACAGCTAATCTGAAAAAACCTTAGGTGCTTAGGACTCTTAGCATGTCTCTGCATTGGCCAAGTGAGAAGAGTGAAAAATAAACACTTAACCCTGACCTTACAGTCTGCTGATGCGGCTAATACATCTTTCAGTTCTAGACCTTGCCCTGCGTTCAGCATTCGTGTGCTGCTCAAACATGCCTTAGCGGCACACAGAGACATACAGAGCTTTTGCAGGTCAAGCGTGTTGGTGGTGCCTTGCTTTCCAGTTCTGTTTGGCTACCTACATCTGTTCTGAGTCTGGCCCTTACATTAATTAAGTATATTCTTCTGCAGAACTCTTCTTCCAGAAGTTGCGCAATAAGTAAGTTCTTAAAAAAAATAGATTTTAGAACATGTTGAAGAGTATGAACATGAACTGTGTCATCTGTGAGGCCCTCAGTATGTGGTACAGGTGAAAAGGTAGGTTTGTCTCTTGCTTTATTTTTCTGAGGTACTTCTCAGAGCTGTGAAGCCATGTAGATGATCTTTGATTTTGATAACTTCCCTCTCATATGGAAACTCTTCATGAGTACCATGTAAACAGCGAAGTCTAGGAAAGAAATCTCCATGAATGTAGAAAGGGGATGATCCAGCTGGCTTACCTTTCCTGTTGTGGAACTTTGATCTCATTGCTACTACTAACATAAGAAGTCAGATGTCATGAGCACACGAGTAACTCCTACTACTCTCAGTGAGGTACATCACTGAAATGATGGAAAAGATTCCTAGGCTACTATGTGGCAAGTTTCAATCTTAAAAGCCTCCAGGTGAAACAAAGTTGGTGAAAATCTGGTGAAACCAGATTCCTATGATATCAGGAAGAACGTATACAGAATGTTTCCATTTGAAGTGAATGTTTTGATGTTTTGGATATGAAACAGAAGTTCCAAACCAAATACTTTATGAGCAAAGAGATATTTGATAAGATAAACTGGGTTTGGAACTATTTTTCTTTTCTTGTGTTCACCAGAACAGGCTCTGGAAAAACACATGGAAGCATTGAAATGGTTGACAGGGCACAGAAAGAGCCTTTTAAGCATCTTGGTTCAACCTCCATTCAATATATGTAGATTATCTACAAAAACGAGGATATAAAAATTAATCAGAAAATTTATGGCTGGACTTGTTTCACAGAAGGAGATGATGACTGCTTCAACTGTTCTGCTTATTCGCACTTTAAATGATATGCCCACATTGTCTTCACAAGATACTTTTACTTATGTACTATGCTGTATTCAAATATAACCCCAATATTATAAACTTCTTCACTTTTTAGATTTGCTAAGGAAATTTCATTTAATTTTTTAGTTATACCACAAATAACTGGTTTGGTAACTGGAACCTAGAGCTCAGCTGGCAGGTTTCTGAGCATGTCTGACAGATTTGTACTCCTGCTGGTTAAGGGAAACATTTTCCTTAACAAACAGGAGGATGACTATTGGACTTGAAACAACAGAAGCTTCAAAATTCTTATTTGTGCACCTAAATGTCTTCTCTTGTTACAGCACTGGGACTTGTTGGAAAATACATGCACAGTCTTTCTGTGATTGGCTGCATTATGTTTTTGGAATGAGCCTTCCTGATAGACTGTTAATGTTGACAATGAACGGATTGTCACTCTTTGTTCCCTGATTCAGCCTTCCCAACTGCTTTGCAAATTTTTCTTTTTGAGAGAACTAAAGAAAGAAAATAATTAATCAAATAATTACACCACTGCTGCTTCACTAGCAATATTCCAGCTTCTAGAAAGATATCAACAGATAATAGTTATGAATAAATTTTGAGAGGATGAAAGAAGAAACTAAAGCATCACTATGTATACATAGCTCTTTCTCTCCAGATTTCAAAGGCATGTTATTTACTGAGCTATTTGTCATGTTGCCAAAAATAAATAAATTTTAAAAAATGAATACATTTTTCAGTATATCCTACTAGTTCTGCAACAGATCGAAGAGGGCACTTTCCTCTCCGTCCTGTAATGCTCTTTCTTTGAACTCCACTACATCAGCCCAGATGCTTGCATTTATGTTTTCCTTGTCAAGCATATGGAACTATTAAGAAGAATGAAAACATTTACTTTTTGTACTTCCCTGATTTAATGTTGTACTTTATTTCCTTATGCCTGCTGTCATTATTTGTTCTTGTCCTTATCATTTGAACTCATACAAAATTAATAATTTTTTTCATTTATTTTTCACAATAAAGCTTGAAAATAGACATTTACCAATAAGGATATGAAATGTTGTTTCAATAAGTGTAGAGTTTACCAGAACTCCACCGAGTTTCATAAGATCGCTGTAGTAAATATCATTTGGCCATTTTACTCGCAGATCAATATCCTAAAGAAACAAAAACATACATTTAGACATACTTTGATACTGATTACAAGAACATGGCTCATTCATCACTCCATATTCTATATTGTCTTTATGGCTTTGCCACACAGAATATGATGCAGAATGTCAACACCTCTTCATAATAAGAACCTATTTAAGTGCTCCACAAATGTTACTGAAAGAGTCATAGTAACATGGTTACACGGTTTACTAAGGAGGTTCACAGCTATCAGAGAAAAGTGCCTATTTTTTTAAAAAAATAATTATGGCTGATAATAAAGTCTTAGAGCAACCAAAAGGATGACTAAAGATTCTAGAGATTTTCAGTCTCAAACCCATAAGGCTTTATAGAATTAATTTCTCTCATTCATGAGTGCCCAATAAAGATTTAAAAGGTCTGTTGAAGAAAGACGCAAACTTGGAGAAGCTGCTGTGGCTCGCTGCTGATAAACAATCAGGGTAAGCCCACAGTAACATCAACACTGTATTTGAGGATCTTTGCAGAAACCAGACAAGGAGACAACGATATCTCAAATTTCAGAAAGGAAATTTAGCAGACAGGAGGAATTTCAGCTCACAACTATGTAAATACTCCAGTAATGTCCTAAATATATTCACACTTTCAGCAGCTATGCTCAAGCAACACCATGGAGCTGGAAACACAAACTGTGCTGTGTGACACCATTCCAGTGCAATAGAGAAGTTTTTGTTGAAACCACGGAACTGAACTGAACTTTGCACTGGCTACTTAAACACAAAAGGAAAGCAAATGTGCTTCCTGTAGTTTTAAAAACTGCATATGACTGCATCCCCAAAGGCAAATTATGGGAGGTGCTCCAGGACTACAAGAGTCATATTCCCTCCTATCGTTGATTATGAAATCCCTTTACAGGATGTGTGAAAACTGCACCTGGGTCCATGTCTACTTTCTTGACAGATTTAAAGGCCAGAGAGGAGTCCATTACACATACATTGACAGGAAATACTACCTGATTTTGCTATCAAACTATTCTAAGATAGAGTATCACCAATTCATAACCATTGTGGAAAACAACTTGACTCTGCATTGTGAAAAGATTTATAGAAGACTCTTGAAACGTGTGGAGTATGACACAGTTAAACAGTATTGTCAATGTCAAGAGATCTTTTGAAGAGCTATTCAGTAGATTGATGTTAAGGAAAATATACACCTGTGAGACACCAGACATAGCTCTGCAGCTGAAGTGACAGCAAGCATAAAGAACAACCAAGTCAACTGGGTATTCCCATGCCATAAACAACACAGCAGAGACTTCGCCACAACATGGAGTTACAAGGTATTGCACAACTATCTGCATGTCAAAGAGACGATGGGTGTCACAAAACGTGTGGGAAAATGGAGCACATTATCTTCACTTACTAGAGAGAGATGTCTGCTGTTCTCAGAATGGGAAAGCAAAGCAGTCTCTCGACATAAGGCTGTATGCATTTGCAGAACTGACATCTGACAGTAAAGCTTCCAAATGAGCAGTCAGACTTCCTCCATGAGGACTCGGAATCAAAGGCTCAGTTGCTGCCTGCTCGGCACAGTCAACACTCGTGGCAGTTCTAGAAATGATGACTGGCTGATAAACTGGGACACAGGTATTTCAGATTTTTGAATGGAAATCCTGAAATGGACTTCGAGCACAATGAATGACCTTAAAGTGTGTTGAAGTATCACCAAGATGCTGACATACACCTGAAGGAGTACGGAAATTTGGAGGAGAGAATGAAACCCATCTTTTGCAGCTACTGCAGTTTGCATGGCATGGATGTTCATCTCTCATAATGAAAAGCCCCGTGTTACCAAACTCGAAAGGGGAAAATTAAGCATTGAGCTTCCGATAAATCTTTGAATTTCCTTGCTTTAACATATTTGAGTTCAGAACCTTAACATTGGTTTCACCCATTGTCTGGGGTGGATGTACTGTCAGAGAGATTCAGTAGCTTTGACTTGGTCATAGCAAGCTATGTATTTTACACGTATTATTAACATATAATACTTTTATATTTAATACTTCAGTCATCTTTTTCCTCTTGAATGAAATAAAACTATAAATGTCACAGTATACCAGAGTAGGTGTATGGAAGCAAAACCACCTCCATTCATAAATTAACTCCTTCCCCAGTCAAACATATAATTTACAAAACTACCTCTTGCCCTTCTATTTTAAATGGTTAGATTATTCACTCTAGCCAAACATTTTACATTGCAAATTTTAGCCTGAACTATTTTGTTTTTATAGTCAAGTTATGAAGCACTGAAGTTAGAAGGTTTTAATAGAAAGGCTGACAGACCCTAAACTACAGCAAAGCTACTGGGTGCCACTATAATAAAGTTCATGTGTAAATGTGTATAAGTCATTGATTTTCTCTAATATAGGAAACATATGCTTTAGTTAACCACTTCTGTAAAATACCAAAGTTTTATAGTTAGCAAATATTAGGAAATGGTAACATTAAAAAGGAGATATACGAGGTGATGAAGAAGACTGGTTCTTCATTTTAATACTGATGACAGGACACTTGATTCCCTCTTGAGAGCAATACTCTTAAGTTCTTGCTTCAGAAATCAGTTTTCAACTTTAAACAAGGGTTGGAAAAATCCTTTAAAAGGGATAAAGTGACCACTGAAACAGCACCAACAAAAAACCCAGAAGATAATTTGTCAGTTTTATTCATTTTTCCCCCCTCCCTCTTCCCTAACTTCTTCAAAATCAAAACAAATCAACTCAATTGTTAGACAAAGAAAATTGACATTTTCTTTACTGCTGAAGACCAAGTCTTAAATTTTATAAGATTACTAGTGAAGTGCATGTAGTATGCTTAATCAAGTGAGCAAAAGACAATATTAATTTTATATATATTAGATTTCTCTAAACACATAAATAATAAAGCATGTGTGAAACATAAGTTTACCACTATATTAATCCTGAAGAACTATACTATGCATTCAGTCATTCTACACATAGAAGACATAGTTAAAATCTGAATTTAATGCAAATGGAAACTAATTTTGAGATAAATTAGAATGACATACCTCATATCCTGGTATTGATCTAACTGACTCTACCACTGCCAAGGACACCAGGTGTTGAATAAAAGGAATTCTCTGGCCGAGATTTGAATGTAGAGGAATGGTGATATGTAAAGTGGACAGTGCACAGCCTATAGGACTGAGCCAAACATTTCCACCACGACCTGGAGAGAGAGAAGAAAAAAGGTAACTTCAACTCAAGAAAAAATATTTAATTAAAACCACCACTTTGTTAATGTAGACAGCTACAAAAGAGAATGATTCAATAGTATCCATCCAAGAATCAACCATAAGTCCTATAATGGACTTATGTAAATTAATGTAAACTAATTTTGAAAGAGCAATGGTTAAAGCACAAAGCTTTTCCTCTTAAAAATCAGGAGATTGTTTAGGGTGCATGCTACTAATCAATACCCTAGAATGTTCTAAATTATTTGCTTCCAGGATTTCCTGGTATGTGGTAACATACACATTTCAAAAAATCTTGCTAAGTCAAGAAGTATTTGTGAGAATGCCCTGTGTGTATCTAGAGATCCATCCCCATTGTGAGTTGACTTAGTACAAGCTAGATCTGTACCGAAAGCCAGGAAACTATCTTCATGTAGGTCTGTGCTCAGGAGAGCTTATTAGGCTGGGTATTGTTCTTCAAATAAAAAAAGCATGGCTTTTAATACAGTGCTAGTACCTTCCTGGGAAACAGACAGAACTTGCTTGTATTTATCTGCACAAGACTGTGAAAGCTCGCAGGACAGTTAGGGCAGGTCCTGCGAGAAACCTCTATGTCACATCAAGCCAAGACCCAGTTTTGTTCCAGTTAAGCCAAAAAAGGAGCCCTGGTTTGGAAGACTGACTTATATTACACTAAATGTAGTAATGGCATTTTCCATGACTGGGGAGACTTTTTGGCAGAAATTAGAAGACCACTAAATCATTTCTGTAAAAGCCAACAAACATCCTGAAAATGTTTACTTTGGTCTCTATTAACTTAGGTTTTGAGTTTGAATCTACAGATCAAGCAGGAGGAGAAAAGGACACGATTATTCTACAGATTATACCATCAAAAAAACCCATATCTCTAGGTCAGCTAGGTGACATTAAAATGTCCTATGTCACATGTTTAATACACATTTATTAGCAATAGAAGGAAGCTTACTGACCTTTCCCTTGTGTTTGTCGAACAGCAATTGCTATTAAACCCATCTCCTCTGGCAACTCGAACATTAACCTGCCAATTAGGAAAAAAACCCCACAATGCTTATCAACTGGAACACTAAACTACATTCATGAAAATCTAGGCTTAAATATCAGGTAATATTTTAGGTTAACATTGCACTACCATTTATCAATTTTCAGTTAACATTTATTCTTGGCCAAGAAGCATTAGAACAGTTAAAAAAGATTAACTGAAAAACAATAATGTAAAACATTACTATATCTATTACTCTGGAAAAAGTTACAGCCATAGTTCATTTAAGGTGCCTTCTGATAACATAAGTTTTGTATTTCTTCACATTTTCTTGAAGTGCTTGTTTTTTGCATGTCATTATCTTCAGTAAGTGACAACTAGCAATTCTAGACATTTGTTTCTACTTACAGCAAATTTTTGTTCATACTAGAGAATATAAGAGCAGCAGTTTCTGATTATTTAGAAAACCAATATGGTGGCAATAAAGCAGTTTAAAAGATACACTATCCCCTGAGAACTAATTATGATTTAACTACAGTAAATAAATCTACACCTTCTGAGAACTCTAGAGAACACTGGCTTATTTTAGGCTTGTGTTCTGCTTTTAAAATAGTTTCACTTAAAAGAATACTAACTTTCCTCCAGGGATAAGTAGAAAGTGCACTTTAACACCACCAAATGAGTCAACGCTTGACTTAGAAGAAAAAAAAACCTACTGTGAGAACTTCATTCAAGCCACTTTAAAACAGATCTGAACTGTACTATGATCCTCTATTTCACATTTTCAGGAAGAGTTATTTAACAGATAAAACAGATATTCAAGATGTTGCCAGTAAGGTATACCCAGAAAGTGATGTATAGCCTACAAATCTACTTCTGATATAGGCACAAATATCATGTTGTTCCTTCATATAAAAGGAATCTTGTCTTGGAGATAACTGCAACTCAAATCAGCAAAGAGTATTGTTCAAAATTATTTCCTCTGAAGCAAGTATCCGTGGGCAGCAAGGTCCAGCCACAAGCAGACGTGTCTCCCTGCCACCCACAGACACACATCTTTAGGCAAGTGACAAGCTAAGGACTACTCATTCCTCCTACTTCACAGGTCAAAAAGCAGGGGTTAAGTACTTCTTGGGGTTGTACTGGTAGCAAAATGGAAGTAGGATCCCCAAGGTTTCCGAACATCTTTCAAATGGATGACTTGCTTTCGTGATGATCAAAATGGGAGGCTATTAGAGGGCTTACCCAAAGTCTGGACCACAAATGCCTTTGCTAATTAGAATTACTTGAACACAAACTGTCAGTAGCTGTAACAGACTCCACAATGTTTTCCCACGTTACGCCTGAATCAGTGAGACACTGTTGAAGAGCAACAGCCACAAGATCTCTTTGCCAATCCCCTTCAAGTTCATGTGAAATACCGCCCAATAATTCTTTCCTTTGAACCTATGGATCATACACTGAGACCAGACTCACTTATATACCTCCTTTTACTCTGGGACCTAGGGGAAAATCCTCTGTAGCTCATGAAGCTTCAGCCTTGACTTCTGACAACAGTGTGATTTCAGTTACACCACCAAGTTCATGGTTTTGCAACGTGAAAATCTAATTTAAATTTGGAAGCATAGTTAAGAAGAGTTTACAGGCTTTGTCAAAATACACTGATTTCTGTTGCTTCTCCATTCACATATTTATTTTTTTTTTGCTGGTTTAAAAATAAAGTCATGTGTTGCCATGATGGGAGGAAAATAATGAGAGCAGGAAAAAAAGTTAATTATGAATCCAAAACACAGGCTTCTAGAACAAAGAGACATGATTAATAGAACATATGAATACAGCTATTAGAGACTTGGCAGCGGGTAACAACATATTAAATGCAGAGACTGAGTTTACACTTTTAAGGGCCATGAAGAAAATCTTTAACGGACACAACATTGGGAAGTTGTTAATACTCAAACTCATACAGCAAGAGAGAGATATATTTATTTTTACTACTTCCTTAGATTGTGCTGGAATTACTATGAAGCTTATGATAATAAAAAGACCCAGACAACCACCCTCCCCCCTCCAACTTCAGAGCTTTCTAAATTGTGCGCACTTGTTATTTTTTTTTCTGGGATAAACAACTTGCATTTTTCTTACCAGAAAAAGTAACTGTACGTGCACTTTTTTACATATTGACTTCCCTTCTTTTCTTTCAACTTAATCAGCTGCAGATTTAATGATTTCATTTTTCTGCATAGTGACTTAATCACAGTGCTCACCACATTCTCCCTTCCCCTCCATTTTTTTTTCCTTGAAGAAATCCTCTGTTCTTTTTTGTGCTTTTTAACTAACTTGCTCTACATAATAAGTCAAAAGACCACACTGAGATACAAGAGTAGGGAAACGTGAAACATCTGAAGACAAATTTACCCATCAGGAAGAATATCAGATGGCACCTACACGACCATAGGAGATGACACTCGAATTTTATATAAATCTTTCTTTTCTGCTTTGAACATTTTTGTGGTATTTTCCAAAACGTGAGCAAGGCACTTTAAGTATTCAAGAATATCAACCCAGCTGAAATATTAAGAGAAAGATTCCAGCACAATTTTTTACACAAATAAGCTCCCCCCTGCCCTGCAGTGCATACTAGGAATGCTGTCAAAAGTAATAAACCATACTTAATTGTTTTATAGACATTTCAAGTGTAAGGAGGACTCTGTCTTCATGGCTAGTCAATACAATGACTTTTCTTCCTACATGAATGTAAAATAGGAATTGAAACCACAAAAAAATTATGTTTGAATAATGCTAGCAGCCTGACAACCATAAATTTCATTGATGTTGTGGGTTTAAGGTTGAAACTCTCATTAATGCATCCTGCTGTGTTACAGTATTGCAGAGGTATTACAACAGGCAGCATTACATTCCAGATGTTAAAATACCTGGGCACAAGAGGGTAAGTTATGAACAGATTTCTCCCCTCATTTCAAGTTAGTTGTCTGAAAATCTCACTCTCAAATAGTCTGTTTATAGAGTACTATAAATATAAAAAAAACCTTTCAATTTTTAGTCAATCTTTTTGACCAATTTCTTGTATTATTGTGGACAAAGAGGGGTCCTGAACACTTGTTTTACTACTTCTTATGTATTGTTTCTGTCCATTATGTCCAATTTGAAAACAAGCAGTGTGTCTACTAATATCTTTCCTAAACTCTCCTTCATAGCCCTCCACCTCCTTTTCATATCCCTTAACTGCATGATGTTGTGTTTGATTCCAAGCTCTGTGTGCTGAATGGCCTGCCAGAAGGTGGGCTGGCAAGCAGAACAGGTAACTCTTGAGTCCATGCTGCAGACTTCTTGGTGACAGCACTGATCTGGATGTCTCTTTACTACCTGTAAGCCTGTTTTCATAAGAACATGAATACTTGGAGAAGCTCAAAGATATGGAGGTCTCCTGTAAAATATCAGGCAGTAGACTGGACTGAGAGCTGGCAGGCCAAAATCAGAGGAGAAGCCACCAACAATGACATCCTGGTGGGAGTATGGTACAGACCACCTAATTAGAAGGAAGTGGAAAAAGTCTTTTTGAGCAACTTGAGGACATCTGCAGATCACAGATCTTGATTCCAGCTGGAGACTCCTGTCTCCTGGTATCTTATAAAAGGCAAACAAAATGGGATGCAAGCTGACTTGTGGGTAATGCTAGGGACAAGCTCTTAACACAAATATCAGATGATAAAGTGGAGTGATCAACTCCTTGATCTGCTACAAACAAGGGAGAGCTGACTGAGGAGGTGGTAGTCTGTGGCAGATATTACCCTAGCAAACATGAACTAATGCTGTTCAGGATCCTGAGAGGAATGAGGAAGGCAAGGAAGAGTATAAGCACTGGATTTCATGAAAGCAGAATTCAGTCTATTCAAGGACCCGACAGATGAGATCTTATGAGAGGAACTCTGAAGGACAAGGGAACTCAACAGACATGGTCTTTAAAGATAACCTCCCCAGGCAAACTAACAGTTCATCCCAATATGAAGGAAAATTAGTAGATGAACAAGGAGTCTGATTTGGCTAAAAAAGGGAATTAATGACTGGAAAAAGAACATGCAACAGAGATGGAAGTAAGAAGAAATGCTACAAATGAGAAATGCAGAAACATTGTCTGGACAAGCAAGGATGACATTAGGAAAGTCAAAGATTAACTATAACAGAGATTGGCAAGAAACACGGCAACAGGAATTTCTACTGCTGCATTGTAAGAATAAACAAGGAAAATGTGGGCTCACAGCTGACTGAGGCAAAAGCACAGCAGGAACACATAACACTGAGTTACTCAATGCATTCTTAGCCCCAGTCTTCACCAAAAAGGTCTCCCAGGCTTTTACACATAACACACTCGGTTCCAGGAGAAAAGGAAATACCAGCAGTAGAAAAAGACTGATCTCATAACTCTCTTGAGAAATCTTGACTCATACAAGTCTGTCAGAGCAGATAGGATGCACCTGAGAGTGCTGAGAGAGCCAGATGATGGCTCCTGTCATCATGGTCACAGAAATCAGGGGAAGTGCTGGATAAATGGAGAAGAGCAAATGTTGCAACTATCTTCAAGATGGCCTTTCACAGCACCCAAATTTGGTTGTCCCAGAATCCAAGTTTGGCCATTGATATAGATGGATGCACTACCAAATGAACAAAAAGCATCTATATTCTGTGACTGAAAAGAAATGGGTTTATCTACCTGTAGGCTGGATACAGCTGAAATTCCTCAGGGGCTTACCCTGAGATCTATCCTATTTAATATTTTAATAGCTTTACCAATGACCTGCAGGAGGAAATGGCATGCACATAAATCAAGTTGTGAATAATGTTGAACAAAGCATTGGAATAGAGTGCCCAGAGAGGCTGTGGAGTATTTCAAGACCTGACTGAAAAAAAACACTTGAGCAAGCTGGTTTGAATTCATTGTTGATCCTGCTTAAAAGGAGGTTGGACTAGAGACCTTCAGGGATCCCTTCCAAACTGAATGACACTGTGACTCCAGGATATGTAGAGACACTTGGTATCTCTGGTGTTTCTAGCTGTCTTTTAAGTATGACTGAAACCAGTCAGCATCTAGCCATTAGCTACTAATTACTAATTTAGCAAGTTAGCCCAAAGGCTGTTCACTGGAATCCACTAGCCTAAGTAAGATCCCAGATTAAAGTAATTTTCACACTCTCTTACTAGCTTAAGTATTTAAGTATTTAATTTTACCCATGCACTATTTTAAACATGACCAGGTGCAATATGGAGGCTCCCAAGAGACTGACTTCCACAGGCAGAAGAACACCCAAATCAATAATCCTACTCAGGTTTACTTAAATTCAATTAATCTTACTGCTCTGCACTGTTATAATTTTGCCTATATCTAGCAGGCCAAATACGTGCCAGAATACACGATTACATGAATGCACTCCTCTGTTCTATTTCAAGAGTTCATAGCTTCTTACACTTTATAGTGTGTTTCCCTATAGCAATGTTAGTACAGAAAGGACCATTTAGAATCAAATTATCTTTTAAGTGTTTAGATATATTAAAGTCCTAAATCAGTGAGAAAACGTGTAAGGGATTGTAATGTCTCAGGCTTGTGGAAAATGGAAAAAGTGCTGGAAACTTGGACTCCTAGTTTCTTGTACCTTACTTAACAGATACTACAAAAAGAAGATTGTCCTATACTAGTTGCAACATTTTCAGGAAGGAATAATCTATTCATACTACCTATGACATAGTTTACTAACTTATATATACTTTGGCTAGTTGGTTAGGCTTGGAAAGCAGTGCACTGATAACAATATAATTTCAACAAAATTCCAATATATAGGAAGACTGTAATTAGGACAACATCTTGTGAGTTGTTTTTCAGCTGGATCAATGCTCTAATCTAGCTCACCATAAATGAATAGTGCTGTTGGCAAAAGAGTAGCAACAGTAAAAGAGGCCAGTGGGTAGAGGGGAAGATTAAACCACCTTTTTCTTACCACCCATGTAATTAATGCTTGATATAAGCTACTCTATTAAGGCATCAGAATTGTGTGTGCTTTGCTTGTGGAATTGCTTTGAGAACCAGGCCTGCCGAACAGGCAGGGTAAAACTACAATTAAGTGCTCATTTTTTTTCTGCTTACTGCATTTTTCAGCTGGTAGTTTTCTTGTTTCTCTATTTTTATACCAGGCATTTTATAATTAGTCCTTTGTATATGTTTATAGGCTTTTCCTCTTGAAAAAAAAAAAAAGCAAAAGAGAATTTAAAACATAGTACCATACAGCCAAAGGTGTCAGGAAACATACCCAAATAAGAAAGGACTCCAAAAAATTGGTTTGCCAACAAAATGCCAGTAAAATTTGAAACCTGGGTTCAGACACACTGGTAGTGTTCCAAAACTGAAAACTTAAAGAACTTCTTTATTCAGTAGATCAGCTTCTCTGTGAATATCATTGAGACCACAAAGTTACAGTAAAGAGGGGAGTTTCCAATGGAGATGTGAAGAGAGTTTTAGTTGTTTCAAGTTTTAATTTGAAAAGCAAAAATCTCTATAATTTTAAGAAATATTTTTTTCCTATAATATGTAATCTTCTCAATTAATGACCTTTCTTTATTTGAAAAAGCTACCCGAAACATTCCAAAAAGTTAACATAGGACAAATAGAAGTTGAACAGATTTCATTCCAAAATGAATTCCAGTGCCAATATTTAAGATACAGAATAGTTACTGGAATGCCGTGAAACATATTTATCATAACATGTTAAGAATAGAGTCTTCAGAATGGAGTAAAAAGTTATAAACATATTGATCTAAACCAGATCCAACCACTCTTGTCCAAAGTAAAGCACAGTACGGATGCTATAAAAAATGTAAACCATACAGATCATTGCAACCTGCAGTGATGTCACTTTTACCAGTAATTTCACCACACTTCATTAGATAAGACTGTACAAGTTTGGTCACTGTCTGAAAGGTAAACCTTAAAGTAACCCCACACAGTACAGCAAGAAACAGCAGCATTTCAGTGAGGTGGAAAATCTATATTAAAGCAGCACTGAATTCACTAACTTACAGTATAAAGCATCACAAGCCTTAAAAGTAATCCATCATGATTCTGAATTCATGCAATATTGCTTAAAGCCACCTCTCAGACGAAATAGCAAACTGAGAACTTCTTGCACACACAGATTTTAACTTGATATTCTGGCCAATTTCTAGTCTGGATAATTACATTTCCTTACAAAAATTTCTTTGCAATTTACTAAGACAGCATTTCATTTCCCGTCTTAAATCATGCAGGGTGTTAAATAGTTGCCACATTCTGCCGGAGAAGAGATGAAGCTATTCCCAAGCAGCCACTCAAACAGTTAGGGTTAATGACAAAAGACAGTAGACATACTGTGTGAATTCAAGTGAGCATGAAAATGAATTCTATGTGAGAAGGAACAAAGCTGCCCTCCCAAGTCTCTTCCATTGCAAACTGGGAAAAATTAAACCAATTCATTCCTTGTTAAGTAATTGCAGAAGACATACAAAATTAGGAATAACACTTATTTTCTTTAGATTTGTATTTTTCCTTTATCCTTCTGCTATTGAAAGTTTCATCAAAAGCAGTCATACTTAAAATCACAGAAGTAATTTATAGTAAAGATAATACTCTAAAAGTATTTGAAGTTTCCTCTGTGATTTGCTTTAGTTTCTTTTATTTTACACCTGCAATAAACAATGTGCTCCAAACTTAGGCCTTGGTGGTTCACGATGGTAATGTGGTTGTTGCTATAAACCTATGGATGCTGTAAATTTCTAGCCTTCCTAATGCAATGCTTGTGTTTTTTCTCCCCTTTCCAAAGGCACACTAAATAGTTTTCCTGTACTAAAATGAGAGGTAGCATTTTCTTACACTGTTAGACATTTCTTCTGGTCTATAGACTAGATTTTTACCTTTGGGGGACCTGTTGGTTAGTTTGACATAATTTCTGAAAAATATTTTTAACACGAAAAACAACTAATGAAATTTAATGCAAATTTCTTAGTTTTTCTTTGGGCAAAAGCATCTGAGTCTCAATTTTTAAATTTCCATGTATTTTCATGTAATTTACTTCTTGTAAGTTCTAAATGTTTATCCATATTCTTAATTTTATGATATGGGTTACACTGTGCAACGCATGTTACAAACATAGCCATAAAGATGGTAATTTGACATGTTATTTAGCATTAAATCAAATCTCCATATTTTTGCCTAGGTGTTACAAACAGAAAACAACCATGGCTTCATAAACTGTCAGGTAAAGCACAATTATTTTACTTGCATCTTTTTTTCCTTGAAGAACTGTGAAAGATGATAATTTTCAGGAAAAAAAAATATTGCAAATATGTTTTTGCTGTGCAAAAGCAACCAAAACCACTGTATTTCTTCTACAAATGTCTATAAGCCCAGAACTGCAAAATTCCCACAGACAAAAAATGCGAGATTCTGGCCTTCTCTAGTAAAAAAAAATCTTGATATGTAGAATCTAGACAGTTAGTTGTAATGTAAGATATTAAAGCAAAATGAAAAATGTACTGCAAACCTGAAAAAAATGTTTTGTTTAAAGAAAAAGTATTCCAGTAAGAGTCAGGTTTGTAAGAAATCCTTAGAAAACCCTGATTTAGGTCTAAAATTTTAGTTAGCATCTGAAATACTTTGATTACCTAGTAAAGTTTAGAATTTTTTTTTAAGTCACAATTAGACCTGGCCAGGTATTTTCCGTATACATAACTTTCCATGGAAAGTACAGATTCAGAAAAACCACTGTTTTTTAAGAGAAGAAGGAATTAATTTATCTGGAACAATGTAACTTTTCCTTTAAAACGCTTGACACTTTTTGGAGCTATTTCCAGCCTAGTCAAACATATAAATTCCTTCAAATATATGTGTATGGAAATGTTACAGTTTTGATCTATTTAAGCTTTGAAATCTATCTACCCATGGTACCACAACTGGGATTTCACATGCTTCAGTTTCCCCCTGATGCCTCAGATTCCATTAGAGTAGCCACATGTGCCATCCAACTTGTAGCTCCCCTTTGTTAAGCCGTGTGATGTCTGGCCTATCAACCAGAACAGCAACACGGGGCATCCTAACTAGAATTTTCAGGAGGCGTAAGAGCACTTCTAATTCATTGTTGAACTGACTTGACATGAAGCACTAAGCTAGGTTAAAAATCCTGAACGTTACCCTTCAACATCCCTAAAGAGAATCTCCCTGCAGTTTCTTGTGAAGAAAGAACTGACAATACTTCAGCCTTTTTTTTCTGATTTCAAGTTGTAAAACCTAAGAAAATTATTGCTTCTGGATGGTGAATAAAAAAAAAAGCAATAAACACAATAGCTGAACTCAGCTGGCTCTGTATTCATGTGTCTAATAATTAAAACACAAAAATGCTCTCATCAAGTACTGGAGTCTTATACTAGCTGCTCCCTCGCAGTGCCAACAGAAACCCCAAGACTTCTAAATTCAGTATTAAAGCATACAGCACTTTTCTCCTGTAAAAGCCAACATCCAAAAACACACAAATAAAGAACAGAAAGGTCCTGTTTCCAAATATGTTGTTAAATATTTTTAAAACCCCTACTATCAGTCTGTGCCAACTTGAAGGCAGACTCCAATAGTTAATTTCATGGGTGATTAAGAATGGATTTCAAAAGAAGAAAGTTACTTTATGCTGGCCACAGCATCCTCGGTAGACTCCAGAAACAGTCAACATAATGTTGAATTTAACCACAGACTCAACACAAAATGTAGTTGATATTCAAATCCCCAAACAGTGGCTTCTCTTTGTCAGAGTTGGTAGGAGAAAATCCAAAGGTCCCTATGTAGCCTTGCTACTTAAAATTCTTAAAATGCAGGAAAAGTAGTAACTTCCTGCTCCTGTAAACTCCAAAGGAATGCCTTTAAGACAATAAAATACATGCAAATACCTCTTACCGTGAGAGGTGGATGAATGGGTAAAGCCCTGAATTGGAGAGCTGACATCCAAGTGGGGAGGGCTGCACAACCACCCTGAACTCTGTATCTGGATCATGACTGCTGCTCAGGCAGCAAATGCTAGGGTCCTATGCTAGGACCGATATGCTAGAAACCATATAGGTCCTTAGGTAAATCCATACTCAGATCTTGGCATCTTGCCCCTTATCTGAGCAATGACCATTGACATTTGCACATAGAGGATAATGAAGCCTGAATATATCAAACATTTTTGAAGAAAAAATGCCTTTCATTCTTGCATTGTCTTAGTAAATACCGGAATTACTTGCAAATGCTGACAAATACAACAAAATCTAACTGTAAATAAATATAAACAATATTTAAACTTTCTTGTACGAAAATGAATGAAAACTAGGATGGCTCACCCCTTACCGTTTCTTCCTCTCTTCCCCCATCTCTGCTGCAGCATTATGTTGTCATAGCATCTCAAGAGCCAGGTTCTGGTCCGAAGTCCTGTTCTCTGTTACTAGGTCTTAATGGATGTGTCTGATGATGTGTCACTCTTGTATTTTCTTGTTAGATATGTAAATAGTACTCATACAGTAACAGTTGAAATCTATTGTAAACAACTACTGAACCTCCTGACAGACCTCTGGGTCCCCTTTCACCTAATGTCTTGCATGTTCTTTAGCTATAAAGTGAAAGCAAAATACAGGCGCAGGAAAGAAACTTTCTCATTCAGCTTTACTGATACATTTCTACAAAACAGGTGTTCCGTGGACCCCTGACACTTGAATTGAGTTGCACGAAGGCTTAGTCAGATGTGAAGCCTTAGCAGAAGTGTTCTGAGCTAGTAAGTGAATGAGCAGAACCATTCTGATCACATGCAATAGAAACAAGCATCAAAGAGAAGGAGGAAGACTTGGAGGATTAGTTATACGATACTATGACCCTTAGCAGTACTAAGCAAGCAGAAACTGTGTGACAGACGTGGTATTTTATTTTAAATGAAACAGTAAGGTTTTATCCAAGGTTGGGGTGGTCTGTAGTAAATAATTGGACTGGGAAGAATGTCTTAAATGGGAAGCATCAGCACAGATATATATATGGTACTATGCAAAATCCCTAGAAATCGTCAGAAATCAATACAATTAATAAATATATGGAAGGAAAAAACCCACTACTTAGCACATTCATGCAATGTAAAAATCCACCCCACCAGCAGAAGGCCATCTTCCAGTACCCAGATTTGTAATCATGGCAAAACGAGCCACAGCTGCACAAAAGCAAGCTGAAATCCTACCCTAACCATTGCTGGCAGCTACAGTGTAAGTGTAAGGTACAATTTTGAACCACGGTCACAGAAGGCTGGAAGGAATCTCAGGTACTAAGTCTTTATGCCTTCCTCTTCTACATCTGGTAAACCCTTCTCTAGTTTATTCATAAAAACTTGCAACAATGGAGAAACAACAGCTTACTTAAGTAAACTGCGTTTCTTTAGAAATTTTAAAGGAAAATTCACTGTATCTGTACTTCTGCATTAAAATGTTGTCCCATACCCTCTGAAAATGGAGAAATGCTTATTCATTTTCTCCCTGCAAGGGACCATTGCCTTGACTAAAGGTTTCTTTACACCAATTTCATCTTCTTTTGATGAAAGAAACACAGTTATTTTATCTCCCACTCTCTCCACCTAAGGAGTCATATTTCCTAGACTTTTCTCTGCTATGTACCACACCCAGAAAATCCACACCTGTTGAAACCTGGTGCTGAAAACTGGACCAATAACTCCAGTTGAGCTCTCCCAGTGCTGAGTACATCTGGAACGATTGCTCTGTACATTTTATGTGTAGCATATTTTTAAGCGTTTTCATAAAAATTTCGGTCTCAGTCCTCACCTCCTTTGTTACAACAGTAAGATTTTTTTTAACCTATATTCAGGAGCTGACACCAACTTCCAGAACTTCTCTTGAAAACTGATACTCAGCCACCCTATCTTTTTTAACGACTTCCATCTGATTATTACTTTATGTCATGCTTACCCATAAAGAGCTGCATCCTATTTATTCCAGGACGTTTTTTCATTCATCAAGACTGTTTAGATTTTGAAACCTACCTTCTTAAAATCTTATAGGTCCTCCCTAAAAAGTTTAGGTTTTGATAGCCATACCGTCAATTCTGTCATCCAGATTATCAACAAAAATGACTGAGTCGTGCTCAAGCATTGGCAGATAAGAAGCCTCAGCACTCTGATGTATTAAGTAAACCACCAGGACCACTAAAGTCACATGTAACGTAAACAAGTATGAATATTGCTTAAGTGAAATCAGACAACCACAAGCGATTGTCTAAAATGCATATATCTGATAATGAAAATATGATCTGTGATGCTGAAGCTTCAAGCAGGGAGATCAATAACTGTAATCTTCAACAACCCTTTAGTTGCCATTCACTTTGACCAAAGCAGATTAAACTAAACCACGACTAAGAAAGGAAGAACTACAAATACAGTAAAAATGGAAGCAAGCAAGCCAATGAAATGAGGTTTTGTACAATAGTTAAAACAGGAGCCTTAGCTGTAGCAACTTAAATTCCTTCCTTCCAAGAAAAAGTACAAAGCAATTACATAACTAGTATATTGGCCCAGATAAAGTGATTTTAGGGAACTACTTTTCACGTTCCGAGTGCTAATGGTGAACATACCATTCCTAAGTAAAGCATTTGGATTTTGGGAAACGTCAGAGCTATTTCCCAAGCCCAGGAAGCTATAAAGAAACCGCCAACCCTATTCTGTACGATCATGGATTCTGTATAAAACAAGATCTACCAAGTTATAACATGCATTATGAGTTGGAAGATCTTTGGTAATGCATACTCCACATGGGTCTTAGTTATAAGAAGGGAGTTTAAACACTTCAGCTGTGATACTAAGGAGTTAATCATCTAAAAGGAGAAAGATCACTGAAGAAAAAAATTATCACCTTTTCCTTTCTCCACTAACAGAATTTTAACAAGAAACTCTTCACAGAATTCATAAAGTGGCAGTCATAAATGTCAAGTGCTTCAGCTGTCCATTTCCTCTACCTTTCACAATATATTTAGTGTTGGATATAACTAGAAAGAATAAGGTGAGGAAACACTTTTCCTTTCAGGTGTTTCTTCAAAAGAGGCTTTTTCAACGAGTACTCCATAAATACTTTTGACTTTTCAACCATGAACATAAGACTACCATAACAGAACACTATATTCCTATCTGCCTAGAATAAAACTGTAAAATTCATCTTCCTATCACCCTTCTTTTCTTCTGCTTCTTTACTGGGGCAAATATAAGCTCCTTGTGTTCCTTTTTGGGACCCTTTTCACCTATCATTCAACCTAATATCCCATAGTCATCCTGTCCCTGTAGGCCTTTTTCTCATTCACAATTTTTAAGCTTTGGGTCAGAAGCCATCATTTTGTTTGTGTAAATTCCAGCCTCTGAGCCATCACTAAGGTGGCTCAAATAATTCAACAAGAGAAATTCAAGCAGGGCTGGAATTTACATACTGTAGGCTGACAAGGTAAAATACAAGGTTCATCTACCATGGGGAAATGATTCTCTCTCATATACCAAATTCCGACTCATATTAGCAAAACAGACAGAAGAAACTGATTTTTGAAACTGGTAAATGAATTGACTATCACCCAATATATGGGTTCTTATCGTGAACATGTGAAGATCATAACCACACAGGTTTTCTAGAATTCTTGGAGCACTTCCCATGTATAGAGGCTAAACTGTTTCAGGTATCAGGTTGCAGAAGTGTTACATTAATTCCACTACTGTACATCAGAATGTAAGCAGAGACTGAAGTTTACTAACAGGCAAGATATATGCTAAGTGCTCAACTTAGGCAGAATACTTTTACACATCAGATACACTTATGCAGCAAGAAATGTCACATTCTTCCGAAAATCAAATGCAGACATGATCAAACAGAACTCTGTCGATACGCGGGGCAGAATCTAATTCTCCAGTGGGGTTTTTTGTTCTGCAGATCCTGAAAGCTGAGACATGCAGTGGTGCAAGCCAAACATAACAAAAGGAGCATTACTCTCAAACTGAAAGTATGCGGCACATATTTATAGTGTGACACTACCTGGAAATTCTCCGTGGGATAGCAACAGAAAAAGATGAAAATGTGAGTTTTTTTTAATAAACCCAAAGTTTTGCATCCAATGCAGCAACTGAATGGTTGGATATTGTCAAATTACACTTGCTTATTGCCTATGTGTTCATATTTTTAAATAAACTATGCATATTACTATCCATTTTTAAAAGCTACTATAAAATCTTTTCATTATTAAAGAAATTCTTCCCTCAAGTTATATAGGACAAGTGAGAAAACTTATTTTAGCGATTCCAATATCGGATAACACAAGGTAGCTTCCAAAATCATTAAACATATTGTCAAGTTCCCAATTTTAAAATGCTACTGTCAATAAAAATTCTTAGAAGTTAACATAAAATACCTCTTTGATAATTTATCAGACTCCATACGTCCTCTGACATGAATGTTTATTTTTATTATTGAAGAGTTCCTACAATTGAATTTCCTTGTATTCATTAGCTTTTAGGATACTTCCACAAAGAAAAGATGACTGAATTTTAGAAAGGACATCATAAAATATAAAATCTGACTGCAGAAGAATGCTTTTTTCATCTGTCCATTATATGCAGTTCTTTCCAGGTGGAACGGACACCGTGAAGAGTAAGTCCGAACAATTCTTGTAATATGCTATAGGTGTACATCAACATATAAAAATTAACTCATTCTAGCAACCAAAAAAACCCTGTTTGCAGTTAAAATTAAGTTACTTCCTTAGCCTCCCTTTCGTTGCCAGTGCACATACACATCCATAAAATCCCACAGGTCTTCCTATTGAAAATTTTTTGATAATCCAGTTACACAGCATTCATTGTAAATGGAAAGCCTTGAAGTAATACATAGTTATAGATGTGCCTTCCTATACGAACGCATTTATTTGCACGGCTGACTAACATCTCTAGACTATATTTTGATGGTTTTGGTCATCTTGCAGCTCCGTGAAAACTTTATCTGCAAGGCAGTTTGCCATGAGGCCTCATGAAATGCAGCTGTTCGTATGGCTGCCTCTTTCCCAGACAAACTGAGATTAAGTTTCTGTTGCCACAGAAGTTCTGCAGTCCTGACAAGCATTCTTCTACTCGCATGTTAGGGCTGTGTATTGGTCTATCATATGAGGATTGCATAAGCATGGCAGAATTCAGTTTAGACAAAGAAAATTATATATATATAAAAACCACAGAAAAGAAAGAAGCTGAATAGGATAAATTATCAGTATCAGCTTGCACTTGATAAGAAAAACTATGTCACTCAAAGAGTGTGTGTGGGAATAACACTGAAATTTTGATGGAAGTCCAATTCTAGCAGTTTTGAATATTTAAGACTGCAGGCAAGGAATGACTGAAACTTTGGTTTCAATCATTATTAGATTTTTCTGACTTGTAGGATCCAAAGCAAAATCATAATTTTTATAGCTCTGTTTCCCCATGTTAGTATGTACTTAATGACCGTTTACCTACAATGTTTCTAAGAGATCTTGGAAACATAAATGATAGCTATTGGCAAAGCATTTCAAAACCCACAGGCGGATGGATGATGCTGTAAAAGTGCCATTTCTGCAAAATGATACAGTTAGTGACTTAGGTTAGTAGAACAGTAGTGATCAGTGTATCTGCGTTATTATTCTGCATAAGTAATGTTATGAAGAGCTTTGTATGTTCACCAAAGTCCTTAATTGGGAGCAACTTGAAGGACTCTGAACTTCTGACATTGCACAGGCCATGAAGGTCTGAGCATACCATATTGGAAGGTTCTCAGGCTCCTGGAAGTGTTGTCTATGGAACATCTCATGTCCCTGCAGTAAAGATCCAAGACTGATTTCAACAAAACAGCTTAAGCTAAACTACACATTAAACAGTATATAGTACAAAAGAAATTACACTGTCATGCCTCCCACCTTTAAATGCATATGGTCTCTGATAGTTAATATAATATTTAATTCTTTTCTTCAAGCTGAAAAATTAAAACAATGAACTTCCATGCAATTTTTCTTCTTTAAATAAACATTTGATGCTCATCAAATCAATTTAGAAAGAATTATTTTGACTACTTCTGATTGTACTTATTTTGAACACTTCTCATTTAATCATACAAATGAGATCAAATACATATGCAACCACCCAGGATATTTCAAGCGCATTCCACGCCACACAACCCAGTCCCAATACTTTCATGCAAAACCCATGTACAGCCACAGCAAAAAAAATGCTTAAATCTCACTTCAGTCTGTGAAATTACAGACACAATTGAACAGAGGTTCATCTCTGTGCAGAGGTATAAGGTACTTCTAGGTCTTAAAAGTTTTAATTATTTGTGAACCACAGGAATAATACAGTGCAAATATCCTTTGAAGTTACTGCTAGCTGCACTGCAATATTCTGAATATTCTGGTTTTATTCTATGAAATAACTGATGGATGATATTGCAGAATAGTAATATTAGGCTCCTGGCTAAATGCCAACTGTGAAATTACATTTTGCCTATCTAAAATTCCAGTGCAGTTTTGCTTAGTAGTGGACATGTTCCATCCTTAATGTTTGCCTGGCTCCACTTCTGATCAAGGAATATCCTCCATTTCAGAAACGTAGGCATCTCATTTTATTTGAGAAAATAAATTGAGATATTTGCTCATTCAACACTGAAATTTTTAAAGGTAGCTGTTTTAGTGTGAATCTAAAAACATGCAAACATTGCAATTCATGAAGTAGGAAACAAACCTCGATGGGAAACATCATATCTCTACTCATTATATTAAATCATCTTAGCAACAAAGTACAGCAGCTGTTTCTCAGAAAAACACAGTATTACCTTGCTCTTCACAGCAAGGAATCTGAAAAATATTTTCAAACTGAAAACTGCAAGCAAAATTCAGGTGGAAAATAATAATCCTCTCTCAGTTATGAAGGTAACTTCATTATGCAACTCATTAGACAGCAACTTGTCTAATGAACATTTGAGACAGTCTCTGTCTCAGAGAGACTGCAGTTTAGGAATAAGAGAAGACAGAACGAGTATAAGATCATGGGCAACAACATCGACAAGGATAACTTTTTTTTCAAAGACTTCATAAGCTAGAAGACAATTCCCAAGAGCCTAAGAGGAAAAAGTGGTCAAAACCCCCACATCATGTCCAATCTGAATACTCAGAATGTTACATGTACATTTAGGCTCATAAGACGCAATTTTTTTCCCCCTTCTCCCCTTTTCTTGGTAGACTGGTTAACCCATACACCATTTATCATAATTATACTGCCCCAGGGACTGATATGCTTTTTTCTTGCTACTTCCTACTGAATCTAGGCTTCAGTTTGTGGGCTTGACAATGGAAACCTGGTCTTTCATGAAGAGGCATTATTCTAACCTAACTTTCCCCTCTTATAGTTATGAAAAGAGAGCAAACAAAATGAACAGCTATTGTCAGACTTCTGTAGATGCAACTAGGTTAAAAGTAAGACTTAAATTTAAATAAAGATTGATAAGATTTCTTAGTTCAGCAGTGAAATTATTTCAGTTCCACCTACATCTTCTCCTCCTTATCTTTCAGAATTCGAATTGATAAAAACATACTATTAAACAAAATGGCAACTGGACGGGACAAACAAACCTCAGAAGACAACAACTGGCATCCTACAAATAACAAGCTGACTGGCTTCACAAAGACCCCAGCATTCACACTTCTCAGGAAGACAGCGTTCTTGTCTCAGATCCTTACTCAGCACATACACCGCACTGTCATGTAATATAGAGTTAATAAACATACAGTTAATCTGCTGACTTTTCACCTAATAGTTGCTTCACAACCCATTGAGGTTATATTTTCACTATTTCCTATCTTTAAGTTTAAATAAATTGTGCTATGATGTCTTGCAAATCTTTTTCTTGTAATGAGTTACTTCAACAATTAATTTAAATTACGGAATTTTGAGAAATAAATAAATACTACTACTCTTTATTTAATAAGATCTCTACACTATTAAGCTTGCTCCTTATTAAATTAAGCTTACAAGTAGTTAGCTTCTCTTAGCTTGGTGATTTACAGCATCCTTCCATGCTATACCAAACAAGAAGAAACTTTCTGGACTCTTGTCTTCCCACACTCAAAATTCCTCACATATTTGAAATAAAAAGAAAGGAGGGTTCAAATGAGTATAGAACTGAAACATCTTACACAAACTTATTAACAATTTTTCTGAACACCTATAGAAACAGTAGTTAAAGTTCCAGTTTCCTCCTTCCCCTGATTTTCCTGTTAATCATCTGCAACTGCAACTTTTATTCCTGCTGAACATGACCTTCACTTTGCATCTTTTGCAACTGACTGGAATTGCTATTAGAATAGCAAGACCCTTTTCGATGTAATCAGTATAATCAGATCTTTAATTAAAAAAACTGACCTTCATTTGCTTTAAGGCGGGGCTTCAGCTTTTTAGGGCAAATAAGCATTTTCACTGGTCTAAGTGATAACTTTTCTTCAAACTTTATTGTTACAGATATTCTGGGATTTACTACGTTTTATTTCCAAAAATTTTATCTATTTAATGGACCTCTTTACTTGAAGTTGCTCTTACAGTAACAATTCACTTTGGGCTCCTCATTCATCTCTGTTTATCATAATTTTACAAAGTATATCACTATATACGTGGAGGTCTAGCACTCATAATCTATATACAATAATTTCTAACTCAAGAATTTGACTTTTAAAGGATTTCATCAGCTAGCTCCTTACATCCTGAGGTCTACTTGACAGCTAATGGCCTCCCAGGCAGCCATACCACTCTGAGAAAGTTCCCTCCAACAACTCAGAGACATGCATTATATATCATTAGTGGTTAAGCATTCAAACATCACAAGATCTCCTGATGAGAACAAAGAATGCATTGCAAAGCATCAGTGGCCTCTGTTTTTATTTTTCTAGACTAGGAAATCTTCTACAAAAAAAACTTGAGCGCAGGGAAACCCCTCCCAGGCCCAAATCAAATCATAAAAAGTCTATGAATTTTCATATTCTTCAGTACTATGATGAAAAATATTTTTCCCTCAAAAACCACAGGGCATTTTATACAGAAGAAGAAATCCCTAGATCTTTCAAAAAAATAAAATCTGACTCTACTGATGGCTGTTTCAAGGACAGATGATGACTCGCCTGCCTTGCCTCTAGGAATCAAATACATGTTTTTTAAAAAAAACACATTTGGGATCAGTTCTTGGGTGCTTTTTAGGCTGGCAGTGCATTAGGAAGGAACATGACCTCCTTCGCTCTGTGGCAGGTTAAGCAGTCTGATTGAACATTGCTGCTAATTAAGAGCTCTTGTTGTTTGGCAGGACCACCAGAGTACCTTCTGCACTTGTTCATGACAACAGCACCTCTTTCAGAAATTAACTCTTGATGAGTGCAGACAGGGGGCCCAGCTGGTTCTCCCAAATCCTCCAACTATATAAATGAAGCATAATAAGAACACTGGTGACTACTGAGGGAAGAAAGGCTATTCGTGACCTCTTTTTAAAAAACAGAGTATACTTTTACATTGACTTAATTTTCTATATTGGGGGTAGATAATGCAGCTGGGAACTGTGTGAACAGAACTAAAAAACACAAGGGGTTATAGTGAATAATTTTGTATGAAATATTTTATTAGACAAGCCAAAACAATTTTATTCACACAGTTTTCAAAATCAATAAATAATATTCAATAACTGGGCTACAAAAAGTTCCACAACAAAAGGTAAAATTAAAATGGAAAAGGTTTTGTGAAAAAAAAAGCATGCTACTAAAACTGATTTGCTATTTCATTTCTAAACTTTCAGGATGCATTAAGAGTGCAGCTTTATAATATTCAAAACAGTCATTCCACGTGTATAAGTAATATAGGTTATCCTATAAAATACATACAGAGCTAAACTCCCCCCAAAATACACACCACTCCCATTCAATGTTAATATTGCAGCACATATCGTCAACTGACAATTACTGGCATCTCTGCTGACATTTCCGCATGTTAGCATGATTTTGCCCCTCTGAAGAGGTGCTCCCTGAAGACAGAGCATGAAACACACTAGAAGAGCAATGGCAGGAATCTCGCTGTTATCTTGGCTGTACTTAACTCTGCATGGATTTCAGACTTCAGGACAGTTTTCTTAGCAATACATTCAAATCAAATTCATAAAGTGAAGTCTACAGATTGACTTCCAGATAAAACAGGGATGGACACCAAGCTGATAATTAAGCAGCAGAAGTACTGTCTTTTAATATATTAAGATACCACAGTAACAAAACAGTGATGTTTTGTTCCTTTGTATTGTTTCAGAATCTGATTTTTGTACTAAGATCCTATGTATCTGTCAGCCTTAATCTGGTTAACAGCTCAAGCTTATGGAGAAGTAACAATAATTATTAATATTTAAAGATTATTACTATTTTATAATATTTCCATCAGCATCACCTCTTATATTAAGTAGTGATCAGAAATAATTACACACAGAAACAATTACATATGCAAAGTGTTTGACTGCATCCTTCCGTTCCAGACACTATCAATCAGATATGATGAAAGAATGTGAAAAAGCTACAGTGACTGGAAACAATCCTTTCCCTTTGTTAAAGAATGCGTTTAAAACAATTCTGTCCTTGTATTTCTCTTCTCCCCTCTAGCTTTTTGGTTACATCTTGTATGAAGCCTTAATTTCAGGGTAGCTGATGTTAGAAAAAACTGAGAACAGGCAATATATATATTTGCTTACTTTAAAAAAAAAAAGAAGTAAGAATATAAAAACTGCAGTATGCAAACGTTTTCATAATGTACCTAAGGAAAGATATCTTTACATGTTTCACTGGCATGAAAAATACCACCATAAACAAATACTTAGACATATATATACGAGATGAGAACTGCACATCTTTTGTGTGACTGAAAAGCTTGTAATATTCATCCTTACTTAACACTTATTTGCCGGTTTTACTGCTGAGGTGATTTCTTCTTCAAAAAAGCAATGAGACATTCAAACTAAACTAAAATTAAGGATGCCTCAGTGGTCAGCACACACAGAGAGCATTCAGATTAATCACAATATTTTGGTGGTGGTAAGATATTACTGCAAACTTCACACTCTGATGGTACGTGTGTATTTTTTAAGGTGTCTCAGCTTCTGAAACCCTGCAAATATATACTTCAATTTAAAACCCCAAACATCAGCCATGACAGGTTCCATAGACTAGTCAGAAAAACACAAACCAAAAGTCCAAATAGAAAATAAGTACTCTCACAGCTATTTTGTCTTAATTTGACTATCAGTGAATGTATAGAGTTAGTACAAATCTAATTTCTTTTCCTTATTTGGTGGCAAAAAATAAGAGGGAACCAACTTTCTTTTTATAGTTGCAGAGTTTCAACAATCTTCTTCCCGCTTTTTCAGAATTTTATTAAGGAACTGAGCATTGTGGAGTCACAAGAGAAGGGCTGGAGGGCAAAGAGCAAATACCTATGAATGAGTTGAATCAGAAAGGAAAAATAAGGAAAAAAAGAAGAGCCATTGTTAATAGTTGTAAATATGTCAGAGGTGTAGAGAAGCAGACTAATTTTTCATTGACCATTTTCAACTGTGAAATACAGCACTAAGAATGGAAGCAGCCTACGATGGCCATCTTTCAGTGCAAGGCTTTCCACTGGATAAATAACCACTCTCTCTCGCATTCATATCCCAAACTGAACTGTAATAGACAACGTATGAGGACAGCAAATGAAGATGACATACAAGACTTTTACCTTAGTTTCTCAATAAACCACTTTAGCTTATAGGATGGATAGTAATTATTATTAAAGTCTCAAGTAACTGTAGTTTAAGATCGCAAATAAATCATCTTTTAACAAGGAACTTCCATTTATACTCTTTTCCACTTTTCCACCACAGCTTTAGGAAATGTTTCCTATTTGTTATGACTCCTGTTCTGTCAAATGATCTCTCCACTTTTTCTGGATAAGAGCAAGGGGGAAAGGGAAGCTGCATACTAAATCTCAGGCCTTCAGTTAGGAGCATAATTAAGTGTTGTAGGGGGCTTCATATTTCCTCAAACAAGTCCTTTTTCCAAAATCACCAATTGGTAAGTGCTCAAAGGCAACACAGCCTCAATTAAAGGTATCTTTAGGCCATCTGTTAGTTTTGGGAGGAAGGCAATTCGAGTCTCCCCATACAACCAGTAATTCTTTTTGCAATGCGAAACAGCTGCATCCAGAGTAAAAGAAGGTATATTCCTCAACCTGGAACTGTAGAAAGAAAAAAAAACCGTCTTACAACAAGATTTCAGAACCAATATAAGAGACAGGGCATTGTGTAAGGAAAAATTCAGAATCTGGCTAGAGTGGCAGACATCAAAAGTACAGCTCAGGGCTTAAGGAGAGGAATGAAAAAATGCCTCTTATTTCAGAAAGCATTCCAGATAAAACTATTATTCCATATCATACCATATGTTAGAGCATTGAACTGTACTTGGCACATACGCTACTTTACACAGGCAAAATGCTATGTAAAGTTAATAATTACTGCCTCAGTTAGTTCATCAATGAATTTCTACCAGAATGGATGGTCTACAAAACAAAGGCAAAATCAATGGCTCTTAATTTAATGTGGATAACTTCATACATACTTTCAAAATTATCTCTCAAAGTCAGCGATCATTTTTCTTTGAAAAATCTATTGGAAAAAAAACCCAGAAACTCCAAGGGAAAACATTCATACTTGATCAGTGGCAACACTGTAGTTAAAGGATCGGGTTCTGGTCTGACTGATTAAAGGTTCATTTCTTCTGGAGGGAGAAACTGTAATTCCTTCCCACATCAGAAAGACCTCCTTACGGCAGCATTTCATCTTCACCTTCCATGTAAACATCCATCAAGGGCTACACTAGACCATGCTACGTGCTGTAAAATAATTCTTTCAAACCTGGCCATAACAACTGGTAGGTCAATAACATAAGAAAGACAATGCTGTGCCAGAGCAAAGCTTCAGCTAGGTTAGCCTAGCCAAAAGCAGTATCTTTCCACATAACAACACTCAATGGATTTCTTTTCTATGAACTCATCTGTGCAGTGATTTTATTTGCATTTAAGGAATTACTTTTACGTCTTTATATACTCTGTCATTGGAAGAGGTATACTTTATATGCACTCATTGCTTATTATGTATCTTTCACCTCTTGTTTGAAGCTGGTTTTTCACATACTGACAGTCCATTTCTTGTAAGTCACACTCCTAAATACTCTCAAAACATTTAGCTGGGTGATATGACCCACAATTCTTAAAATTGAAAAGAAAAAAAGGTTAAAAGTGGAAAAGAAAAATTAAATATCTTTATTCTGCAGGCAAGGGAAGTGACTCAACCTTGGAGAAGACACCTATGAACAGCTGGCACCTTGCGGGTGACCACAGTACAGGCTAATCTCAGAAGACCAGTGGTGACGTACAAAATCCTGCTTTATGGATAAGCATTTTTTCTTATGATAATTTGCCATTATTATAAATAGTACACTTCACTTATTCAATTATGTTTACCTAAAGAGATTTTAAGATGCAAAAGAAAAAGAGAGTTAAAGATAGAATGAATGAAGACAGAAAGCTGATCAACAGCCAACACAACAGCTTAGTACTTATTACTCCCAATTTGCAGAGTGCCAGTAACCACGTAGGCACAGTGAGGGATACAGGGCCAAGGGGGCCAACAATAAGTTCAAGAACAGATGGTCTAAGAAGAGATATTACCTTTCTTAGCATGCTGTACCCAACTGAAACACTTAGACCATCGGAGATAAGAACTGTAACAATATTACAAATTACTTTTCTATAATATTCTTAATTTCTCTACAAGACAACTTGGTTTTCTTTGGCTACATCACTTCTCTTCATACTATATGTAGATCCATGAGGATGTCATCATGGTCAGGGGATGTCAGCAGACTGAGGGAGGTGATTCTCCCCTTCTCCTCTACTCTTGTGAGACCTCACCTGGAGTACTACATTCAGTTACGGAGTACTCAGCACAAGAATGACATGGATCTGTTAGAGCGAGTCCAGAAGAGGGCCACAAAGATGATCAGAGGGCTGGAGCACCTCCCCTATGAGGCTGAGAGAGTTAGGGTTGTTCAGCCTGAAGAGAAGGCTCCAGGGAGACCCTATAGCACCCTTCTAGTACTTGAAGGGGGCCTACAGGAAAGCTGGGGAGGAGCTTTCTATCAGGGAGCGTAGTGATACAATGAGGGTTAACAGTTTTAAGCCAAAAGAGGGGGGATTTATATTAGGTATTAGGAAGACATTTTTTACTGTGAAGGTGGTGACGGACTGTAACAGGTTGCCCAGAGAAGTCATGGATGCCCCATCCCTGCAGGTGTTCAAGTCCACGTTGGATGAGGCTTTGAGCAACCTGATCCAGTGGAAGGTGCCCCTGCCCACGGCAGGAGGGGTGGAACTGGATGATCTTTAAGGTTTCTTCTGACCCAAACCATTCTATGATCCTATGGTCAACTTGGCCTTAAAGAAAGATTTTTTAATTAAAAAGTATTGCATAAGAAATCTACTACAATATTCTCATGCAAAACAAGTTTTGTAGCCCATTCATTATTGTAACAAAGAAACGATCTTAAACTCATAGTAAACTTATAAATACTCATTCATGAATCACACTGAAAAAAAGGGTAGATGTTTTGGGCTGACAATTGCACTTTAATTTTGTTTTTTCCTTACAAATGCTAATTTAGAATTTTTTTCTTCACAGAACAGTATCTATATGTATAAATGAGAGCTTTGTCAGATCTGAATTATAGCCCATTAAGATTTTGTGCCATTTTAGGATTAACAGAGTTCAACGCACTCCAGTTACAGAATCCAGGGTTTAATAGGCTAACCCTCACTCTGTCTGCACTCAGACCTGTGGTTGTCAACCTTTGCAAAACAAGTTATATATTAATTGTGGACTTCTTATTCTGTGATATGCTAAACACCAAAAATAATCATCAAAGACAAATGCAGGCTTCCAGATTAGTGTCCTACACTACAGAAATGTGAATTCAGAGGCTTTGATTCCCCACTACAAACACTTTGCCTGAGGTTTGGGCTTACCCATTGTATCAATCATTTATCACTTTATCATGAGCTACAGCAGGATCTTTGCTATTCTACACACTCTGCAGCTACCAATGTGCTTTCAGTTATCAGTGACTCAGAAAACTAGCCAATAAATTAGGCTGTAAAAATAACAAAAGATGACGAGCTGAAATTATTTTAAATCTGAATTTATTTTTTCTCTTTATATTAAGCTAGTACTCGATTAAGCATCTTATACTTTCAAACCAAATATTATCAGGTGAATACTGACACTACAGTCATTCCCAACAGCCCAAACACCTATGTTCAAATTATATGTATACACAGTTGGAATCATAAGGTTTTGCATAAAGCAAGTTTTTTGAAAGGAAACTACCAAATAACAGACCTTTCTCAGGTAAAGGAAGCACTTTACAGCTCACAGATGATGAAAGAAAACTAAAGCATAAGCTTATACTGAAGCTAGAAAGGCCCACAAATTTGACCCATAGCATGTGTATCATTGTAGAATAACAGTCACAGTAACTAAACTGTTTTTGCATATTTGGTAAGGAGGGGTACAAGGACCTTTTTCTTAAGGTCAGAGATGATTAAAGATGTACATGAATAAAGGCCAATTCACTATAATGAAAAAAAAAAAAGAAAAGAAAAGGAAAATGGAGAACATCTGAACTCCATAAAAGACTTCACTACTCTTTCAGGGAGCAATGCAGTCAAATTTATATATTTATAGGCTTTTGGGGAAAAATTTTACCTGAAACAGTTTGAACACTTGCAAACCAAATGTGAATTCAAATTTTTTTCTTGTAAAATAGTTATATGTACATTGCACTCATGAAAGTTAAAGCAGAAAAGGTGAAAATACAAACTATAAAACGTTTAATTTCCTGATATTTTTAATTGTGATGGTTTAATGAATCTAAAAGTCAAAAGTGAATTATAACGAAGACTTCTCTTGTATTTTAATATAAAATAGTATTTATTTTTAAACTAATTCACACAGTAAAGGACAATCTGGTTTTGTGCTTGACTTTTTGAATTCATACAAACATACTATGCTGTTAAATACCAAAAGCTATTACCACTCAATCACAGACATTTGCTTTCAAATAAAAAGAATAATTTCAGCAAGTTGCAGCTGCAACTCAGTTATACTTTCTCAATATTTGTAATACTTTCTTTTATTAGATGTCCTTACCCTGCTCTTGCTACAATACTTTATCATTCAAGTCCCTTCCTCTTTTATGTAGCTCCAAATAAAAAATACTGTTTATCCACAGCGGTCCAACATCAGCATATCCCACAACAAAGGGCTTTTTTCCTTGCATATTTATTTCCAATTTTAATAACTTTAAAAATTCTGTAAATATGCAGTCAAATAAGAGAAAAAATAAATACAAAACAATAAATTATGTTAGGCTTTATTCTTGATTGCTCTTACAATTCAGTTACGTTGGTAGTTAAAAGAAGACAGGAATATTTTGTTATACTGCAGGTTTTCAAAGTATAGTTGTGCCATTTGCAAGCTGAAATTGGTTAATGAAGCTAAATTTAATTAGCTCAACTTCTTTGCAGAGCCCATCAAATGCCACTATTTGATGTATTCTGTAAGATGACCAAGTCTCCTACAGCTGGCTAAGTGTCACAATGAAAAGGCATCTACACTTATTTCTGGGAACTGAAATGAGCTGTTTTAAGTGGAGCTTTTCTTCTATTTTCTGAGGCTGCACTGCTCTGACCTTCCCAAAATCAATCCTTTGCGGATTAACATGTAAAGCAGTGTTGAATTAATTTCAGAAAGCGAATATGAGATCAGCCTGGGATCATACAAAACATCTAACTCCTAAATACACTAATGCTTCTAGCCGCTCAATGAGAAGCTGTCAATAAAAAGAGGGAGGGGGTAGTTAGAAGGATTTGAAGCGTGGAGCAATCTATCAGGCTAGTTAGAGCTTTGCCTACTTCTGTGGCATGGCTAATGCATTCCTCTAGAAGTTAATCCTATTTCTAAAGACCCTCCCGTGAGGAGCACATAGGCCGTGCCGAATGAGAACTAAAATGCATTAAAATTCTCAACCACGTCACCAAAAGGCACACTAGTAGATTCTGAGAGTGCAAGGTCTTAAAGAACCAACTTTTGTTACAATATGTCAGCTAGAAAAAAATTCAGCACATCTTTTCTGTGCACCTGCAAACAGCATAATCTCTCAAAAACTGTTAAAAATTCCTAGAAATAAAAATAAACTTACATTAATGCTACCACTGTAAACAAATTGTCACAGTTTCCATGACATGGGAGATCCACTAATGAGGACAGTCAAGCCACCATAAGCAAATATTTACATACAAATCTCACTTAGTACATTACAGTTATATAACATATGCAAATACATTTAGGTACGTTTGCTTGGACTTCAAAAAGAAATAAAAGTAAATTATCAGGTTCCTACCTGAGAACATGGCACTTGTAATACACCAATATGGAGTTTTATAAATGCCAATAACATTGTCAAATGCATTTGCAGTCTGTACGCCACGATACAGATAGACAATTTTCAGAAATTTTAACTGAATATTGTAACTAAAGCCAGCAATTTAAGCATCCATGACTAAAGCAAGGAAACCTCTGAACAGGCTAAATATCATCTGGACATCCTCTGCTCTGCAGGCATCATTGTCAAAAGTCTGAAAGGTGAAAACCAGAATCCTTATTCATCAATAATGACAGAGAATAAAAGAAGCCGGGGACCAAGAGCAAGCAGGCGTATTTCATATTAAAAGACAAATTTTCTTAGTAATTATGACAGTGGAACCACATTACCTGAATACAGATGATGTCAATCTTTATGAAACAAAATCATCCATTTCCAGATGAAGAAATTTCGCAATATAAAATTGTTTACTATTGCTGTCTTGAGGCTGAAGTGTGATAGGGAGAACCAAAAAGCAAAGCCTTTACCTTCTGCGTACCTAGATTCTTTTGGTGTTTTCAGCATGTAAAATATAATAGCAGATTAAAAGGTGTTCAGTAGTGCCACCAAAACTGGGTTTAAGCAGGTATAAGTAGCTATCTTGTCAAAAAGCACACTATGCACAAAACATTCCAGAAAACTGCATTAAAAACATATATTTTCTGTCATTTTCTACTCCTCAAAGTTTAGAAAGTGAAAGACATGCCCATCACTCTTAATTTAAGACTATAAATATCATAAATCTTATCACTAATCGTGAACTATATTTCACAGAATATTTCTTGATCATCAGATCTCAAAATAAATCTTATAGTAAGAAAGGTCCCATTTCATTTGTAACCTGATAAAATCTGATACAGTGTAAATTAATAAAACCTAATAGAACTAAGTGCCATTTCCACAAACTCGTTTGTCATCCTCTCATCATACACTTAAACTGCCTAGCATGGTGATTAAAATGTGCTGTGATTTTGCCAGCAGAACCTATCAAGACTTATGGTATATCTATCTACTGGACTCCTTCAATTCAGAAAAGGAATGAAAATCAATTTTTTAGGCCAAAAGACTCTAGCAAAAAGAACTTTATGACTGTTTGAGATGTAGCTGCTTTTCAGTCAACGTTATTCAATAAAATGCCTTACTGACATCTCCATGTAAAGAAACACAGTACATAGTATGCAAGACAGAGTGAGCAATTCAGCAGAGAGCAATTCTTACTCTAAGCAGAGGAAAGGGATTTGCACCACCACGTTTTGCTAAGCCGTTGCTCAACTAACTTTTGGTTGGGTCTGCTTTTGTGATATAATCCTGCAATCAGCACACAAGCACCATCCTTAAGATACTTTAAGAGAAAATGGAAAATCCAAACTAACATTTTCCGCTATTTCTGACTACCACAAACTGACCTACTTAAAGATGAAAAAATTCTGTATTAATGCTTTTTTTCACCTCCACCAAAAATGATGTCCAGTTAGTCTTTCAAAAAGGGAACTGAAGGGCTAGTAAAAGACTGCAATGTTGACATTAAAATATTTCACACTGTAAAATCACAGGAAACAAACCAAACACATAGTTTCCACAATACAAAGGTCTGGCATAAGCTCGCCTAAGCTTAATGGGATAAAGGCTCTGCTCACAGAAATAACTGAATCATGACAAATAGCTACAAAAAAGGCCATTAAGAACAATGAAGTAAAAAGTTAAAATAAAATTAAAAGTTAATTTAGCACTCAGTGTTGCAATGAAAAACCAAGGATTGACTTTTCACTGAAAATCCTATAGCTAAAAAGCTCTTAACGCAGACTTCCATCCAGAAAATAAGGTAATGGCTTTCTGATATTATTCAGAGCAACCGAACTTAAAAAATGTATAGAATGACACAAAGCTGGCAATTTGTAACAATTATAGTACAGCACCGTAAAGACAATTTAGTGAAGGCAAGCTAAACAATACTCTAATTCCACGTCAACCCACCAGTTAATGTGCCATAGGTATTCTTTATATTTATGTCCATGTAGGTTTACAAAAATTTATGCAGAAACTTCACCTGTCTCAATCTCCTAGAACTTCCAGATTCCATCCTTAGTACTTTGTCATAAGATTTCTGAAAAGGTATTATTGACCAAAAGTAGATAGAAGCAATAAATGTAAATAATCTGGACAGCACAGCAAACATGCATTGGTTTTACTTAAAATACTCCTAAAAAGGGAAGTCAGGAAGAATTTGGCTCTGCAAAACCTTTCATATCAGTTTCTTTCCATAAAAGGGGACAAAGCTGGAAACTAACACTTTATCAGATGTAAATATATTTGTGAAAAAATATTGTGAGAAAACTCGCATAACAAAAAGATGTAATAGTTTTCTTCAGGACATCACCGAAACTGCACAACGCCACTCCTAGTATAAAAAAAGCTCAAGTAATAAGATCCCAGCCGAAGATTAGGAACCATTTATTCTCTAGTTTGAAGCAAAGAGAAAGAAAAAGGAACAGAAACAATACCTTCTAAGAGGCGAAGTAGGAGTATGGGGAACAGTATTTTGAACCATACATATTAACAAGAAAGGAGTTACATCATACAATTGCATTAAGTCTGATATTACAATAAAACTATGCCATGGCCTTGCAAAGGAAGCTCATAGGAAATGCCTTATTTTCTCGTAACCTAAAACACACCCACAACACGTGAAAATGTTCCCATAGTTACAGAATAAGTTCATGCCACAGAAAAGTCAGTGATTTTGAACAACTGAACTGAAAAATCAGATTTTGAAGGGAACATGACAGTCCTTCCAGTTGCTAAACTGACAATATATTTTTATGTCCCAGCTGTTAAATTAGCGAGTGAAATGAAATTCCATTAGGAATGCAATCGTTATGCTGCTATTGTATAAGTAAAGATTACACTGGCCAACAATATACAGTGGGTCTAGAAGATATAGCCCACAATAATCCATCATGGAAAAAGTCAAGTATATACAGAAAGACTCTGACCTTTTATAGTAAATGTTCTTCAGAGAATGTTATTGTCAAACAAACAAACAAAAAAATAGATATAGAAATCCAACACACTTTCTTTCTTTTCACATTTCTAGTATTTCAGGGAAATATGTGTACATTTAAAGTGTGTAGATGATGGTGATAACAATTTTCAAGACTCAACTTTTTGCATTGCCTGCCATTTTGCACTTACTTTCCCATACTAGAATATCAATTATTATCAGGTTACGAAGATAAGCCAGTTAAAGGAAATAAACTACTACTATCACTGTAAAGAAAAGGGTCATCACATCCTAGAAAGGGTAAGTTATTGAATTGCATTTGGTAAAAGCATGCTCACAATTACAAAAGATATCAGATGAGACCATATCAAGGCACTTTGTTTATGCCATGCCTAGAAAAGAAGGTTACTGATTTCTGTTGCATTTTGATAGCTGCATATCAAAGCCTTTTCAGGTGTAAACCTAAAAGCTCTCAAAAGGGCAGTATAACCACTCCAGACTCTGCATACCTTCCTGTAAGGCTCTTTCATAACCAGCCCCGAAAGTCTCCCCAAACCAGGAACCTTGGTGCTTATCCCTCAGATGGCTTGGGGCAGAACAATGGTCTGCTTCTTCCTAAAGATACCTACACAGTACCTACAGTACTCTGATATTTAATAGAAAGACAGGTCCTATGCAAAAATATCCAGTAATATGCAGCTGCCAACGCACACAGTTATTTGTGCATTCACACTGCCAGGAAAAGTTATCCAACTGCCTTTACTGATTAAAACCTGCCCAGACAGTCATTAGCCACCATGATTTTAACACAGCATGGATGTTTTAGAGTGCACACCATAAGTGTATTCATGCATCTAAGCGTACAAATTTTACAAGATATCCACCATGTGAACCACCCATATGCCTAAAAGAATGCACACAATAGGCATTTTGGTATACAGGAACAGTTAAAAGCATGTTTTTTCATAATATAGCCAAATGAATTTCATAATTCTTTCCATTTAGTGTTCTTTAGCTCAAACCTAACATCAAAATACTAACATTGTCTAAATGCTCATTTTAAGGTGTGCAGCAAAAACAGCATGGGAGAACCTGCTTAGACTTTTATTCCAAGTCATTCCAAGACAGACAGATGTTCAACAAGATCCAGAAAACGCTGCTTCATGGGCTGAAAAGCATTTCTCTAAGTGGATTAAAAGACTACAAGAGTCAAGATGTTTCTATTTGTGCTCCACACAATTATGCTCTTTAAAGAGACTGTGTTAAAACTGTTACCATGGTGTCTATATTCTAAGGTTACAAGTTGACAAGTATGTCATTAAAAAACAGCAGTCACTTCAGTGAGAATCTGCTCCTGATCACCAGAGTTAAGCTGTTTCAGAGAGAATGCTCTGACCATGCATTTAGCACATTCACTTCTTATCTACCGTAAACAACTATCATAAAGGTTACTTGTTACCATGCAATACCATAAACCATATTCAAATAGCATCAGACTTCTGCTTGGCCACGTTGCTTTTTAATAATTGAGTACCAACGAATAGCTTTAGCTAGCAAAATGTATCCAATCCATCAAAAGCCTGACACTTCCAGCACCTTAAATCCAACCTACACTCCAGACCTTTCAAAACAGCAAAAACCTGTTTGGTTTAACACCCAATGCTATAAAACAGCAAATATCTTCCAGGAGGACAACAAGTCTATAACTGCAGAGGCTTCGGCAGCCAATGTATGCTTTGCATGGACCCATCAGTCCTTCTGTCAAAGCTGCATATGCAGACTAATCGTGCTTTGTTACACGCTGAAGAATAGATCAAAGGACAAAACAGAGCTGGGCAAGCCCCCTGTCCATATAGCAACGCATATGCCAAGAGAAGGAGTCGACAAGTGAACCAGGGCCCAGTGCAGTCTTTCCCTTGACTATGAAAGCCCAGCGTGTGCATACCTCGAACTAGCATCTGACAAAGGATGCCATTTGTTTCCTTGGCTCAATGGGCATTCAATACACTTGCAAAATCATATGAAAATGTAAAAGAACTACCTTGCCTTTACTACGATACCGCTAGCTAACTTAACTTTTGGTCATAAGTTTGTAGCAATAACAATACAAACAATGATAATGGACTTTGCTGTGTCTTTAATACTCATCTGCTAGAGAGATTTTTCTGTTTTACACATTAAAAGTGGATACAGAAACAATTTCTATCATTTTATTTAATTCTGTGAAATACTGTGTTTCACTTAAGGGAATTAATGCCTTAAGCAATAAACAGAAGTATGCAATAAATGGCATATGTAGGATCTATTAACTTAAATGCTTGACTCTGCCATTTAAATATTCCTCCTTTTGGGTTACAGGTTTAAAATTTTTATATAAATGATTACTAAGAAAGTTTATTTATTTAAAAAAGCAGATTAAAATAGACCGTGGATCTAATGGCATGTGTTGCTGCTGAGGTTGCAATGGTGATGCTGGTCTAACTTTTGATCCCCCTGAAAGTTCATTTTCCCATCCACAGAAAAATTATGGGTAGGTTGATCCAGTATCACTAAACTAATTCTCAGATAAAGCAGGAACCTGTTTGAAGCTCCTACAAAAACTGTTTCCAGCTTACATGGGCAAGACAACTTAAAGGTGTTTCTAAGACTCACCCTGTCACTCACTGTACATTTTGCTGTGCTGAAGATTTGCTGCCTGCCTGCTTGGTCCAGCAGGTCAGGCTGATCTAAGCTGGATGGATGCTTCCATCTTCTCCCACCTCTTCCCAGTACTGTTTTGGAAGAGAAAAACTGTGCAAAGATCAGCCAATAATAAATCACAGAGTTTGGGGTTTCCAGATGTTTAGCCTGGGGAAGAGACAGGTAAGAAACCAGGAAAATAGCACACTGAGGCTTGTCCTCCCTGTTATTCGCAAGCCACTCTCCAAACAGACCAAGAAACCGGCACCTCCAGTCAACTGTGGATGAGGCTGGTAACTTTGTATTGGACACTGACTGTAAGAAGTCTGGTTAAGTCATCATTCAGCGCTCTGCTCTTCCTGTATGTCAGCAGACATTGCTTCTTATGCACTGTCCCAGTTTAGTAAGAGTAAGACATTGCACAAGTAGAGATATAAAACCTATCAGCATTTTGTCCTGTTTATTACATTTAATACCATCCAGACATTGTTAGCCGTTCGCATTTGAACATTATAGAAGTGCAGCAACGATTTATAGTGACCAGGACAATACCTATCTCCTTGATTAAAATGAGAATAAATTCCTAGTTCTAAACATTAAATATTTTATTACCTTCACCATACCTTGTATATCTCTGTATAAAATGTAATAGGTGACATCCTAAAATATGTCTAACTACTATTACGTCAAATATTAATTCTTTAGCTAACAGCAACTCTTCAGTTATATGCAGAAAATTATTTGTTTGCTTTTTGTCCTTTTCCTCCCATAAATGCCTTAATGGATAAGAAAGTATTTTTCCACACTCCTTAAAAAAAATCAAATGAGCAGGGATTATACCACAAACATCAATGTTAATTCAAAAATGGATTAACAATTAAAGATTTAAAGTACATTAGCATTGATCTCCAGCATGAAATAGTTGTGATCAATAAGCTAATCTGTAAACTTGATTAATTGAGTAAATCCTGTTTACTAAAGTATTCTATAAGCATAATTTACAAATACAAGAAGATGAAAATCCTGCTCTTACTAAAAAAAAAATCCAAAGCTACCATATCTGTGTTTAGACAGGAATAGAAAACCAAGATTTTCTCATTCATATGTTCTTACAAAGATACCAAAACTTCACTGGCGCAGTGCTGACAATACACAAATCAAGATATATGCTCTCAGCACTACAGGAAAGGCACTGCTGCACAGACAGCTTGGCCAGTGAAATAAGAAAAACATAACAGGGCAATAACCTCTGCTAGTTGGTTTTTCTTTTCGTAAGAGCTTGCTTATATACAAAGTTGTACTGCTTTACAACTATACCACTAGACAGGAAAGGGAAATAAGATAAATGGGTGGAAATACACCCTCATACCTATATAACTATATTTATTCTAGAAATTGTCTCAATACAACTACATTGGTTAAAAAAATAAACCATACCACTGACTGACAGGTTTAAATAGGACAAAACTGTTTAGACCAAACCTTAGTATTGAATGTGAGACTTTAAACTGAGTAGATAAGTGCTGCTAATTGACAATAATTTAGGCATGAAAATGACAAGTAACGAGATATGGTATTTAATTTAAGAAAGAAACAGGGAGATTTAATTAAGAATAAAGTAATTTTTTTCTTCTAGTTATAGGTTGCATGTTTTACTGAGAAATGCAGACAAAAAATAAAGTTTCTATGCCTTTTAACATCTAAGTTTTGTTACGAGTTAAGTTAAAATAGTTGCACTTCAAAGCATAAGAAATAATAGCCCTAGTGAAGACAGAGAAATGATGAGTCCTATAGTAAGGAGTTTTATGATAGTTCAATGTACCTCACACAGAAATCCAGAATTCTTGCCAATTCTTTTGTTCTCCTCTTAAACTCAGCTGGGAGAAAACATCACTTGATTCATCTTTTACACAGTTATTGCTACAAACTCTAAATAATGGAACTGACAGGCCTCAAGATAAAACACACCCTACATTATGAAAATACAGAAAAAAAACCCCTGCCATGACATTTGAGATCCATATAAATATCGAAAAACAAGAATACATAGTAAAAAGATCCTTTATCATTCACTTCATGAAATTCACTTAGTCCACCATAGCAGTAACAGATCAGCACATTTTGTGGGAGTCTGGCCCCAGAGGAACGAACCTCTGAAGTATGTCAGTCAGTCTGATAATGCTGCACCTCTCTCAAAGCTACGTGGTCTCTCTGTCATTGTAGATAGCACTGGCTACGTGTAAATAGCAAGTAGTGCAACACAGTTTGAGCAGATCTGCAAAGCCAAACAGCTGGTGATGAGGATGCAATGTCTGCACCACAAAAGAGTTGGGGGGTGGGTTTTGCACTACGTCCAGCCTGCTTCCAGGGACTAATGCCAATAACTGGTTGAAATGTACTAGGTGCATCTGGAGCACATATTCTGGTGATGTTTAACCCAAGAGGAACCCAGTTCACACTGGGAACACTGGAACGTCAACTGCAGCACAGTAAGGGTAATCACATTTCTTTTGGAATCATAGAATAATTTGGGTTAAGGGATCTTAAGGATCACTCAGTTCCAACCCCCCTGCGATGAGCAGGGATATGTCCCACTAGATCAGGCTGCCCAAGGCCCCTTCCAACCTGGCCTTGAACACCTCCAGGGATGGGGCATCTACAGCTTTCCTGGGCAACCTGTGCCAGTGCCTCAGTGCTCTCATGCGGAAGAAATTTCTCCTTATGTCTACTCTAAATCTGCCCCTCTCCAGTTTATACTCATTGCCCCTAGTCCTATCACGACAACCCTTTGTAAACAGTCCCTCCACAGCTTTCACGCAGGCCCTGCAGGTACTGGAAGGAAATTCATTTCTGATCTAAACAGGTAACAGAGATAGACTCATTGCCAGCCCAGGGCACAGCTCTCTCAAATCAACACTCCGCTTGCTCGTGAAATGGACATGTGGAGGCACAACAGATTTCAAACAGAATTCTTCTGACCAGCTCAGAGCTGTATGCACCACAGTTTACAGTATCTTCCCAAATAATCTGTCAACTACAAGAGGTTAAATGTTAAAAATTCAAGTAGCATTAAAAACGCAGAAACAACTGTATCTTGCCTTAGTGACTTAGTGAATATCATAGTCACATCATGATTTTTAGACCTGCTCTATTATTACAACAACTACACATGAATACAGCACTTTGTTTACTGGATCTTCTTACATGCAATTTTTTTAATGTTTAACCAAAGTTTGGGTTAATTTTTAAAGATGTGAAGAAAAGTCTCATGGTCAGCACATTCACTTTTAAATGGAATTCAGGTAACTGAGCTTTAAAGTTTTCTCAAAGATTTCTAACAGAAATGAAAAACGGAATTTAATTTTACCTTTGCTAATGGGTGCTGCTACAACTGCCCAAATCTCTGACAGAATATAAGATATTTTAAAGTCTCATTTTTCCTCCCAGTAAAACTAGAACATATGAGAATAACTGAGAATTAGTAAGATCAACAGAGGTCAAAACTAAAGAAACAAATGGTAATTTTTACACATTGAAAGAGCTGTTTTCTCACAGAAGTCTAATTTTCAAGAAATCTGCAAGTCAACTGCAATCATGAACATTTTGTCAAACTATATAATGAATGCTACTGTTTTCAATACAGCCCACATAAAACTATAAAATTCTATACATTCAGTTAGACTTTCTACTCTGCACACTCCAAACTGCTGATTACTCCCACTACAGCTTTTATTTTTATAGAAAAGCAGTATATATTAAAAAAAAATTAGGTTATCTCCTGAAAATTAAAAAAAGAGCTACCTTTAGCTATAACACATACACACTGCTTATTGACGCACTTCATCTCCCAACTTGTGAAAATAGTATCTCACCTTGTATGTTTGACTTCGGAGGAAAGGAAGTTCAGGTTATAAATTCCTACCACCTGACTTCACCTATTCCCTCTTTAAAGGAAAAGTGATTATAATGGGACTTTAGGCCATCTTCATCTTAAGAAGCTACATAACAAAAATCGTTTGTGAAAAATAAATGCACCTTTTCTTCAAGTAGCTTATCTGGTTTTTCTTATGCAGCCATTTTTGCTGTAAGAGCATGTAAATGCATTGGTACCTTGATGCCTTCACCAGGCTGTACAACAGTGTTACCAACACCTCAGATTTTATAAGAAATCTTCAATATTTTTAAAATTTCGGTACTTGAGAATGAAACCAAGTGTCCAGTGCTCAATATTTTTCCTGTCAGACAAATAAAGAATAGAAACAGCTTTTAAGCTGTCCTAACTATATTCTGGGGGTGGTGGTGTTTTGTTTTGGGTTTGTTTGGGGTTTTTTTGTTGTTCCTTTTTGTGAAAATTCCTAAGTGAAGTCATGAATTCTAGAACTATGGTTGAAGATTGGCTATCCGGTTAGGTTTTGCCCTTTAGAAGCACAAATAAAGGTCTGACTCACAACTATCAGGCTTTCCCAGGAACTGCAGGCACATCACACATTACTTAAGCAAGTGCTCAACTGACAGAAAAGAGGAGACGCAGCAAAACTTCAAAGCAGAAAGGAAAAACTGGCATTATCCCAAAATGAGGTGGTTTAAAAATATGTTCATCACTAAAGTAGCTCACGTCAGAAAGTGCAGAATAGTTAGCACAGTAAAATGCATACTCAAAAGCTACAGTCGGAATGGATTTAGCACTTGTTTTGGAGGGTGAAAACTGATATTACTTGAAGATAAACAAGACCACTGACTTAATTATAAAACTGTACAACATGATTGTGGTGGCTGCACAACACCTGTATGTGAATAAATGTCTCTATCATTAATTAGACAAAAATTTGATAGATAAAGGAAGGCCAACGTGGTTGCAATGCCCGGCTCCCCAGCAGCTTCTACTCTTTTACCTCCTACCCGCTCACAGGGAGCTGAATATTGAGACTTGGTACTGGAAATATATACCATGAGTAACACTGGTACTGTAAAGGAAACTCATACAAGATCTTGCCTGGAAACAAAAAAACACATCAGACTGTCCTACACTTCTCCAAATCCGGCAGGTGCCTGCTTCTGTTATTTTTCTGGCAAAAACTCTGGTTCTGAACATTAAACCAGTCTTACACTTATTACATACTAAATAATTTTAGAACTCTCAGACCTACATCCAAAGTTTTTTCCTTAAAATAAGAAAGGTATTACATGCCTCTGCAGTGTCTGCAGAAACTAGAGGTGCAGGGAAGAAAAAATGGCCTTGGTGGAATCTTTAGAGGCCTACATGATGTTCACAGATGTTCTCACTCTTTCTCCAGACTGTACAAATGAGCTGTCCGAGAGCATAAATAGTTTCAGATGATTTATCTGTAATCTAAACAAAAAAAACCTTAAACATAAAAAAAACTGACTCTCATTCAGGTTTAGTAAATGAATGAACATTTGATCTAAAGGATATCTACAGGATTTTTATATATTCACATCAAGAAAAAATGTGCAATTTTTTAATTATAAACTGGGACATATATAGAGTGATCACTTACTGATAGTGTCTATCAAATGAGTTTAATGTTCACAGGTATTATATTACCTTAAATTAAAAAAAAAAAAAAAAAAAAAAGAAGAGAGGCACTTAATCCAGAAATATATCCTTTTATATTAGCACAGCAAAAGCTTCCATGTATTGGTCATACTTTATTTCTGTGTGTTGTTCATTGTTTAAAAACCTGATGATCTCCACAGAAGACTAACACTTAGAATGAGTTCCATTACAAAGTCGTAAGTGCCAAGGGCACTCAAATGAGTGTGAAATATCAACTGCAGAATAGTTTCCCAATAATTCCTATGAATAAGTCTGATTTTATTATTTACCTTCTTACATCCTCAGGCTCATCCATGCAACCTCCTCCCTTAAAAGCTACACCTAAAAGCTAAGAAACGCTATGTAAACACCATGTTGAATTGAAAATTGGCAAAAAAACACGAGTTTTTCCACAACAGAAATCTTTCTAGTCTTATTTTAGGTGTTAGAATGCTTTTACTTGACAGCTTTGATTAGATTTAGATTAGCCTACTTCAAAACAGAAGGCTGACAAAACCAAGCAAATAAAAAGTAAGGCTGTCTATCATGAAACAACAAACTAATAGTTTTGAAAGCTGAACTGCACATATCATTTAGCTATAAAGTACTAACTCCACCACTTATTTTGAAAAGATATTTCAAATAGAAAGGAGAGACATAGAAAAAACTTACGGTAGTAAACATGCAGTTTCTCCATTTCATAACTCTAAGCATCAATGAAAGGATCTTCACCACATAAAAAAAAAAGTGGTTTGCAAAAGCGCCTCTGTGTATCAGCTGGTTTTCATAATGCTGTTCTTTATTTTTACATTTGTCTATATAAGCAATGAACAAATGTCTCTCTTGCAATAAGTCAAATATGTTTCTTTTTGGCATCTTGAGAGAAAACTTGTTTCATTACTATCCACATGATTTCAGGTCTACGTAAAGAATAGGAAATAAGCTGGTTTACATTTTGTCCTTGGAAGGAAAATGGAACTTGAGAGATTATTCAAGTTCTTTAAAAAAATAACAGTACATCTGCACAGTCATTACAGAAACTGAACTTAAAAAAATTTCTTTTAAAAATGAGCTTTTGTGAAAAACAACACACTGGAACATTCTTGAGAATGGTGTTGCTAGCAGAACATAAGTAAAACATTCTTGTCCTCTCATATTAATTTCTTATGCAAACAAAGACTACAGGGAAGGCAAAGGAAGATGTAAAAGGCAACAGACCCCAGACTTTTTCTATGTCTGGTTGAAATTGCCATGTATTGTGGGACTGTGACCTTCAAATGTGTTTCTGACTGTAACTGTCTAAAAAGTCTCTCTCTACTAATCTTGCTGCTCTCTACAACTGTAGAAAATCATGGTTACAGTACTACTTCTTAGTAATATGGTTTCCAAATGAATAAGACTAGTGCCTCAGTAAGTTTGATACTGTTTATCTAAGCATCAATTTAACATACAGGTAAGGTAGCAAAAGACACTTGGACACATCTCTATAATAATGTAGTCCTGCACCTCAAGTTATATTCCACAACTCAACACCACCGGGAGATGTGACATTTCATAAGAATCCCCTTTCCTGAAATTCCTCCCTTGCTTACTTCCTGGAAGGAAGAGTTCACAAGGCTATTTCACAACAACCTGTACCTGTGGTATTGTCCAAATGATACAGCTAAAATTGATCTTGTTTAGACAATCAGACAGACGCCTAATACAGTCTTCATTTCACAGGTTTGAAATGACATGGGGGATGTTGTAGAAATCTCCTGTACTTCGTAAAGGCTAGCAGCATCTTTGGAAGCCAGCAAAAAATTTCCCAAATGATTCTTCTCTTTGGAAAAGAGGCTATTCCTCTGTCAGTGACTTATCACCAATGAGGTCCACGTGGAAAGAACTGGAGTGGAAACTTTACTGGCAGCTCTGCACAGCTCTCCCCTGGTTGCATTTTCCATATTACATTTTATAAAGTAGGAGTTAAAGAATAACTTTCAAATTGTAGTTTGTTTTAAAAAATGAAGCCATGAGAGCTATGAAGGCTGGCAACCAACACAAGGTTAAAGTTGAACCTTTACCCTTGCAGACTGTCATAACAATTTCTTTGAAAAGAGTGCTGTATAAACTGAACAAGCAGGCAGTTTTTGTGTTCTCACATAAATGGAAACTATGTCATATAAAAGAACTTTAATGACACTGGCTTTTTTTTTTTTTTTTTGCAGCAGTTTCTTCCTTTCATTTTTCCTTTTTTTTCACTTGAAACACACATTCTGTCATGCATATGAGCAGCACAAATAGACAAACATTATCAAAAAGTTTCAGTTGCACACAGTATTTCATATTCTGTTTTTTTGCCATCTACTGCTTTTTGTCTAGTGTTGGTGGATGTATTGGTACAGTACTGCATTTTTAAGATTTCACAAGGAAAAACTATTATAATACTCTGTATTTCACGGAAAATCTTTACTCTTTACAAAAGAAATGCTGTATAATTTATTAAAATAAAAGTGCCAATAAGATTTTGCTTTAATACCTGAGGGAGAAATATGATCATCTGCATGAATAAGAAAGAGATGCATGCACTAGGTGCTCTACTAATTACAACTGCTTTGGTGGGCAATATCATTGGTGAAACAGATGTTAGGGACCTATTAACAAAAGTTTTTCAAACATCTGCTTACAATTTTAAGGCAATTGTAAATACAGCACAGAAGGTCAATTGGGCTCATTAAGGTCTATGTGCAAATCTACTGCTGCAGGTTTCTTTTTAGCTAATACTGACTTTTTTTAACACAGGAAATAGAGTTTAATAGCAACTTGTGTCAATTTTGATTGTGATTTCATACAACAACAAACAACAATCGCATGCCCTGTGCTTCACCAAATAACCCATTTTCCTTCCTCTTTTTCCTCTCTACCTACAGCACACTGCCATGGTTCTATGAGGTGAAGCACAAGTTAAAGGAAAGGTTATAAATTGGGCAATTATATAGAAATGATTGATTTTACTTTTAAACACCAATTATAAATCTTGCTAGGAAATCTTCATTTTCTGGACCAAAGACAAATGAGTTTTGATTACAACTCCTGGTTACAATATGCAAATTATTCTCAACAACCGAGTCGGCAGTTAGAACAAGAACACAGATGTTCAGTAGGTCTAAAACAGGTTATTCATTCCAAATATTCTTTACCAGTCTTCCTCAAATTGGAACAACCCAGTAACACTGTTTTCTGGTTAACTGCTCAAGACTCAGTCCAGGCAACAGAAGTAAGGAGCTACACTGCTTCCATCACAGCTCTTAATTAGTACTCCAAAATCCTGGAACACTTAACTTGCACAGGAGCTTCCAAGACTGGCTCTTTGAGAAGACATCCAGTGAACTTGCTATCTTGAGTTACAGTTTGAACTAACCGGGTGACTTTGCACTAAACCAGATCTGTAATATCTGGACATTTCATGAAAAGGGCTCAGATGTCTGCAGTAATGTGCAGCTGAAAGGCTTCCTGAACCAATTCAGTTACATTTCCAACAACCTGTTTTCCACCTGGAACTATATTGTTTATACATTGAAAAAACTCTTTGTAATATAAAAATCTTCAACATTTTAACATAAAGAAAACATTTATGAAAAGGAGGAGGAAAAATGCTGTGTAGAGGTCAGTCACTATTAAAATCACAGCCTGTGTCCTCATAATAAAGTTCATAAATTTGATAGCAAGTGCTGACATATGAAAAAAAGATTATTTATTTTGTAAAAAATTTTATAAGCAATTTAAAAAGACAATTCTATTACTATCTGTTATAATTCATTATAGGAAAATTAATAATTCTACAGTAAAATTGCATTTCGAAGCTTCTGAAAATTGTAGCTCGGAAATGATTCTACTTTAAGTAAAAAAGATTCTTCTTCGCGTACTTTGCTGCACGTTTTGCAGCAAACCAAGCTTAGGAAATAACACACAAACCAGCACCTTCTACTATCAGCCATAGCACATAGTTGAAATCATTAAAAATAAATTAAGTATAATATAGATGAAAGTGTAAAATTTGTAAAAGTTCTTTATATCTGCAACCTTGAAGCAGTGTTCATATAGATCTGAAAAAGTAATATGAGCCCTTCTTGTCCAAACAACAGCTAAATCTGAAAGCAAACATCAGAGCTTTCAGAAAACATTCCCATCAATAAAGACTTGTCTTTACTCAGCTTGGCCCAATATTGCCTGCTTTAAAAACTTATCACCCTATCCATCTTCCCTGTGATTTACCAGAAAGAATATTTTCAATGTCTTTCAAAATTTTTTCCAAGCTATTTTTCCTTCATCTAGCATTTAGAACAGTCTAAATGGACTGTGGATTTCTTTATTTCTTGTACAGGAAGTGGGTAGCTTAATTTTGTAGGGCTGAGGAGTCTGGAGATTACCACTGATATCTGTATGCTAAGCTTTTTGATTCCTGTGTTTTTAATCTTCAAGTTAAACTGAGCTGAGCAGAATATCATTAATGATATACTTGAGACTAAGCAGGTAATAAAATCAGCATTATTCTTTATTTTTAGAAATCCAAATGGCAGAGACTCCAGGTATATTTCATACCGAAAAGGGAAAAGTCTAGAGACAAACTAGCCCAGCTCCAATCTTCCCCTCTTCAAATAATTTAAAAAATGGTTTGGACAAAGTTAATTTTAGTGGCCTAACTTGCTTTTACTGAACTGATCCGGATATTTTTCTTGCCCGGGGAAGCGAGGAAGGAGAGAGAAAAGAGGGAAAGGAATAACATTTCCTAATAAAAACAGAACTAGGGGCACCTATACATAAAGACTTAGGAGAGAAGGAAAGCTATAATTACCACTTCCAGAAAATTTTTAAATTTCCCATTTCAGTACTTAAACTTCATCAATGCAGCTTAAAATGGGATGCCAAAGAAGGTAAAATCCTTACATTTTACTAGGAATTAAATGAAAAATGTGTCCCTTCATTATAACACACATATTTGTTGGATATTATTCAGGACCACTTAAAAAAAAAAAAGCATATACTTCCAAATCAATTCCCAGAAATCCCAAAGAAACTGGGTGTGGGAAATGCAAAGATCTAACTAGCAAAAAAACAGCACAAAGGTAACACTGATGATGAAAGAGTTTGCTTTAGCTGAGGAGGACATAAAAGATGAAGTTCTACAAAGACCATTAAGTATTCACCAGCTCACTGCAAATTACACTAAACACTTGGTAAAGAAACATTTGGCAGATGTCAGCAATATGTAAGCCAAATATGTTCCTTACATTGAAGGATAATGTAACTACAGAGAGAGTTTGTTTTGGAACGATTTCTATAGCACAAAAATAATCTGGCCTCCTCTCCTGGCAAGGTCAGAATTACCAAGGAAGAAGTAAGAGAGAATCATGACTACTTATGTGACAAATACACATTTCTGCCATTTAGATACTTAATATCACTCCTGAAATAAGATATTACACACAAATTCCGATAGAAAAACATTTAGTTTTAAAAAAGACTGCTATCGACCTTTAAAAACTCAAATACTTAAGTAACCTCTTGTTTTAACAAGTGTAGTATATACACTACTGTATACACACAACTACTTTAAGTTAAAATCTCCCATACTTTGGATTTTTCTATTCCACTATCTTTTGCAGCTTTGAAACTACATTCCTACGTGCGATTTACAAAGTTAAAACAACCTAAACCCAGTGAAATCTATGGGATCTTCGTCTCCTCTCAATCTCAAAGTTTACAGAAGCGCACAGGTTCACCCAGCTATTAGAAAGACCGACTTAAACATTTAATGTTAAAATTAATGTACTGTTAGGTTCCACTTTAGGAAAACTATGCTTAAAAACAAGACAGAAAGGAAGGCATCTGGCTATAATTAGGAAATACATCCTTAGCATAAGTGACTAGGCTGTCAGTACGTATCATTGCTAGGTAGAGATTTTAGATTTCTTTTGTGGCACATGGGTTTCCTAGAATCAGGTCATATCCTTACCGTTGATGTGGTCAGTCCTCCAGCACTTCATGTGCAGAGCAAGCTAAAAGCAGCAAGTAAGATTCATGTAAGATTCAAGTAAGATTCCCAAACTTGCTTTCACTAGTGAGTTCAAGTATCTGTAAAAAGTAAGGAGGGCAGCAAAGCACAATACTCAAGATAACTCAGATTAGAAATCCAGGCTCGTCAGATATCATACTGTGGCATATGCTAGTTGAAAATTACTTCAGGGAATCTATACAAGCATCATATCCAGACTGATTTCACTGTACACCTATCTTACGCCAGATAAAGCATTCCCTCATGTTGGTATTTTGACTAGGAAAGTTAGCAAGATTGTTTTTATTTGCTCGTCTTGTTATACATGTGTTTGAAATCTAGTTCTTCTCCCACCCCCACCCCATCTCCTTTCTAATGTCAGCATAGCATCAGCACACATCTAGTATAAAACTACATCAAAAGACTTTAAAATAGAGGGTCCACCATAAAAGAATAATACAGATTTACTACTTTTCTGATTTTTTAAATAAAGTGACTGTATATTAAAGCTGCTAAGTTATCTGCTACTGTCACCTACAGAGCTACCAAGTTCCACACAGCTTACTGAGACATTTAACAGAAATGCTACTGACTTTTATCATTGTAACACTTATCTTAAAACAGCATGGCTCTAATCCCAGTGAAACAGATCATCTTGACAGATCGGGTCTTCTGCTTATTGCATTGTTGCAAGAGTGGCAGTTTCTCAAATAAAACTTCACAACTAAGAGAGACTTGGAACTAATTTAAATAAGGTAAGTTTCTATTGGCATATACAATTCTTTGCACCAAGTCACAAATAGAGATGTAAATGTCTGCTAAAACTATTGTGCTTGAACAATCACATACATTTGTGAAAGCAGAAGGGGAAAAATAAAGACAAGCTTTCCCCCGCATACACAGTCCCTCATTTTCCTGTCCCCTATAGAACAGAGTCCTTCACTCTCACCTCAGTTAGATTTCTGTTCACGTTCTAGTTCAAGTTTCCTGAACAAACCCATCTGAGAACAAGATCCCCGAGTTCTCATCAGCTGAAAATTTTACTCTTGCTGAGGCTGATTGAAATCAAGCAGCTGAAAGTCTCTGTAGATTATCAGCTGCATTCCCAGCCAGGAATACAGACACTTTCACAATCTCATGCAGACTAGCTGTTCAAACAACTAGATTGAAACTACAGCCCATACATCTCCATAGAAAAAGAATCCACAAGGGGACACATCTTCCAAATAGAGGACAATCTTCTGCTGAGAAACACAATTTAAGATCATGAAAACAGAGTTTTAACTGTTTACACCAGTCTTAACTGGGAGTGCAGCTAGCTGTTCATGGTGCTTCTTGAAATGCTTGACCTGCTACTACATTAAAGCAGCTGAATTTCTCAGAATTAGCTCTTCCCATACATAACGTCACCAATGTCGGTTCAATGTACGTACCTACAAAGAAGCATGCTGGTTGTATCTGACAGTTAAAAGACTTTTCTGTTCAGTTAGCTGCATTTTTCCAGAGAACTAGACAGATGGTTTCTTTGGCAATTTGCAGTTTTTCACTGGGCAGTACTTCAAAATGATGGCACTCATCTATGACATTCGGTCTTAAAAAAGGACGCATAGTGTTGACGTCAGTAAATGTGCAAGAGCTATTACACATCAACCCTAAATTCTCTGTCTTACAGTGCCTGAAAAAGAAATATTGCATCCCTAGCAAAACAAACCAATGAGCCACCCACATGAACCAGCACTTAACCAGATGCAGTGCAAATGAAAATAGTGGTCCATGGTCATCCATTCACCTAACCACAGTAAGGAAACGTTTCCTCCAAGGAATTCTTTCTCAAGGTCTCTGTTTAAGCACTTCATACTTCCACAATTCTGTCATAAGTACTTGGCAGAAGCTGTAATATGAACATAACGAATGGCAACCCTCACCAGAGTACATGCTATAGTCTCTGAAATTTGGCCTCCAGAGACATCTATTTTATATAGCCGTTTTGTATGTGCAGAGATGTATCCAAGTGGAACTGGAAGCTATGCTTGCCAGAAGCCCAATAACTGCTGATTATATTCCTAATTGTAGGTATCAATGCTTTTAGAGCACATTCAGGTGATACTGGGATAATGTATAAAAATTTCAGGCAGTATTTCACAACGCTCAAAGAATTTCCTGGAAGATCTGTTATCCTTTCCCTCAGTGGTATGTCCAAGGTGTTCTCTTGCCTGACTTGATGAATGAGGAATTTGGAGGACTATTCCTGACTGGAATTTTTAAGCTGATGAAACTCACCTACCAATGTTTTATGTTTAAAAAGATACTTGGAATGACCAATGACACATAAAGGATACTTTAAGAAAGCTGCATTTATTGCTTGCAAAACCATGCAGAAACAGTTCCAACAGCAGCAGTTTTCTGTGATACTGCTGCAGAATTAAATTAGAAACTGTTATCAGATAACCTACTTTTAGGTGGGGAGTGGGTCAAACGGTGCAATTTGTACTCCTAGTACAGCTTCCAAGCCTTTCTTCTTGGTCATGCTTCTGTTCAACATAACAAAAATACTGAATTTATATCAACAGTGCCACTATCCTTTTGTAGTCACTTAAATGCAAATAATCAGACATTTCCTACGTTACAAACAGAAAATCACCTGATTTACACACTCTCTGTGCTATTTTGTAGATTCTACAGTACCGCAGGTCTACAAAGTACATATAATACTCTGTCCTATTAAGAAAAACTCCATATAAACCCATTTTTCACCATCCTCTGCAGAGCCCTTCCCTTCACAATAACAAACTTTTGGTTTCCAAAGGAACCACATCTGTTACTCATGGCATTCCTACTCAGCATCCACAGTGTAACAATATAAATACAATTTAAAAATATGCTTGCTGACCATTACATTCAAATGTAAAAGCGTGCAACATTTAGCTTTCTACTTTTTCATCTCTGATATGATACTATACAAGAAATCACCCATTTTTCTCAGACGTTTATTCTGAAGGTTATTTTGCAAATTTTATTCAATATCCAGTAATACACATACAGCTATAAATTCTCCGATACAGAAGAAAACTCGTCTGATATTACTTAGAACCTGAGAAGCAAACTGCATTTTAGGTTTTTTTAATGTATTTTTTAAAATTAAATCTAACCATTCAGATCCTCCTGAGCATTGAAATAAAATGTTATTTTAGTAACTCTTCAAATTATATTCTGTCAACACAACAAGAAAGAGCATCCATTATAAATTTTCAGTTCTAGCCTATCACCAACTTTGTGAACCAAAGACACGTGGTGTTATGACAACTAAAGGATGAGGAACAAATTACATTTTATTTTTCTTAAATACGTTATAATTCAAGTTTACTGAAAAGTTGTAGTTTGGCCCTGAAAACAAACAGCATAATAGTCACACACTAAAAAGGGCTGAGGAAGTACCTCAAAAGGTATTCTAGCTACTTCCCAGAACAAGACTAAACTTGCTCAAATGCCAAACATAAAGATTACAGAGTACAATTTTTTAATAAAATTATTAATGTAAATTACGAAAGAGATATTGAAAACCTCACAAAACCACTTCATAAGATTAAGTTCTGTCACATAAAAGACTAGAAGTAGATCATAGACTCATAGAATGGTTTGGGTTGGAAGGGACCTTCAATATGAACTAGTTCCAACCCCGCTGCTACGATACATGGAACGTGCCAGACACTTGTTTCCTTTCGGAAATCTTCACATGCTTCCATTATCAAAGCTCGTATCTGCAAACACACCTCATGTACTCAAATATACATGAGTGCATTCTAAACCAAAATGCTTCTACCAGGTATATTTGTTAAAAATATAATACCTACAAAACAAAAATAAATATTCTTAGAGGGCTACTGCTTTTTGTTCTGGAAGCAAGATTATGAAGCCCAAAGAGAAGAAAGAATATATTATTCAAGAAAGCTCAAGCAGGACTGTTAAATTCCCACATTAGGGAAGGTCAAACTATGCTTTCAGTTACAGCTTGTAGTCACAATCTCTGTAGTTAGAGCCTGCTGAAAACAACTGTAGGTTTATGAAAAAAACAAAGTTGGAAAATGGCACAAATATGAAAGGTGAATTTAGGCCTGACTCCCGCACCAAGTTCTGCTTTGCAAGTATCTTTAAAACCACACACAGCCTCAAAAAAAAAGCTATGTGATTCAACACATGACTAAAAACATAAGCAAATCAGTCTTGAAGCAACAGCAGGAATACCACAGAAAAAATATTACACTAAGTACTTTATGACCAGTACCATTTCTGGCCTTAATCCACGAGTCCACTTCCACATGGAACTGTTGTGTCACCTGAAAAAGAAGGCTTAAGTTATGATATGCAACTAGATGGGGCAAAAGTAGGGGCAAGGCAAGGAGATCCTAATTTCAGAAACAAACAAAAAAATTGCAAAGCCAACTAGATTGATGACAGTCACCAAAAAAAGACGTTGCTCTCCTAGAAGAACAGGATAAGGGCCTCTGTTCTTAGATTATATCGCTTGTGCAGCCTGTATAAGTAAATGGCATAACTGACAAACAGCAGACTGGACTCCTGAACAATGAAAGGAACTAAGGACGTGGATATAGTGAAAAGCGAAACAAAACATAAACATATCATTTCTTGCAGGTAGTGATAAAATCTTGAGTTAATAGAGATGAACAAGCAGAACAGAATTTCTTCCCCTTTCCCATTGTAGATCATACTCACCAATTATGCTCTGGCAAAAGAGAACCACAGTACAGAGAAGAGGAGAAAATAAAGGAAATGGGTTCTAGTCAGCAGATTTTAACAAAGGACTGAAAGAGTTACACACCCGTGATTATGGATTGGCTGAATCTGAAGGAGAAAAATCTGTAGTAGAAGAAAATAAGGTATCCTGAGAATTTCTTGATTCTGCTCAAAACTCAGAACCTTAATGTGAGCATCTGCCATACAGCTGGTGCTTTAAAACAGACATAGGTAAAATCGGAGTGGACATAAAACTAGCTCACATTTTCTGAAACCAAATCCAACTCAGATTACTGGCAAATAATGCAGAACCCACACATGTCCCTAGTAACACGAATATCAGTGTTTCAAAACCACCCTTCAGAATGTGCTCACACAGAAAAAAAACCCTTCATATAAATGTAACTAATGCTAGGAAGACCTAATACACTATGTAATGTGGCCCAGTGCAGAAATCTATGCACAAATGGCAAGCACACCAATAATCACCTACTCAAGAAAAACCACACCTAGAGATCGTATTCTCACCCTTCTTGTAATGAGGTGGGTATGAGCCACTGCCTAAGACGCAGAGATGATTAATGTATTTTTAAACCTGAAAACCAGAACGAAGCACCTCAGATTTGATTTACTAGAACACATAAAACTGAAAACACAGACTAGGGAAATACTCCTGCTTTACACTTTGTTCCCTTGATGATATTTATATCACACACAAACACATACAAAAGACCTTTAGAAATACTGAAATACGTGACAGATTGAAAACAAGACAATACAAATTCAAAGGATAGTTTGTAATATACAGCATTCACTATTTAGATTTTATTAAAAGTTACGTGGTTGAAGTTTGTAAAGACATTCACAACCTGATTTTTTTGAATCCAGCATTTACTGATTCTGTTAATACACAAAAAGAAAAGCCTGGTTTACTGAAGAGCAGTTAATTTATGTTACCTAACATTGTAGTGGATGTGACTGCCAGTTGGCTTCACAGCCAGCTAGCGGGCAAGCAGTCCCAGCACGTTACCCTGCAAAGCTGCCTGGCATCACTTCTGTGAAGTCCAGAATAGGATGCCTGGAGCACCATTGTTAAAAAAGAAGAAAACAAACAACTTTCTCTTCAACCAAATGAATACATGAAGTCTCCTATGCGAGCAGCCATTAGATACAGGGTACAAGATAAACATACAAAAAATGTTCATCTAAATTATCTCACAGTACAAGAAAAAGTGACAAAGAAATTATGGCATAGTTTGACTTGGGGTTAGTTTTTATATTTTATTAATCTCTGATCTAGTACTCTGTAGTCTGAATTTAGCTTAGACTTTCTTTGTATAGTTACCACCACTGTTAAAAAGACTTCCCAGTTTCCAAGAAGGTTTTATTGGGTACTAAATGCAGTTGAAGACTTAGCCAAGTAATTAAGAGAGTCTACTTCTGGATCTAGGAAATGCAACCTCCATTTCTACATTTCTTGTTTGAACATCACTTAAATACTTCTTTAGAACTGAATAAAGCGTGTGTTTAAAGTATGGGAATAATTCTGCTGAGAATTTTAATTAAAAAGCCATAACCCACCATCACTAGAAAGCCTCCATGCAATGAATTAGAGAACAGTTAAATAAAAGGAAAATTTACATTCAAAATCTTGAAAAATCTAGGGTTACCAGACTTTATGAGCCATGTCTAATTTGTATGTGGCACATCTGGTACAACAGATACGATATACAGGCAGGCAAATATTTGAAATAAGTGTTTCACAGTGTTAAAATAAACATCTCAGCACCTCAGATTTTCGCTCAGCAATTTTTCCTCAGTGGGAGAGGAAGCAGGGAAGGAAGGGTACTTATCTGCTGTTACACTCTATCACTTATGAATTATCGCTCACTCACCGAGATTTTTGGTTTCAAATCCAAGTAGAAAGCATTCCATTTCACTTGGTTCACATTCACAATATTTCACTGCTTAACTTGGCAAAACATCAAAATAGAACATTTTCACCCTTCTTAACCTCTTCTGTTGGCACATCAGTTTATTAAGCTAATGCCTCATTGCAAATTACCATTTCCCCCCTAAATCAATATAATACCGTTGTCATGAACGCCCTGTATTACAGCTTCAGCTGACTGGAGGGATATATTCAGCTGCTCCTTCACAGGTAAAGGGCTACAGTTTTTGCCCAGTTGTTACCCAGTCACTGGTGAAATATAAATAGTCTATGACATACTAAGTACTACCTGTTCTGATGACTACTGAACACTGAAACCTCCAAAAAGCAATCAAATAAAAAACAGGTTATCAGACAGAATCCTGATGTTCCAGTTATCTGTACTCTCAAAAACACCCACCATACTTTTTATGTTTTTGCCATGTTGAAATAAAAAGTAGAAGAGTCTGGAACAGCAACACACCTTCTGCAAGGAGCTAATGATGACCAGCAGACATTATTCCACACTGAATTATGTTATAGACAACATGTAACAGCACCTGCTTATTGATCGGCCTCAACTTCATAAAAAAATAAATCATCAATTTTAGTCCAAGTCTATTTATTCTTCGCTTTTCTTTTCACCCTCCTCCCAAAAATCTGACTGTCTTGTACCTAAAGATCTTCAGAGTGAAAGGTTTCTCTATTGCCTTTACTAGCTGGTTCCCATACAATTCTGGGTCAAAATTTCTGGTGAGTCTTGCAGAATAGACTAGCATTAAATGTACAAAATGTTATACATACTCTTGCAGATGTCCCAAAGAGACATTTATGTCTGTCTCTTCTTGTCTACTACTATTTCTGCATAAAACACTATGGAAAAAATGTTGCTATTTATGCAACACATAGCTGAAAATATTTCAATTTCAAGAGTTCATTCCTTCCATTTGTATTTTCCCTTTTTAAAACTATTTAAGTTGTTAGTTAAAGAGGAATTGTGTTGAATTTCATACTTGATATTACTGTTCAGTCTTACTGTGAAAACAGTCAAAAGTTTGAATTCTCTAGAGTAAAAAACATCTTAACAGGCTTTAGGAGGAACAAGTGGATGAAAAATAATAGGGAAGGCAGCATGCGAATTTCTGATGATGTGTCAGAAATGTGTGATTTACACCTTTCAAGTCAGCTGACACAGAAAAGGGAAGGGGAGAATTAGAATATTACTCATTGCTTTTAAAGCATTTAATCATTACAACTTACTTGCTCCAAACCGTATTCAGAACTGCAGGATTTAAAGCAGATCAATGAAGGGTTTTAAGATAACAAAGTATAGGAAAGGCTAAATTCAATACAGTTTACCAAAATAAGTTTTGTTCCCACACATGTCAGGTCAAGATCTGAGCTCCTGAATGAAATAAGATTGATTTCCCCTTTTATATATATATATATTTACTGATTTTCCCCTAATATATATATATATATATTTACTTATCAGTAAGTAACTATCTGGATTATGTAAAAATTAAATTACATTTTAAAAAAAAAGAAATACTTGAGTCCTGCACTTTCTAGTTTTAATAATTGGTACTAATTAATTAAGTTGTAGTAACCACAAGTTATATCTTATCCATCTCAAACATGCAATCAAACCAGAAACTAAATAATAAGGAAATAAAAGCTACTGATAATAGCAAAATACTGGAAATGTGTGAAGAAACTACTGGGAACAGAAATAAAAATAAATATAAGCAGAAATCTTGTCATTGTCCCTAAAAGATAAGCATGAAACTGCAATCCTTGTCTATAACAGAGATTAACAAATAGAAGAAATTTGCCTGGAAGATTTCAATGTGTTTTTTATAGTTAAATTTATAACTGCTTAGATAAATCACTAAACCAAATTAAGACCATTTTATAATACATTTATAGCACTATGAAGGCCATGTTTGGCTCTTAGGCAAAATAATTCATCATCTGACTCTGTCAGAAGGGTTAAAAAAACCCCTCAGGAACCTGTCACGCAGTGAAATACCTATGACAATATATTCTGTAATCAATTTCCATCTCTGTCGCTACAGCACATGGCTCTGTGGAAATCAGAGTTAATCAAGCAAACTTCAATTCCTAGGGTCAAGATTAGCACAGTCAGTTAAATCCACTGCAAAGATGATATTCTCTGCCTGAATATAGTTTCCTAGGCTGAATGTTTCCATACAGCCAGCATTTCAACTGGCTACATCATGAACATTTAATTGACATTACTTCTTAAAAACAAGAACCCTCTTAGTATAAAGATTCTTTCCTGCTTAAGACTTTAAATCATGCTGCTACTGCGGCGTACATGGGCATCTTCCATCTATTTTTTCTGTCAGCACATTATTAGTATTCTGATAGAGAAAACATGCCCCAGAAGAAGAAATCTGCACTTAGGCAACCACGTAAATATAACAACTGAATGGGAGCAGAATGCTGATGCTGATATAGAAACAAAACATGAGCCAAATAAGCTGGAGTCACAGCACTCTACTGACTTCCAAATACCTCCTATTAAAATTCTCTGGTGCCTGGTTTCCACAAGAAATATCTAAGTCACTCACAGCTGCTTTTCAAAAAGCTTGGCAAAAGGTGATTACTTCACTTTTCTTTTTTCAAATGGATGGATAAATTGTACTGGAAAGTATTAAACACTACACAAGCATCAATCATTACTAACCTGACATGGTCTACTAACTTAAAATTATTCTCTATCACATGAATTCTACATGACATCAACCACCACACAAGATTTTAAACGTCCATTAAAGCAGGTGGCCATCAGCAATACCCCACATCTGGTACTATACTCCATATAAAGAACACACATTATCTTTTGCTAAAGACTTGAGTGAGAACTCTTTATCCAATTTGCGGTCTTGAAACTTAAAAGCTGTAAAATAATATTCCTTCTTTTCTTTCGCTTCTGTGAATAGTATATTAAACTATTTTCTCTTTTCATGGAAGCCTATTGAGATCATAGAAGTATTCTTCTGTATTACTTCGTAAATGTATGTTCTTAATAAAAGTTCCATTTCAGTAGCCAGGAGCACAAACAGAGCTGAGTGGAGGAAAAAGGTTGAAACAAAATAAGATAAAGAAAGAAACATTTTTCTTTCTTCTAGGGCTGGGATGAGCAACCTTTTCTGATACAAGATCAGAACATATCCAATGCCAGTAATAAGCAGTTCTAAAATGGCTTGTAAGACTGTTTGATACCACCGACATCTGCATTCACAATAGTGTATCAAATAACTACCTGTTCTGAGGGCACCAAGTCCTGGTTTACTCCAGTGAAGAGTAAAATATTTTCAGCCACTACTGTACTGTCTGCATGTTATTCCTCCAGTGTTCACAAATCTCAGCTTCACTGCAATGGTCATATTGCACATTAATTACTCTTAAAAGGAAGCTGGTTTTGTAACAACCACTTTGCAAGACCAAACTTGTTTTCTCATATGTCTAAAGGAGAAACTAAGTCTTAGATTTAAACAAACTAACTGATTATATAGGTGAAATATTTCACCTGAAAGATTATGTTGCAGTATAAAAATGTTGTTCTCTTTCACCAAGCCAATAGCCTATCCAAGCCTACCAATAAGTTTTAAGGGCTTAGAAATGGGTGAATGAAACACCATTTTGAAATTTTAACTGCCTGTCCCAGGATTTGAATAAAGATAGTCAATGAATGGATGGAAAGCATTAGGCAAAAGGAATGAATTCTGAAGCTTTTCTGCTGTCATGTAACATGCAGAATTACACGATATCAAAAAAGTACACTGTAATATCTTAGAAGTTTCATTTTTAGAAGCATGAAATACAAGCAATTTGTGGGATTCTGATTAGGTATTTAAAAATCACTACGATGGTAGGAAATAGTTAAAGGATGACTACAAATAAACAAGTAAAGCAGGACATCATAATTTGCAGATTCAGTTATGACTGGGCAGAATTGGTTTTTAGCCTCAAGAAAATAAAATGTTCCACTTTCCCCATACTCCCCAATTTTCACACACAAAACAACCCTTAGAAATGGATCCACATGCTTAAGTGGAGTTCTACCAGCCTTTGTGATTTCAGAAGAAATTGATCCTAAAGACTGTGTAAGGAGTCTCTCACTAGACAATTTGCCACTTGAACAAGGGAGTATTGGGCTTTTGATCAGTATTGGTTTGATAAACACTCTGACAATGTGCAGATTTTTCTCTGATTAATACTGCAATCTTCTTATATCCCACTTATTTTACCTTTTGCTAAAGATATATTCAATACATGAAAATAAAATTTGTTTCCTTTGAATGTCATATTTTTATTTCCTCTTTCCTATGTCTCAGCCTCCACCTCCCTGCTTTTTTTTCTCCTCTACATTTCTCTTCACTATTCCTCTTCTTCATCTCCAATGAATGGACAGACTGAAGATTTATTCAAACACAGATCAAATGAAAAATGCGTATAGGATGTATAATGCCCATTATAGTTGTATTCTGCAACTGCTTAATGTAATACATCATAAGTGCTTTATGTTTGCAAAGAATCCTTTAAAATACTTTTGGGGTTTCTTTATGTAAGATACAATCAGTAAAATCATCAGTAAAAATAGTGTCAGTTCAAGTTTACGAAAAACATGTGGAAGTTCATCCACATTTAACAGTTAAGCAACAAGAACAATGCCAGTAAATTTTTTTGAAAGCAACATGAGGTACAGCATTTTATAGCAATCCTGGGGATCACAAAACTGCAGTAAGGGAACCTCACTTTTTTTACACACCATTCTACAGGCCATGACATTTTAGGCTGAATGATATGAGGTGTGATAAATGCAAGCCTTCGTTTGAATACAAACAGATTCTTAAAATATTTTAACTAGGAGTATAAGTGAAAATAAATTAGGCCAGAGGGATTTAGGTAAAGAGTTCAGATTCTGTGGGATTTTCTTCGTTTCCTGCTTAAGGTAGAAATTACACAAGCTTTGAGAGTTTTTGGCCCTGGAAACAATTACAGAATTATTCCAAAATTAAATCACTATCTTCTGGCTGGCAGTGTGGAACAAACAAAAATCAGTGTATTTATTCTTAATAGCACCTGAACAGGTAGGTGAGGTCTAGGCTTCCCTGAACAGCCATGCCATAAGTTTCTTAGCTCCTACCTTAGCTCCCACACACTGTTGTAAAAACAATCTCTTTTTTCTCTTTTTTTTTTCTAACAAATGCAAAGAGATGGAGATGTGCAAAGTGGAAACTGAAAGCCACAATCTAACTTTGAGTTTCTAAGAAATCTGACGACACTCTTCTCCCTGTGTAATCAGAGTGAGAATCTGACATCTCCACAGAAAAATTCACATTTTGTGTGACCGCACTTAGTTGTAGTTCAGTGTGCAGATCTTTATCCTACTTTCAAGTAGTTAAAGCTAAAACCTAGCAAACAGCATTTTTGTCTCCATGTCTGACATGAGCAATTCTTCCCATCAGCTTCCTAAAAAACAATCAGAGAACAAATACTACATAGACATAATTCCAAGGCCAGAGGAGATGTGTATTTGGCTTCACTCCTCCAGAATTCCCATTTTCTGAAAAAATAGAGAATCCGTTTGGAACTTGCATGTGCTGAATGTCTCCAGCACATCTCCTTCATAAATTAAGTATAAAAAACCTGCAGTGCTCAGCCAAGTGAATTCTTTGTTAGTTCTTGAACTGAGAATTCCTCAGCCACACCTAAAGTGGGCATATGGTTAATCAAATACATTATCAAGTCACTTTGATACGCAACTGCTATTCTGTTCTATTTGAACACAATATCTTCAATTTATTCTTTTAGTAATCTGATGACTATAAAAATTAAAGGGTATGGGGCAGAAATGCAGATCCATGACTTGTCCAAGCCCCAAGCTACTCAATGAGGTTAATTAGGGAGGTGGGGACGTTGTTTCATCTGACCACATTATCAACATCTCTAGTTTTGCTATGCCTTGCCCTCCCCTTTTTAAGTCAGTGGGTCAAGTCCTACACTGACTTATGCAAGTCTGAGTTTTTTAACTTATTACCATAAGCACATGACTTCATTAGAGGCTGAAGTCTGACCTGAGCCTGGACTGGGGGCAATAAGTGGCAGGTTTCCCAGTGCACAGAAAGCTGTTTGACGAATGTAAAGACAGCCCTACCTGATATGTCTTTGCACTGACACTGTTGTAATTAACAATATGCTACAAAATAATGATTGAAAAAGCACAAGCACCACTTTCTCATTGAGGTGCAAACATTAATCCCTAAGTGCTTCTGGGTAGTTTAAGCTTAAGCTACTTTTCCTTTTGCTAAATAAAAGTTAAAATTCAAAGGCAGAATTGACAGTGACAGTTAGCAAATGAGCAGTGATAATATAAATGTAATATGTTAATTAATTTTATAATTATATCTAACAATACTATATGTATTATCATGATATACCATATTCTATTACATATATTATATACTTTTCCAAGATAATCTTCTTCAAAATAATGTGATGATTTGTAACTTCAATGATCAATTTTTTCATCTTAATACAAAAAGTCTGTTTTAAAATGTGTGCATGAAAACAGCACCATGTAAAACAATACAGTAAAATGTGATTTAAACCCTTCCACTTCCATTCCTTAGCTCTCATTTTAACTGTGCAGTCTTACAGGGTTTCCTCTCATATTTAATGAATGATGAGTGTTCCAAGGCTATATGTGTATTCATATGACAATGCAAATTGTTCAGGAACTTCCAGCAGCAGGGTAATACAATATGCTATAAAAGTTCAATGTGGGTTAATTGCTCTGCAAAACGGGTATCTTTTTTTTATGACTCAATCCCCTTTGGGAATGCCAAACCTCCCCCTGCACTGAGAGAAACCATGCAAGCAGGGGGCCCACTTCATTAACAGGAAGAAAATCTACTAATTTTACATAACAAAAAAAATAAAGAGGACCATATTTTGCCTTCAGTTCCATGAAAAATCAGACACACAAGGTGCGTGACAGGAAAATAGGGACCTAATTGTTTAGCGCCCTCAAGAACTGTTCACAACAGGTGGAAAGAAAGGCAAGGAAAATTGACGCAAAGGAGATGACAAATCCTAATACAGAAATCTTTCAGCAAGCATGTAATGAAAAATGGTATTGCAGAGAAGACTCTGGGAATGGCACAGAACCAAATCAGTGCCAAAAACTTCCAAATTCCTCCCCTTCTACAGCCAAGGAAGGGAACAGTCTTTTGGCTGCATTACAAAAATTCATCCATGATCTTTTGTTATCAGGCTGAAGGATAGATTTCTCTTAACACTGGATGATGCAGAATGCTACCAGTAAGTGAACAGAGGAATAAAGTATGAAATATTATACACTTACAACTAAATTATAAAAAATTACTGTTAAAATTAATTTGATTTGATTTAAAGGAAAGAAACAGATTTTGTTATTTGAGCTAATCTTTATCACCAAAGGAAGGTACAAAATACTGAATATATAAGAACTTCAAAGGAAAACAAGCATGGGAGTAGCTATTTCAGTGTACTAACTTCCTTCTTTCAAGAATGAAAAGACATTCAGTATTGCAAATTTTAAAAATAAAAATAAAAATAAAAATAAAAATGGAAGTTTAAAAGTTAGTAACCCCAATGACAAAGAACACAGGAAGATGATACGATATCAAGGCTAAGTTTTAAATGAGAGGGATGCAAATTAAAGTGTAAAATTCCTTAAACAGCAGGTCTATTGCCACTGGTTAGACATTCACCAAGCAAAGCATTCCTATCCCACATCACAGTTTAATAAATAAGTAACACCAAGGGAACTAAGCTTTTAAAAACACTATGAACTGTTGTGAGAGCTCTCTGCACAAAGAAGTACTTGTTATCCAAACTGATAAAATACTTCTAGTTACGTAGCTGTAGAAAAGATTATGTATAAAATGAGTACATGATTTAGATGTAACTGACCAATTTATTGGCATACTTCCTGCCCACCATGGCACTTTGCAGCTCTCCAACACGCATTCTTGAGAGAGAAAGGTATAAGGGGTTAATTTTTACAAACTGTTAATGTTGGTGATAAAACATCTATTTATAGCAGACTATTAACATATTAGGAGAGTCTCATGCTAAAAGAGAAAGATTACTCTTTGAAGAATTTGTACTCCAACAATCCATAACATCTCCAAGAGAGGAAACCACAACTTGCAGCTGGTTGGGACTATTAGAGCAAAACAGCTTCCTCTACCCACCTGAGCCTTGATTACGAGACACAGCTAGCTAAAAGTAGTAAAAAATGTTCAGAGCTTTTAAGAAAATGAATGATCAAGTTGAGCTAATAGTTGTGAGAAGAATAATTCTGACTTGTAGTTACAGTCCTAGTGGAATCCTGAGCCAAGTATCTGAGAGGGGAGGCTTTGAACAGGTACGCCTGATGAAGGAATGAAAATAAGCACTGTGACTATATGGCATACTTTGCAAGGCTACATTAATGTCAAGTTTCTATGTTCAAACGACATTTCAACCCTCTACTACTTATTTGATTTTAATTAGTTTTTTAAAAATATGGTTTAAGCAGAGAATAAGGGAGACCATGGAGGTGCATGGAATGACTAAACACGAGGTTACCCTGTTTACACAGAGCAAAACATCACAGGATTTGAAAAAAATATGAATCACTAAGTTCAAAAGTGCCATTCCAATCTCTTTCAAATACATGCTATTCTTACTTTCACTAGCTCACACCTGCATTAGCAGCATGCATATTTGAATATAACTGGAATAAGAGTTTTAAAATAAAATGAGTCCTAATGCTCACTTTCCAAAATTAGAGCTGTAGTACAGTTTTCAAAAATTCAACAATATGAATCTAAGAAAGCACCAAAAAAGAGGCGAACCAAAGATATGAAGGATTTTCATTTCCAAAGCTTTTAACTGTTTAGAAATTGTTTATACTAAGCTGACATTTTATATAAATACCCTAGTCAGCAATTATGAAAGCAACTTCATCCCACTTTTCATTTCCACTAAAATTCACCACTCTTCCTAACAGCACTTTGTGCTTCTTAAATACTGGGGAAAAGGGATCCACAAAGGCATATCATATAGAATATATCACATGCTGGCTTAATCATGTACGAATCAAATCTTCTGCCAACTAAAACATTAAAACAGGATATAAGGTGCCAGTAAAGAATACAACTGAAATGTACATCTAGTTAATTTACTTTTTAATTCCATGCTTGTGAAACCATTCCAGCCAGTTACAGTGTACTAGAAATATTTCTTCAACAATCTTAAGTCTTCCCAGTCTAACAAGTAAGTCCCTATAATGTAACATGTATACCACTAGAGCAGATCCATCCCCCAAAATAATGGTTTCATCTTAAATCACGCAATCCCACACATGCTCCAAGGAGAGGAAACAGAGAAAGCAGAACTGCTTCTTGCAAGGTTAACCTGTTCAAGTGGCATTAAGATAAATGTCTTTGAAGACAGGGTTTCTGAAATGGAACTTACAGAAAGAATTTCCTCTTAGAGAAAAAACAAGGGAGACTCTAAACTTTGGTAAGGATTTTAAGTTTTAATTTAAGAAATAAAAATGGAAATACTTCTAGAAATAACCTGAAATAATTCAAATAAAGCATTTAACGTGGAATCATAAAAGCAATAGGGATCATCTAAAACTATGGGACATTTAAACAAATCTTTATTTTACAGTTAGACTAATGCCATTTATTTGTAGATACCTACAGGTGAATTCACATATCATTTATTGTCTCTAAAGACACAGTGACAATACAGTGTGCATGTTAATATGCATACTACCAAGACCTGCCATCTGGAGAGCTAATGAACAATCATGGAATCCCATATTAAACTGCAGAATTTTCCCTTAGAATCTTTAGGACAACACTGTCAAGTTCAATCTATTCACTTAGCCTCCAGAATCAATTTTTCAAACTTTATGACAGGTCTAATAGTTTCCACCTGTTTCTCTTGCTTGACTTTTGACTGGCACATTACCAGCCAGGGTGGAAATGCAGACAAAGACTCCTATTAGGCTCCGGCTGTTTCTCTACTGTGAGGTTGCTCAGCCATTAAATTAGTTCCAGTCCACTTTCTCCTTCCCCATCTTAATTTTTGGGGAGTATGAAGGTTTGGGGAAGTAGAAAGGAAGAAGACACAAGTTTGATATTCAGTTGGTGGCAAAGGTACAGGAAAATCTCAAATCATGGAAGTTAAATGCTAAATTTATTTATGATTTACTAATTAAATAGTTTTCTAACTAAATTTACTACTAATCACACTAAGATCTTGAGGTTTCTGCACCATATTCTCAGTTATCCCAAGCTTAGTAAAATTTCAGACACCCTAAGAGTATCATGTAACAAGTGCTTATCGCAATATGCAATTACATAAACACATTATTGCCAATTTTTGGGGGGGAATCAAGAATTATCAATAATTACGCATTGTTTTGCTCCCAGAAAAGAAAGTCTTTTTTCCTGACATGTTTTCTTTTCACTCAGAATTGACAATTAGAGAAAAGTGTCATCCATGTACCCTAACGAACTCATATTGGTTCATTTAGAAGTACCTTCAAAATCTGACAACTTTTTTTTTTTTGTCCAATAAAAATGACCTAACAGGTATTTGCATCAATTTCTACTGATTTATGAAATGTTATTATCTGTGAAGGCTCAAGGTACTTTGCTGAATTGCAAATTACATGACCTACATTATTCTACAACCCATGACAACAAAGTATTTACAATAACATCAACCATAATACTCAAGACAAATATTTTTAACTTATCAAGACAAAGATCTTTCTGTAAGATAAATTTAACTGTTCAAATTATAATCTGATCATCTTCCCAGTATGTTACTTAGAGCCAGGACTTCTACTTAGAACCAGTGGTCCATGATCACTGCTCTTACCAAAAAAAGCAAGGGAGCTAATATAATCATATATAAATTGGCCAGACAAGATTATATTTATCTTGTGATATCTAAATAAATTTATATAGCAATTACATAGCAATATTTTTTTTATTGTGTGTGCACATAAGTACATACACACACAGAATAGTTTGGAGTCGACGGAAATTTGTACTTGATTCCAACTGTCTCTAAATTGCAATATTTTAGCACATTTGTAAATTCTATCACAGTGTCAACTGTAAGACTACAAACTGATTTACTTTAATATTATTATAATGCATCCTCATTAACAGATTTTGTGCACATATATTCTAAAACAAATCACCTTTATTACTCACAAGATGGCACATTTTTTAACATATTGGTCTCCAAATTTAGGCTTTCTCACTGAGGACTAAAGCTGTTATTGCTGGTTAACTAATCGATTACAGTAACATTCAAGATTATTTAACTGATGATGTTGAATAAAAAAAAATTAAAAACCAAAACAAAATTCCTGAGAGTATTTTGAACAGTAAAATTCACCTGCATTTTCTGCAGATAAGTTAATGTTAATACTTAGAAGAAGCTGCAGGTAGAAATACACATAAAAAATCTCTCCTGAAGAGCAACAACTTTCCAAAGACACTTTTTGCCATAAGAGTATTTCATGAAAGGTAACAGTACAGTCTTTGTACATAGACTCCAACCTAAGATTTAGTAACTGTGATTTTCATATCACTTAATCCCATTTGAAACTGTAATGAACTACCTTCTCAAAGGTATCCCACAATGCATTCACAAGGGTCATCTATGTGACGATTAAAGAATGTGTAGCATAACCCTAATCAATGTTTTAAAAACCCCAAACAAACCACAAGAGCATTTTAGTGATATATTCAGTAAGAGGAATGAGAGAAAACAGTGATGTTAAAATTAAGGCCACAATCTACTTTTGTCAAATAACTAGCTTAGAAAATAACTTGTCCTAGAAAATGCATATGATCTCCTAAATATGATATTTAATATCTTAATTTTTCCTATGGTGAAATTCATGCTTTACAAAAGAAATAATGATTAAACTCCACTGTCAAAGTAAAAAGTTGTCACACTCGGATTTTCCCATCTTTTAAGGCTTAGTATTTCATACATTATCAATTAATATTCTCTGAACACAAAGATGTCTATTTTGTGTCCCACCTAGAAGATATTCAGGGGTGGGTTTTTTTTTTCACTTTGGCTAAGTTTCTCTCTGAACACTGTATGCTACTGTAATTGTGAATTCCAGATCAGGAAGCTTATTTGGCATCATCTAGATCACTATCTTACCCATCTAGAAGATTCATTGTTGTCGTGGTAACTTCAGTAAAAAGAAGAATCTTTCCAAGCTTCTTTGTTTGAAGATTCTGTTGATATGTCTTCAGCTTGAAATGTTCTGATGAGAAGTTTCCCATCTCAGTGATGACTGGCATGAGAGATGGAGTTATTTCCATTTTTGATTCACAATATGAAACAAATTTAAGAGACACTTTGCTGGACGCTCTTAATCCTTCAGCATCTACATTTCCCTCAAGCCACTTCAGAAAAGAAAGATGGATTTCCTGCAGGCAAGCAAAAAAAACATAAGACATAGAAATAAGGAACACCACATGCAAAGACAAAAACATTCTTCCAAGAACATCTATATTCTAGCAATCATGTTCTACTCTAATATAGGAAAGTTAACTAAATTTCCTCTTCAAAGGTCAACTTTTGCTGCTTGTTCTACTCCAACCTAGCCTGACTACTTGATACCGTCTTCCTAGACTTGAGATTGTGTTCCTTTGCAGGTTAATTAGGCTTAATCTTACCCTATAGCAGGGCTTATTGTGATTCTCCGAGACACTCAAGCACTGAGTGCGCACACTCACCTGTATTAACGCAGGTTTTTCAACATGCTAAGCTTCTTTGCTGTAAGTCCATCACTAAGACTCAATTTGAAGGATAAAGCAGCAGCAAAGAAAAGCATTTACTGATTTCTCAGCAGAATACCTGCTAAAAGGGCTCATAACTTCAGCTAACAGAAGCTTGGCTACTATTATCTTAAATACATACAAAAGTGGCTATTAATTAGCTAGCTAAAAGAGAAGCACGTAACTCAAGAACACATACAATTAAGAAAGTTCTACCACTGTATGAAATACAGTTGTATGTATGCTCTGTTGTCCTTGTCCCAGTCAATGGCACAGCTAGCACAAATTTCTGTGCAAAAGAATTTAAATGTGAAAAATACATGTACGTACATAATTTTATGTATCTATAGATCAAAACTGTGATTTTTCTCTCCTTTACTTTAGGTTATTTAGAAATACATTTTTTTGAACATGAAATGAAGACATGAATTACTGGGACTATTCTCTGTCTGGTAATACCCTGAAACAACTGTTACACATTCAAAGGACTCTTTCTAGACATACCTAATTCTATTTTGAGAGATTTGATATAAAATGTTTGACATGTCTTTAGAAACCATAAGCTAATAGCCCACAAACACAGATGTTGGGACTTCTCACTGTGATGTGTGTAGCTTAAACTTCGAAGACCTCTATTTCTACAGTCACAGTAGTCTTCTATGTGACCTACGATACATGAAACCACAAAAATTGTGGTTTTTATTCTACTGAAAATAATGCACTAGTTTTTGCCTTCAAATTTTTAAGAGGAAGATATTTGACTTCAAAATAAAAAACTCCTAACCAAATATACGCCGCTCCTTTCCATCACTGCCATATCTGGGAACCAGCATACTAATGTTTTCTATGTGAGGGCCAAATACAGGACTAAGCTCTCTTGCCCCTGAACAAGATGTCTCCGAGTTCCAGCTCAACTCTTTAAAACCCACAAACCAAAATTAAGAGGAAACTTCCTATAAATAGAATCAATCCAAGGAATTACTCCAATTTTCCAAATCCCATTGTTGTTTGTTAAGAAGGAATGAGAGAAGTGGTCCTGCTCCTAACACCTTTCTAAAGATTTTCTGTCCTCAGAAACTACACATCCTTAAGTTTCACACGGACACTTCTTCTTCTGTGATGTTCTTTGTACGCTGAATGTCAGCAGACTTACTGGTCGGCAGCCCTGAGTCTGTGTAGCAGAGCATAGCATGAAGAAAGGAATAGTAACTTTCCAAACGCAATCAGGCACCAGCTTCTAAGCCCCAGGACAATCTAAGAGAGTGACTCAGTAGCTAAATTTTAGTTACAGAGAAATTACTTCTCATTTCTTGGTTTTCTAAAGCTTCATCTTACTTCTTGGATAAAATATGCTTTAAATATTTTCTTCCATTTTTTTTTATGCATCATAAATGATGATGTGGCATTAAAGGTTTTATGAGCATTTCTTTGACTTGATCTGCATAAGGCACTTGTATCTTTACTTAGTGTAACATTATAGCTTTGACGGACTGCTGCTAAATTCTTTACACACTATCCTGCTTGTTTCACACACACACAGAGTAACTTATTAGCTGTAACTGATATCTAGAAAAATTATAGCTTTCATTCTTGTCAGGCAGTATATGGAAAAAACTGTGCTTAATCAGAAAGTGCATTTTCCTATTGCTTTCCAAACACAAATTCACTTAGCATAATTGAGCATGCAAGTCCTAGACACAAACCCATCATTTTAAGACACATAAGGACTTGTTTACAGACTTACAGAAACATACATTAAGTTAAAAAATACAGGTGTTTAAAGTATTATTACATTCTAAACAGAAATCAAAATACTTGATGCTATGTGTCAGAAAATCTGATGTACTTTTGCCAGAGCATACTTTATGAAAAGCCTGAAAGAGCATATATTTATGTGCAATATTGTATTATTACAAATGTGCCACAACTCTTACCATTTATTCTCTTGAATATGTTCTTTCAGGTGATTTTTTTTTTCCCCCATATTTTTTAGGTTTCTTCCTTGATTTAATTCTCTTGTTTCTAAAGCATACTGAACCATTTAAAAATTTACATGTGCACAATTATGAAGCTAATTTTTCACATACTGTACTCATGTTTACAGAGCTGATCAAAAATATAAACATGAGAAATACATAATTAAAACCACCATTTCATTTTTAACAATTCCTAAAAAATATAGGGTTTAATTTTTAATGAAGTAAAGTTTGAAGTGCTTTCCAAGTACATGCTATAAAATTAATTTTCACTGTAAGAAAATTCTCCACACCAAGTTACAGAAACACAAAGGCTGAACCAATGCATTTTGGTCTCCAGAATCATACTGGCACACAGAGAAATACATTTTTGTATAACAAAATAAAACATACATAAGAAGTCAGGGTTAACCTCTGCTTCAACTCCATTTGAAAGGAATACAATCAAGTCAGAACTTGAACTGTGTGATTTGTTGCTAAGCTCCGGATTCAGCTTTGAATTCAGAAGGTATCCTCAGCTGCGTCTGCCGTTCTGCAGCAACCTCTGGTGGCCACTGAATTGAAAAGTGTTGGTTCAGTAACTATTTGACCTTCCACACCTCTGGCACCAGGTCAAGCGTGTCCAGCAAAGCACCCAACACAAGGTAAGGGAACATCCAAGCTCCTGGGCCACTGCTGACCCTGACCATTTATCCAAATCCTAAAATGTGCAGGTACAAGCTTTAAATGAGTATGCAACCAAAAATGCTATAGCTGTTATATATTAACGCACTGCCAACAGTATTGCAGCTACTTACACATATAGTCGTACTAAAATCTGTATTACACATATTATCAGTACCATACTTGGTAAATATAGCTACACTTGCCTTAGGGCGGCACAAATACAACTGAAACTGTTGTTTATCGTTACTGCTTCTGTTTCGGATAAGAGACCTGAAGTCAAGCCAAATTTAATCTCCTACTAAACTGTTCATTTTCCAAATCGTTTTTCCTATGTACGTTCTCTCAATAACGGTATTGCCTTCTTAAAGTAAGAATGAAACCTAACATGTTAACCAAACAACTTAAGAGACAAAAGAGCTAATTGGCTTTCCACAGTTAAAATAATTAACTACAAATTTAACGTATATAGTGAGAAAAATTTTCTACACGTTTTAAATGATAAATGCACGATATATTTTGAATGAGTAGTGAAAAACGATTACCAAATGCAGGAAAGTACTATACCAACAGGAACTACTCACCACGTCTCAGTAAAAAATTCTCCCCCAGCACTCCAAAGCACAACTTAAATCCTCCTGGACAGAGAAATACAAAATTTCAAAGAAGCAATGGCCTCACTGATCTGGTACCCAGGGAGAAACAGATCAACCAGCAAAATTTTGACTGTCAGACTTAAAGTGTCACTAAATGAAAAGTTGTTCTGAGTGGGTAAGGAGATATAGGGGATGTTAACTCACAAAATTCATAGAAATTGATTTAAGTTACTCCACACTTCATACCCTCAGCTCCTCCATTGATCAGCACAAAGGTTTATTAGGAGTCACTATATCAAAGACTGGTGGTCTGACATAGCAAGTTGTCAAACTAAAGTTTAAACAGTAATTGTAATGTAAGAAAGGAAGAGTAAAAGCTGTATTTTGTTTATGATTTAACATCTGCTTTCTATGATTTTAAGAGTTTGGTCAGGTGTGTGAAGAAACTGCTATGTAACAGAAGTTTTCTTTTGCTGTTTAAAATTCTTTTACTTTTGTAATCATTACTTTCACTTTTTCTTAATGCTTACTTAGTGGTTGAGATTGAACAAGACGGAGAAAAGGGGGAGATATAAGAGACAAAACACAGCTGCATATGGACCCTTCTCTGTTGTAGTATAAAATAACAGAAAATTACAGCTCCTGATGGAGAAGGTTTTATTTGCACCTGGGCTCTCTCAGCCAGTGAGACACGCACAAAGCACAAACTTTCAGTTATAATGGTTCAAAATAATCTCAAATCTAAGACGCCTTACATTCTATTTATATGCAGAATTTTTATGTGTTTTCTTATTTTCATATGTATGTTCATATACACACACAGATGTATGCAAATATCCCTCTCATTTGGCTTCTTCGGGAGCTGCTCTTTTCTACCAAACTGTGATGACTGTGTCACACACTGTATCAACAGAAGTCTTTGTTAAGACAAAATTCAGTCACAGCCCAATTTGTTTTCTATCAAAAACGGAGAAAAAGCTAAATGAAAGCTAAAAATATAATGCCATAAAAGAAACATTACACATCATAATAATGTATGCTCTCTCCTTTTGAACATTATACATCAGTCAGCTCTCTCCTCTTGTGCAAGAAAACTTGAGACTATTATAACCACTCTAACTGATGACTCAGTTGTGAGTCACTCTGTTGTGACTATAATAAAATACTCTATTTTACCTGCTGCTTGTTGACTAAGTGAGGCCAATTATTCACCTTCTGGATACATAGCTAGAACACAGTCTTAAAATTTTTCTCCATCCTTTGCATAACATGTAACTACTTCCAACAAGCTAACTCCATTTTTGCTTCAGTGTACTTTACAAAAGCTTCACATATTACCAGCTAGTGTACAGATTAAAGTATATGCACATAGACGCTTATTAACTTGAAACAAGTGAAGATTATACAGGCAAAAAGCACCAGCCTTGTAGAGGAACACATGAATAGCTCATTTGGAGCAAAACCACATTTAGAGACATGACACCTTTGGTAAGGCTAACCTGCTTTTCTCCCTGCTTTTCTTTTTCAAAGAAACCTGCTTTTCTTTTTCAAATAGTATTATTCGATTCAGGTATGATCATAAATGTATGTTTCATAGGAATTCTACAACAACACCGATTTATTAAAAAGTGCACGGCATTTTGAATCTTGATTTCAACTTCCTAATATAAAAGTACACAGATGCATATACATACACACAAAAAATATATCCTCCTTGTATCATACAGCTTTGCTCAACAGCTCTACCAGCTTAAAGGTGTTAAATGAGCCACTAGAGAGCTTCCACAGCATCTCTTGAATCCAACAGAAACAAACTGAAGTCCAACATGGTAGTAAGCAGAAGGATGGTGCCAGCAAAAAAATACATCTACAGTGGCAACTCCAGCCCCAAATGTTAGTGACTTAGGAGGCCAGCAGCAGGAAAAGTCAGCCATTAGCCCAAAGGGCAAGTTTTTGGCAGATGTTTCTGACTAATGAGTCACACAAAATGATTTTCTGACACTGCCTGTATTTTTACTTCCTGCAATAATGCCATACTTTGAGATTTGAAGCAGATGACAGTTTCATAACACAACTATAGCCCCATTTTAATGTTCATACTTAGTCAATATAGAAAAATGCTAAAAATAAATAAATACTAAATGGCATCAAAGAACGTTACTGTCAATAAACAGAAAACGCAGAAAAAAAGTAAAGCTATATACTATGCCTATTGCATTCAAACTCTAGTACGTATATATTACTTTTTAATGAGGCTTTGTAAAACATTTTATAAATACTAAGTTTAGTACCACAATCATTCATTAAAAAGTATTTTCTTTCGCAAGGGTGGGAAACTTTTCTCTTTAAGAAAAGACCGAAAAAAGGAGAAAAAAACCCAAATATCTGACAGACCACATGAAGAGAAAAGATCATCTCCTGGTGATCACAGCATTGACAGAGGAACTGGAAGAGGATGAAGAACAGGCCTGCTGTAACCTCTTCTACAGAAAAGCAGAAATGCTCAAACTGATGAGAGAAAGGTTGCGCTTCCCAAGAAAAACAATACTGGCAACTAAGTCGTAATGGCCACCTACTGTGTCTCTAAGCAGACAACCGGTTTAAGAGCTTTCAGTAGGTAGTCGTAATTGTTATTTCAACACTGGTTAGTGCCATTAATACGGAGTAACATTACCAAACTACACATCAATGCCTAGAGCCCCAAATAGTTGCCCTTTTAGACCTAAGTGTAAGCCTGAAGATGGATTTTGTAACAACCGAAATAAAAACAAACAGAACTGTAAAACACAAAGACTATTTATAAGACATTCAAAATCTGATTTGAAATATATACTCAAATTCATTTTAAGAAAGCATAGATAAAACTTTTTCTTAATATTAACTTATAATTAATTTCAAAATTCAGTTCTTGAACAAGAAAACAGATAAAAATCGAGCAAGGTAGGCAGTTTCCCTGCACAGCCCCACTGGCTGATTTCGATCAGTCTTCAGGTTACTTATATTTTCATTTGTTTTGCATACTTTATTTATAAGATGACCTATTTTAGCTAGAGGTCACTCCTCTAGGGCAGGTCAGGAAAGAATTTGTACATCTGTCTTAGGATATTCAGCATGCAGAAAGCCATAATTTTCATGATTCTGCGATTTAGTTCATAGTATAAAAATCTTAGGAAGGAAAGAAATCCCCAGTTCCCTGCTCTCTCCTTTCCCCATCCCCCACAGAACTTCATAAAGATTTTATTGTAGTACAACTGAGGTGCATTCTCATTTCATGTTCTCATGAACTTCTGTAGTTATTTGGCTGATATCTGCCATGCATTCTCAGGATACTGCATAACTAGAAAATCTGTTTCAGTTTATTAATAATACTTTTATATTTCCTAAACCCAGATATGATGCAAAACATCAGTGAATTGAGTAAAACGTGTAAGGGCATTTAGAAAGATGGCAGAGTTTGGTAACTTTTTAAATTCACAGCCAAGTGGATTTTTTAGGAGTCTCTAGTGGTCTAGGCAGTTACTCTAGTCTGCGATATACTTTCTCAAGAGAGGCAGAAAAAGCTAATCATTTATAAAAGATCATTCCAGAGACCAAGTTCCTTATTTTTGTCTCCACACTTCAGTGTGTTTTTAAAAACAAGTATTACATTACACAGTTACACAGTGCATCATCTCAGGAGTATGGGGAGTAGAAACAGTCACACAGAAGTGGGTGCATTTTGCCAACTGATGTATGGAATACCTAGTCTAAAAAAGGGAAAGATAGTTAAAGTGTTGCAAGGGATCCTCATCCTTTTTATTGCAGTTACATTTCTTTGAACATGAAGCATCTTAGATTTCAACCCATTCCCAGTCTACATATCCAGCAACTGCTCATAAATCTGTGCCTAAATTTGAACGCAAAATTAAATTTAGCTTTAAAAAGCACTGAATGTAGGCAGAAAAATAATTTATCCAATGTGCAGCAGTCCATTCTAAAAATAGGCTGTAGGGCCCAGGTCAGAATTCACCAACTAATGAAAAATATATCAAATGTTACCTTCTACAAAGAAAAGAATGCTATCAGTGAGGTTAAAAATAAGATAAAAAGAAATCAACTAGCAATCAAAGGGAAAAATGGTCATCATGTCAAGTTTTTTATTTCAGTATCTCACTGTTGTTTCTAGCCCAGTATTCCGTTTAGGTATTAGGTTGCTAGAAGGCACAGACATTCAGCCACGCAAAACAAATACAGAAAATGACACAATCACATTTTTTTCTTTATTGTTATATACAAAAAAGTAACAAAAATTCGTTAAAGGATGGGTCAACAGGAAAAAACCCTGAATGAGTGAATGCATACCACTCTAAGCAGAACACATTTGCTTTGATTTCTATTTTGATAAAGTAATGCCACTTACAGCCCCTGACTGTGGAACAGCCCTTGCAGCTGCAGAACAAGGCTACTTACAGAAAGCCCCATTGCACTGTCCTCAACGCAAACCAGAGATGAGTGGAGGAAAGAGGAGGACAGCAGAGCAACGCTGTAAGGTGCATCCTGGCTTTTGCTTTTCTTACTTAGCTGCTACAGAACAGTCTGGAAGCAATCTTCCCAGCAGCTGCTCTCATCAACAAACTGTTTATTGTAAGAAAGTGGCTGGGTCAGAGGTTAAACGTCATCCAGAACTGAAAGCGTATCTTTAAAAAAAACCTGAAGCCAAACATGCATATGAAAAAAACACATTACATATGAAAGAGAACCATATTCTATTCTGAAAAGCCAAAAAGTCTACCTAAACAACAACTCCTCAATTTGCTGAAGCAGTATTTTATAACGCTGCAATGATTTACTGTGGCTTGTGCTATTTTGAGACCTGTGCAAGGTTTCCAATAAAAACAGAATTTATTTAAAATTCAATCTGTGTTTTATGGTAAAAGAACAGAGTGGTGTATTTAAAATCATTCTAAAATATTTTATTAACACTGAATAAGTTAGCTCCATATTCACATACAAGAACAACAAGTACTCCTCTAATACACTACAAATGCACCATCAGTGCATTACACAAGTAAAAAAAAAAAAAAAAAAACAAGTTTAAGCTCAGTAGCAGTTCTATAAAAAAAAAAAAAGTTAGATTTTATGATGCAGGTAGGAGATGTACTAAACATATGGGTATTAAATATTTTGCAAGCATTTGCCAACTCAGTTTCAAACCTTATTTAAAAACTTTTCAGTGCAACAACCCATATTCAGATGCCAAAATCTCTTCCAGAACTCCCAGCTCTGTCTCGAATCACTAAAGGATTGAATTTAACCAGGTTTTAAGCCAAGCATACTTTAAAAAATTGTAATCGCATGTTATCATATAACTACATTTAAGCACATGAACACACATGCACACAAAGAAGGGAACAAAGAACGTATGCAGCAACCCCTCCTTACATTTAGCATCGTTTAGTTACATTCATAAAGTTTTAGTTTAAACTAAAAGATACTAAAAATTACAGGATGAAACCTCGTTTAGTAGTTTGTAGCTCTTAATCTCAGAAATTAAACAGCACATGACCACCTATACAAGGTAAACTGGTATCATAACATAAACACAGTAATTGGGGCACGTTTGCTGTGACAGACTATAAAGCTGACTTTGAGGGTAAGGGATCAGTAAGAACAAAGTCTGCCTTTGACATAACATCATTACATAACACTTCACAAAAATGAGCATTGCAATGAAAGGGCTGATAAATCAGAGGACTAGTAGGTGTTGATTTATCCTACCAGAAAAAGGTGTGATAAATTACAGTTTGACCATTTAATTCTTCATGACACCTACTTTGTAACAAAACTGTTGTTATTTTTTGAAGAAAAGTGTACAGGAAATTAAGCATATGTGCAACTGTGCTAAAAATAAGTAGAGAGAAACCAAGCAGAAGGGAAAAGACATTCCACTTTTGCACTGAAATTTGAACATTATACATACTAAAGTGAGTTAAAAAAAAAAAATCAAAGTCGTGTTTAGAAGGATAAATTAAGATATAAATCTAACCCTAAATGCTGTATCCATTTATTTTAAATTGCTCTCAAAAGTATTCTGTATTGACTAGAAAAAAAATACAGAAGAATTTTGTTCTCAGCTAATAGGGCAATAAATTAGATGCAATATATTCAGCTGGTAAAACCGGCTCTGTTAAACAGCTATCACATAATAGTATTTTTATTTGGCACCAAAACATTTTTTTTTCTTTTTTAACTGGGGATAAAATTGTTTGTTAAAAATCCTGGAATTAGTAGTAGAATGAGTTAAGTAAATAAAACCTAAGAAAATATTTTCTCTTAGCAAAGATAATACAAAGTTCTTAGTTTAAGGTTTTCCATCAGATTTGTTTTGCCTTTCAACAGTTTTATATACATAAAATGTGAGTGAATTTGGTGTTCACGAATATGAAAAAAGTAGAACAGGAGCCAGAGATTCTCCTCTTAGTACTGCAAACACACATTAAAGGGGGACAAGATTTCAGCTGTATCTCACTTTCATCTCTTCTGAGCAAGAGGTCCCAATTCTGCCACATTGTAGGGGTATTTGTTCTGAAGAAATGTCTGAAATATTTGGGTGAAACCACAACACATTTTCACATATATCACAACTCGGAGATTACTATACACTTATGTCCCCAAAGTTGCACAGCTAAAAATCAACACATATCATATATTTTATAATCCTTTCTGAAACATTTAGGCTGACATAATAGTTGATAATTTTTTTTAAAAAAAGAGATACTAAAAGAAACATCTTAAAAAGGAAGAATTTCTCGGAACTTACATGCTAAAATAGCAAGAACATGCTTGGTATGTCTTTTACAGCATATCTACTCCTAAAATAAAAAATAATATCAAGACAACAACTACTGACTTTCAAGGAAACTTAAAAAACATGAGCATGACAGTATGGGATTATTAAAAAAAATTAAACCAATGTTTTTCATCTAATGGAGTCTACCAAAAAAAGTTAAGCTTCATGATTAAAAAATACACCATATATCTATAAAAATATATATACAAAACAATATAAAATTTAGGCATCTAATTGAGAGATATGAAGGAAGTCTCAATAATATTCAGTTTATCACAAATTAATAATTTTTTTCTTACAAACTATGAGGGAAAATATACTATAACACCAAGTTTTAAGAGTGAATAATACAAAACATATTTACAGTTATCCTAGCTGCATGTAATTTTTCTCTCCTCTGCTCAGTCCTTTCAGATTTAACACTTACTTTCTTCTGCTGGGATTGAAAACTTACTCAGGACAAGGGGTAAAAATTTTTTCTCCAAGGAAAAACAAGAAGACAGTAAGCAAAGCATACACCACACCTTCCCGTAGCTGTAAGGGTCCTGATACACAAGCAGCTTCAATAACTAACTTTAGAGCCAAGCTCCTTAGAGAACAGCCACCTGAAAGCATCTCTGCAATTGTCAGGGATAAATGGGAAAAAACCTCTAAACTTAACTTGTCACTTAAAGGTGGACATACAACTTAACCCTCACAGCGATAAGGCCCAACATTTACCTAGACAAACCCTTTAACTAGTCCAGGACCAAGTTCACTTCAGTCAAGTCATATACACCACTAGCGTCTACTCCAAAAGACCATGCTTGGCATACAGAACTTACAGGATCGCAGACAATGCAGCAGAACTCAAAGTTCATGACTGTAATACAGGTTCTTAGGAGTGACTTTGGGAAACGAGACACTCAATGTAAGAAACAAGAACAGACTTGAGATCGAGGCAGTGTACGAGAAGCGGCCAACAGAACCAAGTGCAGGCAGCCAGAAGCATTTCTGACAATGGCATATTCTTTATTCTGAATGACTCTGGATTCCCTTATGTCTGAGGATAAACACCTGTTCTTATGCTCCAGAATATTTATGTTCTCTTACTGTTAAAGGAGTCGAGGGAAGACCTAATCTGTCAAACAAAATTTTGCGATATTTATTCATGAAGATGGTAACACCTCACATAGATTGTGGCCCAAAGAGACCTCATTTAACAAAATCTAACTGCAATGCTCAGAATCATGATTTTGCATTGTTTTAAGACTCAACTGAATAGCACACTTCTCAGTTTTTAGATTTTTCCTATTAAAAATATAGTATTAAAAGTATTCCTATTAAAAATGTAGTATTAACCCAGGTAGGAAAATGTTGGGGCAGGGGGAGGACGCAGTTTGGAGGAGACAAAAAATACAACGTTATGGAAATACTTGTTGAAAACTATGTAAACAACAAATGATTGCTAGACACAGGCACTAACATAGCCTGTTGCAAAGGTTAGTGACTGCAGTGCAGCAGCAAGCCTCAAACTTCTGAGATAGTATAGAAGCTTTTAAGTGGAGTAACAGTAGAGGTTAATGTAATTTTTCATTTCAGCTCAGCAGCCAGTGAGTGAAAGAGGATTCCAGCTCCCAAGGTACATGGCTGTATTGTGCTTTTCCTAGCTTCTCACTCACCATAGAAAGTAGTAGAAGTGGAACTTTAGAAAACCATTGTAATACTGAAAAGAAAAATAGCCAAAGTCTGGGCAAGAGAGTCTTATAGAAATGAAGACTAAGACTATAACACCCTACCCAAGCTGCACTTCTAAAGTCAAGAATCTGGCCAGAACAAAGCAAAAGCTTTGAAAGACTGAAAGCCAGCTCTGCACATATGCTCCATAGATGAACTCTTAACTAGTTAAATATTACCCATCTTTGCTGAACTCCCTTAATTAATAATCCCAACAAGAATGTTAACTTCCAAAACAAATTCTCTTGATGAAAATGTTCCAGGGACTACTTCAATAAGTACTAAAACGCACAGGAAAAAAAAAAAAGTTCAAAATTTATTTTATAATAGTTTCACGTGAACTAATGAACTCTAGGTACACAGAAAGTCTATATACTCAGTCTGTGACACCTAGTGATTAGTTTATGCTTGGCTGAATATAGACATGTTGGGTGTCTGTTTCTTGAACATAAAAGCCAGGGAAAAGGGAGACTGGGAGCAAAGCGATTATTACCTAATTTTGAGTGTAAAGTTTGATGTGTACTTTCACTTTGTCAAGCTAGCGTTATTAAATAAAATCAGGACCATGATAGTGACTGCAAAAGTAACGTTCTACCAGCAAATTATCATACGCTTCTAAGATGAAAAGACATCCTCAGACTGCAAAATTGTTTCACATGAACCAGTAAGGATAGCAATAACTGTAGTAAGGCATATTGCAGCTCAAAAACATCTAATTTGCTATCCCTGCACTGCTAATTGGAGACCATCATTAGATACAGTGATCATACAGGATAGAAAAAAAGCTTAAAATTATTTTGAGAAGACTGAACTCCACTTCCACCCCCCACAAGGAAGTGGTTGCTGCAAAGATAACAAAAGCATATCCTTAGCATCACTAGCTATTCATACATCCCATTTGACTGGATTATCAAATCAAAGATTTCTGCTTCCTAGATGAAGCCTATGGCTAAAACAAGTAGAAGGAAAAGCATCCCATAACTGCAAGAGCTGATGAACTTTTCTTTCAAATGACAAAATGACAAGGAGAAAGGGGCAGCTCTCATCCAAAGCTGCTGCTGCTCAAACAATGTGAATACAAGGACAAAGCAGCAGCCATATCAATATAGTATCCTCCTTTAACTCTGTACCTTTTCTCCAACAGTGGCTAGCAGCAGACGCCAGAAAGAAGAATGTAGCAAGCACACAGTAACTATATCCTTGTAAAGCAATCTACATCATAAGGATTTGCGAGCCAAAGAGCATACACCTCACGGCTCCTATGAAGTATTCTCCCATGAAAGACAAATAATCTTTTGAGCTCAGTTCAAAACATCCCTGATATTAACTACTCTCAGTTAAATTATGACAGAAGTATTCTAAAGACAAAAGTACAACTTCAAATGCTTTCACGTTTTTCTAACAAACCCTCAGGAATTCTAACAAGCAGCTCAAATATTTTGGGCAATTTGCAGCTCATACTGCTTATGGTAATTTTGTGAAAGTGCCCCTCTCCCTACAGAAACAAAAAATAAAAATAAGCATTTGATTTCAGTTACTGCATTTTCTTTTCCATCAACTAATGTTGTACTAATATATCAACATCTAAATCACAGTTAGAAAATTGAGAACTAATTAGATTAAAGTTCTCTGCAGCTGCTGTTCCTGTCAGGTAGCTATGGTACATGAACTAAGTGTAATACCACCAATTCCATTTTGGACAGAAAAAAAGTGTGTCTTCCACACTAGAAAAATGCATGGATAATTGCTTATTTCATGTAATGAGTTCTAAAGTCAAAACGTGCCATATGTATTTTTTTATTTAAATCTCAATAATTATGCATCAAAACACAATTATTTTTCCTTATCTTCCAAAAGAATTTCAGAAATATGTCTTGAAGTTAACGCTCATCAATTTTGACTACATGGAAATGCTAAGACATGCTCCCACTAAATAGTTGTCTCCATCTTAAAATTCAGAGGACCAATAGAAGTTTTTCAATTCCTTAAAGTTGTCATTATGCAACAGGCACAGAGCATCCAAGCACAGGTTTCCAAGGCAGAGGAGATGGGAATACGGGGCTTACTATTGCTCTTCCTTTCAAATAATTTCTAGAATGAGAACAACGTAACTTTTTCTACTGAAGTTATTATCTACTTCAGTTGAAAGGTGTTACAAAGAAATGATGACCCATTACTTTGTTGCAAGTGTAACATCAAAAAATATTATGACAAACAGAAAAAAAGAAACACACACATACTAGTTAGTAGTGTACATTATATCCATAACCTCCCTTCATGCTTGGATCTTATAAAATAAAAATCACCTTATCTTCATTTAGATTTTCTCTCTGAAGTTGTTAAAATATGGTTGGTATTCACTTCATAGGAATTCTATATTTAAGGGCAAGAAGCTGAACAAAAATCTTGATGTGGGTTGTTTGTCCAAAGTATGTCTTGAGACTCAGCAGTCTGCGTACCCACTTCTAAATACTTAAGGTATTAAATTATCTACTGTTCTGCCTTAAAATCTTAGCTGTCACCATGTAAAAAAACTGTAAATATATTATGGCCGCTACTCAATACTGACCCTGCTGAGACTTGGCCTTTAACTCTTTTATATATACATCCACACATTTTAACAAATTAGAAAGGATATTTTGAAGTATTTTCTGATGTAGTACTTATTTAAGAAATATATTAGGTTCAACAGTACAACACAGCACACACTTGAGAAACAATACACACTAGATAAGCGGCTTTCAATAAAGCAAGCTGTAAAAATTAAATGTTGTCCTGTATCTTACAGCCTAGTGAAATGAGTCCAAAGGACAGATTTTACAGCTAAAATTTTTAGATATGCATTATAATAAGTAGCAGCTGTAGAGGATGCTCGAAAAGTAAGTAATAAAAGTTGTTTTCTATATGGTCAAGTCTTGCTCCTTTCGTCTGCCCCTACAGCTGTTCATTCCCCTTTTTCCTCCCACACAGTGTCTGTCTTTTCTTTCATCTGATATCAAACTAGATCCACTAGCTCTTCCTCCAGAGGTTTCTCTCTCAATAAAGTTCTTACCCTCATCAGTCAAGCAGCATGCTCCAATTTGCACACTAGATGAATAACTCCCATCTCAACTTTTATCAGGGCCGGAGTTCTTCTTCAGGGCCAGCAGTCTTCTCTGGGCCTGGAGAAGACTTCATAACTTCTACTATATCATGCATTTATTAAGGAAGGGGTAAAGAAAAGACTTAATTTCTGAAACTTGAGATTGCCAAAATGGCTAATAAGTTTATATACAGACTTTTAAAAAGTATGATTATTATCACACATATACACATGCAACAGACCCCTACAAGTGTGTATATATATTTGCATACAGACATAGCGCCATACTTAAGTACAGAACTTCGTCGTCATTATAGATTCTCTAGTGTTCGCACAGATAAAAGACTAACCAGCTGAAATTCTTAAAATTAAATCATGTTCTCCTGTGAAGCACAGCTTTGTATAAGCTAACTGCAAGAGTACAGGTTGCCCCAATTGAGTTAGCTACACAGCACTTTTACAGAGGATAATTTACAGAAGAAAAATACACGTACCACAAAACCAGACAGAACAAGATCTATTCTGATTTTTTTTTCTTCTGAGAAACCCTTGCTTCGATATTCATGTAAATCCTTTGTAATTACTGTCACCGCTACAATTGCCAAGTAACTGAGTACAGCGATTTACTAAACTGGAACACATTTCACTTGTTGTGAAGACTGACTAAAACCCAAAACAAAAGAAACTTTCACATAAAAGTTCAATGGAAACTACAGCAAGCTTTCTGATTTAATCTAACAGCTGTTCTTTAATCAGCTTTTCACTCTAAGAACTGTGTGATGTCAGCCAGAAAGTCACATGTCAAATTCCATTCCCACTGCACCTGGAATTTCAGTATTTCCGCAACACGTCAGAAGCTCCAAATCATTTCTTAAAATGAAGTGTCAAATGATTAAATACAATAGAATCTCTAAGTTGGTCCCTTCCCTATCAACTGCTGACACAAGTCATACTTGAAAATTTCTGTTACAGTTTTCATCACCTTCAATGACAAACTGAGAACATTGCAATGTCTTCTGACTCAACAGTAACTCTAATTAAACTCCCATCTTAGTTTCCAAGAATAAATCAGCTTGATAGACTTAAATAATAAGATTTGTGTTGTGGACAATTTTTTTCTGATAACATTACTGTGTAAATGAACTGCAAAAGAATTGTTAATAGTCAAAGAAATACATTTAGAAGACTTCAATGTGGCAAATGTATTATTTCAAAACAGCTGAAGTTTGCAATTTATTTTTTTTTAAGAGCAATATAAGGAGACACTTGCATTTCCTCTTGGTTGTAAATTTTTATTCAACTTTTCCCCTTAACTTAACTATATAATCTTTAATCATTCAGCCATAATTTGTTTAAAAGTACAGATGCAAAAGAAGCACTAATTAAATTGTTAGATAATCATTATGATTTCTCATTGTGGAAATGTATCGTCATTTCTGAGCAATGGTAACATGATAGCATCTCACAGGACTCCAGCTGATGCCAAGCCTGCTCTCATTTTCCCAGTCTCACTTACATAAATTATCCGCAGGCCCCTCTGACAGTCAGAGGATCTCAAGGTTTTTATGTTTGGAATTACTCCACTTTTGTCAGATCTTTACCAGTGAGGTCATAGTAAACGAATTGATGCCAAATTGCCACAGATCTCCAGAGCGTTTGTCACAAGTTATGGATTCTTGCTATCTAAAATCACCCATCTGCTCAAAGGCAGTACTCTGAACCCTGACTCCAAAAGGTTTACTGTCGACAACTTATGAGTGCCGAAACAAAATCTGAGACCGGTCACCTTAATTACAGCCTTCACATTAAGACAGTTTGTGCCTGTATTAGACATAGAGCCAACATGAATTTGAATTAGGGTGCCACTGTGGATTTTACTTTTTTTTTTTACTTAGATTCCTATTAGAAACTCCAAAATAAACTGAAACTAAGAAAACTCAGCCTCACACCCTGGCTAGCAATGCTCTCTGCCGAGTGACTTATAACTCCAGGAAGGGTACTTGGCCCTAATGCTTTTTTCTATCACTTCAGAAGTTAGAAGTTACAAGCTAGAACATCAAGCTCACAAATGTTCTAAATATATATTACAGAGGCAGTTCCGAAAGGATAATAATTTTTTCCATTCTCTACAGTACAGAAAGAACACGCTACTAAAGAAAGTGGTTGTGGAGTATCATGCACATTGGACTTGAAGCAAGCCTTGAAACATGATAGAACACACTTCAATGAGTTGCACTTTGGTCAGATGCCAGCACATAATAATTTCATATCAGAGCTAGCTCTACAATAAGATTAAATGCTACTCAGTACAAGAGGCATTAACTTCTAGTTCTCACAGCAGTATAAAGACCCTTTTTATGGTGATTTCTATAAACAAGATATTTTCTTTCATTCCTCAAAGCTTCTTGCATTTTCCAAACGATTGTAAAAAACATTTATTGAATCAATACATAGTAAAAAAATTGTTTACAAATCATAATGCAACATAAGTGTGCTATTCATTATTATGTGCCTAGAAATGTGATTCATCGTTGTTTAACATAAATAGCATGCTTGCTGCTATCATTCAAAAGGAAAACATGTTTTTAACTAGAAAAGTATAAAATAAAGGGTACGCATGCCAGATTACTCTTTCTCCCTCCCCCAAATATATGATAAATATTCCCTGAAGATAAACAACAGAAAAGTAAGAGGTAGCTTTAGCAACCACCTGGAATTACTTGGCTCCACATTTGGAGTGCCCTTCATGTCCCCTCAAGATTGCTTAATTGAAAATGTTTTACTGTATTTTGACACTACATACCATAAATTCCTGTGGAATTCAAAATGCTGTTTTAAAATTGAGGAAATATTATACAAGGCAGTTGCCGCAAACACGCAAAGATATTTTAGTGCAAACCTATATACAAGACACTATGCATAAAATTTTTCCATCCCTTCCTTATTGGTCCCTTTACTGTGTTCCCTAAATCCAACTCATTAGTGACACCTAGTGGTAAAACATCTTCCCTCACTAAAGGAAATGTACAAAAAGCCACAACTGCATCCCGCATTTGAGAGCAAGAGAGATTCCCGGTGATTTTAAGAGAATGCTAACACTGGAATAGCTCAGCCAATCGATACCCGAGTCTCAGAGCACTGGTGAATGCATTGAGAACACCCGCAGCATGCCCACCTTTCTTCAATAAACAGCTCCAGGGAGAATTCTGAAGAATCTTTTACAAGTGAACAAACTAAGAGAAAATCTAGCCTTCTGTCCTTCTGATACTTACAGGAGGCAGCATGAACAAAGCCCAGCTGTCAGTCACATCCTGAGCCTGGACTACTGAGTTAGCACCCAGGAAAAACAATTTCTATTGAATACTTCAAAAGTTAGTTAAAAAGCATTTATACTTGCATAGTCATTTTGCACTACAAAATAGGTTAAAAAGAAAAAAAAAACCAAAACCATAAGCAGTCTCTGAGCAGAGCACCAGGAAAGCCTAGTTTTCTGCATTTCCTACTTTAAATGCAATAGCTCACATCACCTTTTTCTCCACAACTTCTACATACAGTCACCATTTCTATTTTGGATATCTCTCACACCACCTCCTCTCTCTGTGCCTCTCCTTTCTCAGAGCCAGTTAAAACCTTCCCAGCAATACAGGCAAGGTTTTTTTCATAAGAACAGAACAATTTTCAAGGTAAGATGTTAATTTAATGATTTTCACTGATCCAAGTAACCTGTTTGTATCTGAAGAGGGCTAACAAAAGACACTCTCTTCATCCTCTGGAGAGGGAGGACTCCTTCTGTTTCTATGCAGCGAGACCAGCAAGGCTGCAGTACACAGCAGAGACCTGAAAACTAAGAAAGCACTGCCTTGCCCTGCCCCCCCCCTCCCTTATTTAGGGATGGGTAGGTGTTGAGAGAGAAAGGAGACAGTTGAATTTCGCATTGATGTTTTCTCTGTGAGAGCAGTGTGTTTCCCTTGTCATGCTTTTATCACCTATTTCAGCAATGGGGAAGAACATAGGCATCAGGCAGAAAATGTACAGTTATCTGTTACTGTTCATATAATTGTAGCTCCCCATAAAAATCACCTATTGTGGTTATACATTGAACTGGTATCATGCCACAACATCTAGCCTGTATCTCCAAGCTCCATATATCATCTCTGTAACACCTCTTTCCTCCTTTCACAGCTGCAATCCCTCACAAGTTCCTGCCTCTTTATTATTAGGGAGCAGAACAGGGTGGGTGTTTATGTAGGAGTTGTGTTTAGCAACTTGGATCTCTTAACCACCAGGCAAGACTGACAGATTACCTTGGCATACAGATAGCTCTGAAAAGCATCTTGCCCTGGACCGTATGTTATAAAATTTGCAATAGAAACTCAGCTTCTTTTAAGCTTTTCTCTCTACCAAATAGTTGGAATTCCCCAATTTTAAAAATTTTACTGAAGAATGAGCAGATCTATTAGGAATCTACTAAAGGTAGATTATTAAAGGTAGATTGAGAAGAAAGAGGAAAGATGCTAAAATACACAGTATTTATTCCACCTCTGTCTACTACGTGACTGTGTGAGAAGTTTGACAAAACTCATGTTCACTGAGGTGAAAAACTATCACTAAGATACAAGAACCAAAATCTTGGTTCCCATCTGCAGATATCCCTCTCTTCCCCTGCCTACCCATTGTCATTCCTGCTGTCACTGCCTTTAAGTCCTGTATTTCATCCTCCCTCTCCATGCTAAAAGGGTAAGGACAAAACAGAAGAGTATCCCTCCTCTCAGTTACTTTATCAAATTACCACAGATTAAGAAATTACCCAGTAGTTGGTAAACCACAGTAACTGACCATAATCAACCTCTTAGACATTCACAGCTGTGAAGTAAAAACAAATCAGCTTAAATCTCTACAATTCAGCCTCTGGCCTGGACAGGCGCACACTCTCCTGGGTTGAAAACTGGTTGGATGTCCGGACCCAGAGAGTGGTGGTAAATGGAGTTAACTCCAGCTGGAGGCCAGTTACAAGTAGGGTTCCTCAGGGCTCGGTACTGGGTCCAGCCCTGTTCAATGTCTTTATCAATGACCTGGATGAAGGCATTGAGTGCACCCTTAGCAAGTTTGCGGATGACACTAAGCTGAGTGGAAGCGTGGATCTGCTGGAGGGTAGGGAGGCTCTTCAAAGGGATCTGAACAGGCTGGACTGCTGGGCTGAGACCAATGTCATGAGGTTCAACAAGGCCAAATGCCAGGTCCTGCACTTGGGGCACAACAACCCTATGCAGTGCTACAGACTGGGGGAAGAGTGGCTGGAGAGCTGTACGGAGGAGAAGGACCTGGGGGTAATGGTTGACAGCCGACGGAACATGAGCCAGCAGTGTGCCCAGGTGGCCAAGAAGGCCAATGGCATCTTGGCTTGTATCAGAAACGGTGTGACCAGCAGGTCCAGGAAGGTTATTCTCCCTCTCTACTCAGCACTGGTGGGACCGCACCTTGAGTACTGTGTTCCGTTCTGGGGCCCTCACCACAAGAAGGATGTTGAGGCTCTGGAGCGTGTCCAGAGAAGAGCAACAAAGCTGGTGAGGGGGCTGGAGAACAAGTCTTATGAGAAGCGGCTGAGAGAGCTGGGGTTGTTTAGCCTGGAGAAGAGGAGGCTGAGGGCAGACCTAATTGCTCTCTACAGCTACCTGAGAGGAGGTTGTGGAGAGGAGGGAGCTGGTCTTTTCTCCCAAGTGACAGGGGACAGGACAAGAGGGGATGGCCTGAAGCTCCACCAGGGGAGGTTCAGGCTTGACATCAGGAAAAAATTCTTCACAGAAAGAGTCATTGGGCACTGGAATAGGCTGCCCAGGGAGGTGGTTGAGTCACCTTCCCTGGAGGTGTTTAAGGGACAGGTGGACGGGGTGCTGAGGGGCATGGTTGGACTCGATGACCCATTGGGTCCCTTCCAACCTAGCGATTCTATCATTCTATCATTCATTCCACCAAGCTGTTGAGTTCTCTCCTCTTATGTCCAGCACTATTACAGAGCTGGTGCCCCAAAAGCCCTACACAACCTAAGTACTTCTGAGACTGGCCTTTTCATGTGTTGAACCTGCAGAGAATGTAGCTCCCTGTGTACCTTGGTTATCTTGAGCACTGATGGAGCAAAAAAAGGGGCAGCTGACTGCCAAATAACTGTCCCCTCTTAGAGGGACATTCCTTTTAGAACCACGCACTTCACCATCAAACAGTAGGGACTATTAATAAAACCCAAAGATTGATACAAATAGCTTTACAATGAATGACAACAACACTGTAATATTTTGGTTTATAATCAGTGCAACCCCTTTGGGTTTAACCCCTCTGTTAAAGAAACAAAAGTTAATTTGAGAAGGGGGGAGCAAAGAATAAAAAACAAACAAAAGTCAAAAACAAACCTACCCTCCCTGCACGCACATGCAACTCAAAGCCTTGCAAGCCAACAAATAAACTTTCAATTTATTAGGGAAAAAAAAACCCCAAACATATGGAGATAAATCACAAACATTTTAAAATTGATAGCACCTTGTTATCAGTCCATGGTTTAAGTTTGACAGATAAATACTTCAGAAAGCCTCTTAGGAGAAAAACCATACTACCTGTCAGAACACAAATGGGTTGCCAAATGCCTCACCAGCCTACTAGAAACACAGCTTTTAACAGCAAAAAGATCTCCACACATGGCATACATTAAATCCATTAACCAAAAAGAATAACTTGTTCCAGCAAATACACATTTTCACCGATACAGATGCATTTGCATTGCTGTATCTACCTTTTTTTTTTTTCCTGAAGCAAGTTTTCCATAAAAGACATTCATTCCTGGCCAAGAGACACTTTGGCAAAGCTTTCAAGCACAGACAAAGATTTCTGGCAACAATGCACTATTTGTTAGAAATAATCGATATAGTACGTTAACAGAAGTAAAAAATGTTAGATGCAGTGATCAACAGAATCTTTCCTGGTCTCTCAAGTGGTGTGCTCTTAATTCAACATTTTCCCTCAACTCTCAGATTACTTCTGAGCTAGAGCAAAAAGCAAATTTCCTTTCTGGACTACATAATTCCAAAGAGTTTTTGCTTTTTGTCCTACTGGCTAAAAAGGCAGGGATGATGCTTATGATTTGAGGATGACAGAAGAAAATAAGCAGGTCTCCTGTTTTGTAGATAGTACATTTTATTTCACTTTCAAGCACGAAAACTTGGCTAGCAATAATTACGAGGCTTTGGAGTTTCAGTATAACCATGTCTAATTTTAGCACTGGAAATTTTAAAAAGCCTCTGAAGTTTCGCAGTTGAATCTCAAGTTCTATAACATACATTAATATGCATGAAATATTTCAGAAACAATTGTCTCAAAATGTACCCTGAAATCTAGGTTCATTATAGTGTTAGCTGGGAGTTCAAATTTCCCATCCTCAAAGAAAGATTTATTCAGGATAAAGTAACATCATACTCTCTTTGGTGACATAATGGACTTGGAATTTAAAAACAGCCGATGCCATCACAGATTCAAAACTGCAGCTCAAGACATGTAAATTTGGTCTCACTGCACTTTGATTGTGCTGTACGGTACCGAGTTATTCAAATACATAAAGTTGTCTTTACACCTCATTACCCTTGTGAGGGCAGTATTTTGTGTCTCAAAGCATCCTTTAAAGTAAAGTTTGAAATTCAAGAGGTGCATTCAATTATAGTTTTTAATTATTCTTTCTACCTCCAATAAAGAAGAGTTAAAAACCCCAACTTCAAGCTTCAGCCAATATGTTTGTATTGGCTGTTCATTATTCTGGAAGAACACACTGTTTAAAAGATGGTTACTGGCTGAGCTGAAGTAATGAAGACTGATTACATGTCATCACTTGGCCACCATCCATTTGAAAGATATTGAAAAAAGTGACTCAGCCTAACACATCCCGAGGAGTTGGTAGTCAAGTTTAAGAGGCTTCAGATCAGCAAATGTGTGGGTGTAATATACTTCCTAATGGAAATAATCACTATGTTGACACATTTCTTTCATTCTTCAAGGAGCGAATCCTTGTTTTGAAACCTAGAAGATGTTATACTGAAACTTAAGGCAATAAAATACAATCCTAGCATTTATGTCTGAAAAATTATCCTTTAAGATGGCAATGTGAAAGAGTAAATATTTGAGCGTTTAAAGGCAAAGCTGCAGAAAAAATCAGATCTCTATGCTTAAAGCTGCTACTGAACATATGGGCGCCAGACAAAAGGGTTACAGCAATCGCCATTTGTTTCAACACTGAGTTTACGCTGGACCGCAGTGACACAGAATTTTCTTTTTACAGCAGTGCACAAGTCTACAATTTGCTCAACTGCTTTACAATAGAAAAAAGGAAAAGGTGCTGTTTGTCAGTATCAATACTTACATTCAACATCAACAAGCTGTGCAGATTTAACTTAACTTTTAATCAGCAAGTAACCTGCCTTTCATGCTACACTGCTATTGCTTCAAACACTACCTTCGTTGTTGTTGTAGCACTGTATCAATATAATATGGATTTTTCCCAGTTAATCAAATCTTAAACTGTCCATATGTGTGTATCTGAAGGAAGCCATACTGGCGAGCTGTAGTGCAAAACATCTAGTGATGAAAGAGCAGCCTCAAGTGCTGTTATTTCCCAGGCTCACTACCTTATACTCTACTTACAAGAAAGGCGATAAGGAATAAGTACATACTATCGCAGCAATCATTCAACACCAACAGCAGCAAGCACTAGCTGAGGATTGACTAGCATAATTCTACATGGCAAGATCTAGACCTCTAAACAGATGGACATTATCACCCATTATCCAGATACTAGAACTTTCATTTTAATTTGAAGTCATAATATTAACAGAATTTCACTCTTAGACTGGTAGAGCCTGTGGACACTTTAAGAAAAAGCCAAGTTAACAAAAGAAACATAAAAGGAAAAAAAAAATATGAGGGAAAAAAGAAAGAGTAAAACTGAAAATTCACAAGATATGTGAACCAACTACAGTAGTAACACTGAGAACTGCAATACACACAAAAATTTAATAAATGCTATTTTCTAGTTTAACATCTCAATGTGACATTTTAATTTTCTACTGACAAGTAACCTAAACACTGTCACCCCCAACAGTGGTATCAATGTGATCTGGTTTTCACTGCTTAGAAGAGACATTCAACAGCTAAAATGAGATTCAGGGCTTATTTGGTACAGCCTCCAACACATCCCATCTCCAACTTGAATACAGCACAGCTGGAAATCTCTGCCTGTTTTAGGACAATATCAAGCAGCATAAATCTAGTCTGTCTAAGCTATAAACAGTCAATATCTCACTTTTTTAAAAGCCTGACCATCCCCTTCATAATGTATTTTGCTTGAGTGCTAAAATTTTATTGTGTCATTTTCAACGTGAGTCCTGTCGATATCTCTTCCCAAATCTCTTACATTCCAACCTAAATTAAGATTTCTTTGCAAATGCTAAAGGTTAAAAGTGCATTATGAAGCTCACAACTCCTCATGAAATATTAATATCTACCTTTCCAAGTTTTTTTTCAAAGAAAAGGACAGTATATTCAAATTTAATTATGTGTAAGGTAATTATACCTTTGCTCATTTTTCATATATCAAACTAGCTCCCAGTTTTTACTATATAGCCAAAAAAATAGTAATAGATAAATATATATGAAATCCTGGACATTTAAAAAATAAAAATTCAATTCTTTCCCCTTGAACTAGCTTGCCTTTTTAAATTTTGTTTAACAAATTAAAGAAATAGCTTCCCCAAATTCTAAAATTGCAGTGATTTTGAGAAAGCTAACGCCAGTTCCGCTCACATTTTATTGGCTCTTTTAAAATCCAGGTAGTAGGACTGTGAACTTAAGATATGTGAGAACCACAAACTGGAAACTAAGCTTCAAAATTTGAATCCTAAGGAGGAAAAAAAATATATAATTTCTAATCTCCACCCCTCAGATGCAGCTAAAAGTTACATTGGCATCATCCAAAACCCAGACAGTATACAGGAAGATCTGAAAGTCTTAAAAATCAAATTTATACAAATCAGCATAACAGATTTGATAAGACTATTAACAACAATGAAGCAAAAAGACACAGATTGTTTAGGAACTGTAGGCAAAAGAAGTTACTTGGTCATATTATGAAATTAAATGCTTCATTTGATATCCACAATGTAGTAGAAAAATGTCTGGTAAAAGTTCTGTAGTGATAAAGGTGGAAAGGTGGTTGGGAAGACAAACCAAGGAAATCACACAGAACAGGGTACAGCTCTACTGTAAATTGAAGCTTAACAAATCAGAAAGAAAAAAACTAACCAAACTAACACTTTAAATTTAAATAATTTTCAAGTACCTCCCCCCCAAAAATCTACATTTTTTTCTAAATGGAGTAGAAAACACAAAGCAAAATAAATTATTTTTTCCACATAAGCAAAAGGAGCTTTTACTTTCTAAAACTCATTAGAAAAATCCAGCAAGTTTAGGTCTACCAATGTTTTTTAAACACAATGGTACAGATGCAACCTCCAGTTTAGGAGGGAGGAATCAGTGAATTGCCAGCTCTTAGAAACAAGGAAAAGAGCATTTGCCATTCTTCCATTTTCAGAACTGCTAACAGAACACTGAGCTTACTTGATCATTAGTTGACTCATTATAACATTTCTTATTACAGAGAAATATAAGAAAATTATCAGAAAAAGCCTTGCTGTTGTTCTGGTTTGAGCTCAAGTAGAACCAGTTTCTTAAGTTTTCAGCTAAGCCTCGTCTAAGTAATGAACACTGCTTGAGTAATCTCAAGGAATATATTAGCCAACACATACCCAGTGACAAGTACTGGACAAGCTCTCCAAACAAAAAAATGACTAAAAAATTAGGTTCAAGAGTATTAGAGCCTGCAAGACAGTTTCCTCCATTTCCAGTACTACTGACTCGCTCAGATCTTAAATGAGTTTAAGTATTTCCTCAAATTATTCACCTGGCCAGAGCATTTCTGGTATCTCCTTGCTCTCTTAAGAAAGCAAGACAACCTATATAGAACATGATGGACGGAGAAAAAGAAATAACTTGTTAGAAAGCTGTACTGTTACATGCTCTTTGTTTATTTTATTATGTTATCTCTTCATTATTAACTTAAGTTTTATGATCCAAATCAGACCTGCATTTCACAATATTCTGGAAGCAGGTCATGACAAAAGTAAAAGACATTGAAACGATGACTATACTTACCAGTACAGAAAAACTACCATTAAAAAAACCCAAATCACAATTATGGAAAAACATAAAAAAATAATTTAGGTATAAACTTAACTATACAGTATACATTGTAAAAATATATTTTATAGATGGCCTGCAACCTGTAACATGCCACTAGAGGGCAAGTTTGTATAGAATTAGCTACATGTTTTATTCACAGCATGTTTGAAAATTGCAAGTGCATAGGAAAGAAACAATCATGAAAAAACAGTGAAGGAGGGGGTAAAAAGAAGGAAGAGTATAAGTCTTCTGTATAGACCATATTATATATTAGTCAAAAAGGATGAATGAGCCTTAGTTTTGTTTCCATATCTGCTACATAAACAATCAAATTGTCCTGAATTTATTGCTCACAGGGAAGAACTTGTTTCTTATTTGGTCACAAACACCAGCATAGGCTGTAGCAACCATGAGAATCCATGATCTGGAGGAAGGCTGAGAAGCGAAGCAGCAGAGTTAGGTCTTGGGAAAGCAGACTTCAGTTTATGCAAGGAGTTCCTAGTTAGGATTCCTTGGAAAGCAACCACAAAGAGGTTAAGGGTAAACAACACATCTATAAGAGGAGGATGAAGAAGCTAGGTTCATTCAGTTTCCAATAAATTGATTTCATAACAATCTGTAACTACATAAGAGTTAAAAGAATAACTTCACAGTGTTAGATAATATATTAAAGCATCAAGAGCCACCGACTGCAGCTTGAGGTTCAGGCTGAACATCACGGGGAGAAAAAAAAATCACTACAATGTTTCATAGAATCATAGAATCACTAGGTTGGAAGGAACCCACTGGGTCATCGAGTCCAGCCATGCCCCTCAGCACCCCATCCACCCGTCCCTTTAAACACCTCCAGGGAAGGTGACTCAACCACCTCCCTGGGCAGCCTGTTCCAGTGCCCAATGACTCTTTCTGTGAAGAATTTTTTCCTGATGTCAAGCCTGAACCTCCCCTGGTGGAGCTTGAGGCCATTCCCTCTTGTCCTGTCCCCTGTCACTTGGGAGAAAAGGCCAGCTCCCTCCTCTCCACAACCTCCTTTCAGGTACTTGTAGAGAGCAACAAGGTCTCCCCTCAGCCTCCTCTTCTCCAGGCTAAACAACCCCAGCTCTCTCAGACGCTTCTCATAAGACTTGTTCTCCAGCCCCCTCACCAGCTTCTTCTCTGGACACGCTCCAGAGCCTCAACATCCTTCTTGTGGTGAGGGCCCCAGAACGGAACACAGTACTCAAGGTGCGGTCCCACCAGTGCTGAGTAGAGAGGGAGAATAACCTTCCTGGACCTGCTGGTCACACCGTTTCTGATACAAGCCAAGATGCCATTGGCCTTCTTGGCCACCTGGGCACACTGCTGGCTCATGTTCCGTCGGCTGTCAACCATTACCCCCAGGTCCTTCTCCTCCGTACAGCTCTCCAGCCACTCTTCCCCCAGTCTGTAGCACTGCATAGGGTTGTTGTGCCCCAAGTGCAGGACCTGGCATTTGGCCTTGTTGAACCTCATGACATTGGTCTCAGCCCAGCAGTCCAGCCTGTTCAGATCCCTTTGAAGAGCCTCCCTACCCTCCAGCGGATCCACGCTTCCACTCAGCTTAGTGTCATCTGCAAACTTGCTAAGGGTGCACTCAATGCCTTCATCCAGGTCATTGATAAAGACATTGAACAGGGCTGGACCCAGTACCGAGCCCTGAGGAACCCTACTTGTAACTGGCCTCCAGCTGGAGTTAACTCCATTTACCACCACTCTCTGGGCCCGGCCATCCAACCAGTTTTCAACTCAGGAGAGTGTGCGCCCATCCAGGCCAGAGGCTGACAGTTTCTGAAGCAGAATGCTGTGAGAAACTGTGTCAAAGGCTTTACTAAAGTCCAAGAAGACTACATCCACAGCCTTTCCCCCATCCAGTAGTCAAGTCATTTTGTCATAGAAGGCGATCAGGTTAGTTTGGCAAAATCTGCCTTTTGTAAACCCATGCTGACTGGGCCTGATCACCCAGTTCTCTTGCATGTGCTTCATGATAGCACTCAAGATTACCTGTTCCATGACTTTCCCCGGCACTGAGGTCAGACTGACAGGCCTGTAGTTCCCCGGATCCTCCCTGCAACCCTTCTTGTAGATGGGCACAACATTAGCCAGCCTCCAGTCTAGTGAATCATTCAAGGTGAATAAAAAAAGCTCTCTGCATTTTGCCTAATTTTGATTAATTGCTACACCCAACCAAAACTGATATGGGGGCATCACAATACACTAGTAGAAAGCTTTGGCATTAATTTTAGAGGCATAAAAAGGAAATGCAGATTTGAATTTACAAATACACATATTAATAGTACTTTAGTCAATTTGTCTGGATCCACTACTGATTTGAAGTCACATATTCAGTACTTCAAATCTATAGGTATGGTAAGCCTAGCCCACCTTATCTTGCACATTGATGTACAGCGTTTTAAAAAGTACAACCTAAACCTAAAATATCATCCAAGTTACTTAAAAAACATTCAACTGTCACTTTCTTCACTGATTGACCCTGTAGTCAAAAGAGAATGTCATATATGACACTGTTGGATCAGGCATCCAAAGAAGAGCTTCTGTAGTTGACTTCCCCCAAAGACAGACATCTAATTCCTGTACTAATGTAAGGGTGGTACAGAAAAGGAGCAGGAATCAGACAAGTGTGCTAAGAACCAGTAGTGGCAGCACTGTATGGGCTGGAAACAACCTCAAAGAGCCTGAGTAGTCTGTATTGCTTTTTAATCACCTAATGCTTCACTACTTCAGATCAATATAATGCACTTGTTATGTATTTGAAGTCATCCATAAAAAGACAGCTGAAATTACTGCTTGATATGTTCTTCCCAATTCCTCATAGTAACGTTTCAAATTGAGAAGTCCAGGACAGTCAGTTGACTATTTGAATTACAAGAAGCTATTCTATTTACAGGAAACATTACAACATCCTCAAGAATAGAGCTCTTCACTATGTAATTACACATTCTTCCCTATTCACTCAGCTCTTTCAGTTTCGGTCTGCCACACCATTCTCCATAATTTGGGCTTGATCTTTTGTTGCCAGCCTATACAGAACTTTCAACTTCATTTTAAAATAAAAACAAATCCTGTCTTTTAAATCAGTTCTTTCTATAGCTTACAACAGCCTCGTGTTTTGATATTACAGAAACATGCAAATAAGCATAAAAGCTCTTAACAGAAATATAGCAAATATATCCTAAAAGTTAACCCTGCACAATTTCCTCATGGTTAAGTCAGGTAACAAAACAGTGACAGAGTAGAAATGAAACACTTCGCTTACCTGTAATACATATGTAAACCTTTCCAAACAAAAATATCACATAAGAAACAAAGTGTATTTAAGTGAACAATGAATTTGGCTTGTAGGGTAAATCTCAACCAACTGAAATATAAACAGAAACCTTACCTCATCAGAGGAGAGAAGGTAAATAGGTGTTAACATAGGAGTTCCACTTAATTCACAATTCAGGCCAAGTGATATCAGGATCTCCTTGAGAACTTCGTATCTCTTGGCATTGCTTATCTTAAGCAAATTAAAATCCTCTTCAGTTTGGACATCCATTGAATTGATATCCAATTCCAAGCGTGCCTGGCAGAATATGTGCAAAGGGAATAAAAAACCCACATTTTAGCATGGCAGAGAATGATAAACACAACAGTTCCAAAAGCTGCATTGTCCTGCCTGTGGTTCCTGAATTATCCATTGTTATTTGTGCAATTTAAAAGTTTCTTGTGTTTTCATCTTACCTACATAGCCTTTATATCCTAATAAAGTAGGGAATGCTTATGTATCTAAAGTTACCAATTCAGTGATCACAGTTGCCAGTACACTAGATTTTTTCCCCGAAACCTACACAAAACACCCCTTCATAACAAACCAGTCTTCTCCTGAAGGAGTTTAAACTCGTATTTACTAAGTTAAACTTCTCCTTCTGCTTTTCATGTCTGCTAGCAACCTAGAACCAATGACACTATTGGTCATATTCTGGCTTGTACAAGAGCAGAATCACTTTAAAACTGAAAGAGATTTATCAGAGGTTGCACAAGATATGTAGAACTTGGAGCAAGTCCTTACCGTGTTAAGTCGCAATCAGTGCAAATAACTAAATGCTTATGTCTGAAAGAGAAATAAGAACCCCAGAACATCACTTCATAGAGAATCACTTCTCCGGACTGAAGTAGATGCTTAAAAGGAGAAATGAAATGCAGAAGAAAAAAACCTTCTAAACCTCCTTTTTTGTTTTTGTTTGATTGGTTTTGGTGGGGTTTTCTGGGTTTGTTTTTTTTTGTGCTTGGTGTTTTGGGGTATTTTTGTTTATTTTGTTTGTCTTTTAAATAAGTGTTCCAAGTTATGTAGAAGCCTTTGTAACCCACCATATGCATATTCATTTAAGGAAAATCCCAAGCCATCATCTTTGTTCATTTCTCCAATTTTGCATATTTTAATGATGTTCTTTGTCTTTCATATATGCTCTACTCTATTGAAATTCAGGGAGATATGCTGAAAAGGCGGGTGGAACAGAAGAGTACAGAAAAAAGGGAAAAACCTCTGTGACAGAATACTTAATGGCTGATGTCACTGTCAGCCCCCTGAAGAGAAAACAATAAGGCTTTTTGAATCCAGACTGGAAGTAATTTAAAATTATAAAATGACACACTAATCCTTTTAATCTGATTTTTGAAGCTATACCGTAATGCCCTTATACTGGAGAAAACCTCTGCAGTATTAAGTTTTACTACAGCAGAAGGGTCAATTTAAACGGTACAGCAAAGCAGGTTTCACCATGAACTTGCAGAAATGGATAGCAAGAGTATCTAATCAATTTTCTAGTACAAGCATACAGCACACGGGTGGCAAAGCTTCCTACATAAAGCTATAAACATGCTACTACATGTAACAGTTTCCAAAAACCTAACAGATTTAATGTGTTAAACTGATAGGAGACAAAAACACTTCTTAGAAACCCAGTAACTATTTCTGAATTACACAAGTGCTAGACAAGTGTATGCTACCTCATACATGAACATTTAAATTTGAGTGCTATGGGCTCCTGAGAAAGTTGTCCTACAATTAAAATATTGGTCAAAATAGGTCACAGAATCTTTCCTAGCATTTGTTCAGCTACATCTCCATTATATTCCTCATCTACTTAAATTCTGGTAAATAAGCCTTGCCCTGCTTTTTACAATGTGCTGCTTGAAAGCAAAGACAGAATAAAGGAAGTGATATAATTGTGAATAGCCATGCTGAAAAAAAATATATATATCTTTACATCTGTTCCTCCTGAGGCAAACCCTGAATGTGCAAGCTGCCTTCAGGCTCATTTTACAAGTTTTACTATGAAATGGCTGAAATTTGTCTAGACTTAACGGCACAGATTACACACTCATTAGATGCATTATTTTCTAAACCTTTTATGAATGTTTCTATCACTCAAAACCTTAGCCAGGTATCTGTGACTATTTAAATAACCAGTGACCAACATTTACCTTTAATACAGCCATGGAAGCTTCTTCACCCATAATCCAGGAAGATAGAGAGTAACAATAACAAAAAAGATTATGAACAATTGAACTTATATGTTGTTTAACTTCTTGAGGAGGGGTGGGTTTTGTTCAGTTTTTTGGGTTATTTTAACAGAGATCACAACACCATAACACTGGAGATGTACCTACTTGCTGGGATATTATTAAGCAGAATGAATAAGACTTTGGCTCTTTCTAGACTGCCCTACGTCTGTCCCCCAGGTGCTCTGAGCTATTTGTCAAGTGCAGAATGTCAAACATTTAAAAGTTTAAAGCCTGAAGGAAGACTCAGGAAACAAAAAAAGCAAGTTTCCAGCAGACTAGATTCTCTCCCCCACTGAAAACATAAAAAAAAATAAAACAGGAGCATTTATTACAGTCTGAAAACATGTCAAGCTTACAAAAAAACACACACCCCAAGTTTTAGAATATTAATGTTGATAGAAATTAGAAAAAAAATGTCAGCATCATGAACCTAACAACCATCTAGAAATTAGCCTTAATCAACATCCTGCTGAAGAAAACATAAAATATATAAACCATAAATTTTACTGACAACACTTTGATACAAATAGAATATAACTGAGAAAATGGTTGCAATACTACTAAAAAAAGAATCAACAGACCTAAATCAACAACGGCATTTCAGTACCATCAGACACTAACCTTTATTGTGTAGTTACTTGCTCAGGCAAGAATTATACAGTATTTTTTCTAGACATGACATGTAACAAGTAAGAGAGGCTGGGACTCTCTCATTCACTAGTCAGATTTCATAAGTGCTGGCTACCCTAACCTTAAACCTTAAGAAAAGATGTCTTTCAAGTTTCTTGCAAGGTTTATTTTAAATCCTCTCCTGATTCTCTGCTTCATCATAGTTCATATTCTTTTTTGTCTTGCCAATACAAACTTTCACCTGGAGGCCACCAACTACTCTGCTGCTCTTGTTCCCACCTCCCAAACCCTCCAAAATGCACAGGTGCATCACTGCAAAACTTCTAGCAGGCAGATAAGGATAGCTCTGCTCTTGAAGATGCTTGCTTACTAGGCACGTTTACTCTCTACCACCCATTGTGATCTTGCACGAACCACATGCGCATGGCTACATAGTGAAAACAGGGAAATGGAAAAGCAGTGACAATTCTCTAGCATTCTCTAAGCCTCCTGAGGATTAAGTGAAAACGATTCTGTACTCAGAATCATTGCACATTCACCAAGACACCCATCGATAATCCCCCCCCGACAAAATTCTCAAAGAACATGCAATGGGAACAAGTGAACTTTTTTAGCACACCACAGTCATGTAGTAATGAGCAAATCAATGCTTCTGCATACACAGTACCTGAGAAAGAACAGCTTCTCCTCCGTTGTCTCCATAAGTCAGATGAACAATAACTATATCTTTATCAGCGTTATTTAATCGACTCAATGTCTTCACTTTGCTGATATCTTCCTTCCTCACTTCCTCAAAAATACAGCCACTGACCAAAAGATTTAACTTAATTTCAGTGCTGTCCATTTTAGAGACCACTAATTCATGAACAGCGTTCCTCAGTTTGCTTTTTCTCCTTATTTGTATGCCATCAAACGTAAAAGAGGAAGAAAACCCTAGAATCTTTCCACCTTTACATAAAAACTTCATAAATTGCTTGTGGTTCTCCTCAGAAATAGGCTCCTCTGTGGCAATGATCAACAGCAGTGAATTATCAATCCATGGAGCTTTCAGAACTTGTTCCTCGTGCAGCTGGTAGATGGTGTAGCTGTCTGCATCAATGCATTCCTGAAGGATGGATTTTACCTGCTGAAATTCCTCTTTTGCAGTTTCAGAGCCAAGATAAATCAATACATTAGGGGGCTTTCCAGCAAGGTTTACTCTCTTTATTTTTTTGGTTAGACAGTCATCATCCTTCTCTTCCTGCTTGCTATCACAATCATCAGAAAGTTCTGGAATGTTTTCTGCAGAGGCAAATCTGACAGATTCAATAGTACTGTTTTCAAGTTGCAGGCATTCATGACAACTGGAAAGATGCAAGTGATGATGTTCTCCAGAACCTGCCTCTTTGTCAGATAAACTGTTGGATTCATCTTCGTGCTCACTTTCTTTCTCTAGCTTGGATTTTTCTTCATCACCTTGTCCTACAGACTCAGCTACTCCTAATCTTGATTTAACAGTAGTCCCAGAAGTTGCAGCAGGAGTTACTTCGTCCATTTCTTTGTCACTTACACTTTGCTCTTTTACAGATGGTGCCACCTGCGCCAACTCCTTCAGAGTAGATTCCTGCAAATGGACAGCTGGAAGAGTTAAAGAACAACAAAAAGAAATTATAAAAACACTACAAGAGTTATGATGAATATCACTACCGCAGCAGGACTTACATTTAATTTCAGCACAAACCATCTATAATAGCAAGAACATAACTTGTTAACATATCAAATCCTACACCTTCCCACCTAGAACACAATAAATTTGCACTCATAACACAAGTCATTTACAAGTCAATGACTCTTTGTTTCAGGGAAATCTGACTGAGAGCCCAACATTTGATATTTACAGGACACATTCAAACAAGCTAACATTTATTGTGAGTGAAAAAATACGTGCGCAAAAGTAAAGCATGATTGCTACTGTACACAATGCAGATGTGTTCTAAATAGAACAACAGCCTGTGGGTCAGAAAGTGAAGTTGTTCTCATAAATGCATCACCTTGTCAGATTGTTATTTTGCCCGTCCCTCTGTCCCCAGCAAAGGACAAAGAGAAGCATAGTACCTTTGGAAAAAACACTAGTTTCTTAAGGAAAGCAAGTGGAAAACTGTTTTCTGCTATTTTGAAACAAACTATTTTGAAATCGGCTAATAAAGTGATGATATTAGGCAAGACGGAGACACTGAACCATGTCTCTTGCATTGCTGAAGGCTGCAGATAGTAAAAGTCTGGCACAAGTAAAAGGGAGTAAAAAAATATGTGAACTGCTTTCAGTCTGTAGAAAGGCAGACATACCCAGACTTGGGAGCTAAGAATCCAAGAGAAAACTTCAAGCAGGAAGAATTGTTAAACCTTTCCTTTTCTCCTTCCAAAACGGATTGAAATGCAAAGTTAAAAAATTCTGGGAAATGCAAGTGAGAAAAGAAGGGCAAAGATGATTATTGTCACCATGAAACTTGCAGAGCAAACTAAGACAGGACAGGAAAAAATGCTCCACACAAGGTAATTTTTTTCACCTGCTAAGCCATGAAAATACTCCAAATCAAAGTCTGCAATTCTTTTCTGAATCCCTCTTCACTCCTTTAAGGCCAAATAAACTTAATATGGTTTTGTTCCTGATTCTCAAAGAAATTAACTGAGAAACTTGATTAACAAAAGAGTCAACTAGCACACAATACACCAGATCCAAGTTCAATCACTTTCTTCGCTTAACAAAACTAGCATTCACTTGAAACTCTATTCCCTTTGCCTAGTTTGGGGCAGAAATTTGAAGCAAGATTTTTTTCACATCCCAAGAGAATTTCACAGCTACCAGCCTCTATGCTATTCCACCAACAGCCACCATCAGCCTGTTCTCCTGGAGCAGTTCGAGCATGCAAACAGTACCTGAAGCAAAACAAGCCAGAAAACATTCATAAAAGTACCTGACTGCGCTCTCTCAGCTTCCATTCTCTCCTTGCATGGATATTTTTGCAGAACAGCACCGAGAGAGAGTTTCACATCAGATACATTTTTGAGGATATTCCTACCCTCTTGCACCCTTCCTAGCTGTTCACAATTTTGTCATTCCCCAACTTCTGTCAATGCACTGGAATCTACATAAAACAAAAACCCCCACAACCAACCAAACATAAAAAAAAAAAGCAAAAACCAAGAAAACCAACCTGCCCTTTTTTGAAGAGGAGATAGAAGAGGGAGGGTGCGAAATAATTATTTTGTTATTCTACACGACCAAAAAAGCAGAAAAAAATGTGTGTCTCTACCTCCCGAGAGCCCACTACTCTACAATAGCCTACAGACTGACTATCATGGCACTTTTAGAACCGTGCTGGAAAAAAAGAAGTTCAAATCTCATGCAGCAAAGGGAGGTGACTCTTTGACTTCCAATAGCCCAGATGATAACTCTGTTTAAGAATGGTGTTACAAGTGCAACCACAACTACTACTTCTCCTCTCTGTGCCATCAGACACTAACTCCTTCCCTGCCTTAGCTATTAAACTAACAAAGACACAATCGATCATAGTTTCGAGATCATTAAAATCACCCTCTGAACAAAAACACTGTTCACCAAAAATTCTAAATTTAATTAGCAACGAGCCCACCCTCCTTCCCCTGGTTATCCTTCTCCCTGTTTAGAAAGCACCTGCGAGCTTTTCCCTTGCTGCTCTAAAGCATTAAGGTGCTCAGTTTAGAACTACTGTTCTCAACCTATGTTTGTTTACCTTTGAATACATTTTTATCTCAAATCTGAAAAAAAGGAAAACAGTTGCCTAAAAATCTTCTTCTATGAGACAAGGCTTACAGAAACAATATTTTCTAACTTCACCTGTGTCACATTTATACATTCATGTATTTACAAAAGGTTAAACACCATTTGGGATATTTAGAGATCTCATCATACTAAGACTAATTATTTGCAGTAGCCTATGAGGCATTAAAGAAAAAGAGGGGGTTTTATCCCAAAAATCTTTTTCTGTAAAGAGAGAAACTCAAAAAGTGGTCTAACTTTTCAAAGATTTCTATATTTGACAGTATACAGTATAAAACAGGGTAGCAATCAACTGCCTGGAATGACAATAGGAAGAAAAAATTGTGCCAAAACAAAAGCATAGCTTTTTATGTAGGTATAAAGCCTATATGCACAGTTCTACATAAACATGAAGCAAACATGTTCTACCACCAAAATTAATTTGTGAAGATACTTACAAACAATCTTCTGTGGCACCATTCCATTATCCATTTCAAGCCTGTCTTCCATGAATGCTATTCCAAGGTTACTGAAATTATCTACACTTGCTTCAGCAATCAACTTATAAGGCTCACCAGGTTTATAGGCCAATGGTGAACAATAGTCTGACCACTTCACAATCTAAAATAAAGCATATGCATGTTTTTCAGTTTGAAAATATCACAGAAAAATATCAAAATACCAACAGTATTATGAGCCTGCAAGATAACTTCAAATAAAAATTGTCCTTCCTCCTGAAGGATTCTGCTATTAAAAAGCAGCACAACAGTAGGCAGAGCCAGAAGGACATTATCAAACCAAAACAGCACAACCAGCAAACCTGAGGACTACAAGTAATTTTACGGAAAGTACTTAAAAAAAAAAAAAAAGTGTACCTACTAGGATTATGGGATACTAAATCAGCAGAATCAGTTTTAAGTCTTGTTTCTCTGATGCTTGATGTGTTTAGAACAACTATTTCACTTAATAATGTTATAAGACAATACATCTCCCCTACAGAAGGATTTCAGTTGACAGTTCCTATCACAGAAAGTGCACTTTTCACGACTACAAAGGTCTATGTATTAGACTGAATACAACCAGAAGAACCTGCTGAGGAAGGGCCACATAGCAAGCAATACCTGCTACAAGATTCAGTCCCGAGAGGATTCAAAGGCTGTAAAAGGTTCAAGTAACACACAAAATGGCAGGAATGCATTATTGTATTCTATAGGTAAAACTATGTTTGTATTTATTTTCAACACACGGCTTTCAGAACAAATTCTAAAGCAAATGCTTATAAAAAGAACAAAAGTAAATTACTAAGGTTTAACAAAAGTACACACTATCAGAATCATTAACTAAATACAAAAGATCCAAGACGCTTATCTACATCAAAAATTCCATTCTTCAGAAAAGAAACATTATGAAAGTGATACACTTGAGTTTGTTCTCTTCAAGAAGGTTTGTTAAGCCCAAACTGCACAGCTGTACCATCTTGGAGAACAAGTTTAACTATCAAAGACACAACTGGAGGAAACACCCAAACAGTTTTGGTTTCTTTCTGAAAGGCAGGCACATTAATAAAGACTACAAATCTGTCTGCTGACTCATAAACAACAACCCCTTTAAAACCTTACATTTATTAAACAACGGTACCTAGCAAAAATTGATCTTTTCTTACACAGAGAACAGGCACAAGCAGGTAACACTCACGTCACCTGAAAATTGTGAGGAGGATATATTGATGCTCTCAAGCTTTTTTTCCATGGGACTAAGTAAAACATTAGACATGCTAACAAGTGAAAACCAGTTATCATTGTCTAATGCAAATGAAGTGAATACACCAAAGAACCTCACAAAGTCAGGCTGCTGCCAAGACATAAGACCCATAATCCTGCTGATGCAACAATCTATTAGCTTCACCACATAACAAAATCCCTAAGAGAATATTTTCAAACAGGCCAAGCTTTCCTGGTATAACTAAGAATAGTCATCAAAATTCTGTTAGAATACAAAATTAAAGGCCAGTTCTTAGTAAGACATAAGAAATAACCTCTACTCATGCTTTCTGGGTCTACCTCAGTTTCAAGAGAAACTGTCACAGATCATTGACAGCCATATGAAAAAATGGCTTTTGGTCTAGAAATTAGCATAGGTCACAGAAGCAATCTGTTCCTAATCAACAGCTAGCTGTCAGAGGTAGCAGAATTAAAAACACTTTGCTAGAAGGTACATGTACACAGAAGAACAATAAACAAAATAAAATAGTAGTCCTTTTCATCTCCAGTTTTGGTCTTTTGCCTGGACTATCACTTTTGAGCTTGACAAATTAAGTTGTTTATTAATGTATATATAAAAATGCAAGCATTTTCCATTCTAAAGAAAATCCAAACCAAACCAACAAGATTAAAAAACTCCACTGCAATAAATCCCAAAAGAACAAAAATACTAGAGCTTTAACTCAGATGTCTTGTGGACCTCTCTGCTACCAAAAAAAAAAAAAAGTAAAGTAAAAAAAAAATCTCCCTTAGCCATCTGTCTAAGTTGAGCTGGCACTCCTCAGGTGCACTCTGAGACAACATAGAGAGGAGCAGGTATCCTGTCTTAGCTAATGTTGCTATTTCCCGTGTGCTCGAAGGATATATAAGGCCAGTGGAAGCAGGGTCACAAGACTTCAGCTGAAAAAAGATCTGAGTTCTCAACAAGCTTTTAGTGCTTCCAGTCCTCACACTCTGAGCTTCACAGAGGTAATGATTTTGCTTGATACAGCAGTTGTCCTGGACATCATCCTTTTAGAGATCAACGACACACTCCAGAATCATGCTCTGTTCTAGAACTGATGGGCCTTCATGAATGGTGAAGACACTAAAAATCTGATTTTTTTTTCTTGCAGGCACAAATCTGGAATCGTGTTCACTCCCATTCTGTCCTTGTATTCCTGCACTCAGGTTAGATAAGACTACTTCCCAACAACCGTACTCTCCATGTTCACTCCAGCAAAAGACTCCTGGAGCATCTTCCAGAACAAGTGGCCTGGAATATGTTCCTCGTCCAGGGAAACAGACAGACCACAAGCACCTGTGTATGTGACAGGTTTGCTTTAACTCCAAAAAGGAGCTTAAAACCTGATGGCAAAAAGCAAGGATGACAAATGGCCCTTTAGGGTGCTAAGCAGGGGTCATTCAAGAAGACACCTTAAGGCCTGCCCCCAGGTGGCAATGCTGGCTTGTGTCATGGCCTGTTTAATAAGAGGGCTCTAACAATTCCAGCATATGCCAGTGACCAGGACAGAGGTTTGATTATTGCCTACAGATTCCCTATCCTAGAATGCACAGCTTTCCATTTCTCCTCTTTCCAGCAGATAATGAGATCCATTCTGTCCTCTTCACTACAGAGAGCATGAAGCACACACAAGTGACTGCCTTAGGAAGGAACTATCTGTTCTGTACTGTACTGTCTAGGAAGTTTTTCCTCCCTGCAAAGTAAGTTTATCTTTTGGTTTAGGTTACGAACTTTGGTTTAGGTTACGAACCCTTCAGATCTATATCCAGTTGCCTAGGCAGCAAGCATTCCTCACACAACGAAAAAGTTATAAATCAGCAAAATTTAGGGGAGAAAAAGACATTATCTCAAGCTCATGGTTAGCTTTCATAGGGTCTGAATACTATTTTTATGCCTAATCTGTTTATAGATGCTGTATATACAGTAATTCAAAGTTTTAGAACACCATACTTTAAATCCACATCTTCGTACTGGCAATATAGAGAGAAGACACTTTATAGATTTCCAGTCCTTTATGACTGACATAAGGATTTCAGTACTAGTTTAATTTATCTTTGGATGCCTCAATAACATTTTGTTAAGTATTATGCATTAAAAGGCAAATACAATTTATAACAGTTTATAAGTACTAACAGTGATTCATTTTAATGAAGATGTTACCTTTTTATTTCCAATAACATTATAAACATATAAAATCTATCTGTCATTAATTTTTATTTATATTTATACCCACCAAATGACCCACCTGTACTACTTTCTATGCAGGAAACAAAAATAACTACTTACCTCTTTTGAAGAGCCAGGTACTTTCTGCAAATTATCAGTTGGAGCCGAAATGCTTTCTGTCACAAAAGCTATATGTTCTGCTTTAAGTAACTTCTCAGGATAAATAAAAGGAGAAATGAGAAGCAGGCTCCACCTGTTTAAGTCATCAAAGAACTGAAAGAGACAGGAAAGGAAAATAAGTCTGTAAAGCAAGCAACTGATTTAATAATCCACTTTTAAGTTATTCCCAGTCTAAATCCAAGTATAACTCTTCAGCTTTACATGAAGGGTCTCTTAACATTTCATGCTCCCCACGAGGAAAAAAAAAAGAAGGTAAAGGTCTGAACTGTTAAGCAGGAACACTTCAAAAGTAAAACTAAAAGTAACAACCAAGCTTTTAATCCAACTTAGACTCCAGCTTTCAGTTACACAGGAAGAATGCACAAGTGAGCAGGCCACAGGATTTACCACGACATCGGCACTGTGACTGCTGTGGGCCATTTGCCACTGGCAACATTCCTCATTCTAACCAAACCTCCTCTCCCATTCACACTGGAGTTCTCCCTGCCTTGTTTCCTTCCATCTTCTCCCTTGACTACAGAAATCCACAGCCCTGCCATCTCAGTTCTAGTGGCTGAAAGGAATTGTCTGCTACTTGGCAGGGGCTGAGAAAGCAGTCACAACATTCAGCCTGCCTGGTCAGTCACTAAAGCCCCTCTAACTGCATAGTTGTCCAGGCAGCATTCATTCTGGTTGGGTATCAGTCCTCCAGGAAACACAGAGCCCCACAGTTTCCACACCCATCTGCCAAAACCCCAACCAAACTGTGAGCCACAAGTAACCCAAGAACTATATGCTGCACCAGTCAAATTTCTAGACCCAATTTATAAAGTTTCAGAACTTCCTTTGTAAAGCCTGTTGTATAAGGAGAATTATATTTTGTGAACATGCACAATCTTAGGACAAATGCCTTAAAAAGTTATTTGAAGAATCTTTAAAAAATACTTGAAATAAAAGGAGAGGGTACTTTTTAAAATCTATTAAATCCTCATGCATTTTCACCAAAATAACTCAGTCAATATGTTACAATTGCTCTATATTTAGAGTTAATGAAATAACTAATTCAAAATATATCTGTCCATAAGGTAGTTTATTTAGCAGACCACTGTTCAAACATGTCCTTCATTACATTATAAAAATAGTTCCCTCTCCTGTCCTCACAAATGAGCAAATAAAGCTCAGCAGCTGGAATTAGTAGACCAAACAATAGTTTTAAGAATTTCAAAGCTTCTTGATGCATAATACGATCCCACACTGTATTATATCAACTTTTATGTAGAAATCACATTGAGCTTATTTTTTCTGCCATATTTTAAAAGTGGTAAACATTAGAAACAGGCATTTTGGTACTACTACAGTAGCAACACATGCTTTGCACATTTCAGTAATTTTACATGGATACATCAGAGAACTTTCTTAGAGCACGCTAAACGTGTACATCACTCCACAACTAAAATGAAAGCGCGCAATTTTAATTCTATGGGGATAGATTGCCAAATGAATCAGCTTTACAGAGCACAGAAGCTGCAAGAGTAAACATTTCTACCTTCCATGGGAAAGTGAACAGAACTCATGAAGCATTACATTATCTTAAGCATCCAATTTGATTAAAGATCAAACAAAAAAAACCACCCAACTTAGAGGTTACGATTTACAACTTGCTACTATCTTATCTTAAGGAAGTTACTGATCACAGCCCAGAGGCAGTTTCACCTACTTGGGAAGCAATGTAGCTCAGTGCAGCATATGAGGCACGGACTCTGTTTTAATAAATGTCTCTGGTTACAGCAATAACCTAAGAGAATTTATTTATACTCTTAAACCCAGATGTTACATTCTGTTGTAATTTCCCACTGGAACTAAAATATTAACAGGGCTACAGTGTTAAATATAACAAGCACCAGGTCAAAGCACAGAGCGTAGCAGTGCTCGCACAGCCACATATTGTTAAAGTTGTACCAGAGAGCAAAATACGTTTTTCAATAACTCCTTTCTCCTCCTACTAATTCAGCAGGTGTTTTTTTCACTCACTGCAATCACACATTTTGTATCTCTTTAGTTCACAGCACAGATAGCTTCCTAGAAGCCAAAAAAGCACACCAGTGAACCTTTTCTTCATAGTGTTCACAGATGAAGCAGAGAGCTCCAGAGTGATGCTGTCTCCGTCTTTAACGCAGCCAAGTCAGAGCCTACATATGCCACACTACTGAAGTGCGGCATGGCAGGCATCTTCTGCGGGGATTCTCAGAGTCAAATGCAACTGATAACTTACAATACATATTTTTAAGAGACAAACACATTCCGAGTAACAGCATTGCCTAAGCTCTGGGCTAAGCTACAGTTCCCAGAAGGCTTCCCAACTCCCAAATAAACGGAGAAGCTTATAAAGTCAGTCTGCATGAATAACATTGCAGACAGATAAAATGTGCTTACTGTGCAAGGATCAAGGAGAAGCTATTACAGAAATGAGCAGAAGTGGGGCAAAGAACAGCATAAATTAGTTGAAATATGATTTACAAAACAATAATTCAGGGCAATTGAAGCAGAACATCTGTAAACATATGGAAATTTTTTTGGTTGCTTTTTTCTTTTCCTCTTTTTGAAATGCGTATTAAGTATTTAACTTTCCTGTGAGAGATTGAGATTGTCAATATTGCTTTTGAGCATGAAACAATCTGTTCATTAGACAGGAAAAAGGCTATATTTGAACAAACTCCATTAGCACTTGTGATCTTATTTTCACTGCACTGAAAACATCCTCTTTACCCACTGAATTTATGACGCTTCTCAGCTTCTTGAAGAGCTGCACTTGGCCAATGACATGCTTCAGAAACACATTTCAGTAATACTAATTTCAGTAAAATATGTAACAACTTAAATAAGTTCCACAAACACACATGTGAACACCAGCAAAAAGGAGAGATGCAGAAGATTCTTATCCACACTAATGCTGGTAATCAGTGACAAGTTTAGACAAATCCAGCATTCAATCCAATGATAGCAATGATTGGGAGGGGAGTGTCAGGAGTTGCACTTCTAAACCTCGAAGTCAGAAGCAGGCTTACTTTCATTTTCCCTTCATGCCATGTCAAGCAAGTTCAGACACAGTATTTGTCCGCTATCCTGGGCTACCACAGCCTATCCCCACCAGCCTCTCTCGCTGCCCATTTGCAAAAAAGTGATTTTCACAGATTTTGTTTTTCCATGTCATTTCCCCTCACTTGAAACAACATTTTGTGATGGGAAAAGCAGTTTTCCCTAACTAAAAGCCTTGGTACAGATTCAGCTATGCTTCAAATCTCTGACACAAATGTTGAATGCACAAACACAGCATATATTTTTAGACTAAAGCCTTAAATGTACTACAATACGGAAATACTATAATATTGAAATACTACCAAGTTCTACTAGACAAGTGCTCCTATTGCTGAACTCGCAAAGCCGCACTTTACACACACAATTTAAAAAACACTCCACAGCCCACTCCCCTCAACCAACAGTGGATGGTAGTGAAGACAGGTAACTTAACCACACTAAGATTTTCTACCAACGCAATTGCCTCAGTACCACATAAGCCTCATCTCCGACAAGCATGGCTGTGACAGGCCTGGGAAGATAAATGAGTTATTTCATAGAACGGTTTGGGTCAGAATGGACCTTAAAGCTCATCCATTTCCAACCCCCTCGCCAAGGGCAGGCACACTCCCACCAGACCAGGCTGCCCAAAGCCCCATCCAACCTGGCCTTGAACAGGGATAGGGCAGTCACAGCTTCCCTGGGCAACCCGTGCCAGAGCCTCACCACTCTCACTTCCTCCTAACAGCTAAATCTCCCAACTTCAGCTTAAAACCATTATCCCTTGTCCTGCCACTAAACTCCCTGATAAAGAGCCCCTCGCCATCTTTCCTGTAGAACCCTTTAAATACTGAGAAGGTGCACTAAGGTCTCCCTGTAGCTTTCTCAGCTGTGACAACTTGGTCAGTCCTGGGGTCTCTTTGTGGTTCCTTGCCCCAGTTTACTGCTCAAGTGTATTGCTTTTCTTCTTTTCCTTATTCCTTTTGCCAGCAGTCTTTTGAATTGCTCAAAGTAATATGTTTTGGACAGTATTATTACAGGTGCACTATAACAGTATATCTAACGTATATTTCATCTATTGAAATTTTGAGTTTAAGCATTGCAAGCCAAGGAGACTTTTCACCTGATAAAGAGCCCCTCCTCAGCTTTCCTGTAGCACCCTTTAAGTACTAGGAGGCTGCTCTAAGGTCTCCCTGGAGCTTTCTCTTCTTCAAGCAGAACAACTTCAACTCTCTCATTTCCTCCATCACAAGACACAGAATCATAGAATAGTTTGGGTTAGAAAGGACCTTAAAGATCATCCAGTTCCAACCCCCCTGCCATTGGCAGGGACACCTCCCACCGGATCAGGCTGCCCAAGGCCCCATCCAGTCTGGCCTTGAACAGCTCCAGGGATGGGGCAGCCACAGCTTCCCTGGGCAACCTGTGCCAGTGCCTCACTGGCACTTCTTCATAATGAAGAAATTCCTCATGTCTAGTCTAAATCTGCCCCTCTCCAATTTATACCCATTGCCGCTAGTCCTATCGCTACAAAACTTTGTAAGCAGTCCCTCCCCAGCTCTCATGGGATTAAAGGCCTTGCGATGGAAAAAACTAGGACGAAATTCTTCACCATGAGAGCGATGAGGCACTGGCACAGGTTGCCCAGGGAACCTGTGGCTGCCCCATCCCTGGAGGTGTTCAAGGCCAGGTTGGACGGGCCTTGGGTAGCCTGTCTGACGGGAGGTGTCCCTGCCTATGGCAGGGGGTCGAACTGGATGACTTCAAGGTCCCCCCCGACCCAAACCAGCCCGTGTCTCCGTGAGGAGCCACAGGGGCGGCCCGAGCCCCGCCGTTGCCAGGGGAGCACAGGGGCCGCTCCCGGCGCGGTTCGTCCCACGCAGCCCGGGGCGGTACCTGCGTCTCGTCCGTGAAAAAGACTTTGTTCCCTATGCGGAGGCAGACTCGCTCCTCGGGTGGCGCCGGCCTGCGCGGCTGCCGGGCGCGGGGCCCGGCGGAACGGCAGCAGCAGAAGGTGAAGGAGCAGCGGGAGCGGTGGAGGCGGCGCACGGTACGGCGGATCAGGGCGGCGGAGCGGAGCCCCCAGCGCGCCCATAGGTAGAGATAGCACAGCGTGATCAGCATGGCGCGCCGACACGCCCCCACCTCCACTTGGGCCACGCCCCCTTCGACCACGCCCCTTTAGGCCCCGCCGCCAGATCGGCCTTCCACTGGCCGGCAGCGGCCACCGCCGAGGCCACGCCCCCTAGAGCACACCCATTAAACACTGTCCTCTAAGCCCCGCCCCCTCTAAGCCCCGCTCCGCACCCAGCACGGCCGGGGGCACAGCGGCTACAGCGCCCCCTTTAAAACACGCCCCTTTTAGCCACGCCCCTTTGAGACCCCCGCAGCTTTTTAAGCCCCGCCCACTTTATCCCCTTTAACTCCACCACCTAAAGTCACGCCCCATTTTGACCACGCCCCATTTTAACCACGAGACCGGCCCCTCAATGCTCGGCAGCGGCCACAGCTTAGTCTCCGCCCCTTTAAGCACCGCCCCACCGCCAGACTGTCCTCTCAAAGGCCGGCAGCCGGCCACAGTTACTGTGGCCCCGCCCTTCATCCCGCCCATCTAAGCCCCGCCCCTTTCACCCACACCCCCTCAAGCCACGTCCCCGCAGCCGGACCGGCCTTTCAGTGCCCGGCAGTGGTTACAGCGGAGCCCCCGCCCCTCTAAGTCACGCCCCTACAAGCACCGCCCTTTTTAGCCCAGCCCGCTTTGAACAAGCCCGGCCGCCCAATGCCCGGCAGCGGCCACAGCTTCGGCCCCGCCCATTTGGCCCCGCCCCTCTAAGCCCGGCAAAGCATGAACTAATGTTCTTAATGTTCACTCTTAACTATGAAGTTGGAAGACTCATAGAATAGTTTGGGTTGGAAGAGACCTTAAAGATCATCCAGTTCCAACCCCCTCCGCCATGGGCAGGGACACCTCCCACCAGATCAGGCTGCTCAAAGCCCCATCCAACCTGGCCTTGAACACCTCCAGGGATGGGGCAGCCACAGCTTCCCTGGGCAACCTGTGCCAGTGCCTCGCCACTCTCATCGTAAAGAAATTCTTCCTAATGTCTAATCTAAATTTCCCCCCTTCCAATTTAAAGCCATTCCCCCTTGTCCTATCACTCCATGCCCTTGTAAACAGTCCCTCCCCAGCTTTCCTGCAGCCCCTTCAGGTACTGGAAGGTCTCACTACAAGGTCTCCCTGGAGCTTTCTCCTCTCCAGGCTGAACAAACCCAACTCTCTCAGCCTGTCCTTATAGGGGAGGGGCTGCAACCCTCTGATCATCTTCATGGCTCCCTCTGAACTGGCTCCAACAGTTCCATATCCTTCTTACACATACCATTTAGCACGCTGAATTTCAAAATACAGTCTAGTTTCTGTTCTCAAAGTTGTCTGCAGCTTGTTTGGTAAATCTAAGAAGGCGATGCCTTGTAAAATAGACAGTGAGAAAATCTGTCTTAAAAACTTCAAGCAAAGACATACCTGGTCTGGAAAATGTAGGTGAGCAGAAATTCTTCCTAATGTCTAGTCTAAATCTGCCCCTCTCCAGTTTATACCCATAGCCCCTAGTCCTGTCACTACAAGCCTTTGGGAACAGTCCCTCCCCAGGTTTCCTGTAGGTCCCTCAGTAACTGGAAGGTCTCTGTAAGGTCTCCTCAGAGCCTTCTCTTCTCCAGGCTGAACAACCCCAACTCCCTCAGCCTGTCCTCATATGGGAGGTGCGCTAGCCCTCTAATTTTTTTTGTAGCCCTCCTCTGGACCCATTTCAACAGCTCCATATCCTTCTTACGCCAAGGATTCCAGAACTGGACACAACACTCCAGATAAGGTCTCACAACAGAGGAACAGAAGGGCAGAATCCCCTCTCTTGCCCTGCTGGCCACTTTTCTTTTGATGCAGCCCAGGATAAGATTGGCCTTCTGGGCTGCGAGCATGCCTTGCCAACTCATGTTGAGCTTCTCATCAATCAGCACCCCCAATTCCTCCTCTGCAAGGCTGCTCTCGATCATGTCATTCCCCATCCTGAATACGCAATCCGCAGTACTGAAACTTCGGATTGCCCCAACACAGGTGTAGGACCTTGCACTTGGCCTTGTTGAACCTCATGAGGTTCTCACAGGCCCACTTCTCCAGCCTGTCCAGGTCCCTCTGGATGACATCCCATCCTTCCGGTGTGGCAACTGCACCACTCAGCTTGGTGTCATCTGCAAATTTGCTGAGGGTGGACTCATTTGCATTACCCTTTGTCTTATTGCTTCAGGCCCTACTAGAAAGTTTTCCTTAATAGAATTATGTCCTCCTGTCCTAGGTGCCACAACCCAGCTCCTCGGGCAAGCCTGCACCTTCTGCTTTCCAAAGCCAACGCTGTCCTGATGGGCAATGGGTTTGGATGAATGCAATGGTTCAGCGTTGTCGTGAGGGGGTGTGGGACCTGCCCTTCAGCTCTGTGTCATGCATGGTGCCATCTACAGTGTGGGTGAAATACATGGAACTGAACTCATGTTTCCAACATAAAGATCAGTTTTCTATCCCATCAGCTGCATTTGATCTTACAACTATGGGTCACAGAAAAGTATAAACCTGGTAGGGAAAACAGTAAGAGACAAAGTATTCATTGTTCATTTCCATGCAGTGACAGGGAAGATCTCATCTTCCTCAGAACTGACTCCACACTGTCACCTGACCTAATTTCAGGGTTTCTGGTACACTAGAGGAGCAGCATCTCCTCTACCCCAAAACCAGATGAAGATACCAGTCTCCACGTCTCACACCTGTTCTAGGGTAGCCAACAGAGTGCAAAGGAGACATAAGAAAAGTATGGCTAGCAGGTCGAGGGGGTTTATTCTGCTCCTCTGCTCTGCCCTAGTGAGGCCTTGGAGTATTGTGCTCAATTCAGGGCTCTCCAGCTCAAGAAAGACAAAGAACTACTGGAGAGAGTTCAGTGGAGGGACACAAAGATGATTAGGGGACTGGAACACATATCTTACAAGGTGCTTTGGTTTGAGCTAAAGAAGCATCAGTTTCTAACTTTTCAGCTGTGCCTTGTCTAAGGCTGAGAGACTGGGTCTGTTTAGCCTGGAGACAAAAAGTCTGAGAGGGGACCTTACCAGAGCTTACAAATATCTAAAAGGCAGGTGTCAAGAGGATGGAGCCAGACTCTTCTCAATGGTGCCCAGCGACAGGACAAGAGGCCAAAAACTAGGGCACAGGAAGTTCCACCTCAACATGAGCTAAAAATTTTTTACTGTGAAGGTAACAGGGGCTGCCCAGAGAAGTTATGGAATCTCCTTCTCTGGAGATATTGAAAACCTGCCTAGATACGTTCCTGTGCAACCTGTTCTAGGTGAGCCTGCTTAGCTGGGAGGTGGGGTGGACTAGGTGATCTCCAGAGGTCTCTTTCAACCTTGACCATTCTGTGATTCTGTGATAAACAGATGCATTTGATTTCACCTGATTTGTTGGATTCACTAAACAAGAAAGATTAAGTTAGGGCTTGGTGGGGCTATTCATTGAAGCCAGAGTGAAGAATAGCCTGTTGGGGAATAAAACTGCAGGAATTGCATGTCCCATGCGTGCTGCAAACACAACTTGCCGCTTCTGAGGTATCTTTTACTACTCTGGTACATCTATGCATGGAAGTTATTAAATATTTTCTTTACTCTATATTTTATATGGAAGGTAGTCACAACATCGAGCTCTGTGAAAAGAACACATATACCAGTCTGATGCTTAGTGGGTGAGTGAAAAGAGAAGACAAAAAAAAGGCAAGAGGAAAAACGCAGGAAGGCTAGAAGAAAGAAGCTGCGACCAACACTAAACAATTGTAGTTGACTGATATGAGATAATTGTTTCCTTAACAGGGTATATAGCAACATTCTTTTTTATTATTCTGAACTCAAGGCCTTGTATGTTGACAGAATATACTAAAACAGATATTCTAAAATAAGTTTCTTGAATGGATCTCCAATTACAGCATGCTGGCATTGTAGATAAACAAGGAACAGCATTGCCCTGCACATTTTGGAGCGGGCATCAATATGAAAAGAACACCACCAGTACTGTGATAGATATTTTTACTCTTTTAAATCTGTACCCACAGCAGAAGCTTAACCAAAATTATAGGAATCACTGACATAATATTGATTTCCAGAGCACATGGCAGAAACAGTTCCAGTTGGAGGGTCAAATAATTTCAGTATTTCTCCTTCTCCATCTCAAGCTTAGGAGATACCAGCCTTGTGCTGCTGCTGTATCCTGTAGACATTATACAGAGAGAGGAACAAAGCCTCCAGTGGCCCTAACTTGGCATTACACACTGTTCCTTTGTGTGACTTTATCTTATGCAGGAAGTCAAAATACTTACCCAAGCACATCAAAAGAAAGAAAACAAGCAAAGTATACAATCTCAAAAGAAAGCTCTCAACTTTGGAATTCACTTTCTCTGTGATAGTTGCAATGCAGGCACATACATTGCTGACCTTCTGAGCACACCGCAAAGCACAATTGTTTATATAACCTTCGCATGACAAGTAACACGCTTTGCCTAATCCTGTAGTGCCATTGAATGCAGTCAACAGTATTTTTTCCCCCCAAGATTCCCTCACTCTGGATAAGTTTATGAGTAAACAAGAAAACTGAACCAAAACTTCATGATACAAAGGAATCTAAAGCAGATCAGCATACAAGCAAAACCAGTCACCTATTTAAGACAAGTTTCTACATATGTTGGCACAGTCTCAATTTGAAGCCATAAAGTTGCTGTAGGTTTCTAGTTTCTATTATAGTGTATCTTAGAATTAATTATGACAAGACGTAATCAAAAGTTAAGAACTTTAGATTTGAAAAAGTTCTTTTTTATTATTATTATGAAGCCTTGCATGCACCAGGAAATTTACTAAAACAGCCATGCTAAAATAACTATGTCAATCAGCTCTGCTTAGAAAAGTGTTGGAAGGAAGCTTTGGAAATAAATAGTGAATAATATTAGCCCTCAGACTTCCCAGAACACTTTGGTTTTGTCATGGAGGAAAGGTTACAGAAAGATGTTGCAAAATGCAGGACACATGCAATACAAACATGAAATTGCTTAGAGAACTTGAAAAGTCCTGAGCAGTGTTAATAGCCTAAATTTTTACTTTCTACCCACAAGCACAGAGAATCCTGCTCCCTCTCAGTGGGAGAGAATGGCCAGCTTTAGTCTAGGGGGGGTTAAATCTCCCTTAGATCTTGTAACAGTCCATAGGGCTCCAAAGGAGACAACTCTGAATAGGGAGATAACTCTACCATGTAACCTCAGCATAGATAACTCTCTTTTTTTTACTTAAAGGAGTATTATGAAATTGGCCTTGTTGTGCTTAGTGAATGATTCTGTTTCCTCCTCCCACTGTTCCCTAAAAGCTTTTCCAACAGTTTCTCTTTGAGGAGCTTCACATGCTCTCAATGGCTACAAATGCCTCTGTTGTGTTGTTTAATACCAGGTATTATTCAAAATTATAAATGCCGCAGAGCCTCCCTATTTCCTTGACAATACCAGTCTATATTGAAGGCTTTTAATTCCTGTAAATTTACAAGAACTTTCATGAGAAAATTAAGAAGTTTGCTCACAAAGATAAAAATACTCTTCCAATTAACAGAAATTAATTATCCTATGGCTCATCTCTCTATGAAAATCTGAATCAAGACTGTCAAAGGCATTCTAAGGTAGTATCGGTAGGATGAAAACTACTCCTGGCTTCTGAGAAAAATGGATGAGCATCTGTGACAGAATCAGAGTTGCAAGAGAATCCAGCTCTTTTTTTTTTTTTTTTTTTTAGAAATTAGAAATCATACACTATAACAACTGCTTATATTTTACTGGAATAAATAATCTTCCACAGATCTGCAACCTGAGTTAAGCTAATGATTTCCATGAAAGTACCAGTTAAAGTTGCACAATAATGTAATATTAACTTATATTTTTTCCCTACAGTGTTACATGCAGTTATATTAGATCACAGTATAGTTTCATTAACAAAAAATGTATTTTCAATAATTTTGTAGCAAATTTTGTCTTGCAGGGCTTTATCAACAGATTTATTTGATGGTAAGTTTTCACCTCATGGAGAGCCATACTGCAGTAGTTTAGGCTTTGTCCTGCACTAATATCCATGCTGGCAGACTCTACCCAGAGTTATAAATCAATTATCCCTACATACGGATCTGATTGCAAGATCAGGACCATAGACATCAGTTGGTAATGCACACTTGGGTAATGCACACTTGCCTTTCAACTATCAAATTAAATAAGCTCTAAATAAAACTAAGCTGGTGAAATTACATATATATGTATTTAGGATTGTTAAATCAGCAAGATGTTTAAATACAATTTAGGTTACTTAAGAACTTTGCTATTTTGTCTCAGGACCCATGCTGCTATTTAATTGTTACTTTAATATTATTCACTATATTCATCTTTCTAATAATTTAATTTATTTTGATACATGAATGTTTAAAGTTATTAGACTGCATATATTTTTTTGAGACTGAGCATGTATTTCCTTCTATGAGATATAGTATTGTTTATTTAGTTACAAATATTACACAGCATTAAAATGTGGGAGGGAGTAGATTTAGACTGTGATTCCTCTATTGCATATTGTTAGCACTTCCCAGAACAGCATTTAATTGCTTTGCCCTTTGAGTTTAAATTGTATTTGTCACAGCAAGAAGTGATGCTTTAAAGAACACGAAAAATGCATGTAAGAATTGGGCCTCAAGAAATCCAATCCTGGAACCTGTAACTGAAGACAACTTCAAAAACATCAGAACCTGTGTTTCAATATTACTTTTGGCAGTCCTAGGAGCCCTAAGTAGCTAAAGTAACCATACAACTTGTAGGAAAAACTGTCTGACTTTCACATATGACCTAAGCTACTCCCTGTTGGAAGAAAGATGTTTAAATTCAAGCAAAATCAGTAGAATGCACAAAAAAACACGTGCAAAGGTATATATATGTATAATGACTTCAAATACAGAACAAATTCAGGGGACAATTATATCTCTTAAAGAAATATATTCAGTGGTCTTTATCTGTGAGTCCAGCTCCTTCTTGCTGACTGGACGTGTGCTATCTCTAGCTGGAGCATAACCTGAAAAAGAGCCACAAGGCTTACCTTGGAGGGTTCTGATGCTCATGGAGAATTTTCAGTGTCCTCTCAAACTGACCATTTTGATGTTTTCTTCAGATAGGTCAGCTAGAATGGACCTAATTCATAATAAATAATCAATGGACATTCCATGTTCAGTAGATGGAATTATTTTTTTCTCTCTGGGAAGAAAGTTCATGGTAGATACCAATTATATTTGGGAGTTGAATCTGTTCACTTATATGTCAGTGTGTAAACAGCACTGATGGACAGAGAATTCAGCTTTAGGTTCATATCTCTGCAGTAGTTGGGAAATAAAGGAAAAATAGTGAACTGTGGCAATGAACCACAACAATGAAAATCAGATAATGTCACTCACTAGGTAATAAATTGTTCTTGTGTAATGTAACAAGCTATGAGTAACGCATGCTACAAATGAAAAGAGTAGGAAGAAAGATTGGATGCAATCTGCTTCTATTCAGTCTTTGTAGGCTTAAGGCATATGTTGCATAGTTTGAAATGAAAGATTCCTCAAAGCAATGGCATTCATAACTTATTCTTTGATAGACAAAATAATCTTTCTTGGCATAAGCCTTCTACTCCATCCATCAAATAGCAATCAAATTAAAGGAACATCTCTATAGTCATGAGGAATTCACTAGGCCTGTCTTGAAATCGTCTTATCTTCCCTGATTTTTGGTATCTCTTTCTCTTTTAAAGTTAAGACATGGAGAAGACTTAAGTCATTTAAAGAAAAATTTTACATCTGAAATTCTTTTCAAGCCCCTTTTACACTTTTCTAGGATAGGACATTGCTGTGTTTTCCCAAGATATGCAAAAAGGGTATCTACATCATATATTTCATATCGAGCAAATATGGATTTTGTAAAACAGTGACAGAAAGATTAAGGGCAACATTTCCACTCTTGTGGTGATGTTTTGACAAACACGGGGACAAACTTAACAAAAAGCCTCTGTTTCCCTAGCATTGCTCTCCCAAGGACAGCCTGCCAATGGGAGAGCCCTATCTATGAACTGCTTGGGGCAGTCAAAAGAAAACTCATTAAGGAGGTTTCTCTCCTTTTACCTGAGGCCGTGTTTGTTTTAGGTAAGTATTCTTTGGGAGTTAAGATAAAGGAGGGGCTGAAAGGCTCAGGCAAGCAGTGCCGAGCCTGCCCTACGCATTAGACCATCAAGTGCCATGGACAGTGCAGCTGAAGGTCTTCCACTCCAGCGTGCTGTGGGTCGCACCTGTCACTGCTCACAGGGCACCCAGCTGCAGCGACAGCAGCACCCCCTGCCCCAGCCCAGGGAGCGCCCAGAGAGGTAAGGCAAGCGCAGGGAGAATTATTTCAGCAATCTTCCTTTGAATACTCCGACTGCGTCATTTGAATGTAATGATTTCAACATTGAATAGGCAACAGAAAACTATTTACAACTTCAGAAATAAAGTGTGAAATACATTTCTGAAAATGTTTCCATTGGAGAAGGTATTTTATTTCTTTTGCTGATATTTCATCATTTTTAATGAAGTATTTTGGAACTTATAAATGGAAGTAAATGACAATTAAGGTTGCAATAACTGATTTATTAAATTTTTCAGTTTATTTACCTTTTATATCTGAAAGCATTTTTACATTTCTCCAACTGCATGGCTCTGTTCCACTCCAGCAGAGATAGAAAGTACTGTTAAAAAGTAGTAGTCATCCTCCCCCAACAAAAGGCAGATGTAGCATCCACCACTGCATATCCTCTCTCAAGCTAATTAGATCAGATTGCCCATGTCAGTTTAATGCTGGGGTTTGCTTACTCAATAAATAACCATCCATTCAATGGCAACATGGAATATATATTTAGACATATTGTCAGGGAAGGAAGGTTACTTTTTACTTTGGAGCAGCACAGCATAAAAAAAAAGATTTCAGTATAAATTACACCATCATTTGGAGTTCAGTCATTTTGCAGTCATTCCGACTGGTGAAATAAATGACACCTTAGTTAAAAATATGTTTACTCAGATTGTAGATAGAAGACAGACTAATATTGCCATAGAAATCAGATTTACCAAATCAAAATGTGTTGACAAGAAAAAAAAATCATGCTATTGCAAAAGGTGCCAGCAGAATTTAACCAAAGGAGTTGCACTGTATGGATATTACCAGAAAGAATTAACTGTGAGAACACCTTTCTGTATTAATCTTTCAGCAGCCCTGCTTTATGGAGGCCCTGGATGCTCACAGCAAGAAACAGTGAGATGACAGAGAATCAACAAATGGTAAGACTAAATTCTGGAGAAAAACATCCTTGCAGAAAATAGGTGCAGAAATTGAAACTATTTGAACACAGGAAGAGGAGTTTTGTAATCTATTAATTTGTTCTTTCAAGCATTTCTTAAGTGGTAGAAAATATGGTTCAAATTACAGTGCTCTGTACGTGATAATCATTATAAGTATCTCTAACTTTGTATCAGATACAGAATCATTATCAGTTCTTTAAGAGCTGCAGAAAGCACTGCTCACTAAGACAACCCTTATTTTAACAGCAGTTTGTGTTTGCTTAATTACAAAAACAAGAATATTCTCAGTTTGAAATTTCCAAGCCTAGTCCATATATGATACTCTGTACAGAAGGGGAGTTGGATTGAAAATTTCTTTAAGATTAGATTTAAAACCCATACTTTCAGGTACACAATTTTATTGATCGGTTTTGGGGAGGGATGTTGCTATAGCTAAATGTCATGGTTTAACCCCAGCTGGCAGCTAAGCCCCACACAGCCACTCGCTCACTGCCCTCCTGGTGGGATGGGGGAGAGAATCAGAAGAGTAGAAGTGAGAAATCTCATGGGTTGAGATAAAGACAGCTGAATAGGTAAAGCAAAAACCGTGCATGCAAGCAAAGCAAAGCAAAACAAGGAGTTCATTCAGTACTTCCCATCAGCAGGCAAGTGTTCAGCCATCTCCAGAAAAGCAGGGCTCCATCACACATAATGGCTACTTGGAAAGACAAACACCACCACTCTAAACGTGCCTGCCTTTCTTCTTCCTCCTATTTTATATGGTGGGCACAACACTATATAGTATGGAATATTCCTTTGGTCAGTTGGGGCTAGCTGTCCTAGCTGTGTCCCCTCCCGGTTTCTTGTGGTGGGGTGGGGTGAGAAGCAGAAAAGGCCTTGACTCTGTGTGAGCACTCTCCAGCAATAACTAACACATCCCTGTATTACCAACACAGTTTCCAGCACAAATCCAAACACAGCCCCATACTAGATACAATGAAGAAAATTAATGCTATCCCAGCCCAAATCAGCACACTTAAAACACCTAGAAAATCAACAAAAAAGTTGTATTTTAAACTAGCTCTTACTGCCAAGTGACTTTGAAAGGCACGGTGATTATTAGTTGTGCTTACTCATTTAGGAAGATTTGTTAGGCTCAAAGAATAAAATACAGATTGAAACACTTGCAACATAGGTCCAAATGCTGAAAACTTAAAAAAAAACCCTATTGAAATGATGCTACTTCCATGCTTAGCGTTAGGCACCTGCTTAACTTTTTGCAGCACCCAATCCACAGTAACTTCTTCAACTTTTTAACAAAAGCTCAGCAGGTCAAGATAACAATTCTCCTTAGTGCAAGACTTAGTGCAAGACTCACAATTTCTACTGTATTCTAACACGTGCAACACCTTTTTACCTTGTACTCTCTGTCTGCTGATAATAGAGGTTGTAGCTGTAAAGATCGGAGGGAATGTCACACCTCTCACTGCCAGGTGCCTTGGGAAAGCCTACAGCAGAACGTCCTTCCCCGTAGCGTCCCAAGCTCTGCAGAGGCATCTGTATATTTGCTAAGGATGAGAGGAGTCTTGCTCCCAGGCAAGCACATGCTTACAGTGATCATTTTAAGAAACTAAGGTTTCTGAAATCAGGACATTGTGATTTATTAGTGAGGTTCCGTTTTTGTAGAAAATTGAATTCAACCAACTCAAGAGTCTGAATTCAGACTTGGGCTTCTACCCATTTGTGTGAGAAAAAAAAACGACGGTTTCCACATTCATGCCAACAGCCCAGCATTGTTTCAAGCCAAGTGTAACCGAAACAGTTGGTTTCCATTATTTAACATTTCTCCTTCCGTCAGAAGCTTCTCACCTCCTTCTCCTCCGTACCTTATGGCCTGTCCACACTGCTTCATCATCCTAGATGCCTCTGTAGCTTGGGACCTATCGAGGGCTGAAGGAGGGCTTTAGGAGCCCTTTCATATGCTATTTTAGCAGGGTCATAACAACCGAGAGGAGCTGCTTTGTGTGGCACATAGGTGGGAAGAGGTGCTCACTAATGCATACCTAAACACCACACTTGTGGAAGGCAAGAAATATCTTCTTCAGTAGTTAATCAGGTTTCTAGCAGAAGACCTTCCAAGATGGGTTGAGCACAATGGTTTTGCTAGTTACTTGCAAGTTGTCTACTTTTATTTTCTGAATGTATACATACAAATGCTAATGGTTTACAGCTGGTAGACAGTTCAAACACTGGAGAGTGAAGAAAATAAAAGTTTCAATGTCCTCTGTATAATTAAAAAAAAAAGGTTTAGTAATATACATACAAGAATCTAACCTGAGCAACTGAAAGATGGAGAGCAAAGCATTAAAAAAATAAAAGTACTGGTAAAAAAATTTAAACTAATAGTTTTACCTCTGTTGCCAAGAACATGTAACAATATACTCTACAGTTCCCAATACATAATATACTTTTCCTTATACAGAACAGACACTTTTCCTACTACCTAAATTCAAATATGTTATAACTCATGCCTGAAGAAAAGCCATGAAATGTAATTTAAAGTTACTATTGCTGTATCTACAACATAATACAAATTAACACCAAACATTTTCTGCTGTATGTGAACAACTGAGTTAGATCTTGCAATTAACTGGCTTTTATCAGAATTGCTTTTCAGTAATGCTGTATTAGAGTCTAGAAAGAAAAAAGCATATAATGTGTGTTTAATCAATGTATATTATTACATATATAATTAAAAAATATAATATCTCTTCCAAAGAGAAGACAGAATAGACATCATAAAGATTTAAAAGAGTCATTTTAATTTTAATGTAAATATGATAGGAGAAAATAATGCATGGTATTTAACAGGGTATTATGATCACATCTACAATGTTCACCTAGAGCAGGGGTCAATTTTCCTGGGTACTAGGAAACCAAGTAAGTTAGTCTCCTGGTTAAAGACAATAAAACCTCAACAGAACCCTAAAAGCCTGAAGGCAAATCATTTTGGCTCCAAGACAAATAGGTGGGTATGAGAGAAATAGGCCAACATAAAAGGTACAGAGAAATTCAATAGGACCCCTTGCTCAGTCTGTCACCCAAGGGCTTTTTGGGGCCCACTAAAATATCCATGCTGAAGCCTATTTCCTCAGAAAGATTGATGAGTTGCTCTGACAGTGGCAAGAGCCATCTTTGTTTGTAGCAGACAGAACACTTTCTAGCTTCTGCTCACTAGAAGTTCTAATACAGAAAAGCTATAGCTTCCTTTTTTATGTAACATCAGGTTTATAGCAATAGGAGGAATACAGAAGTCTTCTTATTTTAAGATATGGAGGAGAATCCATGCCTTCAAAATTAAGTGATAGGGCTCAGTGACTTTGGAAGATGCTTTCAGGTTTACATTCCAGGTTTATAATTCTAACAGGGTTTAGTAATGTTAACATTTGCAAATTATTGCTGTTTATTGTGGCCTTAATTTGAAGAATTTTTTTCTGTGCTAAGCTTAATTTTGTTATTTAAAACATGATTTTGCTACCTACTCTGTTGCATCAAAAATGCTAGATTTTTTATCATTGTTTGCATAGAAATATGAGATACGAGTTGTCTCTTGATTTTAGTCTTTGGGCTCGTAACATGCTTATGTGATCTTTGATTAATATTAAGCTTATTGGCTTGAACATTCCAACTCCAAAGTTCTGGTTAGTGTAGTTAAGGAGATATTTTATAAAACCCTAACCTCCCGGTCCTTTAAACTAATTGAAAATCTGTTTTTCTTTTAATCACTGAAATTCCATTTGGTGCTGTTAGTAAGTCACCAGGCTCTACAGATATTCTATAAGAACTGAAGTAAGATGTGCAATACACGGCGCATGGCTTACAGGTCACAAAGCATACAAGTTCAAACTTGCCTTGGGCAGCCTGATCTAGTGGGATGTCCCTGCCCATGGCAGGGGGGGTGGAACTGGATGGGCTTTAAGGTCCCTTCCAACCCAAACAATTCTATGATTCTATGAAACACTTCGTTAAACGTGCAACTACGGTCAGACTGTGGGCATACAGACTCTCTGGACTATGCTTAGTCAGAGTAAAACAACACGCAGCACAACAAACAAAGCAGCATTACTGTAGAATATTGCAATTACCTGTAGAAGAAAAAAGGGAAATGTTAATTTTTAGTCTACTCTAAATAGTAAATGTCTTTTTACAGTCACAACTGGATGGCCAACCAATAAATTTTAGATCAAAAGGAGCCCTGGGGTTTCAACATCCAGTGAGGTGAGTTAAAACCTATCACTCCATACAGGACAAGACATACTCCTTCTCAGGTGAAGTATCAGTTTCTCTGTGGAGTATCCCTTTTTAGTAATGTAGTTTAACTACTTACCAGACTACAGAGATTTTTATCCCTCCACAAGGAAAGACGCACACACTGAACAGAACCTGAAACAGTATGCTAATGACAAAAATAAGATAAAAGTAATCTTAAAAGAAACAATATTCTTCTCCATCTAATTTATACTTACATTTTATACTTGCATTTTATACTTACACGCCCACAAAGTCCAAATGAATAATGTGAGCAGCTGCTAATGGAATGAGACACGTTATAGATCTGTCTTGAGTTTGCATAAAATTGTGAACAAAAGCTGAACTCCACGTGAAGTTTTCCTATGACTGGGGAATTTATAAGGTTTTTCACCAACATTTAGATTCTTTAAGGCTTAATGATGTAGAAACTCCTGATGTGGACTTTGTTTAGAGGAGGAAAATCAATGGAATATCCCTCTTCTTTACAAGCACCTATTTTCACAAAAGTTGTAGAATCTTAAATTCTGTGTGACCTCTATCCCTCTGCTCACAAAAACACATATGTATGTATACAGACCACAGAAATTTTGCTTTACTGGGAAAGCAGGTGAAAATCTGAAATGTATATACCGTCCATTTAAGATTTGAATACAAAACAATATGAATTTTGAAATAAATCTCTCTCAGCCTACACCCCCCCCTTCCACCTGGAGACACAAAACCCACCAACATCAGTTTCCATGCGACAAGCAACTCACTCCAATCTTAACCTGATGTCTTAATCTGAATTCCAGAATCCCAGAACATTCGTCAAACTTTCCCCTGTCCCATTGGACGCTTCCATACTGAACCGTGCTAAAACTAAAAGACTATGCTAAAAACTGTGCAAAGCTAAACACTTTAAGCATGCATCATTGCCCTGGAAATTCTTTTATCAGACTGGGACCTTATATAAATCCAATACACAATATGCCCAAAACAACTGAGGTGACTTAAAATCTACAGTACCTTTTAATTAGCAACTTTTATTTGAAAAAACAAGAAACCTTAGGATTTTTCTCTCTCTAAACAAAGATAAAAATATAGTTTAATACTCAAGCTAGCTTAGCCAGAAAAGCATCACACAGGTTTACTTTTTCTCTTAAAATATGTTTTCTTATTAGACTTTATTTGCCCAAGTCCAAATCCCAAAAGTTTCTTAATAACATCGGAGAGAAGGTTCTGGCAAGTTTTCCAGTACAAGCTACAATTCACTTCTACAATGATGATGGTGACTCTGAGGAAGATGAAGAAGAAATCAATTAATAACGAACGTCGGTCATCCTTGACAAACACAAAAATAAAATAATCGCAAGGTAAAAAAGGAACTGTCATAAACATATGGACAAACTTCTGAATGAACAAAGAAATACATCAAAGCTCATAAGAAAACTATTTATAACTATCTTGCCAAGAAGAATGAGTCAATGCAAGGGGAAACTAAGAGGAAACCCTTTTGTGTTTTGAGATACTTTTAAATAAAACCCAGAAGTTGAGTAAGATTAAAATGTTTTAAATTGAGTTGGTTTAAGTAATGCAGATTAAGAACATTAAGAGCGCTGTACTTAGGTGCTCACTATTTCTTTGCATTGCGGTCCTGATAAAATTAAAATCGGATTGATTACGGAGCAAAATAACGTAACATACAGGCCCAAAACAACCCAAAGACTTTGAAACACAACATTTGTAATAATTTAAGTAAGGAATTATTTAAAATCCAAAGACTATTGCTTCTCAGCTCCATGGGGCATGTTTATTCTGATATAAATGCTGTATGACAAATTGAACTGATACATTTCAAGAGAGATTACAGTATATCTCTGTGTCAGGACACATTCTAAATGACAGTTGTGATATTTTCTGCAGTCCTGTCATTCTGTTACTACCAGATTTCTTCCCTTTAGTCAGAAAAGTGCCTTTTTCTTAGCTAGAAAAACAAAAAGTCAACTTTGATTACAAAGTATAACTTAATTCAATCACACATTACACATATGCATTATGTGCTATCTTTGTTTTTACCACAGTATTAAAATCCTATTTTTATGGCTTTGTGCATTTGAATCTATAATTTTAATGTAACAGACCTATAGTTCATTTCCATCTAGTGGGGTTTGGATACGTATTTTACTACCTTTGACTACCTTGACATCTCCTTTACTACAAGGTTTAATACCTTGACATTTCTTTTAAACAGATGTTCAGGAAGATGGTAGTTACTAATTTTCATAAGCATCTTTATGTTATGTACAATGTAGACACATTTATTCCAACACTGTTATTCCACTAGCGAAAACTGCTTTTTCAGTAGTTTATTTCATTCAGAGTATTTTTATAATCTGTTGTGCTTAACCCTCTGTTTGCATAAATTGTGTATGCCCAGAGAGTTTGCCAGCACTTGTCTTGTTATGCAGGCATGTTTTAATTAGCTTAAGGATTAACTATTTGGCTCCAGTATCTTTCAGAATTATTAGGTTTCAAATATCTTATCTCTGACCAAAACTGCCACAGTTTCACCAGAGACAAGCAAAGGCAGAATCTAAGATTCTTGAACTTTTCTACACTACTGTCGGTGGTGTAGATAAGGTCACACACTTCTAAGAGCCACTTGAACTGTGTGTGTCAGCTCTTCCTCTTAGTACAATGTACTGTCAAACAAAGCAGTAGTGTTACAAATCCTAAGTCTAGTAAATTAGGATTCCAAATGAATGAATATATTAGAATGCAGGATTTTTTTATAAAAATCTCCATTTACAAACTAAAAAGTGGATCTATTAATTAAATTTACACAAGGAGACAGCATCCTAAAATATACAGAATTACAAGAACTAGTTGAAATTGTAAACCCTGGTGTGAAACATAAAAAATCAGCTTTTACATTTCACTTATCCATCATCTCCATATCTTCCCGTTCCAACATATGGAACTAAAATACAGACATTTTAAAGGTCTTTCACTTCTCTCACAAGATATCCTGATTTTTTTTATGCTTCAGCTTCACCATTATTCAGTCTGTAGCACAAACAAACAGAAAAGCCTCCAAGGTCACTTAGAAGGTTGGCAATGACATATTCCCTACAATGGCTAAATTCTTGTATATTAAGTCTCAACTTCTTCCTTCAAGAAACTCTAGTTTCCATCAGTGCTCAGCTGAGTTCAATCCTAAAATTTGAGTTCTGCCATTACCTCAAGTCCTGAGCAGGGCTTTTTGTCACCTTTCAATTTCAATCTGCACTATGACACAAACCAGCCTGGCTACTGCTGAATCGCTCTGATCTTCATGAAGGATTGCTGGAATCCGGAAGGATGTGTTGAAAGAACCACCTCCACCCTCTAGAAAAGTAGTGGTTACCACACCAGCCCCACGCAACACAGTGCTCCCTAGCACACGCACGATACTGAAGAGCTGTTTGCCTTACACACGAATCGTTACCATTTGAGGCTCCATTCTGTAAAAGGAATACTCTGTAGGTTCTTCCTTACCAATCCTCACCTTTCTACCTGTTACTTCCTCCTTTACTGCTTCTGCACCTGCCTTGCAGGTTACTCTTCAGAGAAGCATCAGATGAGACCAGTGTTTCAGGCACAGATGCCCAGCAAGAGCTAGTGTAACTGTCATTGCAGGATAGCAATGAGGACCACAGTATACACAGTGACCATGTGACATAAATAGGGGCCAGCTTCAGTTCCAACTGAGACTGATCTTTCTGCAGCTCTTTAAGGAGAGGTTTTGAGCTGGAGGAATTAGGAACGGATGGGACTATGTGTTGATATTGAGGGTTAGTTATTAACTCTGGACACCAATCTTCAAAAGCTCTATCTGGAAACACGCTAACTGCAGCTGGGATGACTAGCAGAAGTTACTGTCTTTTGACAAGGAGAGCTTTTGAAGATCTGTGTCCAGAGTTAATAACCAGTCTTCAACACTGTATCTTCCAGGCACTCACTCCATTTGAGTGGAGCTTTGTTATTCTGTCCTCTCACTAGCTGGTGGTCAACCAGTCTGGAATTGCAAATGGCTCATCGAGATGTGTGAAAAAGCCTCCTGGACAAGCACCAGCAGCATGCCAGGTTCTAAGCTGGTTTTCAGTTGGTAAAGTCTACTGAGTATTCTGGGAAACGGAAAGCATTGGCATCAGTGTGTTGGCAAAGAACCTTTGGTCAGTAGAAAAAGTTTCAGATTGTGTAACTGGAAAAACAAGCAACACGAGAACAGACACAGCATAGACAGTGACCATGTCTACTAACGGAACTATACCCATACTAGACAGGGCATCTTATTCCAAGTTTCCTGGTAAAATCTCCCAGCAGTATCTGAACATTTTGAACTTGTCCAGAATTTCCAGACGTAGAGCAAACCAAGTGGGACTGTAGCTGCATTAAAAATAAAAGAGGAGCAGAAAAGAGGAGCAGACACAACCTCTGGCTAAGGCATTGTTGCAGGCTAGGGGAGAATTCTGGGGAAATACTATTCACTTCTTGCTGTCATCTTTTCTCTTACTGCTGTAGCAGGCACCATGGGCCAGTGTTGGAGGCAAGACATTAGTTATATACACTTTGATCTTGTATGGAAGAGCCATTTTGGTGTTCATACATGAGCTACATCCTGGATGTTTCAGATGTAGATTTAACGACACAAGCAAGTGCTGCTACAAATCCACACTTCTGAAACAGAAAAAAAATATCCTAAGTGTGTTCTTTGAGATAGTAGAACAGACATCATTATTAGAAAAAAAACAATTGGAAAATGGATGGCAATCTTAGCAAAGGCTGTTAGAAATATCAAAATAAATCATATTGCACGTCTGTTGAGGTCTGACACCATGTTATCAGCCTAAACTGATACAATTTCTCAGTCTCTGCAATGCATTTCATTTGGTTTCCCCTCTATTGTCAAATTCCATTTTCGAATTAAGGTAATACTACTGTACTATTAACCTGATTGCTGATATTTAACTACAGTCATTAGAGGAAGCTAAAACTGTATTACTCTTTTCCCATCAGGCCATTTTTCTTCTCAGATAACTGTCTTTTCATGTTACAATGTCAACATATCCTTATTTGCACACTTAAATAAAATGTGCATTGCAACCCCTTACCAGTTTGTTAATAATTAAAAGTGTAATTGTCTAGCATCTCTTTTATTTGACTGCAGTTAACTTCCAGTTTTCAGTTCTCATTTGTTACTTCGTTTGTGATTTGACCTTGTTAAGCTTTCAGTAGCCTTAGAATCATTCATCATTTACAGGAAAAAGATAACAAAGCACTGCCAAACAATGACTTCATCGTGAGCTTACTACGTCAAAGACAAGACTAGAAACATAGCATCTGATGGATTAAATTGTTGGCTTGGGATCACTGTCCCACAGAACTTCCCTTAGTAGTTCAACAGCTGCAATGTTTCCAGTAAAAGCTACCTTCTTATTTCCACTGTCTGAAGTTATGAGAACAAAAGACGTTAATGTTCCACTGGTACATGAATGCTGTACACGTAACTAGCCAACATCTACAATTTGATATTTCTATTGTCTGTAATCATGTGAAAAATCAAAATTAAAATATGTTCATAAAATGGTCTTGAATTTTACTTCCAAGTTCTTTTAAGACAAGCTTTCAAAGGCTACATATATCCAAGGGAAGCATATCCTTGCATGACAATTAAATTTCTTGAGTGATTTTTCTAAATATGAAGCAGTAATAATTTGGATTAAGAGGAAAAGAACGATTATGGGAACAATTTTTTTTTCTGAGCTACATTTATACTGAGAGACTAACAACAGCAGTACTAAATTCCCAAAACTTAGAAAAGGCAATCTTCAGAATAGCAGTTTTATGAGTTCTGGAGACAAAATCTATCCAATTCACTGAAACATGTACCATTTAATTACACTCCATATAATCATGATTTCCAGACTGGATTAATCTATTATCTGCTTTTAGCAAAAGGCTGAGAATTAAGTGGACGCATAAACTGCACACAGCATACCAACAAAATTTACTTTGGCAACCTCTCTGTAAGGAAACTGGCAGAATGAGCTTAAATGCTTCCAAAACCTTCTCCTTAGAATATGGTTCAATTAATGAATAGAGGGAAAGATACAAAAAGCCCCATTCATCTCAGTTCTTTTAGAGTTCATAGAAATCTAGTAGTACAGAAGCAAGCAGGATTTTGCAGTAAACATTTCAGCCACTGAGACTCAAGTGCCCGTGGAAAAGGTGCATTATGGAACAAAAAATATTTACACAAAATCATTTATTAATGATTCTGTTTGTAAGTCAGAAATACTTTATCATTTACACCCACAAGTGAAACTGAAGTCCATAGAAACTGCTTGGTAAAGAAATCAAGTATTCAAAAAGTCTTTTGAAAAAGAGCTTTAGTAGTGAGTTTCTCATTGTACCTGTAGGTGTGATCTTTGGTTTAAATGTGAATGAAGTATCAGAGAAATGCTATATTAGAGGCAATGATCTCATAGTTTATCACTCTTATAAAACTGAATTGCTTCAGATACACCTGAGACATTGATTTGTTACAGTTTCCTAGGACAGAAGGCTGGAGCAGGGCTGAAGAGGAAGAAGACTTGAACATTATTTAAACTACCCCACTGTTAAAATTTATGAGAATGGAGGTTGTCAGAGATGGGAAGTTCACTGTTTCTACAGTTCCGATCTCTTCTCTTCGTTAAGGTATCTATTTGGCCTAACTTTGCTTGATTTAATCTACAGTACCTTAAAGCCCACTAAAAAGAACAAAACCTATTAGTATTACTTTACCACCATCTTTCTTTGTATACACATTACTTGCCCTTGGTGACAGAGTTGCATTTTTAATGCTTACAGACCCCCTAGCACAGAAGGGGCATCAATGTACAACTGGAGTACCAGGAAAATATCCACACAGTAGAATTAAACCATACGTACATTTTCCCTGCTCTTACTCTCAGAACAGCTTCATGCACACTACTGGTAGTATGAGTCCTTCCAATTCAGACCAATCCTTAACTTTACAGAAATACTGCCTGCAGCAGTAGCATAAACATTTCGTATTACAGATTTCTCATATGTAAGACAGGTCTTTAATTGTACCTACTGATATCCAAACTTTTGCCACAAACAAGTCTAGAATAATTCTCACCTTTTAGCCTATTCTCCCCTACCAATAACAAACAATAGTTACTTGAAAAATCACCAAATCAAGCTGAGAGCATTCCATAGTGCACTCAAAATCTTTTAAAATGGCCTGTACACTTCAGACTGCTTTAGGTAACTGCAAAAGTATTCCCACATACCACAAAGAGAAAGACAACTCCATTTTACTGCTGCTGAAACAAGCTTTTTTCACTCAGCCAAGTGAAAGTGATGCAAGGACATCACTTTCATGCCTAAAAATAGAAATGAATTTTGAGATGCTGTGTTTCTTTTTCTTTCATTTTCTTATTCCAGTCATGTTATCTCTTGGAACAATAAACACAAACACACAAAAAATTGTGCTAACTTTTTACATATATGCGCTTGCATATTTTACTCCGCATGCTTTGACCTTCACAAGAGAGCATTTATGTCTTTTCCTATAGCTCCCTATTGATCTCAAATGAAGTGGCAAAATACTCCTATTAATGGTTACGGTAAAAATGAAATTATGTGGATACACAAAGAATTTGGCTCTTCTGCTACTTCATATGCATCTGCTCTGTATTTGTGCTGAAGCCTCCAAGCTTCTAGCATTCAATACCGTGCAATGCAAAAGACTAAAATCCGGGGTAGCTCCCCTTTTAAAATCACTTGCACGATTATTCCCAAAGTCTCCCTTTCCGTACTTCTCAGTTTCAACACCATAAACACATCATCTGTATTGTCACTCCCCTTCCGTTTACAGCTAAGACGGTAAGAACAGAGATATGCTTTACCACCTTTACACAAATTTAGCAACCACAGCTCTATTATTTCTTTTAGAATTCAAACCTTTTATTTGAAATAGTGCACCTTGTTATTTTTGTATGACATGTTTATGCACACACTCATTCAAACACGTTTGGGGGGGGGGGGGGGAGAGAAATCTGTTACAAGACTAAGATTATAACAAGATGTGTAAAATACTATCAGTCTCCAGTATGACAAGAACTGCGGAAGAATCTCAAAAGGTACATTAAAAAGCTAGGCTGAAGTTTCACCATTTGTTTTTTTTTTTCAGCAAGGACAAAGCAGTTGGTCTAACCCTATGGTTGTGCTACAACAAAACATCAATAACTCAGAAAGGTGAAAATGAGGGCAAATCTTTTTTTTTTTTTCCGCCTTCTCTCAAGAAGAATGGATACCCGATATCCAGTCTTTGAACAAGTATGTTTTGTAAAGAAAGGCACTACTTGCAACACAGTTCAATCATTTCAGGTTTCTTTTTCCTTAACAATATCTAAGGCAAAATCAATATAAATCCCACCAAACACCTATAAGCGTGCTCTATATTTACAAAAGGCAGAATCTCTTTTCTTTTTGTTGGCAGAGCTGCATATCTTTTCCTTAATCACAGTCATAGGCAAGACTGTGCAACGATGGATCCCGAACACCTGCAATTCCCTACAATGTATTGATTAGCCGACATACACTGCATTATCTGGTCTTATTTTGATCACAGAGGCAATTTCTGAAGTGTCAAACATTACTCCCAAGTTGAAGAAAAGGTCAGTGCGGTGTCTTTGAAGCACCACTACGCAGTAGTGACAGAAAAGTAAAGATTGAGTTTCATGCCTGCAAGTTTTACTTAAACAAATGGCCCCAGTTTGGCTGTTCACTTAGGTACCTCTGTTAGTTTTCCCATAATTGTGAGGTCTGCAGTTAAACAAAATGGCAGATTCATCACTGATACCATCTTTGTCCAAGGTTTACAGTCCTTTCATTTGTGTGCTTTCAGGGCTTGAGGATATTTTCCAGTAGCTTTTCTTTAGCCTGAAGGGATTTGGGTCTTCTTAACAGGGACTAAATTAATCCTTGCATCAATCATACCAGAAATGTGGCCTTCACTCATTGTCAATTTAGAATTAAAAATGAAATTGCTTTTTCAGAAAGCAAAAGGAACACAGAACACAGGCAGAAATTACACAGACAAAAAAAGATTACAGACAATACTTCAATGTCTATGCAATTAGTGAACTGACAAAAGAATGAATACATCTTCACGTCTGTTGACCACAAAATTTTGAATTCACCCTATGCATGCGTGTTTGAACACATAAACTAAAATTAATAGAAGGGTAAAATCATAGCAGGAGGGGTAAATCATAGCAAACTGGGGCAAGCTAAAAACTAAAAATTCACAAAGAATTCTACAGCTATCAAACAAATAAACATCATACTAATTTACAGTCACCAGGCTTAGGTAAAAATACTCATTCTTAAGAAGTGGCCCCACACAACAATATACTATTTCAGAGTGTAACATTGAAAAACATTTTGTCCTTCATTACAAAGGTATTTTTCTCCTAGCCATAGCATCTCAGGTATTTTTGCCTTCAAATGCAGGTGGAAAAAAGAGCAAACTACTGAAGATCAGAGGAACAAGAAACTACAGATTTCACATTTGTATCAGATTGACTGTTACCAGCTCAAGGCTTCCCACAGCAACAGATGGTTGTTTTGACCGATTTCTAAAGGATTGCCATAAGATTCTTCACACATTTTTTTTTTTTAAAATATTACCATTTAATGAATAGTGATGTTTTTAATTAAATTCTCTGCTGGTCAGAACTCAGCTTATAGACCTAACAAACAATAATGAGGCTCTGGTCTTTATAATCAGACTAAATAACCTTGACTACTGAAGACAAATGGCTTAAAACAAAAAATAACTTTGTTTGTGACTCTTGGAACAAAGGAAGTAGAAGTTGTCTCTCTGCTTATTAATACATACATGAAAGAAAATTCGATGTTTAAGAAACATGTGAACCATTGCTGTAAGAAGTTACTGTGCTTTGTGCTATAATCTGGACTATAATAAGATGGACTTGTGGATCCATTTATTTCCAGAAATTTCATTGAACCTGATTTCTAATATGTTTAAGAATGGTTAAATAAAGAAATTTCAAGACTTGTTTCATAAAATCTTCACAATCCACTCCCTTTATTTCTGGTAATCCTGGTATTTTAATAAGCCCACCAATTTGGGAAAGGAAAAAAAAATCACCATACTTTGCTGAGCAAAGAATTGTGTAAAGAAAAATGGACCACTATGTACCTTTACCAAGGAGAAATACTGTAGAACCACAGAAAAACTGCTAACTTTAAAATTTAATGTAAAATGTAATGTAAAAATTAACCACATTTAATTAATAGTTACAAATGACAACTGTATATTTACAATGTAAACATTTCAAATGAACTTAATGCATATAAAAAAAAAAAGCCTCAAGCGTTTGACTAGCAGTACACATTTTCTCTCCCCGAATTCAATGGGAAATAGAATTAAGGTATGCCCAAATGATATTTTTTTCACTATAAGAGGGATATAAAAAGCAGAAATCTACCAGCAACAGAATGCTATTTTAAACTCGCAAGAATGGTTCGATAAAACAACATGGCATAATTCTCATACCAATGCAGGTTATTAAGGCACATACATAATAATAAAAAAAAAGTCATCTCAATCAATTGTGTTAATGCAAATTTATTTACAAGTTCAGGGGGAAAAAAAAAGAAACAAAGAAAAAGCAAGCTTTGTTCTACAAGCACAGAAGTTTTTTAGCTTGGAGCGGTTTTGTTTTTCCTTATGTAATATTTCTACTAATCATTTATTCAAACAGATCTTAATAACAACTACCTGCTATTGCAGATTCCTTTTTCAGGAAGGAAAAACATTCGGTTTACTTCACTGATGGGAATATCCCTCAATGCTGGAATTGCTTCTTCTTGAAATGTCTTCTGTTGCTGCTTTTTTGCATAGTTATCTAAACAAGACAATGAGAACATTCTACATATTAAGGATTAATCAGTAAATGTTATATACATAACACAACACTATAACTTTAGCTACCCTAAGTGATACTGAAAACTCTGTCTTGCTGAGGTATAATGAGATCGTCATCAAAAATCTTTACATCAACATCTATTAGCAGAGCTCCTGAAGAAATCAACACTACCCTCCTGCTTAAATCACTGTCTGGGACTTCGCTTGGTTCAATGCTGTATGACATTAAACCATAATTACCCAAAGATAAAAAGAACAAACAAACAAAGACCCTCCCACAGTGAATATCTCAGCCTGTAGTTTGAACACTTTCTACTAGGTTTTCTGCTGAGAGATGCTGTCTACCATCCCTTTATCTTGGCTTTTTGTTCCCATCATGACAGAGCACCCATTCCTGTAACAGCATAAACATTTTTACAGGTGCACTTTGAACACAATGGTGGAACTGTTCACTCTGAAAAAGAACATTTTTAAATATGGGTGTTTTTCATAAGTCCCCCATCCCATCCAGCCAGCCACACAAACTCTTGGGCTGACAAGAGGGAATGGCCTCAAGTTAGGACAGGGGAAGTTCAGATTGGACATTAGGAAAAAAATTTTCACCAGAAGGATCCTCAGGCACTGGCAGAGGCTGCCCAGGGAGGTGGTGGAGTCACCATCCCTAGAGGTATTTAAAAAACAGGTAGATGAGGTACTTAAGGATACTGTTTAGCGGCAGATAGGTATGGTTGGACTTCATCATCTCAGAGGTCTTTTCCTACCTGGTGATTCTAATGATTCAAATGAGAGGGTGACTTATAAGAGTGTGAATGAGTGGTCGGGAGCACAGGGATACCTGAATGGCAGTTTTTGACAGAGTACTGCATTTGAAACACAGCCTCAACTGTTTTTTTTTTTTTCGCTTTTGCCATCCACTGTAATGTAATACTAGGTATGTAGTTTGTTAAAAAAAAAGGTAACTTCAGCAGTATTAGCAATGAGTAAGTTCCTTGCCAAATTTTAGTCTACATTTTTTTCTGACAAAAATTGGCCATCTGTAAATAGAACACTATGTGGATGAAGATACAGCTGCCTGGAAAATATTGTGAATGTCTAAAACAGGTATAAAGACTACATGAAAGTTGAGAGAACAACTGAAGAACAGCTCTTTTTAGACAAGGAATTACCAACATATCTGATCAGGTCACAATACTGTGGCATCCTTCATTGTACCAACCTAACCCCTGCATGCCTTCCCACTTCTGCCGCTCCCAGGGAGGCACTCAAGCCCTTCTTCGCATTATGCTCTTTTTGTAATGTAGGGTACAGGTTTGGGAGAGCTTTATATGCCGAAGCCCTGTTCCTCTAATGTGGTCTGTTTTACAAAGGAAATATCCTTTACTAGTTGGAAATAACTGCCATTATGGCAAAGAAGGAAGAGTCAAGCTTGTAGTCATCTTTTCACTCTAGTACTTAAACACTTCCATGAACTCCTTTTTCTAGACGAAAATATTTAAAGGCTTAAAACTTGATTGATATTACATATGCCTACATACACACACTGACAAAAATCATCAGTTAAGTATCAAAATCTAAAAAAAACACCAAATCAACAAAAAAATTACCTGTCACCGTATCTGTGGAGTTAAGTGGAGCTGTACTCATCATGTTAATACCAAAAAGTAATATATAACCAATTCCTATGGTGACTAGTAGGTATGTTGGCAAAGCAACCGCCCAGTACCTGAGAAAAAGATTTTAGATTTTACACATCATAATAACAAAATGACAAAACAGTTCTGATGCGGTGTTGTTACTATACCTAGGACAAACTGAGCCCAGAGGAAAAGAAACACCACCTCTAAATACAGATCCTGGTCTGTCTCAAGATTACTGACTGCAGAGTCACTGTAGCTAATCTGGTATAAATCATCAAACAGATTCCTTGCAGAAGGTTTTTAAATTTTTAATTACAGTTTAAAATTTACTGCATTTTGGTTGGCAAACTTCCTGAAAACAAAATATCAAGTTTATCATAAAAGACTCAAATACTGTTTCTTTCATTACACAATGAAATCTTTTCATTACGTTTCTCTACATAAAATAATGCCTCACAAAGATTACAAGTCTTTACCATCAAGAAAATCTGGATTAAATACAAGGCCACTGTTTTAAAAAAAGTTCTATTATTTGAAAATAAGTAAGTGTGTCCTATTCTTACACATATTCAGGCTAAAGAGTCTAATTAGTTTAACTTACTTTTGAGGCCAGTATGTTAGTCCCAACGAGAACAGCCAAGATTCAGGAATATACGCCCAGATAAGATACAATACTGCACAAAAGGATTAAAAAGTCATAATAGTACAACTGATAGCGTTTTAGACTACCTTCCTAAGCTTTAGAGTAGTAATTCCCTAATAATATATGCTGAGACACTATTTTGCTTTTACACTACTTAAAGCAAAACAGCTTTATCAAAACATTGTAGAATATGCCTCCGAGACACAAAACTTGTCCCAGCCCTGGAGATGTTCAACATCAGGTTAGATGAGGCTTTAAGCAACCTGATCCAGTGGGAGGTTTCCCTGCCCATAGCAGGGCAGTTGGAACTGCATGATCTTTAAGGTCTTTTCCAACTCAAATCACTCTGAGTCTATGAATGTAGGTTCAATGTTTTGTAGCTGATTATATATAATTTTTATATTTGCTTTAACATTTAGTTTCTGATTTCATAGAATCATAGGTTAGGGTTGGAATGACCTAAAAGATCATCTAGTTCCAACCCCCCTGGGCAGGGACATCCCTCTAAATCAGGATGCCCAAGGCCTTGAACACCTCCAGGGATGGGACAAGATGTTCTTGCATGTTAACTGCAGAACACAAGAACCACTCTCTCAGTAAAAGGATGCCAAGTGACTCTGACCATAGAAAATAGTAAAGCAGGAAATGATCACAGAATGGCTCATTTGGTTCAAAGAAAAGTTGGTAGAGTTGAAGTGCTTAGACAGAACCATTCAGAAAAAGTTACTGAAAATACTACCTGATTCTTGGCAAGCTAGTAATTTTCATGTCAACAAAACCAATACTGAGAAGCTTCGCTCCAGAAAAACAAATTCAGAAGAAGTTTTAACAAAACTTGAGGGGAACGGGTTAGTAGCCAGTGACAAGATATGCAATTGCAATGGCTTCTTGTGAGAGGAACAGAAACCAACTTACTTTCCTTTCTGCTTACCTCCTAGGAGTGAGAAAGATCCTGTTTTATTATTCAACTACCGTACATGAGCAGCACATTTTTTGTATTGCAAAACGGTTCTCACCATCTCAAGCCTTAGTCCTCTGTGGACATGCAACAGATCCCCAGTGAAATGCTAAACCACCTGTCACACTAGCAAAGAAATACTGGTATAACCCTTAATAATTTTCCTTCCTGTCAACCAGATGGACTTGTTGCACTTTATGATCTTAAAGGTCTTTCCAACCTAAACCATTCTGTGATTCCATATGACTTCTTTTTTACAGTATTTGGGTGGGGAAGGTTGCACTACAACTAAGTACAGTAGTTACTGAATAGTGACAACATATACAACTGAAGTAACAAAGTCACTAAAATGAGAAAGCAGAGTTTTTCAAATATTTTGATTCTGTAATGCTATTAAAACCGACATAATAAGGTTAAAGATAGATGAAACACAGGAAAATCACAAAATGCAATGACAGATCTTCATAACAACTGACAAGCCTGGCAAGCGATGCTCATTCAGTGCTTCCTGACACAGGAGGCGTCACACAGCTCTGACTCTTCTCAGCTGGTCTGACTGGAATTACTTTTTTCTCATAAGCAAAGCAACACTCTTCAGGGAAGCATTCTGCACCCAATATACTTACTAAATATATATTATATATGTAATACATATGTATATACACTTACTAAATAGATATACTATACTTACTAAAGCTAAACCATGATCCTAAAAAAAGAGCAAATCCATATATTGCCCTTTCTGGCAATGGGGCTGGAGAGTTTTCAACCATAGCTGGCCTCTTCCCCTTAACTTCGAGTGGGGAAACTGGGGGAAGGGCAAGAACACAGTAAAAAGCCATGAGAGGTTTCTCAATAAGTTCTTCTCACAACACTCTGGTATTCCTGGGGTGCCTTTTGCTCCTCAGCACACACACATTCCCTGCCAAACCCCCCCCCGGCTCTGGGTGGGCTATCGACTGACCCTTTCTTTCTCTCTCCCTTCTGCCCTCCCCCTCTCTCTCCCTCCTTACCTTAGTCTCTCTCCCTCCTACCCTCTTTCCCTTCCCCTCCCTCATCCTCCCTTTCTCCCTCTCCCCTCCTTCCTTCCCTTCCTTTCTCCCTTTCCCTTCTTTCCTACCTCTCCCTTCCCCTCCCCCTCCCCCTCCTCCTTCCCTCCCTCCCCTTCCCTCCCTCTTCCCCCCTCTTCTCCCTCGTCCTTCCTTCCTTCCTTCTTCCCCCCTCTTCTCCCTCGTTCTTACTTCCTTCTCTCCCTCTTTCCCTCCCTCTCCCTTCTCCCTCCCTCCTTCCATCCTGCCCCCTCTCCCTCGCTCCACCATCCACACAATCTCTCTCTTTTTCTTTCTCCCCTCTTCCCCGCGCACCCCGCCTGCCCGCACCGCCCCCTCGGTGTCCACAACCCCGCCAGCGGAGGAAGCCCCACCCTGGTTCCCTCACGCACCGAAAGGCGGAGGCGCCCCGCGCGCTCCCTGCCCCCCCCACCGTGGCGGACGTAGCGCATGCGCAGCCATAGCCAGGGGGTGACATCACGCGGCAGCGGGCCAATCCGCTGGGGCCGAGGTGGGCGCGCGCGACGGAAGGGGCTGTGCTGGGGTCGGGGAGGAGGAAAGAGCCGGAGGGACCGGAGCGAGGCGGGTGAGAGAGGGAGGGGGAGAGAGGGAGGGAGGGAGGGAATGGAAGGAGTGGAAGGGAGGGAGTGGAAGGGAGGGAGTGGAAGGAGACGGGGAAGAAAGGGACGAAGGAAGGGAAGAAAACGAAGGAAGAAGGGAAGGGAGGGAGGCAGCGAGCGGACGAATGAGCGAAGGAGGGGCAAAGGAAAGAGGGAGCAGGAGAAAGAAGGAAGGAGGGAGAGGAGAAAGCAAAGGAGGGAGGGAGTGAATTATAGAATCATAACATCATAGAATGGTTTGGTTTGGAAGGGACCTTAAAGCCCATCCAGTCCCAACCCCCCTGCCATGGGCAGGGACACCTCCCACCACACCAGGCTGCCCAGGGCCCCATCCAGCCTGAATTTGAACACCTCCAGGGATGGGGCAGCTACAGTTTCCCTGGGCAGCCTGTGCCGGTGCCTCACCACTCTCATTGTGAAGACATTTCTCCTTATATCTAGTCTAAATATGCCCCTCTCCAGTCTATACCCATTCCCCCTAGTCCTACACTACAAGCCCTTGTAAACAGTCCCTCTCCAGCTTTCTTGTAGTCCCTTCAGGTACTGGAAGGCTACTTGATGAAGGAAAGAATGAGGGAGCAAAGGAGGGAGAAGAGGGAGCGAAAGAAGGAAGAGGAACAAGCAAGCAAAGGAAGGAGGGAGAGGAGGGAGCGAAGGAAGGAGGGAGAGGAGAGAGTGAAGGAGGTAGAGGAGGGAGGAAGGGAGCAAAGGAAGGAAGAAGGGACAGGAACGAGCAAGAGAAGGAAGGAGGGAGGGAGCGAAGGAAGGAGGAAGGGAGAGGAACGAGCAATTGAAGGAAGGAGAGAGAGGAGGGGGAGAGGAAGAAGAGGGAGCGAATAAGGGTGTGGGGGAGAGAGAGGAACGAACAAGCAAGCGAAGGAATGACGGAGCGGCAGGCTCATCCCCGGGCTCTCTCCCCTCGGCCCGCGGGGCGGGGCTGTCCCGGTGGAAAGCACCGGGCTGCGACCCGTCAGTGACAGAGCCCGGGGCTGCCGGGGACTGAGTGGGCGGCACGGGACGGAGGGGACCCCGCGCCGCTGGTTCTGTTGAACAGGGCTTCCCCGAGCTCTCTGCTCCCCGGGATGTGGCTGTCGTAGCCGGGAGTGCTACTCCCGGAGCCGGCTGGCAGGAGCTGCCCTTCCCTCTCCTCCCTGTCGGGTGTGAGACTGCGAGCGAGAGCCCTGTCAGGGGGCTGAGAAGGCTGTGTTAGAGGCAGTCGATTTAATTAGCTTTTAACATGTGCTTTATGTGACTTTTTTCCCAACATTAATCAGTGTTGTGTAAAAGTAACGCAACACATCTTTCATGAAACTTTTGCTAAGTGTATTTTTCTGTTGTGATGATTTGAAGTCCTGTGAAAGCACACGTTATTTGCTTTTTGCTTCCCCTTCCTGTATTTCTTATAATCGTTTTCTTTCAGGGTCATGTACCATGGGTGAACCTGTATCTGAATCCGGGTTAGGAGGCGTAGCTTTTTATGATGGTATTAAATCTTGCTGTAAATTGGTAAGTAGATTTGAAGCTAGGTGAGTAACCTGTGGGGTGTTCCAGTGAGGTTTATACCAAGATTGGATCTACAGAGTAATTCGTAGTGTTGATTAAATCAAACTGCTGCAAAGATACCTCATCATAGAATTATAGGATGGTTTGGGTTGGAAGGGACCTTAAAGCCCATCCAGTCCCAACCCCCCTGCAGGGGCAGGGATGGTTTGTTTTAGTGGGAATACCACCTTGGGCTTGATGTATACAGGATGTGTGGGGGCATTAGTGTGGTTTGTTTTGGCTTTAAATATTGTTGCAAAATCTAAGGACACCTTCAGTCATCTTTTGAGATTAACTGATTTTGAAATAATACATTATTTTTTTTCCTCTTTATTATTGTGTGTCCTGATCTGTTAAATATGTCAATGTTATACTAACTTTTGAGACTAAGCCTTGACTTACATTTAATGTTGTAATAGCTCAGAAATACTACTTTGGGTGAAATCATGTGATTTCTTGGTATCACCTTAGGTCGGGTTAGTAAGCCGTCATTGCACATCATGTTAGTGTTTCCGGGAATTCTGCCACTGAAAGAAGAAGGGTCTGTTAAAGAAACTCTGAAAGATGTGTTTGATCATTAGTTCCTTTTTATGCTTTTCTCCCAATTTCTCCCAATACCTTTGCATTTCTCTGAAATGATAATACAGCTATACATAATATTTATTGAATGTCACACGTATGATCTCTGTTAAAACGATAGGTGTTGTAGAGATCTGTAAAACAGAGCAAAGTTATTTATTCTTCAGCTTGAGAGTCTCATATGGAGAATTATGTTTTAAATGCATTTAAGTATTGATACTGTCGTGAAGTAGTAAATCAACCACTCACTCCACTTAAATTTTATTTGTATGTATTTATTAAATAAACATGCACTAGTTGTCAAAACTAATATTTTTTTCAAAACCTGCCTTGTTGTTGTAAACGTGTTTTCTTGGGTATTCTTGAACGTTATTTTGCTGCCTAGTCCCTGATTTTAAATTATTAATTTTTAGAATACTATTCCAGTGTGATTTACTATATTGTGTAAACTATTAAAAGTTTTCCTATCCATTCATAACTGTTAATCTATGGATGTTTTTTCAATGGATGTGCAATTTTTTTTTCATAAGACAGCAACCAAACCATCATGTCAGATAATTCTAGTGAATATGCTTTTTTGCCCAGTTTGATTTGTTGCTTTTTTGGCTGTGCTTAATGTGAATTATAAAGGTTGGGTCCAAAAGGGCTTGTCACTTGGTAGTGCAAAATATTGCAGACTTCAAGTTTCCTTGCTTTCCTCAGAAAACCACTGGCAGAAGTGCATAAATATGTGAGAGTATACTGAATATCAATAGTATTTTATTTTTGGAAAAATGGGATATGGAGGGAAAGCAGGATGAATTCACTCACCTTCGATTGGTCTTGGAAGATAGCAGGATGCTGGTGAGCGCTGAATGAGCGTTATTAACATTTTCTAAAAGGTTTCTGTTCAGAATGAGTAGGTACGTAAGTCCTTGGTGTATGCATGGGTATTTTAGTTAATTACTAGGTAGTTATAATCAATAATAGTTAACTAAATAACTTTAGTTAATTAATTTTGTTGTTTCATGTGTCTGCATTAGTATTTTAGTTTGGATCAGGAGATCATTTTTGAGGCAAATACCCTCATGTTTTTCATGTTTTGACTTGTCTTGGAGCATGCCACTGGAATTCATTGGGGATGAAACTAATCTAGAAAATGCTTTTAAGAGTATAGGTAATGTGCATTAACCATGAATGGATGCTGTGTCTGTGGGACTAGATTTGCACCAATGCAAACTAAAACTCCTCAAGAGCATATAATATGAGAGTAGACTTCTCAATACAAAGTACTTTGCTTGATAGATTTGTTTCCTATTTGATCGTGCTGCTTGCTTATGAAGATATAACCACAGACCATCTTTTATACTGATCTAAATTTGTGCAATAATTACCTTTTCTTGAGAAACAGAATTTGTGATAGAATGTAAAAATCCCTTCTATTCCTCCCTTCCCCTGATGCGAACAGTTTATATTGATTTAATATTCAGAAACAGTGAAGTAATCATTGCTTTAGTTAGTATAATGCATTTGCAAGATGTGTAATGTTAAAAAATATGTTTATCTTCAGGGTCATAGGCTATTTAAACAGCGATCACTGCATAAGCCTAAAACAGGTATGTAAACTAAATTAATATTATATAACTTTCTAGTATGCTTTATGTGCTACGCTTGGGTCTTTTGTGATTGCTATTTCACTTTTTCCTTATTTTGTCTGAATAAGTGAAAATTATTATTTCCAAGTAGAAGCATTGGTATGTTATTTTACACTGGAAGAATTCTTATCTTTTTGTCTGAATGTTACGTGTGGAATGCTACCATACATCTGTGAGAACAGTGTAAATAGTCAGTAACATGTACATACATGCAGTCAATTCATGTTTTGAGGATGGAGATTAAAGGCTTGTGTTCATGATGTGTGTTGTAATGGTAGTGGTATTTTAGCTGTATAGGTCTAAAGACATCTTCAAGTTGATCTTTATAGGCAAAGCTTTGCAGTTATAATATTAAAAAAAGAACTTTTTATTAGTTGCAGAAGAGCGGGTGGCTCAACAGTATGCCAAGTTCTTCAAAACTATTCACTATACAAATGGTAACCTGTAATGTGTGGGAAACTCAGATTGGCACAACCAGCTGTTTAAGCTTAACTGTTGCTTGTATTCAGGCTCTCACATAATAATGCTTTTGTTCTGAGAGTACTTGATGCCACCTCAAAATTCTAATTAGGATCTTTACCTTTTAAAGACACTCTTTGAGGAAAATAGATTGTATTTTTAAAAGAGCCATGCATCACATACATAATGGCCTCTGAGTATTGATGATCTTTTTGTACCATGTTGCTGTATTCCGCAGTACCCTAGATTTATTGTAGAGAGTAATTAGATTGATATAGTTAGAAGAGGCTCACATTTTGTTTTGAAAATAGCATCCCTGATAGCCATTAAACAGCTCACAGCCCTTGTTAGGCTCTTCTTTAGAAGCACGCTGCATTTACCAATCTATAATGTTTTGTATCAATTCAGTTCAGAATACAGGCAATTCCTTGGGCAGGGAATGTAAAGCTTACCAGCAGGTTCCTATTCTTACCTCCAACGTAAATTAACTCTTCTCCTTCAGTTTATAAAAATTCTCAAGTTGCTGGATGTATTTAGGTTGTTCAGGTTTTCTAGTTTTAGTTAGATAGTATTTAGGAACACAGTATGGAAATAACTGACGTTTTTGAATGTTTATTTGAACTTTGATTACTTGTAATGCCTAAATTGTGTAGTCTAATTCTTTACTGTTTTCTTGAAGATGTTGATCCCTGTCAAGTATGGTGCAGCCTGCCGGTTGATGTGTTAACAGAATATTGCGACGTTTTTAAAATAAGTATCTTTTGGTCTCTTCTCTTCTCAAATGAAAGCAATTCATTAGCAGCTGGTTTGAAGTAAGTAGTCATTCTTGACATGATTTCATCAGCCTTTATGTTATTTTTTTTTTTTTTTTTGTTATCTCTGAAGGACTGTTGTATACTTTCAGTAGTGGTTAACTGCAGGAATGGTTTTACCAGTGAGCAAAGTTAGTTTATGTCAGAAGGCATAGTTCTTGAATATACAGAAGATGCTAAGAATGAGTTTCTGAAGTTTGGAATCTACGAGTATATTTAAGTGCTTAAATGGATGCCTATATTTCGAAAGTAGCAAAAACTTTGCATCTGTTTGGTTTTGCCGTCTTCTGAAGGGCTGGATTTGAGTTTGTAAACATGCTTTTGCTTACATCTAAATACTAGTATTAAGATCATGTAACACAGTGATATTTTTCTAAATAATAACTTTTTCTGTTTTGAAGCAGTTCAGAGATTTTAGAGTGGAATTGGAAGAGAGTCTGTGATTTAGAGGTTTTGGAAGACCTTGTTGGTTTAATTAAAAAAGTTGCTGTAAGTACTATATTTTAACTTTGTGTAAGTTTTCAAGTGTAATAGGTTAATTAAATCTGTACCTTAAGCATCTTGGGATTATATCTTAAATGAGACATTTCCTTTTGTTGGAGTCAGTGAATTGTCTGATAGTTGAATTGCAGCTTTCTGGAAATAAAATGTGTCACAGACTTTATTACAGTTGGGATAACTTACTGAATATTTGCAGAGTCAATAATACAGTTGACTGGAGCATTTGTGAAATGCTAAGAGAGTCATATCGGTGAGAAAAAGGCACTTTTCCAAGGTGAACTATTTACTTACTTTTTCCCCCCTCAGTTATTTTTCCTTATTCAACAAATGATATTTACCATTTGCTATTGTTGCTAATTTAGAACAGAAACCTAACAGTGCAAAGGAGAGAGTGATAACAAGAAATGTTCTCAGCAGCTGAAGGGAAAAGGTTGTTGTTGTTTTGTTGTTTGGGTTTTTGTTTGTTTTTTTTTTAATTCAGGTATGACATGTTTTTAAAACAATTGGTTTGTTCAAATTCTGTGCTTAATGCCAAGCTACACTTTTCCAGTCCACCTTACTGTTATATGACTTTCTGTGGTTAGATATTCGTGTACTGTATTGATCTTGTGGATTCATACTTCCGTATGCTCTTTTTGCTGCTGTCTCCTTCAGGCTATCCAAATTCTCTCTTTTCACCTCCTTGTAGTTCAGGATGTCCCTGCAGTTTTTTCATTTTGTCTTGCATGATGAGCATGATGTGCTGTTTACTCCTCTGGCAGTCTCTCATTCAATCCTTATATGAGAGGGCCTGTGTATATTCCCATTTCCCTCTTTATCTCTGATTCCCTCTTCTTACTTCTTTAACCTGTATCTCCTTCTCCGTGTAAAAGATTGTATATCCAGTAGTAAAATTTATTTTGAGCAGCAGATCTCAGGAGAGAAAGTACTGTTGTTTTGGATGGTTTTCATTGGATGTTTCAGCTGGTTCTTTGGTATGTAGTTAACTACAGAAGTGGTTAAAGTGACTGTATTTCCTAACTGGATGTCACAGCATTCACGTGTTCTCGATTTCCACTGTTTCCATGTCATCATTTATTTATTTTTCAACAGAAATGGTAGGGAATTTGCTACTGAATACAAGGATATTTCTTGAAACTATGAAATGGAATAAAGCAACTGTCCAAACATTACTACAGTCGAGCAGAACAGAAAACGTTAGAGTTGAACCTGAGCGGATAGGGACTAAAGTTATCAGATCTTAATTACTTGGCTTTTTTTTCTATCCCTCTCCCAGAATGTTCCACGTTTTATTGGTGGGATACTGAAAATTGGCAGCGGCATAGAAAATGTAAGTTTCTCAAATTGTTTTTAATAGGTATGCTTCTTGATGTGTGAATACAAAGAAAGTATCTGTACAGTTACCTAAAATTTTCAAATACTTGCATAAATTGAATCTGTAGTTTTTGGAATATATGGTATATAGGACTGGAGTTCCTGTTTTTGCAGCTCTAAGCCACAAAGTTAAATCTGTGTGTGATGGGTACTGTGAAATAAATATCATCTGTATAAGAAGACCAAAACGAGCAAGAACTCTGGGGTTAGTTCACATGCTGAAAATAAATGGTTTCTCTTGGAGGTTGCTGTTGCAGTGTGGTTGGGTGGGTTTAGGTTGTGCAGCTGGAGGTCTAGGTCAACCCTCAGGTATCTGGTCTGGTACCTGCTGGTGACTTTCCTTGTTGCTTTCATGCAGATTTGCTATTTCTTGTTGAAGGCTTATTCCTTCATAGAATCATAGAATCACCAGGTTGGAAAGGACCCACTGGATCATTGAGTCCAACCATTTCTAACACTCCCTTAAACCATGTCCCTAGCACTTCATCTGCCCGTTCCTTAAACACCTCCAGGGAAGGCGACTCAACCACCTCCCTGGGCAGCCTGTTCCAGTGCCTGATGACTGTTTCCATGAATAATGTTTTTTCTGATATCCAGCCTGAACCTCCCCTGGTGGAGCCTCAGGCCATTCGCCCTTGTCCTGTCCTCAGTTACTTGGGAGAAGAGGCCAGCTCCCTCCTCTCCACAACCTCTTTTCAGGTACTTGTAGAGAGTAATAAGGTCTCCCCCCTCAGCCTCCTCTTCTCCGGACTAAACAACCCCAGCTCTCTCAGCCGCTCCTCGTAAGACTTGTTCTCCAGCCCCCTCACCAGCTTCGTTGCTCTTCTCTGGACACGCTCCAGAACCTCAACATCCTTCTTGTGGTGAGGGGCCCAGAACTGAACGCAGTACTCAAGGTGCGGTCTCACCAGTATCAAGTACAGAGGGAGAATAACCTCCCTGGTCCTGCTGGTCACACCATTTCTGATACAAGCCAAGATGCCATTGGCCTTCTTGGCCACCTGGGCACACTGCTGGCTCATGTTCAGTCGGTTGTCAACCATTACCCCCAGGTCCTTCTCCTCCATGCAGCTCTCCAACCACTCTTCCCCCAACCTGTAGCACTGCATAGGGTTGTTGTGCCCCAAGTGCAGGACCCGGCATTTGGCCTCGTTGAACCTCATGCCATCGGTCTCAGCCCAGCGGTCCAGCCTGTTCAGATCCCTTTGCAGAGCCTCCCTACCCTCCATCAGATCCACACTTTCTCCCAGCTTAGTGTCATCTGCAGACTTGCTGAGGGTCCTTTGAGATGTCTCTCTGCTGTCTCTGGCTTCGGTCTTGAAGATTCCTATATTCCCTCCCATAAGCACACAGTTACATCTCTGTGGTGTGTTTTACTTTGTCCTTTCTGTGCTGGTAAGGGTATGTTACACTGAATGTCTTGGTATTGTCAAAAGGCAAACATACTTTTTATATGTAAAGACAATAAGTTATTGTTAGTATAGTTGAAGTCTTCCAGAATGAATTATTGCCGAAGAAGAGAGAAAACAGGGAAACAAATACTGCTAAACAGAAAAAAATCTCTAGTGGCACTAATAGTACAGTTAAAATTGTAATACACACACACTTCCTAGCGTTGTGCTCACCCTCGTCCTGTTTCTTGAGATCCTTAAGTGAATGACTTCTGTCTGATGTTTGTGTGTGTGTGTGGTGAGGGGTATAGGTGTTGCTAGCTGGAGTTGTTTGCTGTGGGGGTTGCTGTTGATGATTTTTCTTCCTTGTTCTAGGATCTGCTGAAGTGCCTTATTTTTGTTTTGTGGTGCACCGTTATACCTTGCTCTTTACTTTCATTGGTCTGCACATTCAAGTTACACATTATTTATATATAGTACGTTTTATGTATATTAGAAACTGCTTTTGCCCAGTTTTGTTCAGGTCTCTTAAACTTGGCCAGTTGAAAATAGCCATTATTTTTCCAGGGTCAGCGTGTACCCCACCTTTTATTATCCTGTGCCTGTACTCCTCTAAGTTATGTATCTCTAATTTTCATGGCCTATATCATATTTAAGTTGCGTTTCTCTATGCTGCATCATTATGTCAGTTATAATAGAATTGACTACGTGTCGCTACTGTCTATATGAAAGCTATTGTTGTCCCATACAAGAGTAAACCAAATTAGTCATAACTACTTGGTCAGAAGAAAAACTGCTGTTATATTTAAATCAAAGTTAAAGCTGAACTCTGAGCAGGTCAGAACAAGCTCTGAGAAAGTCCAACAATTGTCAGTGCTGTGGTCTTGCAAACCATGTACAAAGCCTATGGCCTGTTTCTAGCAATGGCAGTTCTGTATGATGGGGCTATAAGGCTACAAGTTGAGACTGAAATGTTAGAAAAGTGCTCCTCTTTGGAGACAGCTTGAAAATCTTTTGAAATTCTCAAATATTACTGCTTATTCATTCTGAAGGACTGAATGGCTGAGGAAGGGTGTGGTTCGCAAACCTGCTGATCCATGTTAATTTTCAAATTCAGTGTGTGCAGTAGAACTATGTGTATTACATTTTTCAGCTTGTAAACTTTGGACTGTGGAAATTCTGTTTCCCTGTGTTTTTGGAATCGTAGAATCATTTAGGTTGGGAAAGTCCTTTAAGACCATGAAGTCCAACCCATAGTCTGGCACTGCCAACTCTGTCATTAAACCATGTCCCCAGGTGCCACATCTACACATCTTCTAGATACATCCAGGGGTAGTAACTCAACTGCTTTGCCGGGCAGCCTGTTCCAATGTTTGACAACCCTTTTGGTGAAGAATTTTTTTCTGCTATCCAATTTAAACTTCTCCTGGAGCAACATGAGGCTGTTTACTCTCATCCTAGTTTGTAACCTTTCCCCTCACTTTCTAGTTTCTGCTGCCTTCCATAAGTTAATGGCTAAAACCCTAAAATAACAGTACTGAAGCTGGGAGACAATATCGTAGCTGATAGCAAAAGAATAAGCAGAATAGCTACAACTGTATGTTACTGCTGGGTAAACCAGTTACGATATTTTTTTGGCATCTGTCTTAGTCATGTGGGTTTTCAAATTATTTTTGCAGATCCGTAGACCCAGATTATGTGGAATATCCAAGGTAATAGACATGTTTCACTCAATCTCTGCCTTTCAAACAGAGCTCTATAGCTCAAATGGTTTAAATTCAGTTTGAGTGAAAGGAGTCATGATTTGTGGAATTAAGTCTTAGCCCAGGTCTGCATGTCTAACAGCCTGGAGAATGTTAGGTTTTTTAATCAGCCTTGTCCCTTCACACTGAAGCAGTTTTGTGTGCAATCACTGAAAGGAGTTTCTAAATAAAATTCTATAATTTGAATGGCTCTCCAGTTAAAAGAATGACTGTTTTTGTTTTGTGAATCTGTTGTATTATGCCATGCTTAAGTTATCCAGATACTTACGTGGGTGTGCTGTTGTCTGCTTCAAAGGCTAACAAATCAGGAACAAGTGCCTAGTGTAAGTGCTACAGTAGTATTGTTTGGTACATTTACATGGAATACTTCCAATACATCGCCAATGACCTGTTGGTGGTTGCATTTTTTGTTTTAGGACTTTGCTTTGTATAGAGTTATTAACTTTTTTCCTTTGTTTTCCTTTTCTTCAATTGAAATAGGGTGTCTTTGATGTTAAAGATGCACTTGACTGGGTCAGATACACAGGTGGTTTCAGTTTCCTGCAGAAGCTGGATGATCTTGCTGGTTTTGGTTTGGTCTGTCTTGAAGTTTTCTTTGCTGTATGTAAGTATGAACACTTTTGAAAAAACAAGGGTGAGGAAAGTCACCTGTTTTGTAGTTATGACATAATATTTGTATGTATTTTGTTAGTGACCGGAGAAGTAATGGTGGTTCTGTGGTTTCTTTTCTTGCTTTTCACTTATTGGACAAGCAGATTCTTCCTTGGTTCTCTGTACATGGGTTGTACTTGCAGTGCATGTTCTCTTTCCAAAGAGGAATTCAGAATATTTTTTCACTTTGATGTTCATTGTGAGCTGTGTGTGTTCCCTGCTATCCTTAGCTTAGCATTAAGTTGAAAGTTGCACAAAATATTATTTGAGTTAAACATTTTGCAGAGGGTTTTGTCAAAATATTAGTTGAAACGTTAGTAATGTTAAAAAATATTAGCTTGTGTAGCTCATGAGTGTTACTGTGAGATATTAACACTGGCAGCAGAACTGCTGCTGCAAGAACGAGAAGCTCCCTGACTGCTTGTTCTGATGCATATTAAATGGCCTGTATTCTAGTCTTACTTTTTGCATATAGTATTCTAACTCAGCTGTTGCAGTAAGTAACAGGGTGGTAGAAATCAAATGTCCATCTGAAGAGAAGAATGTTTTTATTGTTAAGTACTGAAGTACAAATTCTTTAAAATACAAATCTTTAGAGGTCTTTAAAATGTAAATTCCTTTACAATACAATCGAGTTTCTCATGATTGCTTGAAATTAGGCAAGGGCTTAAGTGTTTGGCGATCTGCAGCCGTTTATTTTGGGCTTGCCTAATAATAAATAATTCCTTTTCTTTTGAATGCTTCTGTTGCTTAATTTGTTCCTGTTATTTATGTCAAATGTTCCTATTTATTGTTATGTCAAATTTTGCTTCTAGTCAGAAAACAGAGCATAACTTTTAGCAGCAAAAGGTAAATAAACCCTACTTCCTGTCCTTGGTAACATTTTCACTCACCGTACTTTTCTGGATCTTGTCTGCAGGCAATTGTGGCATTACTAAAGTTGCTTTGGAAGATTGTAATTTAGTTGAAGAATTTAAAGTTTTGACGTGTGAAAAGTGTAGAAAGGTGAGAGAAGATATTAGAATGTGTTTGTGCTTTTTTTTTTTTTTTTGTTATTTTTTGAGGGTGTTTTGTATCATTGAAGATTATAAAAATCACTGAATGATCAAAGATTAAATATAAAGGTTTCAGAAGCTTGAGTGAGTAATTGTCCTGATATGAATAGTCACCTTGAGAAGTCCTGGCCTAATAAATAGAGCATTAGTTGTTTATGCCACCAGTGTACGTTGGAGAGTGTTCCCCTCTTCATCCACTGCAAAACTCAGGAAATGCGTATTGGTAGACAATTGTTGAACTTCATCCTCTTAAAACAGAAATAAGATGCTTTCAAATTCTTTGCCATGTGTTCCTTTAGCGTAGTATTTGTTTTTTATGATTATTAGTCTGATTAATTCCTGTATCTTCCTGACTACAGTTGCATAGTTTAGGAGCTATGCTGAAAGGCGCTGTGTAGGGAACTGGTTGAGTTGTGCTGTACAAGGCCTACTTTGCTGTTTAACACATGCTTACTTTTGATGATGACTATATTATGGAACCCAGGAGACCTTTTGAGTTAGTCCTGTTTTTTTAGTTATTGTTCATTATATTCTTGTCTGTCTAACACTCATTTGTACACTTTTAAGCTTATTAATTGCAATGATTTAGAAGTATTAAATTACAACTAATAGTGCATATGTAACCTGTTTTTACAAGCATAAAAACTTAGCTGCCTGTTATTAAATGTTTTGTTTACTTCTCATTACAGCTGAGGTTAATTACAGTGGTTGCCAAATTGTTTTTTCTTGATTTCACAGAACAGTGAATTTATGAAACAGAAAGGAAACGAGGAGTTTTCCCAAAGAAACTTTGATGATGCTATAATGTCATATACTAAGGCCATAGAATTTTGGTAAGAACTAAACTGGTTAACTGGATTGTGTTCAGCTTATTTAGATGTATCCTGATTATGTGTAGTTTTGCATGAGCTAGTCTGCTTACAGGCCAAATAATACTTCACGCAAAAAAACCCACTTTTTGTTCTATTTTATTTATTCTTACTAGTGGTTGTTTGCACTTTTACTGCCTCAAAAGCTCACTTATGTTTTAAAGCTGATCTAAATTGGCTAACGGTATGTATAGTAAACCTGAAAGGAAATAAGTTATTTGGTGTGAACAGCCACTTTTGATGTGATTCGTCCTAAATATTTTTCCAGCTGAATGTATGGCCAACTTTTGCAAATATTTATCATCTCGGTTATGATGCAGAAAGAGTGAATAAGAACAAATATTTAAGCGTCTGTTCTTGGCAACTCTGTATGTGATAGGCTTAATTTGCTTTTCATGTAATTGCTGCTTGTGTTGTAGTTGAGCAAATGCTGCTTTTACAAGTTCCGGTGTGTATAAAATATGTTGAAATTCATGAAGTTCCACCTTTCATTAAAAATTGATAGTGCAAATTGTTTTTTTCATTGTGAAGTCCATAGCTTTATAATTGTGCAGCTGAAAAGATTAGCATATTGTTGATGCCTTGCTTTAGATTTTATGTCACATAGTGGAATACATCCCGAATTGAAGCTGATTTTAGCCTCCTTGAATAGCTGAGTAGGCTGACTTCCACCAGGTGACTGTTTCTGAGATGATGAGGGCAGGCTGAGAAGGCATCAGGGTAGCTAATGATGGGGACGGGGGAGCAGAATTCAGTGAAAGAGCAAAGGAAAATTCCGTGGCTTAGAAAGAGCAAAGGAAGTCTCGTAGTTTGTAGGGGCTGCGGAGCTAAGCTGTTGTTACAGCTATTTGCTAGAAACTGCTCGTTGTCCTCTAGACCCTGCTGGAAGGTGAAGGACAGCTCAGTCATGACTAGCAGCTAGAAAATCCTCCTTCATCTCTCTGTGCACTGTCTTCCCTTTCTCGTTCTTCCAGTGTGAGCTGACTTTCATACTCCTTCGCTAATTAGCTGCACTCTCCCTTGGCTTCCTTTCAAGTGATTGCTGGATTACGTATACTAATTGCCCCCCTCATTCTCTGCTAGGTACACTGAGGGGGCAATGAATTCTTTAGCTCTTTAGATATGCTCTTAATCTGTCCAGTCAGGCAGAGGGCTATGAAAAAGTTGTAGACCCAGTGATCCAGAAGCGCTCATTGGATGTTTGATTTAGTTGGGCCTTCAAAATTAGAAATTCCAGAACAAACTAAAATGAGATGTTTATGAGAGTTGAGCTGGACTTTTCATGCTTCATGGCTTTTTATTTGTATGTTTGGGCGTTTTGTCTCTCGGTATTTTTTTTTTTTAACAAAGCTGAGAAGGAACATATTAGCCATACCTTTGCACGATTGAAGGTTTGCTTTGATACATTTGTTAGAGCCTGGTGAGTTGGGGAAGGAGTTTAAATCTCTACTTTTTATGGGGTTTTTTTAAGTAGGTTGAAAACTAATTGAATTGGTTGGAAGTTGCAGTAGTGGGCCCAAATCTTCCAAATCATTACATAATTAAAATTATTATGCCTAGTGACTTAACTTGTAAAGCAATGGGACTGTTCAAGGAAACTTGTATATAATTATTGGTGCTAGAGTGCTTGCAAACATTTATTGTGAAAACTTACTTTTTTTTCAATTCAGATTTTAGAAAGTAATCTATGTTACTAACTTTTCTTAATTATTTTTTTTTTAAGTCCTATGAACCATCTTCTGTATGGAAACCGAGCTCTTTGTTTAATTCTTACAAAACAGTACAAGTGAGTAATCCCTTGTTTATCATCTGAGATGTTGTGGGATCTGCAGTTAAAAATTGGCAATATACTTAAAAAAATAATTTTTTTACCTCATAAAACTGATATTAAAAAAAATGAATAATATGAGGTATATCTGTTGGCAATATGTAATACCATTTAAAACTGGGGGGGGAGCTGTTATGAACGGAGGGGGGGGGAAAAAAATCTCAGTAGCAGTGAGTATTGTTTTATTATACCTCATTGTGGGTAGGAGGATTATTTTCCTTAAGCCGGTTCTAAAATCTTGTTTATGCACGAAGTGGATGTATACCTTTTATGAAAAGTCAACCCAAGAATTTATTGTTAGTATGATTGTAGTCTTGCACTTGTGACTCAAGTGAAGTATTAAGGGTCTCGTTGTTAGTTCAGATCTAATGGTTTAAATAAAAAGAGATAGTAGCAATGTTATGCTCACCCCTCCCCCTTCCTTTGAGTGGGTACTAAAGTTGGTAGTTCTGTTGCTGTAGCAGTGGGATTAGAGAGCTGATTGGCATGCCGAGTCCTCTGGGAGGAATGTGATGTTCATGATGATGGTTTCCTTTTCCTTATTCTGGGATCCCCTTGGAGTCACTTCTGTGTTTGCTAACATGCTATTGCACCTTTGCTTTGTCTTTGTTCATGTGCAGCCGTTTTACATCTGAGTTTGCTATACGTGGTACTTTTTATAGCTATTACTTTTTCTTTGTTACTCAGAAAGTCTGTCTGGCTTTGGCATGTTCACCACTGATCATTGGTGAATTATTTATAACCATGAGGTCTCATGTCTAAAGCTTGTGCCCCATCTCTTGTTATCTTGTGCCTGTACTAATCTGTGTTGCATCTTGTGTCTCCACTTCTCAAGGCCTCTGCTGTCATATCAGGGTTGTATTTCTTTACAGAACATCATCATTTTGGAGTCATAAATTCCTCCTTCTGTATAGACCGCAGTAACAAGCAGTTATTCAGTCTATATCTATGGTTGTACCACACCAAGATAAACAAAGGTGGAACAAATTAGCTGTGGACACCAGGTCAATTACAGAAATTGCTGCCACAATTAAGACGAGTGGAAGAAAGCTGCAGGCCCGTCTAGCTGTAGTTCACACTGAGGGAGACTGAGAAACGTCAGTCTTGAGGTTCTGCACACTTGCTACTGAGCTTAGGCCCGTACTGGTGGTACCAATGCTGCAGTTCTGTAGTGTTCTACAGATCATCTGCTGGAGAGTTCATGGCTTTACCCAAGGCATATGTATGCCTCTTGTTTTCAGAGCCTAGTGAGAGGCAGCAGTCATATTCACTCCCAGGCTTTGGTATGGGACAGGACCTTTCACCACAGCTGAGTCTCCCTTTTTGAAATTTTGACAGTACTTGGGGCAACTTCCCTAGCAGTGCACGAGGCAGTCAAAAGGTGGCACTGGAGGAAGGACTGGTTGTCCTTCATAAACAAAACATAACAGAACACCCTAGAGAATGAGTCTGGTGCTTCATTTTTTTTCTAGTTTCTGACATTACTACTACATTACTACTGGGGTTTCTCTGCTCAGTATGGGGGTGGTTCTGACTCATTTGCATTTCACTGAATTAATTATTCCTGAAATCTCTGAAGGATTTTGTTCTGTAAACATCTTTAAATTGAGTCTTTCAGGCTTTTCTTTAGTATCTAGCTTTCTTTAACACAGAGTATCTCATTCTCCTTCAGATCCCTCTGTACAAGCTTTCCTGCTATAACAGTTACAAAAAACAATGGTAGTGACAGGGCAATCGATGAACACTTTCATATGAAATGAGATTATTTTTCATATTGCTTTTGTTTGTGAAAGGAAAATGGTTAACACCTTGGAGGCCTCTCAGGTTGTCTTGGTGCAGACATTTTCTAAAGGCCTCAGTGAGTCAGCATGACCCAGGCAATGAAGGAGTGAGGTATTTGTCCTGCTATCTGACACACAGCTGTGGTTCAGTGAAGGAGGAGTGGTATATCCCAAAGGTATACGAACTCCATAACTTCAGACAGCGTTGGTATCAACAGAAGCCATCGCTGCTGCCCTCTGTTCTCTCCTGTAGCTGTGGGGGTAGTCTGCTTCTCTTCTGACCTGTCCAAAATTGTAATTCTGGTTATTTCACAGCACCTTGTGTATAAAAAGTCACTTGGGTGTATACTTTGGGCTTCAGTTGTTGGGAGTTTTGGAGGCTACTGTCTTTCAGTGCTCAGCAGGTAATATTTGCGCCTTCAAATCTCTAGCTATGATTATGTTACTGTAATATAATTTCTGTCAAGGTACTTTGGTTTGGTATCCAGGCTTTTTTTATTAAGGCTTTGCTTTTTAAAGGAACACGTTTTTAGAACCCAGTTAAGGGGTAGGTGCCTGCGCAGAAATGCTGGAAGAACCTAGTAGAAAAGGGGAGGGAAGAAATAGTTGATGGGTGAAATACTATAACATTTTAACCCTGATAAATTTCATCTGAGAAGCATTATCTGACTATGCCTTTATGCGGGTGAATTAACTGTGCTTTTATGCTTTTGTAGTGCTTTGTACATCTGATTTGTAGATTTTTCTGAAGTATAAATAATAAATACCTCATCTTTTTTCCTTTCTTCTCCAAGGAAAGCTCTTGCTGATGGAAAAAGAGCCATTATTTTGAAGCCTAATTGGCCGAAGGTTAGTTTCATATACATTTCCAAATTTTCCTTGTTGGTGCTATAAACCAGTATAAGAACCCCGAGTCTGAATTACTGGTTTGTCCCAGGTAGATGTGACATGATTGCGTGTTACATGTTTAGCGCTAATGATAGTAGGATGAACACAGCATCTTTGTGGACGCAGAATTCTGCTTCGATCAGCCAAGTACACAGTTTGCTTGTATTTTTATATTAAAAGTGTTATTTTGGTGTGCTTGTAAATGTTGTTACATGGTGTTCTGCATGCGTAAAGACAGAAGAAAATGTTGATTACGTTGTTGTGCATAGCTACGTTATCGCAATGCTTGAAAAAGAGTATATTTAGTCCTTACAATAAAAAAATCCTGATTAATGCCTGCCCAACATGTATTTCCCAATATTCTTGGCCTAAGGAAGAGTAAATAAGGGATGATTACAAAATTGCGAAGTAGTAATTGAGATGAGGGGAAAAAGAAAATTTGCTCTTTACCAAAGCCAGAGGCTAGATACTACTCCCAGCTTTCTGTCTCAGTGTGCTTAGTTGAAAATTTTGATTATTCATCATGTGACACAAAACAGGTGGAGCAGATAATTTTTAAGTATGTTAAATTTTACTTTATATTGTCTGCTGCAGCTCTTTCAGATAGAAATTGGTTTTCTTATTTCTGTGAACGAATGCTTGAAATTCAAACATTTGTCTATGTAGGGTCACTACCACTTCTGTAAGGCGCTGTCATTACTTGGGGAACACAAACTGGCTTTGGAAGCTAATAAGAGAGCTCAAGAACTGTGCAAGAATATTTTTGATGGACTTAAGGATCTCGTTCAACAAAATGAAAAGTTAAAGAAGACAATAGAAGAAATCAGCGGTAATTGATTTCCTCATTTCAAAATCTACCTTTGACAGAGCAAAATTCCTTAATTAGTAACTTGTCTTTGAAGCTAGCTGATTTTTTTTTTTTCCTTCCTATGTAATTTTCTATAGGTATTCAAGAACATGAACCAAACCAAAAGAAGTTGCTTGGAAAAAAGTAAGCAACTGTCAAGTTTGCTTTTTTAAAAAGGAGCAATGCTTATATAAACTAATAAAAATACAAGTAATATTTTATTTATAAATTTAATATATATAAAATATACATAAAATTTAAGTACTGCTTAGTATAGATATTGCTTGAATTTTGTTACTTATCAGTAAATGAAAATGGAAGGAATAAGCTTTCCAGAACTGCAACCAGAGTGCAGCCTAGGAGTAAAGAGGACTTCTGGGAACTAAGTAAGCTATCTTGAGATGTGTTATGTTTCCGAGCAGTTTCCTGAAGCATTAAGTTTGCCTGTTGTAGAAATAATAGGAAGCAGCTACATTTTCATGATTTTTCTCCCAACTTGAAGTACTTCGCTCCTAAGGCAATTTGGTGCCTAAAAATGTGTTAACTTTGCTATATAAAGTTCAGTGGAAGATTAAGCTGATTTGAGGAACTGAGTGCTAGCAAATGCTTTTTGGCAATGATAAAAATGAACGTGTATCCTGATATGTAGAAACTTGTGTTTGCCACATCTGTTCTGTGCTTTTGCACAGTGCTCTCACTCAGAGAGTGAGAGACTCTGTTCGCAGATTCAGTTAAGTTACAATATATACTGTAACTTACGTATTAAACATTTTTCTGGATGGTCTTTATTTTTGATGATCTCCTTGTACTGGTGTGTTATCATTCAAAACAACACAGTAAGTAAACTATCAAAAAGGCTTTTTGTAAACCTGAAAATTGTGGAAGAACTGAATTTTTTTTTCCCCCTTTCTATATCACACAAATAAACTGTGGCCTTGGGCAAGATTGTTTGGGTTCTGGTTTTTTTGTTGTTTTTTTTTTTTTTTTAAATTCATTGCCATTCTGCCTCCCCCGCCAGGGGAGGTTCAGGCTGGACATAAAGAAAAAAATTTTCATGGAAAGAGTCATTGGGCGCTGAAACAGGGCTGCCCAGGAAGGTGGTTGAGTCACCTTCCCTGGAGGTGTTTAAGGGACAAGTGGATGAGGTGCTGAGGGGCATGGTTTAGGGATTGTTAGGAATGGTTGGACTGGATGATCCAGTGGTCCTTTGCAAACTAGTGATTCTATGATTTACAGAAATGGTTGTTCTTTTATTGTTCCATTTTTTGCATGGTCTTGGACTGTGCAATTTGAAGACATAAAGAATGGTTGTTTGATCAAATTCTTTAAGTATGCTAATGCCATAATACTTCTACAAGGGGCAGACTTCTTGTATTTATCTTTTTCTTCATGATACATATATGGTATGCATCTTAAATACGGACATCAACATTGGAAGAACAAGGGTTCTCTCTTTTTACATATCAGAGACTGCAGTTCTTCAGAATCTCATTTAATCTCTCAAGAGCAAGATGAGCTAGAAGAAGACAAAAAGGGAACACAGTCTGATCCTAAGGATCATCGTCGTCAAAAACATGATACCAGGGTAAGTTATGCTACATCTGGAATGAAAAAACTAGCAGTGTATTAATTTTCATCATCCTGCTATGCATTATTCAATGATGTAGTGAAATTTTGCAGCCACTGTGTTTTAGTAACGGTGTACTTTCTCAGCCAAGTGCACTTTTCCTGTAATATTTAACTACCAAATCTGTGTTCAGAAATTTGGATTTGAAAGGACGTGGGAAGTGGTTGCTTGAATGAGAAGGTAGAGGTGTACGCTGTCAGGAGAAGATGAGTTTGTTTGGGGTTATTTAAAGTGAGACTAAAGTTGTGTCTGACCCATTAACTGTCCAGTCCTGCCTGTCAGTGTGCATTAAGATGTGGGCTCCCCTTGGCTTCGAGAGAGGATGCAGTTAACATGTATGGGAGTGATGAAGTTCAGCGGAAGATGCTTTACCTAAAGTTAATTTGTATACAGGGAGTTTGCTATACTGGAGCACTACTTTGCACTCATATTGTGACATTAAGCTGTTTACATAATTATAGACCATTATTTTCATGCTCTCATAAACACATTCCTTCTCTATGGGAAAAATGCTGGTTAAATACTATGCTTAAGTGGAATTTATTTAAAACTAAGGTCTAGTGGTTCTCAAATATCAGTTTGGCTTGTGTGTTCAAAAGAAGTGTATTGCTAAAATGCAAGATAGATTTGTGTTATTTTAGTAGCACTTTGATTCATTCTTTCAATTTAAAAGACTGTTCAGAAGCACAGATATTCTACTACATTTTTTCTGTTAGCTTTCTTGGTGAGGAAGGCTTAATCCTTAGGGAGTGAAGCTGTCATGGCACAGATTTAGACTGCTGAAAGAAACACTGCCAAAGGGTAGCAGCAAAAGTGGTTTTATTGAAGTAAGGTGGTGTAAAAGTGAGGCTTAAAGCCTGATGGCAAGGTTCAATCTGTTACTCTAGTGAACAGATATAATGGTAATTCAAAGTTACCAATACAAGATCTTAAGGCCATGTGATGCAGAGTTGTGTGGTATTGGTCATTTATCAAAGGTCTGCAGTTGGTAAGATGTGTCACAACCTCAGGGAGGAACCTTGAGGGGTGTCCTAACTCAAGGGGAGATCAGTGCCATGCTGCCAGCTACTTAGGAGGGAGAGCACAAGAAAAAAAGCTCACTCAGACTGTCGTACTTATGGAATGAAGTGGTTGGCTCGTAGTCAAACTACATGCTATGGAAAATGTAAGCTTGAGATTCTTTGTACCCGCAACTTCTGTTGTTCCTTGACCAAATTAGTTTTGGAAGAACCATCTGTTATTTATGTGTTAATCACATGATCAGTGTTCCAGTTTCCAAGCTCATATACATCAAAGGTCACCATGTCACCCTACCCTTGTGTGAGTTTTCAAAGAACAGGCTGGAACTAGGGAAGTTCTTGGCCTGGTCACGGCCTGGACCTTTACTCCCTTTGAGGCCTGAACAAAGCCACCACTAGTTTGGTCAAGCTGTTGAGTGCATCCATCACAGAAGTTTAATAGAATAAACATTGTTCATGATTGAGTTTTGTGTCTGAAAACTACCTAAAGTAAGGATATATATTAGTGAAGGATGACCAAAGAAATCCACCAGCAAAAGCCTCTTATCTTGCCTCTTAGTAGGTTATCTTACTGTTGAAAGTGATATGGCTTACTGTGTTGTTATGGTTTACCTGTGGTAGGCAGCTCAGGCTCATGCAGCTGCTTGCGCACTCCCCTCAACAGGAATCATAGGGGTAAAAGTGAGAAAACTTGTGCATTTAGGTAAAGACAGTTTAGCAGGAAAAGTAAAAGCTGCAGATATGAATGAAGGAAAATACGGAGTTAATTCACTAGTTCCAGGCAGGTATTTAGCCGTTTCCAGGGAAAATAGAGCCTCATCATACTTAATGGTTACTTGGGAAGACAGTTGCAGTAATGTGGAACTTCTTCTTTTTCTCTGGTTTGTGATATCCTTTTGGGTCATGGGGTCATTTGTCCTGGCTGTGTCCCCTCTCAGCTTCTTGTGCACCCTCAGCCTACTTGCTGGTGGGACAGCGTGTGAAACAGCTAAGTCTTTGAATCTCTGCAAGCACTGCTCAGTTACAGTGAAAACATCTCTGTGTTATCAGCACTGTTTTGGTTATGCTATGAAAAAAAAAACCTTGATCCCAGCCAAAACCGAACATACGTTTTTATTCACTAAAAAACAAAACTATGCCCCCAGAAAACGGGAAGTTGGGAGATTTTGTTGGGGTTAACGTTGTTTTAGGTGGTTTTTGTTAGTGAATGTCCATGGAATTTCCCAGGCATTACTGTCTTAGTGCCTGTCGTATTTCTAGTATTATGGGGACCCTCTGAACTGTTCCTGTGCTTAAATTTTCCCGAGTGGTTTGCTTTGCTAGATGCATATAGACTGTGACAGTCCTGCTGTAATGTCATGGAATTAAAAATTTAATAATCAACCTCCAGTCTGCTAATAGGCAGTTCTTCTCTTTCATGTTAATTATTAATTTAAAGGAATGTTTATACCTCTCTCTGATGATCTTTACCATTGTTATTACAAGCTAATTAATAGGCTCAATTATAACAAACAACCTATGTAGTGTGTTATAAATAAGCTATATAACATAGAAAAGAAGATGATAAATAATTCCACTAGAAAGGTCAAAACAGTTTAGCACGCAGGTGTGAAAAAATGTGTCAGGTTTCAGAGGAGAACAGGGCAGCAAAAGATGACTGATTAATGGGAAAAATGAAACCAGTGTATAAGGACAAAAGGAAGGAAATGAAGCTTAGAACTTCTTGGAAAAGAAAGGGATCTGTAGAACACACAAGAAGTGCTTAAAGGCTTTTCACTGTCCACTGTGTTACAACTTTCATCTGCTTTTATGCTATGAAAATCTTCATAATGTAAGTCTGTGTAAATTTATCTTCCTTTAGGATTGCTATTACTGAAAAAAAGGCAAGTATTTGTCAAACTGATAGATAATAAAAATGGATATGAGTTGAGGGGCAAGTATTAGTGTAGAACTGTACTCTGATTAATGAAATTATTTTTCTTTACCTTTTCACGATTTAATATGCCATATTGTCATTGTGATTCCTTTGTTAAGTTTTAGTGTTCTAGTTTTTTCCGTTGTTTAAATTTAGTGAGTAATACGTACTATTTTTTGGTTATCTGTGTAAAACCAAACTAACATATTTGTCATTAGGTGACTGACATCCAGGGAACAGAAGGCAAAGGTTCGTCTCTGGAGTTTCCACCAAGTGAGTTCGGTTTTGCTGTTTATCAAGTCTGAGTTGGTTCTTCCCTTGTTGTTGCCATTGTTAATAAGCAAAAGTGTATCTAATGTTATTTTGACAACATTAAGGTATCATGTTTCACTTCTTTTCCTATTAGCATGCTTAGATACTTCTCTCCTGTATTTGTCTTATTTCTTTCATGCTTTTGTAGTTTGAATCTACTTTACGTGGATGAATTCAGAACTGAAACTGGAACTAAAAAGTAGAATGCTGAGTCACAGGCTAGAAATGCTTTCCCTCCTTCTGAGACAGGTATGGGAACTAAAAGGATCTAAATTTAAGAGAAGCGTGCGAGTAGTTTCAATATTCATAATTCATTTGTGATTACTAAAAGCAGCATATGGATCCTTAAGAAAATAATCCTATAGTTAGAGAGGAAGTAGGCCACAAAATATTTGTCAGAGTGGATCTTTTGCTACAAACTTTAAGAGGTATAATTTGGTGTGGTTTATTGTTCATTTGGGTTTTTTAATGGATAACAACCCGCCCACCCCCTTTTATAGACTTTTATAGAGAGGACTCCCACTCCGCAAAGCTCTCACAGTGCCAGAGTTGTTATTTTGTGGTAAAAGTGAAGCACAAGCAGTTCTGATCTTCAAACTGAGATATTTTCCTGAATTTTACTTGAGTTTTCAGTCGCCTGCTAAACGTGCTTTAACCAAGAAAGCGTAAGATATTTCCCTGACATTCAGGAGTTGTTCTTAATTATAATGTTTGTATGGAATACTTCTGCTGAATCTGGACTAGCTGCATGCTTGCGCTCTGTTCTAAAAGTTGTGACCTCCAAGGCAGTGGGTGCTTCTAGTCCTGACCACGTAATGTTTTGAAGTCCTTGATGCCCAGTTGTACTGTTCTTTGGTCTTCTTAGCTGAATAGGTGTCAAAGTGCAGAGCACTTCAAAACTTAATTTTAGGAAGCCAGTGGAGATATATTACAATATATTATTTTAAAATTAGCGGTAGAACTTTTATAGGTTTTGGACACATGCAAACGTCTTGAAGAATTAAAGGATTTATTGGGAGATGGAAAATGTGGCAATGGTTGCAAAAGAAGAGTCAAGACAAATCAGTTGAAAAGATGTCATGTGGTAGGATAATAAAAAAAGAAAAGAAGTAAGTGTAAAGCGTTGAAGGAACTTATTGCAGAAAGCATAAATCTGGAAAGGGTTTTAGAAAGGGAAAGTCAAGCTCTGGAAGACAAATTGGTTTTGAGGAACTATATGTAGGTGATGTGGAGGGGCAAAATAAGAAATGCAGCGAGGCCATAGGGAATTCTGGATGAACTTGTCAACTATGTTAATCCAGACCTTTTTGTGAGTGAGAAAGTGTGGTCCAAATAGTAATGAGGTCTGAGGACACATTATAAAAGAAAACTTTATTGAGGCGGTGGAAAGATCAGCAACTATGTGCCCATATGACTGCTGCCCAGTCACTGATAGCAAACACAGGATTGTAAGTGATGCCTTGGCTTCAGTGGACTGGTAGAGACACTTGGTGTCCGGCTTACATGGCAACAAGACAAATAATGCAAATGCCTTTTGAATGTGGGTAAGAGTTGCAGTGCCCCTTGGCTCCACGAACAGCAGAGAGATTTGGGAGAATTGTACTTTTCATGAATAATGTGGGCAGTGTCCTGCCCATGTTGGTCAGGGGCAGGGTGTCGGCAGTCTGCCTATGCTGCCGATATTGCTCAAGGACAGTGTCTGCAGTCTGTGTTGCTGATACTGGTGGAGGGGCAGAGTGCTGGAAGGATAACTGATTTTTTTTAGACAGGTTGAGGAGGGAAGAGGGGTAATGAACGACTGAGTTGGGAGAGAACTGAGAATTCTTCTAGGCTAAAAAGATCTTAGGACTTAAGAAATACTACATTGAATGTAGTAATTCCAAAAAACCTCATGCTGAGTCCATGGGCTTTTTTTCTTCCTTCTTTTTCCTCCTCCTCCTTCTCTCCCCTACTTATTATGTCAGTACTGATGTAGAAGGGAATATTTGGTTTGGCTTTGATTTGAAAGGAGGAGTTATGCTCTGAATCTCTAGCTGATACAAGTTTACTGTGAGTGGGGAAGAATACCTTCCTTTTTCACTTGTTCACTTAAAGGCTTAAGACTTGCAGGAGATTTAATGTAAAGGATCTTTATGCCACTGTATCTTACCTTAAAGTTACTATCCTTTTTAATTTCAATTTTTGTCTGCATGTACTATTTTTTTGAGCATGTGTATGTATCTGTTAAATATCTTTGTTTGCTCCTAATCGGAATGTCTAGCAAAAGCGATACTACTTCTACTAATACTTTAAAATGTTTGTGGGGTAAGTGAATCATGTTTGCTGTTGAATTAATATAGCTCCTTAAGTATTTTAACTATAATTCATCAGGATTTGCTTGTTAATTTGTTTTAAAAGCATTTTTTTTAAGATGTGAAAGTAGTATCTTTAAGTTGTGTGGTGTCTGCGAGTGGTAGTTTGTGTAGAGAAATTTTTCTGCAGTGATTTCTGTTGAATGGCTTTTAAAAGTAGATCATTCAATGGAAAAGTAGTCCTGATTAATTCTTTCTTTTGATGGTGAGAGAGGAGTCTTATATTGTTTTATCTTCAGTAAGGTTTTGTTTTAATGAAAAATCAGTTTCTTAAGGTAAAGGAGCCTATATAATGAAGAAAAGGTAATATGTCCCTAAATGGTTAAATGATATGATTGAAGTGCTTTCTGCCTTTCAAAAGATTGAAAGTTTTCCATTGTTTAAATATCTCTACTATAAGGAATTTGTAATGGTTATTAGTGTAGTTTTGGACTTTTTAATGCATATAAATTGTTTCTACCGACACCTATTCAGGCTTCTGTGTGACACTTTCAATAAATGGTTCATGAAATAATTATGAACATGTTCAGTCTTCATGACACTTGATTTTTGCTCCAATATAGATTTTATATCATTAAGTAGTTTTTAATGAGAAGTTACTTTTGAAACAAAGTGTGAAGTGCATAAGCATACAATTTAACTTGAGATATGAGTATGTGAGACGTCATTCAAGCCAGTGGGATTTTACTGGAACAGTTGGATTTGTATTTTTCCCACAATTGGTCTCTCATAGTATTTTGTATCTAATAGTTTAAAATAATTCCCCTGACTATCATGAAATAAAGATATTTAAGCATAGATAGTTGCTGAAATTTTATTGTTATTAACTTTTCAAATTTCATTTTATGGTAGTTCAGCATCACTAATAATAAATCAAGCAATATTTTGTGATTTAGGTATCAATACCGTACGTTTGGGTACAGGTGCTCCAATGGGTTGAATCCAAGTGCTAGACTGTGTTTTCTGTGTGACTGTGTCCAGTGTTAGGAAGCTACAGTCGCCTTCTAAACTGCTTCTGAGAGATTATAGCAGGAACTATCACCTCTTGGAACAGGTGGCTGAAGCAGAAGATGGCATTCCTACATGCCTTGTAAAATTCATTAGGTTTAATTAGCAAAAAACTCTGCTGCTCTATACCTCTTGGACTTACCATATCTAATAAAGAACACTTGCACCATGTGATGCTCAGCAGTTCTGCAGCTAAATTTGTAAGCTGCTTGTTTTTTCCTTACTGGTCCAGAAATACTTTTTTTTTTTTTTTTTTTTTGCCTTGCTTGTCTAATTGTCCGGTTACTAGAAGGCAGCTTTCCTATGAGTGTATTTTGTCACTGTTGCTGCCGAGTCATTAATGCCTTGTACAGTTCTGACTTGTGATTCTTGAAAATTAAAAACTTGGCAACCTAATCATGAGTGTGTATGTGCATGTCAGATGCTTAATGTCATGTTTTAATTCCACAGAAAATGGTTGAGAGATTGTTTTGCAGTTAATGGCATTGCTTCCTGGTTTTGACCCCATTGCAATGAAGTAGTACAAGTCGTCTTCTTCCTTGTTACTAATGAATTGTTTACTCAGCTTGTAGAGCCCTGTGACTAAGCAGCAACAATGGGTTGAACTCTGAAGTTTTCAAGTTTATTAGTAAAGTTTTGTGTTAAGTCTTTGATGTTAGTTTCAGAGTTCGAAATAGAACGGCATCACATGAAAAATTCTTTCTTGTCTTTGTAATCCACTATTGCCATATGGTCAAACGCTTCATTTTGTAATCAGAGACATTTATCTTGATTCAGCTCATATGTTTACATTATTAAGATGAACGTTGGTTGAACTTAACTCATTTAGCACTGCATTTTTTAAATAGGAGGCTTTGAAAAATTTCTGTAGTCTATGTTGAACATCTGTAGTGACCTATTATTACCTTTAAAAAGATCTTGTTATCAACTAGGACTGCATAATTTGTTTTGTATAACATACAGATTTCTTTAGCTTGTAATCCACCTTATAGTTATTACAACATTGTAGAGTCAGATCATATCTTACACAATTTTAAGGTGTTTCTTTTTATTTGAAGTATTTTTTTCCCCTTTATGGGATGAATAAAATCTTATACTATTGCATTTAATAAAAACAGTATCAATTCATACTGTAACACTTAGAGGTGGCTTTTTTAAAAACTTCTTAGTTGTGTTAATTTTCAATATTGTAAATGTTTACGGTCTGTTATTTATAAAGCAAAACATGAGTTCCTTGTGCAATTTTTTTCCTTTGTTTTAGGTGATGGTCATTTTGTTAGAAATACTTTTTCTTTTTACAGGCCAAAGTCACCAGAACAAAGGAAGGCCAAAACCCAAATCTGGTTACTCTGAAAAGGCGAGGTAAGAAACTTTATTTATTTTTTGTTTATTGTGGTTTTGAGTTAATTTAGGAGTTAATGCAACCTTGACTTGCTGCCTACTCTTTGTTAATTGTTTTATTTACGTTGTTCACATGGTCCTCAGGATATAGTTTATGTTAAAATGCTTGATTAAAATTCACAAAACTTCAGTTTTCATTATGAGCCTGAGTTATTACTTGAAGACTAAATACCTTCCAAAGTTCAGTTGAATTTTAGTAAATGGAAGGCATAATTTTAATAAATGCTGTTTAAAAACTGTTGCCCAAAAGCAAATCGCACAGCATAGCCATAACAAAACATACGCTTCATTTAAAGCAAAAGGTAGTAGGAATCTTGTTCCAGTTGTTACATTCAGACTTACGCCACAATGTAACTGAAGCTCTATCTTATTTTCAAGGCCTCTTTGTACTACTAGTCTTTGTACCAAATAATTTTTAACACTTCTCTGACACTTCATATGCTTACTGAAAAGGAGAGATTTGACTGCGAGGAAAGAATTGTAAGTCAGAACTGAATACTAGAAAAAAAGGAACTTCTATTTCAAGTCCTTTAGTTGTTTGTAGCCTTGAATTTTCACTTAAAGCATATTGATATCTAATTTGAAGTACTCGTAGAAGATGCCGAATGCAAATGTTTGATGGGTTTGGGCCAAAATTAAATTAGTTGAGATGAAAAGCAGTGTATATTTTATGGACAAAATGTATGCTTACGTCTGTTATTTAAAACAAAGTTTAACAAAAGAAGGAATTATTTCCTGTGATACTGGGTCCAACATGCTCCAAGCACATTTGGGGAAATTATTGTATTTTTAGGTGATTCAATATGTGAATGGATTACCTCATCTAAGAGATAGTTAAAAAGTAAAGGAACTTAATACTGACTTATTTGTCAGGAGACTGAGGCAAATAATGACTTACTACTTAAGGCCATGCAGAGATGGAAGCTTGCAGTGTTTTAACCAGAGCCATGAAATTAGACAAATTAAGCTCTAACTTTACTTTCTTGCCTGTATTTTTTTTTCAGCTAGTGTTTTTTAATTGTGTTTAGGATGATGAAAAGCAGATGAAAGGTACAGCAAAATAAACTATTTACATTGATATAGGAAAGTTTCCGTTATGTGGTGATTTTTTTAAAGCAGATTTCTCATATAGAAGAGTCTAAGCCATTAGGAAACCTGTGTGTCCCTAGTCCTAATGGACTGTGTGTGTGACCACAAACCCTGTCATTTTTTAAATCTATATTTATTATAATACAGTCCTTTTCCCCCATAATTCTTTTTGAATACCCTATAGCTAGAGTATTCATTGAAACTTTGTCACAGGAGAGGTCATTTATGTTATTTAACTGGGTTGACACTGACTTCTTTTTTCCTTTTGCTTTAAAAGTAGAGGGGAAGCAGTAGAATTCGCTATGGAAACAAATACTCTTCATAGGTGGTTCAGTTAATTTAAAATAGCTTCTCTCACAGGGGAGTTTATTAGACCTGTAAAAAACACAAGTGAGATGCATGATTAGTTACACTCTTATCTCCATTTCTGTAATTAGCATGTGCTTGGCTTCCAAAAATCCTAGGGAATCCTCTGATACGGTAAAGAATTATCTCAGATGATGAGGATTTTGACGCCTTCAAATATGCGACAGAATTTATTGTATATTAGCAAAAGGCAATCTAGTAGCATTAAACATTGACTAGCAATCTTAGAATTGAGGATTTAGTTTTAGAGTATTAAGCGATACTTTGCATCTTCATTATAATTTCTCCATTCTCTAGTTGTGCATGGAGTTCCTGCTGCAGTAGTGGAAAGAGCAAGCTGGGAAGAACAACTCTGCTCTCCTTACCCTCACCATGCGTAGCTGCTACATGTATTTGATTTTCAGAGTTGCTTCTGCTAGGATAAAGGATCTGGTGATTGGGAAGAGTAGGGAAGGGGAAAGAAGCTTAAGCACGTACTTAAAACTGCTGCCTTTGGTATGCGGAAGTTCTGTAGTCACCTATCCCACCCCAACTCAACTGAATATGAAAGAAAACAAATGAAATGATGCCTAAGCCTATTACTTCCTTGAAGCCCTAGATATTCCTGAGCCAAAAATATATGAGTAGTATCATAATACTTAATAGTGTTACAGGGCTAATTGCAATCTGAAAGTGTGCCATAGTAATATCTAGTGTGTAAGCAAATGTGATGTGGTTGATACAAGTACAGAAATTGCTGTTTCTTGAATGTAAGATTAGATATAAATTATGAGTACAAGCTCATGATGCCGTTGTCCTGTTATTTGTAGAGATCACTTTGATTCGAAGATAGAGTCTAAAGCCATCCAAGATAAACTCTTCTATACTGTGCAAAAGGTAACTGAGAATTCATTAGCATACAAACTTAAGTGTAAATTATTTGTCACCTCTTAGTAACACTGTTCAAAATCTTGGTTCATTCAAAAATTTAGTACTTCTTGCTTAGCTGGACTTACCAAGAGACAAAAGTTATATGATTACACTGATTTATATTGTCCTGTTGCTGGTAGTCATGTTTTTGCTTCTCCTCCTTCCTTTCCTATAAGACCTCACACTGGAAATCATTGTATCAAAACTCAATGAAGTCATAGAGTAATTTGTCTAAAACCATGAGCTAGTATCGTAATTTCTAAGAAAAACTACAAAAGTTGCTGGAGGTCGTTCAGGGATTTATAGCACCCTTCCCCAAAAGCTGATTAAATATGTTTTCCTGTGTTTGATACATGCATTTGGAAATAATCATAGATCATTTTGATGAACAGCTGTTTAAAATGATATAAAATTAATAAATTAAGAATTCTCCTTCTCAGGTCTTACCAGCAGTGAATTATGAGTATCCCAGAGTTCTTGATGAAATCATAGGGGCATACATAATCCTTTCCTCTCTTTTAATTGGAGGAAGTAGATACCAGAAATCACTATTCTGATTAATTACCTCATAAGACAAGAATGGATTCAGGAGAAGTTGCAGATTCTTCCTGCGCTAAGGCCACGTTTTTCCTTTAAAATACTTATTTTTGTAAGGCTAATGCATTACTAGTATTAAAAGTAAAAAATTTAATTTGCTTAATCAGCTCCATACATCATGTAGCTTAAAATTATTAGCCTAGCATTAAGTTACTATAATTTTTTTCTGGTCTATAACTATATGCTCTGATAGCATTACTTTGTATCAGTAGTTCTAGGAAATTAAAAATATCTTACTCATTTTTAATTTAACTCATTTTGGTCTTTTCTGTGTCTGTGGGTAGTTTCCACTGTCCCCGCCACTTTTGTTTATAGCTGTCATTAGATTATGGGTATTTTCTTATATTTGTCCTTTTTTGGTTAGTTGACGGGATAAACAAAAAAAAAAAAAAAGGATCAAAATTCATATATGCTTAGGAAGATGCGATCTGGACATGCATTAAGTTGAGTATGTCAGAAGCTTAACTTACTTCACAAGAATACAGTTAAGTACACCATTAGAATACTGTGAAAAAAATTGTACAACTCGGAAGTTATGTTCCGTTCTCCTCAAATCTTCCTGTTCTTTCTGTTTTTCCTGCCCTATGATGCTGCCTTTGGAATCCCAGATTCAAATGTTAATGGGGATTCAGGAAAAGGAAAGGAAAGTTAATGTAAAGCTTGTAGAGAAGGATTACTGCATGCTGAAGATTAATTCATACAGAAATCAGGTAGTGGCCTAAAATGCACAGGTGTGCCTCCTTTTTACTCTTTGATTTTTGCTTATGAGTGCAGGAGTAGGCGTAGGAGTAGCTTCTTAAATAATCAAATTACTTCTGCTCTACACAATGATCTACTTCACAAAGCTAATTTTATTTTAGTGTTTCAGCACATGGAGCACTGTGAATACAGATGAAATAGAAGTTCCTAATTCTGCAACTGCTTGTCTTGATTTACTTGATTTACTGCTAGAAATTTCTGCAGACTTTAGGAAAAATCTGTAGTGAAATGCTGCTAATAAAATGCATCTTGAAACCTTCTAGCATTAACTAGCAGCCCAGGTTGAGTGTAGGCAGAAGGAAATAGTTCTCAGGTTTTTAAGAAATGTTTGTACACAAAATGGAGTGTACAAGTGAGAAAAAGAGTGAATCTAGTTGTTTGTCTTTTATGTATATCTAAGAAGGATTGAAATTATACTTGAACTGAAACTTTCTGGAGAGAAATGGTTCTAAACTTAGAACAAAAATTAGATTTTTAATAGATTAGCAGCAGTAGGTCAATGAAAATCTAGAGTTTCTAAAAGCTGATTTAAAATCAGTTTTTATAAAAATGTACCTTATCTGTTCTTTTAAAAGTGGAATTGTGAGACCACTGTTGGAAGTACAGAATTTTAACAGTTGTCTGCAAACAACTTACTTGCTCAAACTAAGAAAAAGGAAAAGGCTGGGTTTTTTTTGAACATACTGTTTTTCTGAATATTTTAGGTGGACTTAGCTATGTTGTCAAAGGAGTTTAAATCCCTTGTTCATGATGGTTATACAGCCTTGATGGACCAGCGGTGTCACAGTGCTGAACAAGCCTTTTCACAACTGTTAAGCATTCTGAGTCCTTCAGAATTAAAGGTAAATTGAGAAGAATAAATTAATTTTAGCGTAGTTGAGTTTTATGCTTTCAGTACTTACTTATATTGAAAGTACTGAAAGCATAAACCTCAATTTTCCTTCCTTCCTTCCACCAAAATAATTATTATTGAATCATTGCCAGTGATGTTGACTGCAGTGCCAGGTGTTTCGCTGGTATGTATGCTGAGGAGCTTACCAATGAGAAAAACTGAGGATAAGAGAAAAAGATCCCTAGTAGCATAGGATGTATTTTTGTAATGTTCAGCATACACCTGCATTTCTAGATGCAGTCTAAAAAATATAATAATATTATATAGCATTTCTGAATGGAGATGTTTCAGGATGTGTCACTTGGAAATATATAGGTGTTCCAAACGACTAGCAGTAAAGGAGTGGTTAACTGTCACTTTTTATACTAATTGTAACATAAATCATAGAATCATAGAATGGTTTGGGTTGGAAGAGTCCTTAAAGATCATCCAGTTTCATCTCCTTGCGCTGGGCAGGGATACCTTCCACTAGACCAGGCTGCTCAAGGGCCCGTAGGAAGAAAAAAGTTTTCCATCTCTTTTGTAGTGAAGACATTCAATTCACAGTAGACAGTAATGTTCTGGTTACCAGTGAAGTGCTTTTGTGAATGCCACTGCTATAGTTTGACTCTTTTTGCAGCAACTGAATCTTCATGTTATTAATTATGTCATAATCGTCTATGGACATGCCACTGCTCTTCTTGGAATAGGACAACCTGAGGTACGATATTAAGACACTGTATTGTTTTTATTCAATGTTCTTCAGGTAGTTGGTCATCCATATTTGTCTCTTAACAGACATAAACCACTTTTTTTTCCACATTTTAGAAAATAATACAGTTTAAAATCTGGGTCTAGATCTTTAATAGTTTTGGATAAATTAAGCTACCAAATAAAATTTCTTCTTAAACTTTCAAATGAGATTTTTAAGTATTAATGAGGTGTAGTCAACTGTTTTCTATTATGCTTTGTTGTAATGTGGTTATGCACTAGTCTTTCTAACACCAACATTCTGCTTCTAAAACGAAGAGAAAGAGAATGCTTTTCTTCCTGGAAAACACAAAACTGGAAGCGTGGGTTGTTTGAGGGAGTTTGTTGTGGTTTGTTTTGTTTTTTTCCCTGCAGTGTTTAAAAATATTTAGTATATTACAATGAATTTGAAAATGTCTGCATGTTTGAAGCTCGGTGAGCTCAATTTCATTTAATTATTTCAGAGGAAGCCCATGTTTACAGGATAAGTTTCTTTTTTTAAAAAAAAAAGGGAAACCTTTTTGTGTGTCTATAAAGTTGCTGAATTCCCTTCACTGATCAAAGAATAGGGCATACTGATCCACTCTACTGGAGCAAAACAAAAAGGAGAGGAAAAGTGAAAAGCTTCTGGCACAGTGTCACGCGTTTTTCATCTTCAATCTATTTTGAAGGCATTGACCAAGGCTGAAGATCAGTTTAAGAAAATAATTGAACAGTACCAGGAAGAAAGATTTGGTTGTTTGGCACACTATGGAATAGGAAAAGTATATCTCAGACAAAACAGGTTGGTATAATATAAAGCTTCAATATTTGATACAAAAAACCATTTTCATTTGAGAAGCCATGTGTGGATGTTTTTTTAATTATTCTTTGTGAATCACAAAGTTTGTACATCAGACTGATTTATTACAACTTTAAGTTTGTTGCTGTTGAGGATGTAATGGAAGCCACTGAATTGTGGACTACAAGGCAGTTTACTGACTAGCAAGCCCCTGCAGTGAAGGAGGGCTTATAGAAGGGCAAAAAACCAATCATCTTGGAGAAGAATGTACTTTAAAGAAAGTTTAATTTATCTCAACACCAGGGAGTCTGGAGGATAACCTTGGTTTTAGATAAGGCAGCTGCACCAATGAGTCATTGGGTTCTCTGAGACGGATAAAGAGTCCTCCTTAGCTGGCCCAACTCGCATGGGGGAGGGATGGAGTGTATACATGGCTCAGATGAACATAAAGTGCAGGAACTGGACAACTAACAAACTTGAGAACAAAGAGCTCGAGCTGGTTTCAGCCCATGTACCCCCGGTGGTATTTCTTCCCTGGGTCCTGGTGGTAAGCGTATAGAGACTTGTTAATGGGAATCATGTTTATATTGATTGAACTGTGTATTGCAATTGCTATGTTATGGTTGTGTTCAATGTATTGCTGTAGTGTTCTGCTTAATCAAAATCCCTTGTAATGCCTGTGCTGTGTTGACCCTGGCTGGCTGCCAGGCCCTCACCCAGTTGTACTCCCAATTCATCTTAGTGGGAGACAGGGAGACAATGAGATGAAAAAGTTCAGGCACTGAGATAAAGACAGGGAGATCACTTGCTAATTGCAAAACGGACTCAACTTCAGGAAGACTAAGTTAATTTATTGTCTGTTAAAATGGAGTTGTGTAGTGGGAAACAAAGTAAGAAACTAAAATGACCTTGCCCCTATCCCCTGCTTTATCCCAGGCTCAAATTCACTCCCTCATTCCTGAGCGGTGCAGGGGGACAGAGAGTGGGGGTTGTGATCAGTGTGTAGGTTCCTCTCTGCTGCTGCTTCCTCCACACGCTCCTCCCCTGCTGCAGCATGGGGCATCTCCCCAGGCTGCTGCTCCTTTGAGGCACATCCACCTGCTCTGGCATGGGTCCTCTGTGGCTGCAGCGTGGATACCTACTCCAGCCACGTTCTCTCCAGGGGCTGCAGGGGAATCTGCTTTGTGCCTGGAGCAAATCCTCCCCTCCTCCATCTTGTCTCAATGCTTCAAAGGTTATTTCTAAGACTTCTTTTCCATACTCTTAGCCATGCAGTATGTTTTGTGCTTTCCCTGACGTCCTACCATCTTGCGTGAGGGCCTCAGCTGTGCTCTGTGGTGGGTTTGTTGGAGCCAAATGGAACTGGGGCAGCCCATCCTCTCCTTGCAGCACTGGTCTCCACACGCTCAGCCCAACCTTGCCATGTAAACCCAACACAATGCCAAGTAAATAGGTTTGATAATAAACATGAAAACGTCGTGGAATATCTAAAAGCATCTTGTCAGAGTGCTGGATGCTGAGGGGATTTCTCCTTCCCACTGCTGCAGTGTAGCTAGGTGCTGTCTGAGACCCAGGGGGTGTCTACGTCCCAGTGGCACTGGTGTGGCTATTGTTTCACCAGACAGTTTTGACCTATAGTGGGCCTGTGTGTGTTGTACGCATCTGTGGCAGCATGACTGGCCACCCGGGGTACCCCATGCAGAGCAGCTGCCACATATGGCACTGCCTGACCTCACGTAAAAATTCAGTATAGGCAGCTGAGTTCTGTGCGTTCTCACTGGCTGATGAGGGTCACTCATGAACATAAATGTGCCCTCACTATACTGACAAGCGCACGCGTGTTCCTGGATCCCTTGAATACATGTGCAGGCTCTCGGTCTGCCTCATATTTGTGCCTGGACTCTTGGCCCCTTCCCCGGGCTGGTTTGGTGGCTTGCTGGCTCACACCTTGATTCATTTATAGTGAAGAGTACTTAAATAGATAACTTGATGAACCAGGTGTTCTTTCATCCCATATACTCTTTCACTTAACCATTTTTTTTTCCCTTGGATCCTAAAATGAATTATGAAAGTATTACAGGCCGCCTAGAAGCTATTAATATATGATCTGAACATGTTGTACCTGTTTCAAACTTCAGATTTTCAGATGCACTTGATCAGTTTGTGAAATCACAAACAATGGTTAATCACAAGATTGTACCTGGAGTATTAACTTGGCCCACAACATGTCAGGTTATTGAAGAGACACGAACAGAGAATTTACAGGTATGGTTTAAATATATATATGTGTATATGTAAAACCTTGTTCTGTTAAATGGCCTTTCCAAGGAAAAAGCAGTCAGACAAACTGCAAAAATTCCAACACAAAGTTGTCGTCCTCCTCCATATCCCTTCATTGTTAAGGCCAAAGAAAGACGGGGAGTTGAAAGGAGGTTTCTGCCTGGAGCAACCAGTGGAAGCACTGCTGCTTATTGTCTATAGACTGTTGTCAGCTGCAAGGTCTGGTCATTGTAGAGCAAAACTCTTCTTGCGATGACCAGTTTTACTACCCAGAGAGCATCCTATTTACAGCACAAGGGCAGGGCTCTATGCTTGGGTGTTTCTTTATGGTGTTACAATATGGTTCTAACCTGAACCAAGTGTTTAATAATGTGTTAACTTCTTTGCCTGTTGCCAAACTTTAAGTAGATGTGAATACTGGACACAACATAATGCTAGAGAGAAACGGTTAAAATTTTGTATTGGCAAAAATGTAACGCTGAAATTTGTAGCAGTGATGCTAATAGGAGAACTTGGCTGTATAGTCCTTGGTTGATGCAGTGGGAATTGTATGGTAAAATTCCCTGTTTGACTTGAGGACTCTAGCTTCTGGTTCTGAAACTTGTTAAAGGATTTTCACCACACAGAGGGTAACTCTAGGCTTGCTTTATTCACAACTCAGAGTTGGGCCATCACCTTAGTGAATGGCAAAGGCCCAAACAAAATCATCAGTTATTATATATTTTGGCTTAGCATTATACAATAGGTATTTTCTTTGAAAAGTTCTTGGTGTTTTTCTATGTGCTTCTAGTTGTTTATTCTTCATTTTTCTTATTTATTCTTCATTAACTCAGAAGTCCACTTTGATAATTCATCTCCGCTGTCTCATTTCGGTTCTCCCTCAGAAGTGATGCTTCAACAGGTCACATTCCTCTACCGGTCATAAAGTCACTTATCTTCTCTCTTGAGACACATCTATTCATCTTTAAACTTCAAAGAAAAAAACTCAATCCGTTCCATTAACTTATACCTATATTTAATCTATGCCTATACTCAAAAACAGGTTGACCTTTTAATCGTCAGTTATCGTCAAATTTAATACCTCTGTTCTAAATCTGACATTTCATACACAACCTGTTGATTCAGCTGGACTGTGTTTTAAAACAGACATGGAAGGGGCTATACATGGGACAATTGAGCAGTATTCTTGTAGTTGTCATAAAGATTGATTTCCAACACCTGTTCTTACAGTCTTCATACAGTACTCTATTTATCACAATCAACTATCAATAATATCTAAATCCTATATGGATATATTTACCAAATCTTTTTGTTTCCCTTAACAACACCACAAATTACGTTCTCACACTGAACAGGTTTTTTCTTTTAATTATTAGCACTATTGTGACTGTTTTTAAAATGTAATAGTCTGGTTGTTATTTGTGAAGGATTTCTGAATAAACCATGCCATGAGAGGCAAGGCACATGGGCTCCTCTGCATGGAGGTGATTTGACACAGCAAAACATGCTAGGTTATTCAGTGTATGGACTTGACTATACTATACTGACCTGTTCTGTTTCTGTTAGAAGCAGCAGTACTGTTATTTCCTAAACAAAAACTGACCTAAATGTTTCTCATAGAACCCCCCACCTGATGCCACAGTAGTCCCACTGCAGTAGTGTATCAGTGATCTAGGACTTCTGGAGACTGTAAAGCAAATACCTGAAAGGTTCTACCTGGTGGTCTGTTTGTTTCTAACAATGCTTTGTTAATCTTGGCTCAATGCCAACTCTGTGGGACTTGAACTGTCTTCACATAAAGCCACTGTAGTGTCTTAACCTCAGATGCTATTGTGGGAGAGCTCAATAACTCTAATGCGGGGCCAGGCCTGAAATGTCCCTGGGAATGTACTTGATCATGTAACGCAGATCCTGGGTGAAGCACTCCGGAAATGCTGGGAACTGGTGGAAATGAACAGACACTCCATTTTCATCACGTTAGCTGAGTAATCTGGCTCATCATTTTGGCAACGGAAAACTTACTATATTCTCATGCATTTGGAATTGGTAAGCATGTAAAACATTGGTCCAAGGTAAACCTGCATGCAGGGAAGTTGTGAGTACTTTGCTGAAGAGCAGTTCAAATGAGCATTTGAATATTTTGCCACAAAAGGACAATTTTCCATAGTTTTAACTAGAAAAGAGTTGTTCTTTGGATATTAGTTATCTACTGTTAAAAAGAGGTATGTGTTTCACTGCAGATTTCCCTTGAAGTTTGTAAGTAGATACTGAATCTTTTCCTGGTTTCTGTGCAATTTGTCTCATATAATTTTGTGTTTCGTAGTTGATTTTAAAGAACTATATTGAGGAATGCAAGTTCCCTCCAGAACCAGATGCAATTTGTCGATATCAGCAATGCCATGGCCACTCCAAAATACAAATATTTTTTACAGACCCAGACTTTAAGGTAAATTTTTAGATTAAAAGGGTTTAGGAAACAGAACTTTGTGTTTACATGTCTTCTGCCCCTTTCATATTTAAGAACTATCTGGAACACTCTGTCCTATCCTATTGACTGTCAAGTTGAACGCTGTTTTTTGGGTTTTTTAAAAAAAAGATGTTAAATTCCTATTTTCTCTTTATACTAGGGTTTTATACGTATTACTTGCTGTCAGCAATGTAGAGTAGAGTTTCATATCAGCTGTTGGAAGAAGTTAAAAACAATGAACTACAGTGATAAAAATGATAAGGTAAGACTTTTATCAGATTATAAGCATTTTATTTTTCCTTTCTTTAGTCAAGATTATAACATTCCTTTGGTTTATGGTAAGCGGAGCACTAGAGCCTGATGTTCCACCCACGTGACAGTGACAAGAGGAGAGACAGGAAAGAGGAGTCTCTGCCTCAGTTGTGCAATGTGGAAGTGTGGGTAAAGCTTCCTGTTGTCTACAGAAGTGTTGCAAATCCTAGTTTAGTATATTGCTAACTATGGCAATTTGTTGTGGCTGGATTTTTACACAGCTTTGATTTAGCAGCAGTTTAGGATTTATTAACAGTTTTGAGGTAGCAGACGTTCTTAACTACAGTTAATCATCAGCCAATTCAACCAAGTGATTCAACAGAATTTCCTGCAATCAAAACAGTGACTTAAAGATTAAAATATGGCAAGGTTCACACAGGTGGGATTTCCTAAATCAAATCATACACGCACTGACACATGCAGACACAGAGATGCATAGTTACACAGACATACAAAGGTGAACCTATGATCACAATTCCCCTCTTCTTGAGTTTAGCAAATTACTCACTTTTAATTTGTCAACGTTCATCCATGGGCAATTGTTGAATCTCGAAGTCTGGCTACACCCTTCTCCTTCACAGAATCACAGAATGGTCAGGACGGGAAGGGATCTCTGGAGATTATCTAGTCCAACCCCCTTCTAAAGAAGGTTCACCTAGAGCAGGTTACACAGGAACGTGTCCAGGCAGATTTTGAATATCTCTAGAGAAGATTACACACCCCTGCTGAGTAGACTGTTCCAGTGCTCTGTCCTGCTAATATTGAAGTTTTTCCTCACATTCAGGTCGAACTTCCAGTGCCCCAGTTCTTACCTGTTGCCCCTTGTCCTGTCACTGGGCACTTTTGAGAAGAGTCTGGCCCCATCTTCTTGACAGCTGCCCCTCAGATATTTATAAGCATTTGTAAAGTCCCCTTTTCAGTCTTCTGTTTTCCAGACTAAACAGACCGAACCCACTTAGCCTCTCCTCATAAGAGAGATGCTCCAGCCCCCTGATTATCTTCGTGGCCCTCCACTGGACTCTTTCCAGTAGTTGCTTGTCTTTCTTGAACTGGGAGCTCAGAACTGGGTGCAATATGTGTAGGCCCCCACTAGGGCAGAGTAGGTGGGGAGGGTAACCTCCCTCAACGTGCTTGCTACATTCTTCTTGGTACACCCCAGGATACCATTGGCCTTCTTGTCCCATGAGGGCATGTTGCTGGCTCATGATCAGCTTGTTGTCCACTAGGTTTACCGGGTCCTCCTTTGCAGAGCTGTTTTCCAGCAGGTCAGTCCCTAGCCTGTGCTGGTGGATGGATTTATTCCTCCTGAGCTGCAGAACCCTACACTTGCCTTTGTTTAACTTCATTAGGTTCCTCTCTGCCCAACTTTCCATCCTGTTCAGGTCTTGCTGAATGGCAGCACATTAGCAGCATTTGCATTTATTAGCAGACGATCTTTGAATCACTTCAAAATCTACCCTTAGAAGCGTCCCAGCTCAGGGTGAGATGCTGGGTCACAGGCTGCTGCGATCCAGGAGAGCGTGAAGGGTCTCACTTTGGATTTGGATCACAAGATGATTGACTTTAGTCAGTATTTTTCCATTCTGGCCATAATTTGTGTTAGGTAATTTTTGTATTTTCTGCTAGCAGTCCAACGCTGGTACTTTCCAGATGGTACAGTTGCAGATCGGGCTACAATCCAGTCAGCAGGAGTTCCAGGTGTGGTCAGGGAGTGCCTAATTGTTCCAGCTCACTGCAATTTAAACAAGACAAAAGCACAATGGGAGTTTTCTCCCAAAACATGAATTGACTTATCCTGAGATTTCAGAGTGGCCTTGAATGGGGATGGCTGCAACACCACAAGAAGAAAGGCCTGTCTGTGTGAAGGCTTAGTGTGCTTAGCCTGTTTATTTTGCATCATTTATATCCTTCCATGTGGAAGCTTTATTCCTTCCGCAGTCTTGCTGTTGAAGCGACAGTTTAGCATTGATGTCTAAAGGAATTTTATGAAATAGAATATCAGCAGCCAGTATAAAATGAAAGAAAATTCAGGCAGAGTATGAACTCAGAGGAGAATATTCTTAATGTTGACTCTTGAACGTGAAGTTGGAAGAGTCATAGAATCCTAAAATAGTTTGGGTTGGAAGGGACCTGAAAGATTATCTCGTTCCAGCCTCCCTGCCATGGGCAGGGATATGTCCCACCAGACCAGGCTGCCCAAGGCCCCATCCAACCTGGCCTTGAACACCTCCAGGGATGGGGCAGCCACAGCTTCCCTGGGCAACCTGTGCCAGTGCCTCACCACCCACATTGTGAAGAAATTCCGCCTTATATCTAGTCTAAATCTGCCCCTCTCCAGTTTATACCCATTGCCCCTAGGCCTATCACTACAAGCCTTTGTAAATAGTGCCTCCCCAGCTTTCTTGTAGGCCCCCTTCAGGTACTCAAGGTTGCTGTAAGGTCTCCTAGCAGCCTTCTCTTCTCCAAAGAAGAGGGGCTTTGCTATAGTTTTGGGAATAACGGGTATATGCCACAAATCTGATTATCATTCCTTGCTCAGTCAGCTGTGCCTTCCTTTCCTCATCCTGTATGAGTTTAGGACTGTGCTAGGTTTAATTACCTTGGTCACCTCAAATTAAGAAACTAATCTGCATAAGAAAATAGATACCGTATGAATTTAAATGCTTTTCTTGTGTGTATCTTTTTCTCCTACAGGATTTTCTTCAAGAACTATGTTTCACTCCTGATTGTAGAGGTCTTATTTCAAAAATAGTTATTTTCAGTTCTTCTGGTCTGGTAAAATGTGAGGTAAGTAAATGTTCATATAAAATATGAAAATAAACTTTATCTCCTTTACCAGAGTAAATATTTTGAAGTGAAGAGGAGAATGTAACTGCAAACTCATAAGTAATATGCTATTGTAACCACAAAATCTGAGCATTATTCAGGAATATTAATTACCTGTTCTTTTCTTTCTTGTTTTTCTGATGAAGTAGGTGTTACCTTATGAAATGGATTAGAATTGTCATGGATGGGAACTGGAGCTTTGTTTTATACTTAGCTTGTGCAATATGAAAGGAACTATTAGTTTAATTCAGAGCTAATCTTACTAAATGAGGTAATTGTACTGGAAGAGTGCTCTTGCCCTCTAGAGTCTCAGAAAGATGGATACTTCTTCTCAGAGCAGTATTGATCTGTGAGAAGCAAAAAAAAATTATTGTAGGCTTTGCTTCCTGCACACTGGTAAAGCAGAACAGTCTCCAGTTATTCCTGACTTTCTGTTATCTTTCAATCTGTCTTTTCTGCCAATAAAGACATATTGCTATATACCAAATCATAGCAGTAGAAGATATTTTTTAGTGAGGCCTTCATAAGGTTTATGTAGGCTGCATTATCTCTTTCGTAGCATTACCTTTACAGTTTTCCAACGTATCAAATGCTCCTGGGATTGAGTAGAGAGAGATGTGTTGCATTGTAACCCAAATTTTAGTAATATGATGTCCCTTATTTTGGTAGTTTGAACAAAAAATCACAAAAACCAAGGGACCACCAAGAGCCAGTATTAAACAGAAATGTTCAAGGTAAGCTCTATACTATTTAAGATGAATTAATTTGAGAACAAAGTAGTTTTCTCTAGGATTGGTTTTCATGCCTTTTTAAGAATTACTAAAATACCACAAATACTTCAGAGGGCTTTTCCTGCCCTCTGCATCTGATAAACAAAAAGTCTGGTAAAATCAGTTATGATCCAATTAGAGAAACATTTATGTTAACTTATTAAAGAAGATGCAGAGGTACAGATTTATAACATGAGCACAGGAGGGCATTGACTGATATTGCTGAATGAATTATTGGTAGCTCTTTAGTGATCATACAGTTCTGTAGAAACAACATTTTCAGTTTGGCCACAGGAAACTTTTGAAGTAAGAGTTGATGCAAATCTGATTTCCCACACCTCTATATTGAGGGATAAGTTGTCCACTGCATCGTTGACTTCCCAGCCATTTGAACCAAGAGTTTTTAAATATAAATTACTGCAGCCATCTTTAAGTCTTTATTCCTGAAACCTAATTTCATTGTGAAATCTGTGGGCAGGGAAGAAACATGTTTGGGGAAAAAGTGTTTTGAAGGCACAGGACTTGAGGACTGTTTCCTTACTTTTGCTCTCCATACATGTCTTCAGTTTGTGCTAAGATACTTAGACGTTATTTTAGTATTCCAATTGTTATCATTCTTCATAATGAATTGTCTTAATTGCATCCTACTTTCACTGCATGTGTATCTATAATAGAACACCACCTCTGTTTTCGGTCTGAAATTGCAAGTGTCATTCTATTCCTTCCCCTTGCTAGAGGGAAGAAACTTAGCGAGATTTTTAGCTGCATGGGAGAGAAGTTGCTGTGTAGCATAAGTTCAACACCACTGGTCCACAGAATTTACTATCTAAGCAACTTTAATTGGATGTTTAGAAAGTGTAAATAAAAATAATTATTCTACTTCAGCTATTGATGTGCGTACCTTTAGCATAACTGAGTTTACACTTTTTAGTCAAGTAAGGTTATAAATAATGAGGAATCATGCTGAAAGAACAAATAAAATTGACTTTTAAAAGTTAAGGAAATCAAATATTAATATCGCATTCAAAATGCTGAGTTAGAAATTAAGAAAAAACTGTTAGTGTTGGAGTGAATTTGAATTCAGGCATCTTTAATGGGAGTAAAAGTTATTGCATGTTGAGTATATTGCTACATGCTTAATACTTAAGAAATTTTGTGCTCTCTTAACTTCTAGATGAGAACTAGCTCTGTTATATTGGTAATTTTCAGCATAATATTTTATAGTAGAATTGAGCTTGTACCTGTTGTAAGACATGAGAAGTAACTCAGATGTGCCTAACTCTTTTTGGCAACTTAACTACTGCTCACTGCTTAATGTCTTTCTTCAGTCTTAGGAAGTTAAAAATGAAACAAGAAAAAAAAATACGTAGAAAATGTGCACGAGAAGAGGCACGGAATTTTGCTAAGAAGAAAATCGAAGAAAAACAGATGGGAAATGAACCGTCTCATTACAATGATCACAGTGGTATGTGAAAGTATAGATTATTGTTCTTCTCAGTTATCATGAGGTAGCATAAGTAGCGTTCTGAATCTCCTAAGTCAAATTATAGCGGAATACTAATATGGAACGTAATCCTGCTCTTAAAGAGAAGATTTATATTTTTACTTAAGATTACTTCTATTTCAGTTCTTTTTTATATTTCTAAATAACTGTGAGATGCTAATTTATGGTTAAGTTCCTTGTAGAAAAATGTTATTTTTGGCTTCATTGACTCATGAAGACGCAGCCTGAAGAAGGCAAAGGCTCACGTTCAAAGTTCATCTGGTTCAAAGTGGTTTCAGAAAAAGCTTTATGCCCAACAAGTCAGGACACTGCTACAGACTAAAAAAAAAAAAGAACTGTGTCTCAGATAAGGAACGAAGAATATTCTTAATGCAGAAACTGCAGTGACTTGAAAAGCATATTTCAGAGGATTGAGGAAAGTAAAGTACTTCAGCTTGTTAGAGTCAGAGGTTGAGATGTCTAATTCAGGGGAGAGCTAGATCACAAAGTGGTGTTTGTATTGTTTTGTTGGCAGTCATAGCTATCTTTAAATAAGAACAAATCTGCTTGTAAATTGGAGAGAAGTACAAGTGAGAGTGCTTGTTTGTATGCACATTTGTAAGGTACAGAGGTTTTTTAATGTAGACTTCTGCAGGATAAACTGAGGCATAGCTTATACCTATAAAGTTCATTGAATCTGTTAGGATGCTTGTAAGTTTGTGTTACAACGTTTAATTATTGTAGGTATAATATATAGTGCTTTGATTTTACAGCATTCTTTTCAAATTTACGTTTTTTTAGTATAGTTACTGTCAGTTAAGCTCTGAAAGTGGGTTTCTATAAATATGTGATTTTGAAGAATAGTGAAAGGTGAAGGCTGCTCTGAGCCAGTAATCTTTTTCATTCCTGTTCTACGAAGAACCAGTGGCAGGGTCAGGGCAAAGATTTGCTACTAGGTATATGCTTGGACATTCAGAAGTTTGCCTTTGCTCTGAGAACTGGTGCTTGGGGGAGTTCTGTCTCTGCATCAGGGCTGACATGCAGCCCACACAGGTAAAACTACATAGACAATTGATTGAAGCTCTCTTACTGGCAGATAATATTTTTTTCTTTCTGAAATCTACTTAAGGTGCTAAGGATTGTTTCTTTGTGTCAACCAAATTTAAAACAACATTACGTAAAATTCATAATGCTAAGGCTAGTTTATATGGAAAGTTATTAACACACATTCTGTAATTTTCCATGTTGCAGTAAAGCGAATAATTGAAAACACCACTTAGTCCAGATTATCTGTTTTTAATTGTGGTAAACAGATGTGAACTCTTGTTTTGTTTGTTTGTTTAAATCCCTTTATAGATTATGTTCTGGACTTATCTGCTGGTGATCGAGTCCTGCAGCATATCAGTCGAAATGCTGAACAAATAAAAACTGCTGTTTGTGATGCTTCCAAACTATTAAAGATGTTGCTTTCATGGTTTGTAATCAGTGAGGAGGACTACATATCATATTCCAGAACCAATAGCATGTCACATGAAGTGATGGAGCAGCTCATCAGTTACTTAATACAGGAAAAAAACAGGGTAAAAACAAGGAGTTTTATCTATGTGCTGAGCGAGCTGGAAGAAGTGGATCCCAAATTACGGAAATGGCTGAAACATCTTAACAACTTGGGTAGGCTATATGTTTATATAATAGCAGAGACATTAACCTGTCATAATTGTTCAGTTTGCAGATGAAAGGATAACCCCCCCGTTTTCCAGTCTTGCTTTCTTAACTTTATATGGTAAAGGTTTACTATTTTGCATTTGCTTGATCCTTAGCCAGGGTTTCTAGAGAAGAAAGCATGTCCATTGGTAACACAAGAACAACCTCTTGTCTGTGCAAGTGAAGCTTTCTAATGTGGGCAGGGCTTTGTCCATGTAGGAAAGAGAAAATGAACAGACATACTTTTTGTGTCTTTAAATTCCAGAATAGGCCTAAGCGATAGTATTTATAGAAATAATTTGTTTCAGGAAAGTAAATCATGGTGGGGCGTTTTGTCGTAAAAGTTTAGCTGACTGTAAAACTTGGAAGTAATTTAACTTGGTGCTTTTTGGTAGTGTTCCCTTGCTGTGTAGTTTCCTCTTGAATTTAGGATTGGATGAAGGTAGGAGTCTGTTTTTGCAGGCAAAATGGACTTAAGATGCCAAAACATTGGATGACATTTGGGTTTTTCTGTTGCATCCATATCCTTTAAGGAATTCTTATGAGTTTATTATGCAAATAATAATTTGGTGTTAAGACTAAAATTTATAAGAACTCCATTTATAATTTGTTTGCATTTTCAGGATACAAAGGGTTTACATGATCTTTTTCGGCTACTGTGTATTTAATTTCTAGGACAAGCTGTTCCTTTTTGTTGAAGAAATCATGCTGTAAGCACTCAAACTCTGAAGACACAATGAAATGATTTTTTTTCATCTCTTAGGTCTGGCAGCCACAAAGAACTTTCTTCTTAAATATGGACAATTTTTAAAAGAGCTCAACCTGTCTATTTTAACTGCACTCTGGAATGAGAAGTATGGTAGTAAATTTGACTATGTGACAACTAGTTCTGAAGACAAAGAAATTCATGATTATTTCTTAAAACCACCCATAGAGAAAACCCGTTGTTTTATATGGCTGTTAGAAGACAACAGAGAAAATTTCCCAAGTCTTCATCAAGCTTTAGATGAATTCTTTGATAAAATGGGTAAATATGCGAAGGTCATCATTCTTACAAGGCTTGTATTTTGTCTGTTTTTACACCACTTTTTGGGGGTCTCTGTAAAGGGCCAAAACTCCAGCAAAGTGCTAACTGCCTCGTTATATGGAATCTTCTGCATTTAATGCTTAAAAGGCAGTATAGCCTCAAAAGGCAAAAACACTTTTTGAGGTTACATTCTGCTGGTTTGTTTCATGTGCCCCAAGTCGTATGTGTGTTTACCTTTATACATATATGATGTCCAACCAAAATAAATATCTTTCAGTTTAAGCATAAAGATTCTGCAACTTTGAGATGCCTAGGTGGTATTTGAGAAAGGATTATAATGATTATTACTATAATTTTATAGCTCACAATTATGTTACAGAAAATATTACTGTTTCCTTTTACAATTATGACTTTGTTATCCTTTCAATAGATGACCCTACTATTATATTAAAGAAGCGGGAAAATGAAAATATATCAGTAAGTGAACTTATGTCTGTTTGGTATAAGGTCAGAAATTAATGTGGTGTTTTAGAAGTGTGGAAAAGTGAAGAGAGACATGCATCTTTATTTATTTTACATTATCATCCTTAAGACCTGATTAAAGATTTACTCTTGTTTTATCCACCACCCTCTACGTCACATTTTCTTGAAGCATTTAAAGAGCTTGTACCATTTTAGCTCTACTTCCATAAGTAAAATACTTGTTGGGTTTTCTCTTTAGTTAAAGTACAAACCAACAAGATACCTGTTAGATGATGAGCATTTCAAGGATACAGATAAGGAAGCTGTAGTGAAAGCACATGAGGGTACACTGAAGTGCTGTATCATGTCAGTTGGATAGGGAAAATAAAGCAATGAGCTGCATGGGAATAGCATTTACATATTACTTGATAACAATTTGGTGTTAACTTTAAAGGAAGTCTCTGTAAAAGTATTGTTGGGGTATTAAAAGAAAAACAAACACGTGCTTGATTTACAGAGAGACTCTTAGTAATTGCCATATCTGCATACTTATCATAACTGAACTTGAAGCATGATTCTTCCTTGAGTGTGCTTAACTTGAATCTGCATAATTTTGAACACTAGTTGTACTGTATACTTTACAAGTCAAACCAAGAAATGAGAAGGTAGCTTAACTCAACTTTGCCTTCAGATATCGTTAAATCATAAGGCTAGGAATTTGACTTTCCTTCTGCTAATGAGCAAGGTAAATTTCAAGTGACTTGGACATATTTTGCATTTGTTCATTACAATTTATAGATACTTTTCAGATTCAATCCATAAGTCTTAAACTCTACGTTGTTCTGAATCACTTTTTGATTAGTATCCTAATTAAAATCCATTCTAATCGGTAGAAGTACCTTAGTCTTTCAGTTAATTATGTGTTTCTCAGGCACTCCTATTCAAAATTATTCTAGGCAGCAGATAAATTTATCTGTATGAAACCAAGATTTGCTTTTAATACAGAATAAATCCTTGGAGTTAATTAATTAATATACAGCTTAATAAGATGTGAAATACTTTGCTTTTTCACTTCATGAATTAGAAATCCAAGAATGAGATGAGAGCCATTACAATAAAACTTTTTATTTTAGTGTTACATTTATACTATAATATACTGTTACTAAGTTACTCCTAGTAAAGTTAATCAAATCTATAATCACAATCCTATTAAAAATGATGATGCGTTTTAGTTCCTTCATCATTGCATATCTTAGGAAATTGAAGTGACTAGAAGATTTGACAGTTCTGTTTGCTTCTTGTTCCTTAAATGAAACTGCGTTGTGTGGGATGTCACGGCTGCTTATATATGCATTTTCAGCTGTAAGTGATGTTTTAAAAATCAATGTTGTAGGTGTTTATAAAGGAAACCATTGAAAAGGAACAAAATGGATAGAGTCTTGTAAGGCTCTCTTTCTTTCTGTGTTTTCTAACTGGGGTGGAGCGGAGCAGGGGACGATGACATGCATAACCTTGTAAATCTTGCTGGTCAAAGCAGAACGAGAATTTTAATGCATCATAATTTTATCTAATTCAAAAAACAGTGACTTTATTTTTGTCTGTTTCAGACTAATGGTATCAAAGTAAAGAACAAAAACAGGAAGAAGAACTCAAAAGACTCGAGGGTCAGTAACTTTTTAGCTGCTTACTACAAACAGATTTTTTAGAATTGCTAACAATCAGATATATAGAGTCTGTTTTCTTAAATACCTTGTGAAGGCTACTTCTTGAAGTAGTTTTTCCTGAAGTAAAATAATGTTGTTAAGACTCTATTAGTAAGGTTCTGCAGTTTGTTAGTATAAGAGGTATTTCTAAACTTGGGAAAAAAGTTATTTGTTGATAACTTTGGTTCTGGCTGGATACCAATAAGTTCAGTCTGTCCACTGTTTTCATTCTGAATGAATGTTTTGCCCTTAACCTCCCATATGGGAAAATGAAAAAAACACCTGTGCATGCAGCACACTGACTGCACTATGTAATTAATACTTCATGCTCCATTTCCTTTTGCACTGACAAATAGCAAATTTAGAGAAAGACACTTGAACAGTCATTTAGAGAAAGAAAAATGTGTCCTTAAACCTCAGGAAAGAGATCTGAGATATGTTTAACTGTCTTTTCCAATAATTTTTATGGGCATATCAGTGACTGAAGATGCAAGTGTTCCATTTATTGCTCAGAAAGATATTATTTGTTCAGGACTTTATAGATTTTACTAGGAATAATATCCTACCTGGAACTTAGTGTCTTTTGCCCTGCTTTTCTAGGATTTTGCTTTATTGAAAGTTTCAGAGACAGTTGTCTTTGTTTTCCCCACTGTTTTATAGTTCTACTAGAAATTCAGGAGTAAACTTAAGTTGTCTTTTTTCTATTCTAATCAGGTTTTTCATTTTATGACTTGGATGCATTTATACAAATCTATTTGTAAAGTTATCACATAATAGAAATTAAAAAACAGCTAAAACATTTGTAACGGTGAACATACTAACAGGTGTCATGTTAAAACCGTGTCAAGCTAGGGATAATGCAGGCTTACTTGTGGTAAAATTATTAAAGCTTGAAGGCTCTCAGGTGTAAAGGAGGAAATTCCTAGAAAGTCAGTTATGTGCACCTCAGTGGCAGGAAGTTATACAAAACTCTTAAAAAAGTAAAGCTGTAGTGTTGTTTGTTTTTTAATCCAAACTGGGTGAAAAATCAGGCACATCTAGGATTTTGATGGAAATGGTGTAAAAGGAGGGAGGTTGGGAGTAATATACCAATTTCTTTTTCCAAAGTAAGTTGTTAGAAGAAATTTTTAAATTAGAACTTTCTCAATATGGCTTAGTACTCATAATTATACTTAAATGCTTTTCAGTTCATAATATGGCATCTGAACACGATGAAGTTACAGAACAAGGTTCATGTAAATAAGTTACTCAGTTTTTACAGTGAATCATTTTGCATCTACTTCTCTGAGTGAAAATATTAATAATCTGTTTTTAATTAGTCTATTTTAGTATTATCCAGTGGAGTTAGTACAGCACCACGAGAAGAAGAAGAGATACTTATAGAAGAAAATACTTTGTAAGTACTGTCATACATATTAGCTTTTATTGTCCAAACTGCTTTGCAGGTACTGGAGAAGACAGAGTCTTAGAAAACACCAAGTATGAGTTAACATATATATATAAGTGTTTGATATGAGCTTGTCCAGAGACATTACTTCTCTGCTTCCAGGACAACTTTAAAGGGTATTAGAATTTTAAAGATCTTAATGCAGGAAGTAACCAAACAGTTGCCAGGCTGCAGCACAATACTTCTTCTAGAGCAAAAGCTATTCTTTCAAGCAAGATCTTAATTTCTTCTTCTTCCATTTTAATGTAGCAAGGAATCAGTTAGTAAATTTGTACATACTCTGTTGGTCACAACTGAACTTTGCCATCCATGCCATAGCAAGCAGGTTGTGATGCTCAATTAAGGTCATGAGAGGTGCATTGGTCAGAATTTGTGTGTTAATCGGGAGTCAAACTCTTGTATTCCGAGTCTGTTTTTGCTCTTGCTTATAGGTGTGAAAGCTGCTAGGCAAGAGGTAGACCTTGTTATTACTACTTAGTGACAGGACAATTAATAAGCTGAGCAGTTAAGTATTTTGAGGATAGTGTTTATTCTACTTATTAGAAGTTTGCTGTTGGGGTGTATTTTAGTGGTATGTAGTTACTGTACAGGATACTTTTCTCACTATGTATGAAAAATAAAATTTTCAGAGATAAGAATTATTGTTCATATGCACTATTTCTTTCTTCTCTTTCTCTTTTTTTAATGCTACAGAGATTTTACTAATTCTGATGAACCATTTGTAATCCCAGAATATCTTCGGGAGCAACTAGAAGAATTTGAAGCTCTTTGTGACATTTCAAATAGTAACAGTTACCAAAGACTTTTGGATAATAATAACCTAGATCAAACCTGTGAAAGCTTATATGAGTATGTGAACATTACTGTGTTAGCAGTTTAAAAGTTTTAATATTATTGTATTAAGTCCAGAATTGGAGTCCTGGTGGTCTAGTGTATGCAGGTATCTATGTAAAGGTATGTACTAATCCTTTGAAGTAGGGGCATGTTTTTACTAAGATATGGACAAGCAAGAGTATTACTTAAAAGTTTTGTGGTTGGCTAGAACACCATCTTCCAAGTGATTGTTCTTCAGTAGTTCTAGAGGTTCTTTGCTTTTAAGTATTATTGTGAAAAGGTAACATGTGAAATATGATTTTAGAATTACATGAAAAACAATGATTACTGATGACAAGTTGTTTTTTTTTTTTCTTTAAGATATTTCTCTCAAATCTTGGAAGAACATGGCCCTATGGAAATAAATAATAAATTATTAGTTGGGGAATATGAACATTTCCCTGAAGAAACTCGAAAGGTTGTGGAAGATAAAGGTGGTCTGAAATGTTTTCTTCTGAAATCCCCTCGGTTTATTATGGTGGATAATCTTATTGGCTTAAGAAAGCATGAAGTTCTTATTGAAGAAAGTACAAATAGAAATGAGACTGGAGATAATGAAGAAGAAAATGGTATAGCCTGTAACGTGCAAGAACATTCTTCCCAGAACAAACTACAGTTAAATCCAGCAGCTAAGGAATTCAAACCTTTGTCTTATCCTAACCAACCTCGTATATCAACATCTACTGACTTAACAGTAGCAAGTTATGAGACTTCACTATGTTTGCCCTGGTCTTTTCCTGCTTCATGTGAATTGGTGCCTTCTCTGTGCAGTCAAAATATTGACACCATACAAAATCAGTCCTCGTTTTCGGAAATCTTACCAGAGGGTATATTTTTGCCTCAGACTTCCTGGAGTTATCAATATGAAAGAATATTGCCAGTGCCTTCTCAAATGCCTCTCATGTCAAATGTTGTCAGGCAACCTAGTTATATTTATGCTGATCGTGTAGCTTATCAGGATAATGACAAATCAACAATTTCAAACAGAAAATACGTCTTAAGCAAGTTTATACCAACTGAAATTCAAACACGTGAAGACTTTCAGTGCCAAGTTGAAAACTCCGTTAACACATTTTATGAAGACAGTTTTGCTGTTGAAAATAGTACAGATGAAGCTGAATGTGGTATACAGGTTATTAAGACAGAAAAAGAAGGCAGAGGTATGCCTCTAGTGAAAACCAATCCTCATACAAGGATGATAGCTGTTCAGGTAAGAAGTTAAAATGGAACAGTTATTTGAGAGTTTTTAAGTGATAAATGACAGTGTTAAGCACCGGAAAGTGGAACTCCTTTTTGAATGAATTCTTTATTACTTCCAAGATGGCCAAATGAGGTAGTTCCAAGAGTGAATTTTCAAGTAATACTTGCAGCCAACTAAATATAAGGGGTCTTAAAAGTAGTATTTAGCATTCTCTAAGACTTAACACGCAAAAAAAAGGCCACTAGTTAGAAGATACTGGCATGTTTATCAGACTGGGGAGTTCCTTTGAACTTGAAGCTTCAGTTGCTGGCACTTTCTTCGACTACTTTTGTTTTTCTGCATTTCATGCAGTTCTTTAAAGGGGTGGTCACTGAATTTTGTTCTGCCTGAAATTTTCACAGATCTTTTGACCCAGGATCAAAGGAGGGAACTAGTGTACATCAGTTTAAACTTTGCTGTAGAGGTTAATGAAAGTCCTTCTGTGTCATCATTTTTCTTTTTGTAATTAGTTCTGTGGTTTGCTTTTACTTTCACAATATTTGAGGACTTTGATAGTTTGTATATTCTAACAATTGCTGTCTGATGATTCCCTCCTGGTCCCTCCAGCTCAGCTTCAGGTGAGTTCAGGCAAATGCTTCCTCACGTTTCCTTTTTTCTCCTGAAGTAAAAAACTCTGAAACTTTTGTCACTGCAGGCAGGGAAAGCATTGCTGAACACCTGGAAAGGGGCAGGGTATGCAGGTGTATGGAAGAGGGGCTGGAGCATTCACTCCTCAGTGGTACCCCAGAGTCAGCTCAGCATACACCACTTGCGAAAACACACTTCAAGTAACAGAGGGAAACAGTGGCTACATCCACATTTGTTACAGAAGATGTTTTGGATTAAGATGCAGAGTTTTCAGCATTATGGATGTGACAGTTTCACACATCCATTTGGGAGAAATTATCCAACATGCTAAAGGACTGCTGGGGTGGAGTTCCTCCCTTTCATTTGTGTCTTTTCATTAAAGGAGGAATAACTGTTTCTAGTTAGAAGAGAATTAGTTATCATTTTAGTATTGCTTTCTAAATCTTTCCTGAGCAGTTGCTGAAAGTTAGTTTCCCATCAGTCTTAGCAGATGAATTTTGTTACTTGGCTGACTGACCTTTTAAAATGGGATTTTTGTTCGATTCTTGACCACGTGCAACAAAGGAGTAGTGAATTTTGTTTAGTAGAGATTGAAAAAGTGCTAGACAACAGGTGTGTTTGTTTGCAAAAGTGTGGTAGAGAAAGACGCTTAATGTTATCTGACTATGGGTTTTAATAGCTGATTAGAATGACAATATCATAAACTGGATCTTTAATATGTTGCATGATTAGATTGTAAGCTTCAGTTCTTTCAGTAGGTCCTTGATGGGTGATATTAAAGGAAAATAAGCAGGGTCTCTGAATATCCTTGAGTCTAGTCCCTTCTGAGTAGAAGCATTTACTTAGCAGACCTTGAGTTTAAGTGGAGCCACAAAACAGATCCTTGGTGAGCTGCCAGACACTTTTTTTGCCAGTCTTAAGTTTTCAGGCATTTAAGAGCACAGCTATGCTTAAAGACTCTGAGAACTGCTCTTAATATAAATGCTTCATGGTCGATTTAAACTAGGGAAAGATCACAATAAAGAAAGAGCTTTCATTAAAGACTGGACTCCATTTCAGCAACACTTGCATAATTTCATTTTACGTTACAGATAGACCTGCTTCATAATGTAGTTGGATTTGTAAGATGGTAGGTTAGGTACAATAAGCTCCAAATCAAAGCTGACCTACTAGTTGTATAGATAAACTGCAAAGCTTTTAAATGAACTAATGATTTGTTGTATTCTAGGTAACTCATGAGGTGGCTGATAGAGAAACTAATACCTTGCCTTTTCATCCATTTGAAATGCAACATGTAAGTTACCTACATATTTGTTTATATTTCTCACAAAGAAGGTTAAACGAATACCCAAAAATTTAGTAGTGAAATGATTAAGGTTCTCTGAAAATTACGTGTTTTAACAGTTTTTTTTTATTTTGGTTTGGGTTTTAATTGGTATTTTTTATTGTCTGCCCCCTTCGTGGTGGGCTGTATTATGTGATGATGTTCTTGGAAACGTCACATACGCCCATAACAAGTAGCTTTTTGAACTTTATTCTGTAGCTGTTCAGCTGTTGGAGTATGTTGTAGTGAAGTTTAATATTTCCTCTCAAAAAATCTTGAGGTTTGATTTAAATGCTCCTTTTGGGCACATAGGCAGCTCAGACTGAGGTTAATGATAGTCTTATGTCTATACAAAAAGTTAAAAGTGAGAAAACGTAGCCTTTCAATTCAACATGTTCCATTCATGATCAGACAAAAATGTTTGTTTCCTGAGCTGGATTGAAACTGTTATGCAACTGTTTTAGCATAGGGTGCTAAGCACAAAGTACAATCAGCATAAAAGCCCAAACTCTTGAATACTTCGTGAAATCAAGTTTTGCTTAACTTATTACAACAAAAAAAATGAACTTTTACAACTTATTACAACAAAAAAGCTAACAAATGATTAACAACAAGTTAACAATTAACACCTTTCAAGGCAATGCATCTAACCATTACTACAAGCGAATAAGTATAGTAATTAGGAAGGATATGTCACCAATTGCTCTATCATTGTTATGCAGCTTTGCAGTTGCTGGGATGCCCTTTCTTTTTCTGCAGTGAAGATTAGGAGAGCCTTTCCTGGAAATTGAGAGGGCCTACATAGTGCATCCACTCATAGATAGGGTCTCCAAAAATCACTGTGAGGGGTCCAACTCTTATATCATTGAATAAACAAACTACATCACGCTAAAAAATGCAGAATCTCTGGCCCCAGCTGCTTACTGTGTACCCCCCTGCCCAGCACAGCCCAGTTCTGGCAATACAACTGACAGTTTCTCATGATCTCTGCACCAAGAACAGCACAGCACAGTTCCACTGATAATAGCAATGTGAGAAGTTACTGATTTAACGATACACATAGAAATGTAATACAAATGATCTATGGGTCACCCACCTTCCTCTAGGCCTGTGAGTCAGGCCCTGTCACTTCAACAACTTTCTCCCTCCACCAATCAACAAACAAAAAAGCCCCAACCACACTCTGGATTTTGAATCTCAGCCATCAGCAGACTTTCTTTTAGATATCATGAATGTTTGCTGCCTTGTGGTAATAGATAGTAGATATTTATCCCTGATTTATTTTCAGGGAGATATTCTGCGTGTGGAAAAAGAGCATCAAGTATTACAAGAACAACTTAAAGAAGCACAGGAAAAATATGAACAGTTACAAAGCCGAAGCTCAGAGGAAATTGGTGCCTTAAAAGAGCTGCTAAAGAAAAGTGCTGAAGAGATTGAGGTAATGTTTTTATTCATGCAACAGTGGGACAAACTTCAGTGGCTCACGAAATTGGTTGCAGTTGATCAACAGTATTTTTGAAACTTGACTGGCAGCCCTTGTTGCTGCGAAGTCTAACTCAGCAAACTTCATCTTTGTGTGACATCTCCCTTTGAACACGCTTAAACACACAGGGTATTGGTTGCCTCCATCTAGTGGATAGGTAAAGGTTTTAGTTCAATGCAAGAACAAAAAAGCACTGTATTGCTGCCTCTTTCCTCCTTCTTGTCTTGTTGGGTTTGGCACAGACTTTTTTTCCTTGCAAATGCATGGGAGCAAGAGGAGTGGACCCCAAACAATGACAACGCTGTCAGCCTATTATCCGTTTGGATTAATTTTGTAGTTAAAGCTGTAGATGCTACGGGCTACTAGTTTGTCTACATTTTTCTTTTAAAAAAAAATAAATAATTCAAGTGAAAACAAAGCCATCTCTGCCCGTGCTCTCTCTTTACTCTTTAGGAAGTTGAGGCCTATCATCCAATCTCCATTTAATTTTGGTATTTTTTTTCCTCTAATTGATGTGTTGGAGTAAACTTAGGTATGGCAGCTTGGGTGTCCCTGCCTCCCAACTTTGTTGGCTGCAAGTAGCCTGGCAAACTTTTACATGGGGATAATGGGTCTCACATCTGTTTCTCTGTTTGAATGCTTGGTGAAAATGTGAGCTCAAAAAGTTTTGAGCTGACGGCACAGCTGTATGCAGGGTGGAGGAACTTGTCCACGCGCATGGTAAGCATTTGTTTAGCAATATTTTTTGTATTTCCCGTTGATTCATTGATGTTACTTTGGTTTTTTTGAGCAGTTTTGGCAGCCATAAGAAGCATTGCTGTCTTAACGTTGTTATGATTTATAGCTTCCCAATTGTTAGTAGTGCAACAACAGTATTGGCACTGATTTTGAGCTGGATTTCGAGTTGGATTTCAGTATGTATTTGTAGGTGACGCTGTGGAACTGGGTTTCTTTTCTTAGCTGACTGCAAAAGAGGGTTGCAACCATTCTGAAGCCGTGTAAATGAGGTGTGCAGATCGTTACAGGAAAGTGTTTATGAGAACGTTGCTCACATTAAGCACCTGAAATAACAGTAAATTAATTACTAGAGAAACTCCGTTACAGTGACTTTCACCGGCTTAGCTTTTGACTATGTGTCAGCAGTCTCCTTTAACTGGCATTTGCATAAAATAGTATTTTCAGAAATAATATTTTCTTATTTTCTGCTTTTAGGTATCAAAGAGTGAACTGGATTGGCTTCATCAAGACTTAGAAATAAAAGTGAAAAAATGGCAGCAAGAGAAAAAAGAAAATCAAGAGAACTTAAAAGCACTAAGGAACACAGCTAAAAAGCATACAGATACAAATGATAGGTACTAATTTTATATACAGATTTACATTACTTTCCCTTTGCTTGATTTTTTTTTAAAGCAGCAGTAAGTAAAGCTGTTTCTGATAGAATGTGATGTCAGTACCTACTTATGCAGAGAGAAAACACAAATTTGTTGCCTTGATGATGTCATTTCGAAATGAGTTAAGTGCAATTTTTGGATTAATGCTGCTGTTAATGGGATCTACATACAGTGTTAATTATCCTAATTAATAAATACTAATCCTTCACTATTTAAATTCCCACATTTTCCAAAATCCGTTAGATCTGTGCTGCTTTTTCACTGTTTTTCTTCATGGCTTACCATTGCTTTCTCAGCATGCTCCTCTACTGCACTATGATTAGCTTTAAATTTTCATTCCCATTTTTCATTCTCCCCAGGTATTCGAAGACTATTGATGAGAAGGAAAAGCAGTATAATGTATATTTAAATACATTTCTTGAGACCAGGTAAAACTCCTGCACCTTTCAGCAATATTACATATTTCTACTGAGTTGTCTGCTTCATTCTGGGCAAAAGCTCAGGAAAAAGAAGCACTTTAACTTATTTCTCTTATTCTCAGCTAGTTTACTTTTACATATCGTAAGTAAATATTTCTCTTTTAGATATTTAGTGTAACGAAAACCTGGGCTTTCAAAATACGCTGATATGTTTCCCTTGATTATATGATATTGTGTTTTAGAAAACACATTAGAAGTTGGGTATGGTATGGACATACTGAACTGATGTATGTACCTTTGGATATTCACACAGTTAGTCTTAAATGTATATAAGGTGACTGCAGTAGTCAAACTCCTATAAGCTTTTCAGATCGCACAGTGGAGTGTGGTTGAGAGATCCCAAGGCTGTGTCTGCGGAGGCAGTGGAATGGCTCGCCTGTACATGAGCATGGTCCTGTACCTGAAGGCGCAAGCCGTAGCTCTGAAGGAGAGAGAAGCAATAGCTGTAGGAAACTTCTAAAATGCCACAGATTTTAAATACTGCTCTGTTGTAAATGTTACTCAAATATTTTTCTTCTTTCTTTCACAGTAATAAACTTGCTACTGAGAAAGTAAAATTGGAAGAGCTTATACAAAAGAGTCAAGATGAAAGCCAAGAGTATGTGAACAGAGCTGTTAAAGCAGAGGTAAGACAAAAAAACCTTAAAACACTTTTGCTAGAGCTTGGATCATTTGCACTGACAGTAGTTGGGAAGGATGACTGGGGAAGTCTTATCTAACAATTTACTTTTTAAATAGCATCTAAAACTTTTCGTAAGCAGATATCGAAAATGTTAATCAAATATTGACGAGTGCTGTTCTTGATGTTATCCTACAAAACTTTTTAGATCACCAAGGTGCACATTATTAGCATTGACCAATACTAACAGTGCACAAAATTCGGGGTATATAGCATGACCCCAAACAAAATTCAACTAGTAATTCAGTTTCATACTTATCCTTGTTATGAATGGATTGCATTAGTAAGAACTAACTATAGGAACATAAAAAAATTCCTTGTTCAAGTTGTCATGGTTAATAAATTAGTTACTTCTTTATCAGGTAAAATCAGGATGCAGCACCTGACTTTTGTTTCTTGCTGAAAGGAGGAGAGTACTGATAAATACCAAGAAACAGTATTTTCTGTATTGCAAGTGCTTTGAATATCATGAACAATTCTCCCTTCTTAAGAAGGGCTTCCTACAGTCATTTAAAGTAAACGTAGCTCTTTTATCCTCCCTAAGGCCTGCCAGGTTTGTTAATTTCACTTGAAATTCATACCATAGGAAGTGCTTGAGTGTGTCATGCTCTGTATCATCAAAATATTGTTTCAGATCCTTATTAAAATCTATTTTGAGGCTTTATGCCTTGTGCTGCAGCAGTGGTTTTTCTACACTTTTCTTTTTACACAGTTGTTTTGTTACAGATATCAGTACTCAAAAACTGGAAGGAAACTGAAGCGTGCAAGCTAAATGGCATAGCTGCCAATGCAGAAGCAAATCTTAAGATGCTGAAGTCATTGAGCAGGTACGGAGAGTTTACACCTGAAATTTCAGTACTGCTTTTTTGCTAAATACAAGTAACTCCCGAATGTTTAATCGTGATCATGTAACTGGACAAGTAGAACAAAGGGGTGCTAGCCTGAAACGTGCGTTGAAACACAATAGCTAAGTGTAGCTTTCTTGAAGCTGAATTTCTTCTCAGTCTTAAATTACCAGGACATGGGATACTTAAGCAGGAGCAAGTTTCTTGTCTTATTCTTTCTTATCTCAGGAAGATCAGGCTACTGAGAACATTCCAGTCACTCCTGCACAGTATCACTGGGAAAGTGCTACAGAGTAAATAGAAAAAATTGCAAACAAAACTCTTGGGCATGAAACAATATTGTTTTCTTCCTTACAAGGAACTAATTCAGCCATTAGTGTTACCATTTTAAAACTTGCACTGTGTTCCCTTTCCCTGTCTTCATGTTTTGCTGCAAAATACTAATTTACATTTGAGGAGTCTACTGGGATAGGATTGAAGTACCAGTAATTTAACAGAACTTTAAATGGCTTTAAGTCTTTAACTGTGATTTAGTTGGTAGGGGAAGGAACTGTTGTAGTAAAAACCTTGGTCTTAAATAAAAACAACGGGAATGTTTGAGTTCAACTGAATATCTTGAATACTTCAGCAGCTCAGCTTCAGCAGCAGCTAAGTTGAAGTCACAGATTGATTCTTGGGAAATATTTATTTCAAATGTAAAGAAACAGCTGGAAAAAGTAGAGGTAAGCCTTACTTTGTCTTAACAAGCTTTAAGTTGAACTTTAAATACCTTAAGTAATTTTGCATTCCTTTTTTTAAAATACCAGTAGCTTGTCCTGCAATGCTGAACTGCGTTTTTTTTTAATCACAAAAGAAAGATACAGTTTTAAGTCCAGATTATTTAAGAAACTGTTAAGTTACAATGAATATCTTTAATTTCATAAAAGTAAAAATCTGTCCTTGACACACTTGCTTCAGAATTGGATCCCACATTAACAAATCTAGTCTCTTGTTTCTTTGCTATTTTTTGAACTTTAGAAATCCATGCAACTTCTTCAAAAACAATGGAAAACTTGTTGAAAAGTTAAGATTTAAAATGTCTAGGCTGAGTTTTAAGAACTAGAAAGGGTTCCCAAACCCTTTCAAGCATCAATGTGAGTGTTTAAGTACAGATTTATGTTACTATAAAAAATGACAGCCTTACGCCTCCATTTGGAAGGCCTAGTATCTGGTGTTTTGCAAAAAGGCAGTTGTGTTAACACCAATTTAAAGGAAGGGTGAGCTTTAGTTAATGCTGACTTGGAGGATTATTTGTTTTCCTTCTGCAGGCTGAGTATGAAGGAAAAATTCAGGCAGTGAAAAATGGCGTACGAAGCTGTCTCACTAAAATGGAAACTGTGGAGATTCCTTCTCCTCCCAGCGTTTTTGTATGTATCTTGCATTTGATAGCAGTTTGTTAAGAAGGTTCTTTAAGTTTGCATTGGCGTTGCTTTGTGCTGTCAGACGTCTGCGTGACGATCCTGAATATATAGCCTTGAATACAAAATAATCTGTCTCTTCGTATATCCAAGTAGTGTTCAAAAGAAAAAGGTGACTGCAGACTAGCATGATGAAGTCCAGTGAGAAGCACATTATCAAGTCCTTTGAGGAGATAAAGCTGTTTAAAGTGCTTCATGTTCTGTCTAAAGTGGGACTACTACTTTCCTGTAGCAGCAAACTCCACAGAGCCAAGGCCCCATTACACCAACATGTGTGACTGATTACAAATACCAAAATCAGCTTCCAGTCCTATCTGTTAGGAACTAGATGGTGTATAGCCGTTTATGGAAATGCATCTGCAATGACTACATCCCAGATAAACACTACTTTAAACCATTTCCTCATGGGCCAACACTTCCAAAATTGCTTTGCTCAAATCATGTCTGTTACTTCCGAACCCTGTAGTTGTTCCTGGTGCAAGGACAAAGGCAGAGTGAGTCCATACTCCTTGAACTGTTCATCAGCACGGTGGTAGGGAGGTGTGTGACAGTGATAAAATACTTACAGCCAAGGTAGCTGCAGCAGCAGTGCAAACAACCAACGTGCTGCCATTCGCTGACGGTAAAATTTAAACCAGGCCACAGAGCTGATGCTCAGTCCTGAAGAAAAATAGCATTCGGAAATCACTGGGCCTGGGACTGTTGGGAGTAAAGGAAAAAGGGTTCAGTCATCTCTCAAAATAGGGGAGTTTATTGACTCCCCTACGGTTAGTGAAGCGTATTGATAGCGCACATGCAGATGAAATCCCCGAATTCATTGAAGGTGCCACACAATTTTTAATGTATATTATCTGCAGAAAGTCACTTTTCTGTTATGTTTGGGTTTGGTATAATTTAGATTCAAGTTTTTTTTCTAATGCTGTATGTTTGTGATTATTACTACAGTTTTTCTGTATTTATGTAGGTGGTTGTTACACTCTCCTGCATACCTTTCTTCCCCACTTATTTCCAGGTATCTTCTTTCTACTTAAGTAGCACTGGCACAGGACTTGTAAGAATATGTGCATAACTTCATTACCATCAGTTTACAGGTTGGGAAAAAAAATTTTGAGCCTCTTGTTCTGCATTTGGCGTCTATTTTTACTGCCATGATGCAGGAGCGATCTTTTAGAAGACAGATCTACAATTCTTTCAGCTTTGAGAGGACTTTAGTAGGCAAATACTGAGTGTTAAGTGACAGACTTTATCAAACCCCTTTTTTCCCATTAATTAGACACCTTTATAGAGAAGGCGAAATATTGCTTCAAGAAAGTGTTATAGCAAACGCAGAACAAGAACCAGCTGGTTTGACTATGAAGAAATGTAGAATTTTCATTGTGTGTGTGTAAGACAGCAGCCTTCCTAAAGCAGTCAGGTTCTGAAACAAATAGCAGTCACGGGGTCAAACAAGCAAACTTATTTTTAAGGAGTTCTTTCCATTTATGGAAGAGTCATTATTGAAAAAAAAGGGGTCTTCCTAGATCATGTCAGCTCCAAGTTTTTCAAGATGATGACTACAGCTGACATGTGTTTCTGTTTAAATAAAATTACACTGGATAATATATAGATTATATAATCTGTTAAAAGCAGGGAAATTTGTCTTTTCCAATTGATGGCACTTATTTAAAGCAGTTCTGCTTCTACCACCGACTTCAATCTCTGCTTCTGTACAACTTACAGCTGTCCGACAACCACGCGTTCTTTAGCAAAGCAAGAGTAAGTTAAAGGAACAGTTTGCAAATGTGCCGCCCTATTTAATCCTGTTTCAAACAGGTTCACCATATACAGTACATATTGGAGAGCACCTTTGTGCAATGTTTTAACCTAGGTAAAGCCAATTAAGATAAATTGATAAGCCCTTCCAGTTCCTTAGCATGACCAAACGTGTCATAGTTCATGCTGCAAATGCTTGAGGGTTCTGCTCGATTTCTTTTAATCAATGTTTTTCCTGTGAAATCTGTGTATTTCCTAGGCAAAACAAGGCAGAGCTCCCATCAGTGATCCAGCCATTATCATGTGTTCTTCTGCATCTGCATCTCCTGCTTCACTTCCTGCGTTTTCAAGTTCTGAGGATCAAGGTCCAATGCATGCTTCATTTAATAAACAGGCCCAAGCTAAGCCAACGTATGCAAGTTCTAAATCTTGTTCAGCAAGTGGTGGACTGGTGAAAATGCACTCCAAACCTTTGGAAGCATCGTACTCTGATAAAGTTTTGGCAAATTGCCCATCAGGGATTTCTGGAAGTAATACTCAGAATGTCCAGCCTAACCAGAACCTCCAAGGCAACGCAGCTGTACGGTCAAGGCCTTCTGGACTTCCAAGCAACAAAAAGCTTCCAAAAGCATTTGAAATTATTATTTCACATCTACAGAGTATATTCCCAAACTACAGCAGGTAGGAGAGTGGTGAGGTTGTCCAGGGAAGCTGTGGCTGCCCCATCCCTGGAGATGTTCAAGGCCAGGCTGGAAGGGGCCTTGGGCAGCCTGATCCCGTGTTCCTGCCCATGGCAGGGTGGGGGTTGGAACTCGGTGAGCTTTAAGATCGCTTCCAGCCCAAACCATTCTATTACTTTGGTTTTTAATGTCTGTTATGTTATGTTGGAGAACAGAAGTTGTGACTGTCCAATGATGAAGTACAAAAATAATTAATTTCTTATTAGATGGCTTCTGTTTCCCCAAGAGCAGAAATATTTATTGTTTTGCACCCCCCTGCACTTCCCATTCAGCGAGACATTCCTTAAGGGAATAAGTCTGCTGTGTTGATTTAGGTGTGTTGAGTTTTTTCCAATTAGAACCACTAGTAAATAGAAGTATTAATATTATGTAATTGTTTGGGTTTCTTTACAATTAAGGTACCTAGATCCTAGTTTATTCCGAGGCACTGGAAGCAGGTACTTGCTAGAGGTCATTTGAGAAGTTGGTATCTTGTAAAGGCTTTACTGCTGTGAATCAAAGCAGAAGCCGTGGTGTTCTCCAGTGCTGGTAACAGCCATGGCATTGCCAGTCAGTAATTCTGTCTTTTTTTTCCCCCCTTCAGTTCAGACTTTACTGCCTTCATCAGAGACATACAAAGAAGAAATGGGAATACACTGTCAGATTTGAGCTTAGATGAAATTCTAAGCAGAGTGACACAACTCATTTTGGACCAACAAAATAAGGTACTGTGGTGTGTGCAGTTGCTGCCTTTTCTACTGTGCGTCTCTGACAGAGGAAACAGTGCAGCACATTCCAGAAAAGAATGCAAACTTGCCTTTGCTGTCAAGCTCCAAAATACAAACTTGCTCAAAATTCTTTTCCAACACCTGTGTAGGCACCAACAACAGGGAGACCCACCCAGTCAGTAGCCTCTCCTTCACCAGCGCAGACTGGAACTCAGAGTTGGGAAGTATCCAAAGAAGAAAATGTACCCAGCCCACCCAGGGCAAGACCTGTGCATAAAAACACCTTGAGTAAAAATCCATCTCAGCCAAATCTCCAGCCCTGGGGAAATGTTGGAGCGACATCTAAATCTAAATGGAAACAACTAGACTATACAGTAAGTTCTCTACCGTTTCTGTGAAAGTGAAGTTGCCGTGTGCTACTTATAAGACATGAAATAATCAAAATATTGCTGGAAATAATTGGTTCATTTCGTGTACAAAAGCTAATTTGGTTAAAATTAGTAACATTATTGACTTACTAGAATTTGCTGATTATTTTGTTGCTAGTTTTCAAATAACTTAGTATTTTATTTATAGGACTCCAGTAATGATCCTTGCACAATATGTCATGATGAGCTGAGCAGAGACTTGTGTGAACTGGAATGTGGGCATCATTTTCACAGAGAAGTAAGGATTTTTGTTCTTACCACTTGGATTCAAAAGTTTATGAACTCTGTTCAGTTATGTTTGCTGTTCAGCTTTCTAAAAGTAAGCCTCCTCCCCCTTACCCTTCAGTACTTAAAGAACAATACACCATTTTCTTTTGCATCCTTTGTATACCAAGACTCGTTATATACAAGTCTTAACTGCCTCAGAAAGCTACCAAGTTTAGATTTTAACTCAAATGATAATTTCCCATAAACCCTGCATATGCTGCACGTGCAGCTTCATGTAGTAGGAAAGCCAGAATTGTTAGAATAACTTGATACTTCTGCCTGTGATCTTTTCCTGTTGCCTGATTTCTTCCTGCAGAACAGGTGCAAGGGTAAATTAATCGGCACAGCATCAGAATTGGAGAACAGTTTTCTACCTGCACATTTGACTAACATAGAACGTGTTAGAAAACTGCCTACCCCTTAGTGACGATTATTAATGTACTAAAGCAGAACTCGATATCTGACTTTGTTTCCTCAACATCATCTTATTCTTGCAGTGCATTAGAACATGGCTTAAGCAACATTCGAGTACCTGCCCTGTCTGCCGCGTTCATGCTTTGTTACCTGAAGACTTCCCTACGCTTCCTGTGCGGAACAAATATCCCTAAACCTTGCTTTATTTGAAGATGTTATAAGATACAAAGTGGCTGCAGAAAAAACACTGTGCTGAGGAACAGAAAGATGATGCCTAGAAAGCACCAGAGCTCTGCTTTTATTGAAGAAGGTAGAACTTGGACTGATTCAGTATTTAACACTTCGCATTAAGCCGTGAGATGCTGGTACTGCCACAGCACCTGTGGAATCAGGGCAACATCCAGCACTTTTTCTGGTCACTGCCTAAATGTGTGAAGCCGATGTAGCTCAGAGGCCAGCAGCACACACAACCGGTAGGGTTTTTTTAGCTAAGGGATATTGAAACTACTCTTATCTACTTGTGCATAATTCCTCTGAAGAGGGGGTTTTCCTTCAGAGCTTAAACCACACTGAAAATAGATTCTAACATCAAACAAGCAGGTGACCTGAATGACAGAGTAGCAGAATTTGGAACAGCTCAGACTTGCCTTCCTCTGGCATAAACAATTACAATTTAACTGCAGGATTCCAGTCAGGCTTATGATCATTATAAATGCAGCTCATATAATCGCAGCTGTCCTTAGCCAATAATTCCAATAATTTAAGTAATGACTTCTGGTAATATTTTGAAGCAAGGACTTTTTAAGTATTCATATGCTTCTCTTTGTATCACTGAGTCGGAATATTATAACTCGATTCTTTAATCTCAAAATATGGTTTTAATTTCCTCCATTGTTGAAGACCCAGTTTGTTTAAATCAGAACTACATGATTTTTGACAAAGCAGTGCCGCATCTGTATTCTGTGCATGAACGTTCCTAAACAGTGAGGTACAGAATACAAACAGCCAAAAGAATGGTTCTCCTGCTGCTGTAAAAACCTGAGCTTGCCCCAGAAGCTCTTCATTGCTGTCAAATTTAATTTATCTCAAGTAGCCAAAAGACCAGGACTAGAGAGTGTACAGTGTAAAATGACTGTCTGTGTGTACAGGCTGAAAATGACTGTTGTTGGATGTAAGCAGTATTAAATTGATTATATGAGGCTAAGTTAGCCAATTCTACGGATCATTTGTTCCCCTAAGTGAGTATGTATCCTACAGGTGAAGTTTTAATCTATCAAAAATAAAATTACTTCTGCATGCTGATGTGGGGGTTCTTTGTGTACTATTTTTGCTAAGTCAGAGTTACGGGTGAGTTCTCTGCTGTCAGCTGTGGCTTTTGGCTGCAGAATTAGGTACTGCGCTGCTCACCATTGCAGCACCTGCATCCTTTTCACCTGCTGTTATTTTCTTGGGTGAGGGGTAGGTACGGATCATCATCTCTGCTTCCCACCAAAGCAGCCTAGGACACCTTTCCAGAGCAGAGGGAGCCTTGACCTGCTAAGCAGTGGCAAAGCAGGACCCACATGCTGTATTTGACCATGTTGTCCAAATAGAATATCACATGCCTTAAGGAACCAAGGGCGGCAAGCTGGCTGTGAGAGCAGTGCATGCGCTTAGCACTGAGCTGATACTTACACACAGTTGCTGTCAGCCAATCTTGTTTTCCCTATGGCCACAGCACAGACAGAACCCCAGCTTTCTATATAAGCAGAATGGTTTTTGATCTGCGTTCCTCTTCTTTGCCATGACTCACATAAGCTGGAAGGGTTTAGTGATTTCAAGAGGTGGTTCACACATCTTTAGAAGGAAGCCTTGGAGCAGCAGCCACTCCCCGGGGCCACTTCTGCACTAAGGGCACGGCTGTGGAAGTCGGGGCCCCTGGCAGGACAAGGGCCACACCATCTTTCCAAGTAGCTTTTGAAGGTGGGAGGCGAAAGCCTTACTTTGAGCAGCAGGTGGCACTCTTGTGTCATCAGAGAGACTACAGCGAAGAGCTCCATTCCCGCTACAATTTCCTGATATTACAAGAAGCATTAAGTTCTAGTAAATAGCTGTTCTTTTTACCCCTACAAGACTGTTGTATGATGTTGAAATAATTCTGGTTTGTTCCTAAAATGTGGTATAAAACCAGGGCCAAACCTAGAATTCCATTCTCCTGCTTGGCAATGCTGCCGAGGAAAGGTAAAGGAAAATATTTTCGGTAGTTTTCTTAATTAATTCTGTCTTTTCAGGTTGCCATCTTTACACTTAGAGTTTCTATAACACTTTTATATACTTAGCCCGCCCCCACTGTCTATAATATTGTATGGAAAAATTCACAATTAGAATGAAGTTGTGTTGACTTAAACCAGCATCAAAATCCACAATCTAAAAAGACGGCTACTTTTTGCTGAAATAGCTTTCCTCTATCATTCCTTTAAGATGTTCAGTTCTAAACACTTCCAAGTATTTACCTTATTCTTTTGCTGGCATTTGCATTTATACTTTAAGTTGAACAAGTGACACTATTAGTGCACCTGATGAAAGAGAGTGACTGGCCCATCTCCCTTGGAATGGTTACGCCTGTAACAGCGAGTCACATCCTGAAGGCACAAGGTGCTGTGGCGCAGAAGTTGTTAATGTGGCTTTTCCCCCACCCACCTGGGCTGGTCTGGAAAAAATATGCAATGCCATTCGTCACAGGACAGACCTTTCATTTTCAACATCAAAACCGAGCAGTAGAAGTCTTGTGAAAAGGAAGATGGCAAAGAATAAATATATTCTCCAGCTAAAAATGTTGGACTGGCTGTCTTTTTCAGTGCTCTTTTACACAAATAACAAAGAGCAATTAAGTGTGTTGTTTTTCTCAACCTGGGAACAGACCAAAGAAAAATCACACGCAAACCAATAACTTCAGTTTTAAGCGCTCCTCCAATAGACTCACATTCCCAATTTGACCTAAATACACTTGGTGTTAATTCACATTGTCATTCATTTCACATCCCTCACTTCACATTCATCTTACAATATTCATTCCACGCCACCACTTTGTGTTGTTGTAGCACCATTTATTACACCTTTAAAGACACTGTTCAATATTATATTACAAGTCCCATACCCTCCCCCCGTATATAGATATATACACGCCACCTATAAAAGGACTTCCTAGGTTTAAGAGGTCTTTAAAGGACTTTGGAACAAGTTATTCCAAAATGAAATAAGGAAGGAAACTCAGTACATGTTTTTACCACTCGTAGAAATATATGGAATAATTCCTTCAGGATTTGTCTGAGAAAACCTGAGGAAAACAAGGGCTGGTGCAGTGAGAAAGGTACCTGACAAGGCTGTCTTGAGAGCTACATCCACGTCGGCTATCAGAAGGCGGGCAAAGTCTTAGCAAGAACTGAAAGCACAAGAACCACCAGAAGAAGGAGGAAGCGATGTGTTTTCAGTTAAAATAAGACACGGATAAGATTTCACTTTGCCTCTGAGGAATTCTGTCCTTTTCCAGTAAATTCTTTAGTGACTCTCCTCTGGCTCATTACATCCTGCAGAGCTTCAGCGAGAAGTTCTCTGTGATGAGATGATCATCATGCAGAAGGACAACAATGTTAACTTCAAATTCTGGAAGAAGGGAAAAAAAATAAGGAATTTGATATCAGTGTGAGTTGCAGCAGGAAGACGAGAGGCAGCCAGATCCTGCCCTCAGATGCAGCATGTTGCAGGGCCTTTCAATACCCTACATTTGGGGGTTGGAACTGAATGATCTTTAAGGTCCCTTCTGATCCAAACTATTCTATGATTTTCCTGTGGCAGGAATAAACATGGCACTGCAGGCAGCTCCTCACCGCAGGCCTCCCAGGCCGTGGACCATTCCTAGAGAACCTTGGTTCATTCTGATCTTTGGAATTCCTCTAGACTCACTTCCATATAGAATCATAGAATAGTTTGGGTTAGAAGGGACCTTAAAGATAATCTAGTTCCAACCCGCTTGCCATGGGCAGGGACATCCCACTAGAATATCACTGAAAAACTATGCAGACTACACTACACGTGTAGTCTTCCAGACAACAGGCTGAGTTCAGATATGGAAGATTAAAATGAAAGGTGCCTCACGCCAATATTCACCGTTTAGAAACAGGAAAGCGGAAGGGTTAGGGAGCTGAAACCACCTTGCTACCCGAACACAGCACAGCCTTAGGCTCTTGCATTACCTATGGCCTTACGAAATTAAACACCAAAATACAATCTACCTGCAAACAATGAAAGAAAATTTTCAAAATAGTAAGTCTGCAATACCATATCTGAAGACTACTATTCAGAACCAAAATCATTATCAGATCTATAATCAGTCCTAAATGGAAACAGAATACAAAGTCACGTAGAGTTAAAGAAACAAAGGGAACCAGAGAGCAAAATAAACTGAGAATAACTGTCCTTTTTAAGAATCTTTGTAATTAAGACTGGTTTTAGAAATAAAAGTAGATACTACACTAACGGTAGTTGTTTGTCACTACCAATTAATAGCTAGAAATGGCAAAAAGGAGAGAATAATATTATTTTGGGGAAAATCATAGTACAGACTGGGGGCAAAAATACCTTCGGGGGAACAGAAAAATGGGTAGGTAAAGCCAAAAAACTAGTTGTGCATATCTGTCCAAGATAGACAGCAGAAAAGTATGAGGTGCTTCAGCTGGGAAGGATCCTAAGGGCAGGAACTTGTAGCTTCAACCTGATACAATAAAATTAAAAAAAGAAAAGAAACACCAACAGATTTCAGCAAGGTGAAGGGAAGAAAAACAGGATAGAAATGAGAATTTTTGTACTGATTACTTGAACAAGCGAGGAAAATCGTGGATTTCAGATGTTTGTTAATAAAAATGTTACATTTCAGCAGCAGTAAGCAGAAAGAAGCAGGTGGCGTAGATCAAAAAATATGAAGTCTCACATAGTTTAAGCTTACTTTTTCTACTTCTGAGCCTGTGCAGCAGGAGAATGGGAAACAAAAAGGAAAGGAAAAGTGATGAAAAGCAGGAAGGCATCTTGGCATTTTATTCTTGGACTATTACTCAAGTGTTTAATCACACAAATTTTTGGCAGAAAAAGAAATAACTGCCATTATGCTGCTTCTTCTCTCCCTTTACCATATAATTCTATTAGTCAGAAGAAGCTTTGTAGTTGCACAACTGTTTTTACTCAGAAGTATTTGGGCTGTATTTTCTCAATCTGTATGAAATGCAGCAGACTGCAATCCTATGTGAGAAACCTCTAGAGGGAAACAGATGGACGTCCTTGGTTCTTCTTGCAGCACTGACAGCGACTTAGCCCATTACCTGCCAGAAGCTGAAGTGAAACTAGGAACTTATCTCAGATGAAAGATGCCAACACAGCATAAAGTCCTGTGCTCTTACCAACTTTGAAGTTTGTTGTTTCCAGGGTAGGGCAGGTGAACAGCCTGGGAAACACCATGTATATAGGAATCGGCAGGCCCCTGCAGACATCCCCATCAGCAATCTGAATATTCTGTATCTCTGTGGCATCTCTAGCGTAACCTTCTGCGCATCCTGGTGAAAGAGGGAAATCAAGGAGATGAGAGAATGCGAAAGAGAAGAGAAATGCGGTGCCCAAAATTTCAAAGATGCACCAGGGCAGGGGGAGGAGGTACGTGTAGGCAAAACATTTTGACCTCCAAGTTGTCACATTAGCACTCTGAATTAAGAATCACAGAGTTTATTAATGCTGATGTTTGGACTGTTCCACCTGAAGTCCAAACAAATTTTTACAAGTCTTTTTAATTGTAAGGCATTTGACAATCTTACGCATTGAAGCTAAAAGAGTGCAGCAAACGTGCATTCCACTTGCAGAGAAACTTACCACAGGTTTCCACACGTACTAACTGCAGCTCGATACTTTTGACTGCAGCCTCTGCGTTCTCCACTACCAGCTCCCCTGTGAGTGGCTGTGTAATGATACAGTTTGTAGAACTGAGGTGCCCTCTGATAAGAAATTTTGGAAGTGAAGCTCTCTGAAAAGATTGGGGAAAAAAAAAGAAGAAACAACAGTAACAGCCAAGTAAGAAAAAAAATGCTTTACAGTTATCCAAGTATACAGGAACCCCCGCAAAGTGGCAAAGTTAAAAACACAAAAGTTCAGAAATGCCTCAATTAATTAATCTTAACTCCTTAGATATGCAACCACATGCAGATGCATTATGTCTTAGTACCTCCCACGCATCCCCCCTACTCATTCCATCTACAAGAGCATTTTTCCTGAGATGAACTGGCAAAACTTGGCTATTACAATTAATCCAGAAGTTGGAAACCACATGGTGAAGGAGGAAGTAGTGAAGTAGGCCAGCAGGAATTAACAGGATGGTCAATTAAATCAGCTGGTGGTGCTCTAGAGAACCGCATTCTGGTCTTGTTTTGTTATGGATTACAATATAGTCAATCAGTTGAGTGATCTTCCCACTTTTTCACATTTCTCTCTCATGGCTGCTACTGGGAGGCAAGACAGGCATTTTAGACCAGACATTAGGAAGAATTTCTTCACCATGAGGGTGGTGAGGCACTGGCACAGGTTGCCCAGGGAAGCTGTGGCTGCCCCACCCCTGGAGGTGTTCAAGGCCAGGTTGGATGGGGCCTTGGGCAGCCTGATCTGCTGGGAGGTGACCCTGCCCATGGCAGGGGGGGTTGGAACTGGATGGGCTTTAAGGTCACTTCCAACCCAAACTATTCTATGATTCTACATAGCATACTGCTCATGTACCAAGACGGCAGTTAAGGACAATTAATAAAGAGCTAATTTGAATACAGGATCACACTTTTAAAATTTTCTTAACAGCAAGCATGTTTCCTACTTTTTAAGGAAGAAGCAGCAAGAATAGCTGATCAGGGATAGCAGTCTATAAATCAGTTTCCATAAAAGACCAAAGCGGGGGTTTTGCTCCCCCTGCCCTCCCTTTTTCAGGCCCACAGGCATCACAGATACTCTGCCAGCAGAGAAACTCATATGCCAGGAGCTCCAGTTACATTTCAAGTTCTGGCAGGAGGCATACGGAAACAGTCAAGTTTTCTACCCACATCTTCAGCTCATATCTTCACCATCCAACTTTCTTCATACTCTGAGCATCCTGCTCTAACCTTTCTCTTCTTTTGCAAGCCTTATTCATCTCCCTTTCCTTAAATTTTTTGTTATTGACATCTTTGATGTTAGCCCCTACCTTCCAACCATCTGTTCATGCTTGTGGCATCACACTTCCTTGCCCATGTAACCAACTTTTCCTTCTTCAAAACGAACTCGTCATGAACTTTTTTCCTCCCAATCTGTTTGTTTTGCTTCTTAGTCCTGACTGCCAGTAGCAATGGCAGAAAAGTTATCCTCAGCCGCTCCACTCAGACACCCAACACCTCTGCAGTATTTAGCTGTTCCACCCAAACCAAATCTTTGGGGGAAATAATGAGAGAAATTTTCATGTGTTTAGTAAACATGACCTCACTTGGATGTTTTGTCCTAACATAAATAACAGAAGTTACATCTCTGCTAAAACCACCCAATAAAATATTGAATTCTAATAATGTATTAAAGGTGTTTTTATAGTATAATCCCTTGCAGGTTCTTCTCATGACTGCTGTTAGTAAACCCAGACTTACTTCCCTGCTTCACAGGGACATCACATAGCTCTCCCCTGAAGTACGGTGGTCAGGAACCTAAGAGATCGAGACAAAAGGAACTTGTGGAACAAGACCTCGAGGCCATTTCCCTCAATCCTAGTCTATGAGACAATTTTTCCACTAGAGCCATACTACTCTCGTCAGTACTCCTCATATTTTAATCCTAGCTAGGTCTTCTCTCATAGGACCTACCATTTACACACTCTTTCATAATTCCTGAAAAGTGAGAATCAAGAACATACTAGCAAATCTAGCCTGATGTTTCATCTAACCTCTCCGTGCTTTGCTTGGCCACTGCAAACCTTCTAGTAAGTTTTCTAGTAGTCTATCAGAAATTATAGTCCAGTCAGAATCTCCAGATGAGCAGAGAACTGAAATTTTAGTATTTGAAATATACTAGGACGGTGACTTTTTCTACCCATCCACTAGGTCGTCACTTCAAACACACTTTTCTGAGAGAGAGAGGAATTAAAAATAAAAAAGGCCACTGCTTGTGCTGCCATACACATTCAATACCATTCCTTAGACAGCTTCCAGTGAAATACCAAGATCTGCTGGATCAGAGACATCAGGAGTTTTAGAACCTACTCTTGTGGTTATGTACTTGAAACAGAGAAAGGTCCGGGGTCTGCTATTAAACTTAAGAAAGAGCTTTTAATGGCCAAGCCAACAAGTAGAGTACAAAGATACAGAAGAGAGAAGAAACAGAAAATAATTTATATGGAAACATGGTTCATAGGAAGAACAAACTGCTGAGAGCTTAGTATTCAGCAGTAGTCTCAGAAGTAATTTTACCACCAAGGACAGTTATTATATCTTTGTATTTGTAAAAAATATGCTTTCAGTGTGCAGCCGTATCCAGAGACATGAGAGGCTGCTGTGCACAACCTGTTCATCCTCTAACTCAGCTGGATTTAAAGTTCAGCCATGACAGCTGGGCAGTGTTCTAGATTCACTTTTTCTTTCCTCAAGGATGCTCTTTTCCAAAATGCAGAAAGTCAAGCAAAGGTAGGAAGAGACAGGCACGGATGAACAAGATGCTACTGATAAAATCATAAAGAGGAAGTATACAAAAGAGATACAGGGTCAGGTAACCCAGGAGGAATATAAAAACACTCTCACAGTGTGAGGGATGGTTTTGGAAAAGTCAAAGGCCAGCTGAAGTTAAAAGAAGAGAAATGAAGGACAATGAAAAGGGGCATCTACAAGTCTACCTACTGCAAAAGTAAACTAGGGTAAACATCAGCCCGCTACTGAATATGGCAAGGGACCTAATGACAAAAGGCATGAAAAAGGTAGAGGTACTCTGACTCAGACTTTACTGACAAGACCTGCCTTTGAGGAATCCCAGGCCTTGCAACCACAGGGAACATCTGGGGCAAGGAAGAGTTATCCTTGGTAGAAGAGGAGCAGATTTGAGAATATTTAAACAGATTGGATGCATACAGGTGTTGGAATGGGTCCAGAGGAGGGCTACAAAGATGATCAGAGGGCTGGAGCACCCTCCCTACGAGGACAGGCTGAAAGAGTTGGGTCTGTTCAGCCTAGAAAAGAGAAGGCTCTGAGGAGATCTTATAGTGACCTTACAGTACCTGAAGGGGCTGCAGGAAAGCTGGGGAGGGACTGTTCCCAAAGGCGTGTGGTGATAGGACGAGAGGCAATAAGTACAAACTGGAGACGGGCAGATTTTGACTAGACATTAGGAAGAATTTCTTCACCATGAGAGTGGTGAGGCACTGGAACAGGTTGCCAAGGGAAGGCTGTGGTGTTCAAGGCCAGGCTGGATGAGGCCTTGGGCAGCCTGATTTAAAGGGATGTCCCTGCCAATGGCAGGGGAGTTGGAACTAGATGATCTTTAAGGTTGCTTCCAACCCTAACTATTTTATGATTCTAAGTCCATGGGACTTGATGGGATGCACCCACAAGTGCTAAGGAAGCTGACCCATGTCACTGTGAGGCCAATCTTGATCATCTTTGAAAGGCTGTGACAAACAAAGGTTCCTGAGGAACAGAAGATAGTAAATGTCTCCCTTATCTTCAATTAGGAAGATCTGAGGAACTATAAGCTTAGTCAGCCTTGCTTCAATCCCTGGGGAAGCGATGGTGCAAATAACCCTGGAAGCCATTTCCAAGCATATAAGACACAAAAGCAACTGAAAGCAGTCAGCATCGATTTATGAAAACAAAATCATACTTAACCAACTTGATAGCCTTGTATGATGAAACGACTAGGTTGGTAGACAAGTGGAGAGCAGTGGATACTGTTCATGCTGGCTTCAGTGCCATTTTTGATACTGTTTCTCACAACAGCCTCACTGACAAACTGATGGAGTACAGATGTACAGACTAGACACTGAGGTGGACTAAGAACAGCCTGACCTGCTGGACTCATAGGTTTGTGATCAGTAATATGAAGGCCACCTGAAGGCCAGTCACTAGTGGTGCACACCATTGACCGGGGTCAATGTAGGAGCCAATATGACTTCACGTCTTCATTAATGGCTTAGATGACAGGATAGAGTGCGTCCTTAGCAAGTCTGCATATAACACAGGGATCTCAACAGGCTGGACAAATGGTCTTATAGCATCCTAATCTGCACTACTATGTGTTGCAAACAGACTGAGGTAGGTGATTCTCCTCTTCTCTTCAGCGCTGATGTTTACCTTAGTTTACTTTTGCAAAACTGGGGATAGCATGTCCAGTTCAGGATTTTCCAATAAAAGAAATACAGACTTACTGAATAAGTCCAGCCTTTGCTGGATTTGCCCTCGAAGATGGTTAAGACCACGTGACATACAAGAAGAGTATGAGAGCTGGGATTGTTCACCCTGCACAACAGAAGGCTTATCAACACGTATAAATACCTGATGAGAAGAAGTAAAGAAGATGGAATCATACTCGGTGGTATCTACTGAAAGGACAAAAGGCTATGAAACAAGTTGAAATAAAAGAAGTTAGTTTTTATTTATTTATTAATTCTGGGGGGGTGGTCAAACACAATACAGCTGCCAAGTGATTGCAACTCTCCATGCTTTGAGATATTGAAAACTTGGCTCTGAGCAACCTGCTCTAAGGCGACTCTGTGCTGAACACAGGGACTGGACTAACCAGTCTCCAGAGGTCCCTTCCAACCACTATGATTCTGTGAAAATGCAGAATAAGGTCAGTGACAACATGGAACAAAGAGCTGACTAAGGCGTCTGTTTTGAGAAACAAGTGGACGAGTAGGTCTAAATTCAGAAGTCTGGGACTAAGAGCAATGGAAGACAAAGCAGTGATGCAGGCAGGAGACCTAAATCAGGAAAGGAGTCTTATTAACAAAAACAGAACAACAGGAAAATCTGGAAAAACAGAACACAGGTTTCAGTGGACAAACAGAAACCAGTACTTAGAAAGCTAAATGACCAAGGCAGCTACTCCTGTTCATACAGTCTTTCCAAAGCCACTCGGGGCTGTAAAAAAGGCATAACTAAATATCAGAATATACATTTTTAAAGGATCTTAGCAACGTGGTATAGAATGTCTTTCTTTGCTTCTCTGCCATCTTTCACTCAGAAAAGTGATAAAAATATTTAACCACTACTGAACAAAGTTCTACCTTATATTAGTCACCTGTATCACCAGAGATCAGGCAGAATCACTTTACTGCTTACAAAATAAATAGGAGAAAAAGGGAAAAAAATAGAAAATAGTTGATCATCTGCAGGGCAGCATTCAATCATTCCTCTTGTTCTCACCCAGAATCACACAAGCATTACATTTGAAGTAAAATAACCAGAAAACCCTTACCTCTTTAACATTTTGCAAAGTTTCAGGAGTAATTGTGAAGTCTACTGGGCTTGGCATCACTTTCCCTTTCTGCGACTACAAGCAATGAGAGAGTCAAACTGCAAACTATGATTTACAAAACACACAGAGACAATATTAAAGACGACAACAGAATCAAGCAACTGTTGGATGCGTTATTTTTTAGGATTGTCTTTATACTGAAAGTATGCACCTATGTAATAAAACAGCTGAGATTTCCTGCCTTTTTTGGCAAGTAACATTATATTATCTAAATACAAGCACAATGCATCACAAATCTGAATTGCAGAAACAGAATTTGGTCAAATTTTGGTTGTTTTGTGTTGGCCATGGCATTAACCCACAACAAGCTCTTCGTTTCCAAGTTTTTGGCATAACCTCTACCTAGACTGGGGGGGGGGGAAAAAAAAAGGAAAACAAAATCAAAACAAAACATAGGGTTGACTACTCTAAACCACCTGGAAAAGAAGAAATTGATTACTTATCCAAAGCATATGGTAGGCTATAGAAGAAAGTTAAATTTCACATTTCCATATTTACAAATAATTACTTTTTATATGTCACTTGCAATGTTTCCTTTCATTATTAATAGCTAGTAAATTTGGGCAGGGGAGAGAGGGGGAGATGAAAAATTAAACTGCTTCATATGTTTCATAAACTCTCCCTCCCTGTTGTTATCACTGAGCACTTCGAAAACTTTCTGCTGCCCTTTCAGTAACAGCTCAGGTCTCCTCATATTACTATGAGATCCTCAGCTGATAGAATCTAGCGTAGAGTTGATTTAATGGGCTTGGCATTCCAGCTTCTTCAACTGTAAAATGAACAAAACTTGGTCCAGGTTAGCTATCCACACTGGAGAAGTAACTGTGAGGACACATTATTACAGTTCTTCAGTATCTATTTACACCATTTATGACAAATCCAAGAAGTTAAGTTCTTCCATAAGCAGCTGAGTGGGCCCTGAGCTCTGCTGGGATGGCAGCCTGTACCCTACATCAGAAAGGCAACCTTTGCTTACTATGCACTGACTTCTCTTCTCCATCCTCATCTCAGTGAGGTCCACTGCCTTTTCCCTCCACATTTAATGTAAGTGGCCAGCATAGCATCAAATATGAGACCCGATTGTATGTAACTGGGAGTCGGCAGAGCACACCACCACCAACGGGCTTAAGTTGAACTCTCAGTTAGGATCTACCCTCAACTACTTAAGAATTCAAAATAGCTTCTGCTGCCCAGCTGCAAGATGGAAGATATTAGCAAAAGATTAACTATATTTTCCCATCAATGACAAATTCTGGCACAAAGTAAGGTTAGGGCAAACGGTATACTGAGCACTTACAATGAGAATTATATGCTCAGTAAAACCTCATTAATTCATCCTGACTGAGAGATTCATGATTTACTGACATGTGATCTCAGAAGTGCTGTAGTGGGAACAAGAAATAAAACCAAGGAACTGCATAATATGAAATTTGTTCACTATTTTGACAAGTGTGGCTTACTTGTAACCTAATAATGGACCAATACAATGTTGCATAATATAGTTCAAAAAATAATGACATCTTACCAACACGAAACTTCTTCTTTACAGCATCTCGCTAAATCTTTTTTTAAAAGGTACTACAGAAGTATAATAACTTACGAATAATGGTAGAAATATGTAACACAGAAGAGTCTAACAGTTTACTGTCCTGTTAAGAGTTCAAAGGAATGACACAAACAGTATGTTCTAGCAAGTTGTGGTTGGAAAAGAAAGAGGTACTTAATTAGGCCTGCACAGTCTGTACTGACACAGGATGCTCTGGACATGCATACAAGTTAATATAAAATAAAAGCCAATCTGATATGGGAACTTCAAATAACAAACCCAAAGCATTTCTTGTGAGGCAGTCTAATCTCACAAGATTGGATGGAGATATCTCTGGCTGCCTCCATGTTGCTAACTGCAGGACGTGGATATTTGTTAGACTTGTTATCTTAGCATATTGCCACCCATGGGCTGACTTAATAGCACAGGTGATTAAGTTGACAAGTTTCTTATTTCCAGCTTGATGCAGTCCCAGCTTTGATAATTTGAGTCAGAATCAGTCACCTGAAGAAAAGAAATAGAGTATTTCCTCTTTGCCAATGAACTCCCATTTCTAGGCCAGGCACTGTGGGTGCCTGAAACCTTTGGCTAAGAAATGCTCAGGTAATTTGAAACAGTGTTTAGAAGAATGCTGTAATAATTATCTACCCACACCATTGTTTCTGAGCTGTAAGGATGAATGAGAGAAACTGTGCAGTATAAAAACATAATCCTAATCCTCCTTGTACTATTTTCTTTAAAGAAAAAGAGACATGTTATCCTAATCAGAAGCAGTGGACACTCCAGATCTTCTGTATGTTTTTGTTGTCAAGCTCACTTCCGCTACTCATACGTGTCCCGTGTGTTGCTAGACACATTACACGGTTTTACTCGGTTTATTTGGTTTACTTGGTTTTCTAACCCTATTGTCAAACTTCACATAAAGTGGGGAAAGAAAAAAAAGAAATCCCATTTTTCATAGTTAATAAAAACCACACTTACTGGTGAGTGGACAATGAATTCACAAGTCTTAGTTAGGTCTTTTGCCAGCAGAGAACGTCGCATATCACACCGCAGGGTATACTGGCAAAAAAAGGATGACAGATAAAAAGAAAAAAGCTTTAGTTTAGATTTCCTCTCTCTCCCTTAACTTTTCATCTTTTTATTGCATATATGCAGAATGTTACTGTTACTAATATTCAAGTAATCATTTAGAACAGGTTAGTAGGCAATGTACATACCAGTGATGGGGAAAGGGGAAGGAGATAAGAGGTATACAATGATTTTAGATGCTTCCAAATGAAATCTGATCTTTCTTTGCATTTACAGTCCCAAAGTCATTTGCAAGTGTTTTCCATCTCATTTGTTATGTAACCGCCTATAAGATGAGGGACTAATGCACTGACAGAGAGCAGGATTCTCACATCTTCAGCGCCCAAATTACATTCAGTTAAAGAGTAACTATGTCATTGCCTTTCACCATACTTTGAATAATCAATGAATTATTATCAAAAAGATATATTCACAGCCCTATTTTAAGATTCAATTTAACAGTGGTAACAGTTATAAGCATATTTAATGGGTAATGGTATAACCATATAGTTGAACTTAAAAGCAGTGGCATGCAGTAAGTCAGGCAACAAGGTTCATTTTGCTGTTCACTGTTCAAAAACTTACTGCCTATTTCCCCCTCTTTTTCCCCTAAAAAGGGAGCCATAAACCAGTGACTGGAAAATAGTATGACCTTGGTTATCACAGTAATCGCACATTTCAGCATCTATAACACAGCCCTTCAATGTCCTGACAAGACAGGCAATTTCTTGGGGTGTTTTTTTATTGTTTTTGTTTGGTTTGTTTGTAATTCTTTCTTTACAGATGAGGAATTGGCACAATAAGGCTCAAACTAAAGGAGTTGGCTTCAAAACTTCTAGCCCATGGTGTCTCTCTGCACATAACCTGCATACACATGCAAGAACAAGACTGGGGAGAGCCTGTCTCTTTCCCCATCACAGACTACGATTTCTGAAGTCGATCACTGTTGAGAAAACTCTCTAGTACTGCACTACACTTTACTCACACCAAGCAACACAGTGCAATGAGGCAGCAGGACCACACATGCCTTGCAATTTGGACCACAGCCTCCCCATCAGTATCTAATTAGAAGGTCTCTGCATGAGAAGAGAGACTTGAATGTTGATACTGAACCCTCAGCTACCTAGGTTAATTAGCCCCCTAGCTAATACCTAGATCAAGACATAGAGGCTTGCTTTTAAACTGCACAGGATTTGAACAGAGGTCTAGGAAGTGTTTCTTAAAACAGCACCTTTAGTTACTCAAATGAAAAAATAAGTAGTTGGTATATTTGGTAGTTTATTTTTCCATTTCTTTATATGGACAGAGAACAAACATAAGCATGTTAGAAGCAAATGAATTCTTTCCTTTGATTTACTGTAAACAAGTATTTTTAAGCAGTTGAAGCCTGACTTTCTAGAAAACAGACTTAACTTAAGATTCCCCAATTTATATCTAAGCATCTGTTTTATCAGGTATCATTGCACCTTAAAATAAGCTTGGGAGAGACTACATAACCCTCTTCAGGAGAGCAAGACCCTCATAGGCCAACTGAAATCTAATGATTAACCTTTTAATTACATTTTATCCCCAGCTTATAAAGAAAAGCTATGTAGATGAGATAGGGAATGACTAAACAAAACAAATATTCCCCATTAAAGTATACCTTAAACCAATGGATATTGATCATAGGCACGTTATCCAAGTTATGGAAAGCAATTCAACCAGTTCTACACCATTTTCGACATACCTACCACAATCAACAAATGTTACACTAGGAAGAAAGCCAAGACTGAAAAAAGACATAGGAAGTATTAAAAAAACCCATCTGAACGTAGATCAAAAAAAACAAGGGAATTTTTCTTTTAGTTACTTCTGATAGGCTAACAGGTGCTGCAGGGTTTTGCTTTGTCTGTTAGGGCTTTTTTAAATTCCAGACTGCAACATAAGACTTCCAGTTCAGCTAGATAGCTAACAGTTTTAGACTTCATCATCAAATCCAATACTCGTATCAGTGAGCTGCAAGTGTGTGCATGTGGCAGGGGAAGTTTTACAATCTGGTGATTCTTCATCAGCACTGATCTGAATTTTTTTCACATTTTGTGGCTCCTTATACTTTTTCCTTCAAGAAAAAAAACACCATAAAACAAAACACTCCTCAGTAAGAAAAATAATTGTCTAACACAATATTTACATTCAAGAAATGGTTGAAGAAAGACTTTCCCTCAAAAAAAAAAAAAAAACCCAAAACAAAACAAATGGAATTGCCTATGGTAAGAAAACTTTTAACCAAAACCCAACAAATTTTAAAACTATGTTTCCACAAGATTCTGTACAAGCTCACAGCACATACAGATTTGGGCAGGAAATGTTATTACTCATCTCCACAGGAAAGTAAACAATTCATGTTTCTGAAGACACTACAAGCTCTCAACACTTAAGTTCAAGTCTTTATGAAATTACACACCCACATTTGTTTTCACAAAAGTACGCTGTGGTGCAGTCTTTTTTCATGAAGGGAATGGATGTAGCTGTCTACAATGTAAGGAGGGATCAGATATATGTTAAAGCAGTTCTGACAAGGTATTTCAAGGCAAGAAGACATCTTATTACTGTTCTGTTTATGCCATATTTCTTTAAAGATTTACTCCATATGGAGGGCCTGAAACAAGAAGCAATGGAAAGATTTCCTCTCGTCAGAGGATGCTTCTCACAGGAAAACAGACTCTGAACATTAGGTAGCTTTGATCCTGACGCACTTAGCCCAGTGTCTTATAATGGATCTGGTAAGTCAGTACACTTTATTTTTAATATTTAAGTATTATTAGCAGTAATTGGTTGTCTACTATGCTAACAAAGCCTCACTGGTACTGGGTTAACACTATACACACTTGTATATGCATATGTACTATTATATAGATTATCTACAAAATGGCAAATGCAACTTCTCTCACAATAAAGTCAGCAATAGATGAAGACATCACTCTGTAAGATAACTGAAGAGGATTTAACAAGCACGGCTAACACATGTTATCCTTTCTCAACTCAAATTCCCCATTCCACCATGTTTTTAACTCTCTCTTGTACAGCTCATGTTGCATCTGATCAGCTTCACTACTATGAACTGTTTCCAATGAAAAGCTTAAACTCCTTGGAAAAGGAAACAGACATAACAAGGATTTTTTAAAAGCAACATTATATCAATGGGATTCTGAGACTTCAGGATGGTTCCTTTGCTTCAGTCAGGAAGTGTTACCATCTCTGGAAGGTGTTGACTCCTAGAAACTGGAACTGAAAAAGGCGACTGGATACTACCTTCAAATCAATACTTGAAACTCAACATGTATCACTATTTTTAATCTAAGTTATATGTAGAAAATACAGTACACATCAGAAGAGCGCCATATTAATAAAGGGAAGCTTAAAAGGTGTTTACTTCAAAGGACCTCTAGCTTTCTGGTCATTCTTCAGACTGGGAAAAGAAAACACACTGCAATACAAAAAGAAAACTTTATCACAAAAATTTATCCTCTGTTTCCATGGAATAAGAGATGCTTTAGAATACGTTCTATAAACAGAATTTCAGGTTTTCTGTACAGGTATGACTGCCTTACCTGAATATTAACGAACACACCGTGATAGGTCTCATATAGAACTTTGTTCCCCTTCGTATGCAATGGAAATTCAAATGGAATTTCTGTCTTGCCACTGGGAAGTTTCCCTGGTTTTACCATTTCAATAGTGCTGTTAATAATTTGGATAGGCTGCGAAGATAAAATATTGAGAGGTTTAGCTTGAAGCAGAGTGACAGCCCCATCATTTCAGGAACAACATCTACTAATCTCTAGTAGACTTCCTGAATTTCTGAAAACTCCGCTATTTCTTCACAACACACAACTCTCTGGTCTTACAGTGAAAAGAAATATTAAGAATGCTTTCCTCAAGAAAAGAGTTTGTGATCCATTTTATGGTTGTATCATACTAATGACCAAGTATATTTAAAGACCTAAACAGCAATTTCAACCGCTTTGGAAAGCAGAGTTCCACTTTCTAAATTACGACCCTTAATTGTAGCAGCAAGAATTAACAAGAATGTGTGCCAGTTGATCTGTTTGCCATTCCCTCCTACCTTTTCTCTAATCACTTCTCATCCTAGAGATCCTTAATTTAAGGCCAGTCTCTCACTGGAACAATGGTTTAGTACGGTTCAACTGGGCATTCTGCTTGAAGATTACACTTCTTTTCTCTCTAGATTTTTACTATTATTTTCCCTGTATCACACCAGTACCACAAGACCTCAACTGCCTCTACAGAAACTATTACGATAGTAACTGATCTGGCACAGACGTCCAATTAAACTCAGTCACCTAAAAAAACCAAACCAAAACCAATCACACAATCAATTATTTTTCTTTAAAGCACAGTATTTTGATTCATTATCCAGTAACCATACTATTTATGTTAGTGTATTGCAGGCCTAAAGAAAACTCTCCAATTAGTGCGAGTTCCTCCCCCAAAATATAAACATATACCACTACTATGTACATACTGTGAAGTGTTATAACTTACTGAAAACCCCTAAGGAAAGATTTAATTTGAGGAAAGAGACAAAGGTTTTGTGCTAAAAATACTAACCTGCCCAGATCTTACCTTGACAGAGTTATAGAAAGCTTCAAACACACCCACACTTTTGGCACTAAGCTGTAGATTGACTGATCCTTCCATTGTTAACGAGATACCTTGATGCTGGACTGTATCCTTACTTGTTATGACCACAACTCCAGAAAGAACTTCCTAGTAGGAGAAAAGGCAACATAAAAAGATTTGTTTAAATGAATTTCTTTTATAGCTGTTACTCAAACAGCATGTTGATTTTCAAACTCAAGAAAACTTTTCCCAGGGAACAGTCTAACCTTGTCAGAAAAGACAAATACTGATAATGAAAGCAATGTGAGAAAGAGATCTCTCTCTTTCTAGTTTGTTTTCTTTAAAAATATTCTCCTCCTCCTTGCAGAAGTACTAATCTGAGCTTCAGTTTCTTTCCAAAGTTTCAAGATCTTCCTCTCCAGGAACTTGAAAAACATCCTCATAAACAATCTGTCAGGTCGGTTGGTAATAGACAAATTTCCTTTTGCACGTTAGAATGAAATCTCAGGAGGATTTTTTATAGGAAGAGTATGATGGTCAGCCACAGGAATGGGTAGAGAAGGCACAGCTGTAAAAGTGATGGCCAAGCTAAGGATAAGACTCAACTCAAGAACAGAGCAGAATAGATTTAATACAAACAAACAAGTAGTTGTTCTGCTATATGAACAAATTCCGTGCTACATGAGAAATAGTTTAAAAGCATACCTGAATCAAAGGCAAAAGTTGGAATGTGCCACTTATCCCAATAAGAATGCTTTGTCTACAAAATTGTATTTGCACAAGAACACTGTGCCTTGGAAGTATTAAAAATTCTAACACTGACAAAAAAAAAGACTAACTACAGGAGAGCAACACATGGTTCATTTTACATACCCCACAAGTTTATCCTTTCCCTCTCCTACAAGAGAGGATCCACTCCAATTCAGACATCAAACAGTCATAGGTATCTAGAAACAGCAGCAAGTGATTTGTGAAACTGAAGAAAGTTTCTCTAACCTTCCCTTCTGCTTGATGGTAACACTCTCTGCACCAGGCTTGCAAGTGAGACACCAAACTACAGACTGCTCCAACCAAAGGATAATTCAGACTGCCTACTCTACATTCAACCAGTTAAAATCAGTCCAGTTACGTACATCCCTGACAGACAATATTTGAATTTTGCCAGTCTTTTCTCTTTACTAGTGGCCCAGGATGACAGTATAGAAAATGGGTCAGGCGGTTTAAACGTAACAGGACAGCAGTAGAACATCCAGCATCACAACAAAGGCTGACACGTTGCAAGTCTGAAAAGAGGACCTGCAGTAACTGGGAAATGCCAGGAACAGGAGGCAAAAGCACAAAAGGACAGTGAAGAAAAGTTGACCTAAATACTGTACTGCTTTGCTAACAAGCTTTAATTAGTACAAGCAATTAGGTTATGGCTGTGAAAAATGAGTACAGCTGAATTATAAGGAGCAAGGACAATCCTGAACATATGAACTGCTTAAATAAATGAGAACAGTCTTCTACCACACAGCAACAACCTATTCCACAGCTATTGTCCACATACTTTCAGACAATGAAGGTGTATGTATTTGGGGCAGAGAAAGTCACCACTGGAACCACCCCAAACACTAGCATGTTGTAACTTAGGAGTCAGTTGCTCTTACCCACTTTTTACCTTCTCCGTTACTAGGAACTCCCATGGCTTCACCATGTGACGACAAAACTTTGCAAAACAGAACTGAGCTAATACAGTTCTACACAGACTTAATCATCTGAACAGTATCTATCCACATGAAGGCCAGTGTACTATGTGAAGCAGTCAGAGAAGGGAGATACATATGCTAAACTGCAAAGGAAACTTTCTTGTGAGAAGACTGTCAGGTTAATGATCTCAAACGAGCTTTTTAGCTTTCTTTTGTCATTCTGTTTCCTCACCATTCATGTTCACACAAAACTGCCAGGAGGACTGACACTTTCAAAGTTTCAGTCACTTTCAAGGTCATAACTAAGATGAACATCTACTTCATCTGATCTAGTAGCACAATCCTGTGTTTCTGTTGCTGTGGAGCAGAGTTATCCAAGTCTGGCTGAGGGCAATTTGGAATGATCTTCACTCAACAACATGAAACAGTGCATAGAATCCCATCTAAAGAGTCCTTAGCCACATGTAGACTTCTGACTGGACTAGATAGCTACTCAGTAACTATAAACTTTATGTAAAGACTGGAAGGATCAAAGTATGCACCGCATTACCCGAAAAATTGTTGGAAAAATTACTTTTTTTGTTAAAATATATACTGATTCCAAACTGACTGTTTTCAGTGTCAGGTCTGTCTGCTGTGTTAAGGAGCTAAAAAAATAATTTTAGCTAGATATTATGTATTTTCAGGTTGTACCTAGTCACTTGACAGCATCTCTGATACGAAAAATCAGCCTTGATTTCTTTTTTCAAATGCGAGATAGTTCTGAAAAAAAAAAAAAATCCAAACAAAGCACAAGAAAGGTTTTCAAGACCACTTGAAACCTGTCATCACACTTTTGGGTGGTGACAACAGCAGAAGACTTCATACCTAATGCCACACAAATGCCTAACCTTTCTCTTTTTCCACTTGATATCCACTATACATCTATGGGTTAAGCTTTTTGGTATTTTGGTAGAATGGAAATCCATGATCAGTTGGTTACCAACAAGATGCCTTAAGTTCCTTTTAGATTCTGCTTCTCACATGACAGGTGCTCACTTTTAAGACAAAGGAAAACATATGGCAATCTGAAAATTCACATTAAGTTCAGGTAAGTCACGTTTACAATAGATTCCTGATCATTTTCTTCCACATCTATTCCTCCATGCAAACCCCTGCAAATCTTAACTATACATTCTTCTGATTATTTAGAAAGAAACTGACCACATTCAACAGAAAAAGACTGCTAGGCCAAACTAAATAGTTGTTAAAAGCTTTAAAATGTCAGTGCTCAGATTTAGTAACTAGTCTGCTTTCTTAGAAAAAGTAAAAGGCTTCCTTATGGGCAAACTCTGACTTAAGCATACTTTGGACTGACTTGTCATTAAAACTTTTGATCTATGTTAACTACAGCACCATCTTTGTACGATGCATTTTTGAGGCCTTTCAGCCTAGAATTCTTTTAATTATCAATCTCAGACTAACTGCCACAGTTATTCCACTCATCCTCTTTAGGTTTTCTAAATAAAATGCATCATTAGTTGTGCCTGTCCCCTCACTCTTCTAACATTCCAGAGTTTATTAAATGAGCCTCAATGGCTCAAGAATTCTCTATCCAATTAAGAAACTTTTCTGCACACAGATTTTCTGGTCCTAGGAACTTAAACACAGCTTTGCTGCAATAAATCTTACTTTGCTATTACAGAACTGTGCTATTAGGATTCATTTTATCGGCTTTTTGTTCTTAAACCCCTATCATTAAAAAAAAAAAAAACCAAACACAAAGCTATTTGTGGTTTATTGATCCAAGAAATGGCAAACTTGTTTTTCACTCACAATTTAAAGTAAATTGTTTAAACCAGCTTTTCTCAAATTGAAGGTCTTTGTTTAATTCTTCCAGTTTCCGATGATTACAGCTAATGAATACACAAATTGCTTACTGTTTGTCACAGCAAGTTATGTTAACCAACTTCCTTTTTAATAGCAGGAACACAATCTCAGCCTTGCCTGACTATTTTACAAATTTTCTGTCTAATTTCTCCCAACTGAGAAAGAATAGTCAAGGCAGAAGCAAAGAACTTAAACCAACAAAATTGCTGCCTACTCAACTACCTAGAACTAAGAAAGATTGAGGAAGTGAAGCGACTTCCACTTGGTGTAAGAGGTTGCTTTGGAACAATGAAAAACACTGGAATTCAGGCAAATTTAGTATAACCAAGGTCACCGTACCAGGATGACACAACAAGAGGGAACAACATATGAAGGTTCTGTTATGTGATATTTTGGCACCAAAGAGAAATTTAAAAGATCCTGGCCTGATGGGGAAAGCCTACAATGAAACATATGCATCACTCTGACCTTTCAAAAGGAAAAAAAATAAAAAAAGAGAGAAGTTATTTTCCTGGTCAGCTGTTTGCTTTAGACACACCCTCATTATCTCCAATTGCCAGCCTTCTCATACATTCTTTCAACAATATTTTCCCTTAACAAGACTCAAAATCAGTTCTGCGATAAAATTATAAAGATGCTTGGTAACTTTCAGCGTTCTTCCCTAAGAATTATATTAAAAACTCCCACACCCCCAAGGCCTTATTCAACACCTCCAGAGTCTTATTCAGTATGGAATTTACCACTAAAAGATTCTCAGAATAGTTACTTGTTAAATATGGGTCTCCCCTATATCTGTTTCCCCTGGCACATTCTTGCTTGGAGGGAATAAAGACATACAGTAAACACACTCAACAGATGTAAAGACCCTGGCTGACGTACATGCAACAGATCAGAGATGCTGATTGCTAAAATTCTCTGAATATTTGGCCCAGAAATGCACACTCAGGAGTTACAAAACCAGAGCTTGAATGGAAGAATCTGCAGCCACTGCCATTATCCTATTACCAGTTCTTTGGTCTATTATCATCTAAAATCACAGGCTGAGATCCTTTAGATCGTTTGTCACTCACCTCACTTTGTTCTGTTCAACCGGTGGTCTCCTGCTCTGTTGGAGCTACTCCACTATGTCTGATCTCTCTTTTGCAGGACTCCAACACAAGCCATTCTAAAATGATTGCTAAATATTCTGTTCTACCGTACTTGAGAACATTCATAAGAAAAAAAAATAAGGTATCCATGATTCAACATACTGATTCTGAGTTATTATTACGTACTTTTTTAAGTGTCCCACCTACCAAATGCTATCCATTTCCCTGACCTGGTTTACTGCTTAGCTAATACTGTGAGCCCAAGAAAGGAGGCAAAAATTGAATAGCTAGGAAGGCGAGTGGCATTGCAGAATTATGCTGCATTAATTATGGTCTCAGGCAAATTACAACAAAGCTCAGTGCTGTTTTAGTAAATTTTGTGCTATTGTAATGCAACAGACACAGCAAAAATACTGTTATACTAGTGCATGACTTATACATCACCTTCTTCCACATCCAAACACAGCTTTAAACAAGTTCAGAAAACAAAAAATCAAGTCTAGCCATGGTATCCCCACTGCCTTCTAACGAATAGCTAGACATACAGATTGGGATGAACTACTGTCTTTACTAAAGGACTCCCTACATTTTCAAGCATCCTTGATGCAAGCATATTTTAGGATGAAAGCTGCTCTAAACTGAAGGTATTATTAGCATTGCTACTGTCACTGAAGTACACAAAATCAGTAAATTTCTAAAAAATCCCCCAAAAATCTGCACACTTCCTGTGCCTAATTAAAGAAAGACTTGCAATTCCTTTCTGTGTCTAGGAAACTTCTATTAAAATTCATATTGTACTTCCGGTGTACAGCTCTTTTATTACTGTGTTTTCACACCACTCATACCTCTAAATTTCAGGCCTAGTTAATGAACTAAAATTACAAGCCTTCTCACAAGCTCAAGTGGAAGGAAACAAACAATACTGACAGATTTACTAACCAGAAATATCTTATTTTAGCTTAAGACAGAAGAAATATCCTTTTCCTGTGTAAAAAAAATAATACTGTTTAGAGTGATATAAAGCAAGCCACATAAAGAAACAGAAGATGGGCACAGCATTGTTATACTGAAATAAATAAGATCCTTTTAATAACATGCAAAGCAACACAACATGAAAATGAGATACAAAAAGTTATCTTTACTACTATGGAGCCACACAAAAGGGATGTGTTGTCCACAAAATGATAATTTAGCTTTATAACAGTCATTGTCTAGATGATTTAACAATAGTAGAACAGATGCTGCACACTCTTCCATTCAAATCCTTTCAAAACAGTTTTCCAACATTAAAAACATTCAATAACTTCAAGCATGCTTTATACACTCTAACAGCCATGCTACTGATGTATGTGAAAGCTGTGTGTGAAAAGGATTTTTACAGTACAACCGTGTGGCTGGACAGCAAAACCACAAATAAACTAAAAAGAACCCACACCTGAAAACTTTTGCTTAAACAATACATTACCTCTAGAAAACAGCAGTAAAAACAAATTTCAAAGACGTGTACCAGGTGATGTTCATTTTTTTTTTCTTTCTAACTGTGCTTGAAGCCTTGAACAATGAAAAAAGGCACAGCATTTTTTCAACTAGCTGGAGAAGTTGAATTGTGCACAACCACTTTGCCTCTATGAACAACTACATCAGTGAAAAAAGAAATCAGATTTCTGCCCAGGGGAGAAAAAATATTAGATCTTCTACCTAAGTACTTTCTCTAAGAGGAGATTTCCCATTAGGTACAAACACCACCTTAAGACACTGCCAGGTTTCTTGCAGAGCACAGGAATGGAACAAGACCGTCTCACAGCAGCTGGCCCCTGCATACTGTCCCGAAGCACTGGTCCTGCTGTCACACCTTGGTATGAATTGAACACTTGAAGGGACGCTGCCCTATAGGGGAACTGCAGAGGGTCACGCCTCAGGGTCCAGGTTCCTTCCTTCCCTTTCAAAGCCCTGCTGCCCTTCCCAGAGCCAGGCTCGCGGTACTCCTGCATTGCCACAGTGGCTAAGGGGAAAGAAGACACAAAACATTCCAAAGGCGTGCAGGGGCTGAGCACCACTTTGAAAGAAGAGGACAGTGGGAACTCGTGTTGTCCTCAGTGAGAACCCAAGTGGGAGCCTCAAGGAGGAGGGCAATGGTGGAGAGGACAAGCTCCGGGCAGGGATCAGCAGGTGGAAGGCGGTCATTCTCCCCCTCTACTCCACTCTCGTGAGACCCCACCTGGAGTACTGCATCCATTTCTGGAATCCCCAACATAATCAATACATGGAGCTCTTGGAATGGGTCCAAAAGAGGCCATAAAGATGACACAAGCACTGAAGCACCTTTGCTCTGAGGTACTGAGAGAGTTAGGGTTGTTCAGCCCGGAGAAGAGAAAGCTTCAGGGAGACTTTTAGCAGCCTTCCAGTACCTGGGCTACAGAATAGCTGGGGAGGGACTTTTACGAGGGCATGGAGTGATAGCACGAGGGAAAATGCCTTTAAATTGAAAGGGGGGGAAAATTAGATTAATCATTAGGAAGAAATTATTCACTGTGAGGGTGGTGAGGCCCTGGCACAGTTTGCCCAGAGAAGCTGTGGCTGCCCCATCCCCAGAGGTGTTCAAGGCCAGGTTGGATGGGGCTTTGAGCAGCCTGACCTAGTGGGAGTTGTCCCTGCCCATGGCAGGGAGGCTGGAACTGGATGAGCTTTAAAGTCCCCTCCAACCCCAACTACCCTCTGATCCTCTGCTGCCTCCCCCAGCCCCCTCCCCGGAGCCGCCAGTGCTGGAGGGCAGAGGGCGAACAACTCCCTTTTCCAAGGAAGCACCCTCTGCCTCGGAACAAGCCGAGGCTGCCAGCAGAAAACCCAGCGTACCAGAACCGGGACAGGGCACCCCGAGCCGGGCCGGGGATTCGCGGCAACGGCGGCCAAGGGACCTTGGGGCGGCGGCACTCACCCCGCAGCGATACACCTTGTTAGCCCGCTTGATCTTGATGTCCAGCGCGGTGCCCATCGCGGCCCCGCCGTCACGTGAGCGGCGCTGCGGTCACGCAGGACCAGCGCGCTGCTGTCACGTGGAGTGGCGCTGTCACGTGACCCACAGGCTGGGCGGGAATCCTTCCCCAACCACCCGACTTACGCCCGGGTGGGGGGAGGGGGCTCTCTCCAATGAACATCCGGGTCTCCACTGAGCGTCATTTCTCAGCTGATGACTCCGCTTCCCCGGAGGCCCCGCCTGCTTCCGGGTCGTCATAACAACGAGACGGGATAGGGTGGGGAGCGCTTCCCGCTCAGCACATCAGCACCTTCCCGCTACCGCGGGGGCGGCGAGGCGGGTGGAGCAGCGTAGAGGTTGCGGGGGGGGGCAAGGACTACAACTCCCGGCGTGCCTAACGGCCCCGCCGCTGTAGAGGTGGGAGGGCGGTGCCGCTTGGCCTGACGGGATGCGTAGGGGTGACCGCGGAGAGGTGGCGCGTGCGCAGAGCGGCGCGAGGTGGGGCGGTGGGGGTTGGGGTCGAAAATGGCGCCAAATCAACCCGCTGGGGCTCGTATTGGCGTTTGAGACAGCAGCGTCCTTTATCAGGGCTGGGCAACACGAGGGAGCGACCTCCATCTATCGTGTGCAGCGAGACAAGAGCTGGGACAGGATGGATTCCCCACTTATAGGCACAGGGATCAATTCTCCCAGAAAACTAATGCCTATTCTTTCCAAGGCCTGATTTTAACGTAATTACGAACTCCACAGCAGTCAAATCCGTTGGTGATTTGGAGCTGGCTCCAGCTCTGCCTGACCCCGCGCTGGAGATGGGAAAGGCTGCAAAGAGAGGGGATTGCAGACGCAGCTGCTCAGCACAGATCACACAGCACACGGCCTGAGCGTCTCCAAGAATGAACAGTATTTGCAAAAACAGTGTCTGAAAGAAAACGCATTGTAAGAGGGACATTCTGTGTAACTTTAAAAAAATACATTTACTTGGATGAAGATAAGCGCTGCTTCAGCTTAAATCAAACATATTGCAGCTTTTGTAGTTGTAACTCTTGTGTCAAGACAGAGGTCAGAAGGGCCTCATAGAGCCCTGTGGGGAGGGCCAGACCCATTGGTACCAGTGGTGTCCCTGTCCATTTCCATGCCCATTTCCCTGTCCATGCCTGTGCTTCCCCATCCCCCATTGCCCAGCGCGTGCAGGGCTGCACTCTGAGCAGCATAGTAACAACAGGAGATGGGGAAGGGCTTCACTGCTTCTAAACTTACACTTCTGGCCAGGCTGAAGGGGGTTAGGCTTGCATAAGGGCTTGTAGTCCTCAGAACTCCCATATATGAGGACTGAGTGCATAGAATCACGGAATGGTTTTGGTTGGAAGGGACCTTAAAGCCTATCCAGTTCAAACCCCCTGCCATGGGCAGGGACACCTCCCACCAGACCAGGCTGCTCAAAGCCCCATCCAACCTGGCCTTGAACACCTCCAGGGATGGGGCAGCCACAGCTTCTCCGGGCAACCTGTGCCAGTGCCTCACCACCCTCATCATAAAGAAGTTCTTCCTAATGTCTAATCTAAATTTTCCCCCTTCCAATTTAAAGCCATTCCCCCTCATCCTGTCACTCCATGCCCTTGTAAACAGTCCCTCCCCAGCTTTCCTGCAGCCCCTTCAGGTACTGGAAGCTCACTACAAGGTCTCCCTGGAGCTTTCTCCTCTCCAGGCTGAACAAACCCAACTCTCTTGGCCTGTCTTTATAGGGGAGGTGCTGCAGTCATCTGATCATCTTCATGGCTTCCTCTGAACTGGCTCCAACAGTTCCATATCCTTCTTACACATACCATTTAGCACACTGAATTTCAAAATACAGTCTAGTTCCTGTTCTCAAAGTTGTCTGCAGCTGTTTGGTAAATTTAAGAAGGCGATGCCTTGTAAAATAGACAGTGAGAAAATCTGTCTTAAAAACTACAAGCAAAGACATACCTGGTCTGGAAAATGTAGGTGAGCAGCTAATGTGTGTGGTCATGTTTAATATTGACAGAAATGCTTCGATCTCTTAAGAGATGTGAACCACAGGTACCTAATTCCTGTGATTTCAGTGGGAGCAGACGTTGTCCATTGGCTGCAAGTCCCAAAAGAAATTCTACAAAGCATGAATCAAGTTATGAATTTTAATGCTTTGCTAAAGTCATTATTCTCACTATGTTAAAAGGTGAGTACAGCCATTTCATGGAGATGTTAGAAGTACAAACCAGCTTCAGAGTCTAGCAACAGCATTCTTACCTCATTTTACAAGACAGGACTTCTTTAACACACTCTTAATTATAGCTTGGTGGGGGAGCAGGGGGTTGTGATAGATTTCTGATTGTTGAGTACTAGCAATCAAAATAACAGAACCACTGGAAGCCGGAACAAAAAATTCTGAAAGTGGACTCTGCAGCTGCTGTAAGCTGGCTCTACTGTGGCAAACATGCATAAAGTGCACACTGAAGGGTAAAGACAAATTTGTGTGTGGAATACTGTCTTCCAGGAGGTCTTTAGATAGCTCAAGACAGACGCTTGAGGAACTGTTCATTGGTGGCATTACGAATCTTTGAAGCCTGATTGCTAGAGCTGGTTGTCTTGATTGAAGCTCGAAGATGAGTCTCCTAGCATTTTTGTTACTGTTTGCAGTGAAAACAGGAAATGCAAACGAGTGTAGAAGACATCAGAGAATTAATAAACTTTTCAAGGATTCTAAAGTTATCTGTTTTAATTGTATTACCTAGTAAAAATAACTGCATTTTTTAAAGGCTGATATTTAGAAGTAGCAATCTAAAGTTACATTTTATTAAGCTTTCACATGGTTAAAAGTAAATACAGCCCCTATCAGTGGTGGGAGTACCATGTCCTAGCAACAGCGAGCAGAGAGACCATTCCTGAGCATGAAGAGGCTCTAGAAGCGAACCTCACAACTCACAGCTTTACATGACATGATCTGCAGCGCTCCAAGTCTGCATTCAGTCCTCTTGGCTACGTGAAGCGCAAAGATAGTTCTGCTCTGTTACTCCTTACCCCTACACAAGCCTCGGTACTGAAGGCCACCTCGTCACTGTGCCCCCTTCCTGCTTGAGTGCTTACAGAAAGCTTGGCAAAAAACAGTGCTTATTGCTGTAATCAGCAGCATCTTTTGTTTAGGGAGAAGAAGTGAGAGATCTAAGTCATTCCACATTCTGCAAAGTGTTTGTTTCAGAGAAGAGAGAATGAACGTGGTCAGTGTAAAGAGAAAGGAACTTTTAACTTTGATTACTATTAGCACTGTGCCTCACATAGCTAGATACTGTGTTTAGTCATGGTGAGGCAGGTAAAGAGGGAATTTTTTTTCTGTTTTTTTTTTTTTTTTATCCCAACAAAGGAGAATTCGAAAGAAAAAAAATTATTTCCCTAGACAGTATAGTTGTCTTCTGCCTATGTAGATTTTCTGCCATCACTTTATCATTCTTAGGAAACTTTTCTAAAGGTACTTCAGTTACTCATTTCTAGGAACTGATGTCTCATGTCCAGAAAAAGCTCCCGTTGGTACAAGCTGTAGCTGCCCATCTGCCTAGCAACACAGATCATCACAAACAAACCTCTCTGAAGCACTGTGGTTCTCAATGAGTACGGTGTCCAAATACGATCTCTCTACTGACAGTTCAACACTCTTAGTGCAGTTCTTTTTGCCAGCAGTGGATATCTCCTTCGTGACCATGACCTCCAATGCAGGGTTTGTTCTGGTGGACTAGTGAGGCTGTTGGCTAAAATAAAGATTAACAGATGTTACCATCAGTGTTTCTAATGTTTAGACTGAGCTGACAGTACTTGTAACAATTAGAGACACCCAAGCCAAATACCAACCTCATCTCTTCAATTCAGCTTGCCAAAATCAGTTACTTGTGATCATCCCTTCCCCTTTTAACCACTTTTAATCCCAAATATTAAAAAAAAAAAAAAAAGGTTTGTCAGGGTCCAAATCAAATCTTTGAGGGAAAGATTGTGAGTCACCAAGTTATCATCTCTTGTATTATTTATTTCTGTCATGTTTCTGGTTACAGTTGCATTCAGAGGAACCGATTTACTTTGATTCATGCAAGTTACAAATCTTCTTTACTGAGTATCCACCTCATACTGAATTATTTTGGAAGATTTCAGCAAAATCAGTTTAACAGTTCAGTTTTGAGAGCAAAAGCTTGAAATTTGGCAATGAGTCCTGTCATTATCAGGAGGGTGCTGCTTCCATCCACTTGAAAAATCCACTCCAAATTTGGATAAATGGTGAGACTGAGAATTTTAGGCTTTTTTTGGCTGATGGGAGGTCCTTCAGAAAGTCATAACTGTTTTGTTCATACCAGCCACACTCCAGGGTGAAGGTGCAGAAGCAATGAAAAGGGAAAAGAGGGTAAGGGTCTTCTTGGGAATACTGGTGCAGCAGACCAGGGATGGGAAGGCAGCTCACCTGTCACCATGCCTGGGCTGATGGCTGCTACCTGTGTGGCACCTGGGGCAAAACATGAGGCACGCTTCCTCTGAGGGGAGACCCAGGCACATGGTGACTGCTTGTATCGCTCCGAGGCAATTTAAGTAGCTATGGTCTGTGGTGGGGCTGAAGATATTCCCAACAGATGATGTGTGTATCACTACTGTGCCACATAGGTGAATTTGGGAGGTTTTTTTGATGGTTTTTTTTCAGCTTTTAGGAACTCAGATGTGGTAGTTAGATTCCAGAGTTAAAGAATCACAGATCGAGTAATTATAATGTTAAGGTTACGTCCTCAGGCGCTCTCTCTGTATATGCATTTTAATTACAAAATCATACCGAATATTTCTCTCCCTTAAAGCAGTTCTTTTATTCCCCCCCCATTTTTTCTGGTTTTGTTTGTTTGTTTGTTTTGGGATGGTTGTTGTTTTGTTTTTAAACACAGCTTTATTTAGGAAATCTGAATTAATTAAAAAAATGTGGTAGCTACTTCTATGTGACAGCTCTTTATTACTTAATTTATATAATTGTTACTGTTGTTGGTTCATGCAGTGTCCTATTGAGCTGCGAGAATAAGATTAAACAGATATATTCTGTATGTTCCTCAATTTATCACAAAGAACTAGACTAAAAGTGTACATGTTTTGCTTAAATTCATCTTGGATGTAATTCTGCTAGTGGAGTTCACCAAACCCAAACCTGATATTGAACTTCAGTTATTTTCAACTTTTGCTGCGCCTGAACTAGAACTGAACTAGACAAACTCTGGTAATAGATGGACCTAAACTGAAACCAAATGGAAAAATTATATTAACTTCAGTAGAAGGATATGTAACTGATCTCCTTTGGGACATTATTTTAACCAATATGTTTAAGTTGTTTAGAACAATCGGGCTTCTGTATTTCCCTCAGCCCAGAGCTGAAATTTAAGCGTTAATTGGTATAGAATGATAGCATTCCTAACTTGGAAGAAGCAAAATTTAGTCTGTGCAAATTGGATAAGCATCTATAGGGAAGCTGTAACATACATTTTTCTGCTTTTGCAAGAGTTTTGAAATCTTTGCTTAGAGAACACATCAAAGGAATCCAATGGAAGAAGTTGGACAGGTAATACAAAGTCCTGACAACAGAAATGTATGTGAAAATTCACTACTTGCCATCAGAATATGGAATATATACGATAGAAAGAGATCAGAGATTATTAAGTCTAATAAAAGAGTAATTTCAAATATTGTTCATGTATTAGACAATTTTTAGAGCACTATATGGTGTTACGAGCGTATGTTTGATAAACTGAAAATTGTTTTTTAGAGCACCTGATTGGAAAGGCTTTTCCCTACTCCTAAGTAACACAAAGGAGTTAGCTGAAGAAATAACTGTAACTAAACAACAGGATACACTAAACAACAGGAAGCATACTGAAATTCATTATCTTTGTTGGAGAAAGAAATCACAACACTGTAATACTTCAGTGTTAGTATTTCTGAATGCCTCAGAAATGAGGATGATAATAAGCAAGACATTAAAATCTCAATATTACATAGAGGGGCTATATAGACGTTAAGTCTTATCAATGTTTTCTAAAACATTTCCCATTGCACTGAAATTTCTTTTTCATTAAAACTTATCCTTTGAAGTATATCAGACTTAAAAGAACTACACATGCGTATAAACAAGAAAGGGCTACAGAAGACAACAAAATACACCTATCCATTCTAATGTCAAGGTGGAAAAAGCTAGTCAAGTTTAAACTAAGCTGAAGAAAAATCCATATAGAAGGTCTAAAGAAAGTCAGATAGTATGTCATATTAAAATTAAGAGAGGCTTAAAGAAGTAAATACCCACAGACTTGGAAACAAAAGACATAAGTAGAGTAGAAGAATGCAGATGTAGATTCTTTATCCGTTTTAAGTGGAGAACCATATTCAGCCACTAGAAAATAAAAAGAAGGAGAACAAGATTCTGTGCTGTTGAAACCTATAGAGCTTTTTGTGTTGACTTCAGTGGCAGCATGATGAGTCCTCCTCCAAAGAGGAGTCCAAATGCAAAATGATGAGTCACAGGAAAAGTAGAGATAAATTTTGCTTGTGCTAGGTGACAAAGCAGTGCTGGAAGCTGAGGTGTTGAAATAGCAGACAATGGTGGTAGGAAGGCAAGAAACTAAATGCAGATAATCCCATAAACTAGATAGTATTGATCAAGGAATTTCAGAGATGTTTAACTAACTCATTTTTCAGCAAAAATGCATGATTTTAAAAGGAATTACCCCAGAGTTAATGTCATTAGATAGTTTACAAGGAACTTGAACTGACCGAATATTGCACTGACCTTTACTTCCCTCTCCAAAGAATTAGCAAATATGGAAAATAACGTTATGAAGCATATAAGTAGTGACAACCAACAGTGGATTAGAAAGGCTAGTGATTTAGGCAATAAAAAAAATATTGAAAGATTCTGGCAAGAAAATAAAACAGTGACAGGCAAGGCCTTATCCTGAATAAAAGGTACTTTAGAATCAGAAAAAAACCTTATAGGAATAAATGGTATTTTTTTCCTAGTGCAAAAGATTGATAACGAATGTTGTGGGATTTTCTATGATGACATGCAAGTTGATATCTTTAAAAATGTTGTGCAAAAAGAAATTCTTAACAAAATAGTAAAATTTGCAGACTTCTGTGTGAGACCTGATTGACAAAAAGGAGCTGTTTTGTGCATTGCCAGACAGCCTGTGGTACGATACGGTACGTAGAAAAAAAAACAGTAGAAGGTAAATTGCACACTCCTACTGAAAGTTGCATATTCTTCCAGCAGCAATAAATCAAAGTAGGCAGTATTAAAAAAGTTTTTTTAAAAAGAATGTGCAAATAATATTAAAATAATCACACTTAATTAATGTGCAAAGTTTACTAACTCTTTGAGTGCTGACAGCACTTGAAAAATAATTTGGTATTTATACAGATATTGAATACATCCAGAGACATATCAAACAAAAATAACATTGCTCAAAGTTTATCTGGGATCTGGATATTCTGTAACTCCCCGTGATTTTTTAATGACAAGTCTTATGTAGATAGTGAAATCTTGGATCAATCACCTCACTAGTTTGGTCTCACTTGATAATTTTTTTATTCCTTTGGCCATTAAGACTAGTACTTAGTTCAGAGAAGCCACTTAAACGAGCAGAAACTGCCATGTTTTCCCAGGAAATGCACATCTGTGCTTGCTAATAATGCAAATCAGCTTTTATAATCAAAGGGCTTTGCATATCTAAGTTTTCTAGTAGCCTCAAAGAAAAGGTGAATGTAACAGAAATTTAAAACAAAATTTTTTTAAAATGCTTGTTTGTGACTAGAAAAGAAATGGATATCACTAAGTGATATCAATACTCTCAGCTGTTTACATTTTAAAGTGATATAAATAGCTTTTAAAACTCGGAGTCTAAAATTGCTGTTTATGGATTAGTATTTATCCACTGATGTTTATTTCTGCTAGTTGTAGGGAATGTATAAATGGGCATGTGATTTAAGGTATATTAATAACTGGATATTTACAACCTTTCTATTCTGATCATCGGACTGTGGAGCTAGCTGAGATAGCGCAGATCTTTTTTAGTTTTCTTGTCACATAAAAGTAAAACTACGTAACTTGGTCTCTAAAATAGCTTTTTCCTTTGGGATACTATAGATAACGGTGGCAATGAGACATCACAAAATGCTGAGTGAAACTACACATTGTTGATGATGTACTTTTCTGTATGTTTTGATAGCAATATTTTAAAATGGGGTAAAGGACATATGGACACACACACATGTACACAGTAAAGTTATTTAGTAATTCTCAAAGGCAATAGAGCACATATATGTATAAGATTCTTCTTAAAAAAATATGCTAGTTTTCAGGTTTAGATCTATTTCAATATTGCAGAGACATTGTCAGCTGCGAGTTGATCAGGACTTGGCACTGACTAAGAAAGTCAGAGGAGAAAGAATCGTTTCATTGTAGAGAAGAAAATGTCTGTTGACAGGAAGATGCAAAGTAACTCTTCAGCAAGGTAAATTCTGGCCTTTAGGTCTATTCTCTAGTATTGAAGAGAAACCTAGTTTTCATTCTCTTGCTAACAATGTGCTGCTCCAGCTTCTCAGAGCAGTATAAAGAAAGACATAGAAGAAGAGGAAGCCAGCATGCCTAAGCAATGAGGAAAGGGAGGTTATTAGGAGCAAGAAAGTGTCCTTTGGAAACTGATTTGGAATTGCAGGAAACAGATGGGTTCATCTAATCTGTTATATTAATACAAAAGGCAGGTCACAACTGAGGTTGAGAAATAACTTGCAAGGGCATGGAAACAAAAAAAAATCCCAAACAAGTAATTTTTCATAAGTATCAGGAACAGGAGGCTTGCTACGGAGTGGGTAGGTTCATCAAGGTGTAAGAAGAACACTCAGAGGAAGCAAGACCATCAGAGAAAAGACTACAATCATTTTCTTGCATCTATGTTCACAATGCAACAGATTAGAGAAATTCAGAACTCTGCATTATGGGGAATTGAGGAGATCCATCTCATATATAAACAGAGGGCAGAAAAGGTTAGAGAACAAATGCATAAAGTAAGTTATCGTGGGGACTAGATGGCCTCCATCCAGGGAAACTTAGAGAACTTGGGTGTCAGAAAGCTGAAGTACTAACTGCAGTGTATAGCCCTGTTTTTAGTTTTAAAACCCCTTCCCCTGTTAAGCAGGCGGGGAAGGAAAATGTCAAGACCCAGGCGACTGCATCAGTGAGCCTGTTGTGTTGTCTACACTGGGCAAATAAGTAATATCTGTTCTGCAGAGCAGAATCAATGGACACAAATATAAATATGACATATCGGGGAAGACAATACAGCTTTTGTTACGTTATATCACATACTGCACATCTAGAATTCTTTGGTGATGTTAACATCTGTGGACAAGGGAGATCTGCTTAAGGGCTACTGGAATTTCCAGGGGCAATGAGGTCCCCAGGCAAAGTTTTGTTTAAAAAAGAAAAGGAGGCATAAAACTCCCCCAATACCTTTATAAAGTAAGAAGCAAGAGTAGTTGATCAAAAAATAGCTACATGACTGGAAACAGAAATAAAACAGAAATAAAAGGTCAGTTTTCAAAGAAGAGGGAGATCACAAGAGCAGTCTGCAGGGACCTGTGCTGTGACTTGTGCTGCTTAATGTATTCATAAATGATCTGGAAAAGAGGGTGAGCTGTGAGATATCACAGATTGCTAATGATATTAAGCTATTCAGGTAAAGGAAAGTTAGAGGACAAACTGTGATGCAGCTAATGGGCTGACTGTGAAGAACTGAAGAAAGACCTTGCAAGACTGAGTGACTGGATGATAAAATGGCAGATAAAATTTGATGTAGTTTTGTAAAGTAGTGCACATAGGGAAAAAAATATATATACAGTGATGATGGGCTGTAAGCTGGTTTTCCACTCACAAATGTCATCTTTATGTTCTGATGAATATTTCTGTGAAAATATCAGCATGATGTTCCCTTTTACTCAGAAAAACAAATCAGATACTTGGAATTAATAAGAGTGTAACAGAGAACAGAGAACGTTGTAATACTTCAATCCGTATACATCATTGTAATACATCTTCCCCAGTATCAATCCATACTTCTCTGTATATTGAGTAGTATGTACAGTTCTTTTCTTAAAATCTCAAAAAGGGTATAGTAGCACTGGAAATTATTCAAAAAAAGTTTGACAAGGATAACTAAAGAAACAGAATGGTACTGTATGAGGTGTATCTATAGGCTCTTAATTCTGAAAAACAGATGACTGAGGGGTGATATGACAGAAGTCTAAGCAATCATCAGAGGCAGAGAAAAGATGAAGGTGGAGACACTGTTACTGTCTTTTTCCAATATAAGTACTGGTAGGAAGCTTGTTCATGGGTTCCCTATGTGATTTTAAGCTGTGGAAATCTTTGTTGCAAGATACTGTGAGATGCTGCAAGATGCTAAAAGTTTGGGAGATAAAGCCAACCAAACAAACGAACAGAAGAAAAGTCCATTAAATAGGAGAACATCACCCACGGTCCATACTGCAGGAACATCCACACCACAGATCACAGGACACTGGGAGTGCTTAGGAAAAACATGCTTGCTTTGTTCATAAGCTCTTCCTTGGGCATCCTCTATTGGCTGCTGCTGGAAACCAGATACCAAACTAGATGAGTTTTAAGTTCCCAATATAGCAGTTCTTCATGCAAGTACTATAGAAAAAATAAGATTATGAGGGTCACCATTATGACTTGATTCAGAGTCACAAAAGGTTAGGAGAAAGACTGATGACTTCCGGAAGGAAAAAATCTTAATCCTTATAGCTGGAAAATAGTGTCAAAACCAGTTAGGCAGTGAAATAGGTCACCCGTGTGTAAACACCTAACAACAGCCCTCTGCAGGGAAGGCATGCGGGTATCTGAGGGTTTTGCTGGTGATGACTGGGACAGCTGCTAGCTACAAAGGCCATCACTGAGCAGAGGGGTCAAAGTAATTTAGAAAGCAAGAAAAGGAAGAAAGAGCACATAGTGAAGACAGGCTACCTCCTTGTAGGAGAAAAGGCCACCTCAAAATCCTTTGCCCAAAAGTAAAGGAAAATTGCCATGAATTGTCCAAAACATTTTGTGTTTTTTTTCAAGTAGCTGCTGCCATCATGAGAAACAGAAAAGACAAGAGTGCCAGTGTGGGAGGTAGCAATGCAAGAGGGAGCACAACTGCTTAAGTTGGTAAACGTAAGCAAAATAAGTTATTTTATACTTATATAGCATGAAGGAAAATATATTTTCCGTAGTCACCAGCTGAAATGTCACACGATCATAATGCAAACGATGAAATTCGGCTTGTGGGGCCATTAAGGAAAGGAAAACAATCTAAGTCTGAAGAAAATCAAATCATTATTTTGAAGTTACAGATATTTAAAACTGAAATGTCTATATCGATGCAGTAAAAAGCAGCGCTCATTCTAGGTGATATATAGCTAAAATTGTTTATAGCACTATATGAATATCAAGCTGCCATAGTGGGGATTACTCTCATCACAAAGTTACCTTAGTAATAACCTTAAAGGATTATTTGGTTCTAATTATTCATAGACTAGTCGTCCAACATTGACATTTCTGTTGCAAATGCTGTGCCATTTTGGAGGTGGAGGTCCAGGCCCCCAAGTCCCTCTTACAGAAGTAGGAGACCGGAAATGTGACAGGATTTAGAAGACTGGGCAGCTAGGAAGAGCTGACGGCTGCTTGAGTAGTACGTAAACTCCAGAACTCAATTGTGATCTGTGCATCACGGGTATGTAAAATCTGTGTCAGACAACAAGCCTTGACACTAGATGAGGAATATGATTAATATGTGAATAGCTGAATTTTATTTAAAGAAATATGTGTATTCCTATAACCCTAAACAGAAACATGTAAAAGAAGATATACTTTGGGAGTCATATCAAACCTAAAAGATACTTCTGTCTGCTCAGAAGAAGCAGTGACTTAACACCTTTTCTCTCAGAATTCACTGGGGCAAAGTCACTGACAGAATTTTGTGATACAACTGGAAGCTGCCATAGAAAGCCCTGATTTTGCAGTTTATGATACTCTGTTGGGAAGAAGAACAACAAATGCTTGGAAAACTTCCCAAATTCAGAAGTAACTTTGCACCAACATTTTTTTTTTTCTTCTGTGGACAACACACAGCAGTGCTTGTCTGTTGCTTGTAAAAAAATTGTATATTGTTGTCTGTTTGGTTAAGAAGTAGATTAAAGCTATCTGGAGTTTGGGTAAAAATGAACTACACAAGGTTGGGGTATTTACCATAATTTATTATATCCTGATTTCACTGCCCTGAAAAGTGACATGAAAAAGTCAACAGAAAAATCTTTCTTGTGAAAAACTAAGCTAGAAAATTTTTTGTTGCTGTTTCCAGCCTTTTAAAGTTGCATTTGCTCTGCAGTTGCTTATAAATGTCCCAAACCAAAATATTACTCTTTCCTAAATAAATCCAACTTCTTCCTCTTCCTTCCCCTTTAAAAAAAAAACCCCAAAAACGTGTGGGGGAGAGAAAAGATCAGCCTGAAGCAACATCCAGGACAGAAAACTTCTTCTAAGTAGTTAAAACTTGGCAAACCTTTAAACAATGGAAAATAAACAAACAAACAAGGATTAGTTGGATGTTCTGAACACACACTCACAAAAAGAAACCCCAACCACCCTAAAATCCCCCAAAGCAAAGCCAGAAAGGTTTCAGCTGTTTCTCAAAATGAACTTTGGAGGAAATGAGTTATTTTACTTTTCTGTAAAACCTGTAGACTTATAACTGAAAAGTCCGTCTTCTGCAAACAGTTTTTAACAATCAACATAGGTGCTGCCCTGGTGTCAGAGGGAGTTTTTCTGTTTCTTTTAGATCTACTCCACGTCTTACAAGTGCTCAAGGCTATGACCACCATGCAGGCGAGTACAGCATGTCCAAGACACCCAATGTATTCCATATGTGTAGAACATGCCTCTGTATCACGTACAAGAGGGTCTGGCCTCGTGACTACATGCCATGTAGATAAATAGATTATATCCAGTGTCAGGCTTATTGAACACTGACTTTGAAACTGGGACTTGGTTCTTGCACCAGGGCTTAAGAAGACAAACCTTGTTATCAACCTCAAGCAAAATGATGGATGTCTAGAGTTGCCCATGCACAGTAAAAACTTTGTTAAATTTCTCAAAGTTCCTGTTTCTCCAATTAATACAGCAGTGGGCTAATTAAGGTTGCTTGCTCTGACTTGTGGTGGCATCTGTGTTTGGGGCACCCCCACCTCCAGCGAGGAGAATATCTCTTCCGTCTATTCAGTGTTGCTGCTACTGAGGTCCAGACACCAATATCACATTGAATGTGGGAGGACTAGGAGCAGGGCTACTGCGGGCAAGGGGAGAGGTACAAACGGCGGGGGGGGCGGGCGGGGGGAAGATCTCTAGATTATAGGAGAAGATAGAATCAGGTGGTACAGACAGGAGTTTCAGCCTCAGCAAAAGAAGTGTTGGTAAGACTAGCCTTGCGCCTTTGAGCTTCTTTTGATAAATGCTGCTCTCCCTGTGCTTTCATGGGCTGGTACTATCAGCCCTCTTTTTACATCTTAGATACACCCTATAGTGTTTTGTAGTATTGTGATTCTACATAATTCATTAAAAAGTGAATAGCCTCCTATAGCACAACTCAAATATGACAACTTATTCCATCTAGTTGAACATTTGATCAGGGTAGCTGGCTTTTCAATATATTGGGGAGGTACTTGCTCTGCTCAGTGGCCCCTGGCATTAACCCAGCAATTAATAGTAGTATTTAGAATAGCTAAGTACCAGGAAGGGAGAGTTAGTAATTACAAAACAGAAGACCTAAGTAACAAAGTGTTCTGTACTCCGTTTCACATTGGAAAGAAAATTGTACACTCTGCCCATTCCAGATATAAAGTACTTGTGTAAATTTGAGCAGTTTTATTAGTCTCCCATGTATATAGTTGGCACGGTGTAATTAGTATTTTATGAAATGAAGATAGTCTAATTCTTCAGAAAGTTTATTAATTCAGACTTTTAGGTGTTAAATATGGGATTTACATTTGATACTGATACACCTTGAATAACCTTTAAAAGTTGGAGGAGATATTTTACATTAATTTTTTATATACTAGTACTTACATACTTTATTTATTGCTACTTTATATACCACTACAGATCTATCTTGGCTACATCAAAGATAGGATTATGTTAAAAAAACAGCTCTAAAATTAACAGTTGGGATTTTCTCTCAGGTTACTGAGATTTTAATATGAGCACAATTTAGTTGATAGGCACTTTGAATTTTCTATATGCTTTTCATCTAGCATTGTTATATTTTTTAATTTGGAGTCTTCAAAATTATGTTCTGCCTGAAATTTGGCTACAGTAGTCCAGTTCAACATACCTGAGGAAATATCTTAGAAAAACCTCCTCTGCCAATACATACAATATTCAGTTGAGGCCTATTGTGAGAAGATCTGCGGTGACATACAGGTTGGAAGGGTGAAAAAAAAGTATTTGAAGTAATTTTTCAGCTTTTGTTTATCATAACTGAGTTTTATATACCAAGAGATAAACTTTATGTGCTGTCAACATAACTGTTATGTGCTCTGCTTATAAACTCGATGATGCGTGCACTCATAAGCGTGATAGTCTGTGCATTCATAAACTTGATGGGCCCTACACATAAAAATATTAGCTATCTGGAGTTATGTTAATTTTAGTCCCCAGAAGGGAAAGGATTTACGGGCATGCACTTAACAGAGAACAGAGAAGTGGTTTTGTGCAACCACTGGCATAGCAAGTTTCATGCGCAGCTGCTGCTGAATGAAATCTTTCACATCTCTTGCAGACTTGCCACTTTTACCCAGTCCTTTCTACAACTGAAAAAAGATGAGAGTTTTCTTGTGAATGACAGATTTCTTGTGAAACAGTTTGAATTACTATTTATGAAATACCAGCAGTCCAAATGCACAAAGCCCAGCAACAAATGAAACAGCGGAAGTCCTTTTTCTCCTCCACTCGCAATCAGGTTTCACAGTACTTTGGCAAACAAGACATCTCATCTCCAATTTTGCTACAAATACTTGCCAGTATTCCATTGTCACCAATATAAAACAGGTTTTTTTGCATACATCTCATAAGTGTATCCACCTTCCACAATTAGTCTTGGTGTAGATAAAGGTGACCTGAAGAAGGTCTGTACTGTATACATACACACAACAGACTAATGTGATTGCCAGAGATAGTGTATAAAGTCCAAAGTAGTCCAAAAAGCTTGGCTTCTTGAAAGCCAAACCACCACCATTTAAGAGTCAAAATGCAGTTTTAGACATTTACATTTAAACTAGATCTAAGACTTCATTCAGAAATGCTCCAAAACACACTGACAATGGCAACAATTGGCCACAAGTTTAGGCAATGTGTAATTTTGACTCTGCCAGTGCATAAACATATCCTAAACAAATCAGTGGGAATGCAGGGGCTTCAGAGAGCTGTAGCACACCAGTGTACCAGCTGCGCGTCTTGTATAGCCATAGATTTACTCAATGTACAAAGCCTGGAACTGATCTTAGTAAAACAGCATGTGACAATACACACTCCTGCAGAGGGAAAACCAGGAACAGTCCAGCTACCTATTCTGTAATGTTTATAAGCCAGTTCGCCCGGCAAGTTGCCAAAATGCAAACATCTGGCCTGGCTCAGGATTTCCTGAATATCTGTGCTGAATAAATGAACCTGACTACAGCTGAGGAATAAAAAGTATGCATTACTCCAGATTCCATTTGGGACTCTGGAACCCTTGCAATCTGAGACCTGAAAGCCATCATTTCGCTAACCTTATTTTTCTCCTCATCCTGGCAGTTCAGCTGGCAGTTAGTTTAATATCAGTCTCAGCACAAGAGGATTTGGGGTGGAAGTCACTAACACACCGACACTAGGAGATAGAGAGCCCTCTACCCTCTTTTAAATGAATGAGAGTGAAGAACTGTAAGGTCCAACAGAGTCAAGTCAGCCTAACTCATTGCGAACCATCTGGTGACCTTCTAGATTCATCCCCAATGTTGTACCTCTGGGACTGGAACCTGACTTAACTGCAGGAAGAGCGGGGCTGGCTGACGCGCCCACATGAAATTGTTTGTATGACATTATTCTTCCCATGCTGGTTTCAGATTTGTGTCCACACATGTGCTTCCCCTACAGGTGCTTGTGACACTCTGCCCTCCCCAAGCTGTTATAGCCTGGGGAACTCGCAGTGGGAATACTTAAGGGATATCCTCGCATTAGCAGAAAAACCCTGCACGGCAGCCAATGTGCTATTTTAGTAGCTTTGTTCTGGCAGGACTACCCCTGTGGGACTTGACACCACAGGCCCGGTTGGCTGCACCACTGGCATGCAGTAGTGATTGTGATGAGGTGGGCAGGGGCATTCTTAGCATAAGGTCAGCACCAACCTTGCCTGCCTTGCCAGTTCCCTGGAATGGCTTGTGGAGGTGAAACTGCAGGCCCCTAAAAAGCGTGCCCTACAAAAAAGGAGTGCTGGCCCACAGAGCAATTAGCCTACATTAGTGATGCCACAGAATACGCTCAAGGGCCACAACACTGGATAGCCAAGGCACTGAGGATGAAATATGCGTTATAAGAAGCTAATGCACACACAGCTGGTTTGTTTCACGTGCATATGGGAAAGAAACAAACTCTTTTTACTGTGGTTTCATGAGGCTGAGTGGACTGCCTCTTGATTAGATCCTCAGTCCATCTCTCCAAATAGTTTTTTTAACTCCTGCTAATGATTGGCCACCTCATAATTTGACAGACCCGTTTTGGGCAGAGATCTCAAATAAAAGTGGTTCAAAGAAGTTCTGTGAAAATTGGTGGCTGGGTTGAGGATTAATCCTGGTTAATTAGTTAACCATTTCTCACTTTGGCAAAAGCTGAACTGCAATCTGAGCTGTTAATGCTTTTGTTTGGTCTGCTAACTGGGCAAGCTGCACATGTGTAGCCCCAAATAAGTCACAGCTTACAGTCCCCTTTGCTCAACAGATATTGTAGGGTCATGTGCTGGAGCTTTGGGGTAGTTCAGTCTCTGAGGTAAAAAGGAAATCTGAAAACTTGAAATAAAATATTGGACTGGAAGGGGACAGAGAATCTGGGAGGAAAAAGGGACAATCAATCAAGCATTTTTGCTTCTACTGCTCAAAGAAAAATTTCTTAGTATGATGAACTGCTGTAAATAGCACGTTTAGAGAAATGTAATTTAAAACTTGTCAATTTTTATTTTTCTTAGCTAGCAGAAGTTGTTATGGTCATATAGGCACCTAGCAAAATATACTTCTAAGAACTTTCTTAAACAGATTTGTTAAGTTTGGATTCTGCAAATATCGTGTCTTGGAACTTCATAGACAATATCCCTCCAGAGGGAGGACAAGAAGCTTTCTCCTGACATCAAGAACAAAGTTTTCTTCTTAGCCAGCAAAGACGTACGTTCTGCTGCACAACTACAGAGTAAAGAAATTGTATTTTGTATCGCTGGAGAAGATTCCAAAGAAGCTGCCAATGAAGGACCTAATTTTCACAGGATTGAGGACAGTTTTTGGCTCTTCCAGGAATTCCTACAGAGAAGCAAAAGCTTTGTACTGAACAGGTGTAGGTATATGCAACTTAGCTATGTTACGATCATCAGAAACTAACACAAATTTTTAGAGACACGAGTTGCGTGGTACTAGACTTTTTGGATGTTAGTGAAACTATGGTTAAATTAACATAATGTCTTTTAAATCTTTCCAAACATGGGGAAAATCAATTGCTCTAGAAGTTGGAAAGTGAGGATGTAGAGGAGTTCCCAGAGGGGAAACACTTGACATTGTGGCACTTTTTTAAAGAATCACAATTCTTCAGGATGCCTGATTTTAGCAGAAAACTGTTCTGCACTCCTGCAAATGTATTTATCATGGAAAGTGATTTCAGAGGAACTTCTGTGATACAACTTTAAAGCATACATTTCCCCTAAAATAAGCAACACAGCCTCTTTCCCAGAGGCTTCTTCCAAAATAAAAGAACCCTGCACTGTTTTGGGGAAGGGCTTCTAAACTGGAATGAGGAACTTGTCATACTTAGGAGTGGTGATCTTCAACCTGCCTCTTTATAGGGCGAGAACACCAAGGAATACATGTCTGCCATTCAAGAGAATATCACAGAAAACTCAGGGAGCTGCAAAATTTTTTCTGTAGCAAGCCTCATCCGGCAGCAACAGCAGCAATTCCAGGACCTTCTGGTCCAGAGGCGTGCCAGCCTACACAATATGCAGTTCTGGCTGTCAATCCAAACCCTGTACTATCAAAGCTGGGCTCTGATGATGACTCAAAAGCATATCTATCTACATTTGAATAGGTTACCATGGCAACCTCTCTGGCCTAAAAAGAGATGGACCACATTAGTTTCTTAGCAGCACCTTTTGGCAGGTGAAACACAAGCTGCTCACTCCAGATGATAGTTTGATTTAGAATTAAGTCTGTCTGAGAGCTGCCATGGCATTCTCTGAAGTGTTAGTGATGTAACCCAGAGAGCAGAACTTCTTTTGGGACTTAACTTCAGATCATGGCCTAGCAACAAAGGGACTGAGCTGTATGGTGACTTTGCCTGAGAAACACAAGTTAACAGAACAGTTGGCATCATGATCTTTTTTCTGTATTATGAAATCCTTTCTGAAGACCCTCCAAGCTAGGTCTGCTGGCTCTAAATGGCCACACTTGCAGAGGATGTGCAGGATACCAAGGATTATTTGAATTGCTACTAGCTTAACAAATCTTCTAGATTGAAACTTCTGTTCAAAAGACAAACCTCGAAAGCCCTGGAAAGGGGTGCCCATGACTGGTGTGAAAGAAGTATGGAGTTCAGACAAAGATATACACACCCCAAAGGAAAAACTGCTAGGCTGCAAGGGCTTTTTAACATTTGGATCACAGAATGAACACTTCCAGAATGTACGGATCCCTTTACTCAATGTGAGACTCAAGGCTGAAAAGGGAAAAACTATGACATATCACCCATGGTCATGCTTATAGCAATCAGACAATGGTGTGGCTGAAACAACAAAAAGAGTATATGTAGTTTGAAGCAGGAGGATATGGAACTAAGCTGGTAAGATACTGAACAGCTTCCATAAACAGGGGAAGTACTAGGTCCCTTAAATCAGGAAAACGTCTTCAACCCCAAAATCATAGACACAGTGTTACTGATATATTGTATGCTGAGAAGGCCACAAACATGACTATTGGCACACCTCAAGTCTATGACTGGCAGAACGCTGGGTTGAATAATTAAAAAGCTATTTGAAAAGTTTTGTGAGTAGACATTCCTAACGCAAGAGTTAAGAAGTTCTGGCAGTCTGTGACAGGACTGAGGAAGGTTCTGAAATGACCTATTGCTTCTGACATCTGGGAATCCAGGTAAGTAAATCTGGCATCATATGCCGACTTGTAAACTGTGCCCATAAGCAGAGGCAAACAAAAGAACCAACAAATAAATGGGTAGAACTGGCCGCTGTGGGTGTAAAAAGTGCCACAATTAGCACTCCAGTAGCCCCACAGCTTCAGTGCTGTACTGTCTTTTGCATAGTAGCTTTCACTGAGAGAAATTTTAAAGAAAACAATTATAAAACACACAGACCTAACTGAATGAACGCTATTCCCTTTATGAGAGCAGAGGGATTATCAGCCCAGCTGATGTGCATTTACACCAATGCACTCAGTATGGGCAATAAACAGGAGGAACTGGAAGCTATTGTAGGGCAAGGAGACTACGACATAGTTGCCATCATGGGACAACTCATATAATTGGAGTGCTGCTAGGGTGGGATATAAACTCTCTAGGCAGGACAGGAAAGGTAGGAGAGATGGTGGGGTAGCCCTCTGTGTTAGAGAGTGCTTCGATACCCTCGAGCTTGATTATGGTGATGACAGGATTGAGTGTCTGTGGGTAAGAATCAGAGGAGCCCACAAGAAGGCAGATATTGTGATGGGAGTCTGTTATAGACCACTCAGCCAAGAAGAAGCAGCTGATGAGCTCTTCTATAAACGACCGGGGGAAGTCTCAAGTTCGTTAGCTTGTGTCCTTGTGGGAGACTTCAATCTTCTGGATGTCTGCTGGAAGTACAATACAGCAGAGAGAAAGCAGTCTAAGAGATGTGATGGTTGGAGGACGCCTGGGGCAAAGTGATCATGAGATGATAGAATTCTCAGTTCTAGGTGAGGTGAGGAGGGGGGTAGCAGAACGGCCACACTGAACTTCCAGAGGGCAGACTTTGGACTGTTCAGAAGGCTGGTTGATAAAGTCCTTAAGTGCAAGGGACCCCAAGAGGGCTGGGCACTCTTCAAGAAGGAAATCCTAGCAGCTCAGGAGTGAGCTGTCCCCATGTGCCGGAAAATGAGCTGGCAGGGAAAAGAAACAGCTTGGTTGAGCAGGGAGATATGGGTGGACGTCAAAAAGAAGAGGAATGTCTATGGACTTTGGAAGAAGGGCTAGCCATCTTGGGTAGACTACAGGGAGAAAGTGAGATTGTGCAGAGGAAAAAATCAGGAGGGCTAAAGCCCAACTAGAGCTCAGATTGGCCAAGTTGGTGAAAGATAACAAAAAATCTTTTTATAAATACATTAACAATAAAAGGAGGACCAGGGAGAATATTCAGTCCTTATTGGATGCAAAGGGAACAACTGTGACAAAGGATGAGGACAAGGCTGAGGTACTTAATGCCTTCTTTGCCTCAGTCTTTAGTAGTAAGAAAAGTTGTTCCCTGTGTGTACATACCCAGCAGTTAGAGGAGAAGAACAAAGCTCCCATGATCAAAGAGGGGGTGGTTAGAGACTTACTTGCCCAATTAGACACTCACAAGTCTATGGGGCTGGATGGGATCCATCCAAGAGTATTGAGGGAGCTGGTGGATGTGCCTGCCAAACCCCTTTCCATCATCTTCCAGCGGTCGTGGCTGAGTGGGGAAGTTCCACTGGACTGGAGGCTGGCTGAAGTTCCCCAGTCATCCAGGAGTGCTGGAAGATGATGGAAAGAGGTTTGGCAAGCACGTCCGCCAGCTCCCTCAATACCCATCTTCAAGAAGGGTCAGAGGGAGGACCCAGGAAACTACAGGCCTGTCAGTCTGACCTCAGTGCCAGGGAAAGTCATGGAACAGGTGATCTTGAGTGCTATCATAAAGCACATGCAAGAGAACCGGGCGATCAGGCCCAGTCAGCATGGGTTCACGAAAGGCAGGTCTTGCCAAACTAACCTAGTTGCCGTCTATGACAAAGTGACTTGCCTGCTGGATAAGGGAAAGGCTGTGGATGTAGTCATCTTGGACTTCAGTAAAGCCTTTGACAAAGTTTCTTACAGCATCCTGCTTCAGAAACTGTCAGCCTCTGGCCTGGACAGGTGCACACTCTCCTGGATGAAAAACTCGTTGGATGGCTGGGCCCAAAGAGCAGTGGTAAATGGAGTTAACTCCAGCTGGAGGCTGGTCACAAGTGGTGTCCCCCAGGGCTCAGTGCTGGGTCCAGCCCTGTTCAATGTCTTTTATCAGTGACCTGGATGAGGAGATCGAATGAAGCCTAAGTAAGTTTGCAGACGACACTAAGCTGGGTGGAAGTGTCAATCTGCTGGAGGGTAGGGAGGCTTTTCAAAGGGATCCGAACAGGCTGGACCACTGGGCTGAGACCAATGGCATGAGGTTTAACAAGGCCAAATGCTGGGTCCTGCACTTGGGGCACAACAACCCTATGCAGTGCTTCAGACTGGGGGAAGAGTGGCTAGAAAGCTGCTTGGAGGAGAAGGACCTGGAGGTGTTGATTGACAGCTGACTGAACATAAGCCAGCAGTGACCCAGGTGACCAAGAAGGCCAATGGCATCTTGGCTTGTATCAGAAACGGTGTGACCAGCAGGTCCAGGGAGGTTATTCTGCCCCTGTACTCGGCACTGGTGAGACCGCACCTCAAATCCTGTGTTCAGTTCTGGGCCCCTCGCTCCAAGAAGGATGTTGAGGCTCTGGAGTGTGTCCAGAGAAGAGCAAAGAAGGTGGTGAAGGGGCTGGAGAACAAGTCTTACGAGGAGTGGCTGAGGGAACTGGGGTTGTTTAGCCTTGAGGAGGCTGAGAGGAGACATTATTGCTCTCTACAAGTACCTGAAAGGAGGTTGTAGGGAGGAGGGAGCTGGCCTCTTTTCCCAAGTGACAGGGGACAGGACAAGGGGGAATGGCCTCAAGCTGCAGCAGGGGAGGTTCAGGATGGACATCGGAAAAAAAATTTCACAGAAAGGGTCATTGGGCACTGGAACAGGCTGTCCATGGAGGTGGTTGTGTCATCATCCCTGGAGGTATTTAAAAGACGGGGGGGATGAGATGCTCAGGGGCATGGTTTAGTGGTTGATAGGGATGGTTGGACTCAATGATCCTGGAAGTCTTTTCCAACGCATTCTGTGATTCCATGATTCTCTGAATAATTCCTTTTTAATACTTACTAGGTAGAATACTCAAGGTGTGAACATAATGTAATATAATTTTCAGCTTTTCCCTCTGATTTATTGATCTCTTTTCCCATCTGTTTCTTTGGTAAAATGGAAAGTAAAAAGGAATGTACAAATATTTATTTATTACTTTATATTTATCTATCATGTCATATCCTATTGTTCTTCACTTAAATGACAAAGTCTGTGGCTTTTTCCCAAAATACCAATACCGATAATACTAATAATGATGATGATGATGTCATCTGGGAAATGCTTTGTTTCTGTAGCACTCTTTCTGGAGCAGCCCTACACCTTTGGGTACTCTTATATTCTTTAGGTTCCAATTACAATTATTTCTGCACTGGTCCCTAAGTCTACTTTCTTCATATAAATGCATATCAAAAGAGAGAGGAAACCAGGAAGGATTATATTTCTCAACATAATCATACTGGATTGACAGGAGAGGCAAAAGTGTCAACCAAGGTTGGCTGCAATGTAAATTTCTGTCCTGTGTGTTTTGAACGTTGTGTATCACATCATCTTGTATCTAGTGAACTAAGAAAATGTTTGTGTTGTTTTATTGCTTCTTTTACATCCACTCTAGACCGTTGTCCATTGTTTTCTCTCTTAGATCTTGTATCTCTGTACTGTATTCTTTCCTCCTAATTTTTAATGTATTTTTCCCCTTGTCTTTTTCTCAAGTTTTCTGCTTATTGTTGTTCTTTTTTTTGTCCCAAATATTCAGTTTTCTGAGGAGTTAGTCTCTTAGGAAGAGAAAACTAAGTGTTTCTTAGGAACCTGTCTACTGATTCATGAAGAATGTATGTAAATTCCTATTTTCAAGTGTAATACTGTAGTACTGTCAATCTCCTCTAGGACTCAGTCTTTCCTATCTTGACGGTCCCTTCCTTCCTGAAGAAAGAAAAAAAGTAAGATACGATAACTCATTATTATTTTGAGCAAAGTAGAAGAAATTAGCAAGTATATGGATCCCCTTCTTCCAGATCACAAACTATTTCTCCTTACTTCATCTTCTGTCTCTATTATCTCAGCTACATCACTCCAAAGCTGATCTCTTAGAAGGCAATCTCTTACTGACATATTTATTTTTATACTGTTTTATTGAGTTCACTAGCAAAACCAGTGAAAGTGTACCTTCATCTTCTACCCCTTATTTCCACTCCACATCTATGCAATACTGACCTCTTGGTTACTCCAGTACAACCATTTATGGGATGCTTTACACAATGGATCAGGAAGGTGACCTGGTATTAAAATCAAACCAAAACTTCTCTGGGGGGAGTGAGATTCTGGCTGAGTGCCAGCTTGGAAGACCCTTACTTCCCAGACATGAGACCCAACCTTTACTCTACCTGTATCTACAGCACAGAAGAGGGCTCTGGCTTCCAGTGCTAAGTTAAAGGTGACTCCTGCTCCCAGCCTGTGTGCTATATTTCCAGGTGAAGCAGGATTCTGGTAGGGTCTCAGCCTGGAAGATGCTGAGAACCCTAATCCTAGCCCTAAACCTACTGGCAGGAGAGCACACAAGTCCTTTTCCTAAGGCAGACAGGCAAGCAAGTCCATCCTGACACTAGCTGTAATCTCAGATTCTGTGACTGGAGCAGGATTCTTGTAGAACTGCAGTTTGTGATGGCCTCGTTCCTTAATTTTAATGATTATCAGTTTTAACGCTTTAGCTGTTGAGGACCTAAACAGAAAATGTTGCAGTCCATCTGTTCTGCGTATACATGCTTTTAATGAAATGGACATATAAAAGATTGCTGTTGTACAAGAGAAGAACTATGCAGGTTGTTCATTATTAAGATATTAACAAGACAAAAACATTTTGTTGTTTGCACTGGAAAATAAAATTTTAAAAAAGGCCATCACCTTTTAAAGGACATTTTATCTCAGCCCAAGCTGCCACATACCCTAAGCTTGGGTACAGGCAACAACATAAAAGTAGGAGACTACTGAGCAAGTGCACAAACTCATGAAAACTCTGTAATATTTTTAAGTGTGAGCAAAAAAAAAACCCCAATCCCTCAAAAAAACCCCAACACATTCTAATACATACTGTGACATACTCTAATACTGTAAATGGTGTGACAACTTTCTGTGAGCTTTGTGGTTACCTACGTTGAGCAACAGAGAAATTATTCTGCCTCTGCATATCACCATTCACAGGGAATGACAAAGGCATTTTAGCAAGGTTTACAAGCTCATCTTGGGGACAGATTTCACCATTCCCAAGAGAAGAGTCCTCCCTTACCAATGAATTGGGCAGCACACATGCAAGACAGTCAGTGCTTTCCTGTATGTTCTGGATTCCCTGTCACCCACATTGCGCATGCAGGTACCCTAGGCCAAAATGTGACAATACTAACTTGGGAGTCCTTGGCTAGAAGCAGGCAATCCTGTGGGGCTTTGTTAAGCTGCAGAGTATGCGTGTTGGCTTTCCTCACCCGGAGGTAAGAGCTGCATTCTGGTCATACTCGAAAGCAGAGAGAGGGGTGTCTAAAGTGGCCCAAAGTGACCCCTCAGTCCTTCTGGGGCTGAGGGGAATGAGAAATGACTGCTTAAATCGTGGCGCCCCCAGACACCTACTACAGCTTTAAGGTGCAATGTCATGGATGATTTATTCTAATCTAACACCATGCTGTTACTCAATGGGGTGGTCCCACAGTTCCCCTGCCACATTTTCCTGCTGTCTCCTGTGCATCAGTATTTCCCCTAGCCATACAGAGAACTTTTTGGTTTGGACAGGTGTTTCAGTTAGTTTGATCATGCTGGCATTCCTGCCGATGTACAAAAAAAGAGGCGGAGGGACTGTGTGGATGAAGGTGGAAAGACTCTGTGTGGCTGCTTTCAGCTGAAACACAATTTTAGCTTGGTTGAACTGTGCTTGATACTGCATTTGTAAAGCAAGGCTTTGGTTATTTGGGGGATGTATGGCTCTGGCTGTTGCTGCACCTGCCTCCCTCTCCTTGACTGCTTATTTCCACCTTTTGAGCTGAGATAAAAACATATTAAAAGAGAAAGAAAAGCAAATGGAACAAGTGTTGGTAATATGCCCTAATTTCTTCAAGGAGGCTGGCTGGGAACTGAAATGACTAGATTAAAGTATCACATGTTAGAATTAAAGTATTAGATAAAGGCTACACTCTACTTTTTTTATCTTTGTGGGCATTCCAGAATAAAATTAAACCCTCCCTGTCACAGATCCAGGCTGGCTGCACCGGCACCGCAGCCCCACTCAGGCTGAGCTGTGGAGATGCTCAGTTATGGGCTGAGACCACAGCAGCCTGAGGCTCTCTCTGCACAGCACAAAGGCAGCTTCTCCATGGGGTTCTTTTTTCCCCTTTTTTTGAGGGGGGAATATATTTATTGTTTCATAGAATCATAGAATAGTTTGGGTTGGAAGGGACTTTAAAGCTCATCCACCTCCCTGCAATGGGCACGGACACGTCCCACCAGACCAGGCTGCCCAAGGCCCCATCCAACCTGGCCTTGAACACCTCCAGGGATGGGGCAGCCACAGCTTCCCTTGGCAACCTGTGCCAGTGCCTCACCACCCTCATGAAGAATTATTTCTCCGTCTAAATCTTCCCCCTTCCAATTTAGAGCTGTTCCCCCTCATCCTATCACTCCATGCCCTTGTAAAAAGTCCCTCTCCAGCTTTCTTGTAGCCCCTTCAGGTACTGGAAGACTGCTGTAAAGTCTCCCTGGAGCCATCTCTTCTCCAGGCTGAACAAGGCCTGTGCTTGTATGGAAGGTCCTCCAGCCCTCTGATCATCTTTGTTGCCCTTCTCTGGATCCCTTCCAACAGCTCCATATCCTTATGTTGGCAATTCCAGAACTGGACACAATACTCCACGTGAAGTCTCACAAGAGAGGAACAGAGGGGCAGAATCACTTCGCTCATACTGCTGGCCATGCTTCTTTTGTTGCAGCCCAGGATACAGTTGGCCTTCGGGCTGAGTGCACATCGCCAGCTCATGTCGAGCTTCTCATCAACCAGCACCCCTAAGTCCTTCTCTGCAGGGCTGCTCTCAATCACATCATCCCCCAGCCTGTATGGAAATAGGGGATTGCCCCAACTCAGGTGTAGGACCTTGCACTTCGCCTTGCTGAACCTCGCTGTGAAGAATTTCTTTCTAATGCCTGATCTAAATCTTCCCCCTTCCAAGTTAAAGCCATTCCCTGTTACCCTATCACTCTATGCCTTTATAAACAGTCCCTCTCCAGCTTTCCCGCAGCCCCTTCAGGTACTGCAAGGTCACTATAAGATCTCCTCTGAGCCTTCTCTTCTCCAGGCTGAACAAGCCCAACAACTCTCTCAGCCTGTCCTCGTACGGAAGGTGCTCTAGCCCTCGGATCGTCTTTGTAGCCCTCCTCTGGACCCGTCCCAACAGCTCCATATCCTTCTTATGTTGGGGACTCCAGACGGTGTCTCAGGAGAGCAGAGGGGTACAACCCCATCCCTGTCGCTGCTGGCTACGCTACACCCCGCCACACGCTCTACTGCCGCCGGACTCCCATCAATCCCGCCCCAGCCCTTGGTTTACCAGGGGCGGGTGAGGGTGGGAACGGACACGAGCAGGACGCTGCCCTGGCGCCCCCTGCGGGCTGGGGGAGGCGCTGACGCAGCCCCGCGGTGCGAGATGGGGCGGGGGGGGGGGCAGCGCCGCCGCTCTTCTCCTCCACCCCCCTCCCCTCCCTCCGCGCTGTTACCGGCCGCGCGCCACGCCCCAGCGTCCTCCCTCCTTCTCCCCCCGCGGCGGGGCCATCCCGGCCCGCAGCGCGCGCGCACCGCCACACGCCGGAGGGGGGGGCGGGAGGAAGAGCCAACAGCGGTTGCCTAGGCAACTAGGGCCCGCCCTCTCCCCCCCCGCTCCCCGCCCTCCCCACGTCAGCGCCGTCTCCCTCCCGGGCGGGGGAGGGGGGGCGTGATTGACAGTTGCCGTGGAAACGGGCTCACCCGGCCGCCATTTTGTCCGCCTTTAAATGAATAAATAAATAAATAAATGACACCCCCCCCCCCCCCCCCCGATTCGGGCGGGAAGAGAGTTGGTTTTATTTTTTTTTTTCCCTTTCTATTTCCCTCTTCCATCCCACGAGGAAAGGAAAAACACGGAAGAACACCCTTAAAATAACACAAGCCGTTCAGTGTTTCCCTCCATTTCCCCTTCCCCCCTCAATAAGGTTCCCCGGGTTGGGACACGCGAGGAACTTGGTCCCGCGCGCGCAGCGAGGGGTGCGGAGGCAGCCAGGGCGCGCGCGGAGGGATCGGGGGCGCGCGGAGGGATCGAGGGAGGGAGGGGCGGGCGGGGAAGGGAGGAGGGAGGGAGAGGCTGAGCAGGCGGGGGAGGGAGGAAAGGAGGGAGCGAGGAGTTCCCGGGGGCTCGGTACGGCGCTGCGCTACCCCCCCCCTCCCGCTTCCACACACACACCCCCCTCCTCCTCCTCCTCCTCCTCCTTCTTCTCCTCCTCCTCCCGCCGCCGCTGTCCCCGCGCTGCCGGGCCGGGCTCGGGGCCGCCGAGGGGAGGCCGCCGGGCGCTGCGCAGGTTTGGAACGCGCGCCATTTTGTGAGCGAGAGGGAAGGGGAGAGAGAGAGAGAGAGGAAAAAATAAAAAAAAAAAAAAAAAAAAAAAGAAGGGAGAAAAAAAAAACCAACCAACCAACCCCTCAGCCCGGCCGGGAAACGACGCGCGGATCCGCCCGCCGGGCCGGGCCGGGCCCACTCCTCCTCCTTCTCCTCCTCTGAAGGAGAGCGGGAGGCCGGGACCCCCCGAGCGGCCTCGGAGCGGCGATCGCTGCGTTCGGCTCTGCGACACAGAGAGACGAGAGAGAGAGAGGAGGCCTCGGGCAGGAGGAGCCGGGCCGGAGCGCGGGGTGAGTGCGGAGAGCGCGGCCGAGGGGGGCGCAGCGCGGGGGGCAGCGCCGCTGCCATCTTAGAGCGAGGAGAGAAGAGCGCGGGGAGGGACAAGGGCAGGGAGCCCCGCGCCCGGGGAGCGGCTCGGGGGGGACGGGGAAGGGGTGGATCGGACACCGGAGGGGGGAATCGCTGCCGAGGAGGGCGGCGAGGCGCTGGCACTGGTTGCCCAGGGAAGTTGTGGATGCCCCTTGGCTGGAGGGATTGGAGGCCAGGGTGGATGGGCCTGGAGCAGCCTGGGCTGGTGGGAGGCGTCCCTGCCCGCGGCAGGGGGTGGAAGGGACCTTAAACATCATCTTAATTCCGACCCAAACCGCTCGGTGGTTCTTCTCCGCCCGCCATCCCTCCTTCTCTCCCGCCGCCCCCTTCTGGGGCAGGGCGGGCATGGCCGGGGGGCAGCGGCCTTTGCGGCCCCTTCCCCCCCCCGCTCTACTCCCGGCGTCCGGGGGAGGCCGCGGCTGCTGGATTGGGAAGCGGGAAAGGCCCGCGGAGCCGGCGGTGAAGGAAGGGAGCTCGACTCGATCCTCTGGGTCTTATGCGCAACGCCCTGCGGTGGGCGGGTGCGAGGTCCTCGCCCCGGGCTGAGAGAGGGGAGCGAGGAGAGATCCGAGCCGTCAGCTGAGAAGGCACCTGTTGTGGGGGATGGAGGATTTAGGTGGCCCTGCCTGCACCCCTGTGAGAGGGGCTGCTGCCGCGGGGAGGTGGGAAGTTGAAGGCCGATGTAGCAGGGATACCTGTGCGAGGTGACCGGCGTCGGGGTGGGGGCCGGGTAAGGGGAGGGAGAAGCAGCTGGGAATGGGCACAGGGGACGCACGGGCACTTCTGTATTTTAGTGTTTTATTGTTCTGTGTTTTAGCTGGCTGTGGTCTTTTAGGGATTTTAGTTCTGTGTTGCCGAAGAAATTGGAGATCTCATCTGATACGTAGGGTGCTCCTTCTCTGTAGTGGCATTCCCTCCCGTCACCACAAAATCAGAAAACGCAATTAAAAGTACTGTAATTTGAAATTTCGAAATCGGTGCATTTTTTGAATCTCAGTCAGCTTTGAAGTTTTCAGTTTAGTCTGTCCAAAGACTATGTAGGGGTTCTTTGATCATGTGTCTAGATTGCTGCTGCTACTTAGTTCTCCTATTACCCCACAGTCATCGGAGGAAATAACCATTCCTTGTTCTTCAAAATTAACAAAGACGGAATATCTGGCTACAAAAATAAATCTATGAGCCTGCTTTTGACAACCTACTGTTTTAATCCAAAGGAGAGTATGCTGTTAGCTTTTTTGCAGTAGGGGTATATAGTCACGCTTCCATGGCTGTTATGTTATGGGAGGGTATAGATAAGTAGAAGTTAACAAACTTGTTTTATTATCATGTTGGTGTTTGATTCTCCTTTCCTTGTGAAAAGGTGTGTTGATGATATCTGGTGATAAATAAGCAAACTTTTTTTGCAGTGGTATTTAATTATCTGCCTTGTAACCAAGCAGAATTTAACTTGCCCCATTGGAATAGTCTGTAGTCCTAGAAAGTTTTGGTAAACTTGTTTCTTCTTTTCCACATCCTGCACCCCTCAACCTCTGTAGGTTGGATATTTTTGGAAAATTAATTATACTCTATAGAATTAGAATAATAACACTGGAAATAACTCTTGAGTATGAGCTAGTATTCGGTAACTATTACCTCTATATTTTAGGTGTACTTGGTGTGTGTATATATATAGACTGCCTTTTGTAGGCTATGCTTCATGTTTTTGGCTGATATGAATTATTTAGACTACGATGTTTTTATTTGCACTCTGAAGTAGAATATGTGTGTGATGTGTTAAATTTACATTTTCTGCTGTGAATTAAAAATTCTGTCAAAATTTATGAAGCTTATCGAGTTTAATTTGTGGGTTTAGAATATTCCTTGAGCAAAGCAAGAGTATCTTGTTCAAAGTTGAATGAAGAGCACAGTCTTCTTAAATCAACGAAAGAGGGCAATTAGTCCTGTTAAATGTTTGTGTATGCATTTACATACGTGTTGTTTCCAAGCAAATAGGTAAGAACGACAGTTTGTTACATGAGCGGCAATGTTACAGTTCCTGAATCAATACTTGGGGGTGGATTTAGAACTTGTCATTGGAATCCCCTCCCCCATTGGACAGTGATGGAGAAGCCACAACAAGGATAATTTTACCTCATAGCAGCCAAGAGTTCTCTATTTCAGTGTCAATTTATGGGTAGTATTCTCTTACTTGTTGTAAAATAATGAGGTAGTCATCAGAAATTTATCAGTTTTTAAAGTATGTGGGTTTTGCATAGACTGGGAATTAATGTGTGATGACCATAAGTGACTTCCAACAAGCTGGTTGATAGTTTACACAAAGTAGGAAAAAATGACTGGTATCTAGTAGAAACTGTGTGCCTTTTCTAAGCTTTAAAAGTTACGTTTAATTAGGATATACACACTAGCATGTATGCTACATCTTAAAATCTTAATTCTGATAGGTCCTGGCAAAGAAACCTGTGCCTATGTTAACTGTATTGTTAGGCTTTGCCTTAATGGACTTATTGTGAGATTTTTGTCATTTTAGTTCAAAAAAGTTCATTAACACTTCAACGTGAAGTGAAAAAGTCCCTTTTAGGTTATACTAACACTTTTAAAGCTGTACTACCTGGTCATAAGATAATGTGCAAAAGGACTAGTTAATAAAATGCCTAAAAACCTGTGCCTTTATTTGTGATGATGCAGTTTTACAGTTTCATTTGAACTGAAATAGGTGATTTAAGACCAAAACCTGCTCTTAACCAAAGAAGCAATTTTGTTGCTATAACTAGATTCTCTTTTCAGCATTGCTCTTAAAACCTCTTTATTTCAGGTGTGTTTCAGCCTGGCTATGGGACTCTAGGTTGAAAGTTGTTGCTACAGCTTATGTTTTTGAGAAAGAATTGAAGACCAGTGTACGTTTAGTCTTTCTGTGGTAATGGCATTTGGAGAACAATTCTCCAAAGTGAAGTAAAAAACTTTCTAATATCTCTTATTTTATGGGAGCATGGGAGACTTTTATAACTTCTGAAATCCTTTTGTAAATGGATCCGTTGTTGTAGAATAGGATTGTTTACAGAGAACTGCTGCTTTTGTCTTTATAACTGAGCTGAAAAGATTATTTGTTAGGTTTACAGTTTCATATTGTATTTTTTACTAAGAGTTTGGTAAGAAACATTTTTTTAAGAATATTTATTAACTGTTTTTGCTCATCAGACTTCAAGAAGTCTAAAAGACTTGATATGTTTATGCAATGAGACTTCTTTTTTGCTCTATGACTGTTTGAAATAATTAAAAAAAACACCTCTGTGAGCAAACATGCCTTTCTTGTAAGCTTACAAGTGGGGAAAAAAGTAAAGATGACCTTCCAAGAAGGGAAATACTCTCCTTTTCTTTCATCACCTCCATGGGTCCCTCGAGGGGAGGGTTATGGGAACTCTAGTCTATTGGTGGTTTAAAAGTGCTGGAGAAACCTGATAATTTGGAACAATTCTTACTTCAAGAAAGACATGTTTTATATGTACAGTTATCTAGTACTCTGCCTTCAAGGTGACACTACATACCAATAGAATTACAGTGACCTAATCATTAGTTGTGTGTAACGATTACTGTAACGGTTTGTTACTGATATCCATTGGTTGTCTTTTTCCCTTTTGGGGAAGCAAGGTAAAGTTCTGTGTTTGATTGTGTTTTATCCAAGCATGACTGAAAAAATAACTCAACTGCTTTTGCTAGTACCATTGTATCTCATTACTTTAGAATAGGTCTCTAGTTTATACTTACCCCAGCTGTATTTGGAGTTTAGCTCCATTTTCTGTAATACACAAGTGAGTCTTGCCCAGTATCTGTGGGTCTTGCTTGTCTGAGAGCACAGATCAAAAAAGGATCTCCTCTTTGACTAGAAAGCACATAGTGATGAGAGGCTAAGTCCCATTGTCTTCATAAGGTTTTTTTTCCCGTCTCTTCTACCGCTTCTTTTCTCCCTTCTCCTCCCCAGTCTCTAAATGATAGGTGAGTTTTTCCACAGTTGAAAAGGTTGGAGATGAGGTGGCTCAATACTAAAAGTCCTGATGTTATCATATCCTGTTTCATTCTCAAATATCCCGTCTGTACGGTTTACAGGGAGAATACCTACTGAAGGGCTAAGGGAATGTGGAAGATAGTTCCCAGTGAGCTCTGCTAATGCCACAGAACCATGGAATGCTTTGGGTTGGAAGGGACTGTAAAGCTCATCCAGTTCCAGTAGTCCAGCGTGCCTAAAGCCCAATCTACCAGGGATGGAGTATTCACAGCTTCTCTTGGCAACTGGTTCCAGTGCCTCACCACCCTCATAGTTCAAGAATATTTTCCTTGTGTCTAATCTAAATCTACTCTCTTTTGGTTTAAAGCTGTTATCCCTTGTCCTGTCACTACAGACCTTGTAAAAAAATTCCTCCCCAGCTTTCCTCTTGGCCCCCTTTAAGGCTGCTATAAGGTCTCCCAGGAGCCTTCTCCAGGCTGAAAAACTCCAACTCTCCTTATATTCTCCTGTCATGCCTCCAACTATCCTCATAGTAGAGGTGCTCCAGCCCTCTGATCATCTTTGTGGCCTTCTCTGGACTTGCTATAACAGATCCATGTCCTTTCTGTGCTGAGGGCTCCAGAACTGAATACAATACTCCAGGTGGGATCTCACCAGAGCAGAGTAGGGGGAGCAGAATCACCTCCCTCGCCCTGCTGGCCGTGCTTCTTTTGATGCAGCTCAGAATACGATTGGCCGCCTGGGCTATGAGCATGCATTTCCAGCTCACGTCCAGCTTCTCATCCACGATTACCCCCAAGTACGTCTCCACAGGGCTCCTCCCAATCCCTTCATCCTCCAGCCTGTATGGATACCAGAGGTTGCCCCATCCCGGATGTAGGACCTTGCACTTGGTCTTGTTGGCCATTTTAATTTCAGCTCTCAATATAAAAGCAGTGAAAACATTTTTTGTAATTAAAATAACATAATCTAGCACTTATTTGTAAACATGTTTCTTGAAAAGTTTCCAGGATCCTAGTAGCACTAAATACCCGAAAGTGAAACTGAGTAAATGAAAGTGAAATTAATTCCATTAAGTGTCAGTTTTGTTCCTCTTGAGAAAAACCAAGCTTTCAATTTGTTGCATAAAGTTCCAAAACCATCTATTTTTCTCTCCCCTCCCTTTTTCTTTTCCCCCAGAAGCAAATAAAAATTGACTGTTTTGAGTCACTTAAAGGAGAAGTTAATATATTTAATATATCTATGTGTTGAAAAGTTTCTTCTTTCTTTTTAATAACTGTTTGGATGGTGAAGTAAGAGAGGAATGGAAATGTACAAATTGATTTCTGATGGCAGAGTTATTCTTTCAAAATACAATTGAAAAAATAGAGTGAATTTTAATGAATTACTAAAAAAAAATCAAACTAGTAGAATGACTAGTTGGCACAATCATAGTTATATGTTTTAGTGATTAGATCAGACTTGCCAGTGAAACTTCTGAACTCTAGTCTCCAGAAAACCTGTTGCTCATTGTCTTTTTGGCTTTCTGGCATCAAACAAATTCAAAATATACATGCTCAAATCCTATTTTGCATTTGTGTGAACTATATAAATTGTAATAACTTCTCATTTATTTTGCCAGTGGGCCTGCAGTTGAGGAGCCAGTTGGAGCATGGCACATCCACTTCCTTTGTAGAGGAGATAATTTTGTGTCCATGCTATCAGTTAACTGTTTAAAATGAACAAAGGGGTAAAAAAGACAGAAATTATTGTCAGGTAGGGAAGTTAATGTGTACTAAGTACTTAGTTCTGTATTCTCCTGAGCACTGTGAATTTCCTTACACTGATCTCTGGTCTTTCCACTTGTAACTACAGCTTTTTTTCCTACTTATATAACCATACATATTCTTTTTTTTTTTTTTTTTAATACAGTTTTAAGAGGTTTTATACATGAAATACATATAGAGTATGTATTTGATTACAGATAAATTTCTAATACAGTCTTGCAAATTCTGATTGCTGTTGGAAGCTCAGTAATTGTCCTGAATCATGTCTGATTCTAGCTTCTTTGTTGTTATTCTTTTTAACTTATAGTTAGCTAGGTATTAATTAAATGGTGTGCCAAAAATTGAAAGTTAGTGTTTGTTAAGGTTACAAGAACTGATAGTTGCATGAAGATGTTGGTAGTTTCCCTTTCTGTAGAGTTACTCATAAATACTACAAATACTGGGTCATAGTTGTGGAATAACACAGCTGAATGTACTTTTTTCACCACGATCAGATGTTCATAAGAATTCTATGTTCTACTATTTGGGGTGACATTCCTGTCAATGTCATAGTGTGCCTTCAGAACCTGAGATATTTATGGCTGGGCCTATGCAGGAAAATGGACATTACTGCAAATGCTGAGCATGTACGTGATTGCACATATCCATCAATGCTTTCCCACTGAGATCAGAGGTCATCAGGTCTCTGTCTATGCTAAGGCTACAAACTGACATTACACTTCACCCCAAAATCGGAAACACTAGTAGGTGCAGTTCTGGGGAGAGGTCAGTTAACTATGCAGTTACTGAAGCTTCATTTTGAGGAGATACATGTGTCGTTCCAACTTTTCCTGGTGGTTTATTATTCTTAATGCACACTGCGCTTTACAAGCTTAGAATCTAAGTGAATTAATGTCTTCTGTGAACTATGTCTACTAGAGACAGCATCATAAATGATTCATTTATGTTGAAGGCTGAGTGGAGAGAGTATATATGATACTGTGTTATAAACTATGGTTGAAGGTTATATTCTTGGGGCATAGTTAAAAATTGTTTGGTTTTGCATTGTTGTAATACTTGGAGACCTTAGGTAGGATCTGATTTCCGTTTTGTTTTGTACTGTACAACATGAAGTAAATATTTCTTTCCCCATTTAATCAGTATTTCATGACGTTGAGATGCATACCCACTCATTCCTAATGTTCTCCTGTGTGGTGTTTTTGTTAGGGCATTGTGTAAATGCATATGTGATTGTTTATTTTTTTGTTCTGGTAAAAAAGGGTTGTGAGTTGTTGTAATTTGATAGTCTGTTGTACAAAATATTAATGATATGAAGTCTAAAAACTAATAGTCTGGAGACATTAATGATATCTGATACGGTCCTTACAGGAGGGCTTATCTTTTGTCTTTGTAGGATTGTTTGGGGATATTTTCGTCTGTGTATTCTAAGAGTGTGCAGTCATGCTTTGCAGTTCACAGCATCCATATGAGTCTACTTTAAGTCTTTTTACCCATCAAAACATTCATTTACTTATCTGTATGGAGTTAAATTAATCCGAGTCATGTTCACAGCATGGACACTTTAAAACTTTACGAGTTTAGTTTTGAAACCTTGAGAAATCCAGTTGCGCGTGTGGAAACAGATTCTTGACTGCCTTACCTTCGTGGTTGGTGCTAACACAAATTTTTTGGTCATTCTTAAGTCAAGGTTGGTTTTGCTTCATGTGATGGGGGCTGCAAACTTCTGTAATGCTTTTCTCGTGTGAGGAACTATTAAAATTTGGGACAATTTCTAAATTTTAAGGTTTTGAGGGTGATAACTAGTGCCCCTTTATTAGTTTGCGTACTGCCAGATAATTGCAGTAAACCAAAATACAAGTTTTTGCTAAAATATTTCCATTTAACTTCTTACAGAAGTTAATAAAGCAAGGAATAAAGAAGTTAATAAAGCATGACATTGGCCGAGTTATGTATGTTGTCTCAAGTTCTCTGTTTAAAAGTATAGTTTAAAAAAGTTCATTTTTGTTCCCCTCCTTGTAATGCAGGGAAATAATTGTATGTCTGCATAAAGTAGGTCTATCATTCTAATTTTCTACTAGATGTTCTCAACCAGCATCCAGTCATTTCAAGAAATAAGAAAGCAAGTTCTGCCTTAAGTTCACAGGGTTCAGGTATCATGTTTTGAAGTAATGATCTCTTCTGCACAGTTTATGAAAATGATACTTCTGTAATTGAGCAGAGATATTTTAAAATGTTTTAGTTTAGCCTGCTGTTCTGATGGAAGTGAAATATAAAAGTAAATTCTGTGTAGAGATACACAGGGACGTTCCGCTATGTGGAGGAAAGGGATTTGCGTATGTGACAAATTAACATTTTTAAGAGGTCTCCTGAAGCTCTGCCAGTGTATGCTGTGGTGCTTTGCATTTGGAAATACTGGAGATGATCAGTCACATATAATCAGTCTGTATCCATGTTTTGTGTGCATATGGACTAACAGTACTTGTAGGGTATAGGGTTTTTATTTAACAGCAGAAAAAAGTAATCTCAATAAGCTTTCTAGATGCTTATTTAAAAGCACCTCAGGATAAAGAAAACACCAGATTGGAGTAGTTCATGTCATTAAATATTTTCGTACTATTGAGAAGTTCATGTTAGACTTGGGTTCTGCGTAGGAGGTTTTGATGGTCTTTTTCTTTTACCTTTTCTGTCCAATGTAATAATTTATAGTTTTTGTTTTTTTTCCATCAGAGGCATGTTCTGATTGAGATCAGTAAATATTTTTTTCTTTGTAAAAAAGACTTCTTTGGCCTTAGTTTATATTTGTTGCCCTTCAGTGTTTATTTCCAAAGCATTGTTATGAGGAGGGACCTTAATTAATCTTCCCTATGTCATTCATAGCTTTGTATGTTTTTATCACTTTTTTTTTTTTGTTACCAAGTATCGTTGTAGGCCTACCTACCTTAAACAATATTTTGTCTTATGATTGACCTCAGTCTTTTTTTTTTGTTAAGATTTTGAGTCTTGTAGTTTTTACCTAATTTTATGGAAATGTGAGAATAAGGAATGAATATGGGATGAAGAATTTAATTTTTGGGCTTCCGTATTTTAAATATTTTCCCTTGGTATTTCCTGGTGTAGGATTCTTTATATATTCTTTAGGCTAGATATAAGGAAGCATTTTTCACAATGAGAGTGGTGAAACACTGGAACAGATTACCCAGAGAGGTGGTAGGTGCCCCATTCTTGGAAATATTCAAGGTGAGGTTGGATGGGGCTCTCAGCAACCTGATCAGTTGAAGATGTCCCTGCATATTGTAGGGGTGTTGGACTAGATGATGTTTAAAAGTTTAAAGATGACCGTCCAACCCAACCCATCCCATGATTCTATGATATACTTTGTGTTCATTCTCTGGACTACTGCTACTTAGAAGAAAAATATTTTCAGTAGTTCTTATCTTTCTATGTGAAAGCAAAGGGGTTTTTTTGTTTGTTTTTTGTTTTTTGGCATAAAACAAAATAATCTGAGATCTGTGGTTTGAGTTGAGGTGGAAGCTCCAGATACATTTTTAGCAAGAAGGCGGTGGTCCCAGAATACAGTTTCTACATTAGTCTTTATGTATATTCTGAAATCTATTCACTCACAACTTGATGTTGGTAATTTATGTATTTGAGGAAACAGGCAGGCATTATATTCCGTATGTTGTAGGCACAGTCTTTCTCCTTATGTTTTAATCTTGTGTACCTCTGTAGAGTTGCGTTTGACTTAGTTAGGACATTTTTATGGAAATAATTAAGTCAAGTACTCACTGACAAAAATGGGAAAATTATCTCCTGCTTTTGGTGATCTGAACTATTTTCATCATACAGTAAATGTATATATTTTTTTAGGCTGCTGGTGGTTAATAATTGCACTGTCCAGACCTTACACTTAGTCTCAGGTCTGTGACTTTCTCCTAGGCTTGTGTGGATGTAATATTTTAGCATATGCTATATTCAGGTACTATTAGATACTTTCAGTATCTTGTTGAAGAGGAATGTTTTTCAGTAATAAGGACCTAATGTACAGAAAAAACCCTTCACCAGACCTGGAAACGTGAACGTATTTTGCTTATTGGCAGCCTAACATAAGGCGCCAAGTTCCTGGTTTTGGGAGTAGGGAGAGGAGTTTCAGAGATTTTGGGCATTTTGGATAGCAATTAACTTGGTGTTGCTTTCCAACCACATAGCAGATTTTGCTTTGCTAACAGGAGATAAATATGTTACTAAGCTGTTTTTTAGCAAGGGGAATGAAAGCTGAAAAAGGTGACCTGCCCAAAGTTACATAGTGACACAATGAGTGGAGCCGAGGTTAAGGATTTGGGTGCCTCCTGTCTTAAAAGCAGGATGCCCTGAATTTGCAATTGCGTTTGACTTGAGTTTATATTCTGAGTGCTTTGTAACTCTGAGAAGCAGGCTCTTAAGGTTGGAAAGTGACTCAGCATATCCAGATAGAGGTCTGCTCAAGGAATTTAGAATTTGCCTGGAAATATGGGTGAATTAGAGTTCGAACTCAGTTTTCCCAAAGGGAGTTTGCTTGTCCAAAAAAAAAAAAGAGATTTTTTTTTACTTGCAGTCTCTTTCCCATTTGATACACATACCTCAATTTGGGAAAAAAATAGAGTGTTTCAGTAAATATACTTATGGTATAGCTGGCATTCATTGTATACCTTTGTTTTCTGTGTGCAGTTCTGCTCATGAATACGGTAAGCATCTGTTTAATGACTAAAATAGCATTTGACCATGCAGGTAAATAAAGATTGCGTTGCAAAATATGTAGAAGAGACAGATTGCCTTAAAGAGTTCATAACGTAATCTCTGATTTTATGACATGTATAAGAATTTTTTTACGTGGAAGGAGAAAGGGTTATATATGGTATGTGTCTAGTTTGTATGATTGAAACATCTCCATCTTATTGGTACAGAACCCCTTACCTCTCCTACCTGATCTGTCAGGGCTGAGTTCTCAATCCAGTGAGTCAGCCACTTGAGAGTGAGCGGTTTGGGGAACACTGGGTTACCTGTAGAAGCATGTACTGGTTGTGTAAACCACACTTTTATATGGGTTTGGTTGACTTTCCTGAGGGAAAAATGGCTAAATGTCTAAAAATATGACTCTTCGACAATGATATTCAGTGTTCCAGTTTCAGCTGATCAGTCTTGTCATGGGGTCTTGAGCCATTGGTTCATAGCAGTGGTAGTAAAGGGAAGCAAACTGACAGAAGCTGATGAGTAAAGATTGAAACTATTGGTCTTCTGCTACTACAGCTTCTTAAATTTGGGTGAAATTTGAGAAGACCTCATTATCTTTTTTTCATCCAGATCAGTTCCATCTTCCAGCATGAGACTGTAGGTTGGTACATAATTTCAGTGCTGAGAGAATGCTGAAGGACAGCACTGCAAAGGGAGTGTATTCAGGGAAAAACACTAGCAACATTGATTTTCTCCCCCCTTTCCTTCTACCCTAAACTGTTTTCTCCTTCCACCCACTCAAATCTGTGTGTTTTCCTGGGGTTAGTGAAAATAACCTTACTCTCCCCAAATCTGTACCTATGCCAAACTTGAAATAATTGATAAAAAAGAAGCAAAAAAGATGAAAAGCAACAACTCTGTGTTACCATATCTCATTTGTGAGAGAAGTGGGATATGTGCAGTGTTTAATCTGATGACATTACATGTGTTTATTTTACAGTGTAAGTATTAGCATGAACTTCACACCAGTTTAGTACAAGATGTAGAGCCCCTAAAGCACTTTGAAGGAAAATTGTTGAAAGAGCCATTCTAAGGCAAAATGTGCAGCAAGGAGTTCTTTGAAGGCAGTTGCAACTCAAGTAGCTCCCCTCCTCTCTGGATTCTGGCTGCTTGTTCCCGCCTGATTTGTGTTGGCACAGCTGTTTGTAAGACCAACCAGTGAATCAGACTTAAAACCAGAGTTGGCTGAAATATATAATTTTATATATATAACACTTGGGTGTCTGTGGGGGCAGAGAATCAGGTTACTTTTCAGTCAGATCGGTTCCCAGACCCAGTACACCGTGCTACCGCTCAGACGTTTGACAAGATAATGGAATGGATTGTGTGGGTGGACAGGAACAGGGTGCCTAGAAGAGGCAGGTATTGGTTAACTGGCTCTGATAGCACTATTACTTAATGGAGAACAACATTCTGAGGAATTTTTGCCACCCCTCCAGTAGTAAATCACTCCCGTCAGTTTCTCTCACTCTGTTTCCCTCCCCCCACAGGCTTTTGCTTGCCATCTCAAACTTCTGTGCTTGTTCCCTCTCTAATGTTCGCACTCTGATGCTGTCCTGCTTGTGTGCAATCTTAGCACATTCTCCCAAAGTCTTACTTGGTAAGAAGTTCTCTTTCCAACTCTCCTGCTTGCTTTCTGACTCTCCTGCTTACTCCTGATGCGTCACTGCTTACTTGTGCTCTCCTAGTTCTTCCTCACTCACTCTTTTTTACAATTTTCTAACTTCTGCTCGTGCCCTTTTTCTCTCTTGTCCTTTGTAGTGCTTGGTCTTCCAAGCACCTCTTTTTTTTGTCACTTGCTCAGTCTCTTACTTGCTCAGTATTCTCTCCTGTTTGTTCTTTCTCGCTGCTCTTTGCTTTCTCTTCCCTCCCTGTAAGAACAGTGCTATTGAGGGGGAGGGAAATCCATGTTTTAAAGACTAAAACCCTGTAAGAAACCCAAAGTTTTTTAATTTTCTGTTCTCTTTACCCCCAAACATTACCAGAAAGCAACACGATATCAATCTCACACACTTCTGAAATTTTTACTTGAATTTTGTATTGCCTTACTGTAGGTGTGTGCACACAAAATATGCGTTGTTCCTGTTTGGACAAACAGAAGCTTCAATTCCTCTTTCAAAAGTTAATATTCTAATAAAGGTATTTTTCAGCTGTCTTTATAAGATGTGAGCATAGCTAGCTTATTGGTGCCAGAAACTAAATTGCAGAGTAAAGATACTTAGTTTTCTTGTGTCTGTTACAGAAAGGAGACATGAAAAAAATGTTTCTCTGGGTTTAATGTAACCACCAGCCAGACCAGTTATGTTAAAAAACAAACAAATAAACAACTCTTTTGGAAGTTCCATGCTTGCTTGTCTTCTTAAGTAACCAGAGCTGTTTGGATTATGCGGGTGTTTCACTTCCATGTATTAAGATACCTAATATTTCTGTTAAAGTTACTTAATTCTTTTTATAACTATTTTCCTGTTAGTTGGGAAAGTACACAAAGTGCTGATTCCTTAATGGCCGAATCCACCCATATGTGAATATCCACCTGTTATTTCAATAATCCAGAGGGACCTCAAATAAAAATATGAAAGACTGGACAATACACTTCATAGCAGGAAAAAAAGTGAAATAATTTTTGTGCCTGTCTCCTTTGCTTCTCTAAGTGGTGGACTGAGAGCAGGAGCACCTTAAGTACCTTGCAAAATACGCTTCCTTCACACAAAACGAGAGGGACAGCATCTTACTTTTGCTTTCTTATATGAGGGTGTAGTTAAACACATCACTCTGAGCTTGCAGATTTTTGTTTCGTTAGGTCACCTGTTCTAGGTCAAGTTATTAAGCAGCCTCCTATCAGGATGCACATGCTAATCAGGGCAAGCACTATTATGAATTACAGTAGTCATCTTTGGAAATGTTTATTTGGTTCCTTCTTGGTTAGTAAATAAAAGCATTACCTAAAAATGCTGTGTGTCTTTCAGTGAGAATTTTTTTTTTCCAAATCCCATTCATCTTCCTTTCTGCTTTGGGTCTTTTTCTAGTCTGGTCTTCTGTAAATTTTGTTCATCATGCTCATTTTATGCCTTTTTTTTTAATTATTATTTTTTTGATGGCTAAAGGCTTCTAGCTTTTCATAAACAATATAGCATTGCTCAGTTTCTAGATCTAGTTTAAGTTCCTTAGTCAAATAATGGTTTAGCTACTTTGATGTTTAGCGCCTGTCTTCATCCCATCCCATCCCATCCCATCCCATCCCATCCCATCCCATCCCATCCCATCCCATCCCATCCCCTTCTTTAGCTATCTGTTGTACTTTTCATAAAGTACTTTCCTCTTTTTCCCTGACTTGCTTTGAGTCTGACTATTTTTCATTTCAGAAATTCCTACTTTTGTTGCCCCTTAGGATGTCATCAGCTCCTTGACCCCTTTGGAAGAAGGAGGATAACTGCTCAGTGTTTTCTAGTGGTGCCCGTGGCAGATACAGTCTGTACAGATTAGCACGTCTCTTGCTCCTTCCTAAACACGGAGGTACCATGAATAGCACCTCCATGCTTTCTAGTAATTCCTGTAAATCCAGTGTGAAGCTAACCTAAAATGTTTTGAATAAAAATCTCTCTGAGCGAAAAAGAGAGTAGGCCTTGGTTGCTAGATCCATGTGGGGATCCATCTTCCCTCAGATAAATTCACTGTAGCAGCACTGAACTCCATAGAGATATCTTTCTCTTAAGCTCTGAAGCTATTACATCTCCTTTATGTTCAGTTCACGTATCGTCTTAAATTAGCAGTGTGGAATACAGGCTTATTTCCAAAGAAATTATTTAAAGAAAAAAGAAGTGTTGGAAAGAGAGAAGTTCCAATTTTGAAGCCTTTAAATGTGGCTTTGCTGCTTCTCAATTGGAAAGGAAGAGGTCAGTGTAGTATATGGTGTTATGAATTGGGACAGTTCTCTGCTCTGACCACCTTGATTGGTACAGTGTCATGGTCAGCGTTACCTTTTTGCCTTGCACTGGAAGGTGGTTGGTTGAAGTGCTGTAGAGATGAGTCTGTTAGACTGCAGTGTATCCACTTGATGCACCTGGTATGAGCTCTGAATCTTTCTTTTCTTACCCCTTTTGCTATGCCCCAGCAGTTTCGTCTGTTGCTCTGCTATTTCAGATGTCTAGAAAAGTTGTATTCTTCTTAAGGCTACCTTAGGGTACCTCTGCTGTGGCATCATCCATGGAGTGTGTCAGATCATGCTCATGACCTTCTTGTTGAGCTCTTTCACAAAACAGGAAAAAGAGCAGGTCTATATCAAAGGTATCTTTCTGCAGCAATCTGTCTTAAAAAGCGCAGCGCGTCGTAACATGAGATACGCCACTTCAGGAACATTAGTAGAAAAATTGAAGAAAATCTACTGGAAAAGTGGCTTTGTTTTGGAGTCTTTCTATCTAGCGAGCTATTCTTTGTAGTCTGCAAGGACGTCGGTGGGACACTAAAGATTTTCTTGCCTTTTTATTTTCGGGATACCTCAGACATAGGAAGATTTTGAGGACTGTTTGGAGGTCTGTAAGGTCAGTGTTTGAAAGCCTTACTAATTTGTCCTCATTTCCTTCCTGTAACTTGCCTTATTAAAATCACTTCAGGAATTTTTATCAGGAAAAAAAAAAGTGCTACAGGAAACCAGACTCCTGGTCAGAATCTTGGCGAGTTCTTACGCTGGCGGATATACTGATAAATAATCAGAAAGTTGTATGAGCTGAGCATGTCCTAGAATTACTTAAATGGATAATTTTGTCAAGAATTTTAGTGCAATGTCTGCTTCTTGAACAAATGACAGATAACTTGGAGAGCATGATTGATCAGTTTATACTCTGTATTGGGATGCTGGGCTTGATGAAAGTCATGTTAACTCTCTGAAAGGTTCTACTTTTTCTGTTTGGCCTCATAAAAGTCTAGTTAGACTAAATTAATTCAAAAGGTCTCTATTACAGAGAATTTTCCTGGGTTTTTAGCTTGATGAGTGATGTCTTTTTGACTTTTGTCTTATGGCTGATATCAGAGAATATTGAAAAATGAATTCCATACATCTCCATAGTGACTATACTCAAAAAGGGATTCAAGACAACACTATCCCATGTTGACAGACAAAGCTTGGACTACACATCGAGGACCATATCAAAACATAGTTACTTAAAAAAAATTTCCCCAAGTTCTTTAAAACCTATAGTACATCAAAAAAATAACATATTTATTCAAATAATTTGGCATCATCTGTGTATGTGAGAAAGCCAGTAAGCAAACCTGTAAAAAGGTGATTTTCTTTTGGGTATATTTGTGCTTGAACAGTGAGGAATGTGGGAAGAGCAGCCCTCCTCTTCCCCCAATTTTTTTTCAGCATCATATGATTAGATTGACTTAGCAATCATGTAATACTTCATTCTTAGCCTTAACCTTTTTCTGTTGTCTGAGTGAAAATAAAGTCTCTCATGTTTGTTGTGGGCTAAAGGTGTGTGTGTGTTTGTAGGTGGGTATGTGGTCAGTTACTGAGGATAAGCTGACAAAAGGTAACTTGTAAACATGATTGTGAATTTGAACTCTTAGTCATCAAATTCAGATTGAGATATCTTACCAGCAGGTAATCAGCAGCATCTTGTAAGATTCTTCAAACCTTTTCCACACCAGAAAGTCCTTGTCTTCCATATTGATAAGCAGGAAATAATAAGAGTTTTAATAGTGATTTGCAGTCCATTTCACTTGATGAAAGAGTATCATGGTTTTGGGGTCTTTGAAGGCTTTAAATGATTAGATCTTTTTGTTGAGTATTTCCTACATTGATGAAGATTTGATGAGGAATTACTGTATGAAATTCTCAAAGTTGTGTAGAAGATCATGTTAGATTATGACGAGTATGTTCTGGGCTTAATGGTGTGACGTTTTTGGTCCAGTTCTTGGTTTTGTTGTTGCGTTTTGTGGTTTTTGTTTGTTTGTTTGTTTTTCTTTTTAAATTTATAGCAGAAAAGGCAATCATTTTGTCGGCAGAACAAGTGTTCTGGAGTCTCCAGTGAGCTACCTGTAACCATATTTTCTAGAAGTATAGAGCTGGCATGAATGTTTGATAAAATCTGTATTCAGTATGATCATAAATGTACCCCAGTAAAGCATTTGTTAGTTGATGTGTACCCACTGTCTGTACTGGCTCTTCTCCCAGCGTTTGTGCATGCATCCACATGGGTATGTGACTTGAATGGGGTGTTTGGATTCTTCTTAACAGATTATGATACCACTTAAAACTCAGGAAAATTTTGCTGCTTGCCACCTCTCTTGGTAGTATCTTGTGGTATACCAAGATTTGCTTCAACATTATTCTGAACAGTAGGGGTGAGGGGTAACAAGATAATAAAAGAAGGACTCGGAGTTGTAAATCTGAAGACATAGGTATTTGGACGTCATATCTAGATTATGTGAGAATTTACTGAAGTTTTTTAATTTATCTCCTTCAGTGAGAGTTTTCTAGGTCAGTGGTTCCTTAACCAGGGAGTAAGGCCATGGTAAATCGACTACAGATGGAACGTAAAACCATGCTGAATTATATTAAGTTAAAAAATAATATATTAGAATGATTCATATTTTGTTAAAATTTTTTTGGAGCTGACAGTGATCTGTGTTCTGAGAAATGTTAAGATTGTAGTTCTGGAGTGAATGATGTGTGGAAAATATGGCATCTTTATTTATCCATGTATTAATCTACTACGTTGAAGGAACAAAGAAGGGGAAAAAACATTTGTACGTTTTTTTGGTTCATCTGCTTTGGAGACCTTCCCATAGGTTCGAGTGCCTTGTGATGTTATATGCATTGAAGATAACCTCATGAGTATGATATGAGAGTTACATTAGTTTCCTCCTTCAAAGATGGTTTACAAGACAGAGGATTTAAGCTAGGGCCGCAAATGGACTCATTATTGTAACCCATACCTCATTGGTGCCTGGATGCTGGAGGGGAATATGACATGGCTGTTTGACTGCAGTCTAAATTGGATCATGAGACACTGTCTGTGTCCACTTTCTCACTTGGTTAAGCCTAGTTGCAAGTTCTCTTCATTGGCAATTTTGCTTTGTCTTTGCACGTTGGGCCAGCTGAAGAAGCTAAGCACAAACCCTTCATGATGTAAGTAAAGGTAGAGCCTTTATTGCCAATTTAGCTACCTAAACTATTTCATCTTGAGGTGGAGGAGTGCCAGGAAGGTGAGCGTCATCTCTGTGACTTGCTCTTTTCTTATAAGTAGTAGCCCTGAGTTTGGTCAGCTTGTGAAGGCATATGCTTGGTAGGAAGTTGTGTGGCATAAACTGAACTAGCAACATTTTTCTGGCACAAAAAAGCCTGTGTTAGCCTTTTTGTTCTATCTTTAGGTTTTTCTTACTATTTGCTGAGACAGTTCAGTTTACTAACCTTTCAGGAAATAAACGTGACACAGAGACCTGAACAGTTCTTCATTGGATTGCTGAGTTGATTTGTTTTACCATATAATTAGTGTGAGTGCTGAAGCTTTCCAAGACAGGGGGCACAACTCTGTACCTTAGAGTTGGGAAAGATGGAGAAGGGTTGCTGCCCTTCCTGGTAGTTTAGTCTGTTAGTCTCCTTAGATGGAGAGAATCCAAACTCACATTGTTCGATTACAGTGACAATACTTAGATCACCTGGCTTTTCAGATATTCGTGTCCACTATCCTTGAGTCCTATGTAATCTGTACTGTTTTTCAAAAAAGAACTAAGGAATTATGGGACGGAGGGAAAAGGAAAGATGACTCTCCAATCAAGTGATTAGGGTTCTTACCTTAAGGTAATATGAAAAAGAAACTTTCTGGGATTTAATCAGTGTTTATGCATTTTACAGGAAATGGCTCCTGGATAACATTTTATTTTCTTAGTGTAAGGATATTATGTGAATTATGGAAATGTAGCATAATCACCACATTAGGAATGATATGCAAATAAAGTGGAGAGAGCATAGAAGAGTTTAGATGGAACATAGAATACTTTTTATCAGTGCTGTTATATTCTAGTCACTCTTTTGTTAAGGGACTTTTAACATTAACTGGTGAACTTTTTATAGTGAAATTAAGTTAAATTTCTGAAGGATGTAATATGATAAATTGTGTGTCTTTTATGTTGAAATACAAATACTTCATGGTATTTTTTTGAAATCTTTTTGATTGTGTGTAGTGAAGTGCATTTCCTAAGAAATAGGTACTTTTGTGCTTGTGCTAGAGGTGTCTTGAATTTTGAAAACTGTGTATTTCCTTAGATTCTCTAAATTGGGATCTCGTAAAATAAAAACGTCCCATGTGTGATTGCTGCAGTAATCCAGAAAAGAATTATTTTTGCTTTAGGATTCAGGATTTCTCTTCTACTGTTACGTTGGTCAACCTGAGCCTGAATTAGGATGTAAAGCATATTGTGAAAATCTCTATATATACTTAGGCTGGCACATTGAGAGCAGATGAATGATAAGGATGCTGGGTTTTACTGTGGTGAAAAGTCTTTTTTGTTCATTTTGCTCTCCAACATCAGAGAAGTTTGTAGTTGGCGTGCTTGATTAAATTTATTACTTCAAATTTATTTATGTAGACTATTATGACAGACACAAACTATATATAGAAAAGTCTGTAAACATTTCACTTGTATTCTTGAAGTAGAGGTGGGGTCTATTACTATCAATATCAACCCACATGTTGGCTGTGGCCTGCAAGGTGCTCTGTGGCAGTTTAGCAAAAACCATTGGAAATACTGTAGCTAGGTTGCTCTTCACTTCTGTTGTATTTTATTGTTAGCCTGTACAGCAATCCATATGACGGATAGTTAAAGTTTGTGAGCCCTCTGCTTTTGTCATTCTGTGGGCAAACTGGTCTGTTTAGACAGTGAGCTTCTTTGGCCAGGATTACCATTTGTGTCACACAATGGCTGACACAATGAGACGAATTCCCTGTTTATTACCCCAACACAGTCCTAGAGTGTGGCTTCCTCCCTTGCAGTATCAGTATTTGGACTCTTGGCCCTGATGTAGGAACTGTCAGTTTCAAAGGTCCAGAACATCAAAGACTGCACAAAAATGCAAATAAAGTTCTCTGTGATCAAGTAGTATTATGCAGAATATAAATGCATTAGCTGTATGCATGCACTGAAAAGAACAATTAGGTTCTTATTTACTGTGTAGATTTTTAAGCTGAAAGTCAGACTGGGGCTCTGGAGCTGTGCAATGTCAGCAGAAAACTGATCAAAAAAGGTGAATATTTTACATCATGCTAAATTGCAGAACTGACTCAGCGAGACTGAGGCAGGTGCCAGACGTGGTGCAAGCGAATGGGCCTGCACTGAGTGTTTAAGGGCAAGGAGGAGCGTGGGTGGGAACACAGCAGGCAAATTGAAGTCAGCTTAGGCTTTTGGGGAACTGGAGCCCAAGGAGTCCTACTTTAATTCACCATCAATTTTGAACGCATCTGGTTAGCATGAAGCCTGAACTGCACCACTGTCAATTTTCAAAGCTACTGTACTTCATATGAACTGATGTTTGAAAGCACGTTGAACAAGATTTTTAAACATGGTGTTTCTGTACTGACATGTCTGGCAAAAGCTGCAGATTGTTGTGTTTTTTTGTTTTTTTTTTTTTTTTTTTTTTTTGTTTCCAAGTTAAAAAGAGCTGGAAGAGCAATTGTGGCATATGTAGTTTTGGAAATATGGGGTTCCTCCTCTTTTCCTTTATGCAGCTTTTAACTTCTTTTTCCCAGCTGTGAACTTACGGTCCCAATTACTTTGTCAGTATCCTAAAACCCTACAAGTAATCCTATAATTCCCTTCAAGCACCTTTTAACATTGATAGATCTGATTAAAAGGCAAATCTGAGTTCTGTAAGTCAACTTAAGTTGTGGTTATGTCCCCATTTAGTATACTTGCATGGCTATTCCATATTCCATTTTAGTATTATGCTCGGGATATGTAGAAAAAGAAGAATAATGTACTTTGAGTTGTGCAAATAGAGAAAAAGGATATCCTTCCACTTTGAAGAGTGTGTTTGGAGTTAACTTTTAGGAGTAGCCATTTGTGAGCCAAAACTGCTTTGGTTGCTGCTGTCAACGTGCTAAATCAGTCTCTTTCCGTTGCCTTTCTGGAGAGGCAGCGTGTACCCTATTTCTGAAGTACTGAGCTTGACTATTTTCATATAAATGTGTAGCGTGTGAACTTGTGCATAAAAATAATCACCTAATGATAAGACAGGTGTTTTGTCTGTTTCCCTGAGAGAAATTTAAAAAAAAAGGAGAAAGCTTAGAGCTGAGGCCATCCTCTGTGGCAGGTTTTTAAAATGACTGTGCTCTAGATACAGTCATTTTAATATTTTTTTCCTAGTGACTGATGCATTTAGCATCAGAATGATGTTGTGGCTGGAGTCTTGTTGGAAAGATTTATTATTTGGCTAACTCGTTGATTGATTTAGGAGGGCTAGAGAATTTTTTTTTTTTTTAGAGAAGTCTTAAGGAGGTTTACAGTTCTGCAGGGTTTCTATGAGGATAGCAGTATTTATTTGTAACTGAAGAAGTGACTTCATTTTCCTGTTCCTTTAGGTGCAGCAGCTCAGAAGCATCTCTGAATAAGTGTCCCCAGAAAAACCTATCGAAGTAGGTGATTCTGATTGATGCATTAAGGAGAATTCTGATGTTTGAAAACGAAAATAGTTTCATTTAGTTTCTTTGGATACAAGGTGGAGGTAGGTAGGCTTCACGTTTTCAGCCTAACCAGAAGCTCAGGCAGTTAAATCTGGCTTACCATGTTAAAGTGGAAGCGGTATCAGCAGTAATTCTCCGTTATTGCATTTTGTGTCAGAAATATACCTGTTTTGGCAGAAGATATATGGGGATTGTTGGAGTGAATCACAGAATCACCAGGTTGGAAAGGACCCACTGGATCATCGAGTCCAACCATTCCTAACGCTCCCTAAACCATGTCCCTCAGCACTTCATCCACCCGTTCTTTAAACACCTCCAGGGAAGGCGACTCGACCACCTCCCTGGGCAGCCTGTTCCAGTGCCCAATGACTCTTTCTGTGAAGAATTTTTTTCTGATATCCAACCTGAACCTCCCCTGGCGGAGCTTCAGGCCATTCCCTCTTGTCCTGTCCCCTGTCACTTGGGAGAAGAGGCCAGCTCCCTCCTCTCCACAACCTCCTTTTAGGTAGTTGTAGAGAGTAATAAGGTCTCCCCTCAGCCTCCTCTTCTCCAGGCTAAACAACCCCAGCTCTCTCAGCCGCTCCTCGTAAGACTTGTTCTCCAGCCCCTTCACCAGCTTCGTTGCTCTTCTCTGGACACGCTCCAGAGCCTCAACATCCTTCTTGTGGTGAGGGGTCCAGAACTGAACACAGTATTCAAGGTGTGGTCTCACCAGTGCCGAGTACAGAGGGAGAATAACCTCCCTGGACTTACTGGTCATGCCGTTTCTGATACAAGCCAAGATGCCATTGGCCTTCTTGGCCACCTGGGCACACTGCTGGCTCATGAAGTCTAGTTTAAGAGTAGGCACATGGTTAACATAAGATCAGAGACTACCTTGTTGTGTGTATGCCTATCCAGTCTCAATCTTCTGAAGAATGAAAGATAAATGTAGGTTGTGGCATTGCAATTATCAGGGAGAGCTGTCATATGGGAATCAATTAAACAGCAGTTAGTCTATGTTGTGTTCGAAAAGGTGAAGTATTTAAAAAGGCACACAAACCAGTGTATGGTGGGAATGAGCCACTTGCCCAAAGCCATAAATAAGCACCATCTATTTACAGAGCCAGCCAGTAACTCACAGTTATGCATGCTTGGAAGCATTCAAGATTAAAGGTACTACTGTATCAGGACAACAAGCCTCTAGATTGTTACAAATTTGCTTGAAATATGTAACTTCAGATTGTCTTGGAAAGCAATGTTGGAACTATGTAGTGCCAAAGTTGAAATGGAGTAGTCTCATTTAGGCATCATGGTAGCAGTTTTACGAAACATTTCCCGGGAACCTGTATAAGTATATGAAGTGGTTTTGTAACAGTGCTTTTTGTGGTCTGAGTGAGATTTTTGGTTTTGATCAATTGTGTTACAGTCACGTATACTGAAAAGTAATAACCTATGAGTTTATTAATTTCTGGTTCCAGTTACATGAATATTGCAGTGTGATATGGCATTTATCATGCTTCAGGGCAGAATTGAAAGGGGAAAAGAAAAAGCAGACATTTAAAAGGAGGAAACAGTAACCTTGTAACACCTGAATTTAAAAAAGGTAGGTCACTTAGAAAGTTGAAGTCTTTTGCATGTGTCATAACGTTTTGTTTAAAATCCTGGTAGCTGTGAAAATACTGTACCATTGAGATGCTCGTTTTATTTTCTTCAATTTCTTGGAATTCTTTTCCTTTTTCCCCTTTTTAATGACTGTTTTAGCAAACCTTTGGATAGAAACTGTTATCTTTGCCTGCTGAAAAATAAGATTTTATGTTTTAATCAGTATAAAGGCATAGCAATTAAAATAATCTGTACTTTCAAGGAAGAGCAACCTCCCATATGTACATGTAGTTTGTGTGTGTTTATACGAGTGTGTAATGTGTGTCTGAGCTCTTGCCATTTCTAAGAGGTAAAAGCATTTCAGTAGGCATTGCTTGTCTGAAGAGCACTAAAAGTGTTGTCCGAACTAGTCCATTATAAATATAAGAAGTTGAAGTAGCTGCATCTGAGTGCCCTCTCTTGCCAGGTCTCTTAGAAGTGGAGAGTGTTTTTTTCAAATAAAAGGGCACAACAAAGAATGGGAGTAGTGGTTAGTGACCACTAAGTTGAAAGAACAGTAAGCTGTAGTAATACCAAGATTGTAGTGAAAACCTGTAAATTGAGTGGTGTTTGGCCACTTTCTGTGCAAATTCTAGGCATCCTTTAGTTCTCTGTTTGCTTGCTTGCTTTATGGCTGAAAAAAAAAATGAGAGAGAAGTAGGAAGGTTATACTCTCTTGAGACTTTTTAGATCTAAGGTTCTAAACTGATGAATTCAAATATATCGTAGCATGTTTTGCTTTGCATTTTTAAAGTTCTTTCTCCAACCACAAGGAACAGAAACAGGTTTTGTAAATGAAATGATCAATCTTTTTGAGGACATCTGTATAAAAATCTCAGCTCTGAAAAGCATTTCATAAATGTGAGAGCAAATTACTCTGGATAAACTAGTTTACTAGTCTGTTTGAAATACGGCTTTATTTGCATCCTGTAATTAATGTTTAATGTGACTAAAATGGCTCTATTTCTTAAAAATATAGTTGCTTATCAGGTGTCACCTTTTAAGGAAGTCACAGAGAGGTTGCATGTGTTAACATGAAAAAGAATCAGATCGTTACGTACATCTGTGTTTGTGAGATGATGTAGAAATAATTGAAAAATATCTGGATTTCGTGACGTTTCCTGGAATTCTGTTGTCTTCATGTTTATGTGAATTTGAGGTGGAATTATTTTCAAGGGTTATCTAAAAAGGACTCCTTAGTAATTGCATTTATGCTCAGTGAGGCCTTTAAAAGTACAGAAGGAACTGCGTGGCTGTAAGAGTTCAGTGCCATCCAACAGTTGTAGATGTTTTAGCTGATATTCCAGGTGATGGGCAACTCTTGCTGTAGCATCTCTTTGCTTCTTTTGGATGGGGATTGGGAGGAATGTAAATAACAGTGGCCTGACTTCGCTGTTCCAAACCAGTTAAAATGTAACCACATCTGTTTTGTTTGACACTATTAAGTGTGTGGGGGACAAGACACCCACTACTCCCTCTAATTTGTGATTCTTTATATGGTCAGTATGCTGAAAAAATATTTTAATTTTGTGCTTCTAAAATTAATATTTTTAGTCAATTAATAGGAAAAGAAGCATACAGAAATTATCTAAAAAATCTGAAACATTTGAACTTTTTTCTATTAGCGTAAGCATGGGTTGTTTTCCTCTCTATTTCCCCTGACCCCCCCCAAATTGTATCCGTTCAGTTCTTCATAAAACCATAAGCTTTATTCATGTGAACAAATAAATATTTAGAAAACAAATCCCAAGTTGTCTGGCTGTATGGGTCAAGTGTAAGTTTTTCACTGTTCCTTCACGTACAAGGAAAGCAGTGAATTTTTTAGAAGTTTTGCATTTTTTCTCATAAAAAGGATAGTTTTAAAAAACCTGTGTGTTATAAATGAGGTATTTCAGAGATCCAGATTGCACTCTGAAGTCTTACTGAATTAATGTTGGTGTGACAGCATTGTAGGTCTTCCTGTGATAAAATTAGGTGCATTTCAGTGTTTAGTATTTTGATGCTAATACTGGCCTAAGAAGACCCTTTTTGTCCCAGCTGTTTGTTCCTGCTGCCAGGCTGCTCTGCATCTGTAGTGGACTAGATTAGAGGACTGATACATGATAAAAAAAAACAGTGTTCCTGCTCCCCATTTTTCCACCTGGTTCGCTTCCTCAGTGCAGTTTGAGTGACCCTGTAATAGTAGCATTGTCTCAGCCAGGCAGGTAGTGGTGGAAAGGATACAGGCTGCTTAAGCAGTGCTGATGCTGAAAAGAAATTCTTGCTCCACTGCAGCTGGAGTTCTGCCTTTGCAAGATTTGAATTTGGGTGAGAAACTTCAATGATGTCAGTAAAGCTGCTTTTACATGCTTTCACACTTAAAGGATGGGTTCTTGCCTCACACGTTGTAAATTTAGAAGAGTGAAACTAGTCATTCACAGTGTATTCTTCCTAGAGGAAGTGGAACACTGAAAATAATTTTACAGTATACAAGAAAAATGATGGTAGAGTGTTTTATTTTAGATGCAGTTATTTGATAAGCATTGTGCAAATGTTGATGTAGAAACTAGCATAGTCTTCTAGTTCAACAGTGTGCTTTTAAAACTCATTGGGAGTACAAAGTGTATTACAGACTCTCAGGGTGAATTGAAGTATAAACACAGTTCTGATTATTGCCTTTTCACCCTGACATGGCAACCAGTCATGTACAAAAATGCCCATTTCCCAAAATTTTAAAATTCCCTTTCTTAAGCATGGGGTGAACTGAGATGTGAAGTTGACTGTGCTCCTAGTTCTGTGAAATATGCAAACTAAACTGATTATTGGTATTATTGAATTCTGACTTTTAAAAAGTAAAGATAGTCTTGATGTAGTTGCTGTCTGTTTCAGTGAAAAGTCAGCTAATAGTTTTTCCATTGTACCTAAGAAGTAAAGCCTGGAGACGGGGATCTATGGCTTCTTTGGGAACGTGCTAAATGTGATGCTGAGAATGAATTACGTGTATTCATGTCTGCTGTGCTCAGTATATTGGCTATTGGATACAGAAACATGCAGGTGACCAAAAAAGTGGAGGGATATATTGGATTTTCATGCTAACACCATATCTACTTTCAATTTTATGCATATGATTTTGTGGGTGGACCTAAGATGTTGTGCTGAATTCTGTTTTGTATGTTGGCTGTATGAAGTAGTCTGATTTTTCTTTTTTTTTCTGTTTAATTCTCCTGAATTATTAGCATAGCGTAGCATAGCATAGCATCTGTTGTCCTAATATGCACATATGTTTTGTTTTCAGGTGTATGTTAATTTATATGTGTGTTTAATCTAAACACTTTTGATTTTTACCAGACACTAGGAAAAAACTGATTTTTTTAAAATTTCTTAGTTGTATCTCTCTGGAAGCTAGTCCTGGAAGTGGACAATTGCTAGCACCCTGTGAGATTGATTTTAAATTCCAGCACATTGGTTGTACTTCACATTTTATTATGTAGTATTTTAATTAATACACAAAATCTAGAGTACATGGTGAGTCTTTTGCCCTGTGTGTCTTATGTCAAGTAATGTCATTGGTTGTCTGTGCACAGTTCCAGGAGTAGTCTGTTGAGATGCAGAATAACAACAGCTTAAGAAATTACTATTGTATAGATTTATGTATGTCTAGATCCATTATATTCTAGTATGTTTAGAATCTCAGTGTAATGGTGTATTGCTCAGGATAATTTTCCTAGTCCACAAATAAATATTGTTACTTCCAAGCAAGTATTTATATTTTATGTTGCTAGCAACAGGCCTGCTTGCATTTGCTGAAGGTCAGTGACCTAAATTATGTTCGTCTCTGAAAGCGATGTGTGTAGTCATGAGATATGCAGAGATTTCTCTGGTACTTCATGAGTGTGACTTTAGAAATTAGAAAATAACTTTATCATAGAGGAAAAACTTTTCAGAACTTTGTTGTGATTAGTTAGCAGAATATTTCATTTTTTTACAAAAGGTGCCATATTGAATCTCATAATGTACTGATACTGAATAAGGAAAATAAATGTGTGCTATATGTTTTAATTAGTAAAATGTGAAAAGTAAAACCTTCCCTAGCAGACTTGTCTTCCAATTCAAACTCTTGGGTGTGCTAGTGTTGATATTCTGAAAACTCTTATTTAAATACATCATGGAAAGAATTTTTCATATGTGCTTAAAATTAAAGCAAAATTGTAGTGAAAACGTGGCCTTTCTTTAAAGGTGTTTATGGTAGTTGCCTTCAACACTTTTCAAACTTGCATTGGATAGAATTGCATAGACTATGAAAGATTCTGTAATAAAAACCTGTTATATGAAGTAAATTATAGATATGCAGCATGACTTATGTACATTCAAAAGCGTATGAAATTTTAACAGTTTTTAAAAAATAGTGTTTCTGCTCTGCTGCTTCTCAGTTCAGCTGAATTGGCTTCCTATTGTGCTAATATATACTAAAATTGTCCCTGTTTGCAAAAACTCGGTCATATTAATATCCATCATACTCCAGAAATGGGGGAGCACGATGAAGCTTCTTCAGAAAGATGTTAGTAATGGGTTTTGCACTTTAGCTTTTAGGGTTTTATATATATGATTGCTGGGAAACCAACTTGGATTCACAGTGAATCTATTGAGTTTTGAAGGAATGAGTGGATGCTCTTTAAAGAATCCAGTGGAATAAAACACTAGTTCTTAAAGAGGCTAGCACGCAAATTAGGTTTATGGTAGAAGGAGAAGTCAGAAATGTGAAAGCTTTGTTTTTCACAGTCGCCATCTTTATAATGTGGTGGAGTTAAACCTGGGTTAAAATGTGCTTATTTAACCAAACATTTTGTAGTAAAGCTGAACTCTACACTTGAAATTATTCATGAATGTGGAGTGGCTTTGGAAGGGTAATCCCATTATTGGTATTTTGAGGAGATCAGAGGAGCATTGTGTGGGTAGGAAGGATGAAGAGCAACAGTAATTAAAATAGGAAATAAAAGCATGAAGTAAAGTTTTAGCCTTGTAGCTCCCTACACAGTTGATTTCTAAGAGCTGCATTCTTTGTTTAAATGAAAGACTTCAGCTTTTATTCTTTTGTTTGCTATACCACTTCTAATTATTTGCTTTTCAGCACCTTTCTTGTTGTCTCTTCCTTCCCCAACTCCTTTATTTCAATTCATTTCTGTTCTATACCAGTAAGTAGATCAAACTGGGTTCTTGAAGCCCAGTAAATGTTATTACTATGGGGATTCTTCTAATAATGATCTTGCAGACTGTGCAATGAGTGGGATTTGTTCTTGCCTCCTCTTATCGTCAATTTATTATCTAAACCAGGAAGCCCTTGTACAGGCTGTGTAAAAGGCCCTTTTGGTTTTAAGAACTTGGCAATGCAGAGGCACAACAGAAGACAGTCAGTTATTGAGTTTAATGTGTTTCCCCTGCAGCTATTGTATGCAATTTGGCTGTATCTATTAGAAAAAAAAAAATAAAATGTTACAGGTTTACGTTGTGTGCCTGTGGTGCTGTTGCCAGCACAGGAACTCATTGTCTTTCTTCTCCACTTTTTAGAAATTAATTTTTATGTTGTGGTGCCCCTCTTCGAATACAGTGCTGCAATAGACACCTGCATTTCTAATCCAGATCTTAATTCCACGGAAGTGATAATTGTTGGAGAGTTGTAAGGAGACTGAAGAAACACATTCGTTTGTGATGGATGTGTTTTGCTGTTTAGCTATGAAGGAGATGGATGTATTGATTCCCTGTTGATAAAATGTTAATGACTTTATATCAGCAACTCTTTCTTATTGCTGGTAGCTCTTGTGTTGTCTTCTAAATTATAAAATAATTCAGGTTTGTGTGTGATACCTTTCACAGTTTGGTTTCTCCTTTCTTAGACCTTTGTGAATTCTGTGCAAGATAAATACTTTTTCAGAGTTAGTATTGTAAGTGATCTTAAAGTACTCTAGATTAATTTCCAATCAGTGAAAGCATAGCTGCACACATATGTTTGAAATTGCTTTGCTGCTTTTACAAAATGAATTGTGCGATTTCAAGTTCTGTAGCTATAATTTTGTAGTCTCTGTGTGTATTGGGTAGTTGTTTTTTATCAACTGATTTCTTCCTCTTATGGTTTGGAATAGAATTGATTGTGGTTGCCCACGACATGCTGTCTGTTGCTAGCATTGTGGTCAGTTTGATACAACAAGAGGATGTTGTAAAACGCCAGAGATGTGCTAATGTGATGCTTTTGGAGCTTCCCATGCCCATTGTATAAATGTCAGAAGACAGTGTATGAACACTCTACAATCCATTTTGGCTGAAAATCAGCTAGCTTTGCTCAAATGATGTTTGTTGATAGTTTGAACTAAGCTAGCTCGGTATTGAAACTGGCCTTGTACTGGTGTAAATGAGAGGTGATGCCTGCAAAGTGGTAAATACAAAAAAGTGATGCCTTCAGTCACAGAATCACAGAATCACAAGGTTGGAAAGGACCCATTGGATCATCGAGTCCAACCATTCCTAACACTCCCTAAACCATGTCCCTAAGCACTTCAGTCCTAAGCACTTCAGTCCTTGCAGCCAGCACTGGAAAAGGCTTTTTATAATCTTAGACTCCATAGATAAAGCAATTTTAAAAAGTGTCTTGGCCAGAGAGAGCTTTCAGAAAACAGGACTATAGCTCTGTAGCTTTTTAAGTTACTTATGTAGACTGGACATATCTGGTGCTCCAGGACTTCTACTGTTTGTTTAAATCCAGAGACTATTTAGTGTGAAGAGGGAAGAGTTCGTTCTTCCTTCCTTTCTTCTTGTTCTTGAATACAAGTGACTGCCTCTGCTGAGTTTAAGGGGACAGCTTAGTGCAAGACACTGTGCCTGTCTATTTGATGTATACACTTAGAATACATATCAGACTGAATCTTTTATCCATATCGAAGTGATATAGGCATGCGAGTGCCTAGTTTGTAGGATTTTGTGTAGCCTTAGGCAGTAATCATGAGCCTTGCCAAGTTCATGGCTACCGTGGATGTGGCAGTGACATCCTAGGTCTTCGTGGAACTTCAGTAGTGAAAAACTAAGGCTGTTCACTCGTGATATTGCATGACCAGTTTTGTTGGCTGCTTCCCTCTTTTGATGGCATGACAACAAGAAGTCATCTGCTGATAAAATAACAGTGGAACCACTGCAACATATACACCTACATGTATCCCATAAGTAATTCTTTCTCTTCCTACCACTCCTTTTATGTGTATGTCTGTGTATGTGTCTCACTGCTGTCAGAAGGAAGAAGCCAGCATGGTGGCAGAAGAGCTGTCCGGGCTTAGGATCTGTGCAGTGCTTAAGCAGCCGTTGTTGATGAAGGAATAGAGTGAACTGCAATGTTTCTGCTCAGATTGCAGTATCTAAGTCCTTTTTAGGCTAGACACTTTTTTTTTTGATTTCTATATATCAGGAGATGTTTAGTAATAATCTGGACTCAACAATTTGAGCTGTTGGGTAATTTGCAGAGGTTCTCTAAAATTCTCAGTAATTTGTAAATGGTTTTGATATAATTCATAGATTGTAGTGTACCAATGATATTTCATTGAAAAACATGTGAAAACCAGTGATTGAAAAATATTTTGACTGGGGATTGGATAGTTGTTCGGTGTTATGTTTTGGGTTGGGTGAGATTTTTTGTTTGGTTTAGGCTGGGTTTTGGTTTTTTTCTCATTATTGCACTGTTGTTTTCTTTTTTAACTTTTGTTAGAGACCTCTTCCTAGAAATTCATGTCACTGTATCTCAAGTTATGAGATCAAGTTATGATTTTATTTTCCTGAGCATATTTTCATTTGGTGTTACTCTTGCTCTGCCATGGCGAAATTCTCTTCATTTGTATCCCTTCCGCAGACAAATTTCATATTTTAGTCGCATCATTGCTTTTCCCTTGTATCCCCACCTACAAAGATCTAAGCCTAGAAGCCCTCTCAACTTCAAATGGAGGTTTAATGTTTTCTTTCAGGTATATTATTAGTGTATATTTACATTTCTTTTTTTCTTCATTTTGCAGTGTTGTTTGCTGCTGGACTCCCCCTGCCCCCACACCCCCGCAGGATGATATGAGACTTGAAAGAAGACGATGCATACAGGTGATCTTATTTTCAAGGGCTGTTAAAAGGGATAATCTTTGTTCTTGATCTACTTTTTGTTTCTATTGCATTGTCTGTACCCCACAAATTATTTCATTCCAGCCTTAACAGGATATTTAAGAATTTGGAAATCTTCCTTTGCCCTTTGAAGCTTCTACAGGAAGAAAATAGTTTAATTGAATGCAAATATTGTTTCCAAAGTTTTATGCAAAAAAAGGGTTTGCTTCTAAAGATGTTAATGAAGTGTACCGCTTTTAGTCATTTTGTTTGTTATAGCCCCTCTTTAATGCACCCCAGTTGCAGGTGGATGTATGTCACCTGCTTAGTGACACAGTACTTCAATAATTCATTAACTTTCTGTTAAAGAAATGTTATGAATCCATCTGAAAGACAGCGTAGCCTGTTAATAGCTAAGAGTTCATTATGCCTTGTCACATGCTTATGTCAAATTACTGTAAGATTTCTCAAGAACTGAGGGCAGGATCTTTGAACATCTTTTAAGTCACTAGCCATTCTTAAAATTGATCATTAGGAAATTCTTCGATTTTTTGCTAATCAAAATACTCTAAATGCCAAGTATGTTTGCAGATTAAATGGCTTATCTTTAGTGATACTGTTTTGCTGGAAATACGTTTAATATTATTAGCAGTAGAATAAAATCTAGGTTGTACAGGAGGATTGGTGTAGTTTCTTGTACCCACATGCCCTTATTTAAGCAATGAACAGTTCTGTGTCTCACATTTTGAGGCCTGTAATAGTGAAGTACGTGTGAAACAGATCTTTCATTTGCTTGTTCAGCTCTAAACGCCATGAATCCTTGGTGCTGGGAAAAAAGCTAGATCGATTTATGTATGCGTGCAGATCATCTCCTGATGGACAGTTTTCAGTTGCATCAGCTGTTCATGCATAAACAGCTTTACAGGGTATATTTACATGGAGTATGTTGGATTAAGGCCAAGATGCTGTAAGTGGATATTTCGTTCTGTGAAAACTAAGCATTCGTTCATTTAATTTGAACATTTGTAAGTTGTGTGTTCATAGTTCAAGTACAACTGAGTCTAAAGAATTCCAAAATCAGGTGGAGCAAAGAAGGGGAGAAAAATAAAATCTTCCAAAGGGATGTTTAGTTTGTTTTAAATATATATATAGAGAGAAATAGTGTCTCTATCTCTCTCAAAATGCAAAGTCTTAAAATTACATCTTTCGATGTCCTGACAAATTTGTGAAGCTCTGTCTAATAAGCAGTCACTGCAGTTGATTGCACTGTAGGTCATTTATGTGTTGTGGTATAGGTTAAAATATAGCTTAACTTAAATGTTGAGAAGGTGGTTTGAAAGCATTAAAAGTATTCATCCCACAACTGAAAGGAAAGATACTGTTTGGGAGAATCAAGTTTCATATTAATCGGATGTAAAATTTAAGCACTTTCAGTTTTGGTCAGGATTTCTTAGGAAGGGACACTGTAGAATTAGGAGGTTAAAGAATAGAAACATATACAGTGTTTTGAATTTTAAGTAGTAGTTCTGTCTTCTAAAGCCCAAATTCTTTATTTAGAAGTCCCATGATAAATACAAAGTGAAAAACAGTGGTATCTTGAAAAAAACTTGCAGGCTTTTCACGTATCATATAAGTTGGGAAGTTGGACAAATAAGGTTTATTTGCAGCTTTCTATTATTGGCTATTAGGAGAGCCAATATTAGTATGCCGAGCTTCTGAAAATAAGCATGATTTGCATACCTTAAAATGAAAAAAAAAAAAGTACTGTCGTTATTTTCTAGTGGAGTAACAGCAAGACTTGTGTGATGACTCTGCTGCTATCTTTCGCAAGTTGAAAGTAGCTGGTGAGAACTCAGGCCAGAAATGGAAAGGTTTTGTGGTTATTGAGGATGGTGCTTCTGCATTTTCGACAAGGCTTGGCTTCTGAGGGTAACTGGTGTGGCTGACTGATCAGAGATGCCTGGTAATGTCTAAGCTACCTTTGGGTGAAAGCTTCCATGGGGTAAATAAATTCTTTGTTATAATGGGGATCACTTCATTTCACTGGAAACTGTCCTTCTCTAAAACCCTAAAATTAACCACAGCATAACTGAGGGAAGCCATCCTCTTGAGGAAGAGAATGCTTTCACTTTTTCTACCTTGGACTACTTGAATTTTAGATCAGTGCTTAAGCTGAAAACATGGAAATGTATTGAAGTCCGCTGCTTAAAGTGAAAATATGAGGAAATGGTGATATGTAATCTCATTTTCCCACTTGACTGCCCAGGAAAAAAAATTTGCAGCATGTCTGAATTCTCTTTTTGCCCTATTATTAGCACCTATGATGTGTAGGACACATACAGAGAAGGGCTCTTTGGGATACTGTTTAGGACTGAAAGGTTTTCAATAATTGCTTTTTGTCTATCTTGTTAACTTGTAGATTTCGTAGGATCTATAATGCTTTTCTGTGAAACATTGCAAAAAGCAAAGCTTTTTCAACTAGTTAATGCCTTAGAGTGTGGTTTGTGATTTAAAAAAAAAAAAAGATCAGAATGTGAATTTTTCTTTTTTAATTTTTTGAAAAGTCAGTCTCTCCAGGACATTTTATGAAAGAAAGGAATCATAAATGCCAATGCTGTTACTACTATTATGGCTGTAATTATTATGCTGATAATCATGTCAGCAAGTGTTTACTTCTTATGTTGTAGTAGTATCAAATTTGGGATTGCACTATGTACTTATGAGCAAGGATTTGTCTTGTGCTTCAAAGTTCGTGTTTCCAAAGTGATTGCTACATCATGTCCTGCACCTGCTCAGCAGGGTATGACTGTGTAGTTGGTTGTTATTTTTTTCCTCCTCTTACCTTATAAAAAACAGATTGGTTTTATAACAAAGAACTTTCTGGTTTGGGCTTAGATTTTTTTAAGTTAGTTGCAGCCTAGGAATATATAAGTACAAGTAATTGGTTGTCTGATCTTGAAGCTTTTGAAGCGCTTAAGGCTTCTTGCCTTTCCTTATAACCTTTGTAAGGAAAGGACTCTTATCTCAGTTGAGAGCATAAGAGACCAGTATAGATCTACTCAACCAAAAGTACAAGTTCCAGAAAGATCCCAAGTTCTTGAAGGATACATTTCTTAACACCATATGCTGATCTTCTCAGAGGAGATTAACTGGTAGCAAATACTGCTGAAGTATTGTTCTTGGAAGCAGAAGGGAGGGAAAAAGAGGTTGTATGTCCTGAACTGCTTTTTGATGATGATGATGCACTTTATATTAAAACACAACAGATACTTCTTCCTGATTTAGATCTCCCACTAGACCATTGAACAACATTGTGTGGGACATGGCTGCATACTAAGGGCAGCATGGAAACAGAGTAACTATTATCAGTTACACCTTAAATAGACATATGTAGTATACAAATACTGTAGTATCTTTGTCTGGTTCTGATGCCTATGTAGACTGATCCAGAGGTTTGATCATGTACAATCATTAAAATGAAGTGCAGTGTTGTTATTTTATCGTTAATTGTGTGGTAGAATTTATTAACACATGCACATTTTCATGGGTAGATTAGAATGTAGAAAACAAATCAAAATAATATATCAAATTATTTTCTTCATCATGAAAATACATTAACTGCACCAGAGATTTTGAGAACTAAGCAAGTGATATAAAATGTGAAGATGGTAAATTCAAGTTTGATGAAACATTGGAAGTCATCATATTGCTCTTAACTTCAAGAAATATTGTTAGTGTTTGGAAAAGCAAAAAAACCCATTCCAGTGCTACACAATAAGTATAGTGCAAGAACAATGAAGTAGTAAATGCTTGCATAGGTAGTGGGCTTCCCCCCTTACCCCCAGCTGTATTGCTTATTAAAATATAACAAATGTGGAGTGGAGACTTCTGGGAATTTCTTGGATTAGGTTGAGTTTATAGTCTTGCAAGTGTTCAGGTGTTAATTTTACGTAAGAGTAGAATGAAAATTTAGAATTGGGCCACGTCTCTCATGTCTCATATTCCTTACATTTTAGCAACTGATTTTGTTGACCCTGTGTTTTATATGTGTAAGCAATAAAAACAAAACAAAACCAACCTAAAAGCAAAGCAAAAAACCCACCACTGCTACTCTGTAGTCAGAAGAAACTGTGTCCAGTATTGCTGCTCTGTATTTTGAAGTTCTTCAGTATTACATTATATCACATCTGCTGATATGCCTTCAAACTAGTTTGTTGAGAACTACTTTACTTCTAGAAATGTATTGAGGCATCACCTTTTTATCACTTACCTGTATATTGTGGAAATAATGACTATACTGTCTATGGTTCCACTTAAGTCATTGCATATATTGAGTGTCTTTTGTGAGATACATGTTGTTGGCATAAAACCAATGGTATACCAAATGGTATCAGCTGGTTCCAGTTTTGTTTCTGGTTGGCGACTTTGATTCCAGTTAGTCCGATTCTGTCCATCAGTAACTTGTTCATGTGTTTGACTGTATCATTACAGGCAGTTTTTGTTGGATATTCAGGTCTTGGCTGAGCAGATAAACAGAAGTTTAACATAAACAGAAGATACCAAGAAAATAACGTAAGAAACAGGATTGCTCATTAGTAGTCGAAGTTTAAAACCTAGATAGCTATTGGGCACTTCGCATGAATAAGAATGCTTTTAGGGTTAACCACTATTTTTCATAGATAACTCTCTTTGCAGGAATTGTTTGTGAAGTCTTCCTGCCTGCTAGTTTTTTGTCACCAGTTGTGAGAAAGCAGTCAGGAACAAATTGAACACAATTGCTTACTGAAGGGCAACAGTTATCATATTGAAAGTGGAAGTTCTGCTTTTCAGAGATGGAGTCATTGACCTCAATGAATGATAACCTTGAAGTCAAGAGACTAGATTAATGCTCTACTTTCTGTATTTGAGATCAAAAATATGAAAACCTGGACAGCTAAAGTTAGATTCGTGCATCCATATTTAAAAAGAAGTTGCCTATTTAAAAGAAAAGGGATTTTTTTTCCCCTCCTCCAAAAATTCTTGGTACCTGTGATATTGGAGGTTTAAGTTTTCAGCCTCAGTCCTTATCTAAGATGACACAAATGACAAAAAACCCTGTTCCAGGGTTTTGTTTGGCATGGAAGTATAGAACTTATTTATTCAGGAATAAAGTGAAGCATCTGCACCAGAAAATCTTGAGTGGCCTGTGTTTTTATTTAATTAGCTTCCTCTTAAGAGAGAGAGGTATAAATTCCTGTAGAAAGCCCTGTTAGTAGTTGTCTGACTGTCAAGTTTCATTCATGTTTTGCAGCAAAAGTAATGGAAATACTCTTTCTTAGGCTGTTCATAAGAGTGTTCTATGGAGCTTAGGTAGGTATTGGGTGGCAGTAATCAACAGCAGTTTGTTCCTTCCAGAGTGCGGAGGAGGAAACACAGGGTTCCAGCTACTGTAGCCAGATCTCCTATTTCTGTGTTGATGGAGTTGCGATGTCAGCTCAGGGGACCATCAGGAGATGGAAGAGTCACAGGAGATTTACAGTTTCAAAGCCATTACATTGATGCCTAATCCTTAAATAAAAGTATCTTAAGGATATATGTCTATGGTTTTAATATTTCAGAAAAGTAATTTCTGTTTTGTGTCCTGATTTGTGTGGTTCTCCTAAAAACTTTGAGTTAACTTTCAACAAAGTATTAAGTGACAAGGACATTTCTTTTTAATGAACAGTAGACCTTCTTTTTAATGAACAGCATTTCTGCTGTGAGGCTGAAATTTATTTCTATTACCTGTTTCTAAGCAAAGACTCACTTAGGCTTGAGAAAAATTTCATTTTGAACAAAAAAATCAAATTCAGATCAAGACTTATAATCTTAACTATTATGAAAAATATTATACATCTCTAGAATTATTGGTCAGTCCACTGAGAATGGCCGAGGTCTACAATGAACATAACACTACAAAGATAGAGTCTTATAGCCCTTAAAGTCATCAAATGAGCAGCTGTAATAAAAAGCCCCTGTGGTGTCAGTGTTTGCAGTCTGTGAATGAAAAGTAAAGGTTCTCTTGGGTAATGCAGTAATAGGATGGCTAGACTGCGTTTAGAGCTGCTTATATAGTCTTGGCGTTGTGCTATATCATGTTAACTTGCTAGCCCAGGTGTTTGCTGGCATTCGTGTTCTGTCTTATGCATCATTGTGTAGCAGACAGTTTTTTTCTTTTTGTCCTATTTTGTCTGCTTTTAGTAGCAAACTGTGTTCACAGAGTGATGATACTGTTTGCCTGGATTGGGAGATATTTTGAGTGAAGTTAGGAGTTGGGGGTGGGCTTTGAAGGGAGTCTTGGCCCTGTCCTTCTTCGGAGAGGCCATTCTTTATGTCTGAAGGAAGCTTCTTCCCTTGAACTCAGCAATGACCAATGCTAGTTTGAAGCTTGCTCCTCACAGCTTTCTAAGAATCACATCTGAAGTCTTGCATTCCCAAAGTACAGTCTAGGGTGAAAATCGTTCATTGCACACAGCAACAGCTTTATTTGCATTTGCTATCTGTGGAGACAGAATAACTTAATTCATTAGTTTTGACCAGCCCTAGCACTAAACAAGCTTAATATTGGCTTAACTTAAACATATGCACCACTTCAGTTCCTTAGCATATCCTATGTAGAATAAGCAGAGGAGTAAATGTTGGTAGGAGGCATCCTATCTTATAAATCATGCAGTTAGATGTAAATCCCCTCCATCCCTAACCAGTTATATACTTTTGGGATTAGGTTTTTAGATATGGAGAATGAGACCATAGGATGGGTGGCTCAACAGCCAGTCCGGAGTACTTCATAGATCTTGGTAGGAATTCTGTTGATACTACTTCATCAGGCAGGTAGGATGCAAGAACTATGCAAATGTTCATAAATCTTGCTGAAATTGGACATTCTGACTTCTTAAAAACTGTTATTTCTCTGTTTCTGGTCAGACTACTGTTTCCTATTCAGTTCAATGCATCCCTTGATATATGGTTTTTAATATGTTTATATTAAAAGCTATTTCAGACAGTGGTGGCCAAGCGTTCTCCTAGCTTGATGCCTGACTAGTATGACAAGCCCGTATATTACCAGCTTGTCAAAGCAACATAAAATACACTAAGACTTGATGATGGAGTTTTTTGCCTGGTTATATGTAGGGGAGTAAGTGTTCCTCTGATTGCATTTTACAATAGTTTCCGTGTCTTAGTATGCAGTCAACTGTCCATGCTTTTTAGCTTGGATATGTCCATAAGATAACTTAAAGACATACTTGTCAGCCATTTTATGTTGCTAGATGCAATTCAGGCATGGTCTAAGTGGATCTAGTTAAACCTTCTGTAGTAGGAACGTAATTAAACTTGGACAATATCGTAGAACTGAGAATGTTTCAGTTTTCAGATTTTCATCTTGATGCTGTTCTCAAAAATAAGTTTCTGTTGATAAGTTGTTATGAACAATGATTAGATTAGAGAGAAAGAAACAACTTGTTTTCCTGAGCAGTGGTGAGACACCAAATTTGCAGTTTTGACCTTTCAGTTATCCTGGCAATAATGGGTAATACACAGCACAACATGTATTGACCAACCAAAGTGATATTCTGAAGGTTTATTTCTGAGACCCAGCACTTCATTGATATTTGGATCTAACTCCTGTTGACATTCTGCTAGGTTAAATACCTAAATATCTTTTGAAGATCTAGATTTTCGTACATTGCAGATAGAGACAGCTGTTGAATATATTTCCTATAAAGGTGAAACAGGTGGCAGGTGTTTTATTGCAGAGATAGAAGAGAGGTTTGTTCTTCATTTAGTCCTCCCCCATAAAAATCTGTTGGTGCCTGTGTTTTCCTAACAAAGCGATTCGTTAAGTTCTGCCTGTACTAGTTAATTCTAGTTGTTCTAACAGGTTCCTTTTTCTGTGTATTCCTGAATTCTATTTCATTATCTTATTGAATCCACTTTATGTATGGACAGAAAATCCAATCTAAACTTTGGTATGCCACCCAACGCTTACTTTGTCTCACAGTGTCTTCACTAACATCACAGAGAATTTTCGTATTTGTGCATCTTGCGTTTTAGGGGTCAGTACCTTGGAGTGCACTTGCCACTTGTTTACACTACCTCTGAAATGTAATGTAGAAGGATAGATAGATAGATAGATAGATAGATAGATAGATAGATAGATAGATAGATAGATAGGCACTGCCAGGAAATGTAGTAGAAGGGTTGTGTTTGCAAAGGAGGGTGAAGTTAATGTCATTCTTGCCTAGTTTGTGGACACAAGTGATGTTTTACCTGGTTATGTAGGCAGTAAGAAATTTGAGTAGAGAAGAAGCGTTTGTGATACAGTGATTATAATCCACAGTTCCTCAGGGTTTTCTCACTGTTCCACAGGAATAAATAACCGTTTCTGGCAAAAATACATGAAGATCCCTGTACAGGCAGCAGCAGTAGTCAAAGCCAAAGAAGTAGGATGAATGCAACCATATTTTGATGGATTCTTTTTTAAAGGCTAGCTTATATGTAGTAGGATTTTGATCCATCTTGATGGTCCTTCAGGGCCACTGGATATGTCTCAGTGGCTTGAACTGAGACTGCAAACTTTTAAAATATTAGTAATATATATATATAATTTCACCTGTTGTATTAATGAATTCTGACTAACTTCTCTTGGAAGTAGTTGATTACGGCCTTCTCTGTGAGTCAGGTTGAATATAAAATTGGTAAGTGCTATCTTCATGTAGATATGGAGCATTGTCTTATATGTATTAGATAAGCTTATTTAAAAATTCTTTTTTTTAAAAAAAGAAATAAATAAATACATTTACTGAGTTTTGTACCTTCCACTAATATGGAGGCTTTGTGCTAGCTTGGAATAAAAGGGTGAGTTTGTTCTTTGACATATTTCACTTATTAAAGTTCATCAAATTATCTGTTAAAAGAAATGGTTGTGCTATACATTCATTTACAAACTTTGTTTTAGGTGGCATTCTGTATTTTTATGTTAAGGTGATGCTTTAAGTGTTAACTCCTTGAAGGCTGAAAAAAGCAGTAATCTATGGCTATTATTGGATGGGGCTTTGAGCAGCTTCATCTATTGGGAGGTGACCCTGCCCATGGCAGAAGAGTGGGAACTGGATGATCTTTAAGGTCCCTTCCACTCCAATCCATTCTATGATTAATTGATTCACTCTTTTGTTAATGTTAAGTTTACATTTCTAAAACTTTCTGCTGTAAAATTAAGTAATTGTTTTACAGTGCTGAGTAATTAATTTACCCAAGTAAAATGATGTATCCGTAGCATATAGGTTAGGTATATTTCTGGTGCTTAGTCTCAGAAGATGATGTACAAAAGCTAGTGTTTCTTTTAAGCTGTATGGTCAGATCTGTGAAGTTTTCTTCAAAATTCTGATTTCCAAAATTGGCCTGTGGAGATGTTGAAAACTTTGATTCTAACATTAAGATGATTCTGATAAATAAATAACTGAAAAAAATATAAGGTAGACCTGTGTGCTTCAATTTAGACTAGTTTGTGAAGATCTTTGCATGTATATGTTTTGTACTTAATGATTACCAATATAAACTAATTGTTCCTATTCTCTGATTAGAGCACTAGCTTCTTTTAAACCAAGCCCCTTGCAAAGAAACAGATTGACTAGGCCAGAATCTTAAAGCAAGCAATGCAGTTTTTATATGATAGCTTTCGATACGTCTTCCTTCCTCTTTCTTTGCACCTTAGTATCTTACAAAAAATAAAAGCATTCACAATTGAACCTTTTCTGATGTGCCTCTTTCACTATTTGGAAGACAGGCAGAAGACACTATTTGTAGAGTATGCTAAAAGAGAGCCGCAAGAGCAGAAGAGATTTAAGAATAAAATTTCACAGACTAAAACACCCACATCTCTGTTAGTAAATTGAGTGTTCGCAGCCACTGAAGCTAATCACATGGAACAGCACACATCTGTGCTAGTTAACTGTCCTAGCCTGTAAAACTGGGTGGCTGCCTGAAAGCTGCCTATTGGGAAGGATTCCTGGAACATGCTGACTGCCACACATTCCCAGGAGTTACTGGGGAAGAGTGCTAGTTGGAATGGATGCTGTGAATGCTCCAACATTTTACAAACAAGCTGGATCATAGTTCTGTGTTTAGGAACCTTCCTCAGCCCAGATGAAACTGTTAGTAAAGATATACACAGCTGCTAGTTCCATGTTTACTGAACTATTAAGTCTGCTGTTGTCTACCAGTCCTCAAAGAAGGACTGGTAGAGTCCTTTTTCCTTTAGACTTACTGGTGTCTTGGAAGAAGATTGCTTTTTTTCTTGTCAAAACAAAGAAAATGCTGGGTTTTTTTACTTTTCATAATGTATACATAATACATAAATACATAAAAATATATATATATAAAAATATATGTCTTTTCTTTCCTGACCTGGAGCTGCAGGAATATGCCTTTGCTTCACTCTCGCTTACAAAGCTTGAAAGTATTTTGTGTTGGATCCTGTAGGATTTCTTCAAAAGTTTTCTTTATCTTCCATCTTCTGACAAACTGTATCTGTACCTGTAACGTTGTTCTTGTCCTCTGGCTTAGGCTGTTCATGGACTTCAGGGGTCTCTTGATTTCTCTTCTGAAGAAGAGATTTTCCTTGGAAAAGGGCTGTTTCACACCCAAATCCATTGGTCAATTTTCAAGTGAGGATTCTGCAACTTCAGTTTAGAATGCTATTCAGCTTTGTATTCCTACAAAGATACTGATAGCAAAAGGCCCCAGGCAGCAACTGTTTGAATCTTGAGAAAGGCAAAAAGTAGTTGTGGTTATTGTTAGTTTGGTGTTTTCTTCCATGTCTGGAGGCATGTGGAGCTCCAGGGGAAGACAAGAAGTGAAACTTCTTTTTTTTTTTCTTGGGAGAAATCCAGGCTCTATAGGCTGCCATCCAAATGCAAAAATTCTGACACGCTCTGTTCAGAAAAAGTGCCACCAAAACGTAGCTAGCTGAATACTCCACTTTTTCAATAGAAGGCAGTTTCCTTAAATAGAATTTGGGAGCTAACTTCGTCTACAGCAATGATTTGGGTTAAAAACACTGCCAGTTTTGTAGTGACGTCGTTTTACTTGAAGTCTTTTACTCTGGCTACAGGTATTCAACTCAGCTGCATGTAAACACTCTATATTAAGGCAGCTCAGGAATAATTTGTGTCCTGTAACTCCGCGATCTGTAGCCTGTATAATATGAATGAAAAATCTGCTTCACCATTTTTTTGAGGAAGGGAGGGAGAGGGTTGGTAGACAAGAGAATGGAATTGTCACCTTTACACAAATACACTTTCTCGGTACTTAATACAATATTTTATTATTCCACTTCATATCACACTTTTTCCCAAAGATCTGAGTTTATTAGCAGTATCTTTTTGCCACCAAAAAGCCACGTTATCCTCAATAACAGATTAGCAGTAGCTTCTTCTTTCCAAGAAGCTGCAGTAAACCATTAGGAAGATGGTTAATCTCCCTCTTATCTAAGCCTTTTGATCAATTTAGAGAAAAGTGAATTGGTGTCTTATGAGCAAGTCCATGTAGCAGGCTACTTAAAGTGATTTGGTGTCCTTTCAAGATAAGCTTCACTGTTATCTAATGAATCAGCTGAATTTTATCGAAGACCAGGTAATTAGACAGATATTGCACGTTTTGGATTAATGGGACCTCTGACAGAGGTTCATCTTTTCTTTCTGTCTTCCCTTATTCAAATAAAGGAACTAACTGCAGGAGCTGATCAGTTTTTGAAAATAAGAAATGCCTTAGAAAGTTCTTAAAAGCATCTGTGTAAGATGCTTCGTGGAGAAGCACCAATGTGCTCGTTTTTTGAAGAGTCAGGCATCCCCCTTTGGAAGAAGGGACAGGCATCTTGGGTAGACTACAGGGAGGAAGTGAGATCGTGCAGGGAAAAAATCAGGAGGGCTAAGGCATAACTAGAACTCAAACTGGCTAAGTCTATGAAAGATAATAAAAAAATCTTTCTACAAATACATTAACAAGAAAAGGAGGACTAGGGAGAATATTCAGTCCCTATTGGATGCAGAAGGAACAACAGTGACAAGGGATGAAGACAAGGCTGAGGTACTTAATGCCTTCTTTGCCTCAGTCTTTAATAGCAAGAGAATTTGTTCCCCATGTGTACAAACCCAGGAGTTAGAGGAACAGAATGTGGCTCCGGTGATCCAAAAGGAGGCGGTTAGAGACTTGCTTGCCCAGCTAAACACCCACAAGTCTACGGGGCTGGATGGGATCCACCCAAGAGTATTAAAGGAGCTGGCAGATGTCCTTTCCAAACCCCTTTCCATCATCTTCCAGTGGTCATGGCTGACTGGGGAAGTTCCACTGGACTGGAGGCTGGCTGAAGTTCCCCAGTCATCCAGGAGTGCTGGAAAATGATGGAAAGGGGTTTGGCAAGCACGTCCGCCAGCTCCCTCAATACCCATCTTCAAGAAGGGTCGGAGGGAGAACCCAGGAAACTACAGGCCTGTCAGTCTGACCTCAGTGCCAGGGAAAGTCATGGAACAGGTGATCTTGAGTGCTATCATAAAGCACATGCAAGAGAACCGGGCGATCAGGCCCAGTCAGCATGGGTTCAAGAAAGGCAGGTCTTGCCAAACTAACCTAATTGCCGTCTATGACAAAGTGACTTGCCTGCTGGATAAGGGAAAGGCTGTGGATGTAGTCGTCTTGGACTTTAGTAAAGCCTTTGACAAAGTTTCTCACAGCATCCTGCTTCAGAAACTGTCAGCCTCTGGCCTGGACAGGTGCACACTCTCCTGGGTTGAAAACTGGTTGGATGTCCGGGCCCAGAGAGTGGTGGTAAATGGAGTTAACTCCAGCTGGAGGCCAGTTACAGATGGGGTTCCCCAGGGCTCGGTACTGGGTCCAGCCCTGTTCAGTGTGTTTATTAATGACCTGGATGAAGGCATTGAGTGCACCCTCAGCAAGTTTGCGGATGACACTAAGATGGGCAGAAGCGTGGATCTGATGGAGGGTAGGGAGGCTCTGCAAAGGGATTTGAACAGGCTGGACTGCTGGGCTGAGACCAATGGCATGAGGTTTAACAAGGCCAAATGCTGGGTCCTGCACTTGGGGCATAACAACCCTACGCAGTGCTACAGACTAGGAGAAGTCTGGCTAGAAAGCTGCCTAGAGGAGAAGGACCTGGGGGTGTTGGTTGACAGCCGACTGGACATGAGCCAGCAGTGTGCCCAGCTGGCCAAGAAGGCCAATGGCATCTTGGCTTGTATCAGAAATGGCGTGACCAGTAAGTCCAGGGAGGTTATTCTCCCTCTGTACTCGGCACTGGCCGTACCTTGTGTATTGTGTTCGGTTCTGGGCCCCTCACCACAAGAAGGATGTTGAGGCTCTGGAGCATGTCCAGAGAAGAGCAACAAAGCTGGTGAGGGGGCTGGAGAACAAGTCTTGTGAGGAGTGGCTGAGAGAGCTGGGGTTGTTTAGCCTGGAGAAGAGGAGGCTGAGGGGGAGACCTTATTGCTCTCTACAAGTACCTGAAAGGAGGTTGTGGAGAGGAGGGAGCTGGCCTTTTCTCCCAAGCGTCAGGGGACAGGACAAGGGGGAATGGCCTCAAGCTCCACCAGGGGAGGTTTAGGCTTGACATCAGGAAAAAGTTTTTAACAGAAAGAGTCATTGGGCACTGGAATAGGCTGCCCAGGGAGGTGGTCTAGTCACCGTCCCTGGAGGTGTGTGAGGGATGGGTGGACGAGGTACTGAGGGGCATGGTTTAGGGAGTGTTAGGAATGATTGGACTCAATGACCCAGTGGGTCCCTTCCAACCTAGTGATTCTGTGATTCTATGATTCTTTTTAATCCAGCTCATTCTCACTGGGGTCCTCAGTAGAGTCACAGGGGAAAGGACAAGTTTGTTAACTTCTGAGTATGACTCTATGCCTAACATGGTTTTGGCCTTCAATAATTAAATCTTGTCTGTCTGGTTCCTCATCTGAGTGGACTGAATGACTGTATCTAATCTACTTGATTACAGAAAGGAGTTGTATCCATGAAAACACTAACTGTTGATCTTTATTCAGGTTACATTCCTTGATTCTGAGCCTTACTCGAGACTGATCATTCCTTCAGAATTCAGGAAAAAAGTAGTAGGCATGCACACGCATGCCTGTGTTTCTTCCACGTAAATTGCCCCTTTTGCTGATGTATATGGAGAAGATAGTTTGGCTGAATTATTCCCAATGGATGAGCTGAACTCGGATATCCACCATTTTGGACATATGTAAACTGAAAAAGGATGGAAAATCTTTCAGTGTTTCTCATAAAGCTTTTTCTCATTTGTTAGAACAGAGCAGAGCAAAATGGTATACGAAGCAGCACCATTAGGAAATATTAGCTTCTTTTATCAGAGCTGTCAAGAACTAGCTGAATTTTGCTGGGGAAACTCAAGCTAACATATAAAATGAGAGGGGGTGGGAAGGCGTCTGTCTTTCCTTCATTTTGGAATTTAGTGTCGTTTTTAGAATAGCTCTCCAAACTGTATAGATCATATACATAGATAGCTTTTAAAAATATTTGGTAGTAGTAAATAGATTAACTCTTGGCAGAATGTTCATTTCCACTAAATGGAAATAGAAACAGATTTGGACATACATGAATAAATTTGTATTCTTATTTAAGAGCTTTTGAAAAGCTTTGTTTGCACAGCTATGTGTCTGTGATAACCAGCTTTGCATTATCTCAGCTGGAATTTTGGTCAGTGTTGAGAACTTCAAAATACTGTTCCATATGCAGATACTTGTTTTATGGTTTCTTTATAAAATATGATAGCTGTATTATCCTTGATAAAGAAAGGCAGTAGAATGTCCAGTGAGAGATAAAAGTGCAGAGCAAAAAGTCAGTGTAACTATTTCTTTTCATTCAGGGGACTTTATTTGGTCTATGATTTTTGTTTTTGCTGATAGCCTGGGGGTTTAGAGGGTTTAGGGTGTTTTGTATTGTGTTTTGTTGTTGTTGTTCTCCTATATATTCATTCAAAGTTTATATTCTTACATGGCACATAGCCATGTACATAGACTAGCCATAATCACTCCCTTTGTTATTTCTTTAGCATGTCAAGGTTAGATAGTTGAGTGTTTTTTTAATTTGTCATCACTATGCCACTGTGTAGTGATAGGACAAGGGGGAATGGCTTTGAATTGGAGGCGGGAAGATTTAGACATTAGGAAGAATTTCCTCATGATGAGAGTGATGAGGCACTGGCACAGGTTGCCCAGAGAACTCGTGGCTGCCCCCTCCCTGGAGGTGTTCAAGGCCAGGTTGGATGGGGCCTTGGGCAGCCTGATCTATTGGGAGGTGTCCCTGCCCATGGAGGGAGGATTGGAGCTAGATGATCTTTAGGGTCCCTTCCAACCCAACCATTCTATGATTCTATACTGAAATTTTTTTGATCCTGCATTTCTGTAAATAAAAGAATTGTAGCTTCCCATGGCAGAGTTCTTCGCTACTCTCTCTTCAAATAGGATTTTGGAAATTTTGAAGAGAAAACATGAAGAAAAATGCTTCAGCATAGACCAAACAAGGCTGTAGGAACCTGTTGGGTCACATTCTTGTGTAGAAGGGTTCTCCCCATGACAGAAAGCTACGCTGCTTCCCTTTGGATGATGAGAACAATCTTGCTCAGTCTTCTGTTTATTGGAGCTTTTAAACCCTGGGTAAAACAGGAGCACCAGCAAATTTCAAGATTATTGAGGTAACTTTTTTCATCTGGATGATCAAGGAGACAGACAAATGTCTTGAATCCCGTGCCTTCTGAGAAGGGGTGGTTGGCTCCGGATCCTTAGTCTGCAGTTTGCCTGGGTGCAGACCTCGATTTGCTTTATGGTCAGAGGACTAATCTCCTTTTCTCCTGTGAGGCATCTCCCACGTTTTTCAGGCCTGCTGAGAATTCAGGAGTTGTTCACTGTCATGCCATACCCATGAGTACGGTAGAGACAGACCATTTAGAAAAGTTGCAAGAAAGAGAGCATATGTGAGCAAAACCAGAGTCTTTGCTGTTAAACTCTAGGCCAACTTTGTGAGAGTTTCTGTGTCTTTAGAAAACACAGTGCTAGGACGAAATGTGAATGTGCTTACTGGTTCACTACCGAAGACTTCATTTCCCTTGAAAATCTGACGGTTGAAGTGGAGCTCATTGGAGACCTCATTGCTACTACAGACTTGTTTCTCATGCCCAAAAAAGATGGGTTTGGTTTGGCTTGCTTTCTCTAGTTGATACTGTGAGCATTTCAGAAATCCCTTGATAAGCATGCCTTGGAACATGGATATAGGAGGACAGGTCAGATTAGGTTATTCTCAGTCTTCTCTGCAGTTGTGGAACCCACAAAGAAATAATTACCAGCACACAAAGTGGGTTATCTCTGACTTGAGTCCTTAGGTAGCTCTGCCTTTCCATATGATTGCCATTTTGCAACATAAAGTTTAATTGTTGCTTATGCTTTGAAGCGTTGGTTTATTGGCTATATGTGGCCAATACCATGGTGCACTCAAGAGCGTACCATGCTTCCTTCTTCCAGATAATGTCAAAGGCAATTTTTCCATCTCTGTCCACTGCCTTTTGTTTCTAGAGATGTTAGGAAGTCTCCCCCTACCCTTTTGTGGAGCAGAGGAAGAGAAAAAGAGTGAAGTCCTCTCTGGCCCTTTCTGTTTGTACGTGATGGGGCTCTCTGAAGTTGCTAAGAATCGTAGTATTTCTGCAAACTGCTGTAGAAGTCTTGAAGAGCCCCTCTCAGATTGACATTTTGAATCAGTTTTTTTGCTGTCTTGTACAGCAATGGCAGCAAACAACACCGTATTGCTTTCAGCCCAGATGCTTTGGCAAGTAGCAGCTTCATGTGTTGCCACTGCTTGGCATAAGGACTGATGCTACAAAGCAGTAGCAGGTGGTCTGGAGTTTTTCTGCTCATTCTGAACGAACTCTGTTTTTTTGCAGTGGCTTTGGAGTATGATAAACAGTATTGCTCTTTTTTCTGGTAAGGATTTTAAACTTTTAGATGCACTTGGTAAAAAGTCGTGTTCTGTGGCAATCTGCTGGATGAGGATACTAAGTTACCCAGCTCTCATTTTCTTTTACAAACATCTTATAGGGGACAGATACTATACTGGTTTTATGTTTCCCTCCCGCAAATTCATCACTGTAGTAATAGAAAATCCTTATTACAATAATGTTTGGATTAGAAATTTTCATGCTCTGTGGCCAAGGTGGACTGTGATATCCTGGGTGCATCAAGAAGAGTGAATCAAGCATGTCGAGGGAGGTTACCCTCTCTTCTACTCTGCCCTAGTGAGGCTCGTCTGGAGTATTGTGCCCTGGGACAAGCAGCTTTGGGAGAGAGTCTAGCAGAGGGCCACAAGGATGATCAGGGGACTGGTCCATCTCTTATGAGGAGAGGCTTAGTGAGCTTGGTCTCTTTAATCTGGAGAAGTCTGAGAGGGGACATTATCAATGCTTATAAATATCTAAGGGGCTGGTATTGAGAGGATGGGAGCAGAGTCTTCTCAGTTGTGCTCAGTGACAGGACAAGCACAGTGGGCACAAACTGGAACAAGAAGTTCCACCTGAACATGAGGAAAATCTTTATTGTGAGGGTGCCCAGGAGGGTTGTGGAGTCTCCTTCTCTGGAGGTATTCAAACCCCACCTGGACACGTTCCTGTGCAGCCTGCACTAGGTGAGCCTGCTTTAGCAGGGAGATAGGACTAGGTGGTTTTCAGAGCTCCCTTCCAACCCTGACCATTCTGTGGTTCTGTATTTACATATTTTTTCTTTAAATGAGAATTTAAGTAATGAGAATTTTTGTTGTTTACAAATCAGGCAGAATTATGTTTCATCCTCTTACTTCACTGAGAACACACTTTTAAAATTCACCATAGTTCTGAAACTTTGAAATGCGTTGGTACCTGACCTTTTAAGATAAAGTGATCATGTGTTAATTGTTTCACTTTCCTTGACTTGTAGTGCCTAGACCCTTGGTAACGTGACATGTTAGGAGATAGTGGCTCTTCTGCATTACAGCAGAGTCAGGCCTGGTGTCTGTGAATGTTCATTTTGGGCTTATGAACTGGAATTATATTCTGACCAGACCACTGACACAGTTATGTTTGAAATTCCCTAAGAATTAAAAGCCCACAAGAGTTAGAACTTCGTTAGCATTTATGCTATGAACTAAACTTGTGAGGATCTTCTCACAGAATACTGTTGTTAGCTGAACCTTGAAGTGCTTGTCTTCGTAGTGTTTGGATCCCATTAATATTTTTACATGATCCCCTTTACTCAAAAACATTCAAGTCTCCTTCTTCAGGTGAAATGTTCTTCTCCTTCTGGAACCTCTGTGGAGGAAAGAAAACCCAAACTAAACCCCAAACTGTATTTAACTGTCTTGTCAGATTTTACTTGGTGTAGTTGATCTGTGTTTCAGGGCATTCTGGAAATTCTTCCCAACCCCGTTTCTACGCCCCTTTTGAAGTAACCTGTCTTTTCTGGTGGTGAGACTGTACCTTGTTATCTCTGCCTTACTCCCCATAGGGATGCTGAAGATGCATGTGACTGGCAGCTCTCAGTAGCTTGTTCTGAGAAGTGGCATGTAAAACCAGAGACTGATGGAAAGAGAGACTTAAATGTTACAGTTTAAGCATGGCAGTTGGAACACATTATCTTTGGTTTATACATTTTCCATAATGTCTCTAGAGGAGAGAGGTGGCACCTTTGGGAGGGACTGGGAGGAGCCCAGTCATGGCAAACGTGAACTCCAGTCTCTGCTTACAGATTTTTTTTTCAACCTGGAAATAAGATTTATGGATGTGTGTAGCTGAAGATGACAAAATCTAAAGATTTTAAATTTCACAACTCTGCTACTTGAGTGATGTTTCTCTCATCATAATTGGTGTGGAGCCCCCCAAATTTAATAGTTAGCTATAATTTTTTTAATACATACTGCTTAAATTTGTACTGGAAATGGTAAAGCCTTTGAATTACACTTCAAAAATAATTTTCTTATTACCCTGAAGAAATAGTGATACGGGTTTTTTTGTTTTGTGGGTGGGTTTTATTGTTGTTATGGTTTTGTTCTGTTTTTAATTGTTCTGTTTCTAAATTTATGGTACTTAAGAGAAATGAAAGCAATTTACACTGAGCCCCACTTTGGGGTTGTATTGTTGTTTGGATTAATGAAACTTGGCATCACTGTCTTTCAGTGGTTGCTAGTTGCAAGTACGCATTCAATCATACTTAAGGTTTTTTCTCATTGAAAGCTAGTACTTCAAAATGAGACAAAGCAAAAGAATTATTTAAACTTAAAAGTGCATATACTAAATACAGAGATTATTACCAAGGCAGGAAACTGGTCTTTCAAATCAGTGCTTTGGAATTGTGAAGTTTCACTGTACTAGTAAAAGGTTGGTTTCATTTCTCATTGTAGTTGGGAGTTCTGTGTGGTTGCAGTAGCTGGATATGTAAATGTTACAATATTTTACTGAGGAAATCATCTGAACACAGTTTGTCAAGAAGTAAGGACTGACTTGAGACGGCTGTTGTAAAATGCTGGTGTCAGAATATCAGTTATCACATTGTTAAGAACATAGGAGAAAAATGATTTAGTTACAATTTACAGCTTGTGAATATTTTATAGAAGAAAATAGTTTTGATGCTTCTTGTCTGCTTTGGAGTTAGGAAAAAACCTTTTTGAATGTTACTATTTTTATGAACCATAGTATGGATTAATATAGACAGTATGCCTAAGAGTTTACAAGTATTCTGTTTTTTAAAAACCATATCGGAATACCTGTTTCTAAAACAGCGTTCTGTCTCCAGATGCAACATAACTGCTCTGTTAGTTGCCAAAACTGAGTACATGTGATAAACTTCTGTTGGAGAAAAATTAACTCTTTTAAGGTCATAAATGAAATAAGCGACTGAAGGCATTCCCTGGAATCATTATACCAGCAGATTCTCCATCATTTAGGTGTAATTTATAATTGCGATTTTTTTTTTTTCAGTTTGTCACTAAAAACCCCTTCTGTCTGTGTATCCAAGTCTAGAAAAGACTTCTGTTTGACATTAATTAAGAATTTTTTACTACTGTAGTAATCCCAAGTAAAAGTCTTGTATAGCCAGTTTGAGTAATGAAAACAGACTTGCAGTATCGGTAGGGCTGTGTGTTATCCAAAGTGGATAGTGCAAGTGGAAGGAGGGGACATGGCATAATTCTGAAAATACATGCTTGCCTATGTACCAAGTGATTTCATTTTTGCGTTTGGTTTTATTTTAAAATTTTCAGCACAGTATCAGATGAAATCTACCTTTATGGTCAACACCAGAATACAATTTGGATTGACTAACGGTGGTGAAATAGTTTGAAAATACATGCGATTATTTAACTGTGGTGTAGAGAAAGATTTTTGCATCAGTTCATAACCCTATATTTATTCAAACTACAAAAGTACTTTGAGATCCTCCCCCTCTCTCCTGAAAGCTGTTTTCTTTGGTCAGGTGTTGAATAATTTATATCATGTGAGACTATTGCACATGATGTATTCATCCCTTGTTTAGCTCTTACATTAATGGTTTGGCATGCTAGCTGTACATTGATATGGTAGATGCTTTCAATTTTTTCTGTACCAACTGTTTAAATATATCTTGTGCCTCAGTAACTGCAAATGGGAAATGACTTGAATTATTCTATTTCCCTTGATGGTTTTTACGCAGAGGAAAAGATTCCTTTTTTTAATATATATGTATTTGTACAATAGATTAAAGGAGACCTTTAAAAATGATTCAGATATTTATGCTAAACTTATACTATGTTCAGCTGGGAAAGCCTGTGGAACCTGAAGAGTGAAGTTTTAGATGTTAGGCTAGCTGTTAGCCACAGTTATTGATTAGGTAAAAGATGTTTCGTGTTTTTCACTGCTTGTATGGATCATATGGTTTGCTGTGTTGCTGTGTAGCAGGTAATTTCTATACAGCCTTCAATTAGTTTTGCACTGTCAGTTGAAAATTCTAAGTAATATTATTTATATTCTCTTCAGAGGTGGGGAAAAGAGAAGGCACGGCTCCAATATGGTAAACTCTTACTTAACTGCTGATAAAAGTATTACTTTGAGAGGACAGTTGAGCAGACTAGGAGAAGGATTAGTGCTGCAAAGTACCCACCCAGGCTGGATTGCTTGGAAAATCTTGTAAGCCTATGGTCAGATAACGCTCTGCTGCTGCTGCTCGCTGCTGTGCTGTTACAGCGTTTGCTAGATGAGTGTAAATCCAAAAGCAGTAATTTAGTTTAAAAAGCTAATGTGAGATAAAGAATAGATAGAATTGATTTCTATATGTGTCAGAGGAGTTGGTGCACACGCTAAGATAATTGTATGTATTTTAGGACATAAGGAAATATTTTACTGGTTTTACTATTGATAAAATATACAAAATGAAGTTGTTGTCTAAGTAAGTGACCCAGTAAAACTTTGGTTTCTGTTAGCATCAGGCTGTGGAACTGACATTTCACTGCACTTAAAAAGCATATTCTGTAATTCAGATCAGAAAAGTTTCTGAGTGCCAGAGATGAATAAATACAGAACCTCTCTCTTCTGTAGCAGCGACCCAGGTTAGTGCCTGACAGAAAGTCATAGCCCTCCTTTAGCCGATCAGTGGGCAGAACAGTGTCACGATCCTTTGAGGGTTTGAGACAGAGGCTGCTGCTGCCGCCGTTGCTTTGTATCCTGTACCTGGTGTGTACCTGGGCAGGAGATGTCGGTTGCCAGTGTCGAGCGCCTTCCACAAGCACTCGAGAGCGAGAAACGCACAAGCACCAGTCTCCCAGGTGAGTGAACTGCAGTAGCGTTTTCACATCCCCATCGGGCTGTGGAAAGTGAAGTAAAACATGCACAGGATCACTTGCATCCGCCACAGTGTAGAGGGAAGCTGCGCAGCTGCGTTCTGCTTTTGAAGAGAGAGGCAGTTGCTTCCAGAGTAAGTCTGTCGGGCTTTGCATTTAGAGACTTTGTTTGAAGAGGGATGAGCGATGCTGGTTTTCAAAATTCGCATCTGTGTGTGTGGGCAGGGGACCTCCTGAGGAGAGTTGGAGGTGGTGGTGGTCAGTGGCTGCTGTACTCCCCCATGTATTCACACTGGCATATGCAGAGACACTCAGAGGCAAATAGTCTTTCTGATAAGCTTCATTTTTTAAACCGCTGGGGAAAAAAACCCAAATGGCTTATTTCTTGTAGGATATATCAGTTTGTTTAGTTCAGCTTTTATTGGTGGTGCAGTTTGGTCAGATGAACTGGAACGGATTTACTTAAAATCTGTCGGTGGGGTAAATAAATCTGTCAGTGGGGTAAATCATGAAGGAGTTTCCTTCTTGAGTGTTTCTCCTCTTCCTTAAACGCAACCGAACAGCAGTTCAGTCCCTGTGAAGGAGGGGGTACTGCGTTAGGAGCAGCACACACTCCCTGATGCAGCACAGCAGCCCACAGCGTTTTATAAGGTGATCTGACTAAGCCAGCGAAAGGGAGCTTTCCTGCTCTTCGCTGCTGCGTAAAACCTTCTGAAGAATGTCAGCAGAGAGCTCTCGGGCCAGGGAGCGTTTGAATAGGAGCTGCTCGGGCTATTTTGCCCTCCCGTGGGCCGGCCAGGCCGCGTTCTCGGGACGTCCCGGCGCGGGGCCGCTGCGGGTCCGGGGAGCCCGCGCCTCTGGCGGCGGCCTCGCCCTGCCTGCCCCGGCCCGGCGGACGGAGCGCATTTCGCTTTAAACTTGAAAGCGTTAACAGCGACTCGAAAACGTGACAAAGCTCGATCGCATTTCTTGTTTATAGCTCGTGTCTTCCGATTGGACAATAGGCAGCGGCTCTGCCCTGGCAACAGCGGGCGGCGATTTGCATACCGCGCGCGGATTGGCCGCGCGGCCGGCGCTCTCGCCCAATGGCGCGGCGGGGGCGCCGTGGTAGGCTATGCTAATGCCGCGCTGTTGCTGGGGTCCGCGCCGGCTGCCGGGGAGCCGCGCTGAGAAATGAGCGCTTAATGAGCTGCGGTGGGGCGGAGCGGGGACCGGCAGCCTCGCCCGCCCGGGCTCTGTGTGTGTGTGTTAAAGTGGGGTTAATTAAAGAGCGTCGTCCTGCAGTAGCTTGGAACCGGGAAAGAGCGCTGCGTAGATGGAAGGGGACCGTCCTCGCCCTTTCTCCGCTTAATTTATCTCCTCTGTTTTTTAAAAATTAAGGTGCCTTGTATTGAAGCCGCCAGATTTATGCGGGAGGCATCATGGCTAGGGAACGTTCATAAAGTCAGATTTAATATCAGGACTTCCTAAAATGCAGTAACCTATCTGTTTGTGGTAAGTATCAGTAGCTGGTGCGAATATAGAAAAATCTATTTCTACAACAGACACTTGCTTATTAAAAATGGTGTATTCACGTCTCCATCTCCTCAAAAAAAACCCTAACACCACACTACACCAAAACCCAAACTCCACCTCAGCTGTAACAGTTGAGCCTGGATTTTTTTCTGCCCTAAATAATTCCTGCCTAAGAATACTGAGAAATCTGATCTTAAAATATTTTTGTTGCTTAAATCTGCCTGTTTCTTTTTTGTTCCTTTGCAAGCCTGCTTTTTCTCCTGTTCAATTGTGGATTAGTTTACCTTCTTCAGTCCTCTTCCCCAGTTGCTCCTTCTGTCTTCCTTAGCAGTCTTTCTTTGTGTATCTGCTCACATTCTTGCTGTCCCACTCAGTAAAACTGACTGTAAGGATAATGAATTATTTAACTGAGTAAATCTAGCTGCATAGGTTCAGTGTTCGTTCTTTTTTTTTCCTCGCCCTTCCCCTTAGCATACATATCAGTGTATGCCTGAGGTTTGATACCACCTAGCATTTAGTAGCAATGGGGGAAATCACTTTCACTGGCATATAATTGACCAAGTATAACCCTGGTGTCAGCAGATTTGGAATCCTTTTGAATTCAGTTGGACTTGGAATTTTGGTAAAAGTGGTTTCATTTGACAACTATTTTTTTGTGAGAATTTAAAAAAAAAAAATGTGCACAAAGTTTTTTTTAAGTTTTAGCAGATTTGAATTAATTGGTACTTTAATGCCAAGAGAACAGACAACATTCTCATAATTTAATGCTTATACTTAGGACTAAACAAGTTTTGGTTTTTCAAACTAACCATTGTAGTGCATTAGTTCAGATGACTGATAGTCTGCAGCCATTTACAAGTTGCGCTCATTGTGAACACCAAAGCTTAAAAAAAGCAGACTGTGATTAAATCTGATTTTTACTTTGGAATTTTAACTTTTCTACTGTTTTGTAAACCCTTCAGAAAACTGACAGCAGAGGCAAATCTAATTGCTCTTGAACAAAGCAAATGTTTCCTTTTAATAGGGAAACTTGGTGATTTCTAGTACATTTTGGAAGCTAAAAATGAAAATAAAATATGTCTTGCGTGTACTTGAAGTGGAGTTGGCTTGAAGCCTTCTAAAATGTGAGCCTAGAGATTCCTTTATAGCATGTTTAATGGAATGACTTGCATAAAAACATGTGAATTTAAAGTTCATGTCACTAAATTTCTGGTGTCTGTATTATGAGATTGCCATGACTTATATTTTTCTCCTTTACACTTTTTCAAAAACCTAAATTTGACAGGACTTTCTGTATAAAGTGTTTTCTATTTGTGTTTTTCAGAAGTTGTACTGGGAACTGAAGGACAGTTGTGGGCCTTTTACTTAGGTTAAATATAGTTACATAGATGGAATTAAGTAGTTGTTCTTAAACTTCTGTGTGGAATAGTACTCACACTTTTGTATCCATTTCTATTTTAAGAGCTGTTGTGAACTTTCACTGTGATCATAAAAAACATTGATCTCCATTTTCCCCTGTCTTTATAGTCCCCCTATTTAAGTGGTGGGCTTTTCATTAAATTAGAATAACTTAAAAACCACACGACCTTAGAATAATTGCCTAAAATCATAAAATAAATCTGTAGGGGGGGAGAGAGAAAAGAAGTATGAGAACCCTGGCCTTGGCACATTTTCACCAGCATTGTTTTGCTCTGGAAAACCAGTGTGTTATTCTGAACATTTTAACATTTTTTTTTCTTCAGTTTTAAAGCAAATGTCAGTCCTCTTCTTTAAATATGATTTATTAAATATTCCACAAATAAGTATTGATTGCTCAGCTATTAAGTTTCACTTACTCATTTGGCATAATATAAATACCATCTTGGGCTGAATCATGAACCTAAGTACTTGAATTTGAACAGTGTTTCTCAAGCAACAGGTTTATGATGAGGAGTTGGACAGAGCAGCAGTGTGATAGGAAAACTTTTGAAGAATATTAAATGTTTATTAGAAGAAGGTAAAACCTTCAATAATAAATACATTAGCAGATAAATACGTTATATGTATAAACACGTTAGCTGAGAATATTTTTTCTCTAAATACTAGAATATCCTCTGTTGGGGGATCACATGAAGGCAGTGTGTTAAAGGGAACTTAAAAAAAAGGTAAACCGATCACCCAACAGTTGAATAAACAGAGTTGCTGATGTGAAGCCCCTCATTCATTTCTTCATGTCAGTATCATTGCCTCTTTGAAGGAGGGCAGCCTTAATTTTTCTTACTGTATAGCAGAGGCCATCAGATGAAAACTGAGAGTTCACAACGAAGGCAGGGCGGTCATGCCTCACGCCACCTTTGAACAAGCCATGGAGCCTTTTGCCATGGGTCTTCTGGATGCTAAAAGCTGAAATGCGAAAAGTGGTTCAGAAGGTCCGTGGAAGAAAAGGATGCATGATATCTATGTGTATATGTGTGTGTGTATATGTGCATCACACGATAAATCACAAAGATTCTACTTCGTGCAGTTCTTGGACTGGACACTAGATGAATATCCTAAGCAGCTACTGCTGTATGCTTGCCGTGTTCTCTTCCGAGATGACTGGTGTTGCCCAGTTTCAGAGACCAGACACTGATGTGAATGGATCTTTGATTTGAGACACGAGTATTTCCTATGTTAGTGCCCTGTTGCTTGAAAGAACTGTAGTCCAACATGAATCAAGTACTCTTCCTTGTTTGGTTTTGTTTGCAAGCAGAAATGAATGCCCATTTCAGGCCTCTCTCATTTGGTTTACTTTTCCTGAATTCTTGAAACATAACCTGTAAAGCTGCTCCTCTGTGGACCTCTGTAAAGCAGAGTTACCTACTGGTATGTGTTCCTTGTCTTTGTAAAGTCTTTCAGATTCCGTGTGTACAAAATTAGAAATCCAAAATCGTGGAACCCTTTGGTGTTTAACCTGCATCTCTCTGGTTTTCTGCAGAACAGGATAAAATCCAGTCTCATAAGAGGAAATTGTTATTTGTGAATTACGTGGATACAAAAACAATGACTGCTGTATATGTATGCAGACAGTAATAATTTTATTTAAAGCACAGTCCTGAGGAGTATCAAGGGATATTATGTCAAATACAATGAAAATAAAAAGATGTATTGTATGGCAACCTATTGAATGTGTGCTACTTCCATTCTCTGCCTTAAAATAGAGTATTCATGTAACTAAACAGTATCATAACTTATTTACATAGAGGCACTGAATTAAAACTGTGAAAGTATTCTGGTGTTTCCTAACTTCAGTGCACAGTTACTCATCAATTTTAGTGTTTTTTCAGTCCAGTGTATACCTAGGTAGATGCTTCTGATCTGTGTGAGGACCTGTACATAGGTTCAGTCCTTACTGTTTACTTGTGGGGGTGTAGATTTTTTTTCTTTTAAGGTGTGGTCTTAGGCAGCCTGCTTCTTGGGAACAAAAATGGGAAAAAAGAGTTCTTGTGGAGGTTTTGACTTTGAAAGTTAGTGTACTTGTGTTTCCTGTAGGTTTTAACTGAGAGTTTTGGCAATCTTAGTCTTCATTTATAAAAAAAATGGTTTCACTTCCACAAATTTGTCATAGTTCTAAGATTTTCCAGAGTATAGTCAACGTGGCATTTATATGTTAAGGAAACAGATTTATGTAGTGTTGCTGGTGGATTATATCGTAAGTTGCTCATGAGTTTTAGAAATTTCCTCCTCTTGTTGTGGGAGGATTATAGTGAGCAATGGTGTTTGGTCTTTCTGGTACCAGATTTTTGAAGTGACTAGGGAGAGATACATACCACAATCTGTCCCTGTCACAGGTCTTAGCCACTGTACTTCTACAGTAGAGGGAACTGGTCTCTGCTGAATACAGGCTTTCCTGCACAAGAGCAATAAAGCATGTGCACGCAAGTCCTGTCCAAAGGCCACCTCCTGCTGCAGCTCATCCAAGGAATATGTTATCCAAGAACAGGCATGACACTGTCAGAAATGTTAATGAAACCTAGTATTGGCCTGTGTTTTCTCCATGTTTCTGGCTCTGCCTCTGCTGTATCACCAGACAAGTCGTGTCAAAGGTGCAAACTGTTGGGGAAGATCACCCAGAAGTAGTCCTACGTTGCCTCCTAAGCACTTGGTCTTCTCTGCAGCTCTGTCCATTAAGAGTGAGCACAAGGAGGAGGGTTCTGTGGGCTGGGTGTATTGGCCTAGTGAACAGAACTTGAGAGGATGGTTGTTTATAACTTTAGGGCTTAATTTGCTTAGAGTGAAAATAGTGTTTGGCATTTCTGTACAGGGAAGTTGATTGAATAGTTATTGTAGAATAGCTTCTGAAGTAGCCATTCTTAATAATATAATTCCTCCATAATAATATAGTTCCTCCAGAGGAGGAACTAGTGTGAGTTATTTAGAATGGAGCTGTTTGTTCTAAAATAGCTGCTACAGGTAATTTCCCTTTGTTCCCTGGGTTCTTTCACAGCTTTCCTCATTCCGAAGTAAGCTGAGTGAGGTCCATGTACCTTCACGTTCTCATGCAGTCATTTTAAATGCAGTGCATTAGGACAATAGGCAAAGCAGTGTTTCAGTAGAGCTGTAGTTCACTTAGAGTTCAAGTTGGCATTTGCTTATTGGTTAAAAGATGATTGTTCTAAACTCTAAAATCCCAAATGCTTGATGTTTATTATGCTTAGGCAGAGCTTGAGTAGGTCTGACTTGTCTTAAATGTGGGTTTATTTGAATAAAATTCTCTAGACACAAATGTTTGTCTCTTTTGCTAATTGCTTACTGTTTTAGCATGTGCTAATACAGTGCAGAAGTGGTTGAGTATTAAAGCAGTGCAGAGATCAGTCTTCTTACTTCTCCAGACTTGCTTCTTAGAGGTACACTCGATGTAATAGCTGAGGTATCATAATGCTCATTGATACTGAGAACTCTTCCAAGTATGGATCTTGAAAAACAAGGTTGATGGGAACTCTGCAAAATGATTAACTTCACAGCAAAAGGTGCATATTATGTGAAGGAAGAGAACTGTATAGTTCCTCAACAATTACAGGATTTTCTTTGAGGCAACATTTGGCTGTTTTCACATTCAGTCATTTAAATACAGGAAAAAAAATAACAAGAAGGTAGATGCCATCATTTGTGGTAGCATAGCAAGGATTAGAAATAAGATATTAAGTCTGAACCAGTTGCATGCAGTACTGTGAACGACCTTGCTTGGTCTGTGGTGTAGGCCCACAAGCTCATGAACTCTCGAGTGTGGAAATGATAGTACCCTTTGTGGTGAGTGATAGGGTTCACACTTTTATTCTCTGGTTGTATTTTCTGGCAGGTTCTCATTCAGCCGGGAAGATATGACTGAGATGGAATACCTCTGCGTATTGCTGAATGATCCAAACAGTAGATAGTAGAGAGAGAATAGGGAAAGGGAGGATGAGGCAGGAGGGAGAGGAGGTGAAAGGAAGCTCAAAATATTTAGGGTCAGAGCAGTGATGCTTATAGGGAAAATGTTGAAGAAAGGAAGAAAAGTGCTAGCGATACGAAGAGAAGGAAAGATGAGTTATGCAGAGGAGAAAGTTTCCTACATCAAAATGAGATGACCCCACAGTCCAGGATAAAACCCCAAGGAGTATTGCCACTGATTCCAATTTAGTTCTGCATTATTTCAGCCAGTTAAATGCTACAGTGCCATATTTTACTGGTCTTAATTTATGGATCCAATAAGAAATTCTTTCTCTTCTTTGAGCTGAGCTGAACAAAGAGATGGGATCATGGGGACAGTGACATTATTAGGAAGCAGACAAAGCGTTCTGCAGAAGTAGTGATCGCTGCCTGGAAGCCAGATGGAGAGGACTTGGGTACAGGCTATGAAGTTGTTACAGTTTTAAGGGAAATCAGTTACTTAGGTAGCAGGTTAGTAGTAAGTTTGGAAATATGGAGAATGACTACATCTGAACTTTTAAAAGGACAGAATATTTGTGTGACTTTCACTGCTTTTACCAGCTCCATCTTGCACAACAGTCAATAGACAGTGAAGTATTTTTAGGGCTGTTGCAAAAGTTATGTTATCAAGTAGAGAATTCTATCTCTTGATTGTCATGAAATCAAGATCAGCTGCTGCACTGGAGGGTCCTTTTGTCAGTCTTGAGGGCAAGCTTGTGTAAGACGTGGTGTCAGAAGCATCACAATGGTCCTTTTTTGGGTTTAATTTTTAAGTATGAGGTAAGTAGGTATGAAGAAATATTAAGGAAATGTCACTTCTTTTAATGTTCTAATAACTTTAATGTCTGAGTTCTTCTCCTTTTTTAATCCCTCAATATAAGTATACCTAAATAGAGTACTTCAGTAGAACTGTGACAGAGGGACAAAGAGAGTCACATACCTACCTTGAGAAGCAGAGCGTAGATTTAATGAACTGGGTGACAGAAATGCAGAGAAACTTTTTCATTGCTATGGGGATTTTCAGGTGTGGTCCCGCATGACAGAGCATCTGATCTATCAGTTCCCTGATTCAAAGATAGAAATCCTGTCACTTACTTTGTGCTGACATTTGTGGCACAGAGTCGCAGAACCACTGAGGCTGGAAGGGCCTCTGGAGGTTACCTGGTCCAACCACCTGTGGCTGCCTGGGACTATGCCCAGTTGGCTTTGAAGTATCGCCCAGAACGTCTTATCCACAGCTTCTCGACAGTGCTCAGTCAGTGACTGTGGGAAAGGCTGTAGTGTGCCTTTCAGTGTTATTAGGTAGTTGATCAGTCTTGTCCAAAGAATAGACTTCACAGTGGCCTAGCTGTAGGGAAAACTTCGTTGAAATTTTCCTATTCTTAAATACCAAATTTATATGACCACAAGACACAGGTTTTTTTCTGAACAGTGATCTGATATTATGGTGTATAGAATGTATTCTGAACAGCTTCTCTTCGAAAGAGCTGTTACATTCATGACTGTAGGAGAAAAGGAGAAACACTTTCAAGACTGAAATAAGGGATGCCTTCAATAGCTAGACCTTCTTTATGGCAAGTTCTGATTTAATCTCCTCACAGGCAAATAAATATTGGTTGTAAATGGTAAAGACTTAAACTGTAAATATACATAAACCTATATATTTTTATGCCGTCCCCTGAACTAACACATTAGGTAAGGCCCATTCCCAAGATAATTCTACCCACTCCCAAGCTGTAATCTCTTCCCTTAATGTCCTTCATGCATGGAGATCTTGGCATACTTTCAGTTTTCTGTTACTTTGTTTCCTTTGCAGTGTGCTCCACAACATATAATAATTTGAGTTTAGAGTGGTTGGAAAAGAAGGTCGATGATTGACAGACCGTGTTCCTTGGATATTTCTGTCCTGTTAGAAGTTATAGATATGGCACGGTAGTGAGCTCCTGTGGATTTTAGTAGTGCTGTGGTGGTCAGTAGATCACTTACTTTTTTGGCATGCCTGGAGCTCTCCAGATGAACTTCAGCCAACAGGGGTTTTGTGAACCTCAGTTAATGGATGTACACAAATGTTCCCATTTCTATAGCTTTGTGACAGCTCAAGCCTAAAACTAAAGGAGGTCAGAACCGCAGTTCTAGCCAATTCTTCTTTCTCCCCTCATTTCTTCCTAACGTGTCTGTTTCTCTGTTCATAGTAGTAAGTTATGAGTGTTTTCCTTGGATTAGTTGTCCTGGGATAGGATTGCAGGTAAGAAACAAAGTCTGTAATGTGGCCAGGACATCAGGGACTATATCCTGAACATTGCTTGTTTTTGTTGATAGCCAAGATTGCTTTCAGCAAAGGAAGTCTTTGAATTTGTGTGTCTCCATTTACGTAACAATAAGAAGTCACAAAGATTAAAATTTTGTGGCTTCTGATCTTTTAGAGCCTGTAGTTACAGTTCTTAACGCTTTTTACCCAGGTAGTCCTTGCTTATTGCTGACATGGTTAAGGGTTGATAGCACCATCTCCACAGAGACTACGCTGCCTTTCTGTTGGGTATCAGAACACGTTGTACGGGCATGCCAATTTCCATCCGTTTGTAAGAGACTTCAGGTCATAAGACTCTAGTCAAGCGCTCGTGTTTAGTAGCGTCACTTTTTCTGAGAATTAGTGCTGGTTTGTGAAATCAGTTTATATTTCTCCCAAAGAACAATGATTTATAAAAAGTTTCTTGTTGCATACAGTTTTTATATTTTTATTCATATATGTTGATAGTCATGGGTTGTGTATGACTTACCTGGATGCAAATGGGTAAATGCTTCTTAATCACAAATACTGGATCTTCAAAAAAATTTTTGAATGAATCAAAATAAATTCCTTGTCAAACTGTGGTTCTTGAAGAAACTAGCTTGGTGATTCTGCAGCCCAGTCACTTAGCAATAAATTCTGAAGCTCGCTTTTCTGGGTCATTACTGTGGAATTAACTGACTTGGTCCAACTGACTGTTGTCATTCTGGAAGACCAGGAAAGCTACAGCCCCATTGTCCTGCTAGTGGACTCAGGGGAGAAAGGGTGCACAAGCATGAAAAGTTTAAAGCTGAAGTGAAACATCAGTATTACAGCTGTTCTTTTGGGGGATAATTATGCTTCTAATCTTTCTCTACTTTTTATTCTTCTTTAAAGTGCGTGTAGTGCATTATCTAATTTATCCTCAGATTTACTACAATATTTTGATTGAGTGTCAGAAGATACTATAAAGTCAAGTTGTAAATGAGAACTCCATGCTGCTGGGGTTTTTGTGTGTAAATGTGTGAGCTTTCTGCTTTTTTTAGGGACACCTGCAAATTCATATTTTTTAACATAATAACCCCAAGTTTTACTTCTATCTAATTTGCTAGATATCTAGCATGCTGTTGGGAAACTGTCCTGGAATAAGAAAATACAAGAAATAAAACTACTAAAGTAATATGCTCTACAGTTTAGAATTTATAGTGTTTCTTGACTGTCTGATTTAAATATTTTTTTGACTTCTAATTCAGTCACCACAACATTGCTAAGTGAGATTATTTTTTACTCAAGTTAAGCAAAAAATCATCAGAAATTAAAAGAGCAGAAAAGCAGAGATACGAAGTAATATTTTTTACATGTGTTGACCTAGTCTTACTGGACTGCTCATTATATCTTGAAAAGTAAAGGTACGCTAAATTTACCAGGTTGTACAGATGGAAGATTAACTCTGATTCTCTAGTAAAAATGTAGTTTAGATATTAAGAAAATAAAGTAGTGAGGGTAAAAATATTTCTATACAGTTTTTACATGTGTGACAGATGTGTTAACATACAAAGGAACAATGGTATCTTTGAGAGAGACCAGCTGATGCATTAGAATCTTTGGTCGTATTTTCCCTCTGTATTTAAATGTGAACTTGTGAAGTTCATAATACATAGTTTTAGATTTGAAAAAGAAGGCAACAATCTCTTCCCAAGTTCATAGGTGAACATAAGATGTTACTTTTAATGAAAACAGAAAAATACACCTGTATTTTGAAAAGTTTTCACTTGGAAACTGAACTAATCATTTGTCTGTACTTTTAAATGTTGGAGGATAGTTTCACTTTCAGAGCTTACTAGGATCTGTATTTGTATTAAAAATCACAAAGTACTTTTTAGTGAACCGCTTATGGAACAGTTAGAGTAATTTTCTGTGCAAAGTTAAGTTGAGTTAGCTTATAATAGTTTTAGGCCAGGAATTTCTTTATTTTATTTCCATTTGTAAGGTCATCTTGATAACTTTATTGTGTTAACAGAGGCACCATAATGCACACAAAAAAAGGAGTCTTCATATGTCAGAGTTATTTTGTGAAATATTTTTGTTTGTTTTGAGGTTGTTTTGTAAATAAAATGTTTGTAGATTTAATGAAACATTGTGGAAATACATCTGTGTTTGTGGGCCACCAGTTTATCTGGAACAATTTGTTCTGTTAGTCTTCTAGTTGTACTGAATTGTAACACTGGAGAAAAATATCAGTGGTCTGTCAGTGGGTATTTCACTGTACAATTTTACCTCCCCCCCTTTTAAGTACTATTTGTAGCTGTTTGAATGTTATTTTTACTTTTTTAATTGAATGGGTTTTTTTCTAAAATTATTTTAATATAAAATGGTGTTTTATTTTGGTCCATGCTGTTCTTCCACTGCCCTGCTAGGTGCTGAGTCAATGATGTATTATTATTTTCAATGTTTTATTTTTCCTTAACTTAGAGCAGGTGGTGAATTGTTATGGTTAAGAGAGTGAAATTGACTGGAGTTGTTTTCTACTGATTGTATTTTCTTACAAGGTTTTGATTATAAAGGAAACAAGAATTTCCCTTGCTGGTTAAGGTGCTTGATTACTTTACATCTAGCTTCTAAATTTAACCTTTACCAATAATTGTGCTTCCAGATTTCAACTTCTGATTCTATGCGTATTCCTTCAGTGGCTGTGTTGGCTTCATTGTGCCTGGCTGCTTGTCCCATCCTACCCACATCTCTTATGTTGTGCCAATGTGCCATCCATTTAGAGAATTTCCCTTCTTTGGCATAGTCAGCAAAAAGCAAAAGGATGGATGTTAAATGTGGAACATGCTAAACTCTCATTAACAAACAAAGAAAACCAAATTGTACTTCCATTAGTCCACCACTGGTGGAACACACTGAAGATAAAAGAAGACTATGAACCAATTAAATGCCATCTGATGGATGCCTGAAACTAGACTTGACAGGTTAAAGGCAGATTCTGTCCTGGTTAAAGGCAGATTCTGTGCCTGTGGAATGTGGCATTTTTCAGGATTTTACAGAGTCTAGAACTTCGGCAATACAGTTTGCCCATTCTCCTGCAACTTAGCACCAAGTGTTTTATGATCTGTTGTATTGCAGTTGCTTTGCTCTTGCTTCTTGCAGTCTGATTTCACCCTCCCAAAAAGGAATTAATTTAGGTTACAGTGCTTGCTACCTATAGTGTAATGCGACTCAGCAGCAGGAGTCAGGAAGCTGAATTGAAGTACAGTGTGTGTTGGAAGAAGGGCAGAAGTTACATATGTAGGGTAGCAGTCTAAGCAGTTTGTAGGAAGGCGTAACCATTGACGCCAGGGAAGATGAGCTGCTGAATTTGATGTGGTTAGTCCAGGAAGTTGCTGTAAACAACCTGGGAAGGTGGTACTTGCGTGTTTTTTCTGGCTTTCATGGAATCCATATTCAAAATTCATATATTTGAAAATAACCCGTCAAATTCTGGCTGAGTTATGACACAGTTAAAGGCGTTAGAGGAGGGATGTTAAGGATAAATAGGAATAAACAATGAATAATTTGTTGCAATGAAATGGGAAGAAGCATTTCAGCTAGGTGATCTTTATGTGAGGGTGATTTCTGGGCTCATTGAAAACCTGTGTATGTTAAAACAGTGAAACTGTTAGTGTTCACAAGCACTGTAAGCTGGGAGACAGAGGCTAACTGAGGTAAATGTTTTCAATTCATTAACTACATTAAAAACTCACATTGTCTTTGCAGGAGGAGAGACTTCAGCATGCAAACCTTCATCTGTTCGACTTGCACCATCGTTTTCATTCCATGCTGCTGGCCTTCAGATGGCTGGACAGATGTCCCATTCGCATCAGCAGTACAGTGATCGTCGGCAGCAGAACATAAACGACCAACAGGTTTCTGCCTTATCATATGCTGACCAGATTCAGCAACCTCTAACGTTGACAAACCAGGTAAGTGATAACAAAAAAGTAATTTTAGATCTAATTCTAATAATTCTTTCACTAAATATGCTATACACTCATAAATAACAGGATTCAGGGCATATGTTCTTGTGTTTTGGAAGTTTTTTTTAAACATCTGGCACATATTTATTGTGATTATTCGATTTCTAACATTTTTGAGATGAAAGGGGACAAATATTGTTCAAGTGGAGAGTTGGAAAGACAGTTTAGTAATGGCTTTTTGTTTTTCTTTTATTAGGGCTGTTTGATGTTAGAATGCGATTGCTTTATTATTTGATCTAATGGACAGTGTTCTAATCCAGAGTCACTGGTTAGTGTATTTGGATTAGAGAGGTTTGCACAAAATACACGTTTTATTAAGGAAGATATGTTTTTTTTCTTTTAAAAAAAAAAGGCAAAATCTTAAGCTATGCTGCCATTGGGGTTTTACTACTAATAATTTACTTCTTACTATTGCAAGGAGGTAAAATGAGTGCAGGGATTATGATGATTATGGACGCTTTTAAGCTGTCAAGATCAGTGTTTCTTCCTTACTGCTTTTGAGTTGCTAGACCTGCTGAAGTAGCTTCCTGACTAATAGTGCTAAGTTGCTAGCCGGAAGAGCCAGTACTGCTCTGTGTAAGAGAGAATTCTGCTGCTTTCTTAAAAATGGCACAGCCCAGTTTTGGAGACATGAATGCAGATAGGTTTCAGAGGTTAAAAAGCAGAAGTTTGTAAGTCAGAGCTTCAGAATTTAGTGTAGGCCGATGAAACATGTTCCACTCGGGTCTCTTCTTGGGTTCAAGATGGCTTTGGCAAAAAAAATACCATCAAGCGGTGCTCTGTTGATCTTGTTCTATAGGAAGGCATTTAGGCAGAAAGAGGGAAAGATTAGAGGGGATCAGAGTGGTCAAACTAAGTGTCAGGATATTTGATACTAGGATTTGGAGGTCTGTAAGGAGTAGTGAATGGAGCTGTTAAAGGATGTTTTTACTTTCATGAGAGCCACTCAGCAGAAAGAGTAAATCTGCTCATATATAATAGTACTTAGCTTGAGAAATCTACAAAGGTATTTTATGTGACTTTTTTTAGCTCAGAACTATTACTCCTTTATCCTTTGTGAGCTGCTTTCAGCACCCTTGACTTTGGTGAGCAACTTTTTGAAGTCTTATGACTACTTGTCTTTTGTGACGCTTTCCTCCTCGTTCTTGTATTTCTGTTAACAAGTCCCATAAAGAGTTCTTTCCAGATCCCGGGTTGGTGTGCAGATTTTCTGTGAGCCTTCACTGGGAACCCTCAGCGGTTTCTTGCTTTTGCACTGTACTTCTGATTAATCTTTTCTGCAAAACCAAATCCAGCTAACATCTTTATGCTAGTGAATCAGATCATCTGCTCTAGACCATGTCTCTGTGCAAAAAAATGTTCTTTCTCTTTGAATAGGCCTTCTGACAACTCTAGTTCGTCTTAATTAAGACTTAACTCTTACTCTTCTTTTCTTATAAAAGCCATGACCCTCTATGTTAAAGCCTTTTTGTGCCATCTTATGTTACTCCGTTGCTGTGGACTAACATCTTGCCTTCTGCTCCAGTCATCTGCATGCCTTCTACATTTTCATGTCCAAATCATACGTACGTCTTACAGATTCTTTCTCGATGACACTTCTACAGGAATCCTTCTAATTCAAGGTATTGCCTTGAATATGCTGCAACTTGTTTCCCTCTGTCATTGATAAAAGTAATTCTGTCCTCTATATGTCAGTTCTGAAAAATTCTTGCAGAGATCGTTTTCTGGGCCTTCCAGGTGTAGTTGTTTAATTTCTCTGTTGGAATCTCGCCACTAGTTCTTCCTGTTGTTGTGTTGCCTGTGTATTGTTAAATCTTGTAACACCAGACCGACCTTCTAGTAATGACAAACACTCCTCAGTAGTATAAAGTGACGTAGTTCTGTGTTTTCAAATACACATGATTAAGAAGATGATGTTTTTAACCTGGGCGGCAAAAGGAATAGGCTGAATATCTGTTGTTGTAGAAAGCTTGATAGATTGATCCATTAGAAATAGGAAGAAGAAAAAGATGACTTTTGGCAGATACAATAAGCGTTATTCTTAAGGGATGGATCCTTCTAATGCAACATCTTGTATCCACTAAAGAGACAAGAAGTTAGATCTCTTGAGCTTCAGTTTCCCAGAATTTCCTAGTGCAACAGTGGTCATCAGCAGCCCAGATAGAATCACAGAATCGTTTAGTTTGGAAAAAGATCTTTAAGGTCATAGAGTCCAACTGCAAACCCAGCACTGCCAACTCCACTGTTGAACCATGTCCCTAAGCACCACATCTACACACCTCCTCAAATCCCTCGATTGGGTCAGGTTTGGTGCTACCATTTTCAACAGCTGAATAGTAGCCAGTTTGGGTGCGAGCGTCCAACAGCTGATCAATAGCGAGTCACCAGCCCCTTTGCTTCCGAGAGGGCTCCATTTCCATGTTGATTCAGTAGCCAGCCGTGTTAGTGAAGCCGGAATCTCCCAGGCTCGGGGGTGGCTGTGCCGAGACCGCCAGGCAAAATCCTTTTCCGCGCTCCAGCCCCCATCTACTGGTCACAGAGCCGCACTGCACTGCCTGCTGCGCTGCCAGGAGGCGGCACGACAGTAGCTCCTTTGGATAAACTCGCTTCTTACCAACTCAGCATCTGTGAAATAACTTGCTGAGGGGCGTAGCATATCTTTGAGTGAATCTTTCGTTGAGGGGATCGAGAATACAAGGTTTACTTTCTTTATTGATACTTTTGTTGAACTTGGTAAATAGTATTTTGTCCGCATCAAACAGAATTGACTTACTTGCAAATAAAACCCGGGGTGAAGTATCAGCTTTTGGCATGCTGAATTTTTATTGAAATAACAGATATCAAGTAGTTCCTTTCTGAAAGTAAATTTCTTCAGGTCGCAGCAAGATACCTAAGAATACTGCTTGTCAGTTGCTGAGAGTAGCCATGAAGTTTTAGGGTGTACAACAGCAACATTTTCTGTAAACAGTGTCACTTTGATAAATAGCAGAGATGATTTGCCTCATTATGTTTTTTTCAGGTTATTTTTATATCTGCCTTTTTACTGAGGACTGACTCCTTTTTTGGAGGAGTATTGTCTTGTTCAAGTTCCCGTAATGATTTTCATTCATAACCAAATAATGGTGAGGCTAGGCCTTGAATGTTAATTTATTGTTTTTATTCCCAGTCTGTGCTTCTTGGGTTTTGATTTGTAATGGCTTGCAGACCATATTCTGATGTTGTGTGAATCATTTGCAGCTGCAAATTAAAGGTTAGGCAACAGTAATGACAATTTATATTAAAGTTATATAAATTATGTGTATTTGTATCATATGTTACCCTTAAAATATTATTTCACCTATTGCTCTATGGCCATGGTTACCAAAACTTACTCATCTCATCATTGGCAAGAAACGAATAACAGGAAGATACTTCAAAGCCAGCAAGATTGCTTTGTTTTTCACTTATTTATGAGGTTTAAAATTACAGCTAGAAACTTCCAGTTCTGTCCCTTTTTATTTCTTTGTTGTCTTCAATAGTTAGACTTAAGCCTTCTGTTTCCCAGAAACTGCTGGATTATTAGGGTTTACTTTAAATCTGAATCACCAAGTGCTGGACCTGCTGGTGGGATGGGATCCTGCTCTTGGTTGTGTGGTCTTACCTCTGACGAATGCCAGAGTCAGTTTCAGGAAAGCAGTAAGAACATGTGGCCTGGAGTGAATTGAAAAGATGAGATCCTTGGGACCTTTGTCCTTTAGCAGTAACAAACATTAATATTTCTTTGTCCTGTTTCAGTTGGTTGCATCTTGAGAGTTCAACATAGCTTGATGTGAATATAAGATAAGAGCTTGAAAGTTTTCACAACTTCAAACAAGCATTTCTTTTGTGCTGTGCTAATATTTATCTTCATCCTGGATACTCAGATTGCCTGAAACTTTTTTCAGCTAAATACAAAAGTGTAGAAAATTGTTTTACTTGATAAGGAAGTTGAAATGAGATTCCTGAGTAGATTTGGTAACAAATTCCAACAGTTTAGCTTTCACAAAGCACCTGGAATTCAAAAGTTAGGCTGACTGCTAAACATCTTTCTCCTTTCTCCTGTTATAAGATCACTTATAACCTGCAGAATTCTAGGTTTTCCTGACCAGATGTTGGCAGCAATTTTATTGATTGCACCTACGTCATTGCAAAGTTAATGTGTTCTAGCAGGCAGTAGCAAATCCTTACTTCAGTTACTTTCATCTGCCTAATCAGCAGCATTATTGTTGGTGATGGTCAGACTTCACCAAGCTCTGTCATGAATGTGAGCATGCAATTCATGTCAGTAAAAGCATTTCTCTTACTTTCCATCTGCCTCAGATATTTTTTAGGAAAAATGCTTATGCTCTGGCAACAAGAATTTCAGAGTAGGATTTTGCATTCTCTTACTCTTCCTTCTCCACCCTGTGTTTTTTAAAAATGGTTGAGCTGAATTAGGAAAGATAAAAATCTTGGCAGATGACCTTTGTTTCCTTGCTGGTTCTATTTGTTTATTTATTTAACTTTAAACTTATCTGTTTCTTACTATTACTTTTATTGAGCAACCTAATTGGATTAAGGGAAGGAAGGCAGAAAAGGGGGAAGTAGTCACAGAGCACAAGTCAGTGAGTAATTAGACTGAAGTTCTGGCCCTACCTGCATGTAGTTCTGTCTCTTGAGTACAGTTAGTTTGAAGAAGAGTCCCGATTTCTCTTATATTGTTCTCTGGCACATATACTTCTTTCTCTTTGGTCATTTTTCTAAAAACTGAAGTTTGTTGTATGTTATGGCGAAGCGTTACTGTGGCTCATAGTTGTGGCAATTAAACATTTGTTTTACTGACCATCTGGAGATACCATCTATTATTTGGCCATCCACCACAATATAGGATGAGCATTGACTTCGTATCCTGTGTTACTCAGATGTAAGAAGGGGTTTGAGTAGCAAGAGGCTTAGGAGGTGAGACTGGACCATTTGATTCTTTAATATGGGAGTCTATTAAATAGGTCATTAAAACAGAAATTCTTGCTAAAAGTAGGCCTTATAATATAAAAAACATTATTTGCTCTGTTTTTAAAAAGGAACATGTACTATAGACAAGCAGAATGTCTCTTTTTTTTAATAAATGCAGATGGTGGTGGATCTTTATTTTTAAAAAAAGAAATCTGAAATAAAGCATTCCGTTAATAGAACATAAATATATCTGCTCAGAATTTCCCATAATCAAAATAAAACGCATTTAGTAAGCAACAGTGCCATCTGTTTTTTAGATATTGAATTTCTCTCTTGGACATATGTTTTGTTATCTGTTCCTTCATTCATTAAACCTTGAAGCCTATGTGAATTAAAATAACATACCTGATTTAAAAGTCAGAGTTTTCTTAAAATGTGGTTTGTCTCAAATGTGTTGACTACACATAAGTGGGCTCTTGGTTGCCTTTTTGGTGTTTGTTTGATTCTTCTTGTTTAGAGTGGTTGCTGGTTGCTTCTCAGCACTGTGTCATGTGTATTTGGTTAATAGGTAAGAAAATGAAATTCCAGTTCCTTATTTGCAAAGTAATTTTCATCCTTTTAGCAGTACTGTTTCCACTGAAACATAAGTATGGACTGGTCAGAATGTGATGAGTATTTACTGACATATGTAACTGTAACAGAACTAGTTTCTTGTCTCAGTCTTGAAATACAAGCATATCTTCTGGTGTGTGTTCTGTCTTTGGGAAGATCTGAGGTTGCAGTGTTGCTGTCTGGCCACCAGATAGAGACTGAAGCTTATGCAATAGCATTTTTCTTTCTTTTTCTTTTTCTTTTTTTTTTTTTTTTTTTTTTTGTGTTTCATCATTCTTTGAGGCCAAGAAGGAAAATCAGTATTACCCCAATGATAAAGAATTTCAGAGTGCTGTTGTATAAAATCAATAATGACCACTTTGTTCCATAGTCTTCCATCATCAGAAAGAAGGGAACAAGAGTCTCCAAAAGGATTGTGGAAAAAGAAGAGAATGGTACAAATTTTGCAATATATCAAAGGGAGGAATAAAAGGTCAATTATTTCTCCTCTACCACCCAACACTTTATGAACCCAGGATAGCAAAATAGCACCCATTAAAAAGTTCACACAGGTTAAAGTGTGTCCTCGGGAGTGTGTGACTGTCTAAATGCACAATTAAAAGCGCAGTTTTAAACCAAGGTACTGTCTGCAAGCAACATAGAGGTAGTCTGCAGAATTTTAATTATTTATTGTTGGGGAACAAAAACAAATTAGGATTTTTTTTGACCTGGCTACTTATTTCAGAATTGAAATTAGAAATTTTTTTTTAAAGTAAGTAAATTAGAAAATAAACATAAAAGCTTGTCCTACAAATTCCCTTTCCAAATTAGAACAACCTTATGTCTGAATAATTGATCTGAACTAAGGAGTTTTTCCATACTTAGGGTCTTTCTGTGAAACTTGTGACCTGCAGTAGTGAAGAGCCCATGTGGTCACGTCAACCTAGGGCGGAGGCTGGTCCCTGACAGTATTAGTGCACTGCTGCAGAGATTCTTCTGTCAGCAGAATCTACCAGTGTTCCTGTGTTCCAAAAATCTCTTTAAGTCAGATCGGGAAATGTAAAGGAAATACTCACTTTTAAAAGCCTTGTAGCAGCAACAGCTGAGGTTAGGACTTGATGCTATTTAGTTGTTTAACAGTGGGAGAGAACCAGAAGAGATCATGTTTAGGTGTGATTTGTTTAATTGTTCACATTTGTTTGACAGATTAAAGGAACAAACAAAAATATTTTGCAAACGTGAGATAGTTGTTTAGGAAACTTTAAAACAGAATTTCCTGATGTTTACAAAATAGTCATGCTTGTAATAAAAAAGAATAAAGAACTAATTTGGTAAAGCTGCATAAGGGAAATTGATGATAGTGAGCATATCTGAAAGTGAATTGACTGGAACAGAAACCTAGGGCATGAGTGGGTTAAAATTTCCCAATGGCAGTTTAACTGTAGCACATCATCTCTAAGAAACATTCCCTAATAAAAAAAGATGACAACTCAGCAGTCTTGTAGGGATGAAAAAACGTTATGTGAGTATGTTTGGAGTGGTGTGCATCAGAGCCTTGAATTGCTATTTCTCGGGAGCCTTGAGCTCCCATGGGTTTGCTGCCTGTTGTGAGTCCCAGCCTCATGCATATGCAGTAAGCTTACTGGCAGTTTGTTACTTTCCCCCCTCTCTTTAATGCTTGCTTGTTCACACTCTTTCTTGCTCTCTCACCCTTACTCACAGTGTCTTTCCCCACCCTGTGCAGTCTGCACATCCACCAGAGACAGCATGAGCTTTCCTAGTATAGTTGCTTGGGTACCTGAGTTAAGGTCCAGTTTCAGAAGCACATACTCTCGTATCACTTCTGTTTGCGAGAATGTTTTTGGGTCACTTCAACATAACTTTTTTCACTTGTTCACTGGGCAAAAGATGAGCTGGTTTGCACAGCCACTGTCATAAGTATTAATAAGAGTGTGAAAGATGGAGGAGCAGTTATGCTTCTCCAGTTCATTTATTTGTTCAGTAATACTGATGCAAAAATCAGTTTCATTATTTTTATTGGCAGTTTATGCTCTTTCCTCAGCTCTGTGGGAGGCTGCATATCAGTTTAGCTGTAACAGGAGGCAGCAGATGAGATGAAGCGCTTGGAAGTGATGAGAGTTCTGAATGTGAACATATTTGGTGCCACGAGATGAGATGATGTGAGATGAGAGTTGTAAGGCTGAGTGTGGTGACGCTTGGTCACTGAACCCTCTTAGTGATGAGGAAGGGAAGTAGAAGCTTAGGTTTATATGAAACATGCTTTTCACTAGTGGAATTGGTTTAATTTGCTCTGTAGCTTTCTGTCATTGGGAAGAGAGAGATTAGAGAGAGGCAGGCTGTGGGATCAGTCACACTAACCTCATCACTCTCTGTCCTAGCTTCCCATCTGACACACTCCGGGTGAGACAGGGAAGCTGCCAGAGCTTGTCTGGTGGTGCAGTTGTGCTGTTAAGTAAGTATCTGCTGAGCAGGTAGTCAGCTTTAGCCAAATGAAATGGTTTGCAACTTAGTTGTTCTGTCTTCTCTTTACTGGGGATACAGCTCACCTCAGCTTGCCTCTTGGAGCTTTACTGTTTCAGGAACTTTGTCTTCTGAGATTTCGAACAAATCTTAAGGACAAATAGGAGTTGAATCAGTAGATCAGAACTTACATGGCGTATGTGTGCAAATCAAAAAAAGAGACACCCAAATAATGTTATTGCACGTGAGTCTTGTTTCTTCAGGAAATCAATTAAAAACCCAGCCTGCAGTTGAATGTGGTTTTGTTCTAAATGTACTCAGTTTTAGGAAACACAAATGAGGGGAACATAACTGCCTTTTCAGGGATGTTGTTTTCAAACCTTGAATGTAGGTATGGTGTTCATGTGCATGTCTTAGTTTTCTTTAGATTTTCATTAGGTTTTAGATTTAGATTTAAGCCTGGCTACTGCAAAGCACGGTATACCTGGTGGTTGTTGTTCTTATTATTATTTGGAATTTAATACAGTTTAAATGTAGCAAACTGTGACAGTTCTCCAGTAATTGCCACTGCGAAATTTCGTTTGTGGTTTTAATGCAGCTATACATTAAACGTGGGTACAGTTCCATGTGTCTGTTGTGAGGTTGAGGAGTAGTGTCAGCAAGAGCCTCTGTTGTCAAAGTAGCTGTATTTTTAACTGGGGAAAAAACTGTTTATAAGGATTAAGCCTATTAGGCAGAATGGGATGAGAAGTAGGAATCTTGGGATTTATTTATTTATTTTATTCTTTAAATACATTAAGAAGTAACGGAACTGTTAAATTCCTTTGTTTCCTATATTTGGGGTTTTTTTTTTTTGTTTTTTTTGTTTTTTGGTTTTTTTTAATGTCAACTTAAAGAAAAAGATACTCAGTGGAATAGCTGATATCTATGAGGAATATCATGATTTGGTTTAGTAACTGTATCTTTAGTCCTGGTGTTTTTTTCTAAGTTAAGATGTGGTCATATTACAGAGGCGGATGCCCCAAACTTTCCGTGATCCAGCCACTGCTCCTTTGAGGAAACTCTCCGTAGATTTGATCAAAACATACAAGCATATTAACGAGGTAATGGCTCTGGCTGTCTTTGTAATTGTGTATCCATGTGAATTTTTTTGTTTACAATACATCATTAAGTATATTTTCTATGAATAACCATTTGGGGAGATACGAAAAATCAAGCCTATTATCTGTTGTTCCCATCTCATTTGAGATCATTGATGTGATGGTCCTGCTTTCTGTCCAGCCCACAGGACATGTTTTATCCTGAAGTTTATTTTCTGTTGTTTTATAAACAGATGTTAAGCTTTTCTATTACATAAGGAAACACGAGCAGCACAAACATTTGTTCAGCTCATCCTAAAAACCTGTATGAATGTGTCTAAGCTTTTAAGAAAAAACAGTGTTTTCCCTAAGTTATTTAATGAACTATTATTGGCAAATGTAAAATATGACAATGGTGTGGGTAATACAGGAAAGCATCAGATAGCTTCTAGCTCCTTGGCAGTTGTAGGGAATATAAGGGGATTTCTGCAGTGATCATTGGCTTCCTTGGAAGTTTTGTTTTCCAGTCTTGCAGAAAAGAGCAGCTGATAACTCTTCCTTTCAGGCTACTTAGCCATTTTTAATTCTGCTGTGTGTATAATGTACTGTGATTTATCTCTTCTTTTTGCACCTGTGAACTTCAGGGATCAGTGTAATTAATGCATTTGTTTGTATCTGCTTTCTGAATTTTTTATTCATCAAGATGTTTTTGGTGTAATGACTTTAAATAAGGAGAGGACTCTTCAATAGGAGAGGATGAGAGGATTTTTCAAGGGCAGAAGTTGCATTTTAAAGTCACAGGTTTAGGTGCAATGATTATAAAAGCCAGTTCTAGTTTTTATCGGACTGATGTTGTAACAAGTGCTCTTTTAAGCAATATACTTTTCACATTTAGGTTTACTATGCAAAAAAAAAAACGGCGGCATCAGCAGGGCCAAGGAGATGATTCCAGTCACAAAAAGGAGCGAAAAGTTTACAATGATGGCTATGATGATGACAACTATGACTATATTGTAAAAAATGGGGAGAAGTGGATGGATCGCTATGAAATTGACTCTTTAATAGGCAAAGGATCCTTTGGACAGGTAATGTATATTAACTGAACAACATGTAATTCATGTGAATTGTAATATGGATTTCATTTAAGAGGTATTCCTGTTCAATTTTTAAATTCAACTCTTTTTTTTTTGTTAATTCTCTTGAACTGAGTGCCTGCTCAAGACACTTGCATTTTGTGCTGTTTCTTGTTACTACGGATGGCATCTGAATATACATCAGTATGTAGATCTGGTAAAACATTTTGCAATAAGCAAATCCTCAGCCTTCTGCCATCAGTTTGTATTTTTAGCTATTTGGTTTGTTTTCATAAATTAAAACAACAGTCTAGTGCTAGAGATTGCCGATTACAAATAATTACCTGTCAACGTTTGTTTTGACTGTAGCCAGGGAGTGAGAAAACGGCTGGAAGGAGGCTGGAGCTTTTCTGTTGTTTTTTAGTAGTTTTTCGAGGATTTTGCCAGGTGCTTTACAGGTTTTGATTGCATGCTAATTGCATTTGGATATATTACTTGCTTTTGTGAAGCTCAGTGAAGCCTCAGTTCTGTTTTGCAACCTATTGCAGTAAATGTCGCGTTATCAGTGTGTAGTATCAAGTGAAAAAAGAAATACAATATAAGAAATTTAACTGGAAAGAACAAAAGTTTTTAAAGTATTTCCTCTAAATTCAGCAGGTAGAGAAAGTTTAGGAAGTGAGGTTTTCTGTATTTGAAAAAATTTGAGGTGTGAGATTTTACTGATGTATTTGGCTTTTCTCTTCCAGGTTGTAAAGGCTTACGATCGAGTGGAACAGGAGTGGGTGGCTATCAAAATAATAAAAAACAAGAAGGCTTTCTTAAACCAAGCACAGATTGAAGTGCGACTGCTTGAGCTTATGAACAAACATGACACTGAGATGAAGTACTATATAGGTATTTGAATAGTTACTTTAAATTATTGTTTAATCAAATTATGAATATTGTAGATCTTGCTATGTAGTGTAGGATGCTGCAGCTAGTGCTTGTGGTGCTAAAGAAATTGAAGTACAAACTTTAATGTTGTTCAGTGTACATTTTCTGGTTTGCCTTGCAACAGCACCCTATCCAGAAGAATAATATAAAGTTATTTGGGATAACAGACTTGTTCGTTTAGAACGTTGATATTTTCTGTGGAATTTTCTTTTTCCGATTGCTAATATAGACAGCTGAAGTAGCTGGCATGGACCAGTTTTTCCACAGCATCTGTGATCTGTGGTAGTTTGCGTCTCTTTCACTACTCTTACTCTGAATATATCTTAAATTGTCTCAGAACTCTCATCGGTAAAAGCGTGCATATTTAATGTAAAAGAGCACCATACAGTAGTTTTATGGCTAGCTTAATCCTTATTTTTTGATGATGTATGTTTTAAAAGCTTGGAATTTTGTATAACAAATCTGAGATGGCCTGTGTAAATGTTAAAACTTGCCCATTTAGAGCTCAGAAAATATTCTAAAGCTTATAATTTTCACTGTTCCTGTAGATTGGAATGCTATCCCATTAATTGATAATAGTAATGCTTCTTAAACTTTGTAGTTACAATGAAATTAAGTCAGCTCATGTGAAAAGTTTATTAAATCCTATCTGTTCTTTGGAGTGGACAGTTGAAGAAAAAAGATTTAAGGAAAGCAATAACATGTTGTAAAGAGAGATGGAGAAGTATGAAAAAGTGATTAACGAAAATGAAGCGTAGTTCAAGCATCAGCTTACAGAAGCTGAAATACTAACAGCTATGCTTTTCTAATTTGCGTGTATATGCTGGATTACTAATTTTTCTTTCTGTGTTTTAGAAAGAAACCTTTGAAATTCTGAAATTAATACATTGGTATTAAATTATTTGATGAGTTTTCAGTTATATTTAAACTTGTTTTATAGAATTTAATCTTTAGAATACACTTTATTTTTAAGGTATTTTTAACAGAAGTTTTATTGTTTAGTAACATGCTTTTATAAAAGAAAACCTAAACTTGATGGTATGCTATGTCAAAAAGATGTTTCAGGCGCCTTAAAGACATGACCAGTTTCAGATTAATAGGCAGCAAATAAAGGCATTATAGGTGTCAGCACGTAAGCTTTTGGATTTTTCAGGTTTTGGAGGATCTGTTTGTAACATTGGGTAAAGCGAAATGGATCAAAACATCATATAATCAAGAAAAGAAAGCAAGAAAAAAGTTCTGATAATTTGGAACACTGGAGAGATAACACGTACTGCGTTTGCTTAGCCAAGTGATTTTAGGCTTGTTTCAAGCTGATTTCCAGATCTATTACGATATATTACAACATTTTCCCTTTTATTTAATATAGTGTTTATTGAGCATGACAGCATCAGTAAAGATAAAAAACCCAAGGAGATCATGTTTTGAATGAATACCTTGTATTGCATACTATGCAAAATCTGACTGTGGAGAACTGAGATTTCTAGGCACTTCACTGGAAACTACATATAAGTGTAGGATCTGTTGCTTATGAACGTATACTTTTGCAACAAGACTTAATTGAAGTTTTTGGCATGCTAATTTAAAAAGTCAGTTGTCTGTAGGACATATGGACAATTCACCCTTGCATAGGCTTTCAGATGTGTGATGCTGAGAATAGCTGAATAAGGCTGAAAGCACTGCAGATATTACAATATACAATGTACCATTACAATATATACAATATACCAAAATGTAAACTTCAGGGAGAACGTGGTTAAATACTCCGTAGCCTGATTTTTAAGGACATAAAGCTAAACTGCTTATGCTTCTGTCAGATCTCCTCTGGTACCTTCAAACCTTCTGAGTGGTCTCCTTCAGAGGTAACACAAGTGTAAGAATGCGTTAGAGTCTTCAAGTTTTGTGAAAATGGGTGGCAGAGTGGAGGAGAAGTATTCAAATGTCATGTCTTCACTGAAGGAAAGATGTGGCGAGTTCAGCCTCTATGCAACCTACTTGAACTGTGTGGCAGTTGCAAGCGGTACTGATTGGCCAGTAACTTGCTGGTAGTTACAAATCATTTGGAGTAAGTGATTGTCCTTGCCAGGCTGACAGGTCCAGCAAAGCTAGGTGGTGTGGAGAGGAACTCGGATCAAGTTAGGAAGATCACACGGACATGAAAAGTTGATGGTGTGTTCATGGTGGGAGGATACCAGAAATATGGCAAAGATGAGAAAATAAGAAAGGTTTAGACAATGATGCATTGCAGGAACTGGTGTCAGGGTGGGAACAAATGGTATTGTTCCAGGTAAGTTCTAAGAGACACATGAAGAACTGGCTTATGCTAATGGAGAAGAAAAATCCATGGGACACAAAGTAATGACCTTAATTGAAAGTCTGAATACTTACTGTGCTAGTATTGGTTTGAGATTTTATTATGACAAGAAAGGGAGTGTGTCACTCTTTATCTGAAGGCTAAACTATATCTCATATTTCAATTTTCTTTTACTTGCGACATCAGGCCTGAATGATTGACAGACTGGTAAACCTGCTTGCCTCTAAACAGACAATGTGATGAGTTTTTCACCTTTTTCCTGAAACAAAGCAATTGGATTTGGTCTGGATTGGTTGCTTTCGTAAATGGAAATAATGGCCTGGTTTAAATTGATATAACGCATTTTGGGATAATTATCAGTTTTATTAACTGAAGTAATCAATTGAAGTCAGGGCTTATAAATTGCAGTAATGTCTTAATATTTTAAAAATAATCTGACATTCAAATATTTTCTCTGTAAGGGAAATTCCTAATAAATAATTCAGTCTAAAGTGCAGTATCTGCTTTACTGGTGAAAATTGTACAGTTTTTTCCAATCTGCTTGGATTTGAATACAGTTTTAGGTTCAGGAGAGTGGAGAAATGAACTCTCCCCTGCAAAAGATCAAAATGTTGTGGCAAAGGTTGTGTTAGACACAGTTTGTGCTTCTTTTGGGGTTTTTTTAACTGACATTTTTCTTTATCCACGAATGTGTTTACCTTTGCTAATAGGGGAGTGATAGCTTATTTGGAAAAAATGTCTCTTCTGTCTTCTAAATTGTTTTTGGTTAATGGAGCTTTACTGAGATAGCCTGCAGATGTTTAAAGTGTCTTCTCATACCCTAGGCCTAGACCTAGATCTAGAAGAAAAAAAAAGTGCAACACTGTTTTCTTACTCACGGGTCAGCTTCCTATGTATTGATGAAAATATTTAAGCATCATGTTGTAATTAGTATTTAATACTTATCACAGAGGATGTGCGTTAATTATTTTTTTCTCCCCTTTTTAAAGTGCATTTGAAGCGCCACTTCATGTTCCGAAACCATCTCTGCTTAGTGTTTGAAATGCTGTCCTACAATCTGTATGATCTCTTGCGGAACACCAACTTCAGAGGTGTCTCATTGAACCTGACACGAAAATTTGCACAGCAAATGTGCACTGCACTGCTTTTTCTGGCAACTCCTGAACTTAGTATCATTCACTGTGACCTAAAACCTGAGAATATCCTGCTCTGCAACCCTAAACGAAGTGCTATCAAGATTGTTGACTTTGGCAGTTCGTGTCAACTTGGACAGAGGGTGAGTATTAGTAAAACTTATAATTATACTACTCTTGGATGCCTAGAAAAAACTTAATATTTTTTAAGTCATAATACCTAGATAGCTTTGAACTTTATGAATGAATTTAGTGATTAGTACTTAACTTTCACTGTAATGATAAATTTCCTATCTTTCTTTTCTCCTTGGTTATGTTTTTATGCTGTGTTAATGCAGAATGCATCAGCACTTGATTGTAGAAGTCTGCAGTGCTATTAGATAATGTACGTTTTCTGTATTTTCTTATTCCATATGTATTGCTGCTTCCACTTTAGCATGTGCTCTATTTAGTCTGCCTGGGAGAGAAGAAGGTATTTGAGTCGAGATAGGGCAGGACCTGGCTCTTAAAGATACCGGTTATAACTAACATATTTTACAAACACTTCAGCAACTGTGGAAAGACTGAATTGAGTTTAGTGTTGTTGTTACGATGAGTAAAGATATTAGTTTCTACAGACTAGAAACTTCGCAGCCTGGTGTGAAGGACAACACCAAGAGGTGAAACGAGGTCAATAAGATAATTTAGAGATATTAAGAAGTACAAACACAAAACCCCAGTATAATTCCTCGTTAAAGTTAATTTAAAAAATGACAAAGAAACACCACTGCCTTTGTGGAAAGTGCTGGATAAAATTGCATGTTGCTTAGAATATAAAGTATGGTTCTATTTTGGATATTATTCTGTTTGGTTGTTTTCTGCTAAGGATTTTTGGAATTTTATGTGGTTTTTTGTTCAAGTTTTTTTCTTTCTGTCTTTCTTTCTGAATATGCTTAAGATTAAGCCTGTCTCTGGGTTTATAGTCAAGATAGAATTATCTGTTTTGTGAAATGAGTAAGATAGTTGAGGGTGGAAGGAGGTTGCTTTTTCTCGTGTGGTGTTTTCGAGTTCCTGGAATCACCTGATGGTTTAATCACATTTCATCACATCATAATTGTGGCTTTTGATATTTTGCTACTGGTTTTGTCTGGAGAGTTATGCGATTCTGACGTGGTTTATGAAATAGTTTTTCTTGGGTTGATACCAGACTAAAATTTTGTTGTATGATTATTTGTAGTTACATGAGATTATACTCATCAACCCGTAAGTGTAAAATGAGTTTTAAAAACTGTCACCATGAGTGAATCTGCACTATTTTTTTTGTGAGTGACTGTAAATGCTAGTATTTTCCTAAGGATTAACATTTACATATTATTTTAATGTAATGTATAGGTACTTTTTAGTATCACTGATACCTTGGCTTTTGCTACACCAAAAATGTATTTCATCATAATTCTGTTTTGTAATGTGGGATCATGATAGTGCTCTCTGGATGCTGTGTATTACCTTTAGATATTTTTATTTCAGATATACCAATATATCCAGAGTCGTTTTTATCGATCACCAGAGGTGCTACTGGGAATGCCTTATGATCTTGCAATTGATATGTGGTCCCTTGGGTGTATTTTAGTTGAGATGCACACTGGAGAGCCTCTTTTCAGTGGGGCAAATGAGGTATGCAGCTGTATTACAGTACAAGTAATTTGTTTTTTTTTTTTTTTTTTTGTTCATTCTTATCATGACTTCCATCCGTTTAATTATAATACATAAGCTAGGGAAGCTTAGTAATTCTAAAATGAATAAAAGTTAATGACAACAATGTCTTCTATCAGAACTCTAAATTGCCTGTTAATTTTCTGTTTCTGGGTCCCCACTCTTACTCTTGATTCATGAATTTGTTTTTTTTATATATTGGATTTTTCTTAAACTCAGTTAATTTAAAATTTGTCTGGGTAGTTTATATTTGCTTCCCATGAGACTATAGAATATTGCTCTGTCACACTGCTCAACTCCCTGTCCAATGTTCACAAATATTTCTTGTTTGGAACAGGTGGATCAAATGAATAAAATAGTGGAAGTTTTGGGGATTCCACCTACCCACATCCTTGACCAAGCACCAAAAGCAAGAAAGTTCTTTGAGAAGTTGCCAGATGGCGCTTGGAACTTGAAGAAGACCAAAGATGGAAAAAGGGTAGGTTGCATAATTAGGATGAGAATATAGACTTTCTCTTTAAAAATACATACATATATAGGTACATATATAATGGTGAGATGTTACTTTGTTTTACATGTTGCCTTACTTGAAACTGTAGCATTATGTTTTTTTATTATTGTTCCATGTTGTAAGACAGGTTAATAAAATAATGCCTTCTGTATTATTGAATAGTTTCTTTTATTTGACATGCTTCCATTTATGGCATGTTTAAACTATGCATATCCAAGGCTTAATAAATAACTTAATTTCAAGCAGTTTCTACCTTTCCAACAGGAATACAAACCACCCGGAACTCGTAAACTTCACAATATACTAGGAGTTGAAACAGGAGGACCAGGTGGACGTCGTGCTGGGGAATCGGGTCATACTGTAGCTGACTACTTGAAGTTCAAAGACCTCATCTTAAGGATGCTTGATTATGACCCTAAGACACGAATTCAACCTTATTATGCCCTACAGCATAGTTTCTTTAAGAAAACAGCAGATGAAGGTACAAACACAAGTAACAGCGTGTCAACGAGTCCTGCCATGGAGCAGTCTCAGTCTTCAGGAACCACCTCTAGTACATCTTCAAGCTCAGGTAAGTTTTTTTCCTTCACAGGTAACAAAATTGTATTTCCTAATCACATCAAAGGAGTCTTACCCAGATAAGTGTTTTTTGAAAAAAAAAACAAACCCAAATACGTCAGTCATGCTCATCAAAGCAATTATTTTAATCAACTAGAACAGGTAGCTGCTCCAGCAAAAAATAGATAAGCAAAAATAGGAGGGATTATCCTACGTCTTGTATTTTTTGCCTTGAAGCAGTTTAAATATCTTCATTGTGTCATTGTTTTGCAGCTTGCATTAAATGTTATGTCTCTTCGGTTATTGTGCTTGTTATGATTTTATAGGTGGATCTTCTGGAACAAGCAACAGTGGAAGGGCACGGTCAGACCCCACACACCAGCATCGACATAGTGGTGGACACTTCACTGCTGCTGTTCAAGCTATGGACTGTGAAACACACAGCCCACAGGTATGCTTAAGCAGAGCTTTTGTCTGTTTGATTTATATCAATTTTCTGAGAATGTTATATCTCTAAAACAAATTTACACTTTCATTTCCAGATTGAGATGGTTTAAATATAGGAACTAGCCATCAAATTCAGTTTACTTTTTACCCCCAGCTCTTAACTAAGCTGGATGGAAGCGTGGATCTGATGGAGGGTAGGGAGGCTCTGCAAAGGGATCTGAACAGGCTGGACCGCTGGGCTGAGACCAATGGCGTGAGGTTTAACAAGGCCAAATGCCGGGTCCTGCACTTGAGGCATAACAACCCTATGCAGTGCTACAGACTAGGAGAAGTCTGGCTAGAAAGCTGCCTAGAGGAGAAGGGCCTGGGGGTGTTGGTTGACAGCCGACTGGACATGAGCCAGCAGTGTGCCCAGGTGGCCAAGAAGGCCAAATTTTCACGGAAAGGGTCATTGGGCACTGGAATAGGCTGCCCAGGGAGGTGGTCTAGTCACCGTCCCTGGAGATGTTTAAGGGATGGGTGGACAAGGTACTGAGGGGCATGGTTTAGGGAGTGTTAGGAATGGTTGGACTCAATGATCCAGTGGGTCCCTTTCAACCTAGTGATTCTGTGATTCTATGTATGTTAAGTCAGTCACTTAGGCAAAAGTACTGCCATAGGTTCTGCAGAGGTGGCATTAGTATCAATAGCAATAAGTCAGGTGGAGTTGTCAGTGCTTTACTTTACACAGGGCGTAAGGGTACACAGAGCTATGTTGCATCTTCCAGCCCAGTGAAAAACTAGCTTGTACTTCAGTGGACTCCCGCTGGAGTTCTTACTTCCATTTTATGGTGTTGCACGTGCTTCACCAACGTAATCACTGGCTGAATTAGTGTTTTTTCAATGCTGCTTCTTGGGGAGAAGCAACAGCTCACTTATTAACTACAGATAACTCAGTAATATTTTTATTTTAGTACAAACCAGATAAAAATATAAGTTATAAATTCTCCCAAGTAGAAAATGTGGCTTATACAACAAATTGGTGTGTAGCTAGATCTTTCTGTTTTAATGGTGTTTAATTGACTGTCTTCTTTCAGAGATGTGAGTAGAACTCTAATGCTGTTGATGTTGTTCAAGATATGGGCTATAACGTAGGAGTTTAGCTTAGTATGCTTATTGTATCCAGAAGCTTGAGTCAGAGATCACGGCCTTTTTGTTCTAGGTGTTGTACAAATGTTGTGCTGTTACTACTGTTCTGTAAAGCTGCTTCTGTAATTCTGACAGTAAGGTCACATCTTGGACTTACTTAAACCATGTTTGAAAAAAACATCCAGAATGTGAACTTTTTCTTAAGATGTATTAGTACATGCATACTTTTCTAGAGTAATTTTGCAACTGCAAGGTTTGGTCAACTTCTTTAAAAGTTAGCATAAGCATTAAAAACTACCTATCTTATATATTGCAAATGGACAGGTTTGAGTAAGCATTTTAATTTTTATTTTGCTTATTAATAGGTTCGACAACAGTTTCCTCCTCCTATTGGTTGGACAGCCACTGAAGCTCCTACACAGGTCACTGTTGAAAACCATCCAGTTCAGGAAACCACCTTCCATGTAACCCCTCAACAACAGAATGCATTACATCATCATCACGGAAATAGCTCTCACCACCACCACCACCATCACCACCACCACCACCATCATGGACAGCAAGCTTTGGGTAGCCGGACCAGGCCAAGAGTCTACAATTCTCCAACAAACAGCTCCTCCACCCAGGATTCTATGGAGGTGGGCCACAGTCACCACTCCATGACATCCCTGTCTTCCTCAACTACTTCTTCCTCTACATCTTCCTCCTCTACTGGTAACCAAGGCAATCAGGCCTATCAGAACCGCCCAGTGGCTGCTAATACCTTGGACTTTGGACAAAATGGAGCTATGGACATGAATTTAACAGTCTACTCTAATCCGCGCCAAGAAACTGGCATAGCTGGACATCCAACGTACCAGTTTTCTGCTAATACAGGTCCTGCTCATTACATGACTGAAGGACACCTTGCAATGAGGCAAGGAATTGATAGAGAAGAGTCTCCCATGACAGGAGTTTGTGTTCAGCAAAGTCCTGTGGCTAGCTCGTGACTAAACTGAAACTAAGTTTGTTTCTTGTGTGTTTTTATAGAAGTGGTGTTTTTCCAAAAACAAAGTGCAAAGCTGCTTGAATCAGAAGGAGATAAACTCACTGAACCGCTACAGGAGGGCAAAGCTGACTATTTTTTTAAACTTGAAAAGATTGCAAAGGGACAATGAAGTTTTTTTTGTTGGTTTTTTTGGGGTGTTTTTTTTTGGTTGGTTTTTTTTTTGTTTTTTTTTGTTTTTGTTTTTTAAGAGCCATGTTCGGACCCACCTTAACGGATAGCTTAGTGGTGTTCACCTTTTGCTTCTCCCATTTTAACTTGCCACAACCTAGTTGTAGTTCGGTTTTTTTGGGGAGGGTTTTTTTTTTTTCAAACATTCAACAGGGGTTATTGTTCAAATGTTAGTTGTAGTCGCAATCTAGTTTCTTTTTAAAAGCATTGCACATGATTTATAAAAAAGGCCCTTTGAAGTTTTTGGGTGGGAGGGGAGTGAGTAAAATATATATATATTTTTTAGTTCCCCAAACAAACATGGGCACAGAAATGCAGTACTGTAAGAAAGAGGGACCTTCAGATTACACAAATATATTCTTCAGCTGTAAAAAGGGACGGTTGTAATGGAGTTTGTAAGGCACATTAAGCATGCTAAGTGGCGGTGATCAGAACTCTCCTTTTCTGAATCTACTGAGGATCAAAGCAGCAATTGTAACGGGATTCTGTGAGTCTCATATTTTGGAGACCACAGTCAGTTAGTATTGAAATATGACTGGTTTCATAACTGAGGTGCACTGAGAAGCAATCAACGGGTCGGTCCTGGCCAGTCCTGGGGAGGTCTAAGTGGTGGTCTTTGGGATAACCTTTGGCCTTATGGATTTGGACTCTTAAGTTAGAAGAGCCTACCATTTCAGATGCAATCACTTTTGGACATGCTTTTGCAGACAGTCCTTAATGCTGAAAACACAGAGAATGGGTAATTCAAGAGGCCTTTCTTTTAAAATAGACTTTTGTGACCCACTTATTGTAAGGTATTGCAAGGTCACTTTGCGTGTGTCATAAAGTTGACTTCCTTATTGGTTGAAGGTCACAGGAGTAGTGGTTTGCGTTTGATGGAAATAGCTACAACTGTGTCCCTTCCTGCTTTTTACTTTTTTCTTTTGCTTTTTCTCGGCACGTGGTTTCTCCACCATTACTTCTGCACAAAGACGTCTTCTGTTCATCCTGAACATTTTTAAAAATGCAGAATTTTATGTGACTGCTTTTTTGCCTCACAATTATGCTGTGAATTTTACAAAAATTTATTTTCTTTTTTGATAATTTATTGTACCAAAGCTGTTTTTATAGCACATAGATGTCTGTAACCAATAATGTAGCAGTTCTGCACTTTGACACAAGGTGTAACTAGACCATTTTTAAATGTCAGTTGAAAATTATGGCTGTACTATTGCTTAAACAAAACTGGAACTGTTGTTGAATTCATAGCCAATACATTTACAGCAATCTGTGTACTGAACATAATAGATTGACATCTACTTCGAGACTATAACATCTGTTACATTATAAATGTGTTCAGGCTTCTGAAGGTAAAAGGGACACTAGATCCAGAAGCTATGAAACCAGCAGTTGACTCTTGTATTCCTTATTAACATAAGTGTAAACTTGAAGGCAAGACCTTGATTGCATGAACAGGTCCAAAATAATAGTCTGAGTAAAGCAAAACACTCACATGAGACCTGAGGTTAGCAGGCTGTATTTAACAGGTGCCTAATTTTTGGGTAATGCTGCCTTAATATAACACAGTCAGCTTGGCAGTTGCAAAATTTATGGGCCCATTTAGAGATTTATTTGTATGAAAAGTGAAAACTCCATGGAAAACATTGGAAAGGATAAGGGTAATTCATTGATTGCCCATCCCAGATTAACATTGTTTGCCCATTATGTATTACAGAAGCAGTGATCTACCTCTGCCAGTAAGCCCTTTTAAAACGTAATTTAGCAGAAAATTCAGAGTTCATACTGGTCAATTCCAAGCGGCCAAGTCATTTTTTCAGACTAAAAGGTGGAATTTTTTATACTTACAGTGGCAATGCAGCAGCTGACTACCATGTAAATGGGAGTGAATTCTTGGGACTACCATTTTTTTTGTAAATCATAATTTTTTTTTTTAATCAAGCGATGCATATTTCTTCTGTTTTGACATGTCAACCCTGTGGATGAAAGTGGGTTTTTTTCTTTTTTTCTTTCTATTTTTTTTTTTTTAAACTCAGTAATTCAGAGAAGTTTACAGGATTTGGAAGGCTGTCACCTTAGAAACAGAATGCTGAATTTAGCAATATAAAAAGGAATCCAGTACTTACTGCTGTCTAGGAATATAAGGGTAATATGAAATCTGGGTAATTTTTGTGTGCGCGGGTTGCCACACCTTAGCAAGCGCAAAAAAATAAAGCAGTTAAAATATCGACATAAAGAAGAAATCATAAAATCCAGTGCTTCTGCATACTGTGTTATGTTACAGTCCAGTTTTGTGTGCTTTACTACACAGTTTGGTTACAGGACTTCTGTGCATTGTAAACATAAACAGCATGGAAAAGGTTAAATACCTGTGTTCAGATTGTAAGATCTAGTCCGGACTTGCTGTGTATATTGTAACGTTAAATGAAAAGACAAGCCCTTTGTATTATAGTCATGCAGTCTTATGTATGATAAACAGTTGAATAATTTGTCCTCAGACTCTTTACTGTGCTTTTTAAAAAAAGAGTAATTTAAGAAAAAATGTAAACATAGTAAATCTTCCTATGCAATTAACCTACTCCAAGCCATGGTATGGTAGGTATAATTATACTATAATATGTAAATATCAGATACATTGAAACAAACTTAAAAATATGAAAGTAAAAAGTTGGAGGCATAACAGATAATTTTGAGTTTTTAATTGAAACAGCAAGGTATACAAATCATTGATGTAAGAACACAGCTCTGCTTGATTCTGATGGACTGTACTTGTAGTTTGAGTTCTTCATATTATCATCTGTTAGTTTGAATGTTCTCATATGCACTGCAGCATTCTACCTATTGCAGACTAGCTGATTTTAAGGCCAGAAGTGACCATGGTAATGAAATAATCTGACTGGCATGCCATTATCCCTAGAATTCAATCTAGTTATATCTGCATTATGAAGTCCATATCTTTTGGGTGCAGTAGGACGTACATTTTAAAAAGATAGCTGATTTTCTTATAGATTCTTCAAGTGTGAGGATTTTTTGGTGTCTCTTGAGTGATGCAGATAGTTTATTTTCCATACTCTTAGTCCTCCTCCAGTTTTAGGACCGATTAGTTACAGCTGCTGGCCATCAGATAGCTAGCTGCCTATTAGAATAACAAATAACTATTCTAGATTTAAACTATTTCACTTTATTCACATAAAAATATGTTAACTTTAATAATCTATATAGATGGAGTTCCTTAAATCTCTGCTTGTAAAGCTTTTACAGCTCTTCTGAAACTTCAGATGTTTTAAAATCCATTCTAAAGTGTGGACATAAGAACTGCATACAGCATCTGGTAGTAATTTCAGTATTGCTGTGTGCGTGTAGTATGTGCAGGTACATTCTTGAACCTTTCAGTTTATATCTTTGCTTGTTTGTTTATACCTCCAAGGATTGCATTTTAAAATCTTTCAGTCTCAGTTATTTGCATTAAAAGATTGTAAATTTAGCTGATGATCCATCATGATTCCTGAGTCCTTTTCAGAACTGCTGCTCTTCCAGGATGTAGTCTTCCATCCTGTAAGTATAATGATGTCTGAACGGGACTGGTTTACAGAAGGATTGGATTCACCTACAGATGTGACTTGTCTTCATTGTTTATCACTCTACCATCGCTGTTTTCATTAAAACGTCAGTGTGCTTATATTTTATTCTTGATAACTGAAAAATAGCTTTGAAGAGAATTCCTCTTGAAAACCATTAGAAACATCCTTTTTTAATGTGGAAGTAATCTAAAAGTCTAACATTCTGACACAGTGGTGAATATATTGTGTTGATTTATAGGACAAATATATTTCAATAAGATCATTATATGGAACTTCTGAATAGTATAGACATATCTTTCTAGTCGAAATTACACCAGTAACTGACTAAAAGTATAATTCTTGCTGAGTGTTGGTTACATGAGGATAGTTTGTATGTGATCCAACATGACTTTGGCAAGTGATGTATTTTTACTTATAAGGATGGATATTAGAATTGTACAGTATCTTACATCTGTCAAGCAAAGAAAGTCACCTTGCCAAACTGTACTTCTCTGTTATGAATGCCTGGCATTTTAGGGTTCTACAGAAGCAAGCTCACATTGAGAAATTTGCAAGTGGTGTTTATTTCTCCACCTCATGATGATAGTTGAGCTATTTTTTTCCTTATTGATTAAGATGCCTTGTTTTTATTTCAACAGTTCTTCATACTAGCCCTGTCAAATATATATGATCTGCCTAGACTTGAGAGGAGTTGCAGTTTGTTGTTTATGTTTTATGCTGGATGTTGTAGAGTATCACAGAGTTCAGTCACAAAATGGGACACTGTGACTGTCCTTGAGGACAGTCTGATTGTCTGAGGACTGTCCTTGACTGATAGGAGAATGTGATACATTTCATAAGCCAGACAAAGACGGTAATTAAAATTTTAAACTTCAGACTCCTCTGCTGAATGGGAGAGAGAAAATGAAGTTCACTTCAAGCAGTGTTCGTAGATTCTTGAGAGAAAGTGAAAGTAGAAGATTCTGAAGAGGATAAGGGTGGGAATTGGAAGGGTGTTCTGTGTGGGAGGGAGTCTAACCAGTGTGAATAATAGCATAGGGAAGGGAAACAGATACCCTTAGCGGAGTGGAATTGTGCAGACCTTAATTGAAAATGAGAACAGGAAATTTTTTTTTGATGCGTTCCTGGACCTAGGAAAGCATGTGAGTGAAGCTGAATGGAAAACTTGATGGCTGTGTTGAATGAAGCTTAACAGTTCTACTTTGAGTGGAAAATGTTTTTCACAGGAGGTTGGATTCCAGTAATGTGAGAGGTGTCTAGAATGTAGCTCTGTGTTTTGTCTCAAGGTAGATTTTAATCCAGTCTGTTTATCCCTTGGCAAGACTTGGGTCAAATCTGGAGTTTTGCAAGAGAGCAGAAGTGAAAGTTGGGATGGTTTTATTGCAATTTAGAAAGGCTAAATTGAAGAAGGAGGATTTGGATTCGCACAGCAGACCAAATGATGGCATGCTGGTGAGATCAGACTGGCAGAAGCAGCAGCAATGGTTAGAGTGGATTGACAGCATGTAGACAACTGAGTGGATTTTAATTTATTTTCTAACTAGGGCTGAAATGTATAGGTCAAAATAGGCTGAAAGCAGAGCCTAGTGAGACCTTGAAGGAGGTGGTAGATGTTATAGATGGAGTTCTAAAACTGTAGAAATAATACACACCCACGCCTGCTCCCCAAACCTAAGCCTAGGCAGTGTACATTGGTGAGCGATTCTCTGTTAAAACTTGTACATGTGTTTAGTCGGATGAGAATGGAAGTGAGACTAAGCAAAGCAAAGGCATTCTTTAACAAAATTGTTGCTGTGAAGTAGAAAAGGCATAGGTTCTATATATTCTAAAAGATATTTTATTGTGGATCCACCTTAGGTCCTCCTTCGTAACACAGGACATCCTCTGTTTCACAACAAGCAATTTTTTCTCCGTCAGCAACAGTGAAAAGCATCTGAGCTAAATAACGATAACCAGTATTGCACTGAAAAGCTACTAAACCTCAAACAGAAACCCAGCAAGTAAGGAAAGCAGCCCCAGCATTTTCAGTCCAAATGACAAAAACATCAGGTATTTTTTTAAAATTAAGGCTACTAATACTCCTACTGATAGGAAAGAACATCCGTTTGGCTTTCTAAACCAAATTCTAATAATCCTTAAGAGCAGATTTATCCTACGCTGGGGCAAGTTAGTCTGAATTTCAGTAGAGTCAGTACTGAGAAACCCACATGTAGATCATGGTTTTTGGACAACAGAATGTAATGTGGCTTTAGGTAAACAAGGCAAATGCAATTAAACTTATTGTGTAGTACACTGGAATTTTCTTCTGTTTCTCTTTCCTGTATGTCTTTGTGAGAGGCATTTCTCATCCCTGGTAAGTTTTGCAATCCAGCTCTTAGTCCCCACGTACTCCATAGGAACAGCTTCAGCTGGATTTTCTGCTTCCCACTGCTGCAAACTCCAGCGTCCTGGAATACGGTTATGATGTCTTGGCGTGTGGGTTCTTTTATAAGGGCATTATATTTTCCAGAACACTACATCTTACATGTCAGATTTAGTTTAAAGCTGTGCAATTAACGAAGAAAGTAGAGAAATGTTTTGACATTTTTCTTCCATCGTTGTTTTGCATGCTTATGGACAAATCTTATGGAATTGTGTACCGTAAGGCAGTGTTGGGGAGTGTCTCCTAGAAACATATTGGTCTCTAATATGAATGCTTTTATAGTATATGCAGTGGTCTCGTGAATGCATTAGCCATTTGGATTCTTCATTGTTGCAGCCTCCTGCTAGAGTATTACCATGAAAGCTTTCTGGGAAGACACTATTTCACCAGTGGAGTAATAGATAAGCAGTTTTATTCCTGCTAAGAAAAAACCAATTTGAGTCTAAAAGGATTGCTTAACTTTTAAAAAACCATAGATGTATTGATGTTTATGATTTGTACTAATATCAACAGTTTAATTCAAAGCATTTATTCGTTAAAGGGTGCTGAAAGTTGGTCTGTTTGACTATAGGACACTGTTGTCTTAACATGTTTGCGTTGCATTTTTCCATTAATTACCCTGTTAGCCAGCTCTCACTGCTTAAAGCAGTGTTAACGGCAGTAGCTTATAATTTTGAAGATCTGGCTTGGTAGCTTTCTTCTTTTGTTCTTCCCCCCCCCCCTTTTTTTTTTTTTGAAAAGTACTCTGGCTTTCCTATTGCTGACATTCAGCAGTGTGTATATAAAGAAATTTGAGTCTTAATTTTCAAGACAATCCACAGATTGGTCCCTAAAACATAACTAGAGTATGAAGGAAGGGGTAAAACATTGTGTCTCAAGTTCAGTTTTGTGTGATCATCAGAGCTGAGTCCTGCTTACCACTAGCTTATGAATCCCATGGATTTTAAGAATTTCTTGAAGCTTCAGAACTTAGGGGTATTCCATACGGTTTTGAGTAATAAAAAGAACAGCAGCATAGATACGCCAACAGAAATTAAGACCCAAATCCACCTCCTGTAGGTCTCCCCATGAGAAGTGGGAGGAGAGGAGATTAATGTGACAGATGTTGACTGTCAAAAGACAATTAATTGGTTAGTGATTGGAAAATGATACATGAAAAATCAAAAGCCAAGCTTATTTGTTCTGAAGAAACTGATTGAAGATGTCAAGCAGAAAATCTCTCCACCCAGATTTGTCTTCTTCAGGAAGAGCTCTCACATACCACTTGCTGTGGTGTTCCAGAGCCTGCCTTTTCCTTCAGATTCTCCTTCCAACTTGTAGCTCATCCAGGTTGATTTCACAACTGCTCCTCAGTCTAAAATGTCAACAGTTGGTAGATGGAGTTAATCATTTTGAGACTGCAAGGATGGTGGTGATGATGATGAGTTATCTTTACCTAAAGCAGGCAGAAAGGCTAGTCCTGAACGGAACATGTTCAGAGCTATTCTGCATTTTCAGTGCGACAAATCCTTTCATATTTGCACTCAAAGGAAACTCCATTCAGAGAACTTGGGAGTCAAGAATAAGCTGAGGGAATTTGGTTTCAAAGCTTCAGCCTTACTTGTCTTCTTTCCCAGTGGAGGGCTAGCACAGTATAGTACCAGTGGGATTCATCCTCTTTGCTGTACCGTGCCAGAGCATTCGTGTGTTTTTATTTTCATATGAACTCATCTGTCTGTGTAAAATGTTTGCCTTGTGTATGAGGAACTTTTATCACTTTTTCCCCACACCAGCTAAGTTAATATTTCTTCCAAGAAAAATATTGTACGCTGGTTTATTCAATACTGGCATAACCTGCTTTATGGTACTCTGTGTACGCTATCTCACATCAGTCTGGTCAAACTTCAGTATGCAGAGCTGATACTGTTCTATATGTTTGTGAAGGGGCATTTGCGCTGTAAACAAAACATGCTACCAGTAGAAACATTACAGTGGCATAGAGGTCACTTTGATACAGTGATAATGTGAAGGTTTGTGTCCTGCTATAACCGCGAAGACCTGAGAAGACAAATCCAGAATCCTCAGGAGGCAGAGCTTTGAAAATTAGAAGTGTCATACTCGGAGCTCTTTCATGGGAACAGTGAGAGCTTTTTGTCTGAACAAAGAGTCGAACATAGTAACTTTGTCTAAAATAATTTCAATACCCCTTTCATTTTCAGTGGAAACTGTATTTTCCCCTCTTCAGAAACAATAATATTGCATGGCCTTTTCTCCCCCATCCAAGTTCCTGTCCCTTCTCACTGCTTCTTGCTCCCGTTCCCTGCCCTACTTTCCACTCGGGCCCTTCTCCCCACTTTCCTATACTTCTCACTTTTTGCTTTTCTGTCCTTTTCCCACCTTTCCGCCTTTTATCTTTTCCCCTGCTTTTTGTTTCCCTGCTCTTTCTGCACCTTTCCCCTGTTCTTCCCACTGCTTTTTCCTGCTTTCCTCTGTTGCCTTTCCAGTCTTATGGCTTTTTCTTTCCACTGCATTTCTTTCATTTTCCTACTTGTCCTCTTCCTGTCTTTTCACAGCTTTTGCTGCCTTGCTCATGCTTGTCTTCCTTGCATTTATTTTCCTACCTCGTCTTCCTGTCATGTTTCCCCTATTTGCCTTGATCCCTCCACCTCCTTCTTCTCAATACTTAAGAGGTCTTTGACTCCCTTCCCCTGTGTCTCCCTTTCTCTCTCTGCTGATTGCTCTTTTGACTTCCACGTTTTTAGGGTTCTCCCCGTCTCTTCTTTTTGGTACTTTGTGTTCTCTGCTTTTTCCTGCTTTGAATTTTCCTCTTTGCTTTGATGTTCTATTCCATTCTTTTTTCTAGTTTTTCAGGTTGCTTGCTCCAGCCCTCTTCTTCATTGCTCTTCACTATGTTGACTTCTTTTCACTTCCTATCTTTCCTGCTTGTTTTTTTCCTGCCTGTCTTTCCTGTTTTTTCACCATTGCTTTGCATTTCTTTCCCCGCTTTGCTTTGCTTTCACAGACTTTCAGTCTTTTACTTTTCTTTCTAATGCTTTCCAGGTCTTTTCTCCCTTCTTTTCCAATGCTTTCTTTGACTTCTCCTTCTTTTTTCCCCTATTCTTTTCCAGTGATTTTCAGTTGTTTTATTTGCTTCCTTTCCTAGTTTTAATGCTTTTCAGGTTTCTTCTCCACTTCTCCCTTGCTTATTTTCCCACCCCCTCCCTGCATTTCCCTGGTTTGACTCCTTTCTCACTCTTTTCCCATCTCTTTCATGCTTTTTGGGTAGTTTCATTTCCCCTCCACTTCTGTTCCTTGCGTTTGAGTGCTTGGAGTTCTTTTTCTGTACCTGTTTCTGCACAGAACCCCCACCGCAATTATTTTCATCACGTTTCACTGCTCTGACTTCTTTTTACTGCTTTTCCTGTCTCTCCTTTTTTTCCCCACCTTCTCTTGTTTTTACGATTTATTCCTGCTTTGACATCCTCTCCCATCTTTTCCTGCTATTGACTTTTTTCCTCACTGCTTTTGTGGTCTTCTCTAACCTTTTCCTTGCTTTTCAGATCTCATCATTGCTTGGCACTGCTTTATCTTTTACTTCCCTCTCTCTTCTCATCTTTTCCCCACTTCTCTCTTCTTACCTTTCCGCTGCCTTTCCTTCCTTGTCATTTTCCTGATTTTCAGGGATTTTCATCTTCCCCTTTACATTGCTCTTCACTGTTTTGATACTTTTTTCTTTGCCCCCCCCCCCCCCCCCCCCTTTGACCTCCTTTGCCCTGCTTTCCAGATACTTTCCCTCATTTTCCTGGCTTTTCATTACCTTGACTTTTCCCTCTGCTTTTCCTTCCTTGTCTTTTCCTTGCTTTTCTCTCCTCATCCTTTCATTCCTTTTCATGCTTTTATTCCTAACCTCTCCCTGCTTTTCAGTACTTACAGGCTTTTACATGCTTTTCAGGTGTCCTCCTTGCTTTTTCCTTTTTCACATAATTTTCCCTTCCTTCCTCACTGCTTGCCACTGCTTTGACCTAATTTTCACTGATTTTCCCGTCTTTCCTCTTCTTCTCCGTGGTTATTGCTCATTTCCCTGCTCTCCTTGCTTTTTCTTCTGTTCCTCCTCTCTTCTTTTTAGTGCTTGTTACCGCTGCAACTTGTTTCCACTACTTTACAGGTTGTCACTCCCCCCAACCCTCTTATTCTTCCTGCTTTTCTGGCCTCTTCTCCAGCTACTCACCCCCCTCTCATTGTCCTTTCCTTCTTTTCAGTTGTCTGACTATTTTTCACTGCTTTGACTGCTTTTCACTGCCTTTCAGACCTTTTAACTACTTTGCCTGCTAGTCACTGCTTTGACTGCTATTCCCTGCTCTTAGGTCTTTTATCCCCTTCCTGCTCTTTCCTTTCCCTGCTTTTCATTGCTTTGACTCTTATCCAGGTTTTCCCTGCTTTTCCCTGGTTTGACTCCTTTTCAATGCTTTTTCATGTTTTTACTTCTTTTCCCTGCTTTACGTTTTCCCTGCTTTACATTTTCCCCTTCTCCCAGCTTTATGCTGCTTTGACTTACCTGCTTTTCAGGTCTTTCTCCTTATCCCTTCTTTCCCTACTTGTTGCTGCTTTGACTTGGTTTTCCTGCTTTTCAGGTCTTTTTCTGCTTCTCACTCTACTGCTCTCTGTCCGTTGCCTTCTTGTTCCCCACTGTTCACTGCATTGACTTTTATTCCCAGTATTTTATGCCAGGAACTGCTTTGCTCTATATTCATTGCTTTTCAAGTCTCCCCCTTCCCCTTCTTTTCTCCGTTTTATCACTGATTTGACTTCATTTCACTGCTTTTCTGGTGTGTCCTCCCCTCCTCACCCTTTCTGCTCCCCGCTTTTATCCTTCTTTTCCCTGATTTCCGCTGCTTTTTAATTTGGTTTTCTTTTGGGTGTGGTGTATGTGGGGGTGTTGTCTACCCCCCCTTCCCACTCTCTTCAGTCCTCTTTTCCTGCTTTCCACCCTCTTCACTGCTTTGACCTTTTCCAACCGCTTGTCCAGACTGTCTTTTCCTTTCTTCTTATTAGTTGTTACTGTTTTGACTACTTCCCACTGCTTTTCAGGCTGTTCCCCCTGCTTCCCCCCCTCCTTCTGCATTCACTTCACTTCTTTGACCTCTTTGCTGCTTTTCAGATCTTCCCCCACACACACACCTCTTCCCCTCTTCTTTGCTTCGTTTCCCTGCTTGCCCCTTCCTTCCCTGTTTTTCACTGCTTCTCTCTGGTTTTGGCTGCCTTTGGCTGCTTTTACTTTGTCCACTCCTCTTTGCTACTTTTCAAGTGTTTGTTTGGCTTCTTTCTCCCCTCTCCCTTCTCTGCCTTTTCTGCATTTCACTGCTTTAACTTTTTTACACTGCTTTCTTGTCCCTTGTTTTCCCTGCTTGTCCTTGCTTTTCATGCCTTGTGGGGTTACTTCCCCTGCCTCATTTCTTTTCTCTGTTTTCCCCTGCTTTGGCTGCTTTTCCTTCTTAACATGGTTTACAGAGTTTTGAATGCTTTTTGCTATTTTTCACTGCTTTGCTGCTTTTCAGGTCTTCCTCTCTTCAGTTTCCTACCCTTCTTTTCTCTTGCCTTGCTCTCTTTGCTGCTCGCTTTGGCTTCTTATCACTGCTTTTCAGGTCTTTTATCTCTGATCCCCCCCTTTTTTCCCTTTCCCTGTTCCCCTTCCCCCTTCCTCTTAATCTTTCTCCATCTCCCTCTTCTTCCTCCTTCTGCTTCCCCTTTCCCTCCCTGCTTCTCACAGTGTATCCCTGCTTTGCTTTCATGTTGTCAAATCTCACATCTTGTATTTTTCCCCTTGATTTTCCCTTCCATGCTTCTTCCTGTTCCCCCCACCTTTCTATGGCTTTGACTTACCTCGCTGTTTCTTGACTTTTCACCCTTTTTAATTCCCTGGTTTTCCCTTCCCCACTTCTCCAAACCATTTTGCTACTTTCCTCGATTTTTCTATACTTGTTCAAGATACACACTGCTTTGATTTCTTATCATTGCCTTTCAGGTCTCTTCCGTTTCCTCTCTTCTTTCATTTTCTTTTCCTGCACGTCACTGTTTTGACTTCTTACTCTTTTCTTGCTCCTTTCTCTTTTTTTTTCCTTTTCAGTTCTTTTTTTTCCTTTCTTTGCTCGCTTTTCCTTTGGCAGTTCTTTCATTCCTTATCACTTCTTATTCTTTTCATGCCTTTTCTGTGTTTTCATTTCTCTTTACAAATGCTTGCATTTTTTTTTTAAATTCTCTTCTTGCATATCTCATTTTCTCACTTCAACTTCTGTGTCTTTCACTTTTTTGTTTTTTCTTTTCAGCACTTTTTGCTATTTTTAATGTCAATTTTTTCACTACTTTTCTTTCTTTTCACATCTCATCCTTTCTTTTTGCTTTCTTTGCCTTTTATCATTTTTTCCCTTTCCTTCTTTCTCTGCCTTTCCCTTTCCTCCTTTCACATCTCTCCTGTCCTCACCAACATGCTGGTCAGCCTCTTTTATTGGCTTCAGTACGCGGAAAAGGAAATTATATACACACATGAAGTATATAGGTGAAAATAAAATGCTGATAATTGTGAAAACATCTAATCTTACTTTGTCACTTTGATACCTCAAAGCTATTGCTGTGCTTTTCTCTTCAGTTAAATCCATTGCAATCGATTTACTGCGGTAAGGAGTTGATCCTTTCAGGAGTCACAATGCATGCTGTAGCTCGCGAATGCAATATAATGGTAATGTTTATATTTACAGACTTGCAGACAGGAACACGGAGAGAAAAGCTCTGATGTACAGAAAACCAGAATCATTAAGGTTGGAAAAGACCTCCAAGATCAAGTCCAACCATCAGCCCAATGCCACTGTGCCTACTAAACCATGTCCCAAAGTGCCGTATCTGCTTATTTTTTTTTTAACACCTCCAGGGATGGTGACTCTACCACTTCCCTGGACAAATAACTGCTGAACATTCCAGCCCCGAAGAGAGCATTCGGCTGAGATTTGAGAGGTGTGGGATCTTAATTTTGCCTGTCCATAGGGGTTCAAAGAGATGCTCCCATGCTACCGTAGGGGTACCATTTCTTTTATGTGACTTCAGAGTAGAAGATGAAAAAGAAAGGAAGAGACACTGTGCACCCCACCTCTTAAAATTACCTTGTTGGGTGCTAAGCGTTCAAGATTTATTTGGACAGGCAGACAACCCAAAAGGAGAAGTGTGCAGCCTTGTGGCTTTGAAGCATTTCCTAGAAAAAAAGAGAGATTAGGATTAAGATCACTTGTGAAAGAGTGATGTGAAATGGATATCGAGCATGTTCTGTTAAACTGAAAACAACCAAAGGGGAGCATAAGGACAGGGAAGGGAAGCAGTAAAAACTACAGTGGGGAGTTAATGGAAAGGTAACTGAATGGAGAGAAAATGTCCAGGTATTCTCTATAGTAGCACATCAGGTTTTCAATTGTCTGTGTCACAAGTGAGATGATGCAGGTGGCTGGGGGCAGCTCTGCAGAGCTTGTGTGCATCCCACAGATTCATCTCTGTGGGAGCGATGGATGCATACTGGTTTTACATTGGTGGGGGTTTGTTTCTTGAAGAGTTAACCAGAAGCTTCTATTTTTGCTGCTTTGTCTATAAATGCAGTAAGCATGCGAGTTAGTAAAAGAATGAAATAATACAATGGTAATAAATAAAGCCCTTTCAGATGTGCTGAAAAATTGATCTCATGGTACTTGGCTATCATTACAATATCATCATGAGCTACCTGATTGCTGTCATTTTATAGGGACCATGTTATGATGGTATTTGAGTGTCACACAATATTTTCAGTACACTTAAAGTCACATTCTCAGATTTATTATTGTTTTGGGGAAAAGGAAGGAACAAGACATTAACCCAAGGATTCTAGGTTTATTTTACACCAAATTGCAGAAACTAGCAGCAATGAAATAGCCAGCAGATACTTTTGCTTCTCCTTTTTTTATTTGTATTAGGAATCAAAGGATCAACATAAACATGATCTAGGCCTTAAATGATACTAATTACATTGGGAAAGCAAACGCTTGAATATAAACCATATAATTAAAGGAAGAAGAATGAGAGAGATGGAATAAAGAAAACTAAAGGTAGTACAAAGAAGTAAAGAAGCAACATGAATAAAAGTTATATCATATTTTGTTTTTAAAAACAGAAAACGCTCTTGGGGAAGGAATAAGTTGTACAATAGGCACAAGAACAAAATGGAAATTTAAGACGATGCAGCAGAAAAGAAGACAAACACTTTCAAAGGAGAGAAGTTATGTGTAAAGGAGCATTAATGGTAAAGTACAAGGGAGAATGACTCTAAGAGAACCTGTTTCCACCTTAAGTCCCAAGGCTTATCGATCTTTTACTTAATTATTAATTTAGTCTTTTAAAAAAGGGGCAAAAAGTGAAGAGAAGAGGGAAGAAAATTTTTGACCTCCTACCATTTTTCTCATTGTCTTTTCTTGTCACCTAAAGAAAGGCAAAAGGATTAAGAGAGGCTTATCTTATTATTAAGACTGATGTGTTTAAAATAGAAGATTTTCAACCTGTGGATGTCTGGAAACTGCACTACTTAGAAGTTTGTAAAGTTAACCACGGGAAGCAAGTCTGTTGTCAGTAGCTTCAAATTTGCTTTTTCTAAGGTGCAGAAAGTACTGGGGACTGAAGCAAAGCATAGAAGGAGACAGTAAAAACAACTGAATTCAGGGCCCACTCACTATGACTTCTGGAATGTGAGGTGGAAACGTGATGAATTTGAGAACTTCAGCTTCTGTAAGTTAGAACTGCTAAATGGTGGTTGAATTATTGCCCTTGAAGTTCAGTTTTATTGTCTGAGTCACCAGTAAATTATGCTGGAGGACGCTGTCATAATTTCCAGTCAACGTTCATCTATATTACAGCATGATCTTGCATTTTTTTCTTACAGGATATCTACCAGTGAAGCATAAAGACTCTGCGAAAACCCATTAATTAGGTAGATTTGTAAGATTGTTTTAAAGGTAGTTTTCATATGCATGATTTGACAGTGCAAGACAGTGTTTGTTCAAATTGTGGTTTATGATATGCACCTAATTAGTACTCTCTGCCTTCCAGCATCCTCCCTTGCTACCAGTCTTTCAATCACAAGTGCAGTTTCTACTAAAAGATACAGCACGTATAAAGCAGATAGAGAGTTCATGTAGAGTTTTATGGCCTATGACTAGTGTATAGAAGTCACCACGATTTACTTAACCTTGGAGACCTGAGACAGCCCATGAATTAAGGAGATTTAAAGCATAGTTAGTCCTCCCACCGACCATGCCTTTCTTCTCAGCTCCTGTGATGCAGCACAGAATTTCAGTCTTTGTCTCTGCTTGAAGTGCTTGAAGACTTTGGTCCTGCCTCTGTGACAACAACTCATCCCTGATGAGGATGAGATATTTTAAAGTGAGTATTCACATACGTTGTGCAAATAGTTGAGCCATATGTCCATAAAACTTGCTTTCCGAGAGCATTTGGAATAAAGTTTGATTGCTGGGATGTTCAAGAAGAGCAGACGTGAAGTCATCTGAAACAAACTTCCTGCTCTGATCTAACAAGTAATTATTGAAAAGGTTCTGTGACATTTACACAGTTCTAATGATTCTAATATTTTTGTATGTGCTGTATCTCCCATCAAGAGCTTTAGGCACCTACAGTAAACCCATTTTGTTCTCTCTCTCATCTTTCTGTGCCCTTAGGTGGACACATCTAGTCTTTGTCTCTCTGAAAATGAATCTGCCTGTTCACTATTCCTTCCTGTTGATGTTTTTAATAAGAAGAAATTTTAGTAGTTTTTTCTTTCTAACAGTGAAAGGCTTTTTGTGCCGAGGTTCTTATTCTAGCCACTTTATACCAGATAAAAATCATCTGTAAACCCGAAGTATCCAGTAATGAAATATTCTGTCTTGGAGCATGGCCTCTGGAAGATATATTCCCCTCATCCAAGTACCAGCTGCATGAGCCATGGCTATAGTGAGTTTAACATCATTCCTCTGTTTCCAGGCAGATTTTTTTCTTGTGGTTTTTGACCTATAGAAGATAAAGAAACTTTCCGTTTGCTCACATCTCTGCTAATTTGATGTGAGTTTACCTTGATGAGAGAACTGCCATCATGATTTTTATGCCCTGGTCTTCATTGCTTCTTTCACAAAGTACTGCATGGGCTATTTAATTTCAATATAGGCTTATCCTGGTTCAAGTGTCAAAATTTTTCCTGTTCAAACGTTCAGAAGTTTTTTGGCTTTAGGCTTTTTGGCTGTATGGATGTTTTAAAAATGATGGAAAGATTATGCTTGAAGAAAATATTTTTCTAATGGTAGAAAACAGTGGAATTTTAGTCTAAGTGGAAATTATTTGAGTGGTTTAGTGGCTAAATGTAGTAGTTATTGATAATTTAGATAAATGACAGAAAATATCAAATCAGGATACGGTAATTTATGTAGCCTTACCTGTAATTGCCATAAAATGGAATTATCTTTATGGCATCTTGTTTTCTGTTTTGTTTAGTCACTTTTTCTGTGATCAAATAGTACAATTAAATTCAGAAAGATACAAATATATTTCTGTAAACAAAAGGCATTGACTTAGAAGAATGTGACCAAGAATTATACAGGTTTTAGCACTTATTGATAAGACAATTCCAAAGGAGCTTTATGGTACCATTTGCATTTTTTTTTCTCAACAGGTTTTTAGTGAGCTGTTTAGAAATATGTTAGGAACGACTTTAAATGGCAAACCAGCTTTTCAGCTAGTATTTCTGGATTTACAACCGTGAAGTCCAGAACGGCTCACTATGTTGCCGTCTGTGACCATATTTAGATAGGAATCTCAAATAAGAACTAATAAAATAGTTTCTCTCTTGCTGCAAGATAAGTGTGACAGTTGGAGCCATTCAGTATCTTTTTTAAAGCCATTTATCTTGAAGACTAAAAGCTCTCTTCAAATTTTCAAATCTTAAAAAATGATATGCCTCGTGATTTGGTACAAAAAGGAGGATGTAAAGAGCAAATTGGAGAGGTCGCAGCTTGTGTCTTAGATGCACATGCTGTGCACATCAGATCTGCTGCACTTGTACAAGTCGGTTTGCTTTCATTTGTTGTGCTGTTATTTCTGCATGCCCAGTAAAGCTGGGGATAACCAGAATGCCTTGGATGGGCAAAGAAGGGCTTGTGCAAAGCTTGGACTGCACGGTCTGTGTGTTATTGCGGTTGCTCATTGGCTTCCCTGTGCATATGCTACTCGTTGTCTGTATGTGCCATTTCTGTAAAGCATAAGCATAAGAAATATTTGGTAGATTATTATTAGAAGTAGTTATCTGACACTCAAAGCTGTAGATATAGAATATAAGCAAAGGGACAAGCAGTTTCTGGAAGGTAATATTGGGGTTGATAGCAATCACCTCATTTCTTCACAGTCAGAAATAAAAATAATTAATAGCTTACTTACTAATCTTCTATCATGAAACTTTGAAGATTGCTATACTAAAAATCTTGTTTCTAAGGAAACTGTAATGAAAAAAGAAGTTTTGACATCAATCCAAAACCCCTTTCCTTAATTCTCACTTCTTCTGAGGAAGGTGTGAACATTATGTTTTGTGGATAAGAAAGCGCTAATGCTGCCCTGAGCTCATCCCTCTTCTTGGCCTTGTCTCTTTTCTGATCTGAAAATAAAAATTTTCAAGATTATTAACAAGTAGCTCACGACATCTGTAGCTGGCTGCAATTTGAACAATGACAACTAATAGAATAAATATTGGAAGACAAAAAGCACTCGGTTTCCTCCCCCTGAGGGAGGAATGATTAAACAATCAGGCAGCATCCTAAGATCTAAGGCGTTGGGCTTATGTTGCAACAAACTTTCCACACCTTTGTTTCCCCTGTGAAGTGAAGGTAGTTGCCCTTTCCTGTCTGACAGTGTGTTATGTGTTCTGGTAAAGATATGTTAGCCAGAGAAGAACCTAATCCTACTGCTGGGTGACTGGGAGTGACGAGAACCTGGCCCTCCATACGTTGTCTGTTTTGCTAATGCAGGCCCATTTCAAGTCCATTTCTGAGCACTGTAAATGCTTCATTAATACTTTTTAGCATGCAATATTCAAATATTTTCCTGTTTTCCGTTCAGTTTTGCCTTTATAGCATTTTGTTTTACAGATATGAAAAAAGCTGGGAACTTTGTTCCCAGAGAACTGATATGGATCTTCCCTGAGCAAAAAAAGACGAGTGTTGCCCAGGTAAAAACGTGGGAGACACAACCTGTTGTGGTCCAAAGTAGAGCTGTCTGTAAGCACCTAACCTAGGAAATGCTGAAGTCCAGACTTTTCTCATTTTTCTATGACTCTACTCAGTTGAAATATATTTCTGTCCAAGGCAAAAGCAATTAGGTATGTTCTTAGAGCTGACGGCTGGTCTTGTAATTAGTGACTTGAACCCAACGTATTTCCATTGTGAGCTGACCAGTTTTCATCTGTGATCTAAGTAGGTTTTGAGCGTCTTGCTAAAAAATGTTCTCTGTTTCTTATTACTCTAAGGTAATAAGTGGTATCTTCTCGATGATCCAGTGGGTCCTTTCCAACCTGGTGATTCTGTGATTCTGTGTGATGTGATATAAATGCTTGTTGCAACCAGCTTTAAGCAATCTGATCTAATGGAAGGTGTTCTAAATTATCTTTAAGGTTCCTTCCAACGCAAACTATTCTATGATTCTATTGGTCTTCTTGGCCATCTAGGCACACTGCTGGCTCATGCTCAGCTGGCTATCAACCAATACCCCTATATCCTTTTCAGCCAGACAACTTTCCAACCATTCATCCCCAAGACTTTAGTGTTGCATTGGGTTGTTGTCACCCAAGTACAGGACCCAGCACTTTGCCTCGTTGAACCTCATATGATTGGCCTTAGCCCACTGACGCAGCCTGTGCAGATCTGTTTACAGAGCCTTCCTTCCCTCAAGCAGATCAACACTCCCACACAACTTGGTATTGCCTGCAAACTTACGGAGGGTGCAGCTGCTCCCCTTGTCCGAATCATTGATAAAAGATACTAAACAGAACTGGCCCCAGTACTGAGCCCTGGGAAACACCACTTGTGATCAGCTGCCAGCTAGATTTAACTCCATTCACCGCATCCAGCCAGTTTTTTAGCCAGTGAAAAAAAAATCTGTGTCCAAGCCATGAGCTACCAGTTTCTCTAGGAAAATGCTGTGGAAAATAGTGTCAATTCTTTCCTGCAGCCTACGTAGACAACATGCACAGCCTTTCATTCATCCACTAAATGAATCACCTTGCCATAGAAGGAGATTGGGTTGGTCAAGCAGGACCTGCCTTTCTAAAACCCATGCTGAACTGAGCCTGATCCCCTGCTGGTCCTGCAGATGCCTGGTGAGGAGCCTTGAGATGATCTTCTTCATAAATTTCCTTGGCACTGAGGTTGGGCTGACAGGCTTGTAGTTCCTCAGATCCTTCTGTCCCTTCTTTGTCGATGGGCATCATATTTGCTACTCTCCAGTCAACTGGGACCTTCCCAGTTAGCCAGGACTAAGCTGATAAATGATGGAAAGTGGCTTGATGAGCACTTTTGCCAATTCCTTCAGTACCCTCAGAAGGTTCTGGCCCCGTAGACTTGTGTATCTTTAGGTGGCGTAGTAGGTCTCTAACCATTTCCCCTTGGATTATGGAGGCTCCATTCTGCTCCCTATCTCTGTTTTCCTGTTCAGGGAGCTGGGTGCCCAGAGAACAACTGGTCTTGCTGTTAAAGTCTAAGGCAAAGAAGACATTAAGTACCTCAGCCTTTCCTCATTCTTTGTCGCTGTTTCCCCCCGCATCCAATAAAGGATGGAGATTCTCCTTAACCCTCCTTTTGCTGCAAATATATTTGTAGAAACAGTTTTTTGTTGTCTTTTAGAGCCAGATTAAATTCTATTTGGTCTTGGGCCCTTCTAATTTTCTCCCTGCATAACCTCACAACATCCTTGTAGTTCTCCTGAGTTGCCTGCCCCTTTTTCCAAAGGTCATAAACTCTCCTTTTTTTCTTGACTTCCAGCCAGGCCTGTCTTCTTCCTCGATGGCTTGTCTTTCAGCACATGGCGATGACCTGCTGCTGCACTTTAAGATTTCCTTCTTGAGGAAGATCCAGCCTTCCTTGACTCCTTTGCCCTTCAGGATTGCCTCTGTTGACCAGGCTCTGCCCTCTGGAAGTCCAAGGTAGCAGTTCTGCTGACATTCCTCCTCACTTCTCCAAACATCAAAACATCTTTCGTTTAATGATTGCTGTGTCCAAGATGCCTTCCAACCATCGCATCACCCATAAGCCCTTCTCTGTTTGCAGCAAGGCCTTCTCTGTTCATGCATAAATGGTTTCTGCTGTGCGGGAGCCTGGGGGCGGGGAGGGACAGCAGGACTCTGGTTTAGGTGGCAGAAGTTACCACAATGCAAATGAAAGCAATGACAATATTTGAAGTAATAAGCAAAAGATCCCAGATTAGGACCTCTATCCTTACTGGACATTTGGAAAGAGAGCAAGGAATACAATGGCAAATCCCGTAAACGACACAGAGTGATAAACTTGGGCAAAGTTCATGAAAGCTGTGAGAAACTTGAGAGGCACCTCACCAAGCTGGGGAATTCACTGAACAGCACACTGCCTGCAGTTGGGTATCTGCAGATTAGTGAAAAGGTCCAGGGGAAAGGACTTGGAGAGGACCAATAAGGAAGGATGAAAGGAATGGAAAAGCTCTTATGGAGCAAGAAACTCGGGCTGTTTATTTAATGTGAAGGGGCAATAAGCGTGCGTAGGAACCTAAAAATATTCCTTGGTATAGCATAATGAAACCTTCTACTCACCTTTTTATTAATCTGATGAAATATTGTGAAAGTGTTTTGCTTGAGAAATTGTATTGAGGTTGAAAATGACAAAGTCAAAGCTTTCTATGCTTTACTCTGCTAAAATGATGTAATTCCTTCCCGTAACTCTCATTGGAACCAAGGAGTGCACGGAAAATATTAGAGAGCATATGGATAATGTTTAATCAAAATGAATAACATTTACTGAAGAGAGCAAGCACCCTCAATCTTAGGGGCATTAATCAGTTCCAATTATTGAAAGTTGGGAGAATACTTCATTGCTACTTCTTGGTACAAAAAGCTGCCTGTTCTGATTTCTACTGTAGCTACTGTCTTTGAAACTTGAGTTCTTGCTGTAGTTGGGTAGAAGATACTGAATATCTTTTCTATGACCATGTAGGGGCTTTTACATGGCCTTTCTTGCAGCCTTCTTCTTCATCACCGAATCTACATTCAGCTTCATCTGTATTACATAAAAAGCTCCTTGTCCCTTTTTTTGAATGCTGGCCAGACTCTCACAGCTGTGAGTTCAAGAAGGCATGTTTTAAAATCCAACAAGAGAGAGAAGGATTTAGGAGGGGTAATAGGAGAACCAGGAAAAAGTAGATCTGAGCATGCACATTTCTACCATCTCTTTTTTCCTCTAGTTAGGAAAGAAAATTCTGACAAGGTAACTTCATCATTATCTAAAATAGATTTTGGTCCACCTCAGTAGAAGAGCGTACTTGAAAAACCATAAGAAATATTTGAATTAAAGTGGGTTCTTAACACATCTGACACGGTTTGTTCATGTCTAATTATAGCTATTGCTCTGTGTGTGCGTTTGATTTTTGCAGCATGGCTGAAGTAGCTGTTTCACTTGGCAGCTTATGTGCTGGCCTGACACCGCTCTCTTCATTCACTGAATTCTGACACTATGTTTAGAAGCACCAGATATACAAATTAGAATGGGCCTCATACTTTGCATTTAGACTACTGAAGTTAAAGCCAATTAAAACAAGTGCCTTGGGATTTGATTTTTTTTTATTATTATTATTTTTTAAAATTTCATTTTAAAATGTTCTCTTGAGGGAAATTTTTAATGAAAGCTATTTTTGTATGGTACACTGAAGATGCATTTATTAAGCAGCCCTATTTTTTTAATCCAGTACACTTCTCATATATTTGATGGAATTTCCCCTCAAGAATTAATTTAGAAAAAGGAGACAGTATTTCTTAAATGTGGGTTTGAAGAGGAGGGAAGGAAATGTTTTCAGGCACGTACCCTCTTCAGCCTCCCTATAACAGCGGCTGGAGCAGTACCTGCCCCTGACACAAGAAGAGAGAGTAAATTCAAGTGTGTGCAGCCCCCTTGCCGTCTACACTGAAGCAGCGCTGACCCCTGCTTATTCTTTGTGTGCAGGGGATGAGGGTTAAGACATTAAGTTGATTCTTGAAAATTAAGCTCTATGCCCAGCTCTTTGACAGATTTTCAGCGTAGCTTTGAACAAGCTACTTCACTTCTGGCTCTGAGTTATGTACTCCGCAAAAAAAATTGTAATAATTATGGAGCTTTTGGTAAAATATTTTTTTATTCTTGCATCTTTCTGGTTATGATTTCTTCATGAGGTTTGAATAATTTCTCTTCTGCGCACAAACTGACATAAGCAAATAAGGCAAAATGTTATACTTCTCCAGAATCGGTATCTCTGTTCATTCAGTCTGAAAACAGAGGAGAACTGTGTAGTTTGTGACTAGTCTTAAGTAAAGAGACAAAGAAGTACTTAAAATACCCTACCTGCTGAAGAAATGAGAAAAACAGTGAAAGTATGCTTGAGTCCAGCAGTTCTGGACCTTGTCTATGTATACCATGAGCAAAAACCCTCACAAAGCAGGATCCCTCAACTTGGGAAAACTAAAAGTATATTTTGACATTCGTTAAGGAATTTTAAAAGCTATTTGCTACAAAGTCCTGAGGGTGGAATTTGTGCTGTATTTCTGGGAGCAGAAAGACAAAAGTGCTCACTCAGTCTACGATGCTTCAAGGAGAACATAATTCAAGAAAGAGAAGACACACACGGTAGATTAGATAAAGTGCAGAGGCTGCAACTGTCAACACAGAAATAACTGAAAGTGAATTTGAGGTAAGAGATATGAAGGATGAACAGCTATTAATAATAATGAGACATTAAAAAAATCCCCCAGCCGTCGATGGAGGAAATCTGAGAACGCAATGCTATTAGAAGGATTTGTAAAAATAGTAAGACATGTTTGCAGGGGATGTTTCTCAGTCATGTCGGTGGAGTAATGGAATATAAAATGCATGTTTCTAGAGCTGGTGCATCAGAGGTCCATAAGCAAGTTAGATTTCTGGAGCTAACCAAAATCCATGCCGGAGGAAAAAATTTACAGAAATAGCTGAACTGCTGTATCAGATGACTGCAATGAGACTACATATAATATAGCACGGAAAGCAGGAACACTTGAACACATCAGTCAAGTGTGGAACGTGACAGGAAGAAAGCGGAGTGGATAAAGGTCAAAGAAAGTAAATAATCTAAGCTAACAAAAAAAAAATAAGAAGAAAGAAATAAAAACCCTATGAAATCAATCTACAGTTCTGATGCAATTATAATTCTCTGTGGACAGGAACCATTTTTTTTCCAGTCTTTGAGATTAGACAAGAAGATGGAGGGGAAAAAAAGAAAAGTAGTGCAGGCTCAGTGGAAAAGGTACTGTGCTGTCTGGCTTGAGTGAGAACAGGTTGTATTTTTTTCCATGAAGTACAACTGAAGGAAGAGCTGTTGGGCTGATAGCTCCCTCTTTTCTTCACAGTGAAAGTGAATTAAATCTGTTTTAATGCATTTGAGCAACTCTGACCTGATTTGTAGTTTGTAGGAGAAAAATTTACCAAAAAAGAAATTTCGTTCCTGTCTTTTTCAGCATTAATACAAAATTACAGTATGTCATTGTGGCAAACTGCTAACCAGCAACAGCACAGAGTATCAAGTAGCACAGAGGCCTTCCTGCTTGGATTTCAGCTTCCAAGTAATCTGAGTCTTATGAAATTTAGAGGAAAGCATCAATTTTCATGAATCATGACAAGTCCAAGGCAAAATTAAAAAATCTCCTTTGGAAATGGTTTACTTCACATAAACGCTCCTTGTATTTGCTTCCATTCACTGAGAACCAGGAGAGTCTTATCAAAGCAGCAATATTTTTTTTTTTTCAGTTCTAAATGAAGCAAATTTTCCCTGAAATATTTCAGTCACCTCTGCTGCTGGCTGCTGATTGTTGCATAAGAGCATCCCTCCTTTGGAGGCACATGTGGCTTCCCTCACTGATCTCTTGGTCAGCAAACAACTACATGCAGGCAGCAGATTGAGTTTGTCTCTGGAATTAGGCTGGTAACTCGCATGCCCTGGTTATTATTGTTCAATGGGAATAAATATGACAACTTTGCAGCCCACCCTGTTAAATGGAAGTCAATGATGTGTCATTTACAAAACCAAGAGGTTTTGAGGTGACCCAACAATGTGCTGAGTAGCTCTTATAAATTTCGTAGACTCTAATTTCGGAAAGGTATTTGTGCACACCCATGACCTTAAGTGCAGAGTTCCATTCCTGTGCTTAAAGACAGAATTTCCTAAATTGGTGTCGCAATACCTTCAAGTCTTGTTGAAAAATTTATAGAATTAGAATGAAAATGCTAATGAACATGTGACTGTCTTGCTCTTCTCCCACCACATTTTAGCAAAACACAAGTGGCATTATTGCTGCATGTTATGCTAATAAAATATGCATGTTGTTTGGAGGGTGTAGTTGTGTGGTTTGTTTGTATAACAGCAACAGTTTTGTCAGATTTGTGCAAGATAATTTTCTCTGAAGAGCTGCCTTTTTTTTTACTATCCTTGATCCTTCTACAGAAGTTATCTAAAGTGGTGTAAAATTTGGCATGAAGGGAGTAACAATCTATTGACAACATAGAAATTTGTATCTGAGAATATTCAGTTTTTTAATACCAGCGGGGGATGGAATAATGGATAACTTTGTTTCTCCTCCTCTTTGTCTTATTAACAAAATAAAATCAGATAAACTGATTTTCAGTTATTTTACTAGCTTAAGAAAAAATGTGTATTAGAAGTCAGGTGTGGGAATTGGTATGTATTTTAACGATTCATATTTTCATATTAGTGTTTTTTTGCTTTTCCATTCACTTTGGGACACTGAATTTTCTTAAATTCTTACCTACTTCTTGTGATTTTTATAGAAAGTAGTTTGAATCCAATGATTCAACCTGAATATTCAGTTTAGAGGGAATATGGTGCTATCAAGTAGCTTGAAGTTCGTCCATCCCCCATCATATGGCAATCAAGTATTTGCAGAAAGGTGAAAACTAGCTAGAACTTTGGGGAACAGAAGAAACAATTTCTGGAAAGGTAAAAGGACCTTCACTTTTGTTCTCTTCCTTCCCTTGCTCCCAAAAGGGCTCCTGTCTCTGATATCTGAGATGCATTTTTATTTTATCTTCACCTTTTTCTTCCTGTGTGGTTTTTTTTTTTTTTCCCTACTTTATCACATCTCTGGTGTTCTTCCTCCTTCTGTTCATCTCTCGACTTCCTGAGTGTGCTGTTTGTAGTCAATGTCATCTTTCTCTTTCTGTGCTGTCCCTTGTCCCACCCTCTCCCTCCGGCAAAAGCACCCTCACAGGCATGCGGAGAGGTTGCTCTGAAGCAAATCTTACAAGGGTGCTTCATCTGCCTCCAGCCTTCACGCTGGAGGTATGTTGTGGCCTTCGAAACACCAAACTGCTGTTGCCTTGAATTCTTCCTCCTGCTGGCTTCCCTCTGTGGAGTCTCCTAGAGGTCAGCTAGCTCGACTTGCTTCTTCAGCATTTCTGCAATGGTATACCTTAGTCCCCCCAGAACTTGCTGTGGGAGTTTATAAGGTCTCTTGGATCCCTTCTTTTTTCCCTATCTGTCCCTATTTCTGTCCCATCCTGTCCTTTGACAAAAAAAATCAGGAACCATCTGTTTGGAAATCTGTAATCTACCTCACTGCTCCAGTCCTGCCTTGTCTGTCCCTAGGGTCAACTTTGCTAAAATTCAGATTTTTGGCCCAAAGAAATTAAACGAAATATATATTTAAATGGAAATTTCTGCATTATAAATTGAAGTGTAAATTATCAAAAGTCTTCTCATTTTCCTTGTGATTCTCTTTTGCATTTGAAAGTAACTCGCCATAAATAGGTACACAATAGTTTTATGTCTAGCTTTAGTTTTCCTCTTGCAACTTCTTTTTCTCTGTGACAGCTATTAAAACCTTAATACCGGTTAGTCTACATGTTCATTGATATTGAAGCCTTTACCAACTTAACAATAATGATGCGTCTTTTCTTTTTTGCTTCCTATTTATATATTTTCTCTAGCTTTATACCTGAGACTTGTCTCCTCAGGAAGTTAATCTAAATTAGCTAATGGAATAATTTGAAGTGGATTAGTTTGATTGCACGGAATCAGTTTATGGCATTTACTCAGAATTCAAATGGCTTAAATTTGGTTCAGTTTATTCCACTCTTCAAATAATGATCAAATATGGTACAAGGCAAGAGTTAATTCTCACAGACTTTTCAGAAAAAGAAAATTCTAAAGGACTTGAGCAACAAGAAGCAGAGATTTGCTTTGGGATTCAGCACAATGATTTGCCAGGATTTAGTATAGCAAAATAACTGATGAGGCAAGGGACAGGGTACAGAATATAAAGCTGAGTTCTCACTGAGAAAATTGAGCTCTGATAAGTTTCCTTAGGTATGAAGCACATTTAAACAAATATCTCTTCATCCGAAATCTGGTTGTGGTATGTTACATAATAATCTAGTGTAACTTTTAGGAAAAGTAAAAAAGAAAATATACATTCATGTAATGTGAGAAAGCACTGCCTGAAACAGCTGAAAAGCAGTTTTAAAATGTCTCAGAGGCCGAGATCATTACCCACTAAAGCTCATTATTTAAAAGTTTGTATTTACAGTTTATTAGCTGTTTTTCCTCTATAAATCAAAGCAGAACATAGACATATGGGCTGTAGAACATAGTTTCATCCTATTATCCTATATCCTAATGAAGCATTATTAAATTTTGAGAATCCTTGTAACAATAATGAAGCTCTTTCTAGGACAGTGCTTGGAAGCCAATGGTTTATAGCCATTTATAGTTTATTTTACCAATTTAGGAGAATGAGACCTATTGGAAAATATCTTACCATTTTGAATATTATGCCTGTTAGGATAATCTTGTAACTTTTTACCTTTTTAAACACTGAAGTGTGGAATGTTGGATAATTGAAAAAGCACCAGTTAGAGGTCGTACTTCATCTGCTAGGAAGTTATTTAAGTGTTCGAGGGAGAGTGACACTTTTTTCTCCCTTTCTTTCACCTTTGCATCTTTTCTTTCATCAAATTATCAGTGTTTACCTGGAATGGTATGAAGATGTAGATCTATATTTATGAAAGAAACAGTACTTGGATGCACATCACACAAATGTCATCAGTTTTGACTGCATGTAAATTCTTGACAAATAATTTCTGTGACTGAATATCCTCTGTTTTCATGCTTATGTTTATACAAGTTCCTGTAGTGCCATAAAAGCAGTGACTGAGGTATGTCTGCAGGGGCTACACCATCTTTGAACTGGCTACCTCAAGTCCCAGCAAGGTACCCACAGGAACAGACCCTCAGAGATCTCTGGAGCTATGTAGCCTGAGTTTAAGCCACTAGTATTTGCAGGCCAGATGAAAATGAGTTCACAGGCAAATTAGACACATTAACTCAGACAGCATTTTGCTAATTTTCCGATCAAAAATTGCCAAACCAACCAAGAGTAAAATGCGATATACTGATGAGGAATGTAGCTTGCCTTTGGCTGATGTGTTTAGAATGTGAGTCAATGAAAGCTGTGGCCCACTTCCAGACCTGAGGCTGCACAGGAAGGTGTCCAGGCAGGTTTTCAGTATTTCCAGAGAAAGAGACTTCATAACCCCTCCCCTGGGCACCAGTTCCAGTGCTTGGTCACCCACAGAGTAAAGAAGTTTTTCCTCATGTTGAGGTGGAACTACCAGTAAGTGCCCGTTGTCCCTTGTCCTGTCGCTGAGCACCATTGAGAAGAGTTTGGCCCCATCCTCTTGACACCTGTCCCTTAGATATTTCTATGCATTGATAAGATCCCCCTCAGTCTTCTCTTCTCCAGGCTAAACAGAAACAGCTCACTTAGCCTCGCCTTGTAAGAGAGATGCTCCAGTCTGCTGATCATCATCTTTGTGGCCCTCTGCTGGACTCTCTCCAGTAGTGCCTCGTCTTTCTTGAACTCGGGAGCCCAGAACCGGCCATAATGCTTCAGATGTCCGGATGGGACCTCACTAGGGAGGAACAGAGGGGGAGGATAATCTCCCTTAACCTGCTAGCCACATTCTTCTTGATGCATCCCAGGATATCATTGGCTTTCTTGGCCTCAAGGGCACATTTGCTAGGTCATTGTAAACTTGTTTTCCACCAGGATTCTCAGGTCCTTCTCCACAGAGCTGCTTTCCAGCCAGTCAATAACCTGTATTGTTGCAGGGGTTTACTCCTCCTGAGGTACAGAACCCTACACTTACCTTTGTTTAAGTTCTTTAGGTTCCTCTCTGGCCAGCATTCCAACCTGTCCAGGTCTCGCTGAATGGCAGCACGGCCTTCTGGTGTATCACCTAGTCCTCCTAGTTTTGTATCAACAGCAAACTTGTTGAGGATACACTCTATTCTATCATCCAGGTCATTGATGGACACATTGAAGGAGATTGGGCCAAGTGTCTATCCCCTGGGGGAAACACCGCTGGCCGCAGGCTTCCAACTAGACTGTGCACAATCCTCTGAGCTCTGACATCCAGCCAGTTCTCAATCCATCTCACTGCCCACACATCTAACCCACACTTCCTAAGCTCACCTATGAGGATGTTGTCGGAGACATTGTCAAAAGCCTTGCTAATGCTGAGGTTGATAACATCCTTGTTCATCCACACCTGCTGCAACATCCATAATTTCTCAAAATGTGGAGCCTTGTAGGTACACAACCTGCAGGTGAATGCAGGCTTGCAAAGCCACTGGTTGGTCTCTGGTACGGGAAGAAAACACAGTTGCAGTTGTACTCCTGCCAAGAGTAATTATTACTGCAATAAATCAAAGTCCAATGAAAAACTCTATTCAAAACACATGTGATTTCCCCTCCCCCTCCCCCGGGTCCTGGAGTTGTGTTAGAAATATTCTGAAAAACTGAAGAAAGATGCAAAAAAGAGAGCTTGCACTCTAGGCTATGAATTAAGGAAAGCAGGTCTTCATTCTCAGCTCTCGCCTATAGCCATCCCTTCTGTTAGTAGTACACTGGTATTTCATTGGATTAAGCATAAGAAAATTAAATTGAGACAGTGTCCAAACCTGTTTATTGTTCCAAAGGAAATAATTTATTTATTAATGTTCCTTTTTTTTTTAAAGTGGGTAAACAATTTTCCTAAAACAACAGTTTTATAAATATTTTATTTAAAAATCTAATTATTTATGTAAATACATGCTTTCCTTCTGCTTTCATAATAAACATGTTTTCATCGTTTCCCATTCACAGGTGTATTGAAATTGATTTTAGGGAAAGACAAAAGCATGCAAAGGCAGGTTAATAGTAAAAAGGTTACTTTTTCATACCTACTTCATATCTTCTCTCATTTGACAGAATAATGAGATAGACACTGCTATGACAGCAACTGCACCTTCCACAGAAGTTTTTTCTGATTCTCAATTATTTACTGACTAAGATGATTTGTGCATGTGCATGTGCAGTTTTACTCATTTATTCATAAGCTGCTATGTAAGTATTTTAGGGTAGAAACCATTTCCTAATATGCTGACCTAATCATGCTAACATTCAACTTCTGAGATTTATGCAGAAATGCAGACAAAATGTATTTGATATCTGATTACATTATTATTTCTTACTCTACAAGGAATGATGTAACAGACCTCAGGCTTTGAAAAAAACCCATATTTGTGACTACTGATAAAATAGTTTCTGAACTAAAGTAAAAATCTTCATGGATGTTGTTGATCCATACCGTGAAGATTTTTGGGTACAACATTTTGAAGATGTTTACCTTTGTCCTTACTGTACTCGGGTGAGTTCATTCTGTGGCACACAGAAAATGTTTATGTTGAGAGGAAGGCAATGTCAAGAGCTTGTTACCAGCAGCTGCCTGCAGCACAGCTTACTGAAGGGCCAGCAGACCAAGAGGAAAATGTTGCCCATTTTGAGGGCTCTACCCACCGCTTCCAAGAAAAATATTGATTATTTGCTACTATTTGAATTGTCAAGTAAAAAAAAAGGATAAGTTTTAATTTGTTACTGCTGGTGGTACACTAGTGTTCAGGGCCACAGTGTTCAGGATCAGATAAGTGCTTGTTCCTTAGGAACGCTGGGCTTCTCTTCTCACAGTGTTTACCAGGAGCAACATCAAGAACACAGTTATCAGGCTGAGGTGGCAAAAAAACCCCACAAACAAACAAAGACCCACAAACAACCCCCAAAGTGTACAAGTTAGTGAGATATTCAGAACATCATTTGGAGAAGTGGGAGTAAGTCCTTTTTTATCCCTTCTTTTCCCTTTGTTGCTTCTCCACTTCACCTTGTCCTTTTTATCTTTTTTTTACCTTTTCCTCCTTTTTCTCCTTTTTTCTGCCATTTTTGTCCCACAATGGAATTTTTCCATCATGGGACAGCTGCAATGCAGAAAATATGCAGTCAGTGCCTCCTTGGTGTTTTGGATACAATCTGGAGGGGCTGCTGGCTGGAGTACACTGGCGTTTTCACTCATGTTCTCACATAATTCTTTCCCTTTCTCCTGCTGCTCACAGTCTGTTGACAATGAATGGGTTTTAGTCATTAATTTCTTAGATGGCCATCCACTTGTTCCAGGTGGACCAGGATAGAGCATTACCTTTCAGCCTTTAGAGGCACAACTACAGTTTCTGCTAGCTACTTAAGAAAGTCTTTGTAACTCACTGAAACTTTTATGGTAGATCTGCTCAGAATTTTTCAATTTAGCCCCAGGTTTTGTGTTGTTTTGGTGTTGTTGTTTTAGTTGTTTTTTCTGGTTAGTTATTCAGAGACTACAGCAGACTGATGGATAATTTGTAACCTGATGGACAGAAACTGCCAGGAGAGGAAGGAGATCTGGCTTGCTACTGCAACTCCCTTTTTAAGATGATCTAGTATTAAGAATTTCTACCTGAGTCATTTACAGGAGGAAGTTGAGTCTACACTTCCCAAATCTCAGGTTGCTCCTTGGAATTTTGTTCCAAACTCTTCACAAGTCCATTTTTGTGAAATTGTACAGAATGTCATATTTGGAATAGTTTAATTTTAGCTGTAATGAGCGTCACGACAATGACTGACTCATATTGTAAGGGTGAGCTTGATGGCAGATTTCTTCACTGCTAGGTATCTCCAGCAGTGTATTTTATATTAAAAAAACAAAAACTTATTCATTTTTAGAGTAGGTAAACTACGGATGATATGAATTTGTTCATTATCTGCAAAGATGAGCAAAAATGGGTTTTTCAACCTATTTCAAGAAAGTCTGCAGCTGAACAAAACATTTTGTTCTGATAGTGAAATGTTTCATTACTTTACTTTGGAAATGCAAGGGCAAAAAACTGTGAATGGAATATTCCCTTCCAGTTGGTAAAGTGGAATGCTAGTGATTTTTTTCCCTGAAGCAGTTCACTATTTTAATCATGTTCTAGTTTTCAGTTTTAATCCAAAGATTACAAATAATAATTAATTTAAACACCCCAAAGAAATTACTTCTTTACAAAACAGAATTACTTCTGGAAGGTCATATTTTTATGGCCATGCAGATTTTTTAGCAAATCAGTCAGAGTGTTGACAGAAAGAGAGAACAAACTTTGTATTAAAAAAAGAAAAGGAAATTGTTATTTAAATGTATGAAATAATTTTTTCTCTGCTATTTTTCAGGAAAATGTCTATGTAGTTTTCTTTTTCTGTTTCTGTTCTGCTGTTTCTCCTCTGGAAAATGAGACTAAGCAGAATTTTAACTTCTTTTACGTGCATTAGTTCTCATATCAGGTGATCTTGCTGGGATTTTTTCATGAAGCTCATTTTGAATTTGTACTTCTCAAGTGATAAAACCTTTTCTACAGCTGGTACTGTAAGTACTATCTAACATAGAGCTAATTTCTTCCTTGTCACGTAGAAAGGTGGCAAAAGACCCTAAAGATGAGGTCCCGAAGTGGTACATTGGTTTTTGTGCATTAAACGTTTCCCCCCTTCTTTTGAACTCAGTGAATTTAAAAACGACACTGTCTCTTGTTGTTATTACTTTAATGCATTTCATGGGGGAGGGAGGGAAGTGCTGAGTGGTCTTTAAGTGCTGAATTTTCTCCCTTGTCTCTTCTCATTATACAGATTTCATTTTGATGATTCAGCTAGTCAACGTTTTTAAGCAATAGTTTTGCTCATGCTTTACTTTACTATATTTATTAATAGTAACTTTGTGCATGTCAAAGAAATTATACTTCTCTATAAAATGTCAAAAGTGGCCAGTAGCATTGCTTAGCTTTGAAGTCTTGATTCCGGTGGCCCTGCCCTTTGACCAAGACTTTTGCTTGGTTTCAGCAGTAGACTTTGCACTTATTTGTATTCCCTCCATTCCCTTTCCAGGGATTTTTTGTATTTTCTATGAACCATTTTACTTTTTGATTAGAAAGTGCATTATCTTGTTTTCCCATGTTTTAAGTATTGAGCTTATCGGTAATGAGGGTTGCTGGTTTCTCTGCCAAATGATGGCTTCCATTTTTCCCTACAGAAGGTAAAGCACAAAGTGCAAGCTGTGCAGCTGCTTCTTCTTTCTCCACTGCCATGCCTTAAACTGATTTCAATAAAATCCCCTCAAGAGAGTCAAGTCATTCTTCATTCTCGTTTGGCAGTGTTTTTAGCACATTTGACAGTGCCATTAGTGATCCCTAGGGTGCCTAAAAATGTGTGCCTAAAACCTACTGCTACATGTGTGGGTTCTTTAGGACTTTGGCATGTATTGGATGGCATTTCAGTGAGGTGGAGGCCTCTCTTGACTCCGTCATCTCCCAGGGAGCCTAAAAGCAGGAACAAAAGGCAGCACCAAGCTCTTATGTTGCCATCTGAGCAGATGGTCTCTCTTCACGGGAATGCCTCCTAATTCCTACTGATCTTGGTAAAAGCTGGGAAATGTTCAATATTTCTGAAAATCACAAGCGGAGTTTTAGGAGGTTAACTCTAGCATGTCATCCAGCTAAACCAAAATGATGCTGTGAAGAAGAAATAAACTTCTATCATTGTCTTAACTACATTCATTATAATGACTTCAAAGTGTAACAGTTTGGGTTCCCCACCCCCAATCTTGCTGATATTTTCAGAGTAGAGATTTCTCATTAAGATACCATAATCCATTTTAGAAAAGTTCCTTTTTACTTTGACTTTAATTTGATCAGTTACATTCTTGAGAAGATTTCTTAGGCATTTGAAGAACTCTGCTAGTGGTGTGATGCTCCAGCTTCATTTCCTCAGCTCAGCAGAAGGCTGTGTATGATGTGCTGTGCATGTGAAGTGGATCAAACACTGTATGTTGCATTGCTGCTCTGAACTAGAAGAGTGCCATCTCAAGCACCATATCACACTTCCTTTAGCAGCGATATTTCAGTGAGGAATTTAGGTCCTCCTGGTCACGATGATGGGAAGCAGCCAAAGAGTGTGGTTGGGAGGATTTGTGCTTTTGTGCCAGGCATCCTCCTTTCCTGAGCTGGAAGAAGTCCAGAGGACTTTGGTCCAACTGTGAAAAAGTATATGCTGAAAAGTGTGATCAGGTTTTCCACAAGTTCTTCCAATTTAAACCTTCAAGAAAATTTAATGCAGGTGACTGTCTATAATAATTTGAGGGAAAACAGCTCTATGGCTTGGAAGTTTTCTAAGCAAGCTGGTAGCAGGATGGTGCCTGTAGCTTCCAGAGGACTGCCCATGAGCCACAGCTGTGAGTTTGGAGCTGCTAGACTTGATTTAAAAAAAACCCAGCAAAACCCAGAAAAAAAGTGGGGACCGCTCTCCCCATTCCTTCCCTGTAGGGAAAAATCTTCAAAGCAGCTGTTATCAGTTGAGACTTCAGTTTTTATTCTGTGTGGATGACACACAAGATAGGGAGAATGAGGGAAGAACTGTGGTTTATACTTGTGAATTTGCTTAGAATAGAAAACAGATTTCATACTTGAGGTGAAATAACAGGATGCTCAGGTCTCTGAAGAATGCTGTATTTGGATATGATGTCTGTGTGCTATCTGAGAGAAACTATGTTAGAGTATCAGTATACAGACAGTAAATGGAAGAGTGGTAAGTACGCCATTACACTGAATTTGCCACTAGACTGTAATCTCTGGAAATACAGAGGATCTAAAAAATGGAAATCGGTTAAAGTAAGCTTAAGTTAAAGTAAACACACAAAATGAAGCACGCTCTGGAATATCTAACACCAACCCTCCCCTCCAAGAAGTCAAATGCTAAGGTATAAAATTCATTAAGGAAGCATAGAAGAGCATAATTCAATATGAGTAAAAAAATAAGAGCTTTCAGGTCTTGTCTTTAAGAACCATTTACAACCCAAAGCCCAAATTTAAGCCTGTTTTCCAAACACGTGTTTCCTAACAACATATTTATGAGCTGAAGGAAGAGGAGTGGAAAAGAAGCCAGCTTTTGTCCTTGTTCATTTAGATCTGATTTATAGCCTAAACGGTGTCTAAATGAGGTAACATGGATGTTAAGGAGGCTGATATTCTGAAAAGAAAGACTTTTCACCATTATGGTACTCTCTGTCCATCAAAATAATACATATTTCACAGCTGGAAGTGGCTAAGAATTGTAGTACATGAGGTGCCCGACCCTCCCATTGCCATACAGACAAATTATGTTTTCAGCACTGAGTCTCTAACTCACATCTATGTTAAATAACTGGACGAAGTGGTATAAATTCACCACTTGCCTAAATTCAAATCTACGGAAGATAGAACTCCCAGATACTCCTTCCTCCTGCTGGCCAAGGTTTCTAGGCATAATCCCACATCCTCTCAGGGCTACATGCTGCTGTACCTGGCAAGGCTGGTCTGCAGGTCATGTTCAGAGCACACCGAATCCCGGCCTTGCAGGATTTGCCCTCGTAGGAGATGTGGTAGCTGATTGCGTTCAGAAACATAGGCAAAGGCTTTGGTGCAGCACCTCTGCACATAGTAGCTGATTCAGGCTGTGCTGGCTCCGTAGGTGAGAAACCCCTGATTGATAAGATGGATACTATTATGGACCCAGGGAATAAGGAATTTTCCATTCTTCCTTTAAAAACACAAGGACTTAAAGTTTCTTCAGGCTAGAGGGAGAATTCAAGAGCCAATCAGTCGTTGGCATAGGGTCTGGGGCTCTGCCATTGCTGTTATGGCAAGTTTAGTTTCTTAGGAGAAGTGGGCTATGGCTTTAAACCTCCCTGGGCTGAAGAGAGCACTGAATCCAGGTCTTCCCTCTCCTATGGAGCCTAATGCCATGCAGCTGATTGAATGGGGAACTTCTGCCCTGTGGCTGAAATAAGAAGAGGCATTTCTTCCCCAGTTTTGAAAGGCATGGGTTTCCTCTTTAACTCCAGCAGAGGAACATGGGCACCTGCATACACCAGAGTTAAATCCAGATCCCACATTGAAGTTAACTTCAGACAATCAGTGAAGTGTTTTCATCTTCCAGTTGCCAATACCTTGTTCCAACTGTTTCAGCAGATGCCTGCTGGGGATGCGTCTCTGGCATGCAACCTCCTTCCTCCACCTTGCAAGAGATGCGCAGAGCTCTGACTCGGGGCTGTGCAATCCTCTCTGCATATGCTGCTGGTACATGCATGCGTGCAGCAAGGCCCTTCGTAGAAGATGACATTCGATATTGATCACAGAAGTTAAACTTACTGGAATGGTTCACATCGATGCCAATGGCTATGATTTTGTAAGGCAAAGATCTAGATCATAACAGCTATACACATCTAACAGGACGTTTGCATTTTTAGATGTTTATTTTGAAATAATTTCTGACATTTATCTTAATGCTGATATGATGGTATTATACTTATTGTTATCATAGAAGAATCATAGAATTGAGAATCATTAAGGTTGGAAAAGACCTTTAAGATCATCAAGTCCAGCTATCAGCCCATGACCACCATGTCTACTAAACCCTGTCCTGAAGCACCACATCTACACATTTTTTGAATACCTTCAGGGAAGGAGTGTCCACCACTTCTCTGGGCAGCCTGTTCCAATGCTTTGCCACTCTTTCAGTGAAGGAATTTTTCCTAATATCCAATCTAAGCCTCCCCTGATGCAACTTGAGGCCATTATTGTTAAATAATAAGCCTGAGCTTGAAGTATTTGCTGAAAATCAAATTTTCACTCTGTATAAATTTGTGTTGCTTCATTGACATTGAAAGGAGTATGTCTGTGTCTATTATCAGCATCTGAATGATCTGCTTTGGAAACTTGAGCAGGATGGAAACAGTGCATTATTCAAAAAATATATTAATGAAGTATACAGAGATGTAATGGGTCTCAATTAATTATGTAGTCAATAATATTAAAATGTTCCTTAAATGTGATTTACCAAAAATATTCCCATAGGGCATGGATATTTCATTGTATGTTGTTTAGGACTAGGAGATGAAGTATCAAGGTTAAGTTATTTGCTGGTAATGAAAACACCACTCAGTATATACGGCTTGAAAATCCATTGTTAATTAACAGCATTCAATTCTTAATTGTCTTTTTACCAGTTCGGTTGAAATCATTGACACAAAATACATTGTTAAACTGCTTAATCAATCATTGTAGAAAAATAGAGGTGTTTGATAGGGACATTCTAGTACAAAGTTTACGTGAAGCTTCCCTGTTGAAAGCTTTGGAGGCTTCTACTTCTTTTTTTAAGCTTATGTTACAAAAATGAGATTTCATAAACTTTACAGTCTGTACTACATTAATACCAAAGACAATAAAATACAGGGGGAGAGAGAGAAAGAGATGAATACACACACCTTAAGCTTTAAGTGCCCTATTCACAAAAGCATAGCTTACACATGCGCATGCCCCGGTGGAAAGTCTATTTTTTTTGTGCTAAAGGACACAAAAAAGGTTTAATTAGGGCCCTGAGCTGCTGTTCTAATTAATGCAAACTTTTGTTAAACTGCAGCAATGAATTATAGAGTGGCCCTGTAAATTACAAGAGCAAAAAGCATGTTTATCCTCAGAGGAATGCTTTGCTTTGAGCTCATGCACCTTTCTCTAGGACTGACATGCATGGGCAGCTTGTAGCTGCCAGTGCCGTGCTACTCCTGACTCCTTTGCTATAAGGCTTCTGTTTTCCAGTGGAGCTGTGAAGCCATCGTTCCTTAAAAATGCTCAGTACTCCTCACGTGTAGCCTTATGTCATGATGGATGAACTGGAGCACTTGGTAGCTGCGAATGCTAGGGCAGAAGAATGAGCTTTGGAAGGTCTGTAGCCAAATGAGTGCTATCATCTCACAACAGTTAAATGTAAGTAACCAGAATCAGCCACCCTGGGTGGAGGGAACAAAACTTCATATTCTACACTGTTCCTTCCATCATGCTGCTTAGTGAAAACCTTTTAGGGAAAATGTTCAGCACTGAAAAAAAAATTCTTTCCATACTGCCTGATCTACCAGTCCCTGATGTGCAGCCCTTTCCCCACACCCTACTCTGCCCACCTTAGTACGAAGCGCAGCTAGAGGACCTGCAGAAACTGCCACCAGTTAGCCACACTTTGATAAGTTAGCAAGAGGCAGTTGCTTCAGCAAAAAGAAAAAAAAAAGGAAAAATAGGTGTGAATATAATGTGAAAGCTATATCACAGTGCAAAATTTCCATCTGCCCACTAAGTTTCTCCTGAGGTTATATTTTTTTCTCTTCTGTTTTAATGTAAATGTTTCAGTACAAAAATGCTCTAGATTCTCTTCAGTGTGTTCATTCTTTTCAGAGTAGGCAGGTATAAAAAAACAAAATTAAGGCTGCAGCTTCTTCTCCTTCACGGACAGGAATGCTGTTCTTGATGGGCCTGAGCAAAAGCCCACTGAAAGCAATGCCTTTTTCAACAGGTAGTATTTTATGCACGGTGGGTCTGACTGACCAGTCCTTAGCATGGGCCAACGCTGCACTATATGAACAGCCCCATATGGAGCTATCTGTGAAACTCTGACCGTACACGTTGGCTCCCCTATTCAGGTGAGTGTTGCCATGTAAGCTATGGAAATTATCAGTGCCCTGGTAATTTTAAAGTTGTCAAGTTGGAATGTACAGGATTTACACTGATTTACAAAATTCAAATAACTAACTTAAGGTAAAGAAAATTGTTAGGGAATCACTCTCCTGAGCATGGGTGGCAGGAACCATGTGTTTAGCTGAGAAACCCTGTTGAAGCATATATGCAGGGATGTCACACCACCTGTGACTCTGCAGGACTGGCCAAGCACCGGTGCTGTCAACAAATGAATTTCATTGATTATGGCTTCAGATGAAATTCAACTGTTTCTTTCCCAGTGGAGTAGCTAAAAATCTACTCGCTAAGGTGCAATATTCAGTTTTCAATGGCTTGTGCTGTTTGTGTAGCAAACTACTCTGCTGAAATCCCATGATTTGGGTGGGGAGAAGGGAGAAGTTTCCCTAGATATTGCACATAAAGGATAATACCTCCACATGAAACATGCTCACTATATTAAGAGTATACAGGAAATTCTGATTTGCCATAAGCCATGGCCTAAATTTCAGGTTGAACTGTCAAAAAAAAAATCCAGAAACAGTTCGCCTTATTTGTAAACATTTTCACAGTATATCAGTAATTATGTTATGATTTGTCTACCCTGCCCTCTCCCAGACTTATGGCTTTTTAGAGTCAGTAAAACGATCTGTTTGGCAAACAGTGAGGTACTGAGGTACTCTAAATAGCTGCCAGTCTGGTACGCTGAAGAAAATGTCATGCACTAGAAGAGGCATAGATATAGGGGAAAAAAATCAATCCGAATATTAGAAGAGAAATGCCTACTTGATGGGTATTTAGTTTTTGCATCCCAATGTTTCTAGAACTCTGTTTCTAAACTTACATTAATTACACATCTATGTACATTATTTAGAAGTTCTTTACTACAGTACTTTTGTACATGCGGTGTTTATTACTAAATGTAAAGAGAAAGTAATTACATAAGGCATATGTACAGTATTGTGTTCGATTGCAGATCCTTCTGCTCACTTTCATCTTAAAGCTGCAAGGCCCATTTCATAGAGGCTTGTCACTAAGTATGTGAAACTGTTCTGAAACACAGGAAAATTGGACCCAAGGCCCATTACTTTCATAAGCATTAATTACTCTTTTCTTTTAAATCCCTTTTTATGGATTCTTATTTCTTATGGTTATTTTTGTTAGTGGTGTGAATAAACCTAGAGGTATGAATTCAGAGAGGTGCTGAGGAAGCCAGCAGTCATTACCAAGGTAGGCATTGAGATTCCACCACCAATAATGGGAATTGCAGCTTTAACCCACACCTTTGCTTACTCTGTGAATCTCTTGAGTTTAAACTGGGCAGGTAGATATTTCGCATCTTAAGTATTTATCTTCCTGGGATTAAGAATAACAAGGAAGAAAAAAAAATGGAGGCTTGCTAGAGAAAGGAAAGGGAAGCAAAGAGTGAGAAGACAAAGGAGGTGGTGTGGCCCTTATGCATCCAGTGGTTCTACACTTTTGACTCATTCTCCAAGTTGGCCACATCACCGTTTCTTTCATTTTGGTCTTCTAGGTTCTTTTCTTCCTCTTCAGTTTCCAGTTCAGCATGCTGGTCCAGCTTGCTGGAAACAGACCACGTCAGGGGCAGTTCTGCTCGGCTGGCCATTTCTGCCAGCTCTTTGGCACTGTAAACTGGTGTGTTGGTCTCATATGTTTCATGAAAACTGTTGTAGTCAACTTCATAAAATCCGTCCTCCAGAGTGAGGACAGGGGTGAAACGGTAACCCCACAGGATCTCACTTGTAATGTATGAACTTCGAGCTTGGCAGGTCATTCCTGTAACACAGAAGGAAGAAGTGCTGTAACAAGGGACCACCGCTTTCCCAAATCCTTAATTATTTTTTCATACAGGCAGAGAATTGTATGCTAAAAGGCATATGCCAGGAAAGAATTAGGTTTGACATACGAAGCTGAGCTTAGGAAGAAATTTTTCAGTGTGTAACCTATTTGATGCTTTCACTTACTCGTGTATACATGAAAACACGTGGTGAGTATGTGAGCAAAGATTGATATTTCTTTATTAAATAAGGTTCTTCTTCCTATGTTTCACCAACAAATAACTCACCCACTGATGAGTCCCAGATGTTTTTTTGGGTGTGTATGTGACTTGCACCATGTAATCCTTTGGTTCCCTGGCATGTAATGCACCCATGCTGCCACATTCAGCACTTGCCTAGGCTAACTGAGGAATTTGTGCAAAAGCTTTTTTTCTGCTGCAGTTAACTCATGAACTTGTGATCCAGCAGTTGACTTGACTCCCCTAAAGGTTGGAGCTACCTTCTAAATAATACTGTTTTGAGGTTTGGGCTGGTGGCCAGTGCACAAATGTCTTCAAAACTCCTGAAGGACTTTGTGACAGTGAGTGGCTTTGAATTCAAATAACGGGGACTAACATTTTGTTACCCTTCCTTCACAGCTCTGCTGTACCTTACTCTACGAGCAGCTATAGGGCAAAAAATTCAGTAAGGTTTTTTTAAAAGGGATAGTGAAAGGCAGCTGTTCCAAGCTCAAAGTGTAGTCCAGAGTGTCCTCTGGATGAGAAAACACCTGGCAATGGCAGGGACCTAAGACTTGGAGAACCTGCCCCATCTCAGACAGACAACTCAGGGAAGCACTACAATACAACATTAATGTTCAGGAATAGAAGATGGAACCCAATTGACCAGGAGAAAGGTCGGGGAAATGAATTAAAAAAGCAAACCTATGCTGCCAACAAGATGGGAGTACATGTGAGAGTTTTCCTTTAATTATTTGCACATCATTAGCTGTATGTTACCAAGCAAACTTCAGCTGGACAGTATATGTTGAGTAATTAGTAAATAATGATACACAACTCTTTGACAATCCTGCCACACATCAGTTCTTAGAAAGTATTAATAAGCAATTAAAATTGTTTAATTTTGCGGGCACAAATGGCAGTCCATAGAAATGCACATAATTTCTCTGCACTGCTATCATTATATAAAGCCACACGGAGAGTCTTGGGAAGAGCAAACATTGGTAGTTCAATGTCTCTGATCTTTTTCAGAGCTGTGCAGACTGCTCTAGATGGTTCTGCCCTCGCTCTCCAGAGCTTCCTCTCCACGCTCAGATAACTTGCTTCTGATAGGTGAAATCTGCTGTTTTTTTGGTACTCTATCTTTTTCACTGATAACATTGTGTTTAGGAAGGCATTTACCAGCTGTTAGCACGGTGTGGTACTTCAGGATGTTTTTAGTATTTCCCTCTGCTCACTGCAGTGCCTCAGACCCTGCAGAGCAGTGAATATCAGGGAAGCTTTAGCATGAAAACTGCTTCACTCTACCTATCTGCTACAGCCAGGCAGAAATGGCTTCTACTGTGTTTACTTATCTTAATTTCTCTTTCCTTATGCCTGCTAGAAGTGCTTAAGTCGGTTTTTATTGGTTTTGCATGTAGGATAAGACATGTTTGCATTTCCCAAGTAATGCAACAATGGAAATATAAAGGTCTTACCATTTTTTGTGTTAATTTCACAGGTGGGAATGGCAGAAAGACATGAAACCGTAAACCAAAATAATCTCTTCTGAGATATGCTATGCAGATTTTAGTCTAAAGGAGCTCATCCTTCCCACAAAACGACACAGGGAGAGGAACTTGGCAGCTCAAAGAGCACTATACATATGAGAAACGCACTAGTTGAGCAGCAGCTTCTCGAAAGCATCATTTGGTTCTTTTTCAGCACTCTGGCAGACCCAGAAGCATGGGTGCAGTATTTGATAGGATCTCTCAGCCCTGGAAAGGAGGCAACACCAGAATGGAGGCAGAGAGGGCTGGCAACAACTAATGCTGAGTGCAGTGTCTCCCCTGCTATCTCAGGCACCTGCCTGGGCTGGCCTACCAGATCCTTTGTTGCTCCAAGACCAGTGACCCCTTGCATGAGTTTTCCCAAAGGAGAGTGCTGTTTCTTGTGTTTCTAACCCCTCTCTCTGCTTCAGTAATTTAACTTGTAGGTGATAAGGAAATTTGGAGCTTTCACTACAAAGGCAATGAGCTTAAATTAAAAAAAAACCCTCAAGTTCCTTTGAAGCAGTATTACCTTACTGATCTCCAACCAAGTCCTCAGTGATTCTGCTGCTTTGGTTAGGAAAATTTGTTTGACTGTTGGGAAAGAGGGGGACAATTTTCTGCAGAAGTCAAGATTAATTGAATGATATTAGAGTTACAGATCTTTAAAAACAAGCCCTCATCTGAAATTTTAACCTACCTCAGTTTTTAATTTAGTCTCCCATTTGGCAATGATTTTAAACTTTTTTCTTTTCCACAGCTAGCCAAATACTTTCAGAGCTAGAATGAAAGATATAGGATTTTTTCAAGCAAGTAAATTGAAATCAAGAAAAAGACTTCATCTAGTGAAGGACACAGGTATGGTAGAGACATTGTTATGCCCTCTAAAGGTTTGAAAAATCTAACACAGAAAAAAATTTTAAGCAGATCACAAGGATTCCAGATTAAAACATGCCTCATTTGTGGAGAACCTTGAAGTGATTGCCAGTGTGCCTGTAAGGCTCTGGAAGCAGAATAGAGAGGTGTCTGCAGTTCTGTGTAGTGTGGCTTTACCAGCTTCTGTCTGTGCCTGCTCAGAGGTCTTCAACTCTGCAGTCAGCAGAGCTCCTAGACTGTTTTTTTCTGCATTTTAGCCTTTATCATATATTATGGTCTAATTTGCATGTTTCATTATACTACATGGTTTTAATTTTCCAGTAAAAGGAAATATGACTTCTATTATTTGCTGTGAGTTCTGAACAGGCCCTTGGTTGGTAGGGGAGGCTGCATCTTGAGTAATGGAGTTTTAGGTTTTAGATTTCCAAGTATTGTGTGATTTATTCTGTAATTGTGTGGTTTATATGCAGCCATAGATCTGTTGCACAGTGACTTTAAAAATGATTGTGGTTTGACATTTTGATTAGAGTCTCATTTTAATTGGATCCCTTCAGGGTAGACAAGAGCTAGGGAGCCTATGGAGCTACTTAGCTCAGCATGAATTGGACTTTTTCAAAATAAGCTGGGAAATTAAAAGACCCAAATAATTCATTCTAAATTAATTAAAACTATAACTGGAAGGAATGGTCTATTTGAGAAGGAGCCTCAGAGCCTGATGAAAACCTTGAGGCTGGACTCAGGCCCTGCTGTGACGGGCATGGAGTGAAGGGGGGCAGCGAGTGGTGACGGAGGACATTCCTGCTGGACTGGGCAGCCGCGGGACACCCCAGAACAGTGGCTCCACAGCTCCCCACACCATCTGTTCCTGCTGCCTGGCATGGGGGACAGCAGTGGCAGGATTAGGTTGCAGTGCAGTGGGCTTGTGCTTGCACCTGTTCGCCTCGCTGCACGCTGTATTTTAAATACACTGTGAGCTGATGAGACCTCTGATGGTTGTCCTTAACTGCTGCCTCACTCCTGCAAACTTGAGGCATTTTTAATGAGCAGTAATGAGCCTTTGTGTATGTTTCAGCTTTCTGTTAGGTTAATGACAGCATTTTGGCCTGTTTGGTTTATGTTTGCACAGGCTAGGGAATCATGACCAAGCATTGTGCAAATACTTGATTGCTGGGCAAGTTACCTAAGAAGTAAAATTAATTGCCATTTAACTTCGTTGTGGGTTTTGTTATTATGTTTAATGTTCAGTTAGAGCTTTGTGGGCTGTAACCAGTGTTGTAAGAACTTCTGCTTCTCCATGAAAGACACATTACAGTGGATATCATTCCTATTGCTCCCCTGTCCCTGGGTCAGAACTATGCAGGTAGAGTTGCAACTTGAATTTTAGTCCTTGTTATGTTGGAGGAAGCAAATTAAATTGTGTGGATTAGGTGAAGGAGCCTTTCTTTTTTTTTTTTTTTAGGCTGCCAACCTAACATGACAATATTCTTACTGCTTTGCTTTCAAACAGGAACAAAAAAGGTCCTGCTGACAGTGCTGGGATTAGCTCCATGTGTCTGAAATCAGCAATTAGACACTAATTTTGATAGTACTCTTGCTGTATGATCAGTGTAATTAAAAGTTTAGTTTATCTTCTACATGTGTATTATTCCCATTCAACAGGCAGGGGGCTGAAGTGCACAGATATTTGAGCAACACTGCAGTGAAGAGTGGCTTGTGAGCAGGAGCCAGCCTGCTAAGCCATTTTCTCTCTGCACTGAATTCAACACACAGCTGGGCTCCTCCAACAAAGTACCTGTGCTGGGGTGGGGATGCTGGATATCTGCCCATGGGTTAGGCTGCAGAGGACTTGCTCACATCTGTTATATATTTCCTGTTTGTTTCAACAAGAAGTTGGGACCATGCTCTGACTTCTGGTATGCGCGGGCTGTTTCTCTCCAGAGCACGGGCTTAAGTGGCTCCCTCTGCCTGACTGGAAGCGTGGACACTATTTCAGTCTACCCCAACAGCAATTTTTCTCGTAGCTAGAATGAAAAGTTTTATCAAGCTTAATATTTGCACCACGCAGTCGATGAAAATGACAGACTAATTCCCTTAAGCTGTTGCTGATATGCGGGTAAGGTTACAACCCCCACCTTTGACTGATTAGAATTAATAACAAAGTTGATGCCACCTCCAGTTTCATTACTCTTGAAAAGTTGCCCTGTGCAGTTATTTTGAGGTTACGGCTTGTTCATGCTGTCCACTGCTATTTAGGCTTATGCTCTGCACTATCTTACAGTGCTACAAGGGTTTGGTGTGGTGACCCAGAGTGACTTGATGCATTTCCTCACAGCTCAATTTAAGTTTCATGGTAGTTTACAAAATAATATGTTTTGTCGTGCACTCTCACCATGTATTACTTCACTTTGTGATGTGAGCCATCAAAAATAAAATGCTATTAAAAAGTAAAAGGAAAAAGGGTACTTCAGAATCAGAAAATCAAATCCATGTTTGGGCCAAAATATGATGATTTGCAGCTCTAGGTCAGCCTACTGCAGATTACACGTAATGACAGCCTCATTCAACTTTTGTTTTACTTTATTGTAATAGGATTTTTTATTTTCAAATTCCACTCCTGTGGTAAAAAAAAGGACTCTAAATAAAAGGAAGAGGGCAAGAATTATGGCCTATTACTGACTGCATCTTTTTGTCTGACAGCCATGATGTCAAGCTGATTTCGAGGTTTGGTGATTTTCTGCCAGGGCTTAGCAGAAAGAGGCAAACTTTCTGATGCACAAAATTGAATGGGATATCCCATAAGAACAACCCATTTTCAATTTTTGCATGCAAAGTTTGCTCCATAGTTCAGCCTGGAGTAAGACCTCAGCAGCAGAGGACTCAAATTGCACAGGAAATGGTTGTGTCCCCATTTCTGGGCTGAGTGGAGTTTCACTCATGAACAGGAGTGCAGAATTTGGTCTGGGGTCTCAAGTTGGGAGCTGAGACTCCCATAGGCACGTGCGATATTCATGTTATATTGCTTTCACCTTGTTTTATTCATAACATCTGCTGAGGTATTACTGCAGAGGTTTTGATTTACTTTGTTAAAAGGTTAATTTGTATCATAAGAACCTCTTAAAACCAAAATCAAACATAAGAAATTCTCTGCCCCTTGAGATTAATTCCTGCAGCTTTTGTGATCATGTTCAAACTAATTTGCTGTAGGAATAATGAAGATGTGAGAGTGATGACCCATAGCGTTGGAGCTGACTTTTGCACCTTGCCTGGGGCAAGGATGAGATGATAAGGGAATCTTACTTAAACATGGTGATAATGGGACTAAACTTGAGGCAGTTAAATGAATGTGCACCTAGTGTCTGAAACTCCAGTATGATACTCAAAAAAGTCACAGTGGCTTTCTAGGTTTGTATCTGAGCAGCGCTTCAGTGTTCATTAAGTATCGCCAAGCAGCCTGCTACCAGGCAGAGATGGTCTCTGCCTGGATGACCTTTTGGTCTCAAATATTTTTGATGAAAGATTTGTCAGTCTGCTATTTTTAGATGTTAAGTAGAATGAGAAAGCAATGCGTGCTATTAAAAACAAGCAAAACGCTAGGAGTCAAGAACTCCTGATTGATACTTTGGTTCTGCTGCAGATATTGTGTGGGCTCTGGCAAATTACCTAGCTTTGCTGGGTCTCTTTTTTTGGTGTGTCACAAGAGACGTGCTGAGATTTAAAGGCAGTAGATGTACTTGCAGAATATTCTCTTCCTTATCTAGACTTTCACTGTCAAATTTGTGCTAAACAGTTCTCCCTGGTGTGAAAATGATTGCAGAACAGAAACTTAGAATAAAATTTCCATAGTGCCACCAAGTTATTGCCAGAGAAATTCCCTATTAGTTGATTTGGTATTTTTAATCAAGTTGAAAAAGAAAAGCAAAAAAGTTATGTTGTACCCTGAATTCACCACCTTTTGCAAAGCCCAAAGCATCAGTTTTCACTGATGGAAAATGTTGCAAATACCATGCTGTGGTAAGGCATTTATGTACATCTGAGAGGAAACTAGCGGGTTTTTTTCAGCTTTTAGTAAAAAAAAAGAAAAATATATAACCTCTCATTCAGAGATAACAATGGGAAGTTCCCAGGGGTTCTGATCACTTTATTCAGAGCACACCTGGAAAGTGAATGCTTATTTCATCCTAAGCAATGTCTAATGTTCTTGAAAGGAGTAAAAACTGGAAGGATACTGGTGAGCATTTCGATATGTCTGTGTTTCAGCATGCCCGGGAATCTGCATGACATGCTCGTGTTGTAGGTTATGACCAACATGCATGTCTTCTCCACGTTGCAGCTAAATTGCAGCATGGCTGCTCCTGGCTCTGATGCAGTGACTGGAGAGAGGAGTGTATGAGTGGGATAGGAAGGGAGTGGGGGCAGACGTTTTTTCCTATAAGAATATAAGGAATCAACTCCCTTTTTGTTTGTTTGTTTGTTTTCTTTCTTGTGTTTGTTTTTTTTTTTAAATGTTAAAACTGGTGCTTTCTTTTCTGTAAATGCTTCAAGTAATTTGATATTTCTATTTTCATATTTCTTATTTAATGAGACCAAGAAGCTGATCACTGTATTTGAAATTTTATAGCTTTGATCTAACACCATCTGTGAATTCTGATCAGAGGTCTTTGTGGTAGCTGCTGTCTTCGTCTCACAGCTGATGATGGGATGAGAGACAAGCTCCACAACAGAAAAAGCAAGTTGCCATGGAGTGGGCTGGAGCGGTTGGCCTGACCACCAACGGTAATAAAACCACATCCCCTCTGGGAGAAAGCATATATTATTAGGTCAGATTTGCACAAGAGGTGAATAGGTGGCTATGCATAGGAAATTGAGCTATTGAGAAGCTGTAATTTCAAGTCGGTGGGACTTTCTGACATGCCAAAATATATTTTTTCTAAACCAGATGTAAACGAATACCAAGTATATAAAAATGGAATTGATATTAAGTTAAATTCCAAACAAAATCTAACTTGGATCAGTTAAAGCATTCTGTTTTCATTCTGAATTCTTCAAATGTGATTATATTGTATAATGCAGCATCTAAATTAGAAAAAGCTGGTCATGTTTCAGCCTTTTTCAAAGCAATAAAAAAAATGCGCATTCCCCCTGCCCTGAGTAGGAGATTTGAATGCCAGTGAAATGTTATTTTCCAGTGGAAAAATGCTGAATTAGAAGTGTTTGATTTACTTAGTTAATATTTCTCCTGTCAGGAATTAAATACATTTCACTGAGTATTTTGTGTCTAATTTCTTGCTTTCTAACTGCATGTAGCTTAGTCTGAAAAACAGTAAATGCATAAGGCAGAAAATCTTGTCTGATTCAATCTCAAATGTGCTGCCACTTTTTGCTAACAGTACTACATACTTTCTCAATAAACAGCTTCTCAAAGAGATGGTACGATTATTATTCAGCCAATATTTAACCTTATATATAATATACATGATATAATGTATAAAATATAGAATATATATAATATACGTATAGCCTTGTTTTTAGGCCATGCCCAGCAAATCATGCTGCCTCATGCATATGAATTTAAATATTTTTTTCAGCTGTGTGTTTTTAAATAGATAATGATTACATTTTTCTGTTAATGAAATCTGTGGAAATTTAACATATTGAATAGCACAGCATCTGATCAGAGAGAGAAGCTTGGTCAAAAATCGGCACTTGGAGTCCTTGGAAACAGGAGACTCGATTTGGTGGAGCTAGAACAAGAAGTACTAGGATTTTGTATTCTGTTTTGTGTTTAGATTTTTGTATACATTTATAGATTCAGTGGTTTCTCAGATATTGGGTTAGCACCACGCAGGTGCTTTATTTCTCCTAGCAGATGCCCACATAGGATGGCAGAGGGGAATTTTGCTTTAAAGAAGATGTGTTACACGGTTGTATCTTTGGCAACCCTGCTTTCAAAATGTGAAGTGCTGAGTAAACAGAAGACCTGTCCTGACATTTTAAATTAAAATACATTGCTATTATTCTGTGGACTTCCTCCTGAAATCTGGCCTGCAGATGGGATGCTCTCCTCTGGCATAGTGTGCAGGCAGCCTGCTCCGCAATTCCCTGACAACACCGCAATTCCCTGACAACAAAGGCAGTGGGGCTCCAGCTAAGCTGCCTGCTGCTGCCTCAGTGGGCAAGAGTCTTGGCAGGACTTCTCGCTAAGCAGTGCAACCTGACCCATCAGGGTTGAGGTATGGCATGGAGCAGAAAGGATCCTTGGTGAAAAGGAGTGTGGGGAAGACCCCTGGCAGCACATTAAGGCTAGAAGTCCTATTTATGATTTTGGAAGTCTCCAGCTGTCTTGCTATGTTACTTCCATAACAGAGAGGATGACTAGCCTGCAAAAATCACAGATTTTGCACAAGTTTCTGTTGGCTCCCCATTTCTTTTTCACAGTCATAAGCACCATCTTTAACTCTTGTACCAGAGAACCTCAGGAAACACATAGTTCACACAAATATTCCAGTTTAGTTATCTTGGCATGTGAAAGCACTTTGGGCTCAGTCTACTTTATAGTCTCTCTCCAGTCACTAGATTCACTGTTGCTGGGGAAAAATGTCTCATAAATGCACCAGCAGAGGAGAGGATTGAGGACACTCAGCTACGCACCTGAATGAAGTGATGCTGTGGCACAGTTGGCTTCCTCCAGCATGATCTCAGGCTGAGAGAAGCTCAAGGAGTCCCTTTTCTTTCAAGGGCTCTGAGTTCCCTGCCCTTTCTCTCACCTCTTATGAAGGGGTGCAGTGCCACAGGAAAATCTAGTTTTGGATAACAGCAGGGTGAAAAAGAAGATGCCTGAGGTGCTGCATTACTCATCTTGGGGAAGAAAGAGTAGAACAGCTCCTGTTCTCTGTTCTGAATAAACCCAAAGGCTAAATGAGATCAGCATCTTAGAAGCAGGTTCTCTCTTCACTCCTTGCTGAGAAGGCAGAAGATGGGAAAGGGACAGAGATAAATCACAGCTATGAAATGAAGAAAAGAAAAATACATCCTCTAGTGCTTCTAAGCTTCACAGATCGATAAAACTCTATGTCTTTTTGAAAATTCCAGCTCTGATGGACAGTTTGTATGGGAACTGCTTCTTCTCCAAAATGTTCAGGCTGATATTGCAAGATGCAATCACTCAGACACACCTGCAGCAAACCTCTGATGGCAACACCCAGGGACGGTATCAGTAGAGCTGGATGCTCTACAGATCACCTGTTTAACTGCTGAGAATATAGATCCTAAATGTATTTGGCCTTGGAAAAGGGTAGAAGCATTGTTTATGTGAGAGCTCTTCCAAGATGACACCCCTTTAAGACATGTACATAGACAGCAAATTTTTTTGTGGAAAAATACAGCCGATTTCTATATTGGCTCTATGCTGCATAACACACAGCACATGCAACCCTCTTGAGGAATGTGTATTTAGCATACAGTTTTAACTGGGAATGAGACTAGAATAAGACATGTTTGGGCACTGCTGAAAATCTACATTAGTATTAAAGCCAAGGGATGGCTTGGAGAAAAACCCCTTTCGTTGGAATGATGCTTGCTGTGAAAGAAGCATTTTCTGTAACAGCTTGTACCTGCTGCATGCTTACGCTGTCATGACCATGAGATAAACATATAATTAAAATAGATGTGTGATCTATCTCAACTCTTGCTGTGCAAACTTCTTAAACATGTAATTTGAGTCTGCATGTTTGGATGGCTTTTGTTTCTCTTCTTAAAATGCTACTTAAAAAGAGAATAGAATATCCAAGGTTTGCTTTATCCTGAACCTTACTGACTTAGAGCTTTTTACAAAAATGTCATATTTTACTGTGGAAATGTTTGTGAAACCAGGATTAAAGACAGAACTGTGAGCATGCAGCTAGGCATGCTGTAAAATTCAGGAAATAAGGAAGATCACTAGCATTTTGACAACAAATTCTATGAATCACCCGCAAAGTATTCTGGTGGTTGTTTCTAGGTTTGTGGCTGATGGCATTGCTAAAGATTGGTTTAGGTCTTGTGAAACTGGAGGAGGAGATGAAAGAGAGTTCAGGATAAAGCATTTTTTTCTGCCAGGAAGATCCCGGTGAGAAATGATGTTTCAAATGCAACATAAGTAAAGAGAAATTATGCTTTATCCAAAATCACTTGGATTTTTGGTAAGCAACAAAACATTGCAGTGAGATTGCCTGGGCAGTTTCATAACGATGCATCCTTTTAGGTGGGCTGGAAAGCAAGCTAAATGTGGGTAGGTGGTACTTGCTTTTAAAAGAGACAACTTGAAAAAATCATTTTTTCTAAAGATATCTTAGTTTCAGATATGATATTTTTGATTTACTTCACCCAAAAGACTGGCGTAGAGGTGCTCCATGGTTTTCAAAGAAAGCTCTAAATCCTGACTGCATCGCTGAAACCATCATAGCTACTATTTGAAAAGGCAAAGTATGAATACTATCACATGTCAGCCTACCAGAAGAATCTGGGCTTTGCGATGTGTGAGAGTTGGATCGGTCCAGCCCTATAGCACTGGCTAATAACAGCACAGCTGCTTTTTAGTTCTTTAACAAAGCAAACAAGCAAACAGCACTTTGTCTGGGCATTTCGGGTGAAGCTCAGCTCCTTGAAGGTGTTACCCTTTGGTGATGGTAGTTGGACCTGTGCTTAACTCAGCTGGCAGCTCCTCCTCTCTTCTTTATAGTGACTTAGGCATGGATCTGCCTCCAGCCCTGTTCCTGTTTGTATGGACTATTGGCTATACAGACCTTGGCAGGTGGGGAAATTTTGCTTGGATACTTCAAAGTCTCTCCCTATTTTTGCAGGTCTTCAGTGTAAGAGCTGAAAGGGCTTAGTGCTGCCATCCTGTCTGAAGGGCCCCCAAACTGTATGTAGCCCAGAGCTAAATCACATGCTCTGAGAGGAGGAGGAGGAATATCTGGGCTACTCTTGTTAGTATTTCAAATGTTCGGTTTGGATAGCAGACCTTATACCTTTATTTTCTTAATGGGAGAAGCAACCAAACATTTGTTCATGCTACGATTTAGTACGACTGATAACTGCTTTATAAAAATGTTTTTAAGGGAAACTGTTAAACACACGAAACTTAAAAATTAATCTGTCATAACAGTAATATTTAATTAAAATTTAAATTAGATTTATTGATTCAGCTATTCTTATCTTTATCATAACAAAGGAATCAGTCAATCCCAGTCTTCATGCAGCTCCCATTTTGGATGAACTTTCGCAGGCCTTCTAGCAGTTATGCAAAGAAAATCATCTGTGCTGTTAAAATCCTCCCACTGAAATCAAGTGGGTTTTGATTTTTTCTTTTTTTTTTTTTTTTCAGTTCATAGGGTGAGACTTATTAAGCTGATGCTTTCAGGTTAATAATATTGGCTATCTGTCAACATTAGCAGCATATTTTTGAAATGTAGGTCTGAGCAAAACCTAGCTGCCTCAGGGAATGAGATGCAAAATCTTCCTCTTCTGAAACACTGTTTAATATTCAAGTTATGTCAAAATTTGTATCCATATTTTAGCTGCTTGGCATCCTGTCTGATAGTAGGTGCTATTAATATACCTGCTAGTATATCAATGACCATTTTAGAAAAATTAATATTTCACTTGGTTTTAATTGACTTGGGTTTTATTTGAGGTGGCAAAGAAGAAGCTGATTCTGATCTTTAATTACTGCCTAGCATTTAGCAACTAGTCCAATCAAGGAGAACAGCAGCAGTAGAGTTGGAATTTTAGGAAAGCTTCAGTACTACTCTCCTGATATTTCTATTCTCAGAAAAAATAGGGACAATATACATCAAGCTTTAGGCTTTTCAATCTAGCACTTTCCTCAATGCCCAAGTTGAACTGAAAGACAAAAAAACCCAGAAGCAACCCCCTCTCCAAGTTATTTTTCTCTATTCCTTGTTCATGTGTTGTAAATATTTAAACTAACTCTTCCTGGGAGGTGGATAGACAAATCAATCCATGGGAATGCAGTGTCTGTTTTTGCGATGAACATTTCCAACTGGTGATGGAACAGAGAAATTCTGAGTTTCTTTGACATGTGCAACTCATTTATGGAAACAACAGAGTCATCACGACATTTCAGGACCCCCAAATCATCCTTAGTTTAACCATGTTTACCTCAGCTGGTGAGAAAAATTAGTGTTTTAATAAGGAAAATATCATAGCTTGAGAAGAGGTGGATAGGTATGTAGAAAGCTGTCGGAATCAGCGAGGAAAAGAGGATGGCCACAAGCAAAATTGTGCAGTTCCCAGAGGAGAGGTACCTAAGATACTGCAGAGGAGTCTGAAACAAAGCAACTGGGCTTCTGAAGCAAAAATTTTCTTGTATGAAGGTCTGTGTAGTGTTGTCTATTTCTCTGGAGTAATTAATTTCCTTTCAACACTGAGGATGGGCTGTGGTTCAGCAAAGATACTAAGCTTTTTCTCGAGGAACAATGCTCACAAAACACTTGTTTGTCAAAGGAGCATCTCAGAGTGTTGTGGTGCTGAGTAGTTTACACAGGGCATGAGTTATTCCAGTCCTCCCTGGCCGTGGGCACTGGAATGTTTTCAGCTTCAGCGCTCTGTGTTGTTTCATTCCTCTATAGCGGTCATGAGGTGGCACTATTCTACCAGAAGAGATTGCTTACCGTGCTTTTGAAACATACGTGTATATATATATAAATTAAGAAAAAAGAAGCAATGCTAGGAAAATGTTGTTAAGAGAATATTGCCAAATTTACTTCTGAAATATCTAGGCATGCAGGCAGATGAGATACCACCAGGATGCTGTGTGTTTGTATTATTAGTAGGAGATACCTTGCTGAACTCTTTGTGCTAGAGGTTAGTAGCTGACTTTTTTTCTTCTGACTGCCATAGAGATGTGAGGCATTTCTGTACACCAGCTGCAGACTATATTCTTCTTCATGACAAGCACAATTACAGTCTCTTTCTTGCAGCTTTTATTACTGCTGCCAGACCTCTGCTAATTTGGAGCACTTCACTGATTTATGCTTTGTACAATGAGCACTTGGCTAAAACCAGACATCCTTCGCTCTGATGAGAGATCCTGCCCCTCAGAGAATGAACTACACCAGTTTCAGAGGTAAGCAGGGCTAAACAATAAACCCAGGCATTGCTGGCTAAAGAGATCTGTTCCTAACATTCCAAACAAGTGTTTAACATCAGGTTTTAAAAAATTTATGCCACAGCAAATGGAAAACACAATGCCAGATTCTAGCCTCAGTCAGCAGCAGTTCAAACCAGGAACATCTTGTGTCAGGATACAGCTATTCCAGACTGAAGACCTGACTCAAATCTCCATAGTTTTACACCTCCATGGAATTCTTACTAAGTCCCAAGCAATCTGGCAGATGTCTGCTTGTGAGGCAGCATCCCCTGGCTTCTGCTGTGTTCCCAAGGCACGCTTAACCTCCAGGATGAGAAAGAGAGTTAAAACTTGGCATGTTCTCTGTGCAAGCTTGCTAATCCCTTCTCTCCTTCATATTTGCAGTGAACCAGGCTTGGGTAGTAGGGGAGCTCAGAGGTGGCTTTGTAACTATTTGTGCATCTTTCAAACAGTGTAAATCACAACATCTGGGAGGAATAAGAGTTTGGAGACAAGGTAGGCTGAAGAAGGGGATGTGAATTTTGGGGCAGTTCAAGAAGGCACCAGAAGAATGCTGAATCCTACCAACTCCGTGCCATACAGTGAGTCCTTGTCTCTCTTCCTAGCATGACATGATTTCCCTGCCTGCCAAAAGAAATATACTGTCACTGCCTTCACTTTGTACTTACTTCAGGCAGAGATTTTTTTTAACCAGAGAGATAAAAGAAGTGAAATCTCTGCACAAGGCACTTTATTATCTCACTAAACTTCGGAAGGTGCTCCTAGGACAGGTGACAGATTGATAGGCCCACCTTGCCTTCTTCCCCTTGCTTCTCCTCTCAGCCTGGATGAAGCTATAGGCCTTGATGTGAGTAGGTGCTCATCAGCCCCTTGAAGGCTGAACTCATGCCTGGCTGAGGTCAGCACGGGCAGAGCTGTCTTGAACAATGAAGACTCTTTTTCTTTTTAATAACTTGTTTATAAAGAGAAAAGTGAGAAAAAACTTTGCAATTGCTTATTGCAGCATGGATGGGGTTACTAGAAATGAACTGAAAAACATAGTTGCACCCCAAAAAGCCCAGACCCTGATGTTACACCTGGCTTTAAGAAGCACCTACAGAACTGACATATGCTGGCTCCTATGTGCACAGTGCATTAAATGCTACTTATTCAGTACAACCTGGGTTATTTACTTCTTCTGTTTCCTATAAACTTTTAATTTTCATTTTATTCTGATTGTGCTGGAAATGGAGGTCAATGCAAATACAACAATAAAAGTACAGACTGTATTCTGCCAGTAAGTTTGCATCAGAATCAAGAAGACCCGTGCAGAATGAATTACTGAGGATTGGAAAGGATAGTACTAGTAATATTTGGCTCTTATTTCTCATGACCTTTCATCTGAAAGTCTCAAAGAGAGGGAAATATTATTTTGGTTTTACTAGTGGGAAAATTGAGGCAGAGAACAGTGACTTGCCCTGGGGCCTCATAGAAGGTGTGCAGCAAAGAAGTGCTACTGTGGTGGGGATACATATGCTTTAATAGGCATCTGGGGTCATGCTGGCTATCTGCTGTCCTTTGATGTGGACCAGGAGATTTTTTTTGCCTAAAGCACTGATGCAGTTTTCATGGAGAGCTAATGTTTTGGAATAGCAATTTTTTCAGATCCTTTTATTTCAACACAAGCTCATTACCAGGGTCTCCACAAAGAGTAAAACCTTTCCTAAGATAATTTCTCTCCTTTGCTTTAAGCAGGGCAAGGAGGGTATGGATGACAAAAACTCGAAAGCTCATTTTGGGAACAGAAAGTAGATGAGATAGTTCATGTCATGGAACATGAATGTGTTTTTCTGGACTCACAATTGTGCTTCCTCAACCTTTTCCTTTTGTCTGCATGGTGCAGTTCTTCCCTCCTTTTAATCAAGACTGAAAAAAATCTGCTATCAGAAAAATAGAGTGCTGTGATGATATGAGGCTGTGGCATGTGCACATGCACGCACATACGTAGAGATACAAAGATCAGTCAGTGATTTTGCAGTTCTCCTATATCAAAAATAGCAAATCCTTGATATGTGAGACTTGGAAATCCTCAGTTCCTTCAAATGCTTAGTGAGATAGGTTGATTATTATCAAATGAATATTACTTCTGTTGTATGAAGGGAGGAGAAGAGAATTTAACTGGCAGCAGTGTGAAAACAACAGACTTCAGAGAGGCACAGGGACAGTTAAAACATTGTTACAAGAAAATAGCTGGGAAATGATGGATAGATCAGGCTGTTATAAGCGTACGGTGAAAACAAATAGCAAATCTCTACAGAATATTGTGGTATGATGGGATTAAATCAGCAAACACAATGATCAAAGCTCTCTTGCACCATCACGGTGCAGAAATTTTTGGGTTTTACGTTTTTGGGAAACTTTAATGGCATTTTCTCCCTCTCTCCCACACAAAAACCTTTGTAGTGCAGAAAGCTTCACTTGATAGCTAATTTGGGAAAATGCTGTACCAAAACTCATAATTCTATTTGTGCACAGTCTAACAAGGTAGTGTTACAAATTTTGACTATAAGGAAGCCCTGTAATAAGTGATAACTCTTTCAGCCTGTTGGCAGTATATAGTCCAGCCATCAGTCTTGTAAATGTTTCTATAACCACTGAGAAGTTGAAATAATTTGGAACTATGGATTAACACATTATTAATCATGGAGCAAAGGATTTGCTCTGATTTCACCAAGGCATACTAATGTAGAGAAAATCTCATGTCTTCTCAGATGCCAGCACAGGGATAATAGCACAGCTATTCATACGCTGCTCCTATGACTGAATACAGGTTCCAAGCCAAATATTTCAGGGAGCATTCTGCAAAGTTTGGTGAAGTAAGAAGACTTTAATTTAATAAATCCCATTGTGAACCTTACCAGGTTGTCTGCCTGTCAATGTGTCTGTATGTGTATTTGTGTCTGTGAGTGAAGGAGGAGGTGATTAATATCTTGTTCACTTTCTTGACTGATAATGAGAAAAGCATTACGGTCTACTTGTGGACTGACCACTCTAGCTGTAATGTGTGCCTTTGGGCTAACCAGTGATCTCATTTCTAGAGGCTTCCTACCAGCTGGCTGATGGATCCAAAGACAATGACAAGATGATGACCCAATTCAAGTTTCGCAAAAGTAAAAAATATCTTCTTTCTGCATGACTCGGTTTTTTGAAAGGAGTACTTTAAGTCTGGTTGAGAATGGGTTGCAAAAGACTCTGTAGGAATGGGTTTGCTCTTCTGGATCCCTTACCCTTCTCCATTTCTTTTTTTTGTGACTGCTGAATCACACAATTTTTTCTGAATCCAAGTGCCCTGCTATATATGGAGTGACAATGAAAGAACTCATTCAAAGAAAAGCAGGCCAAGGTAATGAGGATGCCATGACTTCAGTTATTAATATTGAAAGGCATAATTCAGTTTCATGAACTCTGTATCTAGCAAGAATAGCACAACAGCTTTCCACTACATACAGTGTTATGTGCAAGCCAGGCCAGGCTGGCCTGCTGTTGTTTGGGTTATTGTTGTACCTTTAACTCAATTGCTGTGAACAAATATCTCCAAAAAAAGAGCACAATCAGAGCCCTGACACTACAAAATTCCTAAACAGTGACATAGCTTGTGGCTTTGTTGCTAACAGGAGAAAGTCAGAGATTAAGATTGCAGCTGTAAAAGAAAATTCACTTTGTGGACTTTCTATGCTGTCATATTTAAGAGAGAAAGTTACAAGTATAACTGATGAGATATGATGTTTTAGGGGAGGACAGTTTGGATTTGCAAGAAGCTTTGAATGTCTTGTTTTCCCACAAGCACTGCCATCTCCTTTGATAAGCTAATTTTAAAAGTTAATGGACTAGATCCTTCGATGTGTTAATGCTGCATTATACTGCTTCAGTGGTGCAAAAGAACACTAAAGCAGTCTCCTGCTGTTGCTGGAGATTTTTCCATCCCAGGGAACTGCTGGACAACATGAGTGAGCCAGAGGGGATCTTCCATGAGCATACACATACAACTGGAATGAAGACTTCTGGAGAAGAAGTAGGGTGAGAGGATACACCCAGAATCTGAGTGGCTATTGCTTTAGGGCTGTAGGCTGACAGCAAAATAATTTTACAAGCTACTGACAGAGCAAATATTCCCAAGGCTGGAAGAGAATTTAAAGACTTTAAGTGGTGTTTTGCATTGCCACCACACCACCACCCAGTAAGGAGATGTGGTCCTTGCTACTTTTGACTGCATACTTGGAAGAACTCATGAAAAAAAGTGAGAGAGAAATGATCCCTTGCAACTCGTTTCCTCAGCTGTGGCTGTGGTCGGTGCACTGAGTTAGGCACCAGCTGCTCTGGGATCTGAAGGGGATGCTGACCCACTAGAGAATCGACACATCTATAGCACAAAGGGGATTCTAAACCAGTGCTGTGGGTTACACTATCTACCCAAATCCTGCAATGCATCCACTTACTAACTCCATGCTTACATGATTCAAACCAGGAGTTTTGGAAAGGTTTAGTAGATACCCAGGAAAACCACAGGATGCAGCAGCAATTAAATGCAGTGTCCGTTAAAATAGCATGAACTGTGACAAAATTTGTCAGAAAGAAAAGGAGACTGGTAAAAGCAGTAAACAACTTTATCTGGCAAGTTTTAATCAGCTTTTTAAAGTCACTCTGACTCTGAGCCAGGGAGAGATACTGAAAGAGAGACTAACTGGATAGAGAGAGCTCTGAGCCCTGCTCTGTTTGCCTCACCCTTCTGATGAGACTGCAAGACCATGTTAAACCAACTTGAACATGGCATCTAAAAAAGGAAACAGCAGTGAATAGGCAATCACACTGGTCACTGCTACAACCTGGTAGTTGCCATCAGGTAGCAATGGTTTAAATTTCCTGCAGCTTAATTCCATCATCATTCGAGAGTCTAGACCGGCTTTATGCTCTTCTCATTCAGACTGGAAATTATTTCTACACAACAGTTTAGCAACAGTAACTATTTTTCAGTTGAAGAATGATTTTATGGGAATTAGTCCAAAACTAAACATGTGGACAGATCTTGAGCACAGCTGATGGTTCTCTCCTGTTTCAAGTAAATGGACTGACTTTAGTCCTGTATAGATCTTCTTCATCTCCCCTCTGGGCAATGCAACACAGTTTAGCAGGGCATTAAACCATGGGTCCGATCCATGATGAATGTTGAAGCATTTCCAGAGATACATCTTACCTATCATTTTATCTTTACGGCAAGAATAAAAATCTGTGCTCATTTTCAAGGTGCTCATTTTCAAGATGCTCATTACCTGAGGCCAGAATAACTGTGGTCTGTTTCTTGGGTAAGGGCAGTCAAAATGGAACTTTTAAGTTTTTACAGAGGCAACAGACTGAGGAACTGTGACAAATAACTCCAGTGACAAATAAAACTCAGTAGTTTTCATCTGAAGTGCAAGACAGACATTTTTGACCTTGTCTTTTTAATACAAATGAAGAATAACATGGATCAAAGATAAAAAAGAACCAGCCATCATATCTGACACAAGCTTCTCCTGATGCAGGGAGGCTATGGACCACTTCTGATACATATCGGTTATTCTGGATAAAGTCTTTAGACACTGCAGCAGCAGGGATCGGTCTGAGAATGGGAGGAAAAGGAGCTCCCTGGATAGACAGTAATGAGATCAACAGGCAATATTTCTTCCTTGGAAGAGCTGCACTTACAAAAAGGAATCTTCTTTTTTTTGGGATAGTCAGGAAAAGTCTGTGGAAAAGGGTACAGCACTGAGAAATCTGAAGGACAGAATAGTAACTTTGGTGGTCAAGAGCATCTTTTCTTTTTTCTGACACTACATTATGTGCTGGGTACAAGATGAAAGGGGAGATCTGAATTTTTATTTTCTGCTCCTATTATGCCAAGTGTGAGAAAGCAGAGGGTCAATCAACTGGGCCACCCATGAGCAGAATGGAGGGCTCAGTGAGACAAGCCCTCAAGGGTCATGAGCATCTAAGCAGGTGGGGTCTTTGGCCAGTTCTTTGGTTTGTGTTAGGCTTTAGTACTCTAGAAGAGACAAAATTTCTAGGCTAACCCAAAGACTGATGCTAACCCATTCTCATATTGCACACTTCCCTAAAGGCCTGCCCTGCAGGACATCCAGGCTGAGCAAAATACTGTGTCATGGCAAACTGAAGCTGTAGAGAAGTGGCTGGCATGGGAGTAAACATGCGCTTTCTGCCTTGTATGTTAGTACAGCTCCACAATGTGTCACAGAGAACTTGAGAAAGAAATTTTGATTCCAGAAAATGTTAGTCCTACATCTCAGTGTTCCATGGCAACATGGAGATATAACTCTCAAGGTATACCTGTAAGATGTCAGCATCAGAACATAACCTAGAATGTGAATACTAACTGGAGAAGTTTTGAATTGTGCACATCAATGTGAGCTACAAGAGCAGAATAAGTTCCACCTGTCCAGGAAGGACATATATGTATTTTCTGTGTCCTGAGACATTCCAGTCCTGGTACCAATAACACTCCTGCTTCCAGTTGTACAATTCAGCATTTTGAGGTGATCAGCTCAGGTAAAACTGAGCCGAAGGTAAATCTGGCCTCTGCATGGCAGATCTGTTTTAAGGGAGGGCAGCGAGGAAGATAAGAAACTTTTCCCATTTGTCTATTCATTTCTTATTCTTTTCTTGTCAGAGAATGATAGATGCCTGTATGTCAAACTGACACCCCACTGGGTATAATCTTGAACTGAATGAAGGCTGCAATTTGATTAAGGGATTCTGACAGTTTCTGAAGCAATAGCAGTGTTTTAAGAACGAACCTGGAGGGTTTCATTCATTAATACCGTAAGTGCCACATAATACAATATTCATAAACTTTTTCTACTGTAGCAACTAGAACACTGCTCCATCTACTCATCTTACTGAATTCAGAGGGACTGAACAGTCCAGAGAGAACTTGTGAAAGGGCAGCTAATGAAGTGAACCTTCAGAGAGGTCAGATTCAGCAAATGAAGGCCTGCGGTGGTCTCAGAGCTGCTGAGAATCTGTGTGGAAAAGAAGCTGAAACTCCCACAAAACATAGAACTGATTTGAGATTAATTTCTCAGCTCTCAGCTCAGACCAGTGTCACAAAATTAATAAACAACTGTCATTTGATGAAGTCCTTAGACATGTGGGCTTGTATTAAACTAGTTGAAAGTCGGTAAAATTGTTTAAAGCCAATGGTGCTGTCAGCACAGATGAAAAGCTGCAGGTCAGAATTCAAAAGATTTTTTTTCAATTGTGCTTCCTCAGAAAGCATTACAAAGTTTTTCTTCTGTGTCCTGTACGAGTGACTTAGCAGTTGTGTGGGAATCAGGCATGTGGATCAGACACAATTGCTCATTCCTCTAACAGATCAGGTTCACTTGGACTATTGTTTGCAAACAGGTAGATGGGATGGCCTTGGGAGCCTCCAAGGGAAAGCTGGGTTCATACGTTGTGCATCATCTTTAATGTTTTGGGTAGAAAAATTTGGACATAAGTAAGCTAGTTAAAATAGATGAGTATTTTTCTGTTCATCCAATATCGTGAAGGATGGACAAGGGAAAGAACTATTTATTTCTGGTGGAGAAAGTGTTAGATTGCTGGGCTCACTGTGGAACATGGACTTCACATCTTTGGAGACAGCCAAAACATCATAATAAATAAAAGTGTCTTCTGGGCCTAGAGAGAAAGAAGAACCAATCCTCTGGTAGAAGGGAGGAAATCTCTTTTTTATTCCTGAGAGTCTACTTCAGGAGCACCCACGCACTGTTCCTTGTGTTGGAAACTTAATAACTTCACTTGAAAATCAGATCTTTTTGATGGCAGTGGAAATAACATGACTTTTAAACAAGTAGAGGAGACTGTCATTGAAGTCGAGCCAGTTATGTGGGAGTCAGATGATTAAGGTAGATATAATGTAGGAGGGAAGAAATACTATCATTTGGAAAAAAATACTGTATTTTGAACAGGTTTAATTTTCTCTTCCAGGAAACTGGGGTTATTATTATTAAGTGCATTACCAACATCAGAAGCAGGGCTTGATTCTCTCTTAATGTGTCTTCTCTGTAATTGTTTACACCCTTGCAAATTGCCTGAAAATAGTCTAAGTTACTGATTGTACAGTTGAAGTGTAGGGGTACTGTGTGGTCATTTTTTCAGATGTAGAAACAAAGAGGCAGAGGGTAAGCTGACAGGGAATTTGTTTCTTATCCAGGTCACACCAGTGTCTACCTGTTTGTCTGTCAAGCAGCAACCTGGGGATCTCTTTCCTGATCTGGTCAGTTTCATTCTTGTTGGCCCCACCTGAGTAGGGCTCAAAGCTGTGCAATGCTGTTCCCTTTATTGGGGAGAAAAGTGCTGCTCCAGCATGGACAACTTGTCCCTTCCAGGTTTATTGGGCTTTGGGCCATGTGGGGGTCTCAAACTGCCCAGCAGCCTTAGAGAGGCTGTTGTGTTGGTGTGTGCAAACAGCCTCTTAATTCCTACCTTGGCACAAGGTATGTGCTCAGCTCCTTGACACGCAGCAGTGCCCAAGGCTAGTGCCATAGCAGGTAGACAAGGGCAGTGAGAACAACTGGAGGGCAGAGGCAGCATCGCTGGGCTGATGTTGGAAGGTCTGTACTTGTTGTGAAACAGGTTTCACCTCTGAAGCTTTAGGCCCTCTGCTCCTCTCTTTGCTGCCCACTGTAGATGTCTTGCTTTTTGGAGCATGGCTTCTTCATTTGCCCTGCTTCTGGTTTCTCTCTGTGGAACCGGCCCAAGGCCAGGTGAGGTCAAAAGGCTTGGATCTGAGTATTTTTTTCCCTCTTACCTTATTCCAGTGAGGAAGCAAAGAGCAGCGTGCACAATTTGGGAGTTCTAATTTAGAGCTTGAAGTATTCATATTGAGGCTTGAAGTATTGCTCACGTTGTACCTTTTCTTTTCCTACTCAAATGGTCTTGCATTTGATTACTCTAACCTGAGAAAGGGGGGAGGTAGCAGAAAATCTGTACTCATAACCTAATAAATTTAGCATGAGAGAGATTTAGTGTAATATCTTATGTTTTGGCTGCAAGAAAATTTCACTGCAGTGTTTATGCAAATGTAGTAAGTCCTAATGATGATGTGGTTAGACCTAACTCAATGTGACAGGAATCTTTCTGTTGATTTCAGTGAATTCATGGTGTTCTAACACACACTGGCTACTGCTTCATCTTAGGGTTTCAGCATTTTAATATAAACAAGTGCTCTCTGGGTAGCAGCTCATTGCAGTACCATTCAAAATGCTATATTTTACTACCAAAATGATATTGTGCTGTAAACAAAACATCTCCACAAGAAAATTTCCTTTTCTCCTCCTTGACAAACCTGTTCAACTTTCAAACTGGTAGAAAAATAACTCCCCAAAAAATCTGTGCTCTAAATACTATACTTTATGTTGGGTTGTAAAAAATAGCTATTTTCTTTCTCAGCACAATTACTGGTCTCTGAGTTTGTAGGAGAGGAGTTATTTGACCCTGAACTATAGCTAGGATGACAACCGACTGCTGTGTAACTAAGCTTCTGAGCCTGCAGAATATTCTGCATTAGCAAGTGCATTTTGATTTGAATGAATTCCTCTACTCCTCTTCTAGCCTTTCTTCCCACATATATAAACACCATATCCACAAAATCAGTTAGAGGACTCTGTTACTCATTCATCGCTTTGCCTAGGGCTTGAGTGACCATTTCTAGTTGAGTGGCTATGCCCAAACACTTTCCCTGGTATTTAATATAGTCTTATAAGCTTGGTGTTTACTTACCAATCTGTGGTTAAAAATTCATCAAGAAAATTACATTTCTTCCTTGGCAGACTACAACTGTTTTCAGGGTCCCTTTAGCACTAGACCTTCAGACTCATGATAATGAAAGTTCGAGATTTTACAGTCTGGAGAACAGAAGGGTACTACTGTAGTACAAATATTACTTTTACAAGATTTTCTAATCCAAGCTTACTGTAATTACATGGCATATATGGCAAATACACTTGCTGCATATTATCACCACCTGCTTGGAATATTCTCTTTATATCAGCATGGCTTCATCGTTTAGTTGTAGTGTGATGCCACAGTGTTTCATGATAAAGACATCATAACACCTATTATGAATGCCAGTATGGATTTATGAGACAACCTGCATTGCATGAGCTGTGTGTTTTAGCGCCAATGTGATGAAAAATCTCTCTTGTATTTCCATCACACAATCAAGACAGTGGTTCATATTCAGTGCAAAGAGGATTGGATATTTATACATTTGGTTTTCAGCTGTTACTTTTTGCTCTGTCTCCATTTTTCCAAAGTTTAGGGGCTCTGAGGTAGTTTTGGCATAAAGAATTTCTGAGACAGCAGAAGAAAAAACTCATACCAGAAGCCAATTTAGCTGAGCAGCTCTGTCACATCTTCAGGGACAGGTACCATGACTTAACATTTCTTTTTTCTTGTATTCTCATCCAGTTATTTTATATACACGCACCCCCCGCCCCCATGTATGTATACTCTTTACCCATACTAATATATAAGATGTAGTACTGCCATAATAAGTTAAAGACATCACTCCTAACCTATGACTAAATGACAATCTTAAGTGCCATGAGCTATCTCTCCACTTTGTTGCAATTCCTCATACCAGTCTTCCTCAGTCTCATGAATCCCTTTTCAGCTTGGTACAAATCAGCATATAAGTTTTCACTTGGCTGCTGATATCGACTCACTGGAGATATACATTACTGTTTTGTCACCATTTGGATAGATGTGGTGATTTTGTGTTCTCTCTGCGTGGATTTCTGTGTCACAGTAGAGCATCACATAAAGCTGTAAATCAACACTGAGTGAAGAACATGGAAATGGGAGACTCACAGCCCTAACCTATCATGCTTTGGCTGTTATACAGTCCTCAGGTGGAAGATGGTGTATGATTTACTGGATAGAAATTACTATGACTTCTGTGCATTTTATTTTGGTTACTTTGTAGATATCAATAAAGCTTGCCTGCTGCCTTTTTAGCGTCGTAGGTTGGGCTGTTGGCCTCTTAGAAGAGTACTTTGAAATATTAAGATTGTCTACCTATTGGGTCCTCCTAGAAAGAAGTCAGAGTATAAAAAAATGATAGAGTGACAAGCATGGTGATGCAAGAACAATGATGTCCAAACCTCGTATGATCAACAGGGTTTCATGCTCAAGAAAACTCCTTGCTTCTGAAGGGAGAAGGGTTTAATCTGGAAAACATTTCCAGTGGAACTCCTGGAGGTATTTTAATTTTTTTTTCTCTCGGTGTTCTTTTGGTCTGATTGATGTGATATTTGCATAGTGTAATGAATAGAGTTTTGAGGGATATCTGACTGCCATGAAGAGGATCTGCATGGAGATCTGTGTTTTCACAACAGTCTCTAGCTCTCTGCACTAGTTCTGTTATCTTTTAAATGAAATAATTAGCACACATTTGTAATAGATCTGCTATACTTGGCGAAAGTTTGGCTCTTGTTTCCTTTCTTTGTAACAGGTTATATACTAAACCACATAACATATGACAGGTGGAAAGTGTGGCAGGAGACAGTGAATTGAGTACATAAGAAAGTGAGATAGAGTAAGGTGTATTTTCATGGATGGAGCACTTTTGTACATAGCAGTGTTTGTATTTGCTGTGAACAATTTTTATGATTAGATATTCAAGATTTGTTTGGGTTGTGTTTGTGGAATGGCTTGTTCCACCAATATGCAGAAGGAACAGTGGCTGCAGAGAACAGAATGACTGCAGGACTGCTGCAGCACGGTGTGCCAGAGGGAATCATACCCTGCCTGATACCAACTTTCCTCCCACAGGTATGGAGTCTCCTCAAATGTCATGAAGTCCCCTTTTAATAGACAAAACTGTCAGTATGGGTTCTTTATCTAGATTATAAACATTAATCCACTTCTAATCTTCCATTTGCCTTTTAATTAGAGTCTTAATTGCTTCTTCTCTGAGGCCATTAGGGAGCTGACAGAAATTGCACAGCTCAATTGATTCCTTTAGGGTGCTAATTCAAAGGCTACCAGAGACTGACGACCTACTCCACAGGTTCGGAAGAGCTTTGGATCATGCTCAAAGTTGCATATGAAAAAATTGATACACATTGGTAGGGGGTGTTTCTATATGGGAGTTCTATCACTGATGGCTTTTGAATACTTGAACAGTATTTTATATGCCTTTGGAGGATAAAGGAAGGCACACGTAGCAAGGTTAAGATTCATGTCTTGTGTCTTAAACCCTGGCTCTTGACTAATTTAGCAGGATTTTAAAACTCTGTTGTAGATGCATTCAAGCCCTGAGGGGAGAGCCTTAAAGAGGAGTTTGAGCACAGTTATAGAATTAGCTGTCCTGGAGCACAGACAGAAAAGATTAATTAAACTGTTTCTGGATTATCTGTACATTGAAAAATGAGTGTTGGATCTATTTTGAAAGATTTTTTTTTTGTCTTTTGAAAGGACCTAGACCTTTGCCTCATTATTTTTTGCTACAGAAAGAAAAAACAAGGCAATTTAAATTGTAACATTTGAAAGCGGAACAGATTAGTTGTTATTCTTCAGGAGAATAGTTGGAGGAGGCCAGTTGTGAAAGGTGGGCTTGTGCTCATTCTACACTAGCTGCCATGATGCCTCCCTTGAGCTGATATCAACCTCTCTGTCTTGGTGTCAGCTCCCATTCCTGCGCTGTTCCACAATGTAGATTGTGTGGGAAGTGCTGCGAGTGACTGCTTTGCTGTGATCTTGACACGCAACTGTAATGGTACTTACAGTCTCCATTTCTAAAATTCAAAATCTGCAAAAATGTTCTGGAAAAACTTGCTGTAAGAAGGACGTGCAACGTAAAACCAGCTCAATCACTCATAAAGCACCAAACTTGATTAATCAGGTGCTAGCAATAGTGTTGTGAAGCAGCTGCTGGCTGCTGGCTTCTATTGTCCCAAAAGAACATGTCCTTTCCTTGTGGTAGAAGGATATTTTCCTCAGACTGGAAAGCTAAATCTCCTCCACACCTGTGTAAATGTGGCTACTGTTTTTGAAACAGTTTTTTTGGCCAGATGAGAATCCTTGACTGACTCAAAACCTTTGCCTTTGGACTCTTCTACACTTTCACTGCACCGATCATGGCCATATTGGCAGTTAGAAACTCACTGCTGCACTTACTGTCTGAAAAAGCAACTCATTTGTTCTCTTCTCACTGTAAAAGGAAAATAATGGAAAAAGAATCTGAAAATTATTAAAAGGGAAAGCAGGGTTTCCCATCCTGGACATCTAAGTGTAAAAAATTAAAACTTCTTATGCAAGGGTGAAAAAACCTGAACCTAATGGCTGGGTAAAAATGTGCCAGCACAATTTAATTGGACTGCCTGAGTTATATATTTTTTTTTTGTTATGGTGGTGCCTGGCAGCTCTGCTATAGTCAGATTGATTTTTCTCCTTTAATGGTAAGCCCCTGTCTTTTCATTTCATATTAGTCTACATCAGTCAGAAAGGTGGAATAAAAGCTGTCAATCTTAAAGTGCTTTAGAGCTCCCCCTAAAGACAAATCTTGAATGTCTTGACTTTGTTGCTTGGATAATAACAATAAAGACATTTGAGCAATTGCTTGCATTTAGATTTTTTGTTGGCATCTTGAATCATATAAAGCCTGTCCAATGGAGAGAAAAACAGGCAATCACAGAAGTGATAGATGTCCATCTCAACCTCTCTCATTGTGTATAGGGGCAGAAAAATGAAAAAAAATGGTTCCTGTAGGGAATTGGAGAAAATTCAGGAAAAGTAGGGAATGTTATCAGCTAGTGCAATCTTCGGATCACTCTTCAAAGACTAGTTATCTGATGGAGAACAGCCTTACAAATTTAAGATTTCCTCTTCCACCAGACGTCCTGGAGCAAACCTTGGTTGCACAGTCTGCCTGCATGCCCACAGCAACGGACACATGCTCCTTATCCAGTTCTGCCACCCGTCTCTGAGGCACCACGGTCTCCAGGGGTTCAGTGGTGGCCACAGAACAGCTTTCAAGTATATAAATCACAATTTCTTAAATGATGTCATGTGAGAACAACCAAAGCTGTTTGATGGGCTATTCATTTTTGAAAGCCATTCAATTCTTCACAGCTATAAAATACTAGGAGGAGTTGGCATTGAGTTTTATAATCACAGACTAATTTAGGCTGTAAGGGACCTATGGAGTCATCTAGCCCTACCCACTGCACAAAGCACAGCCAAATATCTTGAGTTGCTCAGGGCTTATGCAGTCAAGTTATGGATATCTCCAGAAATAGTGACTCCCCTGTCCCTCTGGGCCCCCGTTTAAGGATCTTACCAGCTTTGTGGTAAAAATAAGAAGAAATAAAAAAGATTTTTCCTAGTGTCTAGTCAGAACTACCTACATTGTGGTTTGTATGTGTTGCCTCTTGTCCCGTTACCCTGTCCTGAGATGTGCCCGCCTCCATCTTCTCTGTGATCTCTCATTGGTAGGTTCAGACAGCAGTAAGAACCCCTTGCACTGTCTCTTCTCCAGATTGAATAGTACCAGCTCCCTTTGTCTCTCCCTGTGTGTGTCCTCTGCTCCAGCCCACTGACCATCCCAATGGCCCTGCTGGACTTGCTCCATTAAGTCCGTGTCTATCTTGTACTGGAAAGCCTTAAACTGGAGACAACACACAGGACATGGCCTCACAAGTCATAAATAGAGAGGAACGGACACTTTCCTCAAACTGATGGGTATACTTTGGCTAATACAGTCCAGCATGGACTTCACCAAAAGGATTTATTTTGGTGTGTATCATTCACTTGCTGAATAGGTTGTGGTAAGAGTTGTACTTTAATAAATTGCTTAGAACCGTGTTTGTGGAGACTTTTACTTATTTCACTCCAGTTTATTCAGTGTGGGCACTAACGTGCATTTCATGAGTGAACCTTAGCCCATTAATCTTCCTGGGAAGCCTGTAACTGAGGGCAAAGGTAGATAGTGGTTCTTGCCAGCCTCCTTCCTTATCTTGTCTTTTTCTTCTTTCATTCTCACTGTCAGTTTGGTGACATCAGGGACATGCTGGCCTATTCCAGCTCCGTTTAGTAACAGCTATGACTGCAATGACAAATCCCTGGGGCTTTGGCTCTCCTATTAGCCTTGGTCAGGGCTGTGAACTGTCCTGAAGCAGAAGTCTCTGCTGCCCTGTCCCCTTTCCTTGCGAGGATAGTGGTCAGCATTGACGCTGACTTTACCATATGCCATTGCCCTCGTCTAGTGCTCAGGGTGCGAGACCTAGTCCTCATCAGTTCTGTCTGGGGAAGCCATTTCTACAGTTCACATCTTTATAAAATTTAACTGTTGTGAGGAGCCTGGGAACCTACAAGCTCACATACTTTGAAGGACAGAAAATACCCTAGAGTGTGTGTTACCCTTTCCACTATTTATTTCAGAGAAGTTATTGAAGTTAATCCAAATATTCCCTCTGAATTGGCTTTCTAAATAAAATATTGTCATTCCTCAGAACTCTTAAACAGGTTTCTCATAAACACTGAAAAATAGTTTTGGGCGGTGTCTCATTTTTTTCCTTATTTTCATGTTTTTCACATTTCTTTAAATCAAGTTTCTATGACTAAGTTGTAAGAGTGGAATATCTCAAATTCACCAATCCTATATTTATTAAAATCCTATTTTTTAAACAAAAGTTTTTTCCATTCCACAGAAATCCCAATAAATGAAAATTGTCAAACCCAGGAAAAACAGAATTCTTTGAAAGCATTGTGATTTCCTTCTTTTCTGATTCTTTTGGGAATGGTAGGAATGAAGGAGAGAGAGTGAGTGAGCAAGAGCATGAAGCTGATAATATGAGCCTCTTGTGCCTTTCACATTTGTTGTTACAGTGGCTGCCTCACCACTTTCGGAAGATCCTCTCTCTTTCTATCTCTTCTGCTAACACAGTAGATTTGGAGAAGTGAGGAGTGCAGTACAATCAGAAAAATGAGATGTGGGTTGCTTGGCAGTTATCCAGGTTGTCACATGAGTAAGGCTTTTTTTTTTTTAACTAAAATCAACTTTGTAATAATAAACCATAGATGTTCAGCATCACTTACAGGGACATTAGCACCCAGCATTAAAAGACTTTTTAAATTAATCTGGCTCTTTTAAGCTGAGAGCATAACACATTGGAATACGGTAGCCTATTCTCGAGTTGAAGCTCTGGATTGTCCTCCTCACTTAGTAAAAAGAACCAGGCTAGCCTCCCTCCAAGGTGTGCAGCACAGATTAATGCTGCTACAAGTTGCATATGGGAGTGCTGAGAAATGTGTGGCTGCTCAGTATAAGCAGTACACTATAACCAGTGCCTAGGCTGCAGCTTGGCCTCAGGCTCAGACTCACCAGCATGGTGGTGTTAGTTTGCTCCTCTTCAGTGACACAAGTGAGCTGCTTTCTGAACCTCCTTTGACTACAAAGAAAAACTGGAGCTCAACTTCTTTGTTATTATCAGGGTGGTGAAAAACACACAGAGCATGTCAGTGAGTCTAAACTTGTGTTTGAATTTCCTTGAAATGCCATTATTGTGAGCACTGAGACTACTAAATCTTTGGGATTTGTTACTTCTCGAACCCCTTAAGGACTTTTTTTTTAGTGGCCTTGGGAAGCCCAGAAGCTACGCCATAATGGGAATTTTTAGTGCTCGCAGCAGCTTTCTAGAATAGAAAGCATATATATGCAAGTCCTCTCTATCTTTTCCATGTACTTTATGTAGCCAGTGAGGTGAGTTGCAGTCCATAGCCTTGTTCTTTTTAATCTGTCAAGTGTTGAATTTGAATTTCTGGTATACTTAACAGCTTTGCTTTCTCATTCTTCAATTATTTAGGTCACATTTTACTTTATAGTTACTGCTCTGTTCAATTTTGTGAGTAATCTATCTGCTTACATTCATTAGAAACTGATGTAAATATTTATGACTTAAGAGAGGCCTTACTGTTATCAGGGAGTGTAACGTAATGTGTTTATCCTTTATTACAATTCAGTGAGACAGAACATGAGGAACCAGTATACTGCTGGAAGTAAATAAGCACCAAAGGGAGTAGTGAAAAGATCTTTTAGAAATATCGGTGAGAACAGAGTTTGCCAAAAATATTTGCCACAGTTTTGAACTGCAGGCTAGTTAAGTATGCTTCCTATTTGGAGATCAAACATGAGTTAACAAGGTAATCAACATGAAAGAATCAGTTCATTTGGCAAAAGTTCCAGGGGAAGACACTGCCTAGACTCAAATCAGTTTGCCTGGGATTTTATTGCAGGTGCTCAGCAGCCTTCATCTCCAGGCTGCTGAACAACCTCGGATGATCCAAAGCTAAAACGTAAAATTAGAAATGATGGCTATATTTTTTGTTTGGCAAATCATCTGTTTTAGTGCTGACCCTTCGTTTACACCATTCCAAGACAAACTGAGCGTGCTCAAGTTAATAGTTGTCTTGAAAAGTGCTCAGAAATGTAAAAGGCACTTCACTGTCCTGAAGCACTTCTCAGGAGGGCTCAGAAATGATGTCTCCTCTTTGTAAGCAGGTGAAAAATGTTCAGTGAGCTAATTCTGCCTCGGGAATCCTTTGACCTGGATAATGCTGCTGTGCCTTTTGCAGAGAGTCATCCCTTTGGTTTTGCAAAATGGAGATCTTTGTGATGGAGACTGTGTCAGCACAGGGGACACAAGCACTTTTCAGTGCAGCTCAGCCTCTATTTTCTTAGTCCCTCCAGTAATACACAGTCGTTCCTCAGTGTCTTAACTGTATCTGGAGACTCAAGGATTCCTAAGTATCACCCTTGCAGATGCCTGGCTTCTGTGCTAAAATTGTTGGATAACACAGTTTCTTGAAGATATGCTGGAGGCAGCAGTGTTTGTTAAGTGTCTGGCACCACAGGGATTTAGGGAGAGTTTGCTGGTGATGGCTGGCGAGGTCCAGGCTGGTCAAAGAGGAGGGTGCCAGGACATCTTCCTGCTGTGTCCTTTGGCTGGGGCAACAGCAGCAGGGCCGGTGTTAAAGCACAGCTTTGAGATCCTGCTGTGACTCTGGCTGTGCAGATCATGAGCCCTGCAAAGCATAATGCGTGTAAGCTCACGAGTGAGGAGTGGCAGGCAAAGACAAAATTTCTGGCATCTTTCTCGGCTTGCCACTGTGCTAGGAAAGGAGCAATGCTGACAGCAGAGATCTGTGGGAAAGAACCAGAAACGGCCCTTTCTCTGTGCCCAGTGAAACCTAATATGGTTTGCAAGGGCATGATGTGTAAAATGAAGCTCTTTTTCTGCAAGTTTGATTTGTGTTCAGAAGATAATTATTTAATAATATCTAATCAGCTATAGATGTGGTTTTTTAAGACAAAGGGGTCTCAAACTTTTGTTTTTAAGGGATGAACTACAGCTTGAGTCTGAGAATTATATCTGAAAGTTTAGGTGTGAGGGAGCAGCTGTATCTGTAAAGACCTAAGCAAATAATTGGTGAGAAAGGTACAAAAGATGGACAATAGGCTATTATCAAACACTCAGTAATATGTTTGTATAGTACAGCACTATTCAAAGAATACAGTCATGAGACAAAATGTGTCATCCTTTTTCCCTGCCTTCCATGACAGCAGAATACATGCTTTTACCAAAATTTTGGTTGAAATACTCATAGCCAGTATAACTCTTTTCTCATGAACTTTGCTCCCTGAATTCCTGCCATTTTGCATGTTATTTTGACTATTGTGAAATTGTAATTGCCTCATCTAAAACTTATCGCCTCCTTCACCCAACAGACTAATCTTTTCCACCTGCAGAGAAAGCTGTCTGAAAGAAATATCACAATGAAATCAGAGTGCCTTGCTTTGCCAGCATTCAGAACTCCAGCTCACGACTGCAGTCACTCATGCTAGCATCCTTAATTTTCAGTTCTAGAATTAATAACAATGAAACATTTTGTTAAAGTTAACAAAACAAAAATGTGAGCAAGGAATATCAAGTGAAAGGGATTGCTGTCAAACACTAATGAAACGGGGATATATGAAAAGTTTAACCTAGATGTCAAAGTCTAGCACCTGGCATCAAAAGATGTTAAAACCCTTAAAACAGAAACAAAGGAAAACTAAAAACTGGAGAGCCATTGTATTCTGACCATTCCTGAAATGATGATGACCCATCTTAGAGAAGAAGCCATTTATCCTTAATCCTGTTTAAATTGTGTTTCAATCAATATACTTAGTCACATCCAGGAGCACAACAATCAAATCTACTTTCACCAGTTGCCTTGCAGAAACAATTGGGTGTGAAGAATCCTAGTTCTTTTCTTCCTTACATTTACATCCCTTTAAGAAGCAATTTGAGAGCATAAACATCTCTTCTTTGAAGAGCAGTGAAAAATACTTGTGAAAAGCTGTAACCCAAGCAATACTTATTTGGAGAGAGCAAAGTCTGCTGAGATGTTTTGAAAGGTTGGAAATGCTAATATATATATCAAAGGGAGACATTTATTGGGATTGGGGAAAGATAAGGGGTAAATATGGCAATTCATCTGAGAGAAATAAAAATAGACAAAACATCAGTCAGTCAAAAGGGCTATAGTGAAAAGTGGGAACAGCTTTATACAGTGTTTGTCTAGTCAATAGCATCATTTACTAACCATAAAAACCCATCAATGTGAACATTTTATTGTTTTTCACAAACATTTTCCTCAGCTGGCAAGTGTGTTTGTTTACATATCCCTAAACCATCCTGCAAATACTGCTCTCAAGCTGCCCTTCTGTCAGAATTATAAATGCACACTATTACAAGTTTATTTGTAAAATTATCCATATGAGCCTAAAATTGTATGTCTAGCTTTGTTGTTTATTTTTTGACAGTTATAAATGCGTAAATAATTTTCTTTCCTTGGTACTGCTTCAATTTTCTTGTTTTTATTTTTCGATAGAGGGACTTGCCAGTGTCATCTAGTGCACCCTGCTGGTCAGAACCTCACAAAGTCCGAGGGTCTTGCTAGCTTAAGAACGTTGAAATCCTTCATATTCCTTTCCTGTGTTAGGAAATGTTTTCTGTAGGTTAGTGCAAATTTAGAGGAGGGGTTTGAACCAGGCTGCTTATGATTCAGGAACTGCATTACCAATAAGGCTGTTGGCTATTCAGGATACTCCTCTTTCTCTCCTTTTTCTGTACATCCCTCTCTCTGAGCTCCTCGGTTTCTTTCTCTCTCTCTCTCAGTTTCTCTAGCTACTGTACATACCTCACCTCCCCACTTCATCCCCCAAATTTAAAAGACTTTCATTTTCTTGATCTTGGTTTATTTCCTGTATCAGAATTATACATTTGGAAGTCTTGTTTAACTTTTTAAGATGACTAGTTTGCTTATGATGATAAGACGTCCCTTAAAATAGATTTCACTAGGTGAAAAAGGCTTAAAAACCTCAACCCTGTTGTTAGGAAGAAACTATTAAATTATCATAAAAAATCTTAATTGTGGATTTTTTTTTTGTTTTTTTTAAATTGAAAACTGATAATTAGGTTCTTCAAATCCAGACTTTTGTGCCTGCTGCTTAGGGGAGGCAGAGTTCAGAATCTTTGACCCTAAGTTTTTTTGTTACTCCAAGGAAAAAAAAATATTTTCTCAAATTCCATTACTATAAATGTGCATAATTTAACGAATCTCTTAAGTGGTCTCCAGAAAATAATATGAAAGCGGTGGAGGCACTTTAATATCAACCAAATACTTTGAATAGCAAATATCCAATAAATGCTGTTGAACTAAGATTAGTGTGGTAGTCAGGTTCTTTCCAGTTAGTTCATTTGCATTTAGTGTTACAGCTCTCCTATAAGAGGTGAAGGGATGCCAGAATCCTGCTTTTTAGGACTCTCTAACAGTGAGACAAGAGTCTTTCCTGGTATGTGGCTACTCTGTCAATGCTACAGCTGCAGTTCAACACTGAAAGAAGCGTTAAGTGCCTCAGAAATGACTTGTCTATTAAAGGTGGATGTTACTTTAGTTTTTACAGAGTTAGTATCAATCTTTGCATCTTGCTTGCACTCCTACCTGCTGTTAGCATAGTGAGAAATGGAATGGGGTCTGCAAAGGATGGAAATAACAGATGTGTCCTCCAGATGTGGTGGTGATTTGTTGGACTTTTGCCCCCTGTTTCTGTAGGCTCGCTGGCTGCTTCACAGCAGCATAACATACTTTACTCCTTAGGTCTGTGCAGAGCTGACCCATGAGGAATAGCAGCATGCTCCTCCAGAACAAGAAGTGTGAGGTGCTGCATCTTCAGCTGAGCCATCAATCCTTTGTGGTGGTGGCTGCAATAGTATGACAGCTGTGAGCACTACAGAAAAAGACTGGAAACACCCCTAACCGAGTTTTTTTGACACTTGTGCATCTTTATCAGGAAAATCAAAGAAGTAAATCTTTGCAAGAGAGTTATTCTTTGAACTCAAATGGTTGGTTTTGAATGTCATTGTAAATTAATAAGGAAAATTGCGTATTGGAAGGAGCCATAACAAATGTTGTAAAAAACAGTCTTGTTTTGAGTTTTTACTGATGCTGTATGAAGTAGTGAGATTAACTCCAATCTTGTTTAAAGTGTCTTACTGAAAATTCCGCCCTCAAAGTAATCTTCACGGTAGAATAAATATTAATAGTCAAGGTGTAGTGATACTTCTTAGGCTGATATTTTGGGATCTGCCTTGGTAAAGATGTATCTATGATACTTCTATTTGCATCTCAGAAATATAGTATGATGCTTTCTAGGGCGATCAGGGGGTCTTCGATTTGATCTTTCTCCTGACTTTTAGTTAGGTTAATTATTTCCCTTTCCTTTAATAAGATGCATTATTCTTCATTTTTTCTCCCAAAATGCAATTCAGAAGTCACATGAGACTGCCTAAACAGCTGTGTCCCTCACGAGAGGTAATGCACTTCTGGAGTGTGGAAAGCGCTTCTGCGCTTGTGGAAAGTAATATATATATATATATATATATAAAATAACATCCCTTGCTCACTAAATCTTTAAATAGAGTAATAACAATAATTAATAAAAGTAATAGCAGTTGTTTATATCGAGACCTTTCCACTGTGTTACTTCTCACTAAAGGTACAAATGTTGTCAGAGTAGGGGAGCTCTGAAAATAGAGAAAGGATTTTTTCCATTGGTCAAACTTGGGAGTGGCTTTTCTCATGAACTAATGATCTCAATCTGGTTTTTACGGATTATCAATGATACTGAATGATGATATTGCTATAGCTGAGGTCATGTAGCTTCAGCTTTAATGTTTGTAAATTAAAAAAGGGAAAATGTCTAGTTTTGGTAGAAAATTGGCCTGATTGCACCTTCAATAATAATAATAACCCAATATATGTGGGCAAAGCACAGACCAAGTGGCTGCTTCTGCACAAACATGTTTTAGATATTGTGCTGGTAATTACAACATTAATCTTTCTGATGCCATAGTTAAGTGTCATTAAGTGTCATACACCTCGCATCTCATGCAGGTGCATGCTAGAGAGCCAACCCAAACAAAACAAAACGGAGCAGCTTAAAATGGTAAGTGTAGCTACCTAGGCAGTGCCAGGGTAACATCCGAGTTCTGGATGGCTTCAGCTGCTTTTCAAACCACTGCATCCAGTTTCTTTGTTAATATGGACTCTTCTAGCATTTAACTTACACTTCGCCAGTCCGAGCAGTCTGAGAGGCAGTCCCCTTTGCTGAAGGCTGATAATGGCTGAGTGGAAGGTGCGGTCAGTATCAAAGCAGCAAAGCAGAGCCCAGAGGGCTGCGGGAGCATGCAGGGGTGAAGATGAGGTAGGGGAGGGATGGTTAAACAATGAAGAGTGACAAGGCTTAAGACAACAAAGCTACATTTGACGCACTGCAGAAGTATACTGTCTTTAGATCTTGTAAGTATTATTAGTGAGTTGTTTTTTATACTTCTACTACTTGCCAATAATTTTTCTGGAAAACATAATGTTCAGTAAACTTGAAAATATCCGCCGCTGTTTGAGATGTCAAGTTCATTTAGTTGCAATTCAGAAATTTCCAAATGCTTTCAGCTAACAAACAGCAATTTCCTCATCATCTCACCCAAAGGTGATGCAGATGTTTGAAACCTCTGTGCCTACTATATGTATCAGAAACACTAAACATGTCATCTTGATTTCTTTTCAGTACCACCTACTTCCTGGAAAATTTGGGAGGCTTGCATGTACCACTTCAAATTCTCTGCCAAGTTCCTTTCAAAATTTTTTTGCTCCATTTTTGTCTCACACATTTATTATATGGTGACAAATGCAGTTTTCTTCTGGCACCACATAATAGATGTGTGAAACACACACACACACGTTCTAGTAAGAGACTGCTCTTTATTTCCCTGCTCCAGTTGCAAAACATGAGTCAGGGTTAGAAAGGTTGTACCTCTGTTAGAGATATGTAATCCACATCCTCAAACTTTCCTAGGTTTGCTACAGTCATGGGGTAAAATGGCAAATCTGGTTCTTCTGTTTCTACACTCAGTGTTTCCTCTTCCCCAAGCATATCTTTTCTTCATTTTCTAATCACCATTCCCTTGTATTTATCATATTCACTCACTTCAGAGACCGATGCTGTCATTAACAGGAAAAAAATACCTCCAGTTCCTAAAACAATTATACCAGCACCCTTACTGCAGGAGGTACAACAGTTCTAGAGAAAGCATCCTCCTACTGTTCTGGCACTAATGCAAAGAAGAACATTACTAGTCAGTTTGCTGTGAATTCGAGGCACTATTTTCTCTACATCAAGTGATATCTGATTTTATGCTGTATAATTGTAGGTAATGACCAAATGTCTCAACAAGTCTCTGGTGACATAACATACATAATTTATATATACCAGCTTTAAGTGTTCTGTGCACTTCTGCAGTGTGTAGGGGGCCTCAGTAAAATACGAAAATACACGGAACTTTTTGTGAACTTCTTTTGTGAACTGAAATGGAACAAGCCCCATTTTACAAGTTAAAAAAACTCCAAGCAAACAAGCACGCAAAAAGAGAAAACTGAACATGTTATCACTTCCTATTGGATCGAAATAGACTAGGAATTTCATGTGGCAGGCAGTTATTCTTCAGTTACCTAAGAGTGATTAGAAGCACCAGGAACTATGGTGCTTCCATGTTAATCATAAACAGAGTTTTCTACTGAATATTTTTTTTCTAAATCATTTTGTCCACAAGGTCCTAGTGGTTGAGTTGTTCCTGCAATAGAATGGCAAATAACTTGGTGACATGCTGTGAAAAATTTAGAAAATGAGAAATGCTATCCCATTTTTCAAACAGAGCAGAAACAACGCTAATTCCACTAGGCAAGATGGAACAGACAATTAAACTGGGCATGCTTTTAATTTTGAAGCTAACCAGATAACTGGTGCCTTTTTCAAATGCAATGACTATTGAAATGATTCCTTTAAAGTGTAACAAAATCACTGGTTTTCCTTTCTAATATTAAAGCATTTACCTTATACAAAGTATAAGAAATGTTACCTGTTGCCTCCACCATTCCTTCTAGGATTACAACAATTTCTAGCTCCTCTTTGGGCAACTGGGCTTTGGAAATCTCCCAGAAAGGACTCTGCTGGTTAATTTCATGGCTGATGATCAGTGGTGAAACCAAAAAGAGACGATCATCCCCTGTGTAATAACCTACGTTGATATCTGTCTGGTTGAGTGGTATAAATTCCCCCTCCTTTGTCTGTTTGGATTTGATCAACTTGGCTCGTATTGATGCCTCTACAATGTGTGAGTTCCTAAGGTCTCCTACTCGGAACATCAGACACAGCTTTCCATCCCGCATGGAAATAACTGCGTTTGTAGAAAAAACCAAGGTTTCGGCCCTCTTCTTGGGTTGGGATATTTTCACAAACATGCAGCCAACCATGAAAGCGTTGACGATAGAACCTAAAACAGACTGCACTAAAAGCAGAATAATTCCCTCGGGACACTTGTCCGTGATGACCCGGTAACCATACCCAATGGTGGTTTCTGTCTCGATTGAGAATAAAAATGCTGAGACAAACCCATTGAGGTTGCTGACGCATGGAGTCCATGTGCTGTCCCCTATATGATCCATATCTCCTCGCATGTAGGCAATTAGCCACCATATCATTCCAAAGAAGAGCCAGGTCACAGTGTAAACCATGACAAAAATCAACAGGTTGAACCGCCACTTGAGATCGACTAAGGTAGTGAAGATGTCAGTCAAGTAACGGTAAGTCTCTCTGACATTCCCATGGTGGACGTTGCATTTCCCATCTTTCCTAACATATCTCTGGATTTTTCTTTTGGCACATTCTTTGTTTATGTTTTTTGGCAGATCCTCTCTAGCTTGTTTAGGCAACTTTGGCTGATGAATAGTGACAGGGCTCTCTATGTCCTGCTCCATTGAGTCTTCTTCCAGTACGTTAGCTGCCATTAAAAACAAACAAGAAAAAAAGGCAAGTATTATTTTTCTTATTATCTCTCTAAGTCAACACACAACTTCTTCCTGTATTAATGGCATGAAATTGCTGTTAATCAATAAAATTATCATGCTTGTTCTTTGCTCACCTATTAGACACACAACACAAAAATCAAATGGTGCCAGACATCCTCAATTTATTGCTAAATAGAAATACTTTGAAGAAAATTCTTGTTTCCTATCTATCAGGTCATCCTAGCTACAGCCATATTTAAATTCTCTAAGACATGTTTAAGATCTTTCTTCCCCCCACCCTCCCTCTACAGTTTCATAAATGAGATTTCTTACGCACCAAGAAAGATCTTCTGGGAGATAGAAGATATAAATGAGGAAATGGATTTGCTTGGGGCTTTCGGTCAACAAGATGAGCAGAGAAAATGAGCAATTGTTGAGCTATTTTTTCTATCAATTGCCTTGATATGGGGGAAGTATTAAATAAGTGTAAGGAGTTTAAAAAAACTCAACAGTTTTTAGAAAGAACCAGACCTACTCTTATTGAAGAAAAGGTAGGCTACAGTGCAATATATACCAAGAGCAATTCAAGCACATTTCCATAGAAAAATCAATATCTCACTGATACTGAGACAGAGAATTGTATGTGTTTCTCCCAGTAATATAAAACATACAGCACTTCAGAACATGATTTCATTTTAATTCAGTATGCCTGTGGCCTGTAATTCAAGTGTGCCTTTTTCTGTAATGTTATGGGCCTACAAAGTGTTCCTCCGTAAGTGTTGTATAAGAATTTAAAAAACAGAGATGACAGTGACTGCTTTTTTTTCCCTTTTTTTTGGTTTCCCAGCCTCTTGAGATAAATAGCTCCGTTATGTTTATGTGCAAGACAAAAAAGGGTTTGCTGGGGAGAAGAGTGGTTTAATTGAATGTGCTTTACATAAAGCTAAGGACATGGTAACTGTTTTGTTTTACTGCAATTCCTTCTGCACTGTGGGCCCTGTTTCTGCAGGAATTAGGAGTTTTTGAACTCCTAATTTTCTCCCTTCTGACTAACTGCTATCATTTGGCTGCCAGGCTGCGAAGGGAAAAGGCTTCTACTGGCTCTGACTAGATGCTTGGGTCTGATTAAAGAAGTACTGATGTGACATTGTAACACCAATTTAAGGCGATTCTCTTCTTGAACAGTCAGGTTCACATTAACATGCCTGTTGTTGATACACTCTGCAATGGTCACAGTTTAAGTTAATGTGTTCTGGTAACCACTGCGCAGGCCCAGGAGCGGGCTGCCCGGTCCTGCTGCGGGTGGTGACCTTCAGGGAGAGAGCTGGAATCAAGCAGCATAGATCAAGAAGCACTTCATTTCTGTGAGCTCTGGTTGCCCCCGAGTACCTTGTTCCCAGCTGGGAAATGGGGGCATAAAGCTGTCAAAGCTCCTGCTTGACACAGGAGCTCTGGCAGCCCAGGGGTTTGGATGTCTCCACCTGGCAGCAGCCTGGGCAGTAGAACCAACCCTTTTTGCATAGAGGAGCTAACAGGGAAGCCTGGGCTCTTGTCCAGAGACACAGTTGCACAAGGGTCTGCTCCTGGTGGATCAGTATGGTGTGAGAGCATTTTAATTTCTTGCTTTTAGAAACATAGTACATAGCGGATCATCTGTGGAGTTTCACATCACCTGTGTCTTTTCCAAGGTGTGCAGCCCCATCTGTGTAGAGAAAGATCATAGACCCTTGTCAAGTTTTAGGGGTGACTGAAATACCCAGGAAAAAAAATGGGTTGTAGACTCGTTGTCTCTCAATCTAGCCCGCTCAACTGCCAGCCAAGCCTCTATTCAGCCCTATAGCTTTTTCTGTGTTAAAAGAAAGTCTCAAAGGGCTGACGGTAACATGGAAACCTGATAGTAATTCTGTGTTTTAAGATTGTGCACTCCATCCTGTGTCACTTTTTCAGTTTGCTGCTGTGTCTAAAGAGAGCGTTATTCAGGCTGATGGTAGTGGCAGCACTGGAAGTCGTGTTCCAAGGCAGTAAGTTCTGAATGAACTTACCCCAGTTGGTGACAGTGTGCCTACTTGAATTATCACTAATGCTGTATAATGTATGACGAAATAAACACAATAAAAAGGCACTGCAGGAACCTTGTGAGGCAGACTTAAGCTAAAGCCAGAAAATTTGAAGTTAAGGCTTCACACTTCACGCTTAACTCCCTCTTGTGCCTAAGGAAATTTTAGTCCACAGGAACTATCACATCACTGCAGTAATAGACCCCTAAAATACTTATGAACAGCCTATGAAGGCTCTGGCTTTTGAGGCTTTAACGGACCGTATGTTAGACTAGTAATGCTGGTTTAATGTGGTTCATTATCTTTAAGGCATTATGAATATTTTGCTTTCCCCTTCCATTAGAGCCTGGTACAAACACAAAGATAGGATGCAGGTGTTCCCTGTTGCCTTTGAGAATATACCTTACTTCTGACCTTGCTATTAAAGGCAACCATATCCTAGACCTCCCTGCCTAAGCATCTCTTATCAGAAACAGCAAAGTGAACTTAAAAACGTAATGGAGCTGGGAGTGGACACAGGCGCTGATTTTACCGGTGGCATCAGGAGAAATCTGAAGGCACATCTCCAGCTACGGATACCTACCAGTCATATGCTGCACACATCTATCCTGCTTTGCAGATGGTGTTTATTTCCTATAGAAGTACTTGCTAGCAATGAAGCACCTTTTATTCATACAACAAATTTTAGTAATACTTTCAAAATCTTCTGTGTTTATTAAGCCCTTGTACATCGTAACCAGCCTTTCCTGTCTTTTACAGTCCACAAGCTGACCCATAAAGAGAGATAAGGGCCACATTTTGTCAAGTGGTCACAGGTTTTGTGTTGGGAGAAAGTTATCTGCTGTCCTCCCCAGTATATAGTGACGGGCTGTTACTGTCACTGTGAGTGGGCTTCAGAGACCTGCCCCTTCCAATATGGGAGAATTTTTCTGAACCTTGAGAGATCGCAGCAGAGCTGACTTCCATCTGGATGTACAAGAAAGCAGATTTGGACAACCAAAACCAGTGACTGCATTTAATCTGTCTCTCTCAGTATAGCATCTCGTTAAAACTCTTGTGGACATTTTACTGTCCCTGGGGCATCTGGCCATTTTGTAAACTCTTTAGGCTCTTTCCACTGCTGTAATTTCTTAGCTCTTAGGTAGTCTTCGAGAGGAAAAATTAAGGTCAAGTTTTTAGACTTTTTCTCTTTAAGCAAGATCCCCCTTTACTCTTTCCCTCACCCAAATTCTCCTACTGTGAAACCCAATGAATACCTGTATGGGGAAGTATCTGGATCAGAATCACAGCCTGTCACCCCCTCCTGCTTTGAGTTCTCACTCCAGAGGGAACCCTGGGAGCAGCAATTCCTGAAATAAGTGATCCAAGGATTGTGCATCTGTGTGTTTCCATGGAAATGCTTGATGAATAAGTTTTAAACACATGGCAGGATCCCTGTTCACCACTAAGGCTGAGGAACAGCCATATATTGTCAGTGCCCTTGCCACAAAATGCTTTGATTAATTATATTTTTACTTGATATCAACCCAATTAGCTTATACTGTTTATTTCATTTTAATTTTATGGTTACATAATGGCTGTCATGGTTCCAAGAACAAGGGAGTGAATAGCAGCTATCTTGCTGGAGACCTATTTTGTCTCTCTCTGCTTTCCTTCATTACAAAAATATATACATATTATTAATCTGCATTGCAAAATAATAAAAAAACCTAAGGTATATCTGAATGCCCCCCCCCCAGTAAACATTATATTTGTTTGAACACAACTGTCAGGTAGTAATACCATGTCCATTTAGGCCAATTTAGTGTATTCTGTTCGATGTATTTGTTTCAGTGAGTCTCTTAGGCAAATGCATGCACGATAGATGAGATTTCAGTGACTTATTTCATTTTCCAGTAGATGACAAAGAGCTCTCCTTAATAAGTCCCTCAATAGTTCACTTGTGTTTCATCATAGCAGTATGTACTGCTTATGGCTCTATTAGCAAATTAAATGTACCCAGGCTATTCTTTAGCATGGAGGCTAAATGGAGTGGTACAGCCCACACTTGTATTATCAAACTCCTGTTGTTTTCAAAGCAGAGTAGTCTCATGCAATCTGCTTATCAGGAATAGTCTGTGTCCCATGCTAACACCTGAAACGTAGCCAGGAATTGTGTGTACTCAGTTCTACACTGGTCAAAACCACGCCAGGGGCTTTTCTGGGAATTTTACCATACAATGAATTGGATGCCAGTGCTCAGGAACATTTTATTTTCTAGTAAAGATGCAACCAATGTTGTTGCCCTGGTCCTGTATATTCCAGAACAGTGCTGGAAAGGCATAATCCGGTGTTTCCAAGCACATATTTTATTTAGAATCTGTAGAATAACATGAATCCAGTGTAAACAACAAACTATGAGCTGTATAGGAGATACTCTTACTATCTTTGCAGCTGTCAATGTTAACATTGCTATAATCCCTGAGAAACCATCTTATCATTAGCAATGTGATTTTTCTGTATTTTGGTAGGGCTTCAGAGATCTTGTCATGATATTATACAAACATAAAGCAAAAAGAGTTATGTAAAGGGCATACTTATCTAACTTAAATACTCATAACCTGCTTTAGAGTTACAGGATGGCCTGCAAAATAATTATAAGTTCCAACGGAGAATATTACAAATTATAACTGACCTTTTTGTAAAAGAATCTAATATAGAGAGTTCAGTGAATATTCCACTGTAATTTAGTATACTAATTTTATCTCTAGTAACACAGTTGTGAACAGTTTGTATGCAAATTCATTGAAAATTTTCTAATTTCAAAGAATAATTTATAATCTACAAATTGTTCTCATGGACTTTATTGCACATAAACAAATGCCAAGCAGATATAATTTGATTGTGATTTCTGTCTGCATACAGGTCATTCCCCATTTTTCCTGACAGGATGAGGGCAATTTTTAAGTTAAGTAACTGTGTTTCCATGTGTAAGGCCCAAGCTTGCCTTTTATGAACAGCCTTCGGTATTCACCTCTCATTTGCTGTGATCACAAGTCTCCCTGACACTGAACTTATCTATGGAATATTTGGCAGTACTAGGCGACTCTTTCTATATGAGATTAGTAGGCTTTGACACTAGGAGAAGGCAGCGTAGCACTGCACAGCACTAAATAATTTTTGCAATGTTCAGTACTCTGCGCTAAGACTGGATCTTTCTGTTTCTTTACTTGTTTGTAGTGCCAGGAAAAGCCAGAGAGAGGAAGCAGACGGGGAGCATTTGAAATGCTTTGCCTGATCTCTGGCTGGTTTTAGTCAGTGTTTCAGAGCTTCGTAAAATCTTGTGTCTGATGAGCACTGAGTGCTCAGGAACAGATATTCTCAGAATAGAAAGGGATTTGCCTCTTTGATGAACTCAGCCTATATCACTCTCACTGAGACCAGGTAATCTGTACTGCAAGACACTGTGTATTATCACTAGATACGAGGAGAAAGTCTTGTTTACAGAAAAAAAAAAATGATCCTTCTATGATCAGTCATTATCACAAAATACAAATATTCTTCTGAAAAAGAAAGGAATTAGGATCTGGTCCTGTGCTGTTGAAATCAATGCAAGATTGTCTATTCACTCTGCTGGGAACATTGTCTAGTCCTCATTTTGAAATGTTGAATGTTCAATAAACACTGACTTCGCAAATTTCTTCAAGAACCAAATTACCTATTTGCACCCATAGAATCATAAATATAATTTCAGAGAGAGCATGGGTGTGATTTAAATTTATTTCAGCAGCAATTTTTCACTAGAAAAGAAATGCATATTGAAGTATATTGATGATTAGAAAAGAGGCTGTAAAAAGAGGCAGCTGATATGTGAATTCAAAAAAAAAAACCCACAACTCCATTTTTGGTAGTCATTTGACCTTGTAGTTTTCATCTTGGATTCTAACCAGTTTTGTTACAGAATTTACCACAGCTCCAGAATGATGTTTTTACATCTGCTTTGCTAAATGTAGCTTCATTTGAAGCACAGGGAAGCCAAACAGCCTCAGCTTTGTTATGTATGTGGGGCAACATAAAAAGACTACATATTCTGAACCTGCAAAGATATGTGGAGACAGTTGATTATCAGTCTTCTGCCTTTCATTATGCTAAGGATCCCAAATTGGATTATGAAACTTGTTTACTACCTGAAGTCTGAGTGCTTGCAGTCAGTGTTAATGCAGAGCCATCTCTACAGCAAATGTCTGGCATCAAAATTAGATTTCTGCAGTAAGGAGAGTTTGCTGTTACCTATCATATGGATTTGATGGATGGACCACTTGGTGAATAAGGAATTGGCTGGATGGTTGTACTCAAAGAGTTGTGGTCAATGGCATAATGTCCAAGAGGAGGTTAGTTTTGAGTGGTGTTCTGCAGGGGTCAGTATTGGGACTGCTGTTGTTAAACATCTTTGTCAGAGACAGTGACAATGGGATTGAGCAAGTTTGCTGATACCACCAATCTGTGTGGTGCAGTTGACATGCTAGAGGAAAGGGATGTCATTCAGAGGGACACAGATGGGCTTGAGAGGTGAGCCTGTGCAAACCTCAGGAAGTCCAACAAGGCCAAGTGCAAGGTCCTGCACCTGGTTTAGGGCAATCTCAAGCACAAATACAGGCTGGGTAGAGAATGTATTGAGAGAAGCCCTGAAGAGGAGGACTTGGGGGTGCTGGTGGACGAGAAGCTCAACGTGAACTGGCAATCATAGAATCATAGAATCACTAGGTTGGAAAGGACCCACTGGATCATCAAGTCCAACCACTCCTAACACTCCCTTAAACCATGTCCCTAAGAACTTCATCCACCCATTCCTTAAACACCTCCAGGGAAGACGACTCGACAACCTCTTTGGGCAGCCTGTTCCAGTGCCCAATGACTCTTTCCGTGAATAATTTTTTTCTGATATCCAGCCTGAACCTCCCCTGGTAGAGCTTCAGGCCATTCCCCCTTGTCCTGTCCTCTGTCACTTGGCAGAAAAGGTCAGCTCCCTCTCTCCATAACCTCCTTTCAGGTACTTGTAGAGAGCAATAAGGTCTCCCCTCAGCCTCCTCTTCTCCAGGCTAAACAACCCCAGCTCTCTCAGCCACTCCTCATAAGACTTGTTCTCCAGCCCCCTCACCAGCTTTGTTGCTCTTCTCTGGACACGCTCCAGATCCTCAACAACCTTCTTGTGGTGAGGGGCCCAGAAGTGAACACAGTACTCGAGGTGCGGTCTCACCAGTGCCGAGTACAGAGGGAGAATAACCTCCCTGGACCTGCTGGTCACACCGTTTCTGATACAAGCCAAGATGCCATTGGCCTTCTTGGCCACCTGGGCACACTGCTGGCTCATGTTCAGTCGGCTGTCAACCATTACCCCCAGGTCCTTCTCCATGCAGCTCTCCAGACACTCTTCCCCAAATGTACGCTTGCAGCCCAGAAGGCCAACTGTATCGTGGACTGCATCAAAAAAAGTCTGACCAGCAGGCTGAGGGAGGTGATCCATTCCCTGTACTCTGTTCTTGTGAAACCTCATCTGGAGTAGTGCATCCAGATGTGGAGTCCTCAGCACAGGAAGGACATGGATCTATTAGAGTGAGTCCAGAGGAGGGCCGTGAAGATGATCAGAGGCTGGAGCACCACCCATAGAAGGATGCTGAGAGAATTGAGTCTGTTTAGCCCAGAGAAGAGAAAGCTCTGAGCAGACCTTACAGCAGCCTTCCAGTACTTAAAGGGGGCCTAAAGGAAAGCTGGAGTGAGTATTTTTATCAGAGAGTGTAGTGACAGGATTAGGTGTAACAGTTTTAAGTTGAATGAGGGGAGATTTAGATTAGATATTAGGAAGTAATTTTTTCCTGTGAGGCTGGTGAGGCACTGGAACAGGTTGCTTAGAGAAGTCATGGATGTCCCATCATGGGAGTTTTTGAGGCCAGGTTGGATGAAACTTCGAGCAGTCTACTCTAATGGAAGGTGTCCCTGCTCATGGTGGAGGGCTTGAGCTGGATGATCTGGGTCCCCCTAAAAAACTCTGGTCATTGGTCCTAGTCACCACATACAGGAGGGGATCAATGACCAGCATGTATGCTGACATCAAAAGCAGTAGGTTAATTAGATTCACAGGCTTTCAGGGGAACCCTTACCTGCTCTGACCCTCTAGCTCAAGCTTTTCTGGACCCCCAAAATCTGGTAAAAATCATATATAATTAGACTAATCAGACAGGAGCAGAGACCATGGAATCATAGAATCATTAAATGGTTTCGGTTGGAAGGGATGTTAAAGATCATCCATGGTATTTCCATGTGGCAAAACTATTGACAACTGTTTTAGTAGGGATAACAGAGATCATTAATGATTCACAGTATGGATGGGACTTAATAGCTGCAAATACTGGCCACATGCTTTCTTTCTGATGCCTCTCCTTCCGATGCATATCTCCATGAGTTGCTGTAACGTGTCATTGTCTGAGGTGCTCCCTGTAGTGCCTTCCTTTTTGTAGTTACTCAAAACTAGCTATTTCTGCCCGTTACTCTCATGTGCATTTTTACTTGTTGGATGCACTATTTCTTCAGAGATTTACTAAGAACACAGACTTCATGTTGTTTCAAATAATTCGAAATAGTCTCCCACCCTGCCCCTTGCCCTGTATCAGTATATTAATTATGCCTTAAAACCAAGCAACATAAAGTCCACACAAGACTCAGGACCAAGTGTTCTGCAGCATGAAATTCTGCACCACTTGCTCACAAGGCTGCAGAACAATTCCTGGCCTGGTTTTATTTAGCATTGTAGATGTAGTCAGATTGGTGATGGGCCTGGTGCATATTCCAGCACAGGAAAAGTTTAGAAATCAAGGCAGGCAGCTATTGCCACTGTCAAATTCTATTTGTCCAGTTAAGTCACTAGAGAAAAGTGAAACAGATCCTCACAGAAGGAGCTGATACCACTAGTTTTCCCACTTTCATGTTTGTGGGAGAAGCCAGTCCTTCTCTCTCTTTGCTGTTTCCTACCCCAGTTCTATTCCTGTCCTTTTTTCCTTCCCTTCCTGAAGTAAAGGTGGCTTTACTTGTACCTTTATACTTAGGATAGCCCAATATAATTTTCTCCTGTTGAACAACCTTGAGAGAGCTTTGTGTCTGAATATTCATAGAACTGCTTGAGCAGGTGTTGGAATCATCTTGGCTGCTGCAAAGACATACTCTGACAGCTTTCTTTGCTTTGATCAATGTACTATCATAAATAGAAGGCAAAGGAAGAATGGAGAATATTTTTGTCAGAAAGGAAGGGCTTCGTTCAATCATCATGGTGTACCAGTCAAATGAAGCCAATAACACATGCAATCAAGTAAGCATGCAGACCAAGCACAAGAACTTCTAGTACTTTCCTACAGAAATGGGTGGAAGATGCTATATATTGATACAGACCTTGGATCTGCTCAGCTCACAGTTGGGGCATCTAAGATAACTTTAAGAACTGTTAATTTTTCTCTGCAAAACATCACCTACGCTAAGTAAAAATTTCCCTACATCAAGACGATCATCCTCTGGGTAAACCACCTGGCGCTGGTGCTCTGGGTGGTGTATTTGTGCACTACGATGCAAAGTAGCACACACAGACACTACTGACTGCTACTTTGCAGCTGATTTTGCCCACAAGCAACCTCCTAGTGAAGCAAGGCTTTAGGAGAGTAGTTTGAACACCAGTGGAAAAGACAAGGTGTCTGAGCTAGGAAGAAATGCCACTTGCTATGCCTGTTTTTCCAAGAAATATGGACGCCAGAGACAAGAATGACTTTGAAGTAGAGATACCTGATTCCTCCTACCCCCTAATTCTTTAAAATAGTATGAAAAAATGTCACTAACATTCTTCCTTAAATTATACCTTCCCCCCCTCAGTTTACATCCATCTGCATGCCAAACAGGCTATCCTCATGTCACAGAAGTTGCCTAAGTATATTTGTTTTTCTTCTGCTATTACTGTTGCATGAAGCTACAGAAGGGACTGGAAAGACTGGGAAAATTGAAACAGCTAAGAACCGCTTTCTTTCTTGACAGCTTCTTTGCAGCCAAGGGAGGATTTTGGTGGCTTTTGCTTCTAGGCAACATATTTCAGAAGAAGGTGCTCCTCCCTTTTTAATTTTCTTTTGCACACCTGAGAAGAAAAATTACCATTTTTTTTCTCATAGTTGCTAGGGATACAATGTTTCTGTGATTGCTGCTGTCTCTAATGGTGGTAACTTGGTGGATGTATGCAGTTTCTTTCAGTTCAGGTGAGTGACACTGTTCATTCAGCCTAACATACAAAATCAAACTCCTGGATCCAAACATTGCCTCACGAATAACATTGCCTGTGAAACCAGGCAGTTACCCCTCTTAAAATTACTTAGTTTATCTGATCAGCAGCCATGTTCTTTCCACCCTTCTCCTCTTCCATTTCTTACTGCAGTTCATACTGGGATTCTGACTGCTTTCTTTAAGCTAAATAATTAGGCCATCACTAGCTTCATCCGTTTTCCCTACCAAAGGAAGTCACAGCGAAATACAAAGACCTAGTTTCTTGCTACTGACTTCCCATTTCTACTTTATGCAGTTTATAGACTGCAGAGAAAAAATAACAGAGATATAAGGCTGGAAGAGACATTTAAAAAGATATTTTGAAAAATAAATATTTTAACAGCTCCATAATTTCTGCTAGATCAATGTTTTGTTTCAGGAGGTATTTTGATAACCTGTAAATGGTGAGTGCAGAACAGTGCTTTAGCCATGTTTCTTAAGGAAATCAGGCTTTTCTGTTACTCTGTCTGGCTTCCTCCTAATCACTTTTGAACCTTTAGCTGATAGGCTTTTAGATTTCTTTCAGATCTTCAGATTCTGAAAGGTAGGTATAGCAGCATTTGACAGTGTGTGGAGGCCTCAGTGATACTAAATTCCTACCAGTATCATGCAAACAATCTGAGTTAACCACACTATCAGATGGCAAGGAATCTATATAAGAGGAAGGTAGAAGAAATGTTTCTTTTTCATGAACAATGCTGCTCCCAAAGTTACAGTCAAATATTTTTTCAAATTTCTATTCCACTCAATGTCCTTGTAAAGAATCTTAAAAAAAGTTGCTTATGCTTTGTGTGGAGCCTGAAGGGTTGTATGCTTTTCTTTTCAAGCTGTAAGAGTGCAGCCATAGGCTGGATCTGCCTGGTGGTCATATTTGACAGAAGGACTTAATGTGTTCAACAACAGATTTGTTTAGGTCAGAGTTTGTGGCTTTGTCTACAAAGAAAATTGAGTGCAAGACAGTAAAAGTGACTCATGCTTTTTTTTTAAAAAACAATTGTTTAGTTGAATCAGAACAAAAGATTGAATGAACATATGTTTGGTTTCAATCCAAATATTTTCTTACCTTTGCTTAATTTGAATGAAACCCCCATATATTCTTTCTGCAATGACCATTAGCTATACAGGATATTATACCCAACTACATATGAATTTGTTAAAAGATGTGTTCAAGCAAGTACACTGTTAGACCCAACATGGCTGAAAATATAATTAAAAACCACAAAAAAATGTCTACATGTCAACAAATAGCAACATTTTGTCTTGAGATAAACAAGTCAATGGTGTCTAAACTACCATTTACTATGTTATTTCACATAGGCAACAAATAAACAGGTGTATAAATTTGTTTGAAAAAAAGAATCAATAGAGTTGCTGTGGAAATGCTATAATGGCTATAATTGCTGTTATCCTTTTCTATAAGGAAATAGGTAGCAAAAAAGAACTGCAAGGACTGAAATATTTTGTAAATTGGATTCAATTTGACTACCATGATTTTCCAAAATATTTTATGAAGGAAAAGACATTTAATTTCAGAATTACAAAAATGTGGCATTTTGTCTGTGAAATATTGAAATTTAGGAGTTTTTAACAACAGTTTCAGAATTCAAATTTTCATTCCTTTTCCACAGTAAAATTTTACCTAGCTTCAGGAAACAAAGTTGTTCAAAAGGATTATATAAAGTCAAAATAGAGGGATTATATGAAAGACTTGAAAATGCCTGTTTTGGGTTTTCAGTTTATTTTTTCTTACTTTGTTAAAAAGTATGCAAAAGTCTTTTTGACTTGCTTTTAATTTTGCCTATATTTTTTCTAGTCTGACAACATAATCTACAGTCATTAGGACTGTAGCTTGCACAAGTCCCTAAATGACCAGTTTCCTCTAAAAATAAGGTAGTTTCAGAGGTAAATGGAATCTTTCTGAAAGACTTGACGGTGCTAGGCTTTCATGCTATTCCAGCTCGCTAGACTGCAATATCCAGTTTCTGCCAAACTGTTAAGGAGCCTTGATGTCATTTGAATCTGGGTGGCTGAAATTAAACAGAAATGTAGATTTAAATTTTCTTTCTACAGTATGCATAGATATTATCAGAACAGGCTGAACTATTATTTTTTAAAAATAATTGACACTTAGCCCAGAGAAGAGAAGGCTCTGGGCAAACCTTATAGCTGCCTTCCAGTACTTAAAGGAGGCCTACAGGAAAGCTCAGAAGGGGCTCTTTATCAAAAAGAGCAGTGATAACAGGTAATGGTTTTATGCTGAAAGAGGGGAGATTTAGATTATATATTAGGAAGAAATGTTTTCCTGTAGGGGTGGTGAGGCACCGGAAAAGATTGCTTAGAGAAGTTGTGGAAGCTGCCTCCCTGGAGGTGTTCAAGGCCAGGTTGGATAAGGCTCTCGGCAGCCTGATCCACTGGGAGGTGTCCCTGCCCATGGCAGGAGAGTTGGAACTGGATGATCTTTAGTATCCCTTCCAACCCAAACCATTCTATGATTCTATGATTTAGATGATATTTTAGCCTTCAGCTAGGAAAGCCCACCTACCTTTATTGAAGCTAGGAAAGCTCAGCATGAGCATGAATAATTGAAAGCTTTCATAGCCTTTAGAGTAGTTTTGTTTTTCATATATCTCCTGATCAGCCTCTGAAATTAGCTATCTTTCAGGGATTTGCTCATAGACATCCAAAATACAGATTGCTCTTATTAGTGCTACTGTGTGCAACAATAAATATGCTGGGATAAAACATGAATTCTATGTCTTTTTCAGTCAGGTACATGTAGTTAGACTCACTTAAAGAAATAGTTGATAGAGAAGCTGACCTTTTAAAGAGAAAACAGCTCCTGTGCAGTAAATAAAAGTATTGAGACCATGGAAGAGAGATTTTGATAAACGAATAGACTGGTAAAAAGAACACGCTTCATGTTTTCTTAAATGGAAAACTGATGCAGCTAATGAGGGAGGTAGGGTTGCAGTAGAGTAGGTGGGAAATGCACCGCCAGTCTCATGTGCTCCCTCTGTCACGGCATGGTAGAGCCCTTTTCTTCTCAGCATGGTAGAACTCTTTTCTCATATTCTTCCAGCAGTAAAATATAAATAGTTCTCTTTTTGTAAGTCATTGACGTGTCCTCTGAGGTTGATTGAGGGGTTCATAATAAGTGCTTAGATGCTAAGAAAGATGTTTTATCTCTGTTTTGATAGGATAACTTTGTTATTTGTGCAAATACTGTGATGAGTTGACTTTAGAGGTGATTGGGCCTTAACTCACTGCTAAAAAATGATTTCTGAGTTCAAATATAGAGCTTTAGACTATTTTTTTCCTAGTCTTGCTAGTTTCCAAGGAGATCTAACCATGTAGATTGTCTGCAAAGGTGGTAATTAGCCAGGAATGAACAAGATGGACACAAAGATCTTCTTGGCAAAAATCAACATTTCAAAGCAGTTCTTTCTTTTAGCAGCTAGTATGCAGAAGCAATCTGATCAGTTCTTTTTAGACTTTGAACAGGCAACCTCATTTGCCTTCACGGTGTGGTTTTGTAAACAACCAACTTTCAGACTGGTGGTTAAACAGAAAAATGAAAAATGTCCTCGGATTGATTTGGATGAGATTTTTTTTCAGAACATCAAACAACTAAAAATAGGATCCAACAAATTATTCTGCCTGCCTATAAATAAAAATAGTTTTGATTTATAAGTGTTCAGGAAAATGATAGAGTCTTAAGGCAGGGAGGAACAAAGGCAGTTGCCATTCACAAAACATTTTTATGCTACACAGGCTTGGCCATTATATGGGGTGAGGAGTCTTGGATGTGCTTTTGAGTAAGACAAAGACAGGATTTGGTCTTGGGCTGTCCTTTATGCCTGGTGCTTACCATGAGTGTTGGGAGTGAGGAAGGATGAAGGAGAGGTAAGAAGGATCCTAACTCTTACTGGTCTCATGGGAATGCCATCTACATTTCTTTATTAATCTAACCCGCAAATATAATACCTTTTCTGTATATAATAGTCATATTTTCCTTCTTAGGAAAAATGAAAAAAAATATTTAGTTGAAAATTAGTTACCTAGTTTGATCCAAATCTGCAGATTTCAAGCTAGGATACTTGAAGCATATTTTTTTTCAGTAAATAAACTATATGCCATTAAAATGCCTCATAGTCTATGTCTCAATATAACTTTCAGGCATATCTAGGATGATGCTAGAAGAGAAACTTTATAGAATTTCTTTGCAATATCAATTGTGGAAGGGTCGGTGTGGCTTAGAGTTACCCAGAAACAACCTGTGAGTATAAAAGTGGAAAATCTGTCTGTTTATTCCAGCCTCGTCACTTTGGGCAGTTATGTCATTATTATTACATTTTTTAATAAAGACTGGATTGAGATTTTGAGCTTGTTTCTGAGTTTCACAGCTCTCATACATCACAATACAGACTGTATTTGTGTTAGCAAATGCATATTTATTTCCATTCACACAGAATATGTGGGAGTCATGTGTGAAGTGAATAATGAGAACCTGAGATACGTGGAATATAAAAGAATGAATATGTGCTCAGGAAGACCGAAGATGCACAGAAACATCTTTCTTATCTGTATACTACCATTTTTTTTCCCATCAGATACTGAGCTCTGAAATGGTAACTAGAACCTTTATTTTGTTGTTATTCCTTCTTCAGCTTGTGAGACTGGTATTTTGTTCTGAAAGGCCAGTACATGAAGCTACATCAGAGATATTTTTATCTGACACTCCCTCAAACAGGCAACAGGGAGCAGTAGCAGAGCAAGCATTTCCTTCTGCCTGATGTCTTTGGCTGCTGGAGACATCCAAAACCTATTGTTTTCCTCTGAAGCCCAAGAGAGCATTGGGTTTGTAAATCAGCATTCCTGGAGGAACCTGAAAAGATCAGCATCCCTAAAGTGGAATGGAAAAAGCATTGCCTTCTTTAGTACCAGATTGACTTTCTTGGTGAAGGGTGTCAGAAGTAGTGAGTAGGATTTACCTGCTCACATACAGACCACTAGAAGGCAGCCTGGGTAAGGATGTTATAGTAATGCAGCGAGACTCTCTTGACGCTTGCTAGTGCCGGAATAAAAAGGCTAATGACATAAGTACTTTCTGTGGACTGTTTAAGTTATAGGAGATATAGGTCTCCTCACATTTCTCAGTTTTGTCTATGCATAGGGACCCTAAAAAGAACTTTACCTGAGGGCCCCATCAAGCTTCTTTGAGATCTGGTAATTGGAGATCTGGGAACAAAGAGACTTGCTGCTGCACAGTCATCTAAACCTTCCGAAGACTCAGTCATCACCTCTAAAATAGAGAGGATATCCCTTACAGACCTTCAGAAAGAGCAAAAGAATGTATAGCAACACACACTGGTTGTTACTTGTGCAGTACCAAAGAAGCTGCAAACCCATTTCTAAGTTAAACTTCAGTTTGAACTCTGATGTGTACAAGGAGCTGATGCCCTGAACGGCCACAGGACTGTCTCCAGTGCACGACATGACAGGCACTACACCTTCATCATGTTAAAGTATTTATTATCACTGTCATCTTATACAGAGCAAACTCTGCTAGCAGCATCTGCCAAGCCATTAATAACAGCTGACTGTGATAAACATCGATTAGTACAACTGATTGCAGAGTTTTGTGGCTGACCTGAGTGTAGGCAATCAGACTGTAATACTATTCACACGTAAACGAAGTACAAATTCCTATTGCAGGGATGCTGTAGCTAACTGGGAAATTTCTTGCTTTTCATCTGTGATCATTATAACAAATTGCCTGACTTGCTTGCTTTCACCTTCCCTCTCTTGCAATTATGTTGATTGTTTTCATATTTAGCATTAGCGTACCTTGTCTATAGTAAAGTCTCCCTGTCCAGTCAAGCAGGAACAGTGCTTCCTGACTCAGCCTGCTCATCCTTTCCGTACTGTTTAACTGTGCTGATGTTACTGGGCCCAGACAAAATTAATAATAGGAGCTAAAAAAATGCAGCTGGGTGCACTAGTAAGTGTGTTTGTAGGAGGCAGCAATGTGTATCCCCACACTGGCAAGGGAAAAGCAGCACTTAATGCTGTTCACAAAATGCTCCCTTTCTTTAGTGGGCTGAACACATTTAAACTTCCATGGTGTCACCCTAGGAACATTAATGCAAATAAAGGCAGCCTGGAATCTCCTCTAAGACAAGTCATAGCTTAGTCAGGAACTACAGGGTGAAATTTTGGAGTCTGTACTGTGCTAGGAATCAGATTTAGTGATTTTAAAGGACCTTTTAGACCTTTTGATTACAAAGACTCCCAGCATTTGTTCTCTTCCACCTCCTCATAAAGCTGTCACTGTTTTCAGTTCTTCTGTTCCGTTCTCTTCCTGCTCAAAATAAAATTAAACTGTTGGCCTTTGGTCAAGTCACTTTGAGCTGGAGAACAAGCTTGCATCCATAGGAGGGAACACCTACACTGTTTTCCTACATAAAGCCAGGACCCGTGGATAAAGTAGGGGATTGGCAGTTATGCAGCATGGGATCTCTGACCTGGCAAAGTACTTAAGACTGAAACCAGTATTGGCCTCAAATTCTGTTTTATTTGATTAAGTGTTCAAATCCTTGTCAGAACCAAAAGCACAGACAGAATCTGCCCTAGACACTTTCTACTCCTGGCTCCTACATGCTTTTGTCCAAGTGGTTGTTGCTGAAATGGGCCTGGTGTTTTCACAGGGATCTACAAAGAAGATACACAACTGTAATATGGTGGGTTTGGCACTGGAAATTAGGAGCCAGCAATATTCAGAAAGAGGTAGCCAGCTCTGAGCTGCAATGCTGCTGGTTTGGGAGTTGTTTTTTTTTTTTTCCCCTTCCCTTTTACAAGATACAGCTGCAGAGAAGAAAGAATGTAAAAGCTGTCTCTATAATGTAGTAAACTCTGGGATAAGTTTTTCTTACTGCCGAGGCTCTGCCAAGCTCATTGCTGTGGGTGTATCTGGGTGCTGGTGAGGACTCCGGTGCACTCTGTGCCTGCTAACTTCACCTGTGTATGCACAGAGCAGAGAGAGTTGCCTTGGAGGAGATGTGGGAAGCTGCTTCACCAGCTGCTTGCCCACGGGTGTAATGCATACAGGAAGTCTGCATAGTAGGGAGACTCAGGGAGACAGTTTTCTGTTAGTACCTGGATGCTGAAATGGAAGATCTGCCCATAATGCACAAGGGGAGAATGTTAAGTAGGAAAAAATAACCATCTTGGTGAAGGTATCTTGGGTTTATCAGGGTTCTTCCTATTGAGTCTGTTTAGAGTCACATGTACAGATAGGAGGACAGGGGAAAGGCAGCTCATACATCTCTTCCCACTGCATCAGCCTGCTTAAGGGTGGTGAGCCTTCATTTTTGTAGGCTTCAGCTTAGAAGTGTTTTATAGCTCGAAGCCCAACTCACATTGGATAATGAGAACAAATGAAGGAAACTGTATGCAAATTTTTTGTTAATTAGTGAAAGTAACTTTCCTATATCCAGTTAGCTTGCTTACAAATGAGGGCAATAGAGAAGGAAAGGAACCTGAGACAGGTCCTCTAGGGCAGCTGGCACCTGAAACTTCTCTGTCCTTTGACGATACTATGAGAAGATAATGAGGGTATCTTCTTTGGATTTACACTTGCTGATATACTTTGTGGTAAATCTGCTTGGTTTCGTTGTGAAGGACTTGCTGACTCCTGACAACCTGACGTACTTCAGTGCTCTTGGAGCCGGCGGGCTCTGAAGGAGGGGTCTGATGGGAGTTCAGAAGTGAGTTTAGCTTTCCCTGTCTTTAACAGCATTAGCCTAATAGGAAGCTGAGTGTGAAGAAAGAAAATCCTGCACTAAGATGGTGCTTGACCACAAACGTGCCCACACCTGGATATGAAAGGCTGAACTCGCAGATATTTGCAGCACACATCACTCACAGCTCGATTGTTGGAATGCATTTTCCAGGCTGCAATTTGTAGAATCTTGAACAATTTTTTAGAATTGTGTGAAAGTAACCTGTTCACTAATTTTAATGAACGTGCTGATATTTTAACTTTAATAAATACACTTTGTAGAAGACAGTCAGGCTTCCTGCTATTTGCAAATTTCTAAAGAAACTTCTTCTATGGAAAGAAATCTTAGAAATATTGAAAGCATTTCATTTTTCTCTTGACCTTTGTAAACATCAGCACAAAAGAAGTGTGATGATCGCTGTGTTGACAATGGATATTCTTAGCGTTTGCTTGCACTTCATAATTTCTGCTCTGTATGAAGTGGTGGATATATGGTAACTGTTTGGAATGGAAAAGTGAGATGCTGTGAAAATTGAGAGAATCTGCTGCTCTAAATGAAAGGATTCAAAGAGGGGAAACTCATAAGCAGAGTTTAATAGATGTGGGAGATAACCATGTGTCAGTTGTAATAGAATAAAGCAGCAAAGAAGTCATAGATTGTGTGTCGGGATTTGTTGTTTATTTCTTTTCACTAGGCTTTTCATCCTCAATAACTTTTCTGTCTAATATAAAAAACGAATACAATTGATTTCCAGGTTGCACTGGGATGTATCTGAATATAAAAGCCAAGTTGGATTGGTTTACTTTATCCCTTGTCATTTTTCTTTGCATTTTTATAGCTCCATCTGATTTTTAGAGCTTTGTAGCACAGGTTTTGGTTACAAAAATGGTGGAAATCAATACCATCTTAATATCATGGTCTTTTTTTGAATTGTGCACTATTCTCACATGTTTTCAAAGGAGCTGCCAAGATGCCAGTCTGGCTAATGGTATTTATCTGTACAAGCACCCCCAAACACTTGAAGTCATTAGATGCTAAACTTTCCTCAACAAATATGCTAAATAATCTAGCAACCACTGAGCTTCATATTTGTGGGTAGAAAAGTAGAGCTTTGAAAGAGTCTTCAGTTTCTGGGTTGTAGACAGTGTTAATCATGGACGAAAAAATGAGTAATAGCTGATGAAAAATCAGGGAAGCCAGAGCAGAGATGTTGGTCTCCATTTTCAAATACAGTTTACTACCCAGGCTCTGTGTAAACAATGTCTTTCAGCATTCACTACCTAGCATTAAAGTAATTATTCATGCCAAGGTAGTTGTTAAGACAATCAATATTGCCTCTACTTTCTATTGTAGAATGTCAGCCTGTTATAGCATTTCGGATGAGGCAGTTGGCAGCTTTATGTTGAGCACTAGCCTAGCGTGCACACATGCTATAAATCTAGTCACTTCCTACCAGCTGCACTCTTCTAAGTCATTCTTTTTCAGTCACTTCCTTTCCCTCATACAAACTCTATGTTCTTTTTTTTTAGACTGATCCTCTCCTCACAAAAGCTCCATTAGTAAGGATGCCCTTAGGACAGAAATTAAACAGGACACTGTACTCAAGTGGACTCACCATTGTCCATTTCAGGCTGGGGTGGATACCAGGGAAGAAAAGGAGATCTGAATGCAAAACTGCCAGAAAACAAACCCCTGGAAATATCACACGAAACACACGGATTTTTGATTTTGTTGAGACTGCATTCTGTAGTAAATGGGTCAATGCAATGGAGATCTTGTGACATGTTTTGCAGTTGTGAAGCCTATTGTACAGAAAGGAGTTTAGGAAAGCTCAAATAACTGTCTTCACAGAAGCTGCTAAGAAGGGATATACGTTGCTCATATTTTGCAGAAGATAAAAGTTCAGCTGTTTTGTCTGTGGACAGAGGGCGTATTCAAAATTGCACTTGGCCATGTAGCTGCTATTGGGATATTGTCTGGTAAGAGTGGCATTTGTCAAGAGCAGCATTTTCGGAGGCAAGGGAGGAAATCTTGTGATCCGAACATTTTTATCCTAATAAGATGTTTCACTTAAGAGTTACTGATTTTTCCTCATCTCTGATGTTTCCTCCTTCTTAGATAGCATTTTACATTTTTTGAGCTTTGATTAGGTATCCCTAAAGAAATTAAAGCTTTCCTATTGTGAAATTCATGACTTAAATGTTTTCATATTGGTACAGTTTTATTAACTGTGACTATTTGTACTTCAATTTCACATTACCAAATTATTTTTTTCCAGAGTTTTCCTTAAAGTTTTGTGTTTTCAAACACAGCCAGTGCCCTTCTTCTGTTCCAAATTCCAGCATTACCAGACTTAGTTAGTTATGTATATCTGTAAACACATTCACTGCAGAAGACAGAACGTGAACAGCAATTTTCATGGAAATGGTAAGACTATTCTTGAGAATAAATGTATGTTTTTGTTGTTAAACCAGAACATCACCCTATCACTTTATATTAATTTCTTTTATTGCTTGAATTGGAGAGAAGTACTTTGGGAAGGAGGCAGCCCAATTATGATTTCTCTTGTCTGAGGAAAATGCAGAGCTTCCTCTACCTAGAAAATTGAGCTTTAGTGTGAATTTAATTATCACACTCTGCTCCCAGGAGTATTCTGTCTGCAGAACAGCAAGACAGGCCCTTCTCTTTCTTTCCTTTTTAAACACAGGAGTCCTTATGCTTCTCTGGCTTGCATATTTGGAAGTTAAAACTGCGTCTAGGAGAAGGACAGTCTGAAGGTTGTGTGAAGGTAATTACTTTTCAGGTAGAGCATTTCTATATGGTCTCTGTATTTTCCATTCTGCCCTTCAAAGAGCTCTCATATAAACAGTTTCATTAGAATAGATTCTATATGCGTCATACAGCCTTCTGCTCATTTTTTCAGGTGCTACTCTGGCTGGCTGTGTTCCATCCCCTCCAGTGGCTGGGCAGTGAAAAAAACTATCTGTGATCCATATTTTCAATGCTTCTTTTCTAGTTGCTGGAGTAAACTTCTAATGTTGGATTTTTGCTGGGGTTCTTTGCCCACTTGTGGACTTCCTACAGCTATTAAAGGAAAGCTCCTAGTAGAAAATGAATATGCAGCTGAGCAAGAGATGATATGTTACATGGGGTTCCTTTTAGTCAGCAAGAAGCTGAGTTCCTCCAAAACTACATCAGAGAGAGAGAAGAAGATACTTTCTAGAGCAGAATTTAATAATTTTTCCTTTATTTTCAACTGACAAACCTCTCATGATTTTTGGGAACTTTTGCTGGAAAGTGTTTGATAAATATTTATGGGACTTTCCTTTCCACTTTCCCTTGATGAACTGGTCCTAGAGAGTTTGCTGCAAATATTCGATGTTTTGTATTTGAAATCTGTTTCTGTTCGCCAGCTGCACTAGTACATTGTTGCTGTTCCCTGGCTGGATGGGTTGGAGAACATGTAGAAACTCTGAATTTGTTACTGGGGCTATTAGTGAGACTGGGACCTCACGCAGTGGGGACAGTCCGCACTTGCATGGGGACTTACTGCATGGGGACACCAGCCCAGTTCCCGATCAAGCTTTTGGTGTACTTGTGCAGTGCTGTGCCTTTATTGCTAACTCAGAGAGGCCACCTCGTGCTTATGGAAATTTTCCCTTATACCTCTACCTCACCACCTGTGTGCTGTTCTGTGCCCGGGCAGCCCCTGAAGGCGCATGGGAGTGCAGCTCTCCAATGGGGCCACCTTGCCTCTGGCCTTGGAGATGCCTGAAGGGTAGTCTGCTGGCATGAATGTACCTGTGATAAATAGCACAGTCAAAAGCAGAAAAGCAGAGGGATTTTTTGTTAAAAAGCTTTGTTTCTGAATGTTAACATTGTTCTGAGAGATCGAGTTATTGCAAGATGCTCATGCTACTGTGGAGTTAGCCTTACTCTCATTGTTTTTGCCATTTTGTTATGCAGGATAAGGTCTCATCCTCCAGGAAGAGTTTTGAGAATACTTTCACAGCTGTGGTGAGCCAATACAGCCCACCCAATACAGTTTTTCTGACAGGGAAATTTAAGTCACTTGACACAGTGAAGTCCTCTCTGACAAGTTTCTTTTTATTTAAAGTCTTTTTATTTAAATAATTATTTAATTTGGTCTGAACGTATTTTAGCCTCAGGATGCTGCTAAGAGAAAAAATTCTTACCAAAATGATACTAGAAGCTAATGCTTACAGACTATTAAAAGGAACAACAAATCAGCCATTAATTGGTGGTAACCAGGTATTAAGAAAAGCTTGCAAAACTCACTTTTGAGTGGATTATTCAGTGCTCAGTCATACTTTGCTGCATTTCTGTTCTTCCTTATCTTGGAGAGATATAATGGGTAAAAATAAAGTATATCAAATATTTTTGTCTAGCTCTTGAAAGTTCTATAGGACCAAATGAACGTACTGCAAATTAGCTTTATGTGCAGCACCCAACTATGTTCTGTAGACCTGCATTCACCTCTGTAGGGCTTTAAGACCATGCCATCTACCCCCACAAAGTATGGGCTAAATATTGCAGGTGAAATCTAACAAATGAATTCAAATCTTAACTTAAACAATATCACTTTGCAGTTGTGGAGCTTTATCAAAGCGCGGAATCATGGAATCATAGAATTGTAGAATGCTTTGGGTTGGAAAGGACCTTAAAGATCATCTAGGTCCAGCCCAAACTAGCACCTTAACAATGGATCTTTTAATTAAAAAAAAATCTGGAAACATAGAGGGACATAAACTAGAAAGCAATTAATTTGATTTGCTCTGTTAGTACAGATTTCTAAAAAGTTTTTAATTTTTTTTGCTCTTAATGACTTAGCAAATAATGAAATTAAATATGTTCTGAATACTGGACAAACGACAACATAATTTTTCACTTTGATTAAATTTTAAAGGAAAAAAATCATTACATTTAGGTTTTTCTCTTCCTTGCATTTTGGTTTTTGAACCTTTAGGTTGCCACTGCAATCATGACAGAGACGAAATTTCACTTTTATATTCAGATGCTCCAATAACACATAGAAGGTGAAAACCACCGATAGTGTTCAGAGCACAGTGGAAATAACTTTTCAGAATATTTTGTCTGCTTTCACTGCCTGCTCAGGCTGCCAGTCTGTGTTGAGTCACAGACATCTGAATGACCCTACCTCATGTACCCATCTAGACTTGAATTTTCATTCATTCTGTAAAATGCATTAGGTGGATGGTTGCAATGATTAGTAGACATGCTTCATAAAGTTTTGTTTCTAAGCCTGATTAGCTTGGATCTGAAATAAGAATTGCTTAATAGATATCCAGTCATCATCAAAATGTATCCTTAAATGTTAAACATGATTAACAGGACATTGAAATCTCCAGAAAAGGAGATGAAATATTTTTAACCACATCTTTGATTTTGCAACCCTGTTACCTACGAAGTCCAGGAAATCCAGGAAACCTTCTTTGTAGTGTATTTTATCAATGCATTGGAACTTGGCAGGCAGGTGTAATTCACGTAGGACTGCTATCAATATACATATTTAAAATAAGCTGGTTGCTTTCAAAGCTTTAAATGAACAAGCTTAACAAAACTAGAAGCCACAGATTCCATGGAAACCAGAAGTACCTGAGTCAATAGAGCAGTAAAGTCAAATGCATTCATTTTGATAGTCCCTTGCAAATAATTGCCCAAGCAAATGGCTATACCCGCTGTCTTTGGAAGCCTGTAAATTAGGTACAATTGTCAAGCTTTAAGAAACAAAACAAACCACTCCAAACAAACTCCAAAAAGGTTTTAACATTGAAAGTGGTTCCAGCTCTTGTGTCTGTCCTCCCAACATGGAAATTATTTCCTCATTATGACCATAGTATTAGTAGGGGTTGTAGCTGTTCATCTGCTACCTGCCAGCACATGACTATCTGAATGTGTTGCTTTTCCTGAGCACGGGGGCACAGTCCTGCAATCCACCACCACACATAAAATTTACTATGACTGTAGTGGGGGTTATATGCCTTGCTCTGGTTTGCTGTGGTTAAGCACTCTTCAATGGTGGGTCAGAAAGACTCTAAAAACCACCTGGTTTTCCCAGAAAGTGCTTTCATTTCAGATTTACCAAGAGAAGTAGTCTAGATCTCTGTACATTAGATGCATTGTACAAAATCTCAATGTGCAAGACACTTGCTGACTTCCATGAACCTTTGCAAACCTAAACTTCAACCCATGGCTGTTTGAAGACTTGCAAATAAAGCTGGCCAGGGAACACTTTGGTTTTTGTGACAGCTTCTGCAGGTTTTGTGACAGCTTCTGAGGTTGTAAAGTTTTTCTTTGGCACTGAAGGAAAATCAAATCCTTAAGAACACTTTTCATGAAATTAATCTGTGGAATACACCAGTTTTTGTCTTGGCAGGATCAGATTTTTCAACCTGGCTTCCTTTCTGCATTCCCTTTGAACTGATAGCCCAGTCAAAGCCTTGAAAATCCCCCTCCCAATACCAGTTTTTCTGAAGCTGGAACCCACCTTGCTAAGCATTTCAGCCTTCAAAGAAAAACTTTTTTTCAAGACAATGTTTTGTCAGAATCATTCCAGCAGGTTTGGCTTCCTGGGGTGACTAGTTCCTGCTCCCCTGCTCCCCAAATTATATGTGAAAACAGGGTAAGAAATAGGGACCTGATGGGCTATAGGACTTTACTCTTCTCATGCCCATTTACTTCGACCATGGCATAATGATTTGTGCAAACTGTGCAGAAAGTGCCGAAGTTTTGCACATCTCTGGTGAGCTAGCCTGTTACTTCAGCAGTCCAAGGAGAAACCTGGGAGAAGAGGAAGAGCAAAACACATGCTTGACTGAGAGAAGTGCAAAATGTTTCCACAGCCTTACTGTTTCCATGCCTATCTCGCATTTAATCAAGATGTTACTAACATCAAGCTGTTTTGTCTTTTCACGTGAGAAGTAGCATATTGAACCATAGTTTTGAGATATTGCCAAGGACTATATGAGACAGAACAGTGCTAGGAACACTGTCTTCCATCCAGGAAACTGCCAGCTGTTGCACCCTACATCAAGAGTAAGCTAACCACTGGGGAGCAAGGTCCTGAAGGAAGAAATTTTCTGGGACGAGCAGGCTAATCAGTGAGAGAGTTGAGATTTTCTGGGTTACTTCTGATATGAGAAGGCACTAATGTGACTATTAAGCACTCAGCAGCCTTTGATCTGTGAGTCAGTTGTTCAGTATTCTTGGCCAAATGAGGGCACATACACTTCTCTTTGATCCACAGGGCAGACTTTAGTCTGATGATCTGCATTCCCTTGGGGAGTGTGACTGGTTGCAATCTTTTAAGTGGACACAAGGTAGTTTCCTTAGAACTTGGTAAGATCCTAGAAGTCTGTTGAAACAGGTGCATTTGTCAGTCTAATTGAATGTCAATCAGACAAACATTTAGGTTGCAAAACACCTTCAAAGTCTTTAAGTCCAACCCTAAACCTAACATTGTCAATTCCACCAGTAAACAATGTCCCTGGAGTATGATGTCTACACAACTTTTAAATACCTCCAGAGATGGTGAGTGTGGTGGGAGGGGGTTGGTGGGGAGGACAATGGGGCTTTTCCACTGCTTGATATCCCTTTCAGTAAAGAAATTCCTCACATCCACTCTAAACCTCCCCTGGTGCAACTTGAGGCCATTTTTTCTTGTCATAGCATCATACAATGGTTTCAGTTGGAAAAGACTGTTAAGATCATCGAGTCCAAACATAGATCCAGCCCTGCTCAGTCCACCACTAGATCATGTCCCTAAGTGCACTATCTACTCATCTTTTAAACCCCTACAGGGTTGGTGACTCAACCACCTTCCCGGGCAACCTATTCCAATGTCTGACAACCCTTTCAGTAAAGAAATTCCTCCTAATATCCAACCTAAATCTCCCCTTGTGCATCTTAGGCCATTTCCCCTTGCCCTGTCACAAGCTACCAAGGAGAAGAGACAAACCCCCACCTTACTACAACCTCTTTTCAGGTAGTTGTAGAGAGTTATAAGGTCTCCCCTCAGCCTCCTTTTCTCCAGGCTGAACAACCCCAGTGCCCACAGCCCCTCGTTATAAGACTTGTGCTCTAAACCCTTCACTAGCTTCATTGTCCTTCCTTGGACACACTACAGCACCTCAAAGTCTTTCTTGTAGTGAGGGGCCTTAAACTGAACACAGTATTAGAGGTGCAGCCTCACTACTGCTGAGTTCAGGGGGACAATCACTTCCCTGGTCCTGCTGGCCACCTTGTTTCTGATACAAGCCACGATTCTCCTGGCCATCTTGGCCTCCTGTGCACACTAGCAGCTCATGTTCAACCAGTTGTTAACCAACAGCCCCAGGTCCTTTTCTGCTGGGCGTCTTTCCAGCCACTCTTCTCTAAGCCTTTAGCATTGGAGAGTGCAGTGCAGGACCTGACATTGATCCACCCTGTCCAGATCCTTCTGTAAAGCCTCCCTATCCTCAAGCAGATCAACAATCCTGCCTGACTGGGCATCATCTGCAAACTTGCTGAGAGTGCAGTCAATACCCTCATCCACGTCATTGATAAAAATATTACAAGGAACCAGTGCCAACACCAGCCCCTGCAGAACACCACTTGTAACTGGCGGCAAATTGGAATTAGCTACATTTGCAACAGCTCTTTGGGCCCAGTCATCCAGACAGTTCTTTACCCAGTGAACTGTACACCTGACCAAGTCATGAGCAACCAATTTCTCCAGGAAAATGCTGTGGGAAATGGTTTCAAAGGATCTTCTAAAGTCCAGGTAGACAATGTCCACAGCCTTTCTCTCATCCACCAAGTGGATCACTTTGTCATAGAAGGAGATCAGATTAGTCAAACAGGACCTTCCTTTTCTAAACCCATGCTGACTGGTCCTGATCACCTCGTTGTCCTGGGGACTACCCAGGCAACTATGGTATGTGCAGCACAGTAGGCGTGATCTAAAGCAGAAGATTTATGCTGTTAGATGATGCACAAAGTACACATCAGTCCCTTGAGGGGAGACCTTATTACTCTCTACAACTACCTGAAAGGAGGTTGTGGAGAGGAGGGAGCTGGCCTCTTCTCCCAAGTGACAGAGGACAGGACAAGAGGGAACGGCCTGAAGCTCCGTCAGGGGAGGTTCAGGTTGGATATCAGAAAAAAATTCTTCACAGTAAGAGTCATTGGGCACTGGAACAGGCTGCCCAGGGAGGTGATTGAGTCGCCTTCCCTGGAGGTGTTTAAGGAACGGGTGGATGAAGTGCTGAGGGACATGGTTTAGGGAGTGTTAGGAATGGTTGGACTCAATGATCCAATGGGTCCTTTAAAACCTTGTGATTCTGTGATTCTGTGATTCTGTTCTAGCTGGGGTACTACCATTCTCTCTTTGTCACATCCTCTCTTTCAATCTATTCAGTCCAGGAGCTGCTGGCACCTGTCTCCTCATCTGCTGGCACCTGTCTCCTCATGTTTGATGACAACATTCAGATAGATTGATCTATTGTCCCTTGGAAGATACCGTAATGGGCATGATCGCACTGTGCTGTGCAGCCTCCTCCATCCCTTCTAGTCCTATTCACCTTCCCTCTCCCCAAAATAGCCCCTTTTCATTGCTTCTACGGAAAATATGGCAGTTGTGCTAAATAAAGCCTATCCAAATTTGTTCTGTTTGGTCCTAACCTTCTGTGAAGAGGGGATGAATTAAGTTTTTTTTATATCCTGAAATAAAACATAAGTATTTACTGATTTTTATTGCTTGTACTGCAATGGCTCAATGTATTCGGTCAAAACGCTATTGAGAGTAATGAAAGGAATGGATACTTCAGTGACAGCATTGATTTTGATCTAACACAGACTAATATGCAGGCACAATGCAAATCACAACCAAATGAGATTTTCACTTACTGCAACAGAAATTTATTAAAGAGCAGTACTCAGTAAATGCACTAACATATGGTGATATGACTGTGATTCTGTCTGCACTCCACAAGGCTCATGGAGAATGTGTTAAACTCTTCCCTCCCCCAGTTTTTTAAGCAGACATTTCCTACTTAAAGAAGAGCAAGTAGATAAAGACCAGAGCTTCTGTTTCTAACTGTTGTCCTAAATACCAGTTCTGACTCTGATTCCAGCTGCCTAAGGCCAAAACTAGATCTCTTGCACATTTAGCCCGGAGAAAAGAAGGCTCCAGGGAGACCTAATTGCAGCCTTTCAGTATATAAAGCGGACTTACAGGAAAGATCGAGAGAACCTTTTAACTAAGGTCTGTAGTGACAGGACACGGAGTAATGGTTTTAAACTGAAAGAGGGTAGATTTAGATTGGACATAAGGAAGGGGGCTCTTAATCACTCAGGGCTGCTCTCAATCATTTCATACTCCAGCCTGTCTTGATACTGGGAGTTACTCCGACCCAGGTGCAGGGCCTTGCATTTGGCCTTGTTGAACCTCATGAGGTTCACACAGGCTCACTTCTCAAGTGGTCCAGGTCCCTCTGCATGGCAAATGAGACTCCTAAATAAGACTCCTAAATGAGATTCCTCTTCCAATCCAGATCATGCATTGCAATGTTGAGTATAGTGAAAGATTTTCAATTTTTTTGCTTCTCTAATGAGGAGTAGATATCAATTTGAATGGTAGTATTTCCTGGAATCTGGATAAGCTCATGTGTTGGTGTTTTCTAGAGGACTGTGGGAGAAAGTGGAAGGACTGAAACACTCAATGAATTTTAGGTAGATTCTACCAAGCCTTAGAAATTTCCTAGGTTTAAGGCTATTAATGTTGAATTTCAAATTTCTGTTGGACTCAAGTTCTGATTGAATCTGTACAATCCCTGTAATCATGTGTAACAGTTATTCAGGTTCTTAGTGACAGGCTCATAGAAATACACAAGAAAAAAAAGCCTCAAAAGAAAGTAGGACAATAAAAGAAAACTATTCTGAGAGTTAAGGGAGTAGAGAAATAATTAGGTGCTTTTTCTTCCTGAAGCTTCAGTCATAGGGCTTTCTAAAGGCAACACAAATTAAAGAACATACTTCTTTAAATTGTAGCAAAACCAGCTAACCCCTAATCTATTGGGGTTTCCAACAGTCTTCTCAGCTTTTAAAAAAAGTCTTTTTAAAACCACAAATGAACTTCTATCATGCTATATTGCAAGACAGGTATTTTAAAATTTTAAAATTTTAAAACGGCTGGTTGCCCAGCCATTGTGTGCTTTTTAGGGGAAATCTCTCTTGTGCACACTGGTAGTCCATTGCACAGCTAGAGGGTCTTTGGCAAATCAAAGGGTTATAATGACTTTATAATGACTGCTGGAGTTGTGCATTTCCTACATCTCTAACCACTGTCACAAAGCAGCTCTTAGCACTTTCCTGCTGCATGAGAATTTGTGAACCACCAAGGGACAAGGAACCCCAGGTAGACTGCTCAGAGTAAGGAAAACTGAAGTGAGAGGAGGCATAGAGCTCCTGCAGCTGGACATCCCTTAGAAGAAATGGTAGTAAGAATCTAGTTGCAGGTCTTTTACTTCCACAAGTGGACACTGCTGAGATCATGTCTGCCCTTGTTGCTAAAGGTGCATATGGGGTACCACCACCTGAGTGAGTGTTAGAGGTGCCCTGCACTGCTGCCGAGGCCAAGAAGGGGATGGCCATGGTGTCAATTGTATGTGGCTGAGGTTGTGCTCCATAGCCTGGGGGGTACCAACTGCACTAGCTGCCGGGTGTGGGTTTCGCTCATGCAGACCTGTTGTATGTGTTGCATTAAAGTCTTCCTCTTCACCATGCATAAAGCATCGTGTAATGAACACAAACTCCCATGTTGTCATGAAAGTGTGACAATAACACAGCAACCTTTCAACCATTAGGCTTAAGTTAATGACGGACTAAGATATAAGTAACTCCCTCTTGTTGAGAAAGTGTGTGCTAAGGTGTCTGACATTTTTAAAAGAGATGAATCTCTAGCTGGTAGTGTTTTCACTAGAGCCCTGTTGATTTATGTTAGGTAAAGATCTCATGCAAGGTGTGCTGCTAAGATTACTGTGGGAAGAAGAAAATCAGATTTCAAGTGAGGAGAGAGCTCAATAGTTTTAATTTAAATACTTAACTGCATATGCTTTTACTAATCCTTTTTTTTTTTTTTTTTGATTCTGAAAGTTGTCTAGATCAAAATTCCTTATGGCCTACCAGCAAAATAGTCTCAAATAAAGCTGGGGAAAAAGTCAATGGTCATAATAGAAAGTCAGAGAATAAAATGATAACAGAATCATTAAGGCCCATACCAGACAATCAGAAGCTATTTCCATTAATATCGATTCACACTGGGACCAAAAATGCTGCAATACCACGCAAGTTCCTGCACTGTCAGACTTGCTGCCTTTGTTGTGCAGTAGTTTGCTGAGCAGAAAGTGACTTCTAATCACAATTAAAAAAACCCAGTCATCCAACAGGGAAACTGGCTCCTTTTCAGTACTGTCTGGGACACAGCTTTAGTTGTTTGCCTTTCCGAATCTATCAGCACCAGCTCTAAATGTTGCCTGGATTATAACATATGTATGTATGTATGTATGTATCACCTTTATTTCTGTTTGATAAAAGAGGATAAAACAAGATTCCCCTGAAAAAGTGGTATTTTGAATGTCTGTAGGGGAACATGATGAGGAAATCACCTTGCCTTCAAATAAGCTGACAAAACAATTCGGTTCATGGCATGAACAAGGTTTATAGCAAAAACAAATGTGGTAGTCATTTGTAATTTTGCACATACAGATGCTAGCATGAAATATGCACTTTCTTTAATTGAGAAAGGATGTTGCATTGTTTCAAGAAGTAGCTTGATTTTGTTGGAAGCTGTTCTGTGTTTTTGAAATGGATGAGAACAACTTGTTTTTTATCACAAATGACCCAATCCTTATGTATTTCACCCCAGCAAAAGGTATAACATCTGTAGGCCAGAAGAAACTCCCTTGAAATCTTTTCATGGGTTCCTCAGAATTTTTACCTCTTTGTGGTGCAAAGACTGAAAAGAAAATTTAAGTAAAATTCACATTTTCCATGATGATAAGCTCCCGATATTAGCCACTGCCATCACGATACTCATGGGCACAACAGACCAAAATAAATCTTGAAAGCACTTCCTTTAATTTCAGCAAGGATGGTTACAAAGAACATGTCTCCAGATGCAAAAGTGAGCCATATATCATGTAAGATGGCTACACTTACCTTGTTTGCCACTGAATGCTACCTCCTTCTCCAGCTGTACAAGCCTGCAGGTAGCAGACAGCTACCAGCAAAATGCTTTACAGTCAGGTAACCATGTCAGTAGTGGCAAAACAAGACATTCTCAATGGATCTACCTAGTGCACACAGATCTCTCATGACTGTTAGCTGCTTTATACAAGTGAAGAGAGGGCTGTGGGCTCTTTCAAACAAGGATTGTGTTCTATGGCCTCCAGAGCAGTGGGTGTGAGAGGGAGGGCTTCTCTGCCTCAGTACAGTCGCATTATATGGGACTGGCATGCTATACCGCACAGTGTGACAGTGAGGAGAGAAATCCCCTTCCATAAGCCAGTGCCTGAACATCTTTCTGGGTTTTGTTGATCGCTTTTTAGTCCTTGTGCCAGCTGTCTGACCCAACAAGCAGGCTTCCCTTTGACATGAAGAACAGCTTGCTGAATAGCTCAACTCCATACTTCGCATGCTGGCTGCCTGCTTGCCTCCTTTATATCTCTTCCTATGAAAGATATATTCTAATCTGCTTTTGTGCCCAGATCTGCAGGCATATTCTTTGATTGCCAAAACTTTCCTGCATTCAATGGTTTGATCAGTTCCCAGATGTTTATTTGCATGTATATATATCCTAGCACTCTTCAACTTCACTTTCGTAAAAATGTATAAATATTTGAAACAGAAAACCATGAATGTAATTTCCCCACTTTTGTTATTTTTAAGAAGCACTCCAAATATTGGGGGAGGGAGGGAAAGGCAGGATAAAACCAGCAGAACCAACACTAAGATGTAGCCTTATTACTTGTGCATTAATAGAAAAACACTGTACGACTTCTAACTTCAAAATAAGTTTAGTGTTACATTCCTTCAGCATATGGAGAGTTTGATACCGACTTGATTAGGAGTCTCTTGGGATCTATTCCACATCCTGCCCATTTGTTTCCTTAGACAGATATTGCACATGATCCTCCTCCCTCCCCCCTGGAAATGGCTTATTGCCCTCTGTCTGAACTGCATTACAAGGATAGTTATAGGGAGCATGTAGTAACAATGACAAAGCCTGCAGTGCATGCCAAGCAGTAGATGGTTCCTGAAGGGGAAATACAGTCTGCAGAAGCCCTGCCTCCAAATTTGACATCAGAGACAGCTTTCACCCTTATCTCTCAGCACTTAGAAATATGCTGTTAGGCATATCTTTTGCATGAAGTGCTGGGATTCAAAGCTGAGACAGGTGCAAGTAAGGATGACATGCATGGGCAGTTTGGGAGCTATAGTACGCATGGGTACAAAAAGAAACAGTTCAGCAAAAGAGCTGCCTATCTATTTTGGGAGTCTGGCTTTTTTGTGTCTCCGTCACTCTGAGAGAATACTCAGATTTATTTCTTCTTTGTTTATAATACTGCCATCTTTCTTCTGGGCTTGCATAGAAACCAGAATAAAAACAGGAAGAAGAAATTATTGCAGCAAGGCTGGGAGCCATAATAGAAACCTAGACAAGAAAGGAATGACTTATTTTTAACAGGGTGGGAAATTGTTCCTGAGGTTGCTCTTAAACAGGATGTAAGGTGACTACACATTGCCCATAGAAGCTATTTACATCTTCTAATAGACCAATGCATATAGTTGAGGTTGAAAACAAACAAACATGATTTTAGGTAGAAGGGTTTTTTAGTTTGGAAATGGAGTGTAGGAGGAATGCATTAACAAAGTAATAAGCCCTCTACAGGGTAACTGGGTGAAATATTCTTCAAGTGTTGTACAGAACTTTAGGTTTCTTCTGAACTTAAAAGCAGTAGAGAAAATAGGAAAAATATCCACCTTCCAACACACAAGAGTCTGTATTCCTTGCCTATGCGAAGGCATGGATTTATTGAGAAGGGTAAGCACAGCAGAGTTGTAGCATGACCTGAACACCACATTTGCTTTCAGGGTGGTCTTGTTTTGGAAGATCCCTGCCTCTTTCCCACTGACCCCACTGGGTCTGCCTTCAGCCCCAGGCTGTGCCTGAATGATGCAGATATGTAAAATTACACAATTGCCTCCTTTTTCTCTAGGCAGTTTTTGTTTGTTTGCTTTTTCCAGGATTGTTGGGGAGTTTCCTTTAATGGAAGGAGATGAGTGTCTCTGAAATGGTTTTATTTTATTTGTGTTGTATGAGTCACATGAAACCTTCTAATTTTGTTTTCTTCTGTGCTGTTCTTTTTTTTTTTTTGCCAGTCATCAGCTGTCTGTTTAAAGTGCTATAGTGCAAGTGAAAGCCTGCATGGGTCTGTAAGATACAAAAAAACAGTCTGTGAAACACATTGTATGAGGAAAGAGGAGAGAGATGGGATGACTACTGTAGGCTCTTCATGTGATATGTCCCTTGCTTTCAGCAAAAGATCAGCAGTTGTTCAAGCCCTAGTTTAGGCTTATTCATTTACCATACACTGGATCAAGATGTCTACACTTCGATGTGTTTTTACCCTGTGAATTTTCTCTTGAAATACTGGCCATATGATGACATCTGACATCCCCCTGATGCTTCCTGTGTCATATTTCATATGAAGCTAATGCATGCTGGCTGAAGGATCAGGATGTGCAGAGCAGAGGCACAGACAAATGTGCTTCGATTGAGTTTGAACATGATTTCAGACTGCCCTTATCTACAGTGCAGAAATACAGGTCAGTGTATCTTCGCCTTTTTGATTTTCTTGACTACTGTTTCCTTGGATCTCACATAAGTATGGATACCACAGCTAATATATCTAATCAGACTGGACTAATGGACCAAGGCCAACTGTATGAGGTTCAACAAGGCCAAGTCCCAGGTCCTGCACTTGGGCCACAACAATTCCATGCAACACTACAGACTTGGGGGAGAGTGGCTGGAAAGATGCCTAGCAGAAAAGGACCTGGGGGTGTTTGTCAACAACTGGCTGAATATGAGACAACAGTGTGCACAGTAGGACAAGAAGGCCAACAGAATCTTGCCTTCTATCAGAAATAGTGTGGCCAGCAGGACTAGGGAGGTGATTGTCCCCCTGTACTCAGTGCTGGTTAGGGCCCCTCACTGCAAGAAAGATATTGAGGTACTGTAGTGTGTCCGAAGAAGGACAGCGAAGCTAGTAAAGGGTTTAGAGCACAAGTCTTATAAGGAGGGGCTGAGGGCACTGAGGTTGTTTAGCCTGGAGAAAAGGAGGCTGAAGGGAGACCTTATCACTCTCTACAACTACCGAAAAGGAGGTTTTAATGAGGTGGGTGTCAGTCTCTTCCCACAAGTAACAAGAAATAGGATGAGAGGAAATGGCCTCAAGTAGCACCAGGGGAGATTTAGACTGAACATTATGAAAAATTTCTTTACTGAAAGGTTTGTCAAACATTGGAAGAGGCTTCCCTGGCAGTGGTTGAGTCACCATCCCTGAAAGTATTTAGAAGTTGTATATGTGGTGCTCTAGGGACATGGTTTAGTGCTGCAACTGGCAGTGTTAGTTTTAGGGTTGAATTCAATGATTTTAGAGGTTTCTTCAAACTTAAATGATTCTGTGCTTCTATGATTCCATGACTAGAGCTCAGTGACCACAGGTTGTACATTGAAAGGAGAGACTTCAGCATCATCTAGGTTTTATTTGGCACATATGTCTGGATAATCTTTCAATGTACTGTCCTCCTTTCCTTTGTCTAAAAAAATGGCCATGCTTCTTCTGATTCAACCATCCTTTGATAGGTACCTAAAGCTATACATGATGTCTGAGTGCTCTAGTTTTAAATCTGTACTCCCTTCCCTCCACTCTACCTTGCCTTCTTGAATTCAGCAGAGGTTGACATAGATGCAGGGGCCAACTTGAACAGAACAAGTTGCAGGCTCACAACTCAAACTATTCTTGATGTAGGGAAGAAAAAGATATGAAGAGGAAGGAGGCAAGAGGATGCAAAATTTACACAGTTTTAGTGCAATGTAACCAATTATTTTATAATAGAATATAATTAAGGCATTAATTGGACCCGTGTGTTAACAGAGAAAGGGATATTCTTTGGTAATATAAAGTAATTATCTCCTGCCATTTCTCTTTTTGCTGCCATGCTTTCAAGCCTAGTTCAATTATCTATAATTCCACATAGTCTATTACCAAGGTTAGCCTCTGCAATACAGTGCAAATTTCTGTCAATTTTCTTTTGCTTTACTGTGGCTCTGTTGCAAAGTCCTTAAGGATGTCAGTAATTCTGTCTGCTGAGCTGTGGGTAGATGTTCTGCAAGAAAGAGAATGTAAAGCCACATTGAATAACAAAAATAAAACAAAATACTGAATATCTTCCAGTCAAGCAAGCACTATGCAGATTTGTGCACTGAATGAGACAGGACCCATGGAAACAAGGAATAGTGGTGTTGTGTAATTAAATGCTCTTCCATAATGTATGTGGTGAAGCGGGTGGGAATGTGTTTTCCTGGACCTTCCGAATAAGCACATTTCTTAATTTCTCTCCTCTTCTCTTTTCTTCTCTTCTCCCTGCCTCATCCAGTAAAATGCTTTGACTGAAGTTGGTCCTTAGCAAGGAAAACCCCAGCCTAAGCAGTTATTCAGATGGGAGATAAAAGAAGCTGAAAATATTGCCATAATGGGAACTATAATGCAGCTTTGCAATAGGTGATACAGCTGTGAACTTCAGTTAGGTTAATTTGGCCATATTTAAATCCACTGTGAAGTTGATAGATGCCCATAACTACTTATGTCTGCCTGGATACTAGATTAGGGCTTAGGATAGGTAAGTCCAATATTTGCTTGCTCCCAGACAAGTATCAATGACACATTAACTGAAAGTGGAGAATCCTGAAGTACGCGCTGTTCAGAGGAGTGATGTAGTTCGGGCCCCGTTCTCCTGCTTCATAGGAATTTCACCTAACTTACACTCTAGCAATAACTACAGTCCTAAGGCTAACAACTATCATCCCTTCTAGTATCTCTATAGATTTTAAAAGTCAACTGTTTCAGAGTATGAACACATTACTAGGTTAGAGTAGAAAATCCAAGTACCATGTCTGTACTGCACCCTGAGGTTAACTGATCCCAAGCTTTCCTTCATGATCCATGGAGTTGCCTTTTGACAGTGAGCAGCTGAGAGTGGATTCTTATAACCAGGACTTCTGGAAATGCAATGAATTCTGCTTCAGTAAGGAAAGGCACTGTCAGTATAGCTGTTCTTAACAACACTTGTGGAGATGTTTTATTATTCAGCTTATTCATAGCAGGATTAACGTTCCAAAACCTGTTGTTCTAAACACTAATGAGTTCAATCTAGATAACGTATGAAAGCCAGATTTCAAATCTTAAAAGATATAACCCACAAAGAATATTCAAATGAATAGTCACACTGTATTTATCCTCAAGATGCCTACTGAAAACAAAGCTAGCAGATTAATAGTTGAGTTTGCTGTTAGCTTTGCATTTAATGCTATTCACTTGTATATTAATTGCTTTTGTATGGTTTTTTTTTCACTTGCAAGGTGGGATTGAAACGTAAATACAGCTAAAATGCGGGAAAAGCAGGAAGAAAGATGAAGTGAAGAACTTATGTGATGAGAGATTTACTTAGAATACAAGTTGCTATAGAACATGAACTTTCTTTCCCCCTACAGGAATGGGAAATTAAGATAGTAAAGCTATTGCTACATGTGTTGAATGCATTTAATACTTTTTATAAGGATGAATAGGCAGATGCTAGAAAATTCCTAATTGTTCTGCACATTGCTCCTTGTAATTTTCCTATCAAAATAAATCTTAGCATAAGACAATCACTGCAGATTTATTTGCTTTGCTGACTTGCTTTGCTTCTTTGGTTTTCCCTGAGCTCTTTTTTTGACCCGTCATTTTGAGACATTAAATAGTATTTAATCAATGCATGATAATGTCCAAGGCTTCATTAGTATAGCTTGGCTCTCCTAATGGTTGACCTTTTATAACAAAGCAGCTTGAATTATAGCACCTCTTCAAAATGTGCAAGTGATCTAGGCTATTTCTATGCTTCCAGGCTTCCCACAGTGCTGTCAGCCAGAGAGCATGGTCGCATGATTGTGTGCTGGTGAGATCTTTGCATTCTCCTTGTTTGCTTTTGGGGTTGCCGACAGGCCAAATGAAACGTAGGTGGCAGAAAACTAAAATGTACTAATCTTGAACTGCCAAGATGCAGAGTGATTTGCTTTTCTTAGAAAAAGTAATTCTTCCCTTTTTCAGGGAAGCTGCAACTCAGACCATCATGTGACTTTTCGCTTCCAGGTTGCTTCAGGCCAGTTATTATGGAATATGGGGGAGGGTAGGGGAAACTTAGGGGATAGGGAAGTGTAGCCCTTGCTCTCCCTTTTAAATTCACCCTACTCAAATGGAGTATTAACACAAGCATCAGTTAATGCACACAGAGTAAAGAGTATCGCATAGCGTCCTGCAGAAACCCTTCCCTTCTCAAGCTACTGTGCAGTAAAGTATGAGAAGGGGCAAGGCAAGATCTTTTCCCTCTCCTTAGCATCTTCATAATGATGGAGATCTGTGTTAGTGCAAGAGAAAATGAAGCTAAGTAGAGCACAAATTTACTTGCCTGCAGGTCTTTCTGGTACCTGAGTGGAAGACTGTCCAAAGAATTGGGAAGGATAAAGGAAGAAAGACTGGATGGCCTTGAGAAGAATGTAGTGGGCAGAAGATTCAGACTAAAAAATGCCCCGTTGTTATGGAAAAGAGATTCTGATACACTCTACTTTTGATAAAACAGTATTTGGAAGTTTCATAGATGTGTGAATGTTCCTGGTCAGGCATCCTATATGAATTTGAGTTTTCTATTTTTGAAGAACATTCATGGTTGTAGCAGAAGATGCCTTGCCATTACAAGTTAACACAGGATATGAGCACCATTTCAAGCAAGAGAACAAATCTTGCATACTTTCAGGAATGCTTAAAGGTTTTTGCTGATTTGTGCTCACAGGGCTTTTTAGGGACCCAGCTGCATGGAAAGGAATATACTCAGCAAGACTGTGATGAGGAAGAGAGGAAGCATTGCTGTGGATTTCTTCGCTTGCTGTATGTCAAGTGTGATCCGATTTCCTCAGAAAGCTTCCTGATCGCCCTTCTGTCACATCATGCCTGTCAGAAATGTCCCTCTGCTCACTTGATGGTTCTACCACCAATAAAGAGGTGTAATTGATGGCTCCTATGTCTTTAATAAGATTTTGTTTTGTGTTATTTTTACAATGCATCACAATCTTCGTGGGTTATACAGGAATTTGGATATTAGTTTTGATTTTTTTCTGAAGACAGAAATATTACTGCAAGAGTTTTTTTCTCAGGTTGGCTTGAGTAGTTTTTCTGTCAATTTGACTTACCAGTTTCTCATCTCCAGTGACAACTGTTGAAATATATTTTTGGGTAACAATCAGAAGAACCACTTTTGTTAATAATAATTGGAATGTGTAATGAAAACACCTGCTTGCAGTGCAAGCAACACGCTTTGGTGTACCAGGGTTTCCTGTGGAGTTTTTTGTTATTTATGTGCTTACCTAGGACACATGTGACTCACTTCCTCTAACAGTCACGCAAAAGGAGCTGAAGATGTGATGTGAAGTTAGCTTGACATACTCCAGGTGGTCTTACTGGATGGAATTATTGCATGATCATGAGAGATGGTGTGGGGAGGAGAAATCTGTTGGTCTTAGAGGACTTCAGTTCCATGCTGGTAAAAAAGTCATCTCTGCTTTTATGAAGACTTCCACAGCCAACCCAGAGCACTGTCAGAAATGTGCACTGTGCACCTAATGCACCCACGTGGTCTATTTATCAATCAATCACATCTCTGGAGCAGCTTAGATCACATTGCAGCAGTCGTTTTCATGCTGCTCAGATGTACATGATCATGACTGATACCTGCAGAACATAAGAAAATTTGCTTGATATCCCATGACACAAACAACAGCTTAGCTTTTGATCACTTGGAGGAAAATGAGGAGGGAGAAGGGAGGGAGCAAGGAGAGAGCGTGAATAATTAAAGCCATTTGACTGATGCCTTCCTGTAGTTCCAAACTGCTAAGTCTGATATAGCTGTTTAATTTCAAAAGCAACTGAACTAAATTTCCTGTTTGTAGAGCAGAGCTTGGAACCAACAAGACAACAGCATGCAAGAGCAAAATGATTTTCTCCCAGGTCACCACTTAGCACTCTCAGTTAAACATTTTCTGTAGATTATGCTTTTAAATCATGTACAGCTTCAATTCACTAGTAATCCTGAAACAGAAGGAATGGAAGTCCTTCCATTGCACCAATATTTCTCTTGGAGGAAAAGAAGTGTTCCTTCTGCATGAAGCCAGAATCTGCATAAGAGAGCTGTGCCTGGGCAGCGACAGAGCACTTACCACTTTGAACTGATTTTGCATTCCTGCTAACGGTTCTGGGTCAGAATTTACTTCTTGTCCTGTAATGGGACTAGGGATGGCCAAGGAGAGAACAACAGTTTAAGAGATCTTCTGTGCCTTCCCCAAAGTCCAGGCCTTTGGGTTTAACTCCTGGTCTGTACTATTCCTTTCTGCTCTTCAGTGATCCCATTACTTGGAACAGAAATTATGATGGATTTCAATGGAAGTGTGACTGAGTGAAGGTAAAAAGGGGAAAAAAAAAAGCCTTTAGAACAGATGTCAGTCTTCCCTTGGCACCTCTCCGAGGCTGCAACATGCAGTTCAAAGGGAGAACCACCTGTCCAAAAGAGTTTCTTTGAGGTAGTCCAACAGCTGGTTGTTTTCAGAGACTGCAAATGTGAGTTCCTATAGCTCCCTCATGGACAGCTGAACAGTAACTTAAATGGCCAGAAGATTCTTTCACTGTGCTGATAAGCCAGATAAATTTGTCTGGTGTCACTCAATGGACAATCCTGTTCACCTTTTCAGTTGGCTTGTAAAATTTATTACATCATCCAGACTTTAGCTCTTGGGTTTGCTTGACCTCCCTAAAGGACTTGTGAGACTTTGAGAAAGCTGTGATGGTTTAGCACTGATATGACTAGTTTAGACTTAAGGTAGCTTCATCCTGAGAGCATGGCTGATTGCACAGGATCAGGGCCATGGTACTTCCTGAGGATGAAGTTTAGCTTTCCTTGAACAAGAATATCAGCCCCCAAACAACTGACTAGCTCAGAAGTTAGCACCTTTTTCTTTTGCCCAACCCTTTGTTTTGATTCATTGAACAAACCTTCTTTCAGACTTGGACACTGATGGAAATACTTTACTGCAACAAATATTCTGCTTACTTACCCAGCTATCACATGGATTTCAGGCTAAGCTCATGTGCACAGAAATCAGACAGCTAACCTTTCACTCATTAAATGTGCTTCTTGCATGGAAGTAGCAACTTTAGCATAAAGTGGCTGGGTCACAAACATGGAGGAGGAGACTGTTATGAAATCACAGAGTAACAGAAATATGATGATAACTGCAAAATACACTTATCTTCTTGTGTGTCAAGAGGGAAAGATAATTTAGGGAATTAATGTTGCCCCTCAGTTCTGTGTCTTCTCCCTTCATCATGAGAACTCTGCATCAATATATGTGACCTGAAGAGTGTTCACATTGCATTCTCCTCCCTGAAATAGTTATAGAGAAGTTCTGATGTACTTTCATATGAAAGAAGACAATCCTAATAACTGATGAAGTATTCACCCAGTAGACTGCAAAACTCTTAAAGGCCATTTTAAAGGGCTTGTAGAAAAAGACTAGTAGGAAAATGACATATCTGGATCTTCCTCAGATCATGGTGTTGGAGTTTTAGCAATTGTATACCTCTCTCCATATTATGTAGATGAGTTCTTACCACAAATCTTTCCTCATGAGTCTCTTCCTTTATGTGGTGGGGGATGTTGTGTGTTACTAATTGGAACAGAAATGTCTCTTCTCTCACTACGGTACAAAGACATTAGAAGTAAACAAAAGGATTTTAACAGAAGAATGTTTCAGATGTTTTCAAAGATTGTTCTCCTATTATATTTAGTATTCAGTACCACTATAAGTTGACAAATTGTGAAGATCCTGTGGGCCGAGTGAGTGACACTAAACAAGCTCTCTTTGCTTCATCACTACATTTTTTTCTCCTAGACGTATTCTCCAAGAGTCAGGATCTCCCTCACAGGCTTCCCTTTCACTCTTCTTATTAGTCTACAGCCAGCTCAATCAATGGTAAATGCCAATGGATCTGTGTACTGCTTTTGACAGGGATAGAGTTAACTTTCTTCATAGCAGCTTGTATGGTGCTGTGTTGTATTTATAACCAAATCTGTGTTGATAACACAGAGAGTTTTTAGCTGCTGTTGAGCAGTGCTTGCATAGCATCAAAGTGTTTTCTGATTCTCACACAGCCCTACCAGTAACTAGGCTGTAGGTGCATGAGAAGCTGCGGGGGAAACAGCTGGGACAGGTGGCTCCAACTGACCAAATGGATATTCCATACTAAATGATGATGTGTCTAAACACATTTATCAAGAACTAAAGACCTAGATGGTGAATTTCTAAGCGAAGAGGGCAAGCATGTAAAAGTCATTTAGTTGAGCACGTAATTGCTATTATTCCACCAAAACAAACTGTATTTTGAAAATTTACTAAGGCTCTTAGAAGCAAATATCATATTTGGAGTTTTTTGAGGTAATTTGGTAAAAGAATTTAGTTGCCCTCAACAATATATTAGAGGCAACTACTTGATTTCTTTCTTTTACTATATTTCAATGTGCAGTTTCTTTTTCTGTCATGATAAATGAGTGACAGGACAACTACAGCATGCAGACATGGCTCTGAACGTCCTATCTAGGAAGGTGTAACCTATAGAGTGAGGATTTTTTTGTTTATCCACATTTTTTAATATTTGCTGGTTTTGAAGGCTAAGATGATTTTTTAAAAAATTTATTTTTACCGGTAAGGCAAAAGCAAACCAAGAGTTAATCTCTACAGTCTATGAGGACAGAAGCATAATCCCTTAACTCCAGTCTGCTTGAGTGGATGACCTGCTTGGGACATTGTCTGAAACATTGCTGGCTCTTTTACTACCGGTTTTCAAGAAGGAGGAATTTCTGTCAGATACTACAGGAAAGAAACGACCACTGTTTATTTCAGTAAATCCATGTTTTCCTCCACAAACAGTCATATGAAGCATATTAATTTGTAAGAATTATGCACGCTGACGTGAAGTTTATTGGCTTGGGTTTATGTTGTGAATAAGGAAACTTAAGAGTTGAAATGAATATATATAGCCCTAGGCTCCATCAGCTTGGATGCTGATCTCCCCATGGTTTTGTTTGTAGACAGTGGAGGGAGAGGATCTCCTCCAGAGGTCCCTAATGCAGAGTATCTAAAATGGGCATTTAAACTAACCTATGCAGAAGCCTTGGAAGAGAAGGTTTCTAACCCAGCACTGGAAGTTAAATGGTGCACTGGTTGTTCTGATGTTTCATAAAATGCCCCCTGGACTATGTCAGGTAAATGGAAACAGCTTGCAAACCTCAAGACCAGGAAAACATTAAATTGCTTAGTAAGAAAAATGGGTGGATTTTTCAACCAGTCAGTATCTGATGGTACTACAGTAAAGTTTCCTGTCTGCCCTTATTTTATAGAAGCAGGAAAATGGGAAGAATTGATACTTGTAAAGGAATGACGAGCCTAAGGACTATAGATTCAGTTCTCATTTGCTGATCTCTGTTTTATGTTGGGTAACAGTTAATAAATTCATGAAGCAATTCCTGATGACTGATTTCCAGTCTGAGCTCCAGTGTTTCCAGTGCAGTAGTTGATAAGAGAGTATGAGAAGCATTCAGACCAACCTATAGCAGTCAAGACCACAAGGAATGTAAGTGGAAGGAAAAAGGAATATATGCAAAACCATGCTTTAGCTCTAAAATGCAAACTAATAAAAGTGCCTACACAATCTAAATGACATTTAATGAAAAACTATGTATTTTGATGTGGTAAACTTGGAAAGGATTTCAGTGATAGTTATGAAAACAAGACACCAAAAAACCCTACAAATTGCTGATCTGCTTATGAGTATCACATGCCACTAAGATAGTTGAAGATAATCTACCTCCCAAAAGGAATAACTGTATTTTTGAAGGTGAACAAAGGCAGAAAGGAATCTAATGATTATATGATAGTTGTGGGTTTCTTTTTTCTTTTTTTTTTGTTTTTAACCAATAAATGAAAAGCTGGAAAGTGTCACAAAAATGGCACATAAGAACCCCTTCTCACAAAATGTGATCATTGCATTTTGTTTCTAAAGACTTCTTCTGAGTGGCTGAATCATTCTTAGTGCTTCAGTAATAATAATCAGACAAGACTTCCAGGGATCTGACGTCCTTTTATATTTGTTTTTGGGGAAATTTGAGAATGCTGGGCTCCTGGCTATTCTTTTGGAGAGAGCAAATTCCAGGTATTAGGCTTCTGTTTCTAGCTCTTTGCTAACCAGCTGGAGAGACATCATACATATCTGTCCATGTATACCCACACTTCTATCTATTTGTTTGTGTGCATATCTTTAAGGTCATTCCTAGTAAAAACAGGTACAATATGCTATTAATTCAACAGTTTGGAATACTAAACTAAATAAAATGGCATACATTAATATTACTACTATTGATAAGCAAGAGCATATACTGTATTTTATGTCCCTTCTGTTGGAATCAACAGGTTCTTTGGTATATTGGGTACTGTAGTTTAGAGTTCAGTTCTATTTGCATTTCATGGCCACCAATTCCATTGCTGTAGCTTCTCTGCCAAATATCATAAGGTGCTTCAGGTCAAAGTTTGATTTGAATCTCTTCATGTCTATGCCTTAGCTGGTGTGCTACTTCAAGAAGCTGATATCTTTGCTTGTATGAGCAACACATTTCACTCAGCTGCCAAGCGTGTAGTTCCATCTAGAAGAAAAAAAAAATCTCTGCGCTCCTTAGAAATATTTCTTGCTATGAGCTGGCAGTAACAGACAATAGGTGGGCTCTTAAAATGCTGTGTTGTTCTTCTTGCACTATAGAGTAGGCTTTTTGTGTGTGCACGCCTGAAGGAGAAAGGGAAAAATTCTGGATCCTCCAGACATATCCATCTTCTTGTCAGATTGACAGCCAGCTGACATGGAGCTGTGTCGTCTGCATTCTGAAACTTAATGCTATTTCTGAGTTGCACTCTCTGCAAAAGAATTCACACCACACTAAAAAATCCCCCCTGTACCTAAGCAGTCTTTGGGAATTCAATGAAAGAATCACTCCAGGGCATTTCTGACTGAAGGCAGTAAGAGCAGCTACTATGTATTTGCTGCTTACTGATTAGTTAATGGCAGTTTGGCACATCCCTGAGGGCCTTTTCTAGCACAAATAGAGAATTCTGCATCTGGCCCAAGGGGATCTGCCAGGCCTGTAAGTTGCCTTGGACTCTCTCACCCTGTCAAGAAACTGCTTAACGTATTTCATGCTGGAAGACTGTGATTCCTCTTTGTCTCTACCCTTCTGCTTGAGAGCTGCCCCCGTTGCAAATATGCATAGTAATCTACCTGCCTGGAATATTTGTTTGAACTGAGCATGCACACAAACAAGGTAATGGTGTGCATGTATTAATCATGAAAAATAAAACTAAGCTTCTGAACTTTGTGTGTACTGGAGTTTTCCATTCCCAGCTTAGAGGTCAAATGCACACCAGGCTGCCAGGTTGATCACACCCAGACTCCAAACAATATGTGAACTGTGGTGAACCAGACTTTTAAAAAGAAAAGTAGTTTTGCTTGCCAGCCTGCATAAATGTATTTGCCACTGGATAATGCATGCATAGAAGGTACCATTTTCATAGACATAATTCAATTCTACCGGCTCCCTATTCCTACTTCATCTTTCCAAATAAGATGAAGCATAGCTGTTGACGAACATAAAACCTAGCAGCACCTTTCTTACTAGTGAGCTGAATAACAGCATTAGGCTCAAGTGATTAATACTGTATTGGTTTCCTGTGCAGAGTGTGTATACGAGACTAGATTTCCTCTCAGGCTAACTAGCATATTTACATTATTTGGGGAGCTAGCAATGAGCATTTGAGGTGGCCTGAGGTATTTCTGTTAACAACCTTAGTTACATTTATATCATGATGTGTCCCAGAAGAACACTGTACTTGTGCCCAAGGCACAGAACCCTCGAAATCTGTTCCCCGCATTTCCATAGGCATGCTTAGGGATCTCTAGCAAGTCTTATCAGCTGATACTTTTTTTTTTTTTTCTGGCACATGTTCATTAAAACTGGGTTGTTTAGATTTTTTTTGCCCCCTTCAAACACACACATTTCTGCTGCAATGCACCACAGCTCAGCTCAGACTTTTTGAAAATATAAGCCTATGTTTGTACCTCAGGGGGCAACAATACCTCACCCTGCAATTCTATGGAGAGGTGAAACTAATGTTTTTGAGGACCTCAAATAATATGACAGTGCCTTTAAATAACAACAAAAAAAATTCTCATTGCTGAGCTTTCTTAGTAAATTGGCTATTTTATTTTTGCCCCCAAACAACTAAAAATGTATTACTAAACCTAAGCAAATACAAATACTAACTACTATGAAGAGCTCGACTCAGACCCAGAGTCAAAGCTAGAAATAATTCTGTCCTTAATCCACTCTGTAGTGCCCTGTGGTAACTTTAGTTGTCATGCCAGAAGTCTAATAGACTGCTCACATCCTCCTTGGGTAGCAGAACAAACTGGCCCAGGCACGTTTTCACTGTGACATGCATTGAGCTACTCATTGCGCTCCTAGCTGGAATTTAAAAGAACATTTACAAATATTATTATTATTACCCGATGATTGCAAGATGTTTCCTTGCTGTGCAAATGATAAGTGGAAATGCAAGTTCAGGTTGTTTATGGAACACACAAACTGATTGTTTTACCCTTGCACAACCAAATAAATCTTGAGGTGTTATCAGAAGCTTCAAACTGTTGGGTCTTTCTAGTGTTCTGTTTTTGTATTTATGACTTTTTTTTGGGCTTTAATCACTGAATTCCTTGACTTGGGGAACTTTCACATGTAGCAATACCTAGAAACTATGCACACAATGCATTGATATAGAATTGGACTTATTTTCAGATACTTGGAAAGCATTTGGTTAATGAAGTTCTCTTTAAATATATATACATACTCTCTCTCAAAATGTAGATATATAATACATCATGTGTGTAGTAAAGTTCTTTAAACACAGTTAGTGTTATCCCTTTTTTACACCTGTGGAAATGGAGATATAGGGAGACACTGGGAGGCATAGCCAATGACACTACTGAAAAGCGTAGAACAAAACAGGTATCAAGTTCAGACTACCTGTGAGATCTTGCATTTTTTTTCAGCATTCATAACACAGATGGAAATAATATGTATGCCCTGGGGTTGTTGCAGGGCTGAATTGATTGACTTCTCCAAAGTCAGACAACAGCTAGTGTATAAAATGTTGCTATTCCTGGTCAATAGCTGGGAGAGCTTTAAACAGTTGCTGCTGTTCATAGGCATAGTGCCCATCATTTCATTTTATGCTACCAATTGCTGACATTGTTTATGATCAGCTGGAGGATCAGTTGATTGAAGAAGTAGGTTACATGCCTTTGGTTCATTCTTGAAGCAGATACGAATTTCTCCCAGGTTAGATGACTGTCTTTGTACTGCAGTTCTGCTTATGATTACCACTTGATAGGAATGAAATAGTTTCCCCTGGATCTGTAAATTCAGTGAAAACAAGCAGAAAATCTGGAATGTCTGCAGGAAGTGAGTTAATAATCAATAAAGAGTATAAGAAATAAAGCTCCAGTACTTCACTGTTACATACTATCTTGCTCTGAGTTGCATAAATAGTTCTAGCTTCTCTGATCCTGTGCCTCAGGACAGGGACTGTATTTTCAATTTCTGTAGAGTATACAGAACACCATGCTCCTTAACAGTCAGCTTTACAAACAAGCTATATTGCTGCTTGTGATTCTGTCAAAGCTATGAGTGTGTGAATTTCTGAGAATGGTGGGTTTACTTAAGACACTGCACTTAAAAATATACATATGTTCATTGAGCCACATTTGAGACGACTTTTGTAAGATTTCTGGTGCAGCTACGAAGATATCTCTAGTCTTGGTCTAGAACAGTGTTAAGTCAGGCAGATGGTCCTAGTAGAGAATTTAGAAGAGGTGCTTGGGGCCCCAGTGGGTCAATGAAGAAAGCAAAATACCTTCACAGGAGGATCCACAAAACCCCACAGGCTGATCTGCCTTTATTGCCACTGAAAGGGAAAGGAGCTGACACTGCTTAGCCCGGACTAGCCACTTGAGTAATTATTCAGTTTCTTAATTGATGACAAGGTACGACTGAGCCTGAAACGACGTGGATACTGCTGATTATTTGCCTTAAAATGCCACACTATGAATTGCAGTGATTGGAGAGCTGCCTGCTTGGCAGCTCAGGGCTCTGGACAGAGGCCCTGAGGATGACATCCAAACAATGCCTGAGAGCATTCTTAGTTTTCTTAAGACAAGCCTTTACCACCGTCTGCCAGATCTGTCACTTTATCAGGCAGATTTTGTGCCTGGTGTGAACTTCCAGTCTGTTGCTTTTTTACTGCCAGCTAAGTCTAAACTAGCTGGTTTAAAATGTTTGCACAAGTTATAGTCACAATGGGGACTGCATTGCAGATCTACCCTAATGCTCCAGTTCAACAACGAAGTGCAATGTTCTACCCACACAATTTAAGCTTGTTGCATGATTAGAATCTTAGAGTCTGCCCTGGAATACTGGAAACAGTAAATGCCTATACTCGCTAATTAGCTAATAATTGTATTGATATTTTCTTGGCTAATTTCTGATAAACGGAACTGTGATATTATGTGACCTTCGTTTCTCCAGAAAGGAAACTCTTGCGTCCAGGAGGACTAAATTTCAGATGAAAGTAATGTAATTATATGAATAATTATGAATAGAGAAAGGGTAAATAAGGGTACAGGTAAAGAGGGGTAAAGGTGAATAGATAGCCTTAAGAAGACGGTGTGTTCCTTCACATAGGCAACATCTGTCTCGATTCCCTTCACCCACTTCTATGAAAACTGATGTTTTATTTTATTTCTAAAGGTAGAGTCAGGTTTCAAATATTATTGATAGAATCATAGAATAGCCCATGTCGGAAAGGACTTTCAACGATCATCTGGTCCAGTCTTTTGTGGAAAAGGGAGCCAAAGAAGATTATCTATCACCCTTCAGATGCAATTCCATCTGGAAAATCTACAGCAATGGGAACTCTACCATCATCCTGGGGAAGTTGTTCCAGTGAATGATTCTTCTTACTGTAAAGAATTTCTTTCTTATGTCAAAATGATGTTGAGATTTTAAATTGTGCTTCTGTTTTCAACAATCCAATGCAAAAAGACACTCAAAAATCTAATGGAGCAGGAGTGTAGACATTTGTCAGTTTGACTATAAGGGTTGTTAGTTCTAAACCTTTGCATTAGATTGCTTTATTACGAATATAGAAATTAGTTTAAACTAGGCAACTACTGACACAGTATAAAGCAACAACAAAACAATGACTAACGAAATATCCTCAAGTGTCTCACAAACAGGTGAATTTATGCTATGGCCTTTTCCCAAGGGTATATTAGAGCTTAGACATGAATACCAAAATCCAGCCTGCTGTTGGCTATTTTACCCTAGGAGGAAATATGTATGCATTTTCAAAGCAAAACATCAGGGTATCCAGAGCCATTACAACTGTAATGTGAAATGTTGTGGTACTCAGTTCATGCGTGTTGTTTGCCTGTACAAACATCACAATATTTTTAAATGTCCTTTATTCTTGTTTATATAATGGATTGTTAGAAGTATTCCCTTTTCTCTCTTCTTGGTGCTTCCTGCTCACTGTGTGTAGAGTGTGCATGTAGTGTTCTTCCATAAGACTTGCCTTAAACTTTCTTGATTTATAGGCTAGATTGAAGTGGTCTCTGGACAAGGTCAATAGGTAGCCTGCATGCATCAACCTCTGTTGAACCCAGGAAGCATAACTGCTCCAAATAGTTCTCAGCAATACAGATGACACAGTGTTGGAGGCACACTGTTTTTTCCTTGCAAGGAAAGTTCTGTTTTTCTACACATAGACATATGACATGTAGCTTTACTGAAGGATACTGGGAGCCATTCAAATGAGAATGTTCTCTGGTTTATTTTAGTATTTATACATAGTTTTCTGTCTGTTAATTAATTTATAGATTATAGTCCTGATTTGGAATACAAAGTATCACAGATTCTGACATGTTATTGTACTGACTTTAGTATCATGACTGCCACTGCTGGCACCAGAAACCTGCTCATGTCTTCACAGCAGTGAGTTTCAAAACCAAGCTTCCTATGGGAAGAGTGGGACCAAAGAGGCTTTTGATAGACCTGCAGCTCTTTAATTACAGACCTTGTAAGAGGTACTGATGAACCTTTGATTTAAGAAGCACCTTTTATCTGCTACGTAACTTGAGCTAAAGTAGATACTTCTTAGTCATTTTTTCTTCCTGGGATTTATTTTCAGGCAGGTTTTTTGTGAAGAACTCTGGGTTTTGTTTACTAGTGACATCAATAGTGCTGTCGTCAGAGTCTTCTGTTTACTTTAGAAAACTCGATATCCCTGTGATGGGGAATAGAATATTCTCCCAGCCCTTTCACTTTCAAACTTGTCTGTGGTATGGTAGGGAGTTCTCAGCAAGTGAATCAAGGACAAGACACAGGAGAGTGGTGGTTCCCTTTGGAGGCTGAGGCATTCATGCTAAGTTTTGAGTGGTGGCAGTAAATTTGACCACCTCCTGTGGGGAAAGCACTGGGAGAGGAAAAAGGTGATGTTTGTATGTTCCCATTTGAGGGCAAAACGCATCATAAGCCAACTGTAATTTCTGCACTTGTCCTTAGAAAAATAGCGTGGGCATGTAATAAAACTCTGTGGGCTTCCTTGGTGCAGAAGCCAGTGAGGGAATATAGACAGATGGAAAGCTATCAGAGGACTTGTTTTTCCTTAGGAGTCTCAGTTGTTAGAGCATTGGTGCCATACTTCCCAGCTACCCTGTAATATGAGTAATGCTACCCTGGAACCAGAATGAGGCAGGGAGGCGTAATGGGAAGGAAGGCATTTGTTCACCTTGTTTTGTCTCCATAAAGTATCATGATGGGCTTTTTAGGCTGAGCAAAGAATATGTGCACATATCTTCCTATGAATGCACACTAAGACATGATAGATCTCTTTGGTAGTTCTCACATTTACAGCTGTTGGCTCTGAGAACCACAGACTGCCTGCCACCATGCTGTTTACATTCTGCTTGGTTGCACTACTGGGAAATAATGACAGCCTGCGTATGCTGAAATGAATCTTGTAGGGGAGCTTGCAAGTGGACCTGCATAGATGCAAAGCTGGAATAAATCTTTAGCATGTGTTTGAAAGAACCAGGACCTGCAGGACCAAGAGGGATATGGGAGCATGAGGATGAGATGTACTTGCAAACTCGTCAGGAGAAACTTACAAGGCATCTTTCTCAGCTGCTCCTGTTTTTTTCCGTTGCATTTGCATAAGCACTAAATCAGGACTGAAGTTTAAAGTCTTTTACACAGCAGTGATTTGATGTACGGCCTATACACTTTGCTGAAATGTGCATGAAATGTATTTCAGCTAACACATTATTAATTTTGGTAATGCCACATATCTAGTAACCTCAGATAAATGGGGTAATGAATGTGGATATTTAGAAACTTTGTCTTATATGTGTGTGTGTGTACCTGCCTGTGTTCACACCTATATGTGTGTTGCATGATTGTGACTGTAGTTTTTTGTAAGCACGGCTTAAGAGTCAGTCTTCATGTACATTGGAGATAAAAAGATTTGTATTAATTTTTCCTTTTAACTGTTCAGTTCCTGTTTAGTGGTCTTTTGCTCTTAATGCATTAAGGGAACAGAAATTATTGCTTTCACTACCTATTTATAGGAAAAGACTTTAAAATGATATTTAAGAGTGATTTTTTTATACAGAATTTTGTTTATATTATAAAGCTGTAATAAATAATTCTACACCATACAGAGTAGCAATTCCTACTTGTTCTGTTTATACAGTCTTCATAATATTTATCACTTTAAAAAACTTGAATAATAACATTCCTGTACTGCCTTCCATCAAAACTACTTAGAATATATCTGAAAATGGCAGTTCATTAAGGTGTTGCCAATGTAACCTTCAATCATTTTCTGAACTGTATTGCTTATATAATAAAGCCAGTAGCAAATTACAATCTTTGGAGACATACGTTTCTGCACTTGGGATTCATTTAGTGAGGTGAACACAAAATAATGTGAAGTAATGATCATAGGAACAAAGAACAAGGGGTTACCCTGTCAGTCTTCTATGCTATTACAGACAAAATGACTGCTGTAGTAAAGTAATACTATATTATCTTTGTCACTTTATTCTCAAGACAGTGCTTAAAAACGTAATCCATTTAAATAACTTCAATTTTGAGGGGGGAAAGTACAAAAAATAAAGATTTTGCTTTATATGAATTGATAATATGGAAGAACTAATTGATTCCTTTTTATTTTAAAATAGCATGTGTGTTTGGAGAGACTCCAGATCTATTGGCATTGCTAAACAGACTTTCTTTAGATTGAAGTCCGGCTTCAAAACAGATAGTCTTCGTAGTTCATTGTGTGGCCATATTTCAAGATCACTTCAAAATGAAATTCTTATAGCTCTCTTCATAATATATAGGGAAGTCTGCTCCATTAATTCAAGTCTTAGATAAAAACATGCTAAGGTTGGAGCTTTAGATGGAAACACTTTTCAAAGTCATAGTCTTTGAATAGTTGTGGATTTTACACTGAATGCTGTGGCAATTAAAGCACCGAGGCCTTATTTCTAAGGGCAAGCGCTTTCTAAGCCCTTTCTAAGGGCACCCTTTGGAGAACCCATGTGGAGGGCAGATCCTCAACTTTTCTTGAAACTGGTTTAGCTGATTAGAGGAAATTTATGTCTGTTTCTCCCAATGAAATAGTAAACTAGTTTATTACATTAGTTTTTTTGAAAGTGAGTACAAAATGCTCAATAAATCATATCCCTTTTTTGACTATCTCAGGTATTGTGCTAGTGCTGATTGTCACACGTGGTTGTAATGTGTTGCTCACCTTGGTGTAAGGACTGGGTGATGCATTAGCTGTCTTGTAGGCAGTATGAGAAGAAAAACTGGAAGTGCTTTTCTATTGTATCGGTGAGAACATATTCCCAGTGATTCTCTCAGAATACTTTTCATATGATGTGCAAAGGCAAGTACACTGCCAGCTCAACTTCCTTTGATGTTAAATCTCCAACAGGCATTATAACAACAACCACTTGCCACAAAGACTAATCTCAGCTTATGAAGACTAGTTTCTGTATTCTTACAGGAGTAATGGGCAGAAGTAGCCCAGAATTTTACCAAAAAAAATGATAGAGGAGAACCTGGGTGTTCGCTAAATATAACTGTAATGTAGTGAACAACTGCCACCACAGAAGGTGCAGAGGGCTCCAACAGCCATCCCCACTCCTAAAGCAGGTGCAGATATCTGTCATGCTGAAGTAGCTTTATGCTCTCTATAGCTTCTTTCTTCCTTTCCTTTCCTTTCCTTTCCTTTCCTTTCCTTTCCTTTCCTTTCCTTTCCTTTCCTTTCCTTTCCTTTCCTTTCCTTTCCTTTCCTTTCCTTTCCTTTCCTTTCCTTTCCTTTCCTTTCCTTTCCTTTCCTTTCCTTTCCTTTCCTTTCCTTTCCTTTCCTTTCCTTTCCTTTCCTTTCCTTTCCTTTCCTTTCCTTTCCTTTCCTTTCCCTTCCCTTCCTTTCCCTTCCCTTCCTTTCCCTTCCCTCCCTTCCTTCCTTCCTTCCTTCCTTCCTTCCTTCCTTCCTTCCTTCCTTCCTTCCTTCCTTCCTTCCTTCCTTCCTTCCTCCCTTCCTCCTGCAACTTTTTTGCAAGGACATTTATGTTGACGGGAGGCTATTCTGGCCTGACGCTGATCTCCCTAGCATTGTCTCAGTAAGTAACTTCTGATTGCCATTTTCTTCCTATGGTTTATGCCATACAAAAAGGCAGCATTCCTCCAAATCCATCAGTGGTTTATAGCACTGGGTACATTGCTTCAACACCTCACTGCTTTAAAAACAGAGGGTGAACAGTCTGATGAGAAACAGATACAGAGGGGATGTCTGGTCATTACTACTAAGCTTTCTTCTGCCAGAAACTATTGGGTCAAGAAGGAAGTGCATCCTTTAGGGGTCCAGCATTAGAAGCTTTTTATCAGTAAGGGTTCTTCATTAATGAAAGCTAGACCTTGTCTTTCGTGGGATGGGGCAGAGCTGGTGGCAGAATCAGATCAGGTCCAGCAGCATCTCTGCCCATCAAACCCACTGGTGCTGCATTTCAGAGCAAACTGTGCCTCTTTCCTCTTGAGTATCCTGATTGCACAGCACAACTTCTGGTGCAGGGGTAACACCACACCTACTGCTATTCCAGTACGCTTTAGTTCTCTAGTGCTTGGTTCAAGCAGGATGAGATCTCCTTTATGCCACTTAAGCAGCTATTTCCGTGCCATGAGATGGGGGGAGGGATTCTGCTGCACTAGTGTGGGATCTGTATTTCAATCTGCTGCTTATCGAACATACACATATATTTCATCTATATCCGATCATCGTATAGTGACAGGTAGCTTCTCCCTCCTTTTAAAAAGAAGAGCTCATATGCAAAAATAACTGTATTAAAAGACCTTTTTAAAGCCAGTATGTTAGCAAAATTAGGACACGACTACTTATAATACGGTCTCTAAATGTGTTTTGCTTTTTCTTTTAGAAATCTCCATCTGCAGGAGTGATGTTTAGTGTGTTAATCAGGGATATACAGTCAAAAAGGTGGCTGTTTTTACACCATATTTCTCTTTCACTCATAAAATTCAGGGGCATATAAATAGTGGCCTTGTAATTAGATGTCCGTTTAGTTCTTAGTTCTTAAATCTCATCTAGTTGTCCTATTTGAAAGATCACAGAAATAATGAATGTTGTGGTTGGCTGTCATTAGAAGCTTGGCTGTTAATTTCCTGGGTGCTCCCCTGAGACCTGGAGATTCTGGTTCTAATCTCAGTTACCAAGCCTTTGACCTGACCTTGATGAGGCTTAACACCTTTGCCAGAAGGACAACTGAGATGCAAATAGACTAGGGTTTGGGACATTGTTAGTTGTAGCCATTGTCTCTGGTTCCTCTAGTGGCCTTTGACAGGTAAGTCTGAGCTCCCATCTCTGTTTCTGTCCGCAAGCTGGAGACAAAAGTAACTTCCTCTATTGCCTACAAAATACTTGGATGCCATGTTGAAAGTCCTGCAGGACAACCCAGGAGGAAATATGTGAGCAAGTGGTGTGACCTGGGCATGCTACTACTGGTACTTCCAAGCTTAAGTGTGTTCTGAAATGACAGCTGCTTCAAACCTTTCACTGCAGACTGATAGGCACAGATTATGTATAGACAAAACTGCTTTTTTCCCTGCTGCTTTCATATGTGACTGTCATTTACAGATCAGCTGTACATAGTTTCTCTTTTACGTTACTGGCAGTGTAAGGTTTAAAGCCAAAACAAATTCTCACCCAAGAAGTCAGTCCGTCACCACCTCCTCCAAACTAAATAATCTAATCAAATATTGTGTAAGATACATATACATTTATACACACACAAATCTGTGCTTATATGTGTGTATATATATCCGTTTAAGATATTTTTAAAAACTGTGCACATGAAACAAATTCTATTTTAAATGAAAAAAGAATTCAGGTCTTTAACCCCTAGTACATCAAGCATTACCTCTAGTTACGGAGGAAGATATTAAAGCCTAAAATTACTGATCTGATTGTAGAAGTAGATAGTGAATGTGGGCAATAATCCGTTGTTTAAACAGCAAAATCCCCAAGGATTTTGAGTCCATGTGTTCAATGTGCGTGCATGGCATGTCTATCTAATAGATCAATATTTCATAGACCAAAAACAATTTACATGACAGACTGTAAATTATAATGACTCCAAAACCAGCCAGTATAAATGGATTTTAAGCAGTGTGAATCAATAATAGACGCTTCTCTAACAGTCTCCCTACTGCTGGTGGGACAAAAAAGCTAAAACACCATATCTGTTCTTCTGTTGCCACCTTGTGAATGCTTGATAATATGTATCCCATCCAGACCTTTGTTCGGGGCATTTTTTTTTTAAAGTTTTCCATTGAAAATCTTGGCAAGGTAATCTACAGCCCTGTGTGGAAACTCAAGGTCCTCACTGCACCTAGGCAAATCAGACCTCTTGTATATACAGGTGCACAGCTGGCATTTATTTAAGCACAATGTCCCATTAACTTCATAGCTAGGTGTCAGGAATGGGACAGTATGATTTTGTGGGATAAGTAGTTTTGTCCCCAGTGTTAAGTCTCAGCAATATAATGACAATTAGGTAGTTAATTCTTCTGAAATGTTAAGTGTTGATCTTTCAGAGACATACTGTGGCTAAGGATTTCCAAAAGGACACCTCAGACAACCCAAATTCTCTGTCTTATTCTGTCACACCTATAAAGAATTCACTTCAGCTGCTTCTCTGAAACTGCCCCTGCTCAGGTTGCTAATAGCATCTTTAATTTGTTTGTTCTAGCAAAAGAGTTCATCAATCCCTTCTGTGCTTCTGTAGCTCTGTAATGAATTTTCTGTACTCTTCTCTATTTGATTCTCTCAGGTCCCTTGCTTTCTCCTTGGATCTCTGCCATTTTTTTAGCTCCTTTAGTTTTCCTCTTTTTTACAGACTCTCATTTGTTCCTGTTGATTCTGCTATGCCTCCTGACCTAACATGCTGCATTTTTAAAAAAAAAAATTATTAGTAAAGAAAAACTCCCTCAGGAAAAAAAAAGCAAAACAATCCCATCAAAAAACCCAAAGGCAACCTCTTCCTCTCCCAGCAACCTCTGATTCAACAACTGTGTGGTTTATATACATCTGCTGGTGACAGGCTTGAAAGCTTAGCTCTTTCCCTGCTCTAATTTCTCACTTAGCCCTACTCCCATTAGCCTAATCCCTCTGTCCTAACAGTCTCTTTACTTCTGATCCCTAGTCATTGTCCCCCACTCCCCAGCATAGTGGTTTTCAACTGTGAGTTATGTGAGGACTTGTCTTTTAGCACCTGTACTTTCAAAGAGGAGTGGGTTTTATAAGATTGTACAAGTGAAAGTAGGATATTAGGATTTTCTCCTTTCTCTGTCACCCTGCAATCTTTTCACTATTCCTATTGAACTGTAATTAATTCTCTTATTTCTAGTTTAATTTTCTTAAGGTCTATCCCACAGCTGAACGCTAATATATCTAAGAAAGGATTTCTTACTCTTCCTTCCAAAAAACCTATCTTGTCTTCATTCCAAGTTCTAGTTACTGGTGTGAACAAAGCTCTGTTATTTCTGTCTCCATAACATTTCATTATTTCAGTATCATCTTAAACTCCCCTGGTTTTCCCTCACTTCTTCGCTACTTCATTAAGAGTTTTTATAATGATCCTGTATGTCTTTTCTATCTAATGACATCACTAAAACTGCTGTAATACATACTGTGTAAATATAAATAGGCAGACACAGTCTGCAAAGCTGCTGCTAAGATTTCCTCTTCCTCCCTTCCGCTCATATACACTCTCCACTCTTCACTGTTGCAATTGTATTCCCAGTTTTTTATGTATCTTTGCTTGCACCTTTTCTTTCTATTATTAAATTGAAGCTTCTTCTGCCTCTCAGAAAACACAAGAAATCAGATGCTTGTTATAGACCTGCTCTTCACTCCACTGTCTATTCATCCTTTAAAAGCACATTTTCCCAGGATGTTCCCACCATTCAGTTGTGGTCACTGAAGTACATATTACTCATTGCTGTCTTCTTTCTTGTAACTGTGAACTCTCTGATGCAAGAACTGTGTTAATGAATTGCTGCAGATTGTCTTTTGTACAAGTCAATGTATGTTTCTGATGCTGTAGAAATTAAAAACTGTAATGGGTAACTGGCATGAAAAGGAGGAAGAAACAGTCCATAGAGGGGCGGAAAGGGAATTAGCATTGAGGACAGTTAGGGCTACCTGGTCAATCTCATTGGAATAGTGTCTTTCTAACCCTCAGGGCAAATACCATAGATTGTTTGGTGCATTTCTGCGAATAAGAGGGATAGCAGTGGAAAAAAGGAAGAAATTAAAAAGTCTCTTTTTCCCTCTGCAGTAATCCATAGATGCTTGGCTGAGATGGGCTAATATTAAAATGAAAGCACACTGTCACACTCTTCCCACACCTCTGAGAAACAGACTGAACTATACATAAGAGACAGTACTCCCTAACATCTGACTGAAGAGCATTTGCTTTCACTATGCCAAGAGGAGGATGGAAATGGTATCAACACCTTGCTTTAAAAATGCTGTGAGTGAAGATTAAAAAAAAATGATCAGAAGAAGGCGGCTTATATTCAGAGCTCAAATTGTGATTTATACTGACAATTTCAGTAGTAAGCAATTCCATTGTTTTTTTTTTTTCTTTTTTCATTTTACAGATTTTTACTTCTTAGCTCTCCCTAAAGCTATAAACCACCTCAAGCACAGTAAATCAACAGCAGCAGTATCTCTTAGTCAATACTACTGTTCTCCTTTGCTGGACTCCTTGTCCCTAAGACCAAGATACTCTATGAATGTTTGATATAAGCATCTTTCCCCTCCCTCCCCTTCTTCCTTCCCTCTTTTCCTCTCCCTTTTTCTCCTCCCCCCTTTTCCTCCCCCTTTCTCTCCTTCCCTCTTTCAGCAGCCCCCCTCACTCCTCATCAACATACATTCTATTGTGACTCCTTAGCACTTATAAATGTCAGTCCTTCCCCCAGCTCCCCCCACCAGATTCTGCTGTTTCAGTTCTCCAACATCTCTTGCTATATATAGCCAATTTGTCTAACTGAGTAGAAAAAAACAAAAATTCTTTACTTTCTGTAGGGAATACCAGCAAAGCAGCAAATATTGCCATGGCAACAGGCTGCTCAATCCATCAGACTCCCACAGTATCTAATACATAATCTGTAAGGTGGAGACTAGTGTTGAAAAATGAACATGATGAATTATCATTTCAGGATTTAATAGCCCTTCCCCATGACCTTAATTATCTCACATTATTTTGGATAATTATTCAATTTTTTGAGAGAAACTTCTATTTTATTTTGCTTTACTGAGGAAGCTAATGTGTGATCTGCCTTCATTAAAATGCAACTTTTGACTTTTTCCCCACAAACATGCCACAAAATGGGAGTTTCTATAGTAACACACAATGTAGACTTAATTTGAAATTATAATCTCTTGATAAAGATGAGATTCCCCCAGCCCCCTCTAAGTGTATGTTCTTTTTTTAAAAAAAAATTGGTTTTGCCAATATACAGTGGTATACCTCTCTTTTGTTTCAAAGGAAGTTTGATAACAGTTTCTTAAAATTCAAAGAATTCAAAATTCATTATCTAACAGCAATGCTGAACTTGAAAATATGCATTCTCAGCACTCATTTTCCTTATAAATTATAAATTTTGTATAATTTGGTTACTTATTGCCCCCCCTCTTATTCTTAAATTATTAAATTCTTTTGCTACAACAGTTTATTTAATGCCATAGAAAAAGGATAACTGCATTTAAACCAACAGTACTTGCAAGGGTTGCTGTAAAGGCCTTTATTGAGTTTAATGGTAAGACTTGGCTTTTCACCCTAGCTTTCTAAGACATGTACTATTACAGAGTCTGTTTATTGCTCATTCATTGTGACAACTTAAAAAAAATATAAATCATGGACCAATTGCAACAGCATTTAAGAAGCATTTCTAGGCCTTCTCCTGCTGAGTGAGGAAATGTAGATCTGCAAGATCTGTTGTCAAGGATTTGGAAGTGGAGGTGGGAGGGATGGAGAAGAGAGGAGTTGGGGCATCCAAAAAGGCATCATGCAGGAGTGAAACATTTTGTGAAGAACTGGACTGTCCTAGCAAGTCTGAGGGAGTCAAGGAGCCACTCCAAAACACTGAGGTGTTTGGGGGTGGAACTGACACCTATTGGAAATGGCTCAAGTGTAAATGCTTTGACACACTAACTCTCATAAAATCATTTCCAAGGAATGATGTTTAAATCCCACTGTTAATCCATTCCACCAACAACGTTGCTCCAGGATTTCAAATCAGGCTTCTCGTGGTGAGGAGGTTTACAATTTGGACTTATTCATTCGAGTTGTGAAAGTGTCCATAGAGATCACTTCTCCTTCTGGCTTTGTATCTCAGAGGGAGGGACTCTCAGTAATGGATCCCTGTCTTTCTTCACAGGCATTTGCACAAGTTCTGCAGATGTTTCGAACAGTCAACAACAGAGTTGTGCCAACAGCTCGGCTCAAGCTTTCCTACCAGTCAACCTATTCGCAAATATTTTTCTGTGTGCTTATTTCAAAACTATCCCAAAAGAGAAGAAAGGGTAAACTGTACTGATTTGAAGAAAAGTACTTTAAACATAGACCGTTTCACACTGCTTTGAAATGTCATAATTTTAAATTTGCCTTTACAGATGAAAACCATATTTTTTTTCAACAGGCTTTGGGAGTTCTATAAATGTCAGTCGAGTGAGCGGTGAAAACCAGAGCAGAATCTTTTCAAGTAGGGGCACAGAATGAACGGAGACACCACTGGGCTTTAGAAATCTATCACATGCTCAAGACATGGCAACACAATGTTATTTGAGACCTTGACACTGGCAATCTTTCGATTATGTGGACTGTTCTACCTTACAGGGGGTCAGTGGTGTCATAACTTAATGCAGGGGTTCACCCGTTCAGTTACTGACATGAAGAAATAATTTAAATGCATTCATGAGTCTCCTTCCTTCCTTTTAATGTTAACATCACGGGCACTTTATAAATTAGGGAGGCAGAAAAACAGTAGGAGTTTTTCTGTTCATCTTAATTGGTTTTGTATCATGCTTTTCATTAATTCATTTTTAAACATTACAGCCCAGCACATACGATTGAACAGATACTAAAAATATGCAACATTCACCAAAATATAGTACAACAGCATGAGTTACTTGTACCTTAAATAGTAATACTCCCCTAAATAATAATGTTATTACCGAAAAGACACTCAACCACATGCAAGAACAATATGCCATAGGAAACAAACTGACTTAGCAGGAGGTGTGTAGATCTTTTCTGCCTTATTTAAAAAAAAAAAGTGAAAAAAAGATAAGAAAGTGTGCATCAATCCTATGTTTCAGTAGGTTTCAGAGGAAAATATTCTTTGCTTATCATTAAAATAAATATTCAGACAATATTAGAAAACACAGCAGAACAAGATATTTAAACTGCCTCCTTAATCTGTCAAGTGAAAGTATAGGTTTTCTAAACTCAATAAAAATGTGCCACTTCTAAGGACAAGTAGTCATGTTATTTGTTGTCCTTTTGATTTGCAGGTAGGTTAGCAAACGCTTCATGACACGTGACAGGACTCCATTGTGAAAGTTCCTAGGAGCAACAGAGAAAAACTGCGATGTAGAGATAGCAGGCTCAGCTTGACAATGACAAATATGTCAGACGATGACAATTATTCTGTGAATTTAATGCTCGTGAATGAACGAAAATGGTAATTTAAAGTGTCATGATTTGGAAGCATAATCATCTCTCTATCAGTCATTCACAATAAGTTGTAGCAGAACAGAGGCTGATATTGTTACATATATAAAGTGTGAGCTGCGTGAGCACATTTAGATACAGATTTGGCATCAAATGGGAGCATCAGATCTGGCCTCCTAGATAAAACATGCCCCATCCCTGGAGGTATTCAAGGCCCAACTGGATGGGGCCTTGAGCAGCCTGATCTAGTGGAAGGTGTCCCTGCCCATGGCAGGGGGGATGGGACTAGGTGATCTTTAAGGCCCCTTCCAACCCAAGCTATTCTATGATTCTATGATTCTATGATTTTATGATTCTAATGTCTCAGGACCAAACCGGAATAGTTTTATAGCCATGCTTAGAACTCTTACTATTGCTCAGGTGGACACAGGTGGCCCATACTGACAATGGCCTTAGAAGTATAGGAAGACAGGGAAAGTTATAACTGCTGAGTGATAATTAATGTGGGGCTGATGGTGGTGATGGTAAAAGGTGGTGTTAATACATGATGAAAACGGAGCTAGAAAGCAATCTGTAAAGCAGACTGACATGAAATTCTTCTTGGAATCACCCATAAAAGATCTTTTTGCCTAGTCTTCACTAGTAGTGGATCACTTCTTTCTAACCTTCCTCCTAGTAGATCATCTCCTTCTATCTCCTAGCATTTTAATGTCTGAGTTACTAAACTGCATGTTTGTAGCCCATCAGCCCATCTCTACCAGGATTTTTTTAAACTCTTTATCTACTCTGTAGTACTTTGTGACAAAGTGTTTCATAGCCTTCATGCTTTATGAAAAGTATTTCCTCAGATGGGACGGTATTAAGGTTTTCTGATATCTGTCTTTAGCCATCTTCCCTTTCCCCAAGCTGGTGCTATCAGGAAGGGAAAGGAGAAACGCATCTATCTAGGGTACTAGTCCATCATTTGGGCTGTCACTCAATGATGGTCAGCTATAGCAGCTTGCTTTTTACGAAGAACAGAAAGTATGAAGTTTGGGTTCTAACTCAAATAGCCAGTAGAAGATTTCCAGATGAAAAGAGATATGCCAGTGCAGGAGCTATGCTTCTCAAAACAACTTTGTTGCTGCTACTTCTGTGTTAAGTGAAAGAAACACTACATTTCTTAAGCATTCCTTTTTAATTGCCAATTAAGTGAGTAAGAGCTGCATGCCTGCTTTTGCTACTAACAGTATTCTTTTTCTTTTGTGCAAGCCCTTCTGTTTTCCATTATTTTGCTTATAGGTATGCAGATCAAGAAATGTGCTTATGAAGTGACAAAGTGGAAGGGGTTTAGCAAAGAACAACCAGGACTGGAGTCTTTGAATGCTATAGTGGGCTATAGAAGCTAACTCTGGAGTTTAAATATGAGTTGATTAGAGAGTGGTTCTGCAGGCTGGCATGTATTTGAAAAAGAAAGGAGATGGTAATTATTTACAGGAGGGATCATAATAGGAAGAAGGAACAATCTCAATGGCAGAATTTCATGCAGCACACAGTGCTAACAGTGGGGATCAGCAGGTGCACACAACTGTGTCCTTTTCCTTTAGAGAGATATATCTATACAACATGGGGAAAGTGGAGCACAACAGTCCCATTGCACAATCACTGCTATCCCCACATCTATAAACAGTGCTGCACTGACTCAAAAGAGGGCAGAGCTTACTGGTCTTGTCCTCCTTGTTGGTTTGTCTTTTAACAGCTGTTTTACTGTTGGAAATGACTTTCACTGGAATCTTTTTCATTTTCTCCTCCATATAGTTCAAGATATTTTATGGTAAAAGGAATAGCAGTAAATGAAATTGGAAGAGCTTGAGCTATAAGTGCAGGCAGTGGTTCAGAAATAATACACTTTGAATTAATATGTTCTGTATATAACAAAGCTTTTGACTTGTAGGCATTATTTTGCCTATAATATGGTTAATATAGTCCATATTATCCCCTGTCAAATGCTTGAACAGTAATGGAGGCAGGTGAAAAATACTGGGAGAACATAGCCTTGCTTTAGGGATTAATTTAATACCCGATTATAAGGGTTTTAAAAGACATCTGTCAAACATACCATTATAAGACCTTTCTTGCATTGTTTATATCGAATAATGCAACTGAGCCCCTTTCCCAATGAAGCGGGGTGTTTCTCTTTCACATCAAATAGTTTTTCATTAACTGTTGACCAGCATTCTTTGCTATTCATTATGGTATGCTTATTTCCTATAACTAAAATCCATTGTGATCTCTTATCTGCTTGAAAGCTCAATAAGCCTGATCCAGGTCAGAGAGTTTTCTACAGCTTTGAGAAACATTGATCTTGTTTTTCACCATTTAATTCAACTCATCTGCTCTCTGTCAAGACAGTCGATCAGACATTTTTCATGATTTCTTTATCCTAAGTGGACATGAACTTCCTCTCTTTATATGTGGGCTTTTCTTTCAGGACTCTACACTGCTCATTTCTCCAGCTGAAGCCCACTGGTGATTAGAATTTTGGAAGATTTAAGTGCATGTTAAATAAATATAGAAAAAGCTCTGCATTAGAAGACCATTAGAAGCCCTACCACTAATCAGAAGATGTTATTGAAAAATGACTGTGGATTTGGTTCTGTAGAATGCAGTGCTGTGGGAAGCTGTGAAGATGTTTTATCTAATGGTTCCATGTCTAGATTACTTAGATTTAGTATAGATGATGAGTGTTTGCTCTATGAAACATGTGACTGAAAACTCGGGTTCGCTGTGCCATGGCCCATGGCAGTGCAAAGGAAAGACACTGAGAATTCTTAACTAGTTTCAGACTGAATGTAGCCTCTGTTTTCGAAATGGGTGATCCTGAGCTAATAAAAGTAGGGGAAGTATTGAAACACACCTCTACCATAGAAAATGACAAGCTCAATAGAATGTATGTTAAAGGTGTTAAGTGACAGGAAATTCTGTTTCAATAAGAAGCAGTACAATGTAACCTACATGTAATCACTGTTCCTAGGTAGGAAACCAGAAATTCTTACTTCATTCACAATTCAGCTCTTGGTATCGCATCCCTGATATTTTGAGTTTAATTTTCACAAAGATTTCGGCTGATCAAAGTAATTTTAGCAGTGCTATCAAAATTTAATCTAAGCATCTAGAATCGTATGACTATATGAGAATCTTGGTTTTCATTTGGGAAAAAAACCATTTCTGTCCCTCACACTTGCAGACAGAAATTAATGACAAGACCCTTAAAAACTCAAGATAATGCGATGCAAATACTCTTCACATTATTATAAACTTGAGGATTGGAAATACTCTCAATCAGCTTCCTGATTAAGACAAGTTTCTTTTGTTTCTTATTGTTTACAGTTGTTCTAAGCCCCTGCCAGTGGCATCAGTGAAATAACAGAACTTCTTGTTTTCCTGGATAATTAACTCCTCTTTTAAAATTTTATTCTCTGCTCAAAACCTCACCTTTACCATCAAGAAAAGACTGTATTTTCATTTAATGATAATAGCATTGTTCTTTCTATTATTTTCATCAGATGTATCAGCTACATTCTGCTGAAATAATAACAACAACAACATTATTACTATTACTAATAAAAAAATAATACATATTCTGGTTACTTGTAATTCAAATGTGATCAAAGATTTAAGGAGTTAATTTTGAAATAAATACTATGAATACATCTATGCAGTATCAATCAACAATAATTAGATGTTCCACTTAATAAAAAATCTATCTCTATGACTTAATATTTGCTACAAAACTACTCCTCCAGAAATAGCTATCACAACAGAACTCTTTTCTTACTGAAAAGTAAGAAATGATGAAAATAAATATTGTGGGAAAATCACCCTTCCTGTTCTACTTTCTAGCCTCATAAAAAGGCTAACCATAAAAGGTAACTGGGCATCTTGAAAATAAATGGCTCTAAATTCCTCATGGAATGGGCAAATGTCTTTCTTGAATGAGTTTTCTGAACTCTTTGGAGCTTTTGCACCTGAATTTTGCATTGTAAACATCCACTTTTTCTAATGAATTGATGGTGCTTAATATTAGTGGAAAATGTTGAGCTGGATATTTGTACCTAGAAATGGTTTCTGAGACTGAAGAATCAGTATTCTAGATTGATGAGATGGAAACTCAGGCTTTTGGTAGAGTTCTTCAAAGTCCTGATTCTGTGTATGTACAACTGGTGTTGTGTTCACACAAAAGAGCATTTATGCATGCACCACCAACTCATGACACGAAAGTAAAAAGATTAGGTTTCTGAACAAAAGATAAAAATAAAAGGTGTGGGACTGGGGAAAAAAGGTTGAAGCTGAAAGGTCACAATGTCCTATAGCAAGAAAGAGTACATTGGATATGTATTTACTGTAGCTTACCACACATATTTCTTACATGTCATAAAAAAATAATTCAAAACAATTAAAACTGCTCAGACAATTCCAGACTACCCTGGCACATGTAAATCTCAAAATACTGTGACTTTTATGTAACTCAAAGCTGAAACATTTTTCTCCTTATAAACTCTCTCTTCATGTATGAGAAAGTAATAAAAACACTTCAGCTTTAGACACTGGAGACAAGAAAAATAAAGCTTTTGGGAAAAGCACTCCATCACAAGCCAAATTTCTCCTAGGGCTTGTCTGCTTCTGAAATTATTTCAGGTTAGTTTGATTTTTTTTTTTTTATCCCCCAAGTAAGATTCGTGGCATCCATAATTCAGCAGGTTTTATATGGAGCCATCGAAGGTCTCAGTATTCACTATTTCATTGTTTTGGAAGTAAATTTACAGACATTTGGAGTACCTATTTTTGTAACAAATGAAGGAACATCCTTATTTTAAACCAACTCTTCTGCCTCTGGCTGTCCTCTTCTGCCTCTGGCTGCAGGTGTATCATGTGGCTTAACAAGGTAGAACAAACACGGCTGTTTATTGATGTGCCCCTACTGTCGGAGAACATCTTAATTGGATGTCACTTGTCTGTTTAAATGCTTTAAGGCAGCCAATCATGCCCATTTTTGATTCTAGCCTCCAGTAACTTCACACTGTTCATGTCACACATTGATTATGCTGCAGCCGTCATGTGGCACACTAGATCCATGCTTCCGCATAATTTGGAGATGAGAGTGACTATGGGCTTACTTATCACCTTAGGGAGAAGAGTTTGTACAGACTCAGCTGTACACCTGGAGACCTCAGAATTCAGTCTGGATGAAAGAAAAGGGACACACTCCTTTTCTCACTTGATCTTCATGAAAGAGCATGTCTTTGGCAGGGCTTTTAGAAACATCAGGACCTGAGGAGAGTTTTGTAGGTGTTTTCCAAGCTGCCGAGTCATCTTGTTGCTCAAGAAGCAGACAGGTAGGCCCTGACATAAGGCAGATATCCCACAGATGCCAATTAAAAGTCATAATGTATATAGCTTTCTTTCATCCAAGGCAACAGGAATATGCTGCATACATTGACAACTGGATAGCAGGACAAGAAACTGATGGAACTAGAGAGGAAATCCCTTTCAATATCAGAACACCAGACCCTAAAATGACTTTTCTTAGGTGCTATCAAGACAACACCATATCTTACTAAATGTCTTGTAATAATTATCATTTCCCAAAGTGTTCAAAATGGTGATCATTCCTGAGGACTGAACACTTCTGTACAGGATGTTTCTCTGAATACCTTATTTTTCATGTTTTCCAAATACACCAGGCTGAACATCTGCTATCTTCCTCTACTGCTTTATATTAGCTCTCCTACCTTGTTTGGTGTGCTTTAGCTATTTGCAGGCAAGATCATGGCATCACTTGGGGTAAAAATGACCATAAGTGCATGAGAAGCATGAGAACAACAGGCACAGAAGAAAACAAAAAATATAGCTAAAATTATTTGGTTCCTGGTTTCATTCATATCCTCCACTTTTAAGTACGCTGAGATTATATGAGGTAAATTGCCCAACTCAGGCTATAAAGATATTTCAAAATGCATATGGATTTTAAGACATTATAAAGAAATTCTTGGACAGCTCCCCGAGGCTCAGTGTAATTATGGTGGATTTCTATTAATTCTGTGCAAGTGTTGTAAAATAATAACTTGGGCAAAGAGTGGTCTTATTTGGTATGCATTTCTGCTTCTATATCAGCTCTAAGGGACTATTGCAGAAAAATTATCACAACATTTATTTCTAGTTTGTACATTAACTGTCGTACTAAAATTATCTTCCCTATTGCTTTTTTTTTTTTTCAAGGAAGACATCTGTCTCAACACACACAAGTACAGGGCTTTGTCATGATACCTTATATATTTCCATCATCATAAAGGCCCTACAAAACTAGGACAGAAAGCATTAAAACATTTTTTTTCCTTACCAGTCTTCCCTACAATGTGACAGATCCCCTGAGAACAGATATACAAAATGTGACAAAAATACAGACTGTTATCCCTGTTGGCAAAGATAACAGACTTGGAACAACTACTACTTCAGTGTTCTCTCAGTCTTCATCTTAGAGTGCAATGTGACGTGAATCTCAGGTATGAGGATTTTCTTACTGCAGAAACATCCAGAGAATCTTTATAGAGAAGAAGGGGCAGAAAGCAGTGCTTGGTAACTTCATCAGAGCAGTTTGACAGAGGGAAAAAGATAGAGCAGTGGTGGGAAGGTGATTCATTTTTTCTGGAATGGTGCAAAGATACGAGCAGAGGAAAGATAAAGGAAGCACAGCTCTCAGTTGAAACCGAAAGGCAAATAATAATTTTATTATATTTATTCCAAGAAAAGGGCCCTGCAGTCCAAGCCAAAGGCCCACCCTATGCCAGCTTGTTGCTTCCTCATTCCATTTATTTCCTTTAAATCTGCACTAACTTTAAAATAATCACCGCGGCACCTTCACTAAGAAATTTCTTTTCAGATTGCAACACATTTTATGATTTATTAAAAATATTTAAAAAGTCATGAAATCATCTGAAAATTTCATAAAAGGCTTGCCTGAACTCTTAACAGATCCTCATACAAACCAGCACTAAATCCTTTTAATAAGTATGCTATCTTAAAGAAGTCAAACACAAGTAATCTGAAAGACAAATAGGAATCCTGAAGGAATTGCACAGTGCATTTTTGAGCATGTATTCCCGATCCATTATGAAGCTTTGCAGAGGTTGCTCCTCTTGACTCTTCAGACCATTCAGAGCATTCTGCATGCCTTCCCCTAACCCTTTTTGGTGAAATTTCTTCACCTTGTTTAAGAAAGGTTGTGCAAAGCCCAGCAAGTACCTAATGCATAGAGTAGATATGACTTAATATGCTTCCACTTCGGATAACAAGTTCTTGTAGTGTTCCACCCATTTCCTATGAATCCATCAAGACATAATTATATAGGTATCCAGCATCCAGGAACACCAGAGAAGTGATGGGGTTGCAGGATGGTTCTAAGAATTACATTGTATATCCACAGAGATTAATGGAGTGAAAGTATCATTCCTTCTAGAAGAGAGTTCCTCTAGGGTCTGGTATCATTGTCCTTTTGGGCCTTACTAAACTGTAATACTGACCTTTTCACTGTACCATTTAGGCTTTTCTACACCACAGAGAAATACTTCTTTCTGCTTATGAATACTGCAAAAAGTATAGGAATGTGGAACTTGTTGGTAGCTCAACACATTGAAAAACTCGTCTACGAATCTGCCTTAGAAACTTGAATTCTGCCAGCTCTCATAAGATGCAGACAATGGGGGAGAAGACGAAGTGGACACAATAGCATTCAGATAACGACGCACACCTCTATGGCAAGAATTCCACCAGGTGCTTTAATGACAGTTTAACTATCCATCAGCAGTTTGCATGTATCTTGTGCTGTCACCCATAGTTTGCTACTGAATAGCAATGCTCTCCCCATGGAAAGAGGAGCTCCCAGCTTGACTTCTGCATCCTGTATCTGTGCACTAGAAACAGGGCCTGTCATATGGCCTCTATTGTATCTCACAGGTCTGCAGCACCTTTTTTCTAGAATAGGTTGTTTCTAATACTGAAATATTTTTTATAGCTAGTAGTGGTGACTCTACCCTGCAGTGGCATATGTAAGGAGAATGATTCCAAAAGGAAACAAAGTGAACTGTGAGAGAAAAAAGGCAGGGAAGTGCTGCCCTGGGAACAGTCCTTCTGTACAGAAACAGAAAAAAATAAGTGGAAACAACTTTCTAATGTAAACGAATCTTACACGTCTGTGTTTCTGTCTTCCTACAGTTTCTGGTTAAACAGAGTGAAAGATTTCTCCCTTTTAATGTTAAGTTATTTAAGCTTGCATAGGCTGTGGAGAAAAGTTTTGGGAAAGAGGCAGTGGTTTGCAAGGATTTAATTCTAAATTGTTTCAAAATTTTGCCCAGAAATAGATTATCCAGTTTAAGTCTTTGCTTCAAGTGTTTATGGTCTGTGCTCCATTATCTAGATCCCATATTATGCCAGAAATACCACCTACCTCTTGTTGGTTATATATTTAAGACAACGCACACCTCTTAGAATCCAGTGAATCCAATGGAAAGCTTTCCACATATATCTCTGGGCATTAATCTTATTGCATAATCTGGCACATGCGCTCTGGATTTAATTGCTTTGGATTTAATGCAAACTTTTGTAAGCTTGTGAAGGAATGCACTAACCTAAGGCAAGAAAATTAGGCACTCATGGAATCCACAAATCTGTTTAAGTAAAACTCAGGCTCATGAAGTCAAACATGTAGTAGCTCCTTTGCTAGATTTAAGCCCAAATACAGGTGATTTAAACAGTGCATGAAGCAATGGCAGTCCTTCTTTTGGGAATTCCTTTTCCTTAAAAGTGTAATGATTTCTGATGAAGTCAGGAGTGAAGAACAGGGTTGAATGAGATCCTTGAATGCAAGTGCTATTTTCTGGTTTTGTGGCATTATGTAAGGGAGGGGAACAGATAGAAAAAGAAAGTGATTGAACTTCCTATTCGTACTCACTCATTGACTCTGTCAATTTGGCCATCTCTGTTTCTCTTTATGGCTTCTCCTGGGGGAACAGACAAAATAAAAAAACAAATATATATAAATATATTTATATAAAATCTATGTAAATAAATATACACTTGAGAGTGAGTGGCAGTGTGAGGTAAGGATATTAATCCTATATATATTTCTACTTTATTTAGGGATGTAATTCTAGTCCTAAATAGCTTTATTCTTGTAGTCTCTGGACTGTGTCAACTATGAAATATAAAACTTATATTTATTTCTGTGTGAGTGTGCGTGTGTGTATCTAGTTGGAGCAACTGAAGTTATATAATCAAACTGATAATGGAGGAGGAAATCTTGTTCTGTTTGCACTCTGCACTAAAATTTGCAAGTGTGCTAGGACTTCCTGACAAAAGATATCAGCATGACTATCCCACAAAACAGACATACAGAAGGAAAGTAAGTACTTAGAAATAATAAATTTCAGATGAAAGCTGGAGTGAGTTGTATGGTACTGGGTCTGACACTGAAATGAACTGACTGAATTAGAGCGTCATCTATTTCTTTGCTACATAAGGGACCCCCCCAATCAAACCTTCTTGTCTTTGTCACTTGTTTTTGGCCTAATTTTTTAAATCTAATTTTGTTTTTCTGTTTCAGACACTTGTTGTAACTCTTGTAACTAAGCCTGTTTTGACAGAAGACTTGGTCAATCTTAAGCCCTTGGATGTGGTGGAGTTCCCTTTAACAGGGACTGATGCCCCAAGGCATGACTCAGCCAAAGCAATGGATACTGTGTCCACTCTACTGATTTCAAAGCCAGAGTTTGGCCTGAATTAATGCATTCAGCCCTTCAAAGCCCTTTAAATCCTAATTAACTGGATTTGAGAAGATGTGGTGGGGCTGTTCTCACCTTTGTGATTCCTGAAACTATACAAGGATATTTGATGACTAAGTTTCAGCCCTGTGAGTAAGTAGAGCTAGTCCTTAACCCCACAGCTGTCTTCAAAATGCAAACAGCGAGAAGTTCACTGGTTTTAACCACAGCTGACAAAGTCCAGTTGGAAAAACAGCAGGGAAAAGGGCACCTCTGTTGAGGTTGCAAGACGGGGTCTCGTGGGCCCTGGGTATGCAGATGTCAGCTCTTGATCCAAGCAGTTTTTTTTCCCCCAAAACCTCAGCAATGGAGAGAACTTCCTCCAAAATATGAGTAATGGGCAGCAACCCCTAGCAGATGCTTTCTGCTGCCTATCTCAGCTCAGGAATAAGGTGTGGGTTTCAGGGCAGGGTGGCCTGCGGTAGCTGCTGAAATGGATGAGGACAGGATTCAGCATGGTGGCATCTCTCTTCAGCTGAGTCTATACCAAAAACCAGAACTGAGGCAAGCTACGGGCTGAGAATGGTCCCTGCCAAGTTTTACTTGACAGTATTACACATAGTCTTCCATTGCTATTTGGTTATGACATGAGCAAACCCTGCTGCAGAGGTTCCTGGCTGTCACAAGAGCTACCCCTCCTGCTTTATTTAAAAGAGTAGGACCTTCTTATGACTGGAGAGGAGATGAGGTCTGTCCATCTCTGTCTTATCCCAGTACTGGCTTCTATCTGGTGCAAAAAATATAAAAGGCACTTCCACACCAAAGAAGCTACTACTGGCATTTCTGAAAGCTAGACTTCTGCTAACAAAAAGCTTATATTTCACAGTAATAGGAAACACTGGAATGCATGAAATGAATGGATAATGCTTCATGACTGTATGCATACACCTTAGAATATTTTATATTATGAAAAAGGTTTAAGGTTATGTCCTCAATCTGTGGTGAGGTTAATGTGTAAGTCATGCTGATAATGCAGCATTCAGCACCAGATTCATGCATTGCTACAAAAGAAAAAATAGGAGGAAGAAAGAAACAGCACAAGAGTGCTAGTTAAAAAAAATAATAAATAAAGGTCTTGTATGGCAATTTCTTGCATGGTATTAATCACCAAAAGAAAGCACAGCACTGTGAAAATCATTAGTAATTTATGTACACATTGCTTTATAACGTGACCTTAAAACACCTCCTTCCACTAGGGAACTTACAGTTTACCAGGAATGAACGGTTAGGGAAGAACACTGTTGAGTCCTGAAGATGGAAGGCTGGATTTATTAGACTAATAACAAGCCGTGATTTTAAATATTAATACTTTGCTCTTGCACATTATTAAATAGTTTTTACTAATGATGAGGTCTATCACAAGGACATAGGAGACTAGTATGTCATTTCCTTTTAAAGTGAAATTAATGAATACAATATATAAGAAGTTAGAAGTTTTTGAGCCTCTGAGTTCTGTTAATGATCAAATATTTGTTTTGAAGAAGCTGCTAAAGGCAAGCACTAGCAGAATGGATTTTTTCTTCCAGTAAGGACTTGAGACCACTGACAGGCAAGCACAGAAACTTTTACATGTAAAGTGACTAAATATATTCACTGCAGCAGTTGCAGTATAGCACCTTAAAGAAGAGAGCAAAGTTCTCAGGCTTATGATACTGTCACCTGCGTGAATTCACCGATTTGAAAGAACAAGAAATGACAGACAAAATTCAACTAATTGCTGCATTTGAAAACACTGAAAGAGTTGAAAATGTATCCTTTCTATGACTATCATTGAACTTTAGAATCTGTGTGAAATTAGTTTCTCAAGTTTCGCATTTTTCCGTTACTCTAATATTCACTGGTACATGCACAAATATTCACTATGAAGTTCTTTTCGAAACTCTAAGCAAATTTTTCCACTTGTCTGCTTTATCAAAATGGCATATTTTAAGGAAATTTGAACACCTCTAAGAAGTTTGGCTTTTCATGGCAGATGAACAAAGAATTCTATCCTTTCTGACAGAATGAGTTCTTGGGGTGGGAGGGGCAGGGTTATGACACACCAACATAGTTTTGGTCTTGACTTCAGCAGATGTGGTTTTGGATAAAGATTGAGAGCACAGTAAGACTTGCCTTTTTTTTTTTTTTTTTTTTTTTTTTTTTTTAACCAGACAAATGAACAAACAACACAGTGTTTCACTTCAGGACAGAACTCATCTTTAAGGGCAGATTATGGTAGTATTGCCTCTTGAGATTACTGGGTAAACTAGAATTACCACCTCAGGAAGTCCATGAAGGAAAGTAGGCTTTATTTTTCCGTCTCTCTTAACACAATGGGGCTCATCTATTTTTTTGTATCTACATGGTCAGCATGGTGTGATTTCTGCAGGAGTTTGAATCCATCAGCTGTTGCTGTCAGCATACCTCTTCTGGGGCCAAGGATCCAAATCTTCCACAATCTTAGGGGAGCAGAAGAGATGTACTGCTCTTGTAGGAGACTGGGCTGCATGCAAATGTGTGTTACCCTTGCTTACCTGTGTAAAATGGCTACTGTCTTTTTGGATGCATAAAAATAAAGAAATCTTTCTCTTCGTATTTTAAATGATATGCATGTAAAGTGTAAGTGATAGACGACACTGTTGTGATGCAAGAATGGCCACGTGAGATGTAAATTGGCATGTGAAGTATCCTAACTTCAACTAGTAAAATGGCTGTTTAAAACAATTCTTTATACCTTTTGCACTGTTGATGAGGTCTTTCATTCAGCTGAGGGTGTAAGAAAGAAGATGCAAGCTCTCCGTTTCTAATTGAACTGTTTCCTTTTTCTTTCTTTTTTTCATTTTTTTACATTTCATTTTCTTTTATTTCTTTCACTAAGGTGCCTGACCTTAGTTTATTTTGAAGAATATGTTTGACATTATTGTGAAATTTAAAGTTTATTGTCAACTCATGCTGCCTTTTCTCACTGAATAGTCAGATAAGCTTAAAGATTTTTTCCTTTATATAAACTTCCTCAACATAAATGAACAGTTGCCCAATCCTACAATATCTTCAGACTGTGTTGTCCTGTCTTGCACTGAAATTAATCTAAAATTATTATAATGCTGTTGCAACATTCATGGATTTAATGTGATACCCTAAGTGCCAATACAAGAAATGAGGCCTTGATATCACTCTCACACTTCTCAGCCACAGAAAATCAGGCACCTTTGTATAATGCTCTCATTGCCTGACTTCCTGTGCTGCACAGTCTGCCACAGGTTCTGTCAGAGGGCACATAAGATGTCAACAGCACCAACAAGGCAGTTCAAACATTTTCAATGTCATGCGTGAGCAGAGAGTGAGGATTGCATCAAATTCCAGATGGACATCAACACATGGAGTACTTAGGTCACTTGTCTTGTAAGCAAAAATTCTTGGGCAAGACAGTGTATGACCTGCATGTAATTTTTCTGAGAGAGGAACATAGGCACATCCTGCAACTTTCTCTTCAAATGGCTGTTAGCTTCAGCTGGCATAAATTGATCAGATCACTATCTTTGTTTCGTTTGCTTACTGCATGGCTGAAACTTGTCTTGTACTTCTGCCCGTTTACAAGTGAAGAGGTGCACTGACATGCTGGGAATCTATTGAAGTACTCTAGAACTTTGGCCAAAAATTCTAATATTATTTCATCAATCTTGTACCAGCTGAGCTATGGATCAGAACTCAAATAAATTATATCCTTCACACACACTTTTTGTGGGGCTTTGTTACTTTTGAAAGTAACTCAGTAGCAAATCCCTAGTAATTTCATTGATGCATCTTTTAAGGCAATAGCTATTCAACCACTAAATGCAAATTCAAACTGCAAGTAGCAAAGAAGAACCTCTTATAAAACTTTAGCTTAGAGTAATCCATCTTGGGATATCTTAAATTACTTTTCAAACTACATGGGAATGGTGTTATGCTTGAAACACCATTAAATGAAAGTAACAGAATTTCATTTTATATGGTGTCTTTCATACTCATGATATCCTCAAATACTTTACAGTAATGAATTAGATACTGGTTGTTAGGCAATGGTGTGTAGGCAAATGCAGCACTCATTATGTGTTATTCATTTTAGCAATAGCCTACACTCGGCTTTCAAAATTGTAGCCTATTTTAGGTGGAAAGGGATTGCTGGAAGGAGTTGGAGCTCTTCCTTTGGAAAAACAACATAGAAAGTTTTATATATATATATATATGTACACATATCCAACAAAGAGAAAAAATAACTTGATAGCCTCTAACAATGAGATGCACCATGTTACTGTATCATTTTACTATCACTAACATTCAAGCTGTGTGAAGACCTGTCTACATTTATAGGAGTTGCTTTTCACACCTCCCTGTCCCAAAGCTAAAAAGCAGTATATCTTAATTGGTTTTATTTTTCTGCCTTGTCCATCCCAAGAAAGGTAGTTGGTCCCAACAGCCTCTTTTATCTTGTCTTCTAGAATTAAGTCTTCAAGTAGTGAACGTAATGACTATACATGTGCAGGACCCAACACAGCGTGATCTCAAGCAAATTGACTTTATCTTCAGCTTTAAAGGTGAGACCATTAGCAAGTAATCTGCATTCCCTTACAGCGATCCCAGTGTTTGAATAGCTAAGGACACATTTTACAGCACTATCTTGTGCTTGGCACAAGAGATGGTTTCAATTTGCATCAGGTGGAAGGAGCTTAAAATACAGTACTTGAATAGGTGGAGTAAGCAAAGTTCACTGAGGGTGTTACCTCAGCTGGTTTCATTTGAGTTATCGAGCAGTACGGGTGAATATGGCTCATTAACGTGTTCAGATGTCATAAAGCACTCTCAGTAGCTCTGATATAAGATGACTTACATGGAGAATATTTGCATTAACAGCAGGAGGAATTGAATTTATTTCTCTGAGTTCTAGAATATAGTTTTTACATTTCTCACAGTTTTTAGTTAACTTACTCATCATTCACACTTGGTCTGTGAAACATGTATGGAAAAATCACTGGTTTTTTCCAGGCAGAAAATCAAACAGCAACTCTAGAGAAGCCTATCAACTCCTTTCAGACTCAAGATAGAAATCTCACAGAGTCATTTATTAAATCCACTGCAAATACAAAGTCATTCTCTAACTAACAGGAACAAATATTCACATAATAAATAGTTAGGATGACATATGGTGATTCTGAGGGTAGGAAACCTTTCTAGGAACAGAAGCAGCATAAATAAATGTTACTGACTGCTGTTGACTATGTATGAACATTCTTTAATGTATTTGCATCTACCAGAACACAAACAAAAAAATAATGTTTGAACAAGGTAAAGAAAAAAATAATCTGAGAATTTGCAGGAGAGAGAATACCCGCATCTGTGGAACAGAAAAAAAGGAAAAAAAAGGAAAGAGAGACTTTATGGTTTTGACATTTTAAGTAAGATCTAAGGTATAGTTAGTCTCAGGTTTCCAGGTTTTCTTAAATAACCTAAAGAACTTCAGATTTTTAAACTAGTAAAACTGTTTGCAGAGAACATGACTCTAAAAAAATATTTAGAATTTACCTCTGGCAGTAAGTGTCAGAACTACAGCATATAAATACCCATAATTTATTGTGGTAATGTTGCTACATGCAATTTGTTTTACAAATAATTCTGGTTTACATGTTTATGCTGTTAAGTACTTGTTGCTTCTACTGTCGACTGTATAAGAGCCACTTAAACATTAATATGAAATGGCCATTAAGGAACTAATGGGAACATTGCACAGGGATAGGTTAATACAGAACTATTTTGCCAATCTAAAGGACAAAATGTAGGCGTTGAGTTAATTAATGTAGTATTATTACATGATTAAAGGCAGGTATATTTTCTTAGTTTCTTTGCTTTAAAGGGTGAAGTACACCAGCTTATTTTCCTCTCTCATTACAAAGACCCTACAGAATGTCTGAAGATGTATTTGATTCCCTCACACCCTACTAGAAACACATCTCTTCTAAGACAATAAGTTGGGTTGACTAAACACTAGGAAACCTCCACTTCTGTACTTTGACAACCAATGGAGCGTATGTACTGCTTGTTTTCAGATGCTTAGCTTGGGTGTTCAAATCGTGGATGAAGGTAATTGCAATGGAATATTTAAATCTTATATAATACATTTCTGGCCTATATTGTGAAACTAAGCAAGTGTAAGTATAAGCTGAAAATAGAGAAGGATATCCTCGTAACAATGGCATGTAGTGATGCTATACTGAAAAGGTTGGAAAACCTTTTACTTAGGGCTGTTAAAACTACATTGGACAAACCAGCATAAATTATATCTTGGCAAACGGTCTTCAAGACAGAGTGGGTAATCTCACATATGCTTTGTCATCTAAATCTCCAGACAGCCGGTAAGGCGCTGTATACACTTAACACACAGTGAAAAGCTTCATAACCAGTGAAAATGTTCTTACCAATTCAAAGACCTTTGGATCAAACTCTTAAGAAACTGGTGTTTTCTTTTTTAGGGCATAATTCATGAATATATTTAGAACCATAATAGAAGAAATGTAAGTTAACCTGAGATAACAGCAGTTACCTTATTTTAAAGTTGGTAGAGATACAAAAGAGGAGATTCAATAAAGAAAATAGACTTAAAAATGCTTACTCTAGCTTTTAATCCATTAGTAATGTGTATGTTTAGTTTTTCATGAACTCATTGCTTCTATGCCCCCCAAAAGGGAAATTTTCAACCAGTTGTTTGCATTCTTATAGCATTAAATTCCAGATTTATGGTAGCCAAGAAGGCCAATAGCATCCTGGCTTGTATCAGAAACAGTGCAGCCAGCAAGAGTAGAAAAGTGATCATACCCCTGTACTTGGCTGCAACAGTTTTGGGCCCCTCACTACAAGAGGGATATTGAGGTGCTGGAGTGCATCCAGAGAAGGGAAATGAAGCTGGTGAAGGATCTGGAGAAGAAATGTTATGGGCAGTGGCTGGGAACCGGGATTATACAGTCTGGAGAAGAGGAGATTGAGGGCGGACCTTATAGGTCTTTATAACTACCTGAAAGGAGGTCATAGTGAGGTGTGTGTTGGTCTCTTCTCCCAAGTACTAAGTGATAGGACAAGACAAAATGGGGTCAAGTTGCATCCAGGGAGGTTTATATTGGATATTAGGAAAAGTCTCTTTACTGAAAGAGTGGCAAAGCATTGGAACAGGCTGCCCACGGAAGTGGTGGAGTCACCGTTACTGGAGGTGCTAAAAAAAACCATGTACATGTGGCACTTTGGGACATGGGACATTAGTAGGCATGGTGGTGTTTAGTTGACAGTTGGACCTGATGATCTTGGAGGTCTTATAAAGCCTTAATAATTCTATGATTGTATAACTTCACTAAGAATCACTTAAAGACTGTGGGTTTCACACGAAAAATTATAGGTAGAAGTGTGCCTAAACTAATCTAGAAACTGTTATTTAAACTGTTCAAGACAGTAGCGTAATAAATTATGCTTTGTTTATTACTTGTCTTGAGGCACTGTAAAAATAACTCATAACTGAATAGAAAAGATCAACCACTTCAAAACTGAACTTGTATTTTCAGATACCTTGTGAGACTTAAATGATGAACACAAAACCAGGGGAACTGACATTTTTCTTTGTTTTGTGCTATGATCATGTTCATTCAATGAAAGTTCTTAAGAACTGTCTTCAGTGCCAAATTTGGCTCCTATTGAATAATACCAAAGTATCTCACACAGTTTCCACTTTTAGCAGCCTTTTGTTTTTAAATCTATTAAAAAAAAATCTTCAAAAGCAGATACATTGAAAAGAACAAGTAACATGTCAGATGGTGCAAAAATGTTAATAATGAAAATACTTCTCCATCCTACTGAAAATACCTTCCCTTACTGCTCCCTGAGTGAAATATTAAACTGTTAGTTGCTTATGCTGATATTCAGGCTGATCTTACACAGATCTTTTTCAGTGAAACTGCAAAAACACTGAAAAAGACAAATGCTTAAGTAAATCAGCCTTTCTGAATATAAGCACTGACACTTTGTTCTCAAATTGGGGTGTTCCACACAGAAAAGTCAGAAAATGAAAGTGTAGCCTTTCTGAATATAAGCACTGACACTTTGTTCTCAAATTGGGGTGTTCCACACAGAAAAGTCAGAAAATGAAAGTGTAGCACTTTCCATATGATTACTTTGTTATCAGTGACCTTAGGGTGAAACTCTTTCCCCAAACACACAAAGTCACAGCTCTGGCTTTTGATCTGCCATCTTTTCAAAGATAACAAAGATAATAACAGCAGCAGTAGCAGAAACAGTCAAACAGGAGATTTTGGGGCATATAGCTTGGGGTTCATGTCACCGCAGTTCAGCCCACTAAAAATTTGGATATACTCTAAGCAAGTTATTTAGACTCCCTACAGCATCAATAAAGGGAAACTAACACCCCAAAAGGCAAGTTAGTCAGGTGTCTCAAGTAAAGGAACCACTTACTTGCTTTCTGGCTAAAGACAGGCGGTATGAAGCCACCCTCCCTCTGAAATTACTGTGGTATTGACTACGATCTTCTTTCTGCTGTGCTAAAGGTTTTCTCATATCCTTCACCTCCCATTCTCCCCACTCCCATTTGCTGTTTCTTCTTCTTCTCTTGTTTTATCCAGCCAATCACCTTTCCTAAAATGCTCTCTCCCTTTCCTTTTCTCTCTAAATTAATAACTTTGTTTCTCCCTCTTTTCACACTCTTCCACATTTCCAAAACTAGCATGCTGTTTGTTGCTATCATAATGTGCATGCCTTCCTCTCTACCCCTCAAGCTCACATGTATCTTATCTAAATAGGCTGTACATCTTTAAGGCAGACACTGTCTGCCTCTTGAAATACATACGCTCAATCATAGCATCACTTCAAGTCTTTAGATTCTGTGGATATATTTCTATTTTAATAATGCGTATGATGTATTACATTATACATCATTGCAAATGACAGAGAAGTATAATCATTAATAAAAATGCAAAACAGGGTGAAAACCATCGTGTTGCTGCTCTCGCCATTCTCCTGGTACTTAGACCAAGCTGAAAAAGGGTTCTGACTGCTCTAGGAGACTTGTGCTCATTATTGGCTGAAGCTAGAGATAGCATTCATGTTGATTGCTTTAAACTAAAACTAAAGGCTGTTTTCTGCAGAGGAATGCAGTCTCAGCACAGCGCAATGCTGCCTAGAGATCCCCAAGCAGCCTCTGAAAGAACCATAACTGTCAACAAGTAAATTAGTCTGCAAGATCTTTGCACTAATATAACTGCACTGCTAGTACTTGAGTTAGATTTTTACTTAGAAATGTTTTATATTGTGCCATGTAGGCATCTGTATTTTGTCTAGGGCATTTGAATACTTTTTAACTGGAATATCTGGACAAACTGCATGAATCAGACTAAAGATTTACAAGTCAGGCACAGCAAATCTTTTTGTTCCCTAGACAGTACAGCTGATTGCACTTTATATACAGTGTACTTTATATACATTACCATATAATGGAGAGGTTTCAGAATGTACTAGCTTGAGTTCTCTCTAAGTTTAACTACTTCCAAAACAAATATGATGCTAGTGACAAAATGTCAGCTCATGAAACTAGAGAATCACCATTGCTTTTAATCTAATTAAGTGTTAATAGTAATAAAATATTAATAGCTTTTAGCCTCTAAAGGGAAAAAAATATTTGCTCTAACAGAGATGGGATGGGATGGGATAAAGCATTTAATTCCATTGCAAAGATATCAAACTGTAATGATATTAACACTAGCAGATATATCATCTAGGTTCCTCTGCTGTGCCTTGATATCTGTAGGAGGACTGTCCACCACCTTCCTCCAATTTCTCTTTCCTGGGTCCTCCAAGCTCCTATATTATACACCCTTCCCTGACTAAGACTCCAAAGGAGTCTTCCTCTTTCTACATTACAAAGCTCTGCCTTTTCCTCCACCTTTTTTTTTTTTTTTTTTTTTTTTTAAATTACTGTTACTGTTTTTGTCTGAGATGACTCCATGCGTAAACTAGAAGCAGCAGTATGGTAGAGAGCAACCTCTGGAGTTGCCCATGGGCTTATGTCCTGAGTAAAGCCTGAAGGCTTCCAGTGTGGATGAGCACCTTGTACCGTGGTACAGAGAGAGCAGAAGTATGCTCAGGACCAGTGTGTCTATGAAAAAGCGAGGTACTCATCTTGCCTCAGACCATCATTAGTACAGCCAGCACTCAGAGAGTGCACTCACAAGAGTATCAGAGCTTTACTGCACAGCAAGCACAAACTGACTATCAACCGGGAATCCTTCTTGGTTTCCGTTTCCTTGAGAGCATTTACCTGTAAACTTCGACAAAGCTTCTCAGTACACAGGGCACATGCAGACACCTCCTGACTGCCTCTGATGTGAACTAATGCCCACAGAGAGGCTGGGCTGGAAAGTTGCATCATTGCAACACTATAGGTGGATCTCATCAGCTTGGCCCTGAGATGCACTAACATGACATGGATATAGCTGCACCATGCTGCACTAGATGGTATAGAAGTCAAAGGTCTCTAAGTTTGTTTTGTGAATTTTCTGGTTATATTATTCTGATTTTGGGGTTTCTTGGTTTTATCCTTTATTTATTTGTGGTTAACAATGGTTAACATTTTGAGAAAAAAAATATAGTTGTTATCTTCTTTAACTCTTTTCTCCTGCATTTAAAATTATGACGTTTACTATTACTCAGAATTACAAATATATTTCCTAAGAGATGTTTTGTAACATTTTAACCAAGAACAAACATAGTCAGAAGAAATATTTCATTATTTTTTCTCAGTTTTTTTTAAAACATTCTTATTCACTATTGAAATGACGTCTTGTTTCCTCCACAAATTCTAGATTATGACATTCATTGAGTTATGTGCAAACCTGGTTAATAAGAAGATGAGCATGTGACAGTTCCCAATCTGTCCTATTAACATAAGCATTCTGCCCCTGTGCAAAATAGATGAGAAACATAAAAATCCTCTGAGTTTTGCAATTTGACTTGATTTTGATGCCTGCTGTATAATTCTAATTGCTTAAGACTTCAGAAAACTCTAGGTAATTTTAGGCTAAATTAAGCTTTACTCACAGAAAAAGGGAACAAGATTTAGGTAAGATGTTTTGTCATTTCTTGATACCTTTTCGTTAAAATTCCTTTTTAAAAATTTTGTTTAAAGAGAAATAAAGCTCTCCTCCTAGTCATTTGTACTACAATAGATCAGTCCAAGGCTTTTCTAAGCCTTCAATGGAACAGCTTGTTCTGCTTTGATGTGGAACTTTTGGGTCTATTTTTCATGTCTTTCTGGTTTTCTCTTTCTTACTTGAGAAATTTCAGCCTCAGAAGCTTGGAGAATGCTATCCAACATAGGCATGACTGAGAAATTCAGTGCAGGCAGACCTGTTACACATCTTTATGAAGCTTTGCTTGATGTGGTCAGACCACAGATAGGTTCAGTCTAGACAGATGTTTCAGTGCAGGGTCAGGGCTTAAGGCTCAGACTTCCTTCCAGGCTCTTCTGTGGTATTTGAAAAGTTCCAAATTAAAGTGACTACCTCGGTGTACATTCTATTGGAGAGAAATCAGTTCTCCTTTTCATTTCTCTGAGTATATAATTTGTCTGTCTACACTCTGAAATCAACCCTGTGATGCAATTCCTCAGATCAGAATGATTTTCACTCTGCTAAATTGATTGTTAGATGATTACTAATATGCAAGGTGCAATGAATCATGACTACAAAGTGTTTCATATCAACATGAATGTTTACCATGTTCAACATGATGTTTATCATAATGATTCTAATAGCAATTGGAAAATTCAAAGCAAGCACTATAAACACTTACATGAGGGGATAATGACTTGTTTGGGCTTTATGAGATGGCATACAATTGTTTCTGCAACTGGTTGGATAAATTAGGTTTATGGAACGCCACCTGAACAACCCAGATCTTCCCAGGATACAGCTATCAGTCTTTTTTGCAGACAGGGCCACAATATCCTGGAGCCAAAATTCTGGAGCCCAGAATGCTATTTCAGTGTTGCAGCCTTGCGGACCAAACTTCCACGAAAGGCTTCATCCAATACTTCTGAGGACACAATTAAATGACACCTGCCTTTTTCATATTGTTCTGTACTTGCTTACAATTTGTCCTTGTGAAATGTACAATTCAGCATTAATATACTCTTTGAATTTGTGTTTCTGGTACTGAAGGAAGTTTCTGATGTGTGCAATTCCCAGGACCAACACTTATTACTGTTCTTTTTTTCTTTGTGTAAAATGAAAGAAAACAAAACATTTTCACTCTTACACTTCTCTGTCTTCCTCATTTTTATGAAATCTGTTTTTTTAAAGTTCAGTGTTACTTTTTGTTGCTGAGAGTAACTGCTACTTTATGGCTTTCTCATAACTCCTAGTTGGCAGTTTTTGCACTGAATTTGTGATGGGTGTCCAAATTTTCCAAGCCACCATAAGTTTTCTGATCCTGTTAAAGGTGTGGGTGATGAATACTTTTGGAAATTATGCCCTGAATGTTTTAATAGAGTCATTATCCCTGTATGTTGTCACAACAACTAGACCCTTTCTGTGATTCAGATCCAAATGGAAAATCACATCCCAAATTACAATAAATATAGGTACATGCAATTATCGTCACAGAAGGCACTTCAGTTTTCATACTCATTGAGTCATGTTTTTCTCAGCTAAGCCTGCCAACAAAGGTACTAATTAATGTTTTTTCTAATGTGGACACCTGCCCATTAGGAGCTACCAATTCCTTGTATATAGAGAAAGCTGTCAGATGGTAATTACCTTTTGTTTTCTGCTCCTGAGGTCTCTGAAGGAGAAGTTTTTCTCACATTTTCAGACAGGCATGAGACCTCTAGCACCTTTGGATAATTTTTAATTTTCTGCTTAGGAGGGCTTGCTTTGGTTGGGTGGTTATTTTATGTTTTGTTTCGTTTATGGGCTCTATTTGACCATAGAAGGTCACATCATTTCCAAAATCACTTATTTTGTGATTTTAGGGAAATTTTAGATTCAAGGAGAAAGAAATTATTACCATTTACTAAACTGGTTCAGAAAATTACTTTTGCACCCTCAAGTACATAATTAACAGTAGTCAAGAACCAATGGGTTTATCACATCACAGCTCCACTTCCAGAAAAGTTATACAGACTATTTAATCACAGCACTTTATAATTATCTTATACTTCCCTATTTGAAAGGTGAAACACCCCATTACTGTTCTTTAATTAATAAAATCTGTCATACTACTTCGAGACCCTCGGGCTGTATTCTTCAGCACAACTTTTATTATGATTTAAAATCCTTTTCTTCATTCTGCCTAGCACAATACAGTGCATTCTTTCTTACAGAAGTCATGCACAGTATCTCCATTAGTGAAAATAGTGATAACAATCTGAGCTTAGAGAAATAAAAAAGAGACATAAACTGTCTACACACTTCCTGCCTCGCCACCCCTCTGGACTCTTTCCTGGTAGATGTACAGCCGAATATGGCATTTTCTGTGTTTTAGTTGTATATTTTGTTGAAATGGATCATGACTTAAGACTGATTTTCTTGGTTTTCTCTGAATCTATAGGTCTCTGACCTACAGACTGTGTTGTATTTGAAGTGCATAGATTTTCATTTGCTACTCTTTTACTTCTTGCTGTTGCTGATGATGATTTTGGTGATTTTGCTAAAATCGTGAACTCCTACTTCAGGGCCTGTTCCACCAAGTGCAAACACATTGAATGGTACTTTACTCCTCAAGAGATTAGCAGGGCCGCTTTCTGTGGGAAGAAGCATCAGAATTTGGCTTTCTGTATTTAGCCCTAAGGACACACCAAGGCCAGCTGCCTTCAGCAGAACCAGCTCATGCTGCGTGAGTAGAGGAAACGGGCACAGTGGGGGAATAATGTCAGATAGGGGAGAGGAAATATCATGTAGGGGTAGAAATGCTTGAAGGAGCTCAAGGGCACGGAAAGTCAGGAGATACCCACACAAGCAAAGCAATGAGAGGAGGAATGCATGGTAGAGCACAGCTCCAGTCAGGCGATGGGAGTCAGAATGGCTGTGTCAGCATTGCAGAATCTCCTAGAAGAGTCAGTCAGCCTGCTGAGGAGCACAGCTCATTAGCTAGGACATAGCGCTGCACTGACATGGCTGTACTGTGTTCAGGTCTTCAACAACTACTCCTGTAAGACGTGCTGTGTGAGGAGCACCAGCCTATTCAGGTCTTTCTCAGGAGGCTGCACACTGGTGAGTTAGTACATGATGTTTGAGGAAAAGGTGAAAGAACTCCTTTGAGGAAAGCTGAATAAAATCACTCCAGAAATGAGACAATGTTCAGTTTCAAAGAGGGTGTGTGGACATGTGCATCCAAGAAATGATTTTCTTGCTTTGTTGTTTTTAAATTATTTTTGTTCTTCCCCCCCCCCCTTTTTTTTTTCACCCAGCCAAAGCAATGGCAGTTAGACGGATGAATCATTGGTCTTTCCTGGCAGTGCTGAAGGAAAATCTAAACTGGTGACTACTTCTTTGGACTTTAATGGATATCCTATAGCAAAGACTGGTACTTGATATGACCGAAAAAAATGTCTAGTTTGTTCTGTTTAGAGACATTGATGTTAACACTTTTTTTCTATGTCAAATTCTAGGTTGTTTTTTTTTTTTAAATTATTATTAGCCATTTTTAAAAATTATTATTATTAAATTCAGCCTTAAAATATATTTATAAATGACCTCAGGGCTATCATTCTTTTTTTATTCTAATTTCCTACTGAAAAAAGCCTGCTGTGATGACAGTGTATTTTTTGTCCTCCTCTAACAACATTTCAACAGTTTTGAGATCAGTTTCAAACACATTTTTTCAGAGCAGTTAGAAATTTAAATCACATTAATTGAGTTGAAATACTTTGAAAATTGTCAGCTTAGAAGGAGCCACTGCTTGGACTCAACTTACTGCTAGGCTGCGGAGAATTCATATGGGACAATTCCACAGGAATTTGTGCTTTCTGCTGCTGAAAGAATTATCCAGAGATGGTGCAGAATATGTACCTTCAGCGGCTAGAACGGTGAAGGTTCTATGATTCATTAAACTTAAGTAGCCTCCCCGAAGGCCTTGGTAAGCCATGGCAGACTATATATTTACCCCTGGGGCACAATTTAAGCTCTAGAGTAATAGGTGCTCTAGAGTAATAGGTGCCTTTAGTGTATTTGGTTAAGTTACAAGTTTCTGGATATGGGATAGAAACTTTAATCAGGGAACGATGTATATTTAAATGCATTGCACACAGCCTTGCTTGCACATCTTTCTGTTGCTGTGCTGCTCTTTGTATTTCTCATTTTGCTACAGTCCCTTGTCTTGTGAAAAGAATATAAAGCTATGTCCTCCTTGCTCTGAATGTGGTATTTCACTTCGAGAATAACTTGCTGTGTAACTTTTTTTACTTTTAATCTGTAACTAGAACAGATTGTGAGTTTATTTTTTTTAAATGTATGTCTCTTAGTTTTTACATCAACCATGAAAAATGAGTTTGACTTTTCATTTAATCCATACCCAAGTAAATTTGTTTCATAGTAGAAAAAGAGGACCAGTTTAATGTAAAATATTCTTCAATTAATCCCTTTTAGAAATTAATTTTTTGTTATTTTCTCCCTTCTTCTGCAATAGGTCAAGTTCCTTTGTTGAGATGACCTGCTACTGACTGTACAAAGTACACTTAGTGCTGTAGTATTTTTGACTAAGCTGAAAAATATCTAGAATCCTTGATAAAGTCTTTTTCTCTGCTTGTCAGCCTTCATCATGGATTAAGGTAGTAACATTGCAAAACCTCTCTTGTCAGTTAAGCAATAGCACACCTGTTTAAGCAGATGGTTAAATGCCATTGAAATTGTTTTGTGGTGGCATAACGGAGAAGGGCATGCGGACTTGTATTGATAGAATGCTTCCATTATGAATAGATGTTCCTGAAACAATAAACCTTCATGAAGTTATTAAGTGCAGGTGCAGATGAATGAAAGAATGAATGAGGAGGGTAACCTTAGTGGTTTTCTCACAAAATGTGGGTATCAATACAGAAAGACCAGGCCAGCTGATTGTGGATAAGAATTAAGTAAAGGGTGATTATTTTTTTACACCACAGTTTGGACATTTTCTGCTCATTGGGACAGCTAAAGACAGATTGTGTGATGGCAATCTTATGAGTGGTGTTTGAATATATAACAGGAATAGGATTCAGCAGCATGTGTATACATGGTGCAGAACAAAATGTTCTGTAAACCTTGTCAGAAAAGTATATGTCCTTGCCAGAAATACATACCCTTGAAAGACACAGAAAGCTGTTAATATGTGTACAGTCTATCAGAAGTGGAACTGATAGGGGGAGGTGAGACAGGAAATTTTATGGCCTCTATTGCCATTTATCACTTTCTTCAAATAAACTGTAATCCATGAAGATATCCAATCTCTTTTTAGGAATACCCCCGATTGAATTGCTGAGTTCCCTGCTGGAAATTAATTCATCTGTCTGCCAGTCCTTGTGAATTATTTAACTCCTTCAGGGCTGCCCAAAAGAGTACTAGTTTGGTTTAACCTTGCAGGCTACACTGATCAGAAAAAGCACATCCTACTACCTCCTATTCGTGGTTTCTTTTCACTGTTATTTCATACTCTGCCAGCCTGGGATGCACTATGTCAAATCATAAAGAACATTGATCTGCCTGGAGTACATATTGAGACTGGTGTAAATTTCAGAAGCATTTAGGCAGGCGTGGACACTGAGAAATGGATGAGAGTAGATGGACAGCCAGTTCCAAAAGTACTTTGTGGGACAGATGTACTTATTTTGGCACCTATATACCTTAAAAAACCTGACCCTCTTAGTTTTTCTGGAAAAAAGTAAAGACTTGTAGGGTAAACTACCCTAAAAATGAACGTATAAGTAACATGCAACAGTTGCACTGCTACTATTGTTAGTACTAGTAATACTAATTCTTCAAGAAGGGAGCTGTAATCTATGCTGCAAGTAACACCAAGTGTGTACTGGCAGTGTTAAAAAATGGTTTTGAAATATATTTTGAGGCATTTTTAGGATATTGTTGTATTGTAGTTGTAACATTTTATTCTTTATTATTTATAGGAGTATCTCTTCACAGCGGTGAGAATACTTTCACATTCCTTATCAAGTGCCCAACAGCGTGTTCTGTGTTTTTCTTGCTTTTTGAAAAAGCATTAGGTTAAACCAATGCTTTTTTAAAGTTGAATAAATCGAAATTTAATAGTAGCAAATGTCAGCCATACTTCCCACTAAGCAAAGATTTCAGAAGTAAAATTAACCTTTGAAATATCCATTTTATTTCTGGCCAGAAGTAATCTCTTTAGGCTCTAGGCCAGATATTTGAACTGGCTAGAACAGAAACCAATCTATATGTTTTTTCCATGAGTGCCCTAAGGTGTTCAATTATGTCTAAAAAAATAGAATTACTTGGATTATGGACAAGTCATTCAGTTTGCATAAAATAAGGACCTTCTCTTTTCCAAATCTTTGTGTTTTTTTATGAACACAAGTCCAAAGGCAGTTGCACTGAGACCTGTCTTCTATCCTGAAAGAATATATCAGTCTTCTAACCAGAAAAAGGGAAAATAACGGTATGAGGGATACTATTTCTTCTATTTTTTTTGGATGAAGTCAGAAGCACAGGGCTGGAACTCAACTAGAGATTTTTGTTTGATTTTGTTGTAAACAAATAGATTCCACAAGCATCTAAAGAGAATCTGAAAAACCACCTATTTGCAGTTTTCCTGTCTTTGATTTGAGGAAAATTCTCTTGTAAATAAACCTGCTTTTTGAGAACTCTCGGTGCTTTATGAACATTTATTGGAAAGTTTTCATGTCTTTGAAGGAATGATTTTTCATGTCTCTCTGAAGAATTGCTCTGTGTCTTTCTGTGGAACCAATACTTCAAAAATGCAGCTCTCTCAATCTTTTATCGCTAGCATCCCTTTTCTTCCTTTGTTACTATAGTTCTTTTTTTTTATTTTCCTATGGAAGCTCAGCTCAGAACAGAGGGTTTCATTGACCAAGTTGAGCTTGAATGGATCTACCTAAACACTGAGCAGGTGTCTCCTTGTGTTATCTAAAATCACCATCTGCAGTATGGGTCTAACACAAGATTTCTTGCCACATGCTTCTCAATGACATATATATTTATACAGATATATGTCTATGTTTATGAATTTTATCTGTCTATTTTTTGATCTATCTATCTATCTATCTATCTATCTAACATTTGCATGGTATGAATGCCTACTGACAAATATAAGACCAAATATAATATAATATAATATAAGACCAAAACTGCATTGGCATTTTGTGCAAAGCAATGTTATGATTGATTCATTCATTACTGGACAAGGTTAGATTTCTGTTGATGGTAACAAGGTATTGGTAATGATGATGTCATGTTCCAGAGTGCTTTATGTGCACATCTCTCAAGCCTATGAGGATAAATCACCTTGCCAAGTGAGATATATATTTTTCTTTGGTTGACATTATGATGCGTCACCTCAAAACACAAATCATTTCTTGTCTACAAAGGTAAAAATGTCTTCCTTTTTCTTCTAGAGACATTTGCTGTCCTATTTTTTTTCTTCTTAAAATTTTTTTATTCTCTATGACTTTTCTTGATCTTGCATCTTTATCCCTCATGTTTACTTCTTTCTTTCTCAAGAAAGGAAAGATAAGTTATCAGAATTTGTTATCGATAGATTATTGATTAAAAAGAAAGCATACATAATGTAGCATCTAGGAGTCAATCTGAATAAATTTAAGGCAATGCTATGAGTTAACCTGGAGGAGACACCCACAAAATCAGTGGCCATCTGAATTTTGTTACTTCATCTACCTAGAACCCATCCTGTCAAGATCAGCTATTTTTGGTTATCTCTATTTTCCTCTCAGGGTCAGTTTAGTCTTCTGCACATACTGCAAGTTAATAAGGCAGGTCTTGGATTCAGCCATACCATTCATTAAACAGGCGGTAGATTAAAGAATAATAATAAAAAAGGATACAAATTGACTCCTGGTTCTGTTTTTCCTTCTTTATTGGTCATTGGGAAGGTTGATCCATTTTTCCAGCTTGCATAATGTGTGTTCTTGTGTGCTTGCCTATGCTTTTGTTTTTTTCTGTCTGGAACTGAGGATATGCTTTTATTCACCATATTTGCCATTGTACCAGAGTCTACTATTTTATCTTCCTGCTTCCAGTAGGCTGAAGAAGATGTTAGAAGTTGGCAGAGTCCATGACTTTAAACTAACCTGTGTAGTAACATGCCTGACTTGATAAATTATTTTGACAAGTTCTTGTTCTCTGCCTACTAATTGCCCTTTTATTTTTGTGGGAAAAGAGCATGCATTTTAAAGTTTAAAATGAATACAGTAATGGAAGAGATATACTTTTTTTTTCAGCCTGGATAGTTTCTGATGTGGCAGTTTTCTGGCTGATTGCAGAATTAAGACTAGAATGACGGTATTTTGTGGGTTTTGCCTATGGATGAGTGAGTCCTTTTTTTTTTTTCCCCCCTAGTTGTTAACATGTTACATTGTTTCTTCTGTAAGTTTAATCTGCTGACTCAGAATACAAAGGAGTAAACAAATGTTGCATGCGTAGGCTTTTGTTTATTTATGTTTCAGGGTAGGTAAAAGGTGTGATTGCTCTGAAGCAGTACATGCGGGAAGGCCCCCAGACAGTTTGAACTTACACTTTTATCAAGATGAGGAGTAATACACTATAGAACACTGCAAATCAAAGGTTTGGTTCTTCACACACCTGTGTGAATTGCAAATAGCCTTTCAAATACTTTTTCTTTCCTATGATTTTGATATATCAACTTTTGTAGTCAGCTGTGTCATAGCCTTAAAAGACTGACCTCAGGAACAGTATACAAAGACTGTGCTGTAGGTAAGCCCACACTAGGAAACTGGGGAGAATATTTTTTCACTAAGAACTAAGCTAATGTAGTACAAATGGCCAAAGAATTGAAAAGAAGCATTTGTGGAATCTGAGGACAAATATAGAATCAGAATCATAGAATCACTAGGTTGGAAAGGACCTACTGGATCACCGAGTCCAACCCTTCCTATCAATCCCTAAACCATACCCCTCAGCACCTCATCCACCCATCCTTTAAACACCTCCAGGGAAGGTGACTCATCCACCTCCCTGGGCAGCCTGTTCCAGTGCCTAATGACCCTTTCCGTGAAAAAAAACTTTTCCTGATGTCCATATATAATGCAATTACAGATTTTCTGCTCTCTACAAACAGTTTAGCACCAAAGTGGTCAGGACTCTATGATAAAAGAAATTGTTAAATAAGTGCCATTCCCTTATAGAGCCATTAGCTTTCAGTTTTTACAATTCAACAAGTAACGGCTACCTGAACAATGTGGTAGAAAGATCATTGTCATCTGTGAGAGCAGGATTAGCTTTGTGCACAGAAAAAGTAGACAGAGACTATAAGGAATTTCAAAATAGCTATTGTCTTGCAGCTTGGTCTAGCTAGAGCTCTAGGAATTCATACTGCTGAGGTGATATGAGTATGCCCAAGGAAATGGGGACAAATTTCTGGGAACACTGAATGATTGAGACTGGACAGCATCTCTGAAGGTCATCTGGTCCAACCCTTTGCTCAAGCAGGGCTGACTAGAGGTCGTTGCCCAGTACTATGTTCAGATGACTTTTGAGTATCTCTAAGGAAGGAAGATTCCACAACCTCCATAGGCAACTTGTGCCAGTTCTCAGTCACCTCAAAGTAAAAATGTGTTTCCTGATATTCAAAGTGTCCTGTGTTTCAGGTTGTACCCTGTCACTGAGCACCACTCAAAAGAGCCTGGCTCTTTGCACCCTCTCTTCAAGTATTTCTATACATTGATAAGATGTCCCCCTGCAACTTCACTTCTATAGGGCTAAATGGTCCCAGCTCTCCTAGCCTTTTCTTGTATAAGAGATGCTCCAGTCCCTTAATCATCTTCATGGCCCTTCACTGGGCTCTCTCCAGTATGTCCATGTCTCTCTTATACTGAGGAGCCCAGAACTGGACACCTTACTCCATGTGCGGTCTCACCACTGCTGACTAGAGGGAAGTTCTTGCAGAGGTACTAATTTCTTCTCTTAGTCATCTAACTAGTGGAGTGAGCAGCAACAAACTGGCTAACCCCAGCTTTCTCCAAGGCCTCTCTCTACCAGCTTTGCCCATTTACCCTTCTCAGATCAAGAGCTGCTTTGGTCAAGTTCTCCCTTTTGGAGTAGTAACCTTTGACCATGCAATGCTCCTGAGAAGCTTTAAGCCAGCTCTGGATGTTGCAGAGCATAAAACACCCCACGTCAACGGAAAGCAGACATTGGCTTATCGTGTTTTTAGTGTGGTGACATTGATACTCCACACCCAGAGCTGATCCAAGGCCTATTGAAATCAGTGGGAGGCTTTCACTTGACTTCAACAGGACATAGATGAGGACCTCATTTAGATATACTACCATTATTTCTCAGCAGGAGACTGAAGGCACAACCTTGTGCATTCCTGACTCTTTTTTTTTCTTGAGAACACTCCCGTTATTGAAATAAGATGTGATGAATCTCCCTAATGTACAGTAAAAAGGGCTTTGTTCTACCCCCACACACTTCATGGTTACACAGAAAAGTATAGCTCCTTTTGTTTTTCTTTTGTTTGTTCTCTCCCACAGCAAGCACACTAATTACCTACTCATTTCTACTTTCAGTTACTGTGACCTTACTGGAAAGGACTGGTAATGAGAGACACTCCAGGATCTAGACTTAAGCAAAAAGAAGTTTAATATATAGAAGCATCCGAGTGACACAGGTTCTGTTATCCCACTTCGAAAAGTTACATTGAGACTTTACGAGCCTAAAATTTCTAGTGCAAGTCTGTGGGAGTCTGGAGTGCAACTCAGGCTACAAAGTTCTAGCAGAGTACAATCTGCATCACTGCAATCCCACACACCTCTGCAAAGCTACGAGTAAGTACATTTTTGGGAAAGGTTTGGGAAGGCAGAGTTGAAGACAAACTGCACTGAAACAAATAAATATTAAGAATTTACTGTGTGGCATGCTGGGGTGGACATTTACAGGCTTGCTGTCCTGCCCTAATGCAGTGTGAGAATACACTCAGGACAGCATTTACCCTACCTTGCTTCAGCCATCTGCAAGTTAAGCAACCACTTCTGTAGATCATCCTGTCTGTCACTACAGGCAATCAGGAAGAAAAGGCACTGCTTTGTTTCCTCCTAAAGATGGCATGTGGAATTGTGCTCTGGAGGTATCCGTCTCCTTTGATTGGTTAGACAGGGTACCCAAACAAGGGGCTGAACCTAGAGGTGTAACTTCTTGGTAAGAGAAGTCCTCTACCCTTTCATTGGGTGCAGTAAATTTTCTCCAAATGAAACCAAAGCGCATAGTCTCTCATTTCTCTTTGACATAAGTATGTTTGAGCTGAAGGTATAGTTCACTATGGACAAGTGTATTACAGCTGTCCAGGGTTAAACATAAGGACAAAACTAGAAATAGCAGACGCCTCTGTCAATGAAGTATAAACCTGTCATGTCAATGCCTGGAAAACTCAGTCTATCTACGGAATTATCAATACTTAAAGGTTTGGGTGCAATTACTAGGAGTATATTTCACCCGGAAAGAAAATCACCTCACACATCAAATATATATGCATCATGGTATTTGAGGCACAACCTGTGAAAGCTGAGAGAAATCCATCTGGCCCTCCATTTATGGGCACTGCATTTTTACTGTCACTTTTTAAAAAGTTATGTTAACATCCACCTCCAGGCTGAGTCTTCGCGTATGCAGCTCTGTTCTAAAAACATTCCCTTTCTCAGCTGGAGAACCTGCTCGTGTTTGCTCCATCTCTGTAGTTATTCTTTCCTGTTGCTGGTGCAGAAGAAGACACTAAAAACTGCTGCATAGTATGTACAGGTATGTCTTGGGAAAGGTGAGGAGAGGAGGCTGCTACTTTTGCGGGACACAGAAGTGCTTTAAAAAGGGGTTTTATGACCCTGTCTGAATATGAGTGAACACTACCTGAAAATAAAACCTAAAATAAAACTTACACAAAAAGATATCTTCTGAAAATTGTATACAATTTACCTAACATACATACTGCAGTATTTTTCCTGTGTGACATAAAATGCATTTTCAAAGCTCAGACTTAAACTGGCACTTCATCTACCACCTTTCACATCAGTTCCTCCACTCTGATACCATATTGTTTGCTTTCCATAAATAATACACTGCTCTTTTCTTGCTGACAAAGGACAGTAGCTCTTTAGAAAGGACTTTCTTCCTTCTCCTTATTTGATAACATCATCAAGGAATCCTAGATAGGAAAAAATAACTTTCCCTGTTTTTTTAAGCCTTAACAATTTGCAGGTAATTCTACTGCAATAAATTCTACTATGTAAAATTGTTGTGTCTCAAAATCAGACATCTCCCTGCACTGCTATAAGTTGCACTTTAAGCTGTGCTAATTGCTTGTTATTGCAGTGTATGAGCAAGGGAAGGGAGACTCAAAGGTAGAAAACAGGCTGAAAGCGTTTTCCCCTGACACATACTAAATTTTCCATGTTGTCAAAGGGCTTCAAAAAGTTGCCCTGATCTCTGAGGGATATGATTCTCTCCAAATATACAAAGTCAGACCCTAGTTGTTGAATAAGATAAGTCGTCACAGAAGATGAGTTCTGATAATTGGCAGAGCTAATTGGGTCATATTCTAACACCTGAGCAGAAAATGAAGAATCTTAATTGGAAACACATGCTGGGGCTTGGCATCTTCTACATTTCCATTGCAAGGCAGACTCAATGGCAGTTGTGCACAACAAGAGTTCAAAATCCTACAAGATCAAAACACACTGTCTTTTTAAAAGAAGAAGAAAACCCTTAGTCATCAACTGGACTTACTAACTTTGCTTTAACCCAATTAGATTTCTAAAAATTCAAAGATTTTGCAATATTTGTGCCTCAGAGATGTATTGCTTTCTTTTTAATTGAGGAGGTAGGAGGATGATCTGTTTAGACGAATGTGGTGGTGGCGGCATTCCCTTTCCTCAAAGTTACTGTAATTGCTCCAAGAAGTGAGAAATCAATCAGGGCAGTGAAATTCTGAATCTTGCAGTCTGCTGTGCTGGAGGAATCCTGTGAGACTTCGAGTCACTAAGGTTATTTTTTCTGCCTTTTAACTCTGTATCTCCTGTTATTGCCCTGTCCACTAGTTATACACTGCTGATGGACTCATTAATCTTTATGAAGTATGCATGTTAGAAAGGTATCATGACTGCTGTCATAACCAAACATGGGTAGGCTAATTTCCTTTCGAAGAATGCTAGGTGGACGACCTGTTCTGCTGCCACTATCTGAAATGCTATTTCCAGGACCTGTTTGAGCATTTTTGCATATCTCTGTGCTGCGCTGTGCTATCACCTCTTCATGTAGGTACATCATACATACACCAGACAGTTGACTATCACAAGACAGGTGATGGCTGCAAAGTAAAGCTATTCCATTAGCTCTCCCTTTGAATTTATACACACTAGTCTACAAATGTGCAGATATAGCTCTGCATGTATTCATGTATGAAAGCATATGAGCACAAACACACATACTGTCTGCTCTTCATTTAATTTTCATTTTAATTTTGCTACACTTATTTTCCTTGTTATTCCCACCAGTGATGTTAATGGACTCCTTTCTTCCCTCCTGATTGATTCCTGAATTCCCTTCATGGCAAATGAATAGAAAAGACAATATATGGAGAAAAAAATTGTGAAAAATACTTCTCTCTAGACAACAATGTACATTTTCAATGCATGCTGTACGTTTTACTCATGGCACCCCTAGAGTGCTTGCAAGGCATCTTGCTCTCACAGAGCCAGTGGAGAATATAGTAGTGATTCACAGTGAAAACTGGTGAGGAAAATTTGCTATTTACAGTCCAAGTCCTCCACATACTTCTGACTACATAACCTTTAATATAGAAAAACAGTTAATAAGAGTTACTTGTAGATTTACAGTGTTGAAGCAGAGGCATGGAACTGCATATATAATAGGATTGGTAAGCTTCCATAATTTTAAGACCTGACAAAAATAGTTCATGTTTAAACATTTCATCTTGTCTTATTATGAGCTAGCATTTCTCTATACTTACTAACAACTGTATGTATTGTGGCTTAAAAAGACTTCAATCCAGGCTACCTGAAGGCAGGTACAGCCAGCTAGGGAATGCTGGAGGGAGTTAGAGATTGTTACAAAGGGCATGTGCCTGGATATAGACTAATAGGTTGTATAAGCTGGAGGAAGAGAGAACATGTTTTTCTATTAAGCCTGTAGTTTATACTAAGCTTAAGTCAGTGTGCCCTGGAAGCCACTGCCATACTTTGTCTTTATGGAATTATTTGTCGATTTAATTCCAGTTCTGTAATCAATCAGTTAGTATGGTAGATCTGATGCAACAGAGGAAGGTGTTTGTAATGCGAAACAACAGAGAGAAGTTAAAGCCAGACAAATACATACAGAAAGAGAGGCAAAACCATTTTGTAACGTTTGAATAATGACCTATGTGTCCAGCTGCCAGGTAGATGTGTATTCACCACTTCTTGAGTTCTCATGTCAATACCTGGATATAGCCTGGAAAAATCTGGTTTTGCCCAAGACAAATTACCGGGCTAGGGTTATGTGGTATGGTGTGCTTTTTACAGGAGTAAGAGCAAATGAACTAATGGTGACCATGTTCTTAAAACCAACAGAAAAAAGCATTTGTGAATCATGCACTTCCATTGGTTTACAGGCTCTGCCCAATGAAAAGCAGAATTTTAGCTAAATGCTTGATAGATCTGGGAACGAAGCACTAGCTGCTATTAATGCACGTGGTTTGACTGCAGATATTCAAGTGGAACTGGGGCTTGTATCTTCAGATGTCCTAGTGACTTCGATCCTTTCTGCCAAGAGTGAAGCATTTTTCTATAGATCCACATTCAACCCAGAAGGGACAGTGTATCTGAATATATTACTTAAATTGCCTTTGAATCACCTTATTTTAATCACAGTGTTCTAAAACATATAACTATAGGAATGCTTAACGCAATGACAGCTCTCTGTTCATTAGATAGCAGTCCCTTCTGTGTCCCTGAGTGACACACTCTGTTGTTTTTTTCAACTAGTAAATGACCTCTTTTGTCAAGTAAAGATACATTTTTACATTTGTACCCACTGAATGTCAAGTTCTTTGGTTTGGTATTGAATTATCTATTGGAATGGTCTCCAGCTTCTATAGACCTAAAATAATGTAGCTACTTGGTTTAATATTGCATTAAATTTAGATTCCAGTCACGTGAAATCATGCAGTAATCTAAAAATATATCTCGCAGTTTTGTCTATTATTCCCAAAGAGACATAAACAGCATCAATAGATATATGATAAATCTAGTACATTTCTCTATATTTATAAAAGTATATTCAATTTTGCTATCTATGTTTGGTAGCTGTTCTCCTTCCTACATATGTCCAGTGAAATTTGAAAAACAGTTAGCCACAGCACATTCTCATACCAGGACCATTTTACGTCAAGTTCATTCCATAAAGCACAGTGCTGCCTGAAAATCTTGTGAAAAATATAGACAGATATTTCACAAATTATTCATGAGGACATATTGAATGTACTCCCCAAACTGCTTTTTAAGAACTCTTTTACCACACCATTCTCCCTTTAAAATATCTACTCCTTCCAGATGTAGAAGGTTGTCTCAGCTGGTGAGATCCAGTGTAATAAACAAAGACTAAATGCCAGGAACTCCTTAATGCTAGCAGCAACTTGCTCTGTCCCTTTAGTAACATGTCTCTTTCTTTTCAGGAGGATGCATCAAATTAAACTTTCAGTGGAATTTTCCAGGCAACCACATTTGCCATAGATAATATATTCACCAAGACTGCAGAAGCTGAAGAAATCTTAGGTGGCAGTGGTGGAATTATTTTCACCTTCTTTTGCCTTCTTAAGTGATGACGGCATTTCTGCTCTGTCTGTAGTCAATCGAGGCAAAGACAAGCAGGTGACAGGTAGGCAACATAAGGCAACAAGCAGGCACTTCCAAAAATCATCCCACTGAAAACACAATTTGAGATAGAAAATATTTATTTCCTCTTCGCTGACTGACTGCAAAGGGACCATTGTATTATGCATTCTTGATGAAATAGTAGCACTGAGCAGTTGTGTTCTTTCCAGAGCTATAGGGCAATAGTTGGGATGCACAAATCAAGATGCTGCTTAGAACTCCTCTGTGCTCCAAGGCTCTGTCAATATAAGTAAATGAAAAAAAACCTGCTAAAATTATGCGGTCACTGGAACTCAGTTGTCTGTAATTCTGAAGTGTTAGAGTGGGCATGAGCATAGTTTTGTCCTATATCAACTGTCAGTCTCCCACTCTGAAGTATAGTTTGGGAGTTAGTATGGGTCAAAGACCTTTCCTGACCAGCAATTTGGATATAATCTTATGTTTTGGAGACTGGGAGGGTCTCCATGCCAGAGAACGGTTCCAGGCATTAGTTTATGGTTGCAGTGTCTTACTTAGATATGCTCCCCTTCTTATCTTCCTGAGACTTTAAGCATTGGTAAAGCCTTCTTGTTGGGCTTTGTCACAGCAACACTACATGTCCTACAGGCACTACAAGGTCAGGTGGTTACACTCCAAGTCATACAAAATTACTCTTAACATATTACAGATATCCTATGAGTTCTGAAAAGCAAGCACTATTGCATCTGTTTAATGGTAACAGAGCTATTTTAGGATTCTGTTAAACTTTTTATTTGATGAGAGGAAATAAAACACTTACAATGCTAGCTACATAAGGGGTCATTTAGTTGAAAAATATCAATTTATTTATCAATTTCACAGAAAAACATATTTAACAGGTAACTTTTGAACAAACAGTTTTTCTTTCTACAAACATTATGGTAAAAACTATTAAAATGCTCAGACTGTCGAAATAGTGTTCCATTTAGCTTTTCTCTTTCTCCTCTGAATCCTTACTCTCTTTTCTAGTTGCTAAGTATATTTCCTATTCTACTGCTGGAACATTCACCCATAGGATTTACATTATATAGCACTGCCCAGTATTTTATTGTGTGATCTTTCAACTTAGAATGTAAACTTACACAAATCATAATCTGCAGATTATTTACTTTGGACTAATTTTTTCTTTCTTAATGACAATTAAATAAAACAGAGGAAAAGTTATGTCTAACCAGGTGTACAGTATTTCTGCTTTTTCATATTGTATCAGTGACACATTCCTAATATTGTTCACTTGACCAACAGGTAGGTCATTCTTACTTTCAGGTTTTTTTTTTCCTTTTTTCCCCACAAGTTATCGCATATAGTTCCTACCAAAAGAACTGCAATCTATAAGAAATAATTTTTCTTCTTCCACCTATCAATGCTGGAATGCATTCTTCAAATATATTTTTTTTGGCCCGTGACTGCCATTCTTACTTTTAAATGATATATCTAATTTCAGAAGTATCCAACTTTTTATGTAAAATTATGTACTTATGTTAGATGTCCAGGTGAAACATATGAAAGAGTACTGAAGTCTGTCTATCCTGCTTTATTGATGAAGTTTGAATCAAAAAATGACACTAATTTTAACTGGAAAGATAACCCTTCAAGATGTCCTTCCTTCTGCAGAGGATGTTAAACAAGTGTCGCAGATGTCATTGATATTACATTTACTTTTCATCAAAGCTTACTGTGTAAGAAAGGTGTACATGCTAGACTCTGTAAGGATTGGGGAATACCATAATTGAACAGGGGGAGATTGACAAAACACAGACACAAAGCAACAAAATCATAGGCTCAAGGGTTATTTATAATGGTACTGTGTAAGTAAAGGATGCAGCTCTGCTGCCCAGCTGCTCCAAAGATGCCAACAGTTGTTTTAATCTTGCCAGAGGGATAAATGCCAGTGACAAAAATTAACATAGTGTAGCATCTGTTCTTTTGTGATTTCCATCCAAAAATGAGAAAGGAACATTCAGTTGCTTCAATATGTGTGACTGAAAAGGACATAAGATTTTTTAGCATCCTCTTTATCAGAATATGCTTTTCTGCATGGATGATTTTCCCAGCCTGTTCCACGCATCCTACAGGTTGAATGGACTTCAAGACAATGACATTTTTGGACAGGCATCAAGGCTCCTCCCCAGTCATAGCTTTTTGTGGGATCCCAAGTCCAGGGTGACTCAGCTGGTGTTCTGGAACCTTTCTTGGTAAAGGCCTCCTACCTCCTCCTCCACCAAATGTCTCAGTGAGGCAGCCAAGCATGCTTAAGCCTTTCTCAACATCCGCTCACAGGGCAGGATGCTTCTGGCAGACATAACCAGTCTGTTGTAATTTACAGAAAACGTGATAAAACAGCTGTCCTACATTTCTGAAATGCTGAGCACCTTGAAGAAACATTTGGCTAAAAGCAACATAAAACAACTTTGAAGCCATTTAAAGCAGAGGCCTTGTGATAGCAAAGCATAAGAAGAATGTAAAAAGTCATCAGGCATGATCAAACCTAGATGTTAGATGTCTGCTCTCAGAAGCAGCTTGCACAGCCTGTCTTGTACCTAAATCCCTAGAGTAATAGAGAAGAATCAGACGTTTCAGGATGGAATAGACAAGATGTAGCATGTTTGGGAAAGGTATACTCTTTTCCAATTTTTTCTAGTCCTTTGTTTTTGTAGCCTAATTTTTATTTTTAGGGGAATAGCCTCTGTTGCTGTTGAATTCAAATCAGGTCTTTCAGACCTTTTCTTCACTTTGTCAAGATCATTTTGAATGCTAATATTATTCTCTGAAATACATGCGTATTTTATAAATGCAGTTAATTCCATCATTCAAAGCATCAATGTGTTGTAAGACAGAACTGGAGACACTAAAGACCCAACTTGAAACATCCTTCCATACCGGCAGTAAACCACTGATAACTCTTCCCTGGCACGCTTTTACAACCAGTTTTATAACCATGACTAGGTAACTTCTACACCAAATTTCACTGTTTCCTTATTAGAATACTGTGGCAGATGGTGTAATGTCTTAATAAAATCAAAATATATGACCTTCTCAGCTTCTTTCTTAGCCTGTGTTGATGTACTAAGGGATGAAATTAGACTGGCTTGATGCAATGTGCTGTTAATGAAACCATTTTGGCAGCTCTCAGGATATATGTTCTGGTGCCTAAAACATCTTTTATTTTTAAAAAATCTTAAGTTAAGGTGAGTGGTTCATAATTCACCAGTTTCTCTTCCTTTTTCTGCCAAACATCCTTCTTGTCAAAGACAGGCTCCATATTTGTTCTTTTCAATCTACTAGAATTTCCCTCATTCTACATGAAGTCTTGGGTAGCTTTGGTGTCGTCTCAGACAGTCCTCCAATGTATTCTTTAGGCTTAATTGATTTTTAAACATCTAGCTTTATGTACACTGTAGCCTGTATCTTCCCAGCTATAGTGTAAGACCATCCTTCTTAGTTTGAATGGTACTGGTCCCTTGTTTACTACTGAAAGCTGATGTAAAAAAACGCATAAAATACTTCTTATCCTACTGAATATCATCTGTAGCTTTCCTTCCTGTTGAGGTGCAGGGCAAGACCCTCCCAGCACTTTCTCTTACTACTAATCTACTTATAGATCAATTTCTTGCCATCATTGATGCCTCCTGCAAGCTCAATTTCTTTTTGTTTCTTGGCTTCCAGAGTTAGGCCATTTCCTTCAGCAATTATCTTCAATACTACGACATAGTTTGTGTGTGTCCTTCTTATCAGGTCAATGTAAAATTCACAAATTAGCTCAGCTCTCTTACTACATTTCTTATACTTCATCTGGATTACTTTGTGTTTGCGCATGTGGGTGTATGCCCTTTCTCTGAAGGGCAGCTTTCCTTAAGTGCTGTAGTTTTCTACAAAAATCCCCCAAATTGCTATGATCAACAGCTCCTGCAGTCTGGGAGATTCTTCTAATTACCCAAAAAAAGAATTCATGTACTGATTCTTCTAGTTCAGTGACCTATTTTAAATCCCCTGTGTATTAGGATCTTGTTCCTTTTCTCTTCTGTCTTTAGCTGGACACTTGCATCTACTCTCTCCCTATACATAATATGGCTGGATAGGTGCTGAACAAGCCTACTGTGTCAGCCACCTCTTCAAGCCTCTGTTGACCACTTAACTCATTATCTTGATCAACTAGTAAGATGTCTGTGCTAATGCAAGAAAGACAGGAAATAAAAGGGAAAGAATTGGACTCATTCAATGGATCGACTCACTCATTCACTTCTTCCTTTTTACGACATTTTCATGAATGGTCCTAAGCATGCCTTTGATTTTAGGTCCCTGTTAAGGTCAGTGGTATTTACACAAACCTAGAATCACAGAATCATTTAGGTTAGAAAAGACCCTTAAGATCATTGAGTCCAATCGTAAGCCTAACACTGCCAAGTCCACCACTAAGCACCACATATACACATCTTTTAAATACTTCCAGGGATGGTGACTCAGTTACTTCCCTGGGCAGCCTGTTCCAGTGCTTGACAATGCTTTCAGTGAAGAAATTTTTCATGGAAGTTTCTGTCATCCTTCCCTCCAAGGGCAGTTAAAATCCTGCTCCAGCATTTTACCCCTTTGTGAACTTGGCCCTTCACTGAAAGAACTCGCAAAGATCATGTTCCTGATGCTTATGTTCCCTGTGTTTCCCCAAGTCCTTTGCTCCAGCTCTCTGAGGTTCCTAATAAATTTTGTTTTGTTTATTCAAAGTAGTATCAGTGTCCAGAGTAAGAAGTCTGGTTAGTGGTACAGGTGAGCATGAGTAATTTTTCAGGTGATCAGTTCAGATTCAGACTGCTTGGCAGTAACACATCCTCTGAGGAGTTCTTTCATAATAGATTTGGAATAGGGTTTTTTTGCTTACCAAGATAAAGTGTTTGTTCCTAATCTTTTCAGATGATTACTCAGGAGCTAGAAACTAACTGCCCCTAAAAAGAGATGTAGCCAACTTTATCTCTCTTCTTCCTTCCATACTGTTACCGGTACTCTTGCAAAACCTATGCAATCATCTATTGTCTCTTCTGGAGGTTTTCTGTGTTAAAATGTTTACGATCATTTTTTCACCTGATGGCCCAATTTCACACCTTTTCTTATGCAATTCTATTAAGTGGCACGTCTGGTGCTGAATATCTTTCCACTTGTATTTAATAGCTTTTCAGAGCTGCCAGGCTAGTGGATTACTGACCTGTTCGCCTAGATGAATTCCGCTCCTTTGTTGTAAGGGAAATGTCGAATCCTGTGGTGAATTAATGGTGGGACAATCTATTGCGCAGAATTGTTAACTTGGATTCTAAAGTTGTGCCTGTGTCTGAAGAAATCCTGCCTCTAGGTAAGAGTAATTGTCCAGGGAGTAGCTCCACACTGAATTTTTGGATCTGAAAGTAGCTCAGCCACAGATCAGCCCCAGCACTACATTTTATGGTGTGCTTTATATGACCAGAACAGAGCTCAAGACATTATGTGTATCTGGAATAGTGGGATTTTAATAAGTAATCAGTACTGATACTCATGATGTTTGACTTTTATGGTTTTTCTTTTAATCTCTGTTCAGTCACAATGGAAGAAATTCACACCCTTGCTGAAAGACTAGAACTCCTTCACTGAAATGTTAGTAAGTTCATAAAGACAACATGTTTTCTTGGACTCTGCTGTTAAAACATCAGTCTCAGCTCCACTGCCCTCTTTTTCATTGTAAATTTACTATCTTTCACCAACAGCAGACCTGATTCTCCAGTCTATCATGCCCTACACGGGCAAATGCTGCATATACAAATGCGGAATTAGTTGTACTGAGTGTGAAGATTTATTTTACCTCATGGTAATACCAACATGCTGGTTTTGAGACCTGCTCTAGTGATTCTGCATGCTGTTCATAGCCATGCAAAGTGGATGTCAAATTTTCCCATCCTGATTTTCATAGGTATATATGTGACTCTCCAGAGTTCAAGGCCAGGAAGAATCAAACTTATGGCACTTGAATACTGTTACTTTGTAATAAGAACTGGTCAACCAGTCAACTGAGAGTTCATACCTTTCTCCAAATACATAACTGAATAAAGTTATGCAGTGTTGAGCTTGGCTTTTTTTATGGTTATATAATACTGCAGCAGCATGGAAAAGACAAGAATTACTTGACGAAGAAAGTGACAGTGGAACGAAGCACTGAATTTCTTTACAAAGGTGAACAGCTTCAGTTTGTGACAGTTAAGAGAATGAAGTTCTTTAACAGGGATTATTTCGATTACAGGATAATTTTACCAGGCAAAATGTCCATCTCTCTGTGTATGTAATAAAGTGCTCTAGCCCATGGATTTAATTCAGTGACCTGATAAAAAGCACTCATAATAGTGTACTTAATACTACATTCCTATGGCCTCAGTTTGGTGCAAATAGTTGTCCATTTGCAATAGTTGACCGTGGCATTCTTCTGTCATTCAGAAATCTACAAGTGGGCACAGCTATATGATCATCAGTAGCATATGGAGACCACTCTGAAAGCTTTTGGAATTTTGATGTTCTCCATCCATGGCAGTAGACTGAAGGCATTAAGAGCCAGCCAGAATAGTAAAGAGCAGCTATATGCTCTGTGTCCGCAAAGAACCCAATTGAGAGAGGGAAAACACCATTTCATCTGTGAGACACCTTCCCATACGTGTGCCCAGCCATACTGAGGAACTAGCTGTGTAGAGATACAATTTCTGCTTGGAATGGAATTGCAGTATTCAGTAAGCCTCTGAGTTTCTGTCCTCCAATATATGATCCATTCCATAAAACAGAAGTGAAATCGTAAGGTATGCAAATCAGGAGTTATTTTGTCCTTCCTCTCTCTCCATCATATCTGCTTTTTATGGCACTGCCAATAACGTAGACCTGTAATATGCTGTGTGCTGTATCTATACAACATACAGAGGCTAAATTTGAAATGTTTCTCTTTCTGTGGAAATTGCTAGAGGCAGGAGAGCTTCACTTCAAGTTACTACTTAAAAGTTCAAAATGCTAGTAATTAGGAGAAACCATTATTTGACTTTAGACTGAATGTGTGTCATTTGAACACTCAAGAGTCTTTGATGAGCCTGAGAGAATAAACAGAACCCTGTAACTTTGCTATTCCAGTCACTGTCCTAACGTGCTACTTTGTTTCCTGAACCTAAACTCTGCTTTGTGTTTAAGTGAGGACTGCGTTCTTGGGCCTTGTCCCATTGCCTTTAGAAGGGGTACAGTTTAATAAGGGTTATAATGGCTTTTTGTTTAGACAAAGGAGTCCTCTGCCTGCTGTTGGTGCTCTGAGGTGCTCCTTAGCACTTCTCAGCACTTCATTCCTCCATACTCTTGGGGATAAAATATGTAAGTTCCAGTGGGGAAATGAAAACCACTGAAGTACAGATGAGGAGATGTACTTGAGGATGGAGTTTATTCCCTTCTTATCCAGGCAAATTAAAATTTGCTTAATTTGCTTAGTCCTCATAATAGGATAACTGGTCCACTTTTCAATACACTGTTGTACCTCTGAGCTTTTTCATTAATGGACATCGAGGAAGAGAGAAAAACACCTTCATGAGGAAAGTGAGAAGTCCCTCCAAGAGTGGAGGGTAAAAATGAGTTTTTCAGAGTCCCAGTGGGGATAAAAGGCTTTGTTCACTAGCCTTGACAAATTGAGTAAAGAAAAAATGCTCCTCCACTTCTCCACCCTCCCCAACACAACAGAAATAAGGAGCAGCAGAAGGAGCAAGGGGAAAAGACAGTAAAGGAAGGATCAGCCACTTGAGGGGGAGTAAATAATGAGTATTTAGTTTATTTAGTTTTCAGTTTTGAAACAGCTGTGGTGGCCAAGGGTACTGTCTAGAGACACTTGTATTTGTGGATCTAAGAACGAAGCTGGGAAAACTGTTAGATCAAAAGCATAGCAGAGCAGGGGTATATTTGTTTCAGAATCCCTTGTAATGCTCTTGCTGTGATTTTATTAGTGGACTTAAACGTCAGTAGTTTAATTCAAGTCACTGTTGTAGCAGTGTAAGTCAATCAGAAATCTGACTTAGAACTATGTCTCCCCCTCTTCCCCATTATGTGACAGTTAATGCACTTAATTCACGTTTTCAATTACTATCCCACAAGATTATGTCTATGAGGAAAATATCACTATGCTAAAGTTCTTCCATGAAGATTTATAGAGATGACAAAATTTAATTAAAGGTTTCAATGTATTCCCACTGAAATGAGTAGGAAACCCCTCATTCACTTCAAAAGTAGCATCTACATTTTAAGTATGACTAGTATCAAAAATGCACAGTGAAAAATTTCCGAAGCAATCAAGCCCATGATAAGGACTCAGAAGTAACCAAATCAAACCTCCTGTACTCCTATCTATAACTCTTAGTCCAGTTAGCTCTTTGGACTTAAGCAGTACAGAGCTACTCACACAAGTAACATTTTCCAAGCGAATGATTAATTTTTAACATTTACCTTTGTTTGCTGCAAATGAGTTAAAAGTTTCTCCAGATTATGTAGCTTCCTATCGCAGTGTACATGCACACAGAAAGACTGTAGATGAAGTATTTGGTGAGGGAAGGAATTTTACAAAGGTAAGAATTTATAAAGGAAAATTCCAAATCCACTCCTGGGCTGGTATGCTGTACACTTAATTTCTATAGGAAAAAACTTTACAAATGACATACAGATCTTCTAGAAATATGACACAAATTTGGAAACGATTGCAAAGTAGTCACTTAATGATAGACTATTCACATAGAAAATCAAGTTATAACTTGAGAAACAGCCAAGTTAGAAGCAAAAGAGAAGGATATCAATGCAGAAGGAATTATACAATTTGAGAATAATGAGCATGAGAATATTAAAAATCAAAATACATAAGGAGTTCCACAATGACTGCAACCAGGAAAATTATATGCCTTCTTTTTAAGAAACACAAGAAGATGGATTTAGAAAACTGATTAACTTTTCTTCAGTCCTTGGGTAAACTATTGACCAAATTATCAAAAAAAGCTATTTCTGGACACATGCAAGACAAGGACACGGCCAGTAAGAGTCAGCTGGGATTTTCCCTTGGGAAATCATACTTGCCCAGTCTGACAGCCTTCTACAATGAAATTATTTGGTCGACGAAGTAAGAGTAGCAAGTCTTTAGCAAGACTTTCAACACTATCCCGTAACTTCTGCTAGCTAAAGAAGGACAATGGAACTGGACGGGTAGACTGTAAGGAGGGGTGGAAAATTGGCAGGGGCTTTGAATTTGAAGGGTCTACAGTTTCAGGTTAAACAGTTAATAGCGTTCCTTAGCTGTTAATATCAGTTGGGGACAGCGCTAATGTCTTCACCAGTGATCTGCAAAGTAGGACTGAAGACGTCTCAACCAGCCTCCAGGTGACCCCGAACTGGAATAAGCAGTTGATTCACAGAGAAGGTAGGGATGTTACTCAGCAGGACGTAGACAAGCAAGAGGAATGGGCTATCGATAACCTCATGAACGAGGACAAATGTAAAGCCCTGTGTATGATACAGGCTGAAGACAAACTTGCTAGGTAGCAACACTGTAGGATAAGGCCTGTGGTTTTAGAGATAGCAAGCTGCACCTGTGTGCCCTTGTAGCAATGAAGGCTGAATTTATACTGGGATGCCTTAGTAACAAATCAGCAAGTGGGCTGAGAGAAGAGATTATTAAGCCTTCTGCTTGGCACTGGTGAGATTTGCCTAGAGACCTCCAGGGGTCCCTTCTAATATATTTTTAATATAATTCTGTGAAATTCTCTCAATAATTCTTACATTCAGTAATGCTCATTAGGTTTTGTTCTGAGTTCACTAGAAGTCCAGGACAGAGATTAACTATACATACACTGAACGAGAGTCTTTGTCACATGGACCAAAGTCTGAAAGTTGGTAGGACATACAAGATTATATCCTTGATTACTGGCATAGAGGAAATATTCACAGGCAGTATAAATGTAGAGCATTTTCAGTCACTTGTATAATAATTTTTATTTGGACAGGGGCAATCTTTTTAAAACTTACTAACTTCTAGTTCTAAGAGTTCTAATTTTGACATCTGTACTAATTGTTAATAAATGTTTATCTAGCTGCATCAGAACTACACTGTTCTCTTCCTCTGCTTCCCACGCTGATCTGTAGCTTTAAGTAGAAGTGCTAACTCTAGGCTATTGAGGATGGCTTTGATGATCACAGTTCTAACTGAAGATTAAGGTTTGAGGCTTACCTTCAGGTTTTAAGGTTGGGATTTTTTAGTTTGTTTTGGTGTGGGATTTCTGTGATTTTGGCCTGTTTGTCATGGTTTTTTTTGGTTTGCTTGTTTGTTTTCCTGATAGCACATCTTTACCAAGGAAGCTCAACTGACTATGAAGAAAATGCACAAAATCCAATCTTTAGATTGTGATTATGCTGAACTGTGGAATATATGCCTTAGATCCAGCCTCACTCAACTTTAGATTTCACTGAAATGAAAAGCTAGCCTGAAGCCAGAAATTTAATTGTTGTAGAAAGCTGAAATTCTTCCTCTGTGTAATTCTTCTAATGAAGCCTGACTTTTCACCCTCTTCTGCTTACAAGGGGGGGTGCCCGAGACCTTCTGTGCAAGAACACAATCTCATTTCAGTTGCCGCTGTTTGCTCTCATGTTTCTCAATTGCACAGCCCAACTTGTTAGCCTGTCTTTGTCTTGAACCACATAGGGCAGCCCTGCCAACACATTTGATAGCTACAATGTCACTTGACATTTTAACCGGTCTACTGTTCAAAAAAGGAATTTTCCATTAGGCTTGATCTAATGTTTGCTTACTACTGAAAAGGTCCTCTTTACACAGGATCCAGTCCAGCACAATTACGAGCCACAGTGTCTGTTTCAGGAAAAACATATTTTCCCCTCTCTCTCAGTTTTTCCTTCATCATAGCGGTCTGTATAAACAGCTGATCTAAACTAGTTTTACTTCACTGTAAAGCCGATGGAATGGTTAGACTTATTGCCATAAATTGATATGGGTCCGAATCTGCAGTACTTCTTTATGGAAAACTTAATTATGGGGAAGAATTAATAACATGAATCCGACCTTATTCAGAATTTTAAAAAGAATTATGATATTTCATTTGTTTGCGTGAAGAAATATATCAGATGATATTTTTATGCCTCCAATTTGACCATTACAGCTGTGTGCGCCTCGACCACTGAGTGACATTCCATGCAAGTTGCAACAGCTGTTAATTTGAAAATAACCTGGTTTGAAATATATTTTCATATTTACTCCCAAATCCATGCTTTGGCCCTAGAGCAGGCTGATCTTCATTGAAGGTCAAGTAGAAATACTCAGACTCCAAATCGTTGCAAAGGTTTGGGTTGATACACTGCTATCTTTGTTGAAAATGTTCTATGTTTACTCTCAGAGAGCTCCAAATTCCCATAGGACTACCATGTGCTTGCACTGTGGAAAAATGTGAGAAGCTTCATCTTAAAATCACGATAAAGGAAAAGAATTTGCAACGCTTGTAGACATTTCTAGAATGTTTTAGTTAATTGCTTTCACTTTATCTGCTGGCTGCACACTTAGAATTAAGTAGCACGAATAGGAACAATGTTTAGGCTGGATTATACAAAGATTTCTCATGACAGTTTTTAGTAATGAAGTTGTCCTGAGATGTACTAACGAAGCTGTATGTCAGACCTCTCTTTCCTATATAGTAGCCTATTTAAAATAAATTTACATTTAAGGTCTGATATGAAACCCACTGAAGTTAATGGAAAGACTTTAATGCTCTTTGACTAAAATGCATGCAGAAGATCACATATTTTGTGTGATTCTATTTCTGTAACAGTCTGGCAGGATTTACTATTCCTTTACATCAGGTTTGAACAACCTTATCTAGTGGAAGATGTCCCTGCTCATGGCAGGGGTGTTGGAACTAGATGATTTTTAAAGCACCTTCTAACCCAAACCATTATTTATTCTATGATTCTACACTTTCTGCAAGGCTTCTGCCAGTTTCTTTTGTTATTAATTTTTCCTCTCCCCTCATGACAATATCATACATATTGCTCTTCAGCAACTCTAAGGTCCCACCTGACTTCCTACCAGCCAGCAGCTTAATTGTCTTCTAAGATGCGAGTTGTGTGTGACACTCCAAACCTACTAGTTTGGCTTATGAATGCAGCTGTAATTAAAAACAAAACAACAATCAAACCATCAGTTCTGCTCCTTGCAAACAGTCAGAGTCAGAACGTCTTCCTAGTTACATTTGTCTGTCTTTTTATTTTTAAATTCTTTGACCTTAAATAGTATTTTGGTTTAAATTGTGATAGTAGATATATTGGATTCCTATCTGCTGTTGTTGCCTCTTACTTGATGAAAGAGAAAAGTTATTTCCTGCAGCAAACACTGCTGGAATGAAGAGTGACAATAATAGATGTTTGCTGTTTATACACAGTGGGTACTATTTCTTTTCTGGATATCAGTTTAGAATGTCTTTGTAATTATTTTTTATATATCCAGAAGGCAAAGGCTTTGGTAGTGTTAAGTTAGAGTATAACTGCTGTAGCTTCTTCTGAAATGCATTTCTGAGCCCTGTGATTTGGTAAAAGATGGATTTAAGTAAAACCTATAAATTTTCTAGTTTCAGGGGCAGAAAGAAGGGAGATAGTGATCAGCAACACCCAGATGTTGCACATTGCACTACATTTTCAGTGAGCCATCCCAGAAATGTAGAATGGACTGTTTTGATTACAGGAGCATTTTTTATTCTAGGGCTATTTTCCTTTCTCTTTTTTTATATGTCTTCCTCATCCTTCACCCTTTCTCTTTCTCAACTCTTCCAAATTCTGGCCTAAGTAATTTTTACTTAGCTTTGCAATCTCTGGATAACATTGGAGAACTCAGTCCAATGTGGAATTTGACACTGGGATGCAGCAGAAGTTTGTGGTCACCACTCAAAAGTTTAAGACCAGTTGTAGAGAAAAAAGTAATGGTAATTTTTGTGTAGAGAACAGTTACATGAGAGCTATATTCTCACATAGCACATGCTCACAAATACGATGTCAATACTTACCAAAAACAACCACAAAATAATATTGCAAATATCCTACACATAATTACAGTCACCATCACTAGACTATTACAGATCTTGTTGGAATATTTTCTTAGTGACGGCATTCTTCTATTTGCTTGTTTCTCTTTCTGAATTTAATAGTAACTTTGGTATATTTCTGAAAATTAGGTTAATATTACTTTCTAATCCTCTAAAACTTCTGATGTACTTTATGCTTTAATGTAATTATGCCTAATAGATGGCAGCTTTGTAAAGATCATTCACATCCCTGCTGAAAACTTGACTGAGATAAAGACATATCTAGTTTATTTAACATGATTAACAACCTGAAGTATTAGAATTCTTCTGCAGTAATTCACAACAGCCATGGATTGCAAGATTACTGGGGAGACGCTTAGATTTATGAGACAGTCCCTGTCTGATAAACACACCACACTAGGTAGTGCTAATGGGCAACAACCCAATAGCCTCCTTTCTCCTTCTCTCTTGTAAAAATGATGCTGGGTGAAGATTTGATAATCCCTAACTCCCATTCAGTAAAAAATTCAATGAGACATTTTATTTATTTCTCATCTAACTGATACACTTTCCTACATTTGTACAGAGAAAGCTAACAGCAAACTAAGGAGAATACGGCACTAGGGCTGTACCAAAGCTGGCACAATTTTCTTTGCTTCCCTTCTAGCTTAACCTCCCTTCCTCTCTGCATCCACATGGAGACTATGATTCAGAACCTACTGCAAATGATGGCAATCTTGCCGTCCTTAAGCAGCCACTGGTTTTAATTGCTAAAAAAACATTTCCTTCCATTTGCTTGCATAACTATGTTCTCCCTGCTCCTGCTGTTTGTTCCAGCTCTGATAGACTAAGACCACCTCTGAGACCAGGAAGTACTGAGATACTTCATGCTGCACCTGGAGAGTGTCAAAAACAAAAAAAATAACGAAACAAAAAAATAACAATACAAAAAAGGGCTTGACTTCTACATAATCTTGATATTTTTGTAAGCCAGCAAGGAAAACAGTAGTGCATGACCATGCAAATGAAGAAGTTGGTAGGTACAGTTCTGTATGGGAGCTTTGAGGACAGGGCTTCATCTCCCACACCTTCTCCATCTGTAGAATGCCACATTGATTTAATTACTTGAGATGCATACCATGAAATTTGAAGCACCAAAATGTGACATCTCTAGAGGCCTATTGAGATCCCTGGTGGACTAATGTTGCTCTTTAGAGTTGCCTTTTAGCATTGTCCAGCTCTTTTCACGGATGCTACAGGGAGTCCAGGGAATCTATACTTGCAAAGCCAGCATTGCCTATTAAATATTTTTCTGTGAAAACCTAGATCCATGGAAATCAATGAAGAATTACCTCTCCACGTCCAGACAGCTATTGAACTGGAAGAAGAATTACAACCATTTACGATAATGCTTCTTTTCAGGAATGGGAAATTGATCTGACAAGCTGATAGAAGCTGCAGACAGTATGTGTCAACAGGAGATGGGTGGAGAAAAAGCAAGAAGGTAGGAAATGTCATTATTTTCTCATTTGTCAAATTAATACTTTGAGGAATAATTTGGCAATTGCTCATTATTCTAATGAACCCCTGCTCTTGATTATGATAAATACTAAATTATATGATAATTTCTCCTTTGCTTTCACTGATAAAGTTGTCTGCATTGACAAGACAAAATGAGATTTTTTTTTTTTAATGGGAAGCAAAAAGCAGAGGATTTCCTGCAATGTTGCAAAGCGCTCTGAGCTGGTGAGCCTAATGCAGGGATGCTTATGATAAAGCACTGCAGAACACCGTTGATTAGAGCATTGAATTAACTATGCTCTTGTGTGCTCTCTCTCATCATCTTGTTCGTTCTTTTAGCCTTCTACTTCACTCTTTCAATCTGCACATTATTGTTTTCTTGTCCAGAAGTATTTTGAGAATTCAGCAAAATGCCAGTACTTGATTTTCATCAGCAAACAAGCCCTCATGTTCTGCTCCAGCAAGTCTCAACAAATCCTGTGCATGGTGGCTTCTTCAGGTCAGGCTCCAACCAACAGCCCATGTAGATTAAATGAGTGCAGGATAATGCAGCACAGCTGTATAAACCTATGATTCTTTAGTGTTTATTTGTCTATGAATGCCATTACTGCTGTGACAGGAGCAATCAGACCTAGGACTTCTCTTTCTAAAGGCATGGTTGAAATTAAAGACTCAATACAGATCAAAGGGTATGAAATGAAATCAAAGTCAAGGGCAATGCTATATTTGCATGACTGTGATGGGATGTGTGAGCATATCCAAGCTTGTGCTAAAGCTCCTTGCCTCATCCATACTGTCTCCAAACACTGCCTTTAGCCATGGGACACATGAGGATCAGGTGGCACTGCTTCAAAACCAAATGTAAAGATCACATTTAAATTTTTGACAGTGTCCTAAAGTCTCTGTGCTAGGATAAGTAAGATATTTCCTCTGGTTCAGAGGCTTTTATGAAGGCTCAGAGATCCGCATACACGTCAAAGTCTGAAGCTGAGCTCAGTCAGTTTGAACCACTCACTATGCACACAACAGAGAGGCTAGGTTATTTGCAGTAAGGATTAATAGCAGGCTCTATGGTTTAAATATTTGAATGAGTCTTCACTGCCTGTCCTAACACATACAGTGCTATTAATGCAAATACTATTAATGCAAATACTTGAAAAAAATTAAAGCGCTTTTGAATCATAATTTACTCCTATGATTTGTAAGCTATGTGTGAAAATGATTGAGTTTTCTGACTGTAAGGCTGATTCTGCCCTTGGATAGACCACATTATTATCCCACAAGAGTAAGACAAAAAAGTAAATGTTTCTTGGAAATAAATACTATCAAACTGAAGAATGGTGTATATCATGAACATACACTTCCAGTCATATGCTTGCATTCATTTTGAGGCCTGATAGAATAAGCCTTATATTTTATAATACTAAGGTGATATATATTATCGTACTAAGATATTGTGTCTTCTGAGGGCATTTCTGATCTTATTGTCAGATGTACAGTAATACTACTACTCCTGTACTTGTGGAGGTTAATACGAGGAATATCATGCTGTACCTCACACCCAGATGCCATTAATGGCTGACCTGAAGTCGTAACTGCCAAACAGAAGGAGGGAAGGCTTTCAGCTTTCACCTTTTAGTTATTTTTTATTTAATACAAAATTCTATGGACTAATACCCCAGAGAAAACTTCTGGTAGAGTTCTTCTCTGTTATGTTAGAGCTTCTTCTGAAACCTCTGGCATGAATTAGGGCTTCTTCCATCAGGACTGTGTACAATCTGTGCACGTATGCAGGTCTTCACTGATTTTACTGAGCACTGTGTGACTCTGAGGGTCCATTCATATGAACTGCTGGTAGAAAATGAAATCTTCTAAGAATTTTGAAATTTACTTTTGTCCAGTATCCAAAGACAGGATGTTCTACTGGCCATATGTAAAACCACATGAATACATTGCATGTTACTAGCTAGCAAAAATCCATTTTAATGACCCTTTAAAATAAAAATAAGATGTTTTTCCTCAATTGTCATACTCCCTTGGCCCTTTATGATATTCTACTAGGCAGACCATGGTGACTGAGTTAAAAGAGAATGGTACTCTAAGCCTTCTTATGGACATGATTCATACCTGCAGCACAGCACTTTTGCAGCTCCCATACTAACGTATGTGACTGAAAATTTCCTGGCTCTGCATATGACTTTTGATCACAGAGGTTTTCCTCCTTCAGCCCCTGCATGTCCAGGACCACTTTCATTCACCTCCTACAGTACGCTGGGTTAGGGTGGTCTGGTGTGGGCTGTCCATTTGACAGATACTCCACAACACTGTCATGAGGATCTGTGAGAAAGCTTCAAGCTTCCATGACAGCCAGCATCCTTGAGCATAATTAAAATTGCGTCACTATGTGAAAAAATGGAGTTAGCAGTATCCTATTGTTCAATAATTTTATTCCAGTTATTCATAACACACATATAATAAAATTACATTTCCAGTATTGACAGCAATCTAGTAAAGAATCTGAGGCACAGTTTTGGAGGAAAACCTAAATACTCTTCCAGGAAGTCACTATCAAGTGGGAATGAGATTAAAACACTTTTCTTGGGTTTGCTTTTTGGCAAATTTAGCATTCATTGTTTAAGAAGCATCAATCTCTTTCTGTGTGATAAATATTTAAATATTGATACTTAATATACCAGGATTATTGTTTTCTAGTATGAAACTGCCTCCATCAGTAAACACTGTACATCCACATGAATGTAACAAGCACATTAACCTAAACCACATCACTTTTTAAAAAAACTACCAGAGCTTAATTATCCCAATTAAAAAGCAACATTCTGCAGGAAGCAGATGATGAAAACTCTGAACAGAGCATCCGAGCTTTTAACAACAATGAAAACAAAAGAAGTAATAAAATAGAAATATGTTCTCTACGATGCTTCAACCACTATTACTTAAGGCATAGTTTAATTTATTTGAGAGACTGCTAATATGAATTATTTTATTTCTTACTTTTATAGAAGCATATAAAGAACTCCTGAATAAAAATATATTTGCATATGTGAAAATACCATGAGAAGATCACGACAAAGCTGGTAACCTTACACCAACAATGTCCAGACTTCCTGATATTTTACAGGTGAAAAAAGAACAATATAGAGTTTATATCTGTGAAATATTTGAATAAATCTCTTTTGATGGATATTTTATGAAAATATAAATTAAATTCTGTTTCTATTGTACACTTTGAAGGACAGAACCTGTCTTCCTTCTAAAATACTATGTTTCAATAAAACGAATACAAAACAAGGCTAAAAATACATGCTTATGAAAAAAAAATAAGTATTTTCTGCAATGAAATTGTGTGTTTTAGGAAGCTCGTATTGAAAGTAGTGTAAATGCACTGGCAGAACTTCCAGAAAGAATTCTGTCTTATACTAAACTGATTAAGGTTGTGCGATTTTCTGTTGATGTTCCTATAATTAATTTTTTTCTTATGTTGCTTATAGGGCCAAATCATTTTGTAATTATCTGACAAAATTATTCTGACACTGCAGGAGTATTGCCTTACATAACAAAATCAATAGCTTGAAGTATTATAAATGATCTGGTAAATGCCCTGAAGAGCTGTATTCTATTACTTCTCCTCACTTTCCCACAGGAAAGTAATGAGTTCTCAAGACCATACTTTCAGTTCAGTCCTTTATTTCCTTATGAGGTAAGTCTGAAAATGTGAGGCCCATAATTAAGAAATTCAGGTCTCTGTTTCCACAAAGGCTTAACTCATTAGTTCACTTGACTTGTCAAGAAGCATAGTTAGGGCAAAATGTCGATCCACAGTTAACAAGGTTTTAGTTCAACTTGTTATTCTTAGAGATTAATTTGCTTGGATTCCTTGCATAAATATAAAGCCCAACAAACTCCCATGCATGCACAGGACTCACCTATGTAGTTGTCTCTGCTAGGCTAGGACTTGTTTGAAACAAAAGATTTATAACAAAGAAGGAAAGTGGGCAAAGAACCACTAGCTGGTGTGATTGGACAGCTTGATTATAGCAAAAGCATAACCTCAAGAGGCTGGGGATTTGGATTCAAAACCAATAATTCTACATGTATCTATAGTTAACTGCCTATCAGGACCAAGGCAAGACTAAATAAATCTTGTTTGTTTAATAAAAAAAAAGAACATCCTGACACAGTGAACAGCACAAAAGTGACTAACCCACCTCTGCCTTCCTAGTGAATATTATTCATTATGCTGTTTGCTTTTTGAGAATATTTTTTTCGTAGTGTGAACCAATAATTGCATATGTAACTACTAGCATGAGATATATATAGGAAAATTGAGCCAATAATTTACAACCTATCAGTGCAATAAATACCTCTTAGCTTTTGGTGAATTATCATGAACCTGAATACTCTCTCCCCATCCTCCTTGTGTATTTCTTTAAATTGATTGCCAAATATCTGAGGGTAACAGTTCTTGATCAGGAGGTGCTTCTCTGATTATTTCACTGTGTCTGTCTGATCAGCACAAACTCCACCTGTGTAATTGTGCACTTCAGCAGTGGGATAGCTCTCTAAGCTAAGAGTGCAATCTCTTCAAGTGCCATTTCTTGACAAGTTTTCTTAAGGAAAACAAGTTGAGAACACATATTTTTCACAGTTTCTGTAGGACTCATTTTATGGATGTCATGCGTGTCAATGGTCCTGCTGGGGAACCAGTTAGCAACAACAAGTTACTGAGAACCACTGCAAAAGAGTCATAAGAAACATCCTTGAGCAAGTGCGTGTAAAGATGTCATTTGTTAACTTGTTTGCTCCCAGCTACTGCACGCATTTGGCTCAAGAAAGTTTAGCAGCCCTAGGTGAGGCTTCCTCTGGCTCCTGGCACCCCGTGGGAAGCAGCACCGTGTTTGGCACTGGTTCTAGCAGAGAAAGACAGACGTTTCTGGCGTGGGGACACCGGCGGTGGGTTCCCCCGCTGCCTGCAGAGCTGAGGCCCGATCCAAAGCCCCCAGACGGCTCTCCGCCCGGCACAGGGAGCCACGCTCCAGCCGCTGACCAGGGTGCTGCCGCTGCCGCTCTCGCCGCTATCCGCGGTGCTGAAGTAGCGCCGGGCAGGGCCCGCAGCAGGCAGCAAGGCGCGCGGGCGGCGCTGCGCGGGCCGAGGGCGGCTGCGGGGCACAGCTGGCACAGCAACAAGCAGCGATGCGGAGCTCGCCTCGAAGCAGCTTCGCCCTCCTGCCGCGGCTCCGGTCACGGCGACTCGGGAGCAGCTGGTTCTCCGCAGCCGCGGCTGGCTGAGACATGTGGGGCGGCCCCTTCCCCACCACGGTCCCCTGGCTCTTCGCCGCCCCCTTTACCACAAGAGGAAAGTTTTGTCTGTGGTATCTTCCTTCCCACCTTTGGGACCAGACCTTTTGGGGCCGGGAGGGGGCGGCGACGGGGGGAGCTGGGGGAGGGAAAAGGGGGGAATTGTCTCCTACTTATTTATTTATTTAGCTCTTTCCGCCCTCAGGTCGCCATGGTAATACTGAGCTCGCTCTCCCTCCGATCAAGAGGAGACGGGCACCCCCTCGTGAGCAGTACCCCTCCCCTTCTCTCCTCTCCTCTCCCGCTGTTCCTCTCCCCCGCCGGAGGCTTTTCCCTCCTTGACCCCCTCATAGCGGAGCCAGGGCCACGCTACTCCCTCAACTTGGCCTCGACTCCTTTGAACCTGGCCCCGGCTCCCTTCAGCTTCGCCCCGGCTGCCCCCAGCGCTGCCCGCCTCAGCCCCAGAGTGACCCCAGCTCCCCGCAACGCGGCCGCCTCCCGAGGAGGAGTAAGACGGGAGCAGCCAAAACAACATCCCCACCACCACTATCTCCGCTTTGAAGTTCTTCCCCGCTTCGGGGCCGCCGCTGGAGCGCCGCTGGGAAGGGGGTGGCCGGGCGGGACGTCGTCCCTGTTGGCCCTCGGGTGCCCGCCTGTCGAGCCCGGAGGCGAAGGGCGCATCCCCGTCCCCTTGGCGGCGGCAGCGCTCTTGCCCGAGGGTGCGGGAACCGGGGCTCCCGTGCGGGAGGCTCGCGCGACGGCAGCTGGAAACTGCCCCCTCCTCGCCCCCACGCCGTGTCCCCCATCCGCCGCGGTTCCCCCGCCGCCAACTCACCCAGCGGAGACCGGCTAAGGCTGCTCGCCCCCCGATTACATAAGTCAAGCACCCCGTTACCTCCTGGCACTGCCGCTGTGGCTGCCAGGGAGAAGCTTGAGGATCGGCGTTTGGGAGTGGAAAAAAAGCGGTGGCAACGAGCCATAAGGGCACAAGCAGCAAAACGCACGCCCAGAGCCAGAATCTCCCTTCGGGTACCCCTCCCCGCCTTACCTGGCGGCGGTGCGCTGCTCTCACTCCATGCCGGCTCCCCGCGGGACGGGGCAGGGCGCTGCTGCCCGGCTCTGCTCCGGCTCCGCGCCGGCTCCGAGCCCGCGGGTGCGTGCGCGCGTGTGAGCGCCGCTCGCCGTCACGCGTCCCCGAGGATGCTGTCGGGCGTCTCCATTCCTCGCGCCGTTCGCCCACCCTCCCGCGCCGGGGCAGCGACGCTCGCCGCCTGCGGGGCTTCGCTCCTGGTTCGCTTCGCAGCGACGGCCGCGCGTGTGTGTGTGTGTGCGCGGAGAGGCTGGGGAGGCGGCTTGGGGGAGGCGCGGCCCCGGGGGCTGCGGCCGGCGCCGGGGGGCTCCGCTCACCCGGCCGGCGGTGGCTACTCGGAGCGTGGCTGCCGGCAGCGCCCCCTGCGGGCGGCGAGGTGCGGTGCGGGCGGCGCGCTCCTTCCGCGGGGGCGGCTCTGCCTCCCCCCTGCACCGCCCCTCGGCTCGATGGGGCAGCCGGGATGGCGCTGGGGGGGCCCGGGGGGCCGAGAAGAGGCTCGGGGGGACCGTATCGCTCATGGAGGTTGTAGGGAGGTGGGTGCTGGTCTCTTCTCCCAAGGGATAGGACGACAGGGAATGGCCAAATGCTGGGCACAACAAGCCCATGCAGCGCTTCAGACTATGGAAAGAGCGGCTAGAAAGCTGCCTGGAGGAGAAGGACCTGGGGGTGTTGAGTGACAGCCGATTGAACATGAGCCAGCAGTGTGCCCAGGTGGCCAAGAAGGCCAATGGCATCTTGGCTTGTATCAGAAACGGCGTGACCAGCAGGTCCAGGGAGGTTATTCTTCCTCTGTACTCGGCACTGGTGAGACCGCACCTTCAGTACTGTGTTCAGTTCTGGGCCCCTCATCACAAGAAGGATGTTGAGGCTCTGGACTGTGTCCAGAGCAGAGCAACGAAGCTGGTGAGGGGGCTGGAGAACAAGTCTTACGAGGAGCGGCTGAGAGAGCTGGGGTTGTTTAGCCTGGAGAAGGGGAGGCTGAGGGGAGACCTTATTGCTCTCTACAAGTACCTGAAAGGAGGTTGTGGAGAGGAGGGAGCTGGCCTTTTCTCCCAAGTGACAGGGGACAGGACAAGGGGGAATGGCCTGAAGCTGCATCAGGGGAGGTTCAGACTGGATATCAGAAAAAAAATTCACAGAAAGGGTCATCAGAACAGGCTGCCCAGGGAGGTTGTTGAGTCACCATCCCTGGAGGTATTTAAAAGACAGGTAAACGAGGTGCTCAGGGACATGGTTTAGTGGCAGATAGGAATGGTTGGACACAATGATCCAAGAGGTCTTTTTCAACCTGGTACTTCTATGATTCCATGAATGGCCTCAAGCAGCGCCAGGGGAGGTTCAGATTGGACATTAGGAAAAATTTCTTTGCCAAAAGTGTTATCGAGCACTGGAGCAGACTGCCCAGGAAGGTGATGGAGTCACCATCCCTGGAGGTGTTTAAAAGACAGGTAGATTAAGTGCTTAGGAGTATGATTAAGTAGTGGACAGGCTGGGTTTGATGATCCCAAAGCTCTTTTCCAGTCTAGTGATTCTTTGATTCTATGTAGCATCAGGGAGGGGGCAGCTGCCCCACCAGAGATCACCATCACCTCCCGCGGGAGCAGGTGGTGCAGCCACCATGGGAAGGGGCAATGTCCTGGCTCTCTCCCCTGTGGAGCGTGGGCACCAACTCTGGCAGTGTTGCGCCCCGCTGTCAGCTTCAAGACTGTCCCGCCTTCCCTGGGTGTGCCCGAAGAACCCACAGATGTACCCAGGGTTTGTGTTCCACAGGACTTCTCTGGTGCATAATAAGGGCTGATCTTGCACTGTAAACAAGGCTTTGCCTCCTTTAGGGCACTTAACTGCACCTTTACCCACCTTCCTCACTGACCTGGTTCGTGGGAAGGCAGTATCCTTGACAGTGCTTTCCTATTCTCAGATCTGGTTGAAAATAGCCGTCAGATAGCAGGTTGCTGGAAAGGAAGGACAGACAAACAGGAAGGTGCACATGTACAGATACTAACGGACACTTACTTAAGCCTCCTTTTCTTAGAAAACCTACCTGAAAGGTAGAGCTAAGAAGACATTTACCAGCTATCATACTGATCGTTTTGCTTGTAGGATGCAAGAGATTACTCGAGTTTACACTTTACCTTTTGTGTTTATTTTGTGTTAAATAACCCTTATTCCAAACTAATGAATCAATTCATTAGGAAGCAGAATGGGGTTGTGGCTCTTCAGGTACCATAAATAATAACAATCTGCACTTTCACAAGTCATATCAGTTACTCTGTACAGTTTCTTTTTCTGAGATTAGCTGCCAGCCCAGGTCCACCGCTCATTTGTGCTCTGTGACTATGGATCACCAGTGTCCTTAATTTTTTCTCCTTTTGAGACAAAAGTAGTATTTTAAACCAGCACCACGTTAGCTTGTAAAAATCTCCTTATTTGCATTTCCTTTCTCACCTCACCCTTCCTCTTCACACCTTCCTACATTTGCTTATCTACTTTCTGGGAATCTTTTTTTTTTTCCTCTGTCTAATCTCATCTGAGTCCATGCATTCATGTTGTGGATGCATTATATCATGCTAGTCTAAAAAATGGCTATGTTCTAGTTTCTTAAGCTTTCTCCATAAAAGGGAACTTTACTGAAAAGAGCAATGTAAGGCCTCTTCTTCCTTGGAGATTTGCACAACTATTTATTTCTTCTTGCAAGCTACCCTTCTTTAAATCTCTTCCTTTTTGCTAGGAATATATCAACTGAAATAGTATCTGTCCTCCAAGCTGAAGTTGCTTTTCTAGAGCCTGCTCCACTGGTAACCGAATTTTCATGCTTTCATTTGCCAACACAACAGGAAAAGTGGGCATATTCAAAATGGAGAAAGGTTTTCTGTGGAATAAGGATATGTATGAGCTTATCCTTCCTGACTTCATGTTCCTGACACAATGTGATATGTGATAGGGCCTTTTATCTTTGTTAATTGTTAAATATTTCAGGAGTATCAGCATATGGATAGTTACATTGAGCTTGGAACCATAATAGCATCATTATGTTGCAAAAACCCTTGTGCTTTCCACATGGCACTTTTTCTCTTGGGGCACACTAACTAAAAAGGCTCTTGAACAGGTGCACAAATAATTATTTCATACTTCGCCTGCTGTCCCCCTTCACTCTATTTGTCTCAGTTGCAGTTTTCTCTAAGCTAGCTTCTTGAATCTCACTGCAGAACCCCTCAGAGCCTATTAATACTTATGCTAGCACGCACAGAAAGCCTGCTACTTTCTTAAGGTCCCAGGCAAATGCCTGACTGGTAGGTTGCTGAGATTTCTTTTTCCTTTCTATTTCAGCTGAAGGCCAAAGCAGTACTTGAACTGTCAGTCTCTAAATCTGTGTTGCTTATTAAGGGTGATTTCAGTTAATGAGCTTTGACTCAGAGATCCCTCCTGTCTCTCTTTGGATGAATAGTCCCAAAAACAACTTGACTTCACCAGACTTGTGCTTTGCCTGAGGGAACAGTTTACGTCAGGAACTGAAGTTTATATTAGTTTGAGGTTTTTGGAATTTGTTTTAGTGAGTACATTTTTTTAAACAATAGGAGAAGTAGAGGCATGGGTTGATAAGGATAAGAGGTAGAAGGGATTGGTATATTTTACTTTAGATGCCTAAATTTAGGGATTTACATTAGGAGTCTGCTCTACTTAGGCCATTGAAGAAAGAGGAGCCCGCAGGGGGCTATTCAGTGCACCTAAATTGAACATCAGTTCTGAATTGTCCTCTGGAGGTTTTTTCTTCCGTGTCTTCTATTAATTGTATTGGAATGGTCTAGAGATTGTGGAGAGATTATATGGAGACTAACTGCCTAATCTGGGATCTGATGCATAGTTATCTTCCTCCTGTTTTCAGTTTGCCAGTGTAACATTGTATTTACACATGGAGAAATCACTTACCAGCACCTCTCTAGAAGTAATATTGAGTAATATCTTGCTGACTGGAATTATTTGTACTTCATTGAAACTACAACTCCCAGTACAAAATGTGAATGCACATGTTATTCCCTGCAAACTTGTGCCAATAGCTTTACATTGTTTAATTCGCACCTGTATGCAATGCCATCAGCTTCCTGTCTACATTGTAGTTTCCAATACACTGAATCACCTATACCAATGTGTGAGTTTTCCTTGCTGTATTCTGCAAATGCAATACCATGAACAAAAGCCAGCACTGCATATTTGAAGTCTGATTAAATTGATTCAGAGTTACCAGTTCTTCCCTCTAAGTTATGGAACGTTTACTTTTCTTGGTATACATCCCTCCTTTCCCTTGGCAGGGGTAAGTAGATGAATCAAAAAATGTATCTGCAGAAGAATTTTGGCCACAGAATAGTGTTTCATACATACGACAAAGTTTGTCCAATGTTCTTCTTAAAATTGCAGCACTTACTTGTAGCTATCAGTCAGTCTTGAATGCATCAAAAAGCACTCGGCTTTATGTCTAAGATGTACACTTCCACAGTCATATGACTACCTAATCCTAACCCATGGCTCTTAGACACCATCACAAACCAAAAGGAAGGGAACGAATAATCTGTCAGCTTTGGAGAAACCTCCATGACTAGAGCTACTTTTGCTCCTCCTCTTGTTATTACACTTTTTCTCATTGGCCTAGAAAGAACAAGTCTAGATACTGCTTCGGACCATATGGTGGTACTGAAAGTTTTTTTTCACAACAGTAAGAGAAGCTATGGTTAGAAATGCCTGCTTAAAGATCAGCTAAAACAGTTTTGGTTCACACAGCCTGATAATACTATCAAAGGGTCAAAATTTGTTAATGTAAGAGTAATTTAAAATCCTCAGTAGGTTTTATGGCTTGTTGGAGTTGGGAAAATTTTGCAGAGCCAGCCACTGGAAACTGAAAGGGAGATATGAAGAGACTAGTGGGTGGGAGCTGACTGATTTTGTTTTCTGGCAGGAAGAATGCCAGAGGGAATTCTCTTTCCCAGCCTATCACCCCACTTTTTTTCCTTATTTACACATCAATGCATGATGTTTTGGTGTCTAACATTTCCATAATGCAATCTGGTAAATCTAGCACAGCTGTTTTGAAAACTTGCCTGATAAATTTAAGATTGCTTTACTGTGCAAAAGCTCCTGTTTCACTTGCTAGGCTTACCATTTCTGGATGTCAAGACAGGGAATGAGCATAAATATGGAGTCAGGTGTCACAGTTGCCAAGTTTTATTATGGAGAGGTTTGCAAAAATCTCTCCTTTGCCCTTTATCTACCTTCTGTATTCTGCAAGCTAAAGTCTGTCTTTCCTGATATTTTTGGACGGTACCTGGCACTACAAAGCAACTTTGTAGTGATCAAGTACTGTGATCAAGTACTTTTGTAACAGGGGAACAAAACAAAACAAATAAGCCACCCTAAAGCTATTGATCTTCATGGAGCATTATAAAAGCTGCTTATGTAAAGCTGTTTTGCAACCATTGCAGAGACGCAATGGCAAGCTGGGAATATTGCTGTATGCAGAAGCAAAATCTCCCATGTTTCACACAGTATACCATTTGATGTGCAAACTGTCTTCCCTGATAAGGTAGTTTCATGCTTGGATGATAAGTATCTTTCTGAGTATTCTTCTTTCTTTGTACACTGCAGGATAGACATCAATCATATGAAACTTCTTTTTTCCTCCCATAAGCAAATTCTTTTAATCAAGGCTTGTTTAATTTTCATCTCCTTCTACTCCTTTTATGAGTAATTATTTCAACTTTTTAAATCTCAAATGTCTTCTTTCAGGTCTCTTGTTTGGCTGGGATTTCTTAATAAATTATGAATTCCAATTTTTGACAGGTAAATTTTTGTTACGGGGGAAGATAAATATTGCATTTGTGGTCTTCCTTATTTATGTTATACAGCAGTCCATTGCTGCTTCTCTGCCAGCTTATCTAGTCTTTCCTCTCTCTTTCCTCTGCTTCCTATTTCTACCTAAGTCTCACATTTGGTTCGTAAACACTTTTCTGCTCTCTTACAGTGTTCTGTTTAGGGCTAGAAATCTAGAAACAGTGTGCAGGGGCACTGGATCCTGTCTATACTTTGCTGTACACTTCCTTCTTTCCAGTGACTTCTGTTTACTGTAAAACCAGTGCATTATTTTTAGTTTTTTATTCCTACTACAATTTCTGAAGCATTACTCACTCTGATGGTTAGAAATTCACTTTGACATTATACTTTAAAGTTTTGCTTATCTAGTTGAAATCTTTTTGTTCAGGTAGTGAATTTGCCACAAATTTAAAACCATGTTACCTCTTTCCCTCCCTTCCCTTCATGTGATCCAATATATTTATAGCGAATAACTTGATCTTCTCGTAGTCTTTATTTTCCTAGGTTGAACTAGATCAATTGTTGCTATTTTTCCCTTGTACCATGAGCTCTCCATTCTCCCTATCAGCCTGCTGGTCCTCCTCTGTACAATATCAGTTTAAATTCATCTTACTGGTGCAGGAAGAACCAGAATTGTGACAGTATTACTGCAAAGGGCTCATCAGTGTCATGTACAACAGAAACAATATTCCCTACAGGAAATGTCCTAGCTGATGGATTGTAGGATCACATTTACTTCTTTACAGTTATATTGTACTCATGACTCTGTTATCCTCTGACTGAGGAGGATACAGTCATTTCCTTCTATTTACTTGTCAGTCCAATCATATTCATTACTAAGGGCAGGGATTTCTGTTTAATTCACAACCTCGTGCTGTTAAATCTCATTCGATATCTATTACTCTAGCTTTCAAGGTAATGCAAGTCACTGTGATACTCCCAGTTTTCCTGTTTTATAGACAGTAGTGCTCCAATTTCACATATAACTGGTACTTTCCTAATCTGCAATATAAAATAGTTTTGGCTATGTGCCCCTTCTCTTCTTACTGAATTACTACCTTGCCCAAACAGGGGAAAGGAGATGACTGACTTCAAAAGTCAAAAGCTGAAAAATGTGTCTCCTTATTTGAAGTCTAAAATAGGGTATAAAAAATGATGATGACTCCTTCCTACTGCAAAATTGTTTTTTTGTGGTACTGGCTCCAGCTCTACAGTCATTTCATGGCAGGGCTGACTGCCATGTCCACAAGACACTCCTCTGCAATGGGCCTCTCCATAGATGCAATAATTCATTACTATGGACTCAAACCCAAATTGCTGTTATAGGGGAACACAGGGAACATTGCAGGAAAAGGTGGCTGAAAGTCTGTTTTTACTGGGGGTTAGAAATGATGTTCAGCACCCTGTTATTGCAACTGGAAAGCTGGTTTGTTACTTGCTGTGAGTATTATGAAGGGTATTGAAACTGGAAGGGCAAGAAGGCTTAGTGATTATGATCAGTTACAAGAGCAAAGAGGAAGACTCATTTTTCCAAAGTGATGATTAAAAACTGCCCAATTAAGTAAACAAAGAAGTAGTTGAAAAAACAGTACTGGCAGACATCAGATAATAAAATTAATTATAAACAGCAGCCAAATGCAGCAAGTATGAACTAATCAAAATACTTAATTAGGCTTTGCAGAAGCTACTTTTCTCTCTAGCATTATTTGTTAGAATTTTATCTGGGGATAGGTGTCTTTGGTAAGGCTCCAAAGTGTATAATAACTAGTTTAAAAGCCTTGTGCTCTTACAAAATAATAATATTTTGAGCCACAGTACATTTCAGGCTGACTCAGCAGGGTAAGCAAGGAGTCCCTTGCCCTAAATGGAGAGATATGAAAGCTGATATTGTCTCTATTTGCTCTGCATCTCTTGTGGTTCTAAAGGGGCACAAGGTACTTACCAATACATTAATTCTTGGCCAGACAGCTGCCATTTGTGTTGTTGCAGCTATTTTCTTCAGAGACCATAGGTAAAGTGGTACTGAATTTAAGGATGCAAAAGATCTGTTTCAATACAAGCAAATCTTTGTATAGGAAACGAATTAAAAAAACTTAGTGGTTATTTAGAAAAAAAGGCCACATAGATTGTAATGGTTATATTGTCCTTATTTGAGGTAAAAACAAGAAAAAGGGGAAAAAAAAGAAAAGGAAAAAAAAGAACCCAAATTTTATTTCTTTGGATTTAGGCATATAAGGAACAGCTATCCTAATTTGGGGTTTTTTTTGCTCCTGCTTCAGTTTCAAAGTCAAAAATAGTGGTGAGTTAAACTACTACAGATTGATCATATCAGCCACAAATAGATACCCTGACATCAAAGGACATCCACAGAGGATAATTCTGCTGAGGGACTTCTAAGGTAGTTGGATTTCATCCACCCATTGTTTACACAGAATTCCTGTTTACAGACATTGTTTACAGACAATTGCAGACAATTCTACAGTGGCTACAGTCTATGGTCAAAGTGTGAATACCCCCCCCTTTGAAGAAGATTCTTCTGTAAGTATTATTATTAAAACAGGAACTGGTAATTGAGTGATTATCCCTTCTGAAGTCAAGCTAAGAAGCTGTTTGCAGACATATGCTGCTGAAAAACTGGTTACTCATAGTAACAGGCCAAATTGTGAGATACTTCCCTCTTACAGCTCTTTCATATAGGGCAAAGTGATATTGAAAGTTTTAGATGAGCTCCTGAGACTTCTCACCTGGCACATCTCCTGAGGATACACTCTCCTATGCACAAGGACACACTTTTCTATGCACAGCCCTTCATGTTCTGGGGTTGGAAGGCACGCAGGCACAGGCTTGACATGTCCTTCCTAGACAAATGTGGTGACTGGCATAATCTGACAAATCCACAAAACAGTATCTATGCTGTAAGAGGTCTTAAAACCTCTGAGGCAACACAGAATTAGGTTGGTGCTAAGGTGCTAGATTTTCTGTTCTCTGGCTCCCTGGAATTCCAACATCCAACAGTGAGATCTAACAGGCCAAGGCTTAAAAAAACCCTACACAGTGGTAGACAAAGGACAAAGTGCAACTGTCTAGTGCTTCTGTTGCCTGTCTGGTATTTCTGTTGCACAGTCAATGGTTTTCATGGTCAATGAATAGAAGGTAGCAATTGTGTTACAGATTAAAGGTGTTCCTAAATCACCTGTACTTTCAAATGGTGTTTAAAGAACCTGTGCCCAGATATTGAAAAATACTTTATGCTCCAAACTCCCTTTCACACCAGAAACCTTAATTTTCCCAGTGCTCTGTGTGTCGTACCAGCACTTGTATCTATGGAAAGTAGAAATAGCTGAAGTCGTTATTCTTTGTGTCTGAGTGAAATATTTTATATAATTGCTTTGCACTGCTATCTTTGGACATTTGGGTTAATGTTCATCCAAAACTCAGCTGGATTATTTTACCCTCTGCTCCTCTCCTTGTTTCGATGGAAGGTCCTATCCAACCCAGGGAGCAGTGGCAGACATTGGCTTATCCTGCTGCTCCTGCACCATTCTTCCTGCTGTCTGTCATCCCCATAGCCTGCCTGATCCTTCCAGCAGCTTGTCGAGCTCACCTTGAACAGCCAGCCCTGAGCACCATGATGGGAGATTCTCCTTGATTCTCTGCTTTCCCTGTTCAGAGGAGCAGAGAGTAAAACCAGTGTAGATTAGATACTTACGCCAGAACAGCTGCGATTAGCTGAAATAAATCCTGTTCTGGGATACAACAAACTGCAAAGATGGAAGGGTGACTGGCTGGCACTGCTTCTTGAGATACAGAAAGACTGAAGGGGAAAAACGTAGAAAAAGGGCCCCGTTTCTATGCAGTCAGAAGGAGGTCACCAGGGAGTTGTGTGGGAGCAGAAGTGTGGTTGTGTGAGAAAAACTGGGGAAAGTCAATGCGGGGATGGCACTCAGCTAGAGAAATCTTAAGGCAAAGCAGAGGAGGCTTCTGATCAGGAAAAGAAAAAATATTACAGGGGATGACTATTCTAAAACAATATTATATCTATAAATGGCAAAGACAGTTGTGAAGGGCTAAATTCAGAACTTGTGTTAAATAAACTGCTATTAGTTCTCTTTAATTGTTGCATGCTTAGATATATAACTTAATGTGAAACTTAGCAGATGTTAAGAAAAACAGTATTTTGGTTACCTGGAGCAGATTTCCAGTGGAGTAACTTGTTATATTTCCATGTATGACAAAGGGTCTGTAGTTGTTTAGCCTTTGCCAGAAAGTGCCTAGATAAAAAGTCCCAGACAAGTGAATTTCATAAAATTCACAGATCTAGTTCCATGGAGGTGTCAGAATAAGTAAATGGATGAATTAGAAGTGATTATAGCACAAGATTTACATTCTTATTTTTTGCTTGAAAAACAACAAAAACGCCACATACATCTACTTGGCTTCTGGGAAAGTCAGAAACTACAGATATAAAATCAAAGACACTGCATTAAAATAGTGCATTCACAGCCAGTTTGCTGTTATATAGTATCTACAGTCTAAATTTACTAGCTAGTGTTGTGATATTTATTTCCAATTGAGAAGTCCAGTTATAGCTCAGTAACTAATGATTTAATAAAACACAGAATAGTACACTCTTTCTTCCATTTTCCCCAATGGATATTATTCTCAGAAAAAAAACCAAAAAAAAAAGCTTGTAATCACTCAAGCGTGCTATTTTACAACTAAGTTACATCCAAATCAAAACACATACTGGGTTTAGGACATTCTTATTTGGCTTGTACAGGCAGTTTCAGAGGAAACAATAATCTCAGGAACTTTTCAATGAGCTTTGATGATACTGTGGGAAGTCTTTGCTGCAGTCTCTGCGTGTCAGCTAATAAGTAATCCCAGTTCTCTGTGAAAATGCAAACCACACACACACACAAATCTATAGAGTGAGATCCTGGCTTCCTTAATGTCAATAGTAATTTTACCCTTGCTTTCCACAGGGTTAAGGTTTCACCCAGGGGGTTTATAGCCTCCAGCACTTTCCACTCCTAAGTGATGATAAGGGCTTATAATTTAATTTCTGTCAAAGTAATAATGTCTGAGATACAGAAAAGCCATCCTCTATCCCTTAGCACACTTTTTTTATTACACAACAGGGTCATAAGTAGAAGCTTAAACAACTGCAGATCGAAAAGCTCTCCAAACTCAAGAGGTCTGTGCATGTCTCCTGAAGTGCATGCAGCCTGTGCCATTGAGGCTGATTATGGTATGGCAGCATCCTGGAGGTGTACTGCCGGCATGTGAAGAGTGGTGGGCAGGCAGCCAGACAAGCAGCCAACCACCCACACATCTCTGCAGCATGCCTGCCGTATGATGTATGCTTTCAGCAATCCACTTGGATGCTTCTAAGTTTTAGCTTTCTGCTTTGTCTTTGATTCATTGACTTTCCATGGACAGTGAAAGATGTCCGGGTGAGAGCAGGTTGAATGATTTCAGGTACAAAGAAATCCTGTGCTTTGAGTGGTTCTGGTGGAAAGGTTCAGTTAGTGAGGCCAGACCTACAAGTGCAAGTGGAGTAAAAAGTCACCTGAGTAGGGGCACAGTCACAGGCTGGCTGATGGGCAGGAGGGACTGGGGTTGGTCCCTGCTGCTTTATCTAGGCCAGCCACAAAACTGACCTGGTTCTGTAAATGGATCAATGTTATAACAAAACAAAAATGCAGGTAGAGGCCTGACACAACTCCTTATAATAGAGAAGACACGAGTCTTCTGATTTTAATTCTGGCATGAACTGAGTTAAAGCAAACAAATAAACAAAAAGTGGGTATGGATATATTGCAGCATCAGTAGTAGGCAGTGTGAAATTGCCCTCTTACTGTAAAATGTAAACAGTAGGCATCCAAGTATGCCAGTTCTATTTTGTATTACACAGCACGGAGAAGGTTGTGCTGTTTTTCTTAATCAGGTCCTTTGCCAGGACTTAATGTAAGGCAATACACAATATATAATGTTAGCAAGGGAAAAAATAGCTGAAGAGAATATGAAATGAACTGGAAATACTTTTACTTTAAACTCACTGGTTCAAATCCAGTCTATGTTTGTAGTGATCAAAAGTTGCTACCATCTGTTGTTTGGCGGCCTTTGTGTGTGAGCTGTATTGCTGTGGTCCCATGGACAGGTGTTACCATTATGACACCATGGCTACACTTGGCAGTCGTTCGTAACCTTGCTGGTAGCCTCCGGAGAGAAGCTAAAGCCTGCAATGAACTTAGGCATAGAAATATCTTCTCATTCCCCTGTGCTGTGCCTAATTAGATTTGTGAAGTCATGTGTGGGTTTTTTTCAATGCTATGGTCCATGTGAGGAGGCTTCTGTTCTATGTAGCTTGGTCAGCCTTTGTCTGGTGCAGACTTATGTTCTATTGCCCAGAACGAAGCACTGCAGAAAGGACTTTGCCTCTGGGTATCCATGGGACTATTCCCTGGGCATGTAGTCATATAAAGCTCTGGACAGACTTGGGTCACATCCTGAGGTTGACAGGGTTGCTTGTTATTTTTTCTTTGGTATCCTCTTCCCACTGTTTTCACTCCCTAAATTTGCTCCGCCCCTGCCTCTGTTGGCTGTGCTCTCTCTCTGATGCTAATCTTCATGTCTTCCTGGCTTTGTTCTGCTTCCCAGAATTCTTACTTTTAAGTAGGAATTCTATAAGAATGTCTTATAGCTATAAGTTTGTAATCTTTTGGTGGCCGTACCAAGTGGTGGACAGAGGCCTGAAGCAGTCAAGGCTTCTCTAGCACTCTGCACTTTAAGCTGCCAACAGTTTGGTGGATTCTTCCTGATTTGCCAAGGTCTAAATGACTTTTTGTGTACTGTGGCTCAAGCACTGAAAAGCAAATAGTTCGTTTTGGAGTAAAGAAGATACCACCACTTGTGTGTCTTCTGTGCTCCCCTCTGTCCCTCAAAATGTTTAAAAAATGGAGTGAAATATACTATATTGAGTTAAAGCATCAGGATCTCTGGTTGAATAGCAGAAGTACAACTTCTGTAATATGACAGTAGGAAGATCTTTCCACTGGAAATGCTCTTTAATTCACACTAGTTCTTTCAAAGAAATAAAATCTCTGTCTTGCTTTGTGAGATCAAATAGAAAGCCTATTGGTGCTAATAGAAAGAATCTCATTGACTTAATAGGTTTGTATCAAGTTCTTTGACAGTACTGATGTTTTTGAGAGGGAATTTTGCACTCTTCTGCCTCAACAACATGACCTGTGTCTTTGACCATCTTGCTTCACTCATTCAAAAGATGATATTCATTCTATTTAAAAACTTTGGCGGAAAAGAGATGCATTTGTACACAGTAGATGTTACAGTTAGCTATTTTGTGTCACCAGCATTCTGTGGGACAATAGACTCCAAATACTCATTTGCTGGTGCACTACAGTTTTTTTACTGAGGTCTTGTTGTGCATTCTGAGTCTATGGCATGGCTTTCAGTGAATCTATTTCATGGATTTCAGTGTCTCAGCTCACAGTCCAGAATAGTAGCATGGAAATATTGGAAAGACTGGATTTTTGTGACAAAATTTGCAAGTGGTTTTCCTTTACCAGAAAACCAAAAACTTCTCTGGTAGTCAGCTTTCGATAAAAGCTGATACTTTTCTGTTTGCAATGAAATTTTGCTTAGACAAACCCCAGATTTCCTGCTGAAAACCAGTATTGGCTAAGACACATTCAGGTAGCCTTAGTTTACCTCCATCTGACTAGGAAACTTAGTTTGGTCTGTGGAAAGGCCAACTGTACAGTTTGAGTTGAATTTTAATTGGGCCTAATGACTTTGTAAAAGGTTCTGCGGTTGCGTAGGAAACACTTCTGATTAGAGGCCCTTCTGCAGTCCTGGCTCTGCAGGGAGATAGGTATAAAAGGCTGGTGCTAATTAGGGAATGTTTGGATACAATTGCATGACATGCTCTGTGGTGGTGTTTGTATCACATAACACAACTTTGTTTGCACTCAGTAGGAAAAGACTGATTATCAATTTATGGAATTTATTTTCAACCGACATTTATTGACAGAAACATATTAATTCTCCTGATTATCTGGGCATAAAAATACTGTGACCATCTCACTTGCCTGAGGAGATCAGCAGAACTTTGCAGTTCTCACTTTTCCCTGGATTTTTTTCATAAACTGTCAGAATTTCCCCTCACTGCCTACACAGTCCTCTCTTTCATGGCTTATATTGATTTATTTTACCGGTTGGTTATATTGAACTCTCTTTTAAAAAGTATTTCTTCAGTAAGGTTGAGATGAGTTAAACATTCAGGATTCATGACCTTGCTTGTACTCTTACTTATTTCTTGCAAGATTCATGCAGTACTTTGTCATCTCTGAAGTGCTCTCTTGCTTGTTGATGGGGGAGGCTTCTCAGATAATTGGGACTTGACTGTCCATACGTTTTCTTTTTCTCTCCAACCTAACAGTTGTGATGCACTCTGCAGTAAAATGGGTTCAGAAATTCATCTGTACTTTATGTCTCCATTCATGGTTAAGAAAAGAGGAGCTGCTTAATGTCAGTACAATATATTACTACAGCAAAATATGGTTTATGTACATAAATTAATTAACACAAATTATTAAATGTTAATATGCATAACATTATAATTGCAGCATGCACTTGCATACTGATGTATAAATATATAAAATCCCCTCCTCCTCCTGTTTATATAAATATTTAGATCTATGAAACTTTGTAGATTCAAAACCAGCTTGAAGTTCTTCTAACTGTAATTTACCGCTGCTGCAGTTTGCAGCATCATTTTTATTTCAGTGGGAGATGTTTTGTCTCCTACATGGATTTTGGCTTTTGCACCCTGGAAATGCTGAGTTTTTTCCATTTCAGACTTACTGCTGAGACTTGAGGTGTCTGAATAACGTTAGAAATGAAACACTGACTTGAAAGATGAAGGGAGGAAGACAGTCAGAACTTGTGCATCTTCTGTGCTTGTGACTCCATGTCTACCCTGTGAGTAAATGACAGTAGCTTACTCAGCGCAACCAGCTCCACGTTTTCTCCCAGTTGCACCATTTTCTGGCAACCAGTCATTAAAATCAGCAATGCTCTGGTGACATGCTGAACTGCTGGGGACGTAGAGACAGAAGACACGCAAATATTGAGGGAGTCTTAAGTAATCACTTTTCAGACTATCTGTTCCTTTAGAAATCAAACTCTTACTGAATAGCGAAACATTGTCAGCAAGACTCTTACCCTAAAAGCTAACAGAGGCAGTCTCATCCTCCTGTTGTGGCTTTCTATCTCTAGTAGTTGTAAATTAGGATAATTTGATCTGGGACTCCTGGATTTTGTTTCCAGCTCTGTCACTCTTTTGGTATGTGACCATGGGAAAATCATATCTTTTGCAAAAGAATTGCTCAGTCAGAAGAAAGGCTCCATACACAGTGATGCAGGCTAGAGCATGGCTTTATGCTCAGATGGCCGACAAAACCCCTCGGACCCAGCGTTGTCAGGCAGGTAGTCTACACAGGTTCAAGCTGTTGACAAATCCCATCTGCTCTGCCAGCAGGTGATTCTAGCAGCCATGTGGAAGGGACAGCAACCCTCTTATTTGCCTGGTGTCAGACTTATATGTGATGAAGTCAGGGGAGCAGATGGGATGTACTTCAGATAGCTGGGTTAAGCAGAGCACAGTGGAGTTCATTCACTCTGCAGGCAAGAGCACATTTGGGTGCCCTACCCCAGCAGTGGGAAGAGTTGGAGATTGCCTCTCAGCCTTCCTAACTGGTTTGCACTTAACTTCTCACTAAATACATTTCTAAGGACAAATGGTTTCTATGTGGTTTACTAATTTGCCTTTCAGCTTAGCCCTGAAGACATATTTAAGTAACTGTAGAGGTGAATCCCTGCTGCATTATGGAAATGCATCTTAAGCACTTGTATGAACAACTCCCGCTTACAAAACATGAAATACAATGAAAACTACTTACGTGTGTGCTTATAATATAATGCACATTTTCTATGTATATTTTAAGCAGAGTATTTAAAAAATATAACTTGTAAGCTTTGTGATTTATATCAACATTTTCAGGTGCAAAAGGTTAAAGAAAAAACATCTTATTGTTTTCACCTTCACTGGACATGTTTGCAAACAATCACATATGTTTAAGACATTTTTGTGCCAGCTGTAGTTATACCAAATGATACAGTATTTCATAAATAAACTGTCACTTATTCTGCATCTTTATTTAGAGGTGCTAAACAAGAGACTTCTCCCTATTTAGTGGAACACACATGGAGAGAAATATGTAAGCAGTCTAACCCATGGAATAATTGCAGTACTCAGGGTTAGTTACAAATAAAGTCACCTGTTCTTAGTGACTTTAGAAGACCTGCATGAATGTCTCAGGGCAGAACTGTGCCCTAATGACAGCTGATTCTGATTAAGCTACAGCAGCTGAAATAGATGAGGCTTTAGTTCACTCTGTGACAGTTCATCTTCTGAGAGTCACTTGGAGAAAATAAGACAAAATTATACATTTTTCTAAAGATATGTAAATATAGGTGTATAATACGCAATGGTATTTGCAGAGTATACCTGTATTGTAGATACCACAGCTGATAGGAGTTTTTCAAAAATATTTGCAGAGTCTGTGCCCCATACTATTACATATAACCTCATAGGACAGGCTACTTGATGTATGATTTTAAAATATGTCAAAAAATAGCTGTAACGAAATAAACTGAATGATGAATGTAAGCAAAATAAATTGTATTAATGCTACTCAACGTTAAGCTTGGTATTTCAGCAACTTTAATTATGGAAGAACTCACGTTCTGCTTTCTCTGTTAATTACTTTTTGCATATAACATGAGAGCTACTCATGAGTCAATTGCTCGCAGGGCTGCATTTATTATAAACAAAGCTCTAGCAACTGAGCTGGTAGACACGGTCGCAACTTTTTACCCTTTTCTTCTATCTCCCCAGCCTTGAATTCCTCTTGAATGTCCAAGCTCATTCCTTGAAAGTCGAAGTCTCTGTTGAGCTGAAAACCTCTGACTTCTGCATTGTAGAAAGATGAAATGCTGCAATGGGGTTTGTTACATTGGAAAAGAAGTTTTCTCAGTGTCACTATTGTAAAAATTCTTGTGAATTACATGTACTGTAACAAGGCTAGCTCCAGACAATTTAAAGTTTTAATTAGAAATATTGCATATCTGAATAGAGTCCATCTTGAAATGTAATATGTGAGAGAAGTGATGCTTTTCCTCGTGGTAGTAAACCAGTGAAAGAAAGAATATTTATTAAAAAAGCAATTTCTTGTGTGGTACCCACTCTACTCATACAAAATACATTTTGGCAATGTCTGTTGTAGTACACAATCGTTTCTTGGTTTAGTGCCTGATGAAGTTTCAAATTGAGTTATTATGCAATCTGGACTGAATCCTAGAGTAACAAGTTTGTGTACTCTCAGCAGGGTTTGGAGTGGTGGATGGAAGAGGTGTAAACACGTGTTTTGTTATGAGCATTATTCATAATTAGAGTATGTGACAAGAAAAATTAGAGAGCACACAGATGGAAAGTAAGTGGTTCAATAGTTATATGTGACATATATTAGAGATTTTTTCACTTGGGAATTCAGTATTTGGGTTTGATTTAGTTTGTGTAATTATCTCAGATACTTCAGAGATCATATATCTATTGGATTGGACAGAATTAGAAATACCAGCTGTGATATTGTGCTCATTTGCACATGCACAACCCACACAGTGTTGTTCCTAGTGATAACAGCCTAATGGTGGTTTTATAGATATATTGGTGAGATGAGTCAACATTTTTTATGGCTGTCATTTTTCCAGATTAACAGCCAAATCCTCCAGTCCTTTGTGACAGTTAAGGAGTTAAGGGAAATATGGGTCTGCATCCTACTAAAAATCCTAATTCCCACGAACACCCCAGCTTCAGTGGTGAGTACTGTTTGTATTTAATTTTAAATTGATATCACTGGAGGTGATTGTATGAATAATAACTGAGGGGGAAAAAGCTGTAGACATACCCAATATTTTCTTTTACTGAAAAATGGGTCTTAAGGTCAGAAAATAAAATATGAAAACCCTGTTAATTTGCTATCTGTATGCTTATAGGGAGGGCAGAAAACTACATAGTTAATTTACTTGAAAAAGTGGCATCTCTGCCTTGACTTCTGTCTCTATAAGAATATTATGCCAGCTACGTTTGGTCCACGAATACCATGTTCAGATTTTGAGATTTTAAGGTTTAGAAAGATCACCTAGAAATCTAATATTACATCCTTCAAATTTTTTTATAGAAGCATTTTGCCTGGTATTTCAATCTTTGATTAAAGCATATATTCCAAATATCCGCTCCCTCATCCTCTTGTGAATGGAAGGCATCGTGGCATTTTTCACACATAGTAAATCAAACTTCTGTTAAAAATAACTGTCTTAAATCTGGTGTGAATTTATTTAGCCATCATTTATAGCACCCATTTGCACTAGACCAAAATTTCCTTTTTTATAAATTATTTTATCATCTTCTGGATATTTAGAAACAGCAGTTGGGTCACTGTGCTACATTCTCCTCAATAACTCTCATTTTGTCAAATCTCCATCTCTCAAACTGTTCTGTGGCTTTTCCAGCCACTGGGTTTATTAATTTTTCCTGTACTTTTTTTTAATTTTTCATTTGTTCTTTATGGACTGTGGACTGTAGAGCTAATTGTAGCAAGCCCATGTCACTCTTATCACTGCCACTGTGAAATCATCTTGCTGCTTCTTCCTGTGGAAACACAAACACCATTTTAACATGTTTTTTTGTTGAAATGTGTGACTCGTATGACTTTGACGCTGTTACGCAAACTCTGCTGATCAAGACACCAGTGTCTATTATTGAGTTCTTAGAAGTTTTACTAGCTGGATACTACAAGTTTTGCTCCTATAACTTTGCTTTTTCCACTCTTTATCTGCATAATACTTCAATATGTTCAGCTTAGCAAGCAATTCAGGTTGCTTTGTATAACTGAATAGTCCTCAATATTATTTACAGTTCACTGTGTCCTCCACAAATTTCATAAATACTAATTTTATGTTTCTGACTCTTGCTACATCAGTAAGAGCTGAGCATGCAGAAAAGTATAGTCTATGAAGAGCATGAATTGAAATGATTCATTTGTATGGTGCTATAACACTCCTTTGTTATTTCCTGCTGCTGACTTTCCAGCTTTTACAATGCAGAGCTTTGTCCTGAAATCAGTAATGGGGTGTAAAATGCATTTCACAAATGAAGGCTGATTTTATTTCAGTCCAAATCTGTCATTTATATATCCAATAAATTTTACCAGCATACCATCTGGTAAGGAGACAGCAAGGTGAATTACACATAATGCAATTATGATGTGAAAACACAGTCATTTGTGTTATTTGTTAGATTTTATTACTAAAATACTTAGTAAATATAAGAATGTAAGCTATTAATACCGTTCAGTATGCCCATCAAAATATCTACGCATTTTACATCTCTTAGGAATGTAATTCAGCATTCATTGGAACCATAAAATATTGACAAAAACAGAAAGTCTTTTGAGCATCACTCCTGAAAAGTGGCTTCCTAACCTCCTTCCTTGATTCCCTCTCTTCCTCCTGTGCTCTTTGCGGGTTTTAATTTTAATCGATTTATCTTAATGATGTATCTACTAAGCATCAGCAATGACACATGTTACCATGTAAAACAGAGCGCATTATTTTATACAGAACTGACAAAGTTCATAATTGGAAAGAAGTTATTTGAAGGTGTTGATCGAAACATATTGGAGTTCATGGTGCTTATGAAAGGGGCTGTAATTTGCAGCACTGTATTCTAACTCATGTCTTTTAGTAATCAAATATTAATGTACACAGATACTCATACAATTTATACTGGCATCACTTGTTATTTTGCTCTTCACTCTTAAAACTTACCTTATGAGATTTTTCTGTTGTTATTCAAAACAGAATTTTCCCATGGTGTATCAGACTGGAATATGGAAATGTGTATTTTTCAAAGATTTTCTTTAACTATTCAGAATTTTAGACAAAAGGGTATTGAGCAGTTATGAATGCTCAATTTTCATTTATGTATTTTTCTATATTCTGAACAGAAACACAGTTTGATGTGCAACTCTGCTGTTATTCCTAAAGACCATATATGTAGGGTTTTTTTGTCATGCACATCCTGTGTTTATTGTTAGCAAATACTAGCTGCAAGTCCACCAAAGCACATGACTGTTGCTCACTGGGATCTTCATCATCATTATACAAACCATTCTAAGCATTTTGCCTGTTGCACTTACAGTGTGCAGATATTTACCAGTAACAGAGCAAAAGAGACTGACTGGGTCATGAAAGTGACTAAAATATGGAAAATCTATATGATTCCACATATTTATTAAATTTGAGCAGAACTCTGTATGGGTAAACTTACGAAGATGATGTAAACACAGGATTAACAGAGAAGCTCGACATTCAACTTATTAATGGGTTTACTAATTTTTTTTCCCACGGGTGCAAGTCTGTCTGTATAAGCTTACCTCCAGATAAGTATAATAGGAAAGTCCTACACTCCACAATCCATATTTATTCAAACCTGTAATATAAATATATTCCTGCTATATAGAAAAAAATCCTTACTTTCTCAGAGTACATATTTTGTTAGGCTAATGTGAAGTACAGAGAAGTTCAGTTTTATGAATTAGACCATAACCATACAGGGATTTTATGCAGTGATAAATAACACAGCTCTAAATATTTGGTAGAAAGAATCACGCTTAACATCTGTTTCAGCATTTTCATTTATGAGGGAACAGATTTCCTTGCTAAAAGAGACTGGAACAGTGCGCATCATTTTATGCTTTCATGTATGAGGCTTACAAATGAGATTCTGACAAAGAATCTGTTTTGGTTTTTCTCGCTCTTGCCTGCTACTGAGAAGAAAATCAGTAGACGTAGTGAAAAAATAAATAATGGGAAAGTATATTGGTACAGGATTTTTGGTGATTCAGTAATTATTTAATTATTTTTAGTAAAATTAATGTTCACTTGTAGATACTTAAATGGAAAAGGTAATTAGTGGAGTGATGGTAAGGAGGGGAAAGAGATATACATGCCTTGGATGTGCTGAGCACTATGAGTCTGGATACTGGGTTGATCACCTGTTTTCGTTTTAATATTTTGTGAGTTGTTGAGAGGTGACTTGCTTTCTTTTTGTGTACAAGGTCCTTTTAGACTAAATAGACAGTGACTAATATAAGAGTTTACTGAAATGATGATCAGCTATAATTGTTGGCAATATTTCTGAAGTTGCCTATTTGGAGTTAAGCAGGTCATCTTTTGCTTCCATAATTAGCGCTTTTTGTACAGATCCAATTCATATCCTCAAATGTGGGACACTTGCTTTGAAGTAGAGTAAATGACAATTGCACTATGAATTCAAGAGCAGAAGAAGTGACTGTTGATTTTGGCCCTTCTATAGTAAAAACCTGCAAGTACCAGTCTTCTACAACTCTTTCAGGGGACACAGAGCAATCAGCAGGGAAGAGTGGACCTGAATATATCCCTAGACTTATCACTGAAGAAAATCTCAATGCATCATTGGATATCTTGAGAAAAACATGAATGTGTGGGATTTTTCTTCATACGATAGTGTATACAGACAATATAGAGAGCTTTCTTGGAAATATAAATAAAATACTTCTACTGGTAAAGAAAGCCTCGGCTAATTTTTTTCTTCCCTAAGAAGGGTGAAAGCCTAAGCAGCCTCTTTTCATATTATAGTAGTAGTTTTTTTCTGCTTTAATGGATTCATAGAAGATACTAAAGTGCCAAAAGAAGTATTTGGACTTAATGCTACAGAATTCTTGACTTAAGTAAGAAAAGGTTTGATTTTTTTAAAAAACAAATGTTTTATTTGAATAAACTTTACCTCGCTATATCTCACAAATATTAAATGGCTCTTAATTTGAAAGGGTTATCTCTTTGAGCCACATCCTTAAGTCAATCATATTGCCTTATGTCCCTTCATTTTCAACAGCTGAGGACTCAGCTCACTGAATCTATTCTTGTTACTGTTGAGATTAAATTATCAGGAAATAAAAATAGATGTAAAGTTTCACCCCCCAAAAGGATATGTTTGTGTAAATTCTGCTAAGGTTTTTTTCGTCATAAATATTGGTGGCCTTGCAAATAAGTTGTGTGGGAGTGGGATTTCTGTGTGTCCATACTGTCTGCAGAATAATTGAAGTTGATGTATTTTTTAAACTTCATATCACCAAATGTAAATGGAAGATGCATGATAGAATACATTATCTTGGTTACAGACAAGACTTTTTTTCTTGGTATTTTTCCTCAAGCTTGATGCAAATGTATAAATGAAATGTCACTATGAAAATTGTTGTCTGTTTTTCTGCTTCAGCTGGGAATGCCACATTTGTGACCCTGTTTGTGTGCATAGGTCCCAGATCCACCTTTTCCTTCCTTCCCCTGCTTACCCTAACCCTTTTTGTTTGGTTGGTTGGTTTTGATTTTCTTTTTTGTTTCGGGGCACAAAGAGCATTAAGAGTAAAAATCCAGCCTTTCCGTGCTTCCCTGGCAAGTTGTTACTTGGAGAGTCCATTTATGTTTGCAGAGGTAAGTTGTTCACTATCTTAGTTTCAACCTTTTACCCTCTTGCTAGCTCCAGGTAAACTTGTCTGTTAATCTTGGACAGGGTGGTGGTCTGGGTGATGTGGAGGCCTTTTTCTACGACAGTTGAACCCAAATTACCAGCTTTCTTCGTAGTATCATTCAAAGAACCAGCATTACCTTAAACCTGTTGTTGGTCTGGGAACGCACATTGCTGGCACAGCTGCGAAATATTTTTACACCCTTACCCTGACTTATCCTGTCTCTTTGCATTTTTGTGCATGCATTTTGCCTTCCATTTTTGAGGGATGATTTTTCACTCAGTCTTTCAGAATACTCTACCTAGCAACAGTAAATAAGCCAGATGATGAACAAAGCTAAAGTTACTGTACAGGTTTCATCATTACTTCCATGCCTCTTAACAGAGTTTGATGGACAGAGCTAAGAATATATTTACTTAATGTGAGCTGTAAGTCAATTCAGATATGAATGTTGAGATATTAAGCACAGCCTGATCCCTTATGAGCTGTGGAGTTTTGATAGCTGACTCAGGGTTTAGACTATTTAGCATCAGCAAAAGCCTAATATTTACAGTGGAGTTAACATGAAAAGATTCCAACCAGGGATTTCATCAGCTTGGTATTTAAATGTTTCATATCCACATGTACCAAGGCCTAAGGCAAAAAAAAGAATTCATCACAGAGTCAGCTTTAGAGCCCATTTCACATCCAGTCACAGTATATGTTATCGTTTATGGAAAAATCAAGAGACTTTGAAGGATATATTTTGGGGTTTGCAAGGAGAATCTGTTAAAAACAAATACAGTGACTTATGGCGTGTGAAAGAATGACTTTTTTTTTTTTTTTAAGCAGGGAAAACTCTGGCCAGCTAGAAGGAAATGTTGGATACTAAGTATTCTGGGCCTCAGATTTCTCAAGTCTGTGTTTAGAGTTTCTCATTTCATAATTTTGCAGTGCTGTTTTATTTAACGGAGGGAGCATAGACCAGCTAATCAGGAATGTAAGTTTCTTTGCTTGATTTTTATAATCTGTAAGGTGTGATATAGAGCCAGAGAATTTTGAAATCCAAAAAACTCCAAAGCACTCAAAGGCTCTCTTGTAACTACAAATGATTATTGAAATACAAGAGGAAAAGCAGAAGGACAAGCAGAGATTGATATGGGACAGAAAACTTGTTAAGAAGCAGCCCAGTGAATAAGAGGTTGGAGAGTGTAAAAGGAATTGTCTTGGAGAGGAAAGGAGCACCCCGGCAGATAGGAAAGAGGAGAGTGAGCTCTGTTGTGGAATCAAATGCTTGTTGCAGAGAGATATCTGAGGTGATTTTGCTCTTCTTGGAAATGTAACCAGTGAAGTACGGGTGTGGAAACAGGAAACCAGCAGTCCGTTGCACAACAGGGAAGGGTCATAGCAGCTGCAATTTTATAGTGTGGTTTAGGTCATGATAGTATAAATATATCCTGGAACTCTTCCAAAGAATTATGGCCCTTGAAGCCCTGAGTGGCATCATTTCTTTGGTTTTGTGATCTCTTCTTAGAGATTTTATGCAATTATTTTACCTAAAAGTCATCTTAGTCCTCAGGGTGGGATTTCCCTTGCCTAACTTCAGACAAATCTGAATCTGCATCTGTACTATTCACCTGGGTCGTTTTGTAGTCAGTGAAGACAGCTGCATATTTTCAGGAAGGTATACTGCTGTTTTAAATCTGTTTGAAATGTCTACCTTAGGATGAGAAGAATGATGCCCTAGACCTTTTCTGTCTAAACTCCACCTACACTGTTCACTGCGTGCTGTTAAGTACCTCATGCATACTGGTAATTGTTATTTATCATTTCTCCCACTTTAGTGAAGGCACTAAATTAGTAGTCTCAGACACAGGGATTGTTCTTGAGAATTTTCTTGCTATTCTCTCAGGCAGAAGTATTCTCACAGCAGTTTGTACTGTCTTCAAGTTTGTCAAAGGCTAGGAGGACAGCATCAGTGAAAGGGATTAAATTAATTAGACTAGCAAACATATATAACCTTTGCTGTGGATAACTAATTTATTCACGTCAAAACTTTGGCGAGCGTGTGCTGCAGGTTTAGGTATTACACCATCTGCTACATCTCTTAATCAAATATCTAAGCAAATTGGAAGTGCAGAGTACCCTGTGCAGCAAAAGGATTTGTTTTTTTCAGAACAGAGATAGAGATAACAGATGATACACATTTTCATCTCCCTTTTCTACATAATCTGTATTCATATCGCACGTTTGTTAATTCCTTTGCCATCATAGAGGCTGTAAGTATCAAGGTATCAGGTGCTGGTAGAGGAAATGTGCTCTGGATGTGCCACCCTTTTACGAAGTACCTGGGGATAGGATGCACCAGGTCACAGACTAGAAAGCAGACGCTTGCCAGAAAACAGCCTTTGTAAACAGTGAGCTCTTGTTCTAGGGTAGTCTTCTCATCTGGTTTCAGTTTTAATGATGGATTTCTGGATAAACTATGGATCCAACTGTGGCTCAAGAAATGGCAAGACAGGCTTTGAACAAAAAAAATGTAACTTGGGTATTCTAAAGATCCATAAAAAACAAGCAAACAAACAAAAACAAGACAAAAATCAAAAGCCAAGGGAAGGGCCTTCCAAGTCCTCAAGCCTCATAACACTAGTGCATAGCATTTTTAAATTGTCTTTTGGCAGTTAAGGAGAAAGAATAATATAACAATAAAAAGGACTGCAGGTTAAATAACCTAAATAAGCTCTGTGACTCTCTGGTCCTATAGAAATACTTAGAAAACTATCCTAGTAAAATATTTGCTTAGCAAGATAAGAATTCAGACTTAGAGAAGACTTTCCCATTTATATTGTGTCATGCTCAGAATAACAATGTGAATGTTTGCACAGAGACATTTTCAACACTTGGTCACTGTGAAAACTGCTGAGATGCAACTGGCCACCCTGAAGATAGGATTGCAAAGCATAGGACAACCTTTTTTTCTTTAATATTTGTGGTCGAAGGTGGAAGCCCTATTTTATAAGTGTGGACTGAAACCTAGTGTCTTCCAAAGAACCAATTTAAACCTTCATTGTTTTTAATAATGCCAAAAGGCAGATCAGACTAGGAAAAGGCACAGCAGGCCATTTATGAGATCATAGGTGGAAAGATTATAAAATAATACTTAAGAAAAAAAGGAGACCTCTATGTTGCGTGCAATGGGTCAATGTGAAAACCTCAGAGAGAAATCAAATGATTTTTCAGTGTGGGATTTAAAAAAAAACTAACTCAGACCCTTCAAAATATTAGTAGCATAACACATTTCCAAAGTGTACTGCTGCAAATACATGTAGGATAGGCCTCCTTGATCCATTTGGGCTGACTTTTCTTTTATAAGTTGCAAAGGCTCCTACTGGGTTTAACATCTGGGCTCTCCTATTCAGGTTTGAAAGGAGAATGTCATTCAGGAGATGATTTGAAGCAATTGGATTTCCTATAAATCAGGTAGGGAAAAAAAAGTAGAAAAGTTTTTAAAATGCAAGTGAAACACTGCCTTGTTATCTGCACATTTTATGATACTCAGCAAGAACCTGGTAGTTTTTGTTAAGTCTTGGTAAAATATGAGTGAGATGTTGTAGTGAAGTCTTATTATTTAGACTGAGTTTGGTACAAAATTTACTACGCTTCATTCACCGGGACAGTCTTGTGAATAATTAACATAAATAAGAGAACTTAAGGGTTGCTATCAGCATTAATGAGCAAAGTATGTTATGTGAAGATTTATGCTTGCTTATGGCTTGTCTTTGATTATTCATCAATTTGCAGTCCATGGTAATTCATAGTTCATCTGCTAGCCATTAGTGTGTATTAGTGATATTCTGCTGTTCTATCATTTCTGTTTACAACACTTGCTTGCAATATGAAAGAGAATATTGTACATTCAGTTGTCTGATATGTGCCTCTACTATACACAATATTAGAAAAAATGATAAGCATAAAAGTTGTGTATGTAGTTTAGCATCTGTCTTTATTATTGTTTTCATTTTATGAGCCTTAAGAGGAAATCTGTAATACAGTTGCTTTTACATTTACTTTCACAGCTAGAACAAAGGAGACGCAGAGAAAGTAATGACTGTTTTCTTGGACAATCCAACTATCAAAAGGGAAAATTTGGTAAAGCTCTGTTGTAATTTCTTTAAAATAGTTAACTAATCTATATAGGTGTTGAAAAAATGGCTATCCACAGAAGCTGCTGTCTCCAATTAATAATTTATTTTAAAACCCAAGATTAGTATTCATTACTTGACTTAATGTACTGCCTTTTGTAATTGCATATTTCATAGTATTTTTTTTCATCTTCTTTGTCAATAGTCTTGTAAATTTGTACGAACTAGAGGATATTTTACTATAGTGCAGATTTCAAACTTCCTGTTAAGTTACAGTGCTTCCCTCAGACCCCATTGGGACTAATGAGGTGCAACAAGTAGCATTATAATTTGAGTCCAACATAGCACTTAAGTTAGTGCTTATCCTGTGGCCTAAGATTAGAGTCATTGAACTGAAATTTTGCACATCTTATGTGCTTTCTTTGATTAAGTTGTAAAAGAATAAACTTCTGTTCCACTAACTGTGTGAGCTACTTCTAGAGGCTGGGCATCATATACATTTTATGACATCGCATTTTACAGCAAGATGCTCTCAGATTTGCAGTTATTGTTTTCATTATAAGTAATCCTGTGTGCATGTTTGTGCATTAAATAGCAAATGCTATGGTTGCTGCTATCTAATGCAAGCTTACTTGAAAGCTCTAAATATATATAATTATCAAGCGCACCCTCACAGAGCTTCATAGCAGAGGGAGAGGTATTGTACTCCAGGTTGTAACTCAGTCCTCTATAGTGGTGCACACAGTTGAGTCTTTATTGCTGTGAAGGAGTTTCAGGGTACTATGAGGACAAAATTGTTTGGGTGGGGATAGGCATGCCTCCCTCTGTAGGAGGAAGCTTTGTGGACTTGAAATATGTATTTTTCTTTTTTTCTGTTTTTAATTAACCTCATTATATAAGACATGCTGAACACCCAGGGAGTATAGAGGAAGGGAGATAAGGAAAATGTAGCCTTGTGAGCTAGATCAAAAGGAAAGAGGGTTGTCTGTACCTATTGTGCATTGATCAGTCGGTATGTCTTTATTGACAAGTTGGATGAACTGTGGCTCCCAAACCGTACCCAGTAAGAGTTAGTGAATGAGAGTTAAACACCCAGATGTGGAATTTCCCTATTCCTACACTGCTGTGCAGTTTACTTTGCACGGGTAGCTGATCTTATGCTTTTCAAAATTGGCTTTGTGTATTTTATTTAAAAATTATTGCATAATAAATTCTGCAACCATTTGTCACAAAATCCATGAAACCTAAACAGGAATTTTCAAATGAAAATTGCAGTTACAGTTCCTTCAGGTAGGTCTTTTCTGCACTTGGTCAGCTGTTCTGCCTGTTGATCAGCAACATACAGGCCAGCAAGAAGGAAATTAAATTTCAAATATTGAGTCCCTATAGAGAATGTCTCCTTGTGGCTCTCTTAATCAAAATATGCTCCACTTCAGAGAGGAAATTAAATCAAGGTGGCTAACTTCCCTCCCTTCTCACTCCCTCCATGAATAAGTAAGCCAGAACTGCACTGATTTACTGAGGAAAAGAGCGATTTTGAAGAGGTAAAAAGTGCGTTTGGAACAAATGCACAGTGTATCTGTAAAGCAGAGCAGAAGACTATTTCTATTCCTTGACAACTCAAATGTAGTAGAAAGTCTCATCACAACGTTACCAAGGGTGTTATCAATATCCCATGTATAGGAAGATAAACAACCTCCTATAAAATGTGCTCGAAGATGTAACCAGGTGAGCTAACACATATGGCAAGAAATGGATGACAACAGATTAAAGTATATTTTCTGAGACTCGTGGGGCTTAGTGCATAAAAAAATGAGTTGCTTTGAATGCCCCTTGTCCTTGAAGGTAGTTTGGATACTCAGCATCTGTTGAGGGAGGGTGACAAATAAGTCTCGCTCACAGGGAGGTCCCAGCATGGATCATGCATGAGAATACAACGAGGCTGGGAATTGCCTGCCTTGCAGGCTGTGTACCAGGTAAATGACCCAAAGATAAACTAAAGTTCTAGGGCAGACTTCTATCTGCATGGTTTTACACCCCTCCAAAAGTTTTACCTCAGGCTGATAACCACTAATTCTGTATTAAGCTCTTGTGGATTTTTTTCCCTTTCACCACTTCCAAGAAGAAACAGAACATAATCTTCAACACTTAGAGCAACATTTTCAACTGATTTTGTAAAGAAGACTCAGACAGACAAATAAAGTTCTGAAAAAAAAAAAAAGTTTTATTGGCTGCTTAATAGAAGGGCTTATTGGGAGATGTTTAATGCCATATAGGGGAACAAAGTACCCAACTCCTGCCTCTTTTAATGTGGGACTTAGTCATTTACTTGTTGTCTCTATCTACAGAGTCCAACTGTTAGTATTTTAATTTAGTACCCAGTTTATAGTTTAAATAGCTCAATTTCGAAGTAGCTTATTTTGAAAACTGTGGCACCATTTGTCCAAGTTCTGTCCAAAACCACCATTCAAGCTAAGTCTGGCAGTTTTTATTCCCCAGCTTTGAGTGTACACAGAACAAGGATACCTATGTCTGAGGATAGAAGACTGGAGACAGGATTTCTTTCAAAAACAAGCGGTCTATGGGCTGAAAGATGATAACTGGGAAGCCCGCTTTGTTTAGCTCATTCAACAGAGCCTGAGCTGGAAGAAGGCGATGTGCAAACACTAGACTAACGTCTCACAATTAAAACACCACCTAGTGAATCAACAGTGAAGCATATGTCTCTCCGTCAAAATAAAATCATTTACTAAACATCACCTTCAGATAATGTGTGCTGTACTGCTGGTGACTCATAAAGTTGATGATTCAATGACCTATATGGATCTTGCTATTGTTAGATTGCTAGCTTCAGTTTCTTTTAAGTGCCAGTCTAACAATATGACTGATTAGGAGAATGAAGACTTATCAAAATAAAGCTATAAAAGGACTACGTTTTGCATATTTGTTTCGAAATGCAGGCTAAAGCCTAAATCTGGGGCTTAGCTCAGCACTGAGATGACCAATCAACCAATGTTTTGCCCAGCAGCAAGGAAAGTGGTCTTTACCTCACAGCTGCATATTAGACATCCATCCACAAATACTACAGGACCACACTCAGAACATATTCTTTTCTAGAAGCAATTTAGGGATTAAAAAATGTGGCATCTATCACCTGTGTTTGTAAGATGACTGGGAAGAGTGTAATTTACTTTTCCACCTACCTTGCAAGGAAGGGAAAAAATCCAGATCTGGAATTCTCAGGGCAGTTAAAATCAGGACAGGGTGACAGGAGAGGAAAAATGTGCCTGTGATATATGTGTACATGCATATACACGTAAGCTTATCCTTATTTGTCCTAGTCCTACACAGGAATTGGTAAGTTACATGGTTGCTGCCAGTACCACAGAACCTCAACGCTGCTGTGTACTGCTGCCTGCTGATGGAAAGCTAGGTCAGCTTCTTTACACATGTATTGTATTTTTTTGTTGTTGGAACAATTGTCTGCATCTTCACCAACTGTATATGTTGTCCTCAGGATTTTTGCTTGTATGAGTGTTGCTTTACAGCAAATTAACCTGATTGAATAAGACAATCGTGTCAATATATAAACTCGCACTTCTATGCAGACACAACTGTTTGGATAATTTTGTGTTGGAAAATTTTTAATTACACTACTGTCAGTTGGCTCACCTTCTGTCACATGGCTCACCATGTTCAATTGATGTTCATTTTTAGGCTATGTTCATTTCCTGGTCCCATCGATAATCTACAAAGAGAGTTGAATCACATCTTGGAGACTTTTGTCTCACTCTTTTACCTGAAAATGGAGCCCAGACATTTTCCTGACACTAAAGATGTGCCTAAAGTATGTGAGATGAGTATCATCAAAAGAAGAATGGCCAGCAAGTCAAGGGAGGTAAGTCTCCCCCTCTACTCCACTCTTTTGAGACCCCACCTGGAGTGTTGTGTCCAGTTCTGGAATCCCTAGCTGAGAGAGTTGGGGTTGTTTAGCCTGGAGAAAAGAAGGCTCCAAGGAGACCTTGCAGCAACCTTCCAGCACCCGAAAGGGCTACAAGAAAGCTGGGGAGGGACCTTTTACAGGGGCATGTAGTGATAGGATGAGGTGGAATGACCTTAGCTTAAAAGAGGGAAGTTTTAGATTAGACATTAGGAAGAAGTTCTCCATGATTAGGGTGTTGAGACACTGGAACAGATTACCTAGGGAAGTTGTGGATTGCCCCCTCCCTGGAAGTGTTCAAGGCCAGGCTGGATGGGGCCTTGAGCAGCCTGGTCTGGTGGGATGTCCCTGCCCGTGGCAGAGGGGTTGGAATCAGGTAATCTTTAAGGTTCCTTCCAATTCAAGCCATTCTATGATTCAATGATCCATTCATAGCGGGTAGCATACAAAGAGCAGTTTTGCCAAGTGCTTGTTGCATCTAAAGTGCTCACAGTAGACCTGTGAGCATTGATGGACAACCTGAATAACTGCAGTAACAAGATTTGTTGCTATATGCTTCTCAAAAAGGTGGCTAGATTTCATGAGACATACTCACATACTAAAAATATTACGCCTGTGTTATTGAAGAGAAATATAACAAGTCACTCAAATTGCTCCACTCTGGAAAAGCTTTAGGGATCCTTGCAGTTCTCTATTTATCCTGAAACAGGAGTAGACAATGGCAGTGATCAAAATGAGCAATTTTTTTCCCTTATTTTCCATGTTTTATTTCCTTGTGGGGATGTGGGAACACTGAATAACAGGCACAGGTTTTCTATAAAGGATCACAAAGGTCTTCTTTCTTTCATTGTTGTGAAGTATAAAGATGCACTTGCTGCAATGTTCTGTACAGACAGTAGGTTGTGATTACTGCTTACAGATCTAATCATATCTCCTCTGAATTTACCTTTATATTTTATATAGGAATACATTTTATATTTTTAAAAAATAAGTGTATTTGAGCAAAGGTGAAGGAGCTGAAGAGAGATTTTACACCAAATTGCACTCATATGTGCTATATTCACAGTGGGCATAGTAAAACAGGTTATCACAGAGTAACAGATTTTCGTACAACAGCTGATACATGATGGCAATTCATGTGTGGTTTGCATTTCCCCTGCAAAACAAGATGTGAATTATGCAAGTGTAGCTCGTTCAGTGAAAACTAGTTCAGTTAACTCAAATTACTTTTCCTTTTCTGCCTGCAATGTACATGTTAGTGAAGAGCTGCAGGAGATCAGCAGATGCATATTAAATTCTTATCCTATGGTAATGCCTGTGTATCTGTACTCTTGATTGTTACTTGATATCTCAGCAAGCCAATGTTTTCTTCTCTGGTAGGCCTGACTGGACTGTTTCTAAAATTGGCAGCTGTCATTGACTTGAATGGGTTTAAAATTCAAGCTAAAAATGTCTCTCTATGTAAATAAGCCAGATATTTTATATTCTCAGCCAGTATCCTCTAGCAAAGTCTGAATGTGTTTGTGAACAACCCGTCATTATATCTTAAAAAAAAAACCCTCAACATTTGTTTGTTTATGTAACATTTGTTTTAACTCTGTGAATTGTATATGCTTGGTGGAAACTGATTGCAAAGTCCTAATGATTTTGTATTATTTTGGGGACATCTATGACAGTGCTGACTCTTAACTCCTCTTTACTTGCACTCACAAGTCATCCTACATTTGTCTTCTTTAGAACAGGGCTACAATTATTAATCTTGATCTGATATTTGATGCTTGTGTTTGAAAGCAGCAGAATCTCCAGGACTATCATTATGGGCGTATGAGTCACATCCCATGTTGAAGTTTTTGGGTTATCTCACTTGCTGTGGGTAACATTTGCAGTAAGCTTTTCCATGTAATGATAATACTTGCACAGTGTTCTCTATGAGCAAAATAATGTGTAAATATCAGCTAACTAACCCTTGCATGACCTATATGCTGTGAGTAAACATGTTATCATCCTCAGAGGCAAGGGCAGGAAAGAGTCAGAAGAAAAGAATGGCTTTTCTCCCTTCTTCCCCAAAGAGCAAGACAAGTTTCCTCTCCTCTTTCAGATTTACATAAAGTTCTTCCCTTGTTTCTTGAACTGTGGAACAAGAATTGGTTTTTTCCATTTCCATTGCCTTGTGCCTTGTCTTGTCCTTGTTTTACAGGGAAAAGAACCGAGGGAAGAAAGGAATGCACAGGCACTATACAACAACCTTCTGATATGGCTGCATTCAGACCAGAAGCACCAGAAGCTATGTGTCCATAGCACTGTGTCCGTCCACACCTATGTAGCTTCACCCCTGCTGAATGCTTTTGCTCCAGGTTACATGGGTTTAAAGTGTTTCCTCAGACTTTTGCACCATTTTATAAGCAATACTCATTAAGTAAACACTCATAGATACAAATGTTTGAAGGAAAAAGAATGAATTCACATTTGGCTGCTGAAACATATCCATCATTACTTAAAAATGAAAATCAGAAATTATATGTAAAACCGTACCACACCCCCTCACTACAAGTACTCATATACAATGGACAATATACGTTGGACTCTTCTGATTTTCAAAAGGTGAGTTCCTCTGTTCTGTAAATGCATCTTGTCTGCAGTAAAGGTGTCCTGCAGCAAGGCTCAGTGGGCAACTCATGGTCCAACACATTAGGAGGACAGATTTTATGTTTTTATCACAGGGCTTAAGAGACATTTATATTCTTTGCATCTTGGGTAGATGTGGGATTACAGTGAAAATTCCAAGCCCTTCAGTCTCTCTGTAGCTTAAAGTCTTTCCTACCAGCCAATGCATTGTAAACACAGGGAAGATAGGAATGTGAATAGAAGCATAGAAATGATTATCACTCCATGTGCTTAAAATTAGTTTCCTCTGATAGTCAAAGTGGAATGGCCGAATTACCTTAAGTTCAGGGAGGGGAGAATAATGTCTCGCATGCATTTCTTTGTTTTCTTGTTCTGACTTTAACAGGCTGCAGTCTGTAGTGGCTGAAAATGAGCAAAATGACTACACCACAAGGTAGAGATGTTGGGCCAGGGATTGCCGTTATCTGTGTATCTATGCCAAGCACAGAAAAATATCAAGGAGTTGTTATGTGGTATATTTTAAGTGATCAACAAGACAGATGCTGCAGTCATGCAACTCCTACAAGTACTTCTGATCAATCAGCTCTACAACATGCAGGCTTCTAATTACAAAGGAAAGCACATGTAGATAGCAAGGTTTGGTCAGATTTTCCAGACTTCTTAGATTTTCCATTCCCTTCAGGCTCTTTGTTCACTACTATGTGCGGGACCTTTGTCTGTTGTATCCTATCCTCTTCCCATTGAAATCAAGCAAGTCATTGTTTTTCTGACATCAAGTGGATTATTGAATAATGCCTCAGCTACAGCCTGAGTTGTTATATTTTTCTTCCTTTGCTGCTGAGACCTTTCCTGCTCTGTAAGATGTTTGTGTTTACATGGCCTATGTGACTATCTTGATTCTAAAACAGAGAAAGCAAATACAACCTATCCACACACTTATTATTATCTTAGCGTTTTCATTCAAATATGAAGGTTAACATTTCATAAGTTTTCTAATCTTTTGCAGTGGATCTGCTCCAGAAAGTGCCAGCTATAAGAGAGGCAACAGGAAAAAAATGACTAATTTTTCCTTGAAAAGAGTAATCTCAAACAATTGCACCACTGGTCCTAATTTAATATCAGTATTATGATAGCAAGGAAAATAGTGCTGAATTATTATGAGTATTTCTGCTGTGAGTTCATTAATATTTTCAGCCAGAGGGATATAATATTTGAATTCTTCCGCTGAAATAAAGAGAAGACTTAAGAAAAGGGAGTTCTGTTAACACGTGCTTTGAATGTTGAAGGCATATCAGCTAATGCCTATGCATTTGCTCTTGTGTAAAGTACAAGTACAATGTCTGCTTACTATCTGTCCTCCAGACTTAGAAGCTTTAAGAAATATCTACGATTTTTACAGAGTTTCACAATAGTAGGTTTCAGCCAATAAGTAAATGATATTAACTGAAGAAAACATCTGTAAAGCTCTACCTGAGCAAGTAAGTAATCATCGAATCATAGAATCACCAGGTTGGAAAGGACCCACTGGATCATTGAGTCCAACCATTCCTAACACTCCCTTAAACCATGTCCCTAAGCACTTCATCCACCCATTCCTTAAACACCTCCAGGGAAGGTGACTCGACCACCTCCCTGGGCAGCCTCTGCCAGTGCCCGATGACTCTTTCCATGAATAATTTTTTTCTGATATCCAGCCTGAACCTCCTCTAATGATAATGACTTTTTCTTTCACAAATGCAAATGCCAGACTTGATCAACGATATAGTGCCTCAGAATTTGAAAGAATTTACCCTCTTGCAAAACCATGCCCTCTGTCAAGAGACCATAACCTTGTCATTTGTTGTAGAGATGGATATAAATGTAGAAATCTGTCAACCTTATCTCAGAGACAGCTATTATGTATGTGATCCAGGATGCCACATTTAGCTGCTTCTCCCTCTTTGCCCCTTCCCTGCCTTTTGGTTGTGGGGGGCTGAGGCAGCGAGTAGGCACCACTGCAGCTGTTGCTAGTGACATTAATCCTCCTCATGCAGTTGTTCCAGGGCCACCTTGGCAACAGTTTGAAATGAATTTGTGACAGCAGGTAAGTGTCATGGTCCTCTAAACCACAAAATTAAGTAAGTGGATTTGAAGCAGGTGGCTTAAATCCTTTACTGGGGACCATGATGAAAGGAAATGCCTTGGCAGATCTGTAGGGTTGCCCCAGTGATTGGCATCTTGAGGTGTCTCATCTTGCTAGGGCCCAAAATTTTATATCTTAACACATATTTGACTAATTTTAGAGTTTTGAAGGTTTGAGAATGAGTGCTACGTGCTATGAGTGGGAGAACCAGCTCCTAACCCACCAATGATACTGGTCACTGATAGTGGTGCATTGTAAGTAGTAGAGAAGACCTTTGTAAGGCACTTATCTCACTTGCTGCCAAAATTGAGAGCTGCATGTTGAATGAGGATGGAGACAAATCAAAGAGAGAAGATTGTCTCTTTTGTAAAGGGCCTCATGCTGCCCAGGAGAGCTGCTGCTTCTCTCTATCTGCATCACACAATTAGCAAAATTATTCCGGTCAGATCAGTAAATCTTACCTAATGTTAAGCTATTAAAAGTTATACTTGTCACGTAGGCTCTCTCTTTAGTCAGTGGAGAGAGAACTCCCCCCGCAGATAATTATTTGTTCCAGATGTCCAAGTGTGAAGCAAGAATAATACTCACCTAATCTCACTGGAGTGCTCGGAAGGCTATTTTTTTCATGCTGGAGAGAGGCTTCCATACAGCTGTTATAAGCTACATATATAAACCAATATAAAAGATAACAATTTAGTCTCCAGTCCTGATTTTGCAAGGTGGGCTGGGGCACAGACTAAATTACAGCAGTAAAAAAAGTCATACAGCAACCCTTTGGGTAATTATTATTCTTTTTGTACATTAAATGAAATAGATGACTATGTACTCATCATCATGCATGCACACAGAAAGTTTAATTGGAATTACACAGAAAACAACAGTTCTGTTATTTCCTTGTATATAAGCAGTACATTTGCAACCTTATTATTTCCCTTACTCCCTTTTAAAATGTGAATATGTCATTTTTTTCACTGCTGATGTGTCTAGGAAGGCTTTAATATGAAAGGCTATAGAGGCAGCAGTATGTAAATTGTAACAACGGATTTACTGGCTAATGACACCACGTCAGAGGTTGAACCTGGTGTCAGACTTTGAGTGTGGAAGTAAATACAGAGAAAAAAGAGTGAGCAAGAAAGGCATAAGTACCTGCAATAAAGTGTTGTACCAGAAAGTGACAAAAATTGCTAGTGGATATGTAAACCTGAAAGGCTGACAGGCAACAGACTTGGAAAATATGAGAGACATTAGGAAAGCATCAGCTCTCTCATTAAGCCTAGTACTGATGAAGTTTTTCCCACGCTACCAATTTAAGCTTCATGCAACAAAGCCGCAGTAACTTCACACCCTAGAAAAATTAATGTTCTATGAAACTCGCTGTTGCTTTAGAATTTTCCTATTAAAGTGGTGTAAAATGCTGTTACATCATTTTAACAAAATGAATGAATGTTGGCACAATTTATTTTCAATGCTTGTCACCAACTGTTTATGTAAATTGTGGTAAAGGGAAATGGTACTTTGTAAAAGTACTTGATACAGTGAGAGTCTGGCAACCTGGGAATGAACCCTGCCCTTCAGTTCCTGAACGAAGCCGTGAACAAGACACTTCACATTTGGACAAGCATTGGAATTTCACCTTCTCCCATCTAGGAAAGGCCTGTGGTGAAAAAGATGCACATATTTATAAGCCTTTTCTTGTGTGCATTTTGTGCATTGTTTTGAAGTGCCTGAAGAATCTAATTGTACTGCTGGATCTTTGCAGGAGAATCAGTGAGTGGGATCAATGGTACTGGTGGCCATCAGTGGAGCTGTGTGTAGTGTGTAGACTTCCACACAAGTCTATTACCTGCTACAGAACTGAAATTAACCTGTGATTTGTCTTTTCTGTGAAGAATTTGTGTCTACTGGAGGTCCTAACTTCTTGTCCATGGAGTGAGCTTGTGTAAACCTTCTTCCATTGAAGGTCTTCAGCGTCAGATAGAAGATAACTCTGCCATAATTTTTTATTTAAAATATACAGAGTGTTTCTATTTTGTGCATAACATTGAGACTCATCCAAGCCCAGCAGGTGGTCATGCCATTGCTGAATAATTTGCTTTCAAGTGACATCATTGGTTCTCATCCCTGGGTCCCCACTGATCACTGCAGGCAGGCATACTAGCAATGTTGTGCAGCTGGACAAACACTCACTCTTCACTACTCCAAAAATGTAGCCTAGACTATACTGCATTGAGATGTTACCAGTCATTCCTAATTTTACACAACATACATAGAAAGTACAGTCTCAGCCTATATTTCAAGTTACTATACTGGCATCCTAGGCCCTGATGCAAAGGCCACTGTTATCTTTTCAGGGATCAAAATTGAGTTTAAATTGGGCTCATGATGAATGAATCTTACAGTCTGAGGCACACTTCATTTATTTGATTGAAATATCTGGTCCATGTTACTCTTAATTGTTCCATGCTTGTAATTTGCACCAAGCGGTCTCGTAGTTTTAGCTTCGTCTGTCCCAAATCCATCCAGCAATTAAAAGCAGCTGCAAAACTTTACCAGACATTTACATTAGAATGTTGGCAGTGCTGATTTGGAGGACTGATAGACAGATGTGCTGTTTGTTCCAAGATTTATCTAGTATTAACCTTTGGAATTTGCAATCCAGTGATTGCATACAATCACATTTGGCCTTAATCATGGAGAAACATGGAGACAGAGGCCAGCTGTATAAAGAGAGTTTGGCCAACAGTTGGAATTATGTTCAAAACATTTGCCCCTGCCCACCACCCCCTCTTTCTTTTCAGAATACCCGGATGGAGTACATCTTGAGCTTCAGTTTGCTTTCTGTGGATTTAAATTTCACGAGCAATATTTTATTTTCTTTTATTTTTTTTAAGATTTGGACTTAAGATATTTTCTTTTAAAAACAGGACCTTACTTATGGGCTTTTCATTACCCAAATGCCAGGTCTACGTTCAATAGGCTGGAAAGTTTCATCTTATTTAATGTGAATTGAAGACTAGCCATTCAGCTTTTGCTATTGATTCAGTCCTCCAGCTTTGTTCTATATCACAACTATGTTTCACGCTGAATCAAATTGGTTTTAATACTTGAAAACTGATAAATAAAAATTCTATTTAAAAAAATTATTTCAAGGGAAATTAAGTTTGGAGAGAGTGAAAAAATGCAGTCAATTGAAAGCAAACTTCTTGAAATAAAACTATGGGCCAGATAAAATTTAGGTGAAATGCGAATTACAAAGACAGGTTCTTTACTGAATCAGGCAAGTGTCCAATTCACTGTTTCCATGCAACATGGTGCTGTGTTCACTTGTCACAGATAATTTGTAAACTCCAGCAGATCTCCTGCTTAGTTCTACCATTTCTGCAGCAGATACTACATATTTGCTGTATTTTTTTCTCACACACTTACAGAAATTAACATAGATTGCAGGCTGGCAGGAAAAAAAAATCCCTGGGGAGCTGCAAGTTTGTACTCACTTGGGCAGATGAGAGAAATTGCACCACTTCTCCACTCCAACACAGACTCTTGGAAGCAAAATTTTTTGCTCACACCTGATCAATAGGACATCTCTGCTGGAAACTTCTTTCAAGAACTTAATATGGAGATGCAAATAGGAAATAATAACTCATTTTACTAAGATGATTTTAGTCCATTATTTACTTTGTTTCAGTAGAGAATGAGCTAATTATTTCTTGACAAATTGTGTAATAGTATATTTTGGGACCTTATGATGGTTCCACTCAGCTCTTGCACAGATCATCTTTCTGGCAAAAGCTAATTCATGTGATTTGTGAATATAGTGTGTTGAAAGTATGAGAATGGAGAAACTTAAGGCTAAACCCTAACAAAATGCCTGCAATGAAGTCTGCAATAGCTATCCAGTCACCTGAAAATGATCTTCCCTTCACCTTTTCCTTTCATATGGACATCATCATCATTTGCAGCATTTAATTGCAATGTTGTGGTTAATACATTCATTGATATATTTCTTCTTGTATTGTAAACATAAGTGTCAAGTATGTCCATTCAGTTCCTTGCCAGGGAGCATTCCCCGACTCAGAGGCCAAAATGCTGCAGAATAGCTTCTGACCTTTTTGGAGTGGTTTGACCACTGTGTACTTCCTGGCTTGGGTCTCCTCTGGAACCCATACAGAGTTAAATTTCATACAAATGTGAAATTTCTTGTCATATTTCAGCTCAAGTGCCAGAAGTAATGTCAGGATTTGGGTTTTTTTTTTGCCTTCCAGAGCAGTGTTGCTGGTTATACAATGCTCGTTATATGCTGGCAACATATTGGTAGAGAACTCCGCAAGTATAGATAGGTTCAGAGCAGACAACACAGGCTCTGCACACGTGATGTGAAAGTGTTCAGAGTTTTTGATGTTAGCAAAACTGTAGTCAAGTCTAACCTGATGAACCCTACTTCCCAACAGGTGCGTGCTACAGAGGTGTCTAATTTTTTTCTCCTGCAGCTAGGGATACCGTGGTTCTCCTGTCAGCACAGATGTACTGTTTGGCTGCCCAGTGCTATGAAATATGGATGATCTTCATGTGAAAGGTTCAAAGCTACTGGAGTGGGACGATGGGCAGACAGGCTGCACAATTGCATAAACCTTGTTTTCCCAAGAAACAATGGGAAAACCCTAGCAATTGTTAGCAAACCCCATTTCCCCCATCAATTTATTTATTTATTTATTGACTTCGCATGCAAAATATCCATAGGATCCTAACAAAACTGTATCCATTCATTGCAAAGAACATGATGACATTTATCGGTCCTACAGACATGAGATACACCAAAAGAGGTATCTTAGCTAGGCAATGATACACCAGGAGATGTTTACATGTCTCTGATTCTGTCCTCTATTTCCATGGTCATGATGTCATGTATTGTCTCATATCAGGCACCAGTTTCAGAGCCACAGGATTTTATTAACCTCCTTCACCCTGATCTGGATTTGCAAGACTGCAAGTTGCACCCCTGCAGGAACACCAAACATAAAAATTCTTTCTTTGGCATCAGTGGCAATCTTGAATCGTATTTAATGACCTGCTCCTTTTGCTTTGTATTGCAAAGACCCTGGAACGCTTGCCTGCTCCTGAGGTTCAGAATTCCTCCTGCATCACCTTCAGCCTGCTTCAGTCAAGAGGGGAAGGAAAGCAGGTGTCACTCTGCCACACAGCCATGAAGCAGAAAGCACAGTTTATTTTTTAAACTACATTCCCTACTTATATAGGCTCTTCCTCTGTCTCCTCTGTCTTTTCATACTTTGCATTTTACTTGAATTTTGTTTTCTAACCTTGTGCTTGTGTCCCCTGCTCCCAGAGTCTCCTGGCCTGTACGAATGCAATCTGACTGGAAATTGTGTATTCTTTCCCAGGGGAAACATACAGAATTTCTTTTTCAAAAACTGCCTGGTGCATGGCTGCAAAAATCTTCCATTGTCATTTCACATTCTAGGAATGAACACAGGAAGCCGGGTTTCTGCAGCCTTCGCTCCCTGTTTGTTGCAAAGGAGCTAAGGGAATATTTCTGTCAGCCATCCACAGTAGGTAGGTTTTTTTGCTGCAATGCAAGGCAGGGAACTCGTGAATTCATTTCTGTGTTCAATCATTAGACAGGTGCTTCCAAATTTTCAGCTTGGGATTTGACAATGTGCTGGAACACTAGATTAATTTTATTAAAATCCTGTGTTTTGTAATGAGACAGCTTACATGAGATTCTGCCTTATATTTTGACCGCCTCAGCCTAAAACAGCCATTCAAGCTCTTTAAACTGGACAGTGCACTAACTTGGCAGTCTCAATTTCAGCTGGATCAGATATGAGCAACAAAGTTTGTTTCCTCAAATTAGAATGAGCATAGGATATGGATTTGTGTTAGATTCAACCTGGGTCTGGGAGACTGGCCGTTTCTGGGCTAGTGTAAAGACTGCTGAGACAAACATACTTTTCCTGACATTTTTTTTGAAAAAGTTTCAACTAGGAGAGTTATATTCTACTCTCTTGGCTCTTCATATCCCATCTTATTTGCATTTTTGTTCTGGTTCCTATATGCCTCACAGTTCAACTGACTCTCACAGAAATACAGTCATCATAGCACTCTAGAAATTAGGAAGGTTTGGCTGTAGAATATTGATGTGATGTGATGCAGAATGGAACCAGATGTTGTGCTTCGGATATCTTGAATAGACCTTGTCAGCAATTCATTTAACAACTCTTATTTCCTTTTTTCCTTTTTTGTTTTCAAAGCTCCAAATCTATTTGAAAACAGATATGGTGGTAATGAATAGCCTGACTATAAATGTTTTGGAAAAAGCTTTCAAAGTCTTCAGCACCATATTTGCCTATTTTGATCCAGAAAACTTAATTTTTGGATCATAGTGACAATTCTGGGTTTTTTTTAATTTTTTTTGTTTTTTTCCCCCCCAAAAAAAGTTTCAAGAGCTAAGTGAAAAATAGAAGACAATAAGATTAAGCAAACCATCTGATCCTGGTAACTCAGAAGCTGCACAATGTGACACAAGTTAACTTTTTTCCATTTTTGGAGTTGATTTTTATATTTCTACTCTGTCTTGACACAGGGCAGACAAAATTTTTAAAATATAAAAAATTCATGTGGTGTAGGGAAAACACTTCCTCCTGGTCCCAGGCTTGAATATGACAGATGATATTAGAATGTATTTCATACTAAAATATCACTAAGAAGTTACTCAAACCTACTTAGTCAGTGTGGTGTGTAAGGGATGCCAGCTAACGGAAGCAGAACAATCTTCTCAAGCATGAAACACCAGAAGAGGTGGTGGACTGAGAAGGCTGTAGTCCCCCATATCATTTCTGTTGACTGGAAAAGGAACAGCGTGCTTTCTCTCCTCCACAGCACAGCTGGACCTGAATTTCTGCAGTGTCCCAGGAATATCCTTCTGCCAGGAAAAAAAAATAAAAATCATGACTGCTGGTTGAGGCTTGAGGCCAGGAACCCAGCAAGGACTGCCTGCTGCAGGCTGGGTGAGGACTACAGTTCTGTGCCCAAGGAGAAGGCAGCAAAAGATAGAGAAAGAGTTGCCCTTTGAACCAAGCACAGACAGCCTGCTGCTGTGGGAGGAAATAACAGTGAGAGGAATTAAGCTGGTACAAGACACTTTTTGACGGATAGCTTGGGAACTGGCTCTGGTTTCTGCAGAATTGGACCAAGCCTCTTCCAACAAGACCACAACAGCTGTTTTCAGCCTTTTGCACTATTTCCCTACCTAGTTCCAGGGCTGCTCTCCCTGCCTGCCTCCTGCCTCCCCCCAATAATTTCAGATGAAATTAATTCTTTACAGCATTTTTTCTTCCAAGGCAAATGTGTTCCAGGATGGCACACTGTATTGCCAGTGTGTGAAGAAATTAGGAGTGAAGTGAGGCCAGTCTGCTTTTCAAGGGACCGGACTGACAGCAATCTTTTCATCTTTTGTGTTGGCACACAACCAACTATTCACTGTTACAAATAAGAGCCTGTCCAACACCTGATTCAACATAGGACTGAGAACAAGGTCCTTTTTGGGCATTACATGGAGGCCTATAGGAGATTTCAGGGTTCATAGGCTAGGAATATTACTTTGCCTTCTTAAGCTTTTTTTTTGAATAAGAAATATTGCCTTGAGCCAGTGATCTAAACAGCTTGAGCCAGACTTGTAGCCTCCTGCTCCCACAGTGTCTGGGAGGGCAATGCGTGCATAGGCTTGCAGGATCACATTATGGACAAGGAATGTTGTCCGAAGCACAAGCACCACAGCTGCATGCAGTCCTCTAGCTTTTCTCTTGCTTCATGGCCATTGTGTTGGGCACAAATTATCTGTGAGTTACAGATCAAGATGCAGGGAGCCTGAGTGGGGGTGGGATCAGGGAACTGCATGGCTTGTAGATCCAGGGAAGTGTGGCCCATGGAAAAGGAATGCAGAATTTGCCTGTTTTACCTTCTGCTTCACATTCAAAAAAATGCATTCTTCTTAAAACTTTCTGTTTGTCAAATTGTTATATTCCTGTTAATCTAAAGTGATCCCCTTATCTTGCATATGGATCTTTTCTCATTAGAAAGTTATTGTCCAAGGCTGTTAGCATTTCCAGATATTTTCCTTGTCAGAAGTGAAATATTGCAGCTCTCCTATTGACCTGGCAGAGGAAAGTACTAGCCTAATTGAGACATAAATGCAGGTGGATTTAATAAGGAGGCAGATTAGTAGTCTAGCCATTCATTGAGACCACCTGAATTTTGTATTCTGGGTAGAGGCTGCAGCTGTGTTGCCCTGTAACTACCCAGATTTCAAGTGCAGAGGCTTTGGGGGCATAGTCTGGTCATGGAAGTAACATGACCCACATAGATGAAGGAGATGTTTACACCAGAGGACTGCAGGCAGTCCTGCTGTCATATAGCCAGGACCAAACAGCATATATCCTATCTGAGGAGTCTGTTTGACTGACAACCTAAAGTCATCCACTCTTATTTATTCTGCAGCATGACCATGTACTCAACTGCACTGAAACAGACTAATTCCATCTGTGGTAAATGAGCTGAGGATATAGTTTCATATTACATGCATTTTAATGGCTTTGCCACAGCGTGTCTTAGGCTTAAATCTACCAACTCCTATACACCTGAAAAGATATGCAAAACTCTGACACCAGACTTGCTCATTTGTCACATGTTCATCATATGCATGGCTTGTGTATGCTTTTACAGTTTCAGTCCAGGAGTGCATTCAGCAATCAACATCTCACGTTCACATGAATTCACATTGAAATGCTGGGATGGTTCATTTGTGAGAAAAGGCAGCATTTTTTATCCTGAGTCTGTGCCTCTTGTGAGTTACACTATATATCTCTTCATGGCTCATGTATAAAGGGCTTTATTGCTACTTGGAAATCAGACACTGACTTAAATGCTACCCCACAACTGAAACCATAAAACTAGAACTGGAGAGTGATTGCAGGGAACTGACTGTAGCTATAGGGCTATCAGGGCACTCATGCTCTCTAAGATGCTTGAACTGGTGAGTTTTGTGCCTTGAAATTAGTACTCAAGGCAGGAGGAGGTTCTGTTCATTTAAACTCTTATACCTGCAAGTGTACTGCCTATTTATTTCCTGACACAGATTTATGCTGTTGGGGAGCAAGTAATGCAGCAGAATGCAGTAATAGAATTTGGTTTTGTTTACTGACTTTCCTACTCTGCAAAGCTCTGAGCAACCTCTGCAAATGGCAAGTTAAATGTTAACAGTTCAATGTGTTGCACAGTTCCTTGGGTGAATTAACCCCTGTAGTCCTAAAGGCTTTCTACTTGCAATCTTGCAGCCTACCTTCTCCTTGGGGTTCTGTGCCCTTTCAGCTACTCTTCTCTAGCAGCTTTTTTCCAGTCTTTCTGGTAGTAACCTTTCCCTTGTGTGATGTACTGCTACCTTCATGGTGTAAGCCTCAAGGGCTTTGCAAGCCCAAATACTGCTGTTACAGTGGGCCTTCATGGGCACCAATGTGTGCCATCAGCTATGGGCTCAGCTAGTAAAGCTTTGGAGGATAAGCCTGTCTCATCATTCTTTGTGCAAATAATGCCTCAGCAGAGGCAAAATTCAACAGTCAGTATGAACTCAATAGCTTGTGTCTAAATTTGTGCATTAGAGCACTGCCAGCAGAAGAGAGCATCTGCTGGACCAGGGTATTAAAGATCACCATTTTTTTTTAACAATCCTTCCTCTTCCCTTTGCTTTCCCTTGAACTTCTGCCAAATACACAAATCAGGTATCAGAATTCCAGTAATATGCTCCAACAGAAGCAAATTGCATTTATTTTCCTTAGCCTTAGTTTCCAAAATTAATGAGTCTGGTGTGACCCATCTGTCAGTCAAACCCTCTCATATTTTTTAAACTGTTGGGCAAATTGACCTGCAAGTCATCAAGAGAACTAAAATGTTGTAACTTAGGTGAAAATCAGTTTCAGCATGTGTCAGAGAGACCTGAACTATTGCCCCAGTGTGGCACAACTCAGCATTTCTGCACTGTAAGTCTATTAGCTGCTAACAGATATTCACAATAGGAAAAATAATTGTTAGTAAATGAATATACCTTGAACAATGGGTACTAGTACCACCCACAGTTCTTCTTGCATCCCTAGAAGGGTATCATACAAGGGTCAGGGAGTATCAGAATAAGGGGCTATGGCAATAATGTGGAGAAGAAAGACACATATCTCTAGGAAATAGATTTGATTAGTTCTGTTTCACATGGAAAAATTTAGGAAGTGCGATTCACCACAAGTTCCAAAACTGGTCGTTGAGTCCACTCTTACGAAACCTAGTTTTTTTTTTCCCAATTGCAGATAGTCTTAATGAGCCATGTGCCCCTTATCTTCTACTCCACCAGGGGGAAAAAAATAGCATTCAGGTGTGTAATTCTTATATTCATCTTACCTTTAGTTGGCAACCTCAACTGTTCTCACTCATTTAAGCCTTTGGCAAGCTTGAAATAGTAATTAATGCACTCTATTATCATCTCTGTTAAGTTGTTTCTGGCAATATTTAACAAGTTCTTGTATTTCTCCTTGCCAATCTTGTTTTGGATTGCATGATAATAATGTATGCCCTAATCAGGCTGTGACTAGGGAGTTATTGCTTGATAAAGCTAGTGACTTTCTTTTCCTGATTATTGCATTTTAAGCTGTGTTTATGACAGACTGTCTGACATATTAGACATAATAAAGAGGTTAATAAACAGTATTATTGAAATCCATATAGAAGCTAGGTCAAAACACTGAGAAGAAGAAAAAACACTGTTAATTATAGATGGAAGGCTGGCTTCTGAAAGTGCTGGAGGGTTTGTTTTAAGGATGTTTATCTCCAGTAGGTTATGAAAAAGTCAAAAGAGCACTTCCTTATCAACAAATATGTATGAATAAATTTGGAGAGAAGCATCCATTATATTCCTTTATTGAGTTATTAAGATAAATGAGATGCCAGAAACTAAACTTTTATCTTCAGTGACATGATGCTTTTCTGTTTTCTAGTTTTATTTCCTTCCTTAAGTTTTCTCTTCCCCTCCAAGCCAAAATGATTTTTCCTTTCCTGTGCTCTGCTGAAAGTAAATGAATCTTTAAATGGTTTCTCGATTCTTACTGATCCTTGCTACTTCATAGTTTTGTAATCAAAAAAATCTCCTCTCAAGTGTAAGGAAACATACTTTTCTAAAGAAATTCCACATGCTCACTTAGGAGAATATGTTATCTTTATCTATAATTTGCTTTTCCTGTCAGCTATAGGATATGTTAGAGCTTTAGGAATTCTTAATACACTGAAAGTGTTCTGTCTTCCACAGTCATGCAATAGTGAGTGATGATTTGGGCCTGTAGTACTTAATTTTATTTTAATTGGTGTAGATCATCCCCAGGTATGTGACAGTGGACATCTGTAGCAAAAGAATTATTCCACATTTTAGAAGTAATGGCTTTGTGGTATCTCTGCAACGAGAAGTCTGATCTTTCCACAAATAGGTAATCCAAAGGTGCTTTCTCCTAAACATCAGATGCCCTTGATAGTTTTCCATCAAGCTGGGGAACAGCTTAATTAAAATGTTATTGCAACTAACACCCACCCATGGATGTAGACAATTCCGTAGGGATCCTTGTGAGGTTTCTTGTGTATTGTATATAAAACCAACAGGCATCACTTGTAGAAATACCTGTAATGAACTCTCTGTTTTGGAAACAACATGATGATTCCAGTACAGAGGCAGTACTGCTATGTGTAAATAGAAGCTATATCCATAAGCCAGTACTTTTCGGATTGTGTCAAGTATAAAGACAAAGCAAAGGGGCCTAGATCTCTGTCACAACCCAAACTCTTGCTGAACAGTTTGGGGGAAGCCTATTAAATAATTATGGAATGATTAGCAACAGTTAGAAGGCACTAGGCACTACACAGATTTGTGGAAGGCTCTGAAAGGACACATAGGGTGAATGGAGTCATCCTAGAATTGTTCTTGGAATCAGTTTATGATTTCTTTGCAGGTCCCTCTAAAACAGGAGTAGATCTTCCTTTTCTAGTCAAGCCAGACAGAAATAAAGCTGTGCAGAAACTGTAGTGCACTGTAGATTAGTGGCAATTACTGCCACTCGTTGTAGCAGCAGTCTTCTGTACCTGCCGGCAACTGCATGTGCTGTCTGGTGGTAGGAGGTGTATGGAGCAGACAGCTGGGCATACCTCTCCCCCCTCTCCTGTTTTGTCCTGTTGACATGGTGAAAGTCGTAGATCTCAGTCTGTTGGAATTCAAGGAATTGGACTTTTCAGTAGCAATTCTTGCCTAACCTATAACTCGCTGCTGCACTAAGGGTCCCAGATGGATTTGTTGCACCTTGTGCTGTTCCTCTGTACTGTGCAGATGTCAGACAATCCTGTTTGTTAAGTCTCCTGTGTTGAGTGCTAGATCTTTTAGCACCTGTCTCCTCACAGTTGCCTACTACCACACCACGTCTCACACATTAGTGCTGCTGCTCCTACCTTTCCTTCCCCAAGGGCTCTCCTCCACACTCTCTGGACCAACAGCTCTGCATTTTGTTCCCTGGCTGCACATGGTGCACAAAGGCAGGAGGAGTTACGGCACTGTGCTCCATACATCCTTACACTCCCTTCCAGCAGCTGAACCCTGCGGATTTCCTTGCTCATGTAGCAGATATGCTTTCCCATTATATGACTGAATATCTCCTAGCCTGGGGCCCTGTTTGTGAATCTCACTTTTTAGGATGGTGCTGAACTGAGGGGCCTGTAGAAGGGGAAAGTGCACCTCTGGGAATGGTGGCATTAGGTGGCATTTGTAGCATGTAAATCTGAAAAGCTTCAGGAGATGACATCTGAGAACTCAAACAAGTGGAGTCTATACTCTCCAGCCCCACTCATAAGTATTTCACACACATTATTTAAGTATGGTAACACCTGCTGTAAGTTGTTTGGTTTTGTATACATCTTGAGGAGCAAAGCAGCAACCTGCTTTTCCCTCCATTTAACTTCTGTGATTCAAGAGGAAGCTGAAGAATTAAATGAAATTGTTTCTTTGAATAGCAGAGATTTATATACACCAGCAAGTTGAAAACTGAGGAGTGGCATGGAGAATGGGATAGGGACTAAGCTGCTGGTGGGCTTGGACCACTGTCCATGGCTGGAGAGGTTTCCCTGCCTTGACTTTCACTGAGGCAAACGCAGGGACGCGGAATCATTGACTATATTCTGCATGGGGAGCCAAAGAAGGCTGAACAGCCATTATTGTAATGGAGAGGTAAAAAAGGGCAAGTATCTCCACAGGCGTCTTGAGGTAGCTAAACCGACATAAAAAGATTTATTACGGCTTCTTAGAACTAAGTGGCTGTTTATACACTGAGTAAGTGTGCATTGGTTGAGACTGGGGTCAGAACACTTATTTTGTACTTTCTTTCATACCTCTGAAATGTAAACGTATTTCTTTATATGCAGAGTGGTTTACTTTGGTCCATAAAAGTATTACAGAAGGGTCCAAATACTGAATTAAAGTACTCATTGAATACTGGTTTTCTTTTAGTCTTGTGAATTATACTCCCAAAGAGAGGGGCTAGGATTCTTGAAAGGTATTTATGTATCTAATGATGCATTAGAAAAATATGCCGTGTTGAGCTAGTGAGGTCTCTTGGGCTGCGAATATTATATATTCTTCAGAACTAAGTTTTGTTTGCAGTTTATAGCATTGGTGTTTTTACCTTTGATTAAACTGCACAGGTATCTGTGAATTTGCAGTGGATGTACATTGCATTTTAAGGCATAACATTTCTTACCTTTCTACCATAATTTGGTTTTGTATTTATATTGTGTGAATATTTATATTGTGTGAATATTTTTTTTTGCAGAAGGACTCGATAGCAGTCACTTTTTTCCTAGTAGGTGTTTGGATTTACAAAAATACTAATTAAGTTCTTTATTAGCTAATTTGTATTGCAATTTAATTTCACTGAGTTTGTAAGTGGTGCTGTTACTTCTGAGAGCATTTGTGTAACATTCGTTTTTCAGCAGTTCAGAAGAAAGTACATTAAACATGAGAGCTAACAAACTGTTAATCTTAACACACATAGTCTTAAGTCACATTTCTCTTCTGATTTTAATTAATATAATGTAGCACATAATGACTGTCCTACGTAGATGCAGTAGGAAGTATGGCAACTTCATCTTTGCATCCGAGTATACAGAACAATATTACTCATAAAGGTAATATGGCCAGGTGATTTATGGATATAAACCTTCTTTCTTTCTTGTAAGCAAATGAAACATACAGTTGTTTCTTGGCTATTTCTTTGTTTGAAAAAAAATGAAGAATATGACATTGATAAAAGCCTTATATTTCTGGCAAACTGCTGGGGATAGTATAGCTCCTTATGCAACTGAAAGAAAGTAAATAGGGGTTTTGTGTGGAGGAGGAACTATTCAATGTTATTTGAGTTGTTTCATACTTCCCACATAAAAGCATGTATTTAATGCTTATCTATGTAGTGAACTTCAGTTTCACTAAGATGAAACTTTCCCAGACATGCGATTTGCCTTAGGTGGATATTTTTGAAGGAGAGAGAAGATGTTAATTCGTGTTCAATAACAGGCTCAAGGAAAAGACATGGGATTTTCTCTCCAGTGAAACATTTGATAATCTTTTCTTGAAGTAAATCTGCACCCCATGTACCTGGAACTTAAACACACATTTTACAATTTCAGGTCTATGAGCATGTTCCAGCTGAGAGCTAAGATGAGCAGGATCTTTCCTGTAACTACAGAAAAGTAACCTGCAGGCTACTTAGGGATCTACTCTTCTTCAGGAAGAGAAGGAAGGTGCTCTCAGTGGCTCTGCTACTGAGTGTAGGACCTAGAACCTATTTTCCACTGCTGAAAACAGATTAAAATACAGTAGGAAGAACAACAGAAATTGGAGAAAGCCTGGAAAGGGAGCCCAGTGGATGATACCAGGACTCAGAAGCCACAGAGTTACCTAGGCAAGCATACTCAGACTAGAAGCAGCCATGAGAAGTGAATGAGGGGAGATGACTAGAGATCCTTGATGGCACTAGTGATGGGATTGAAATGTAGTAAATTAGCAGTGTAGTAAAAATAACGACATTTTTCCAGACAGTTTCCTATGACATAAAATAAATGAAAACACTGCAGATTGTAGTGTTGTGATGTAGACCATTGAAGCTTTGCGTGGAGACTGAATTATCTCAGCTACCACTGAAGTTCACTGACTACCTAAATGATCTCACAATGCTCTGGTGTCATTGTTTCTTGGTCGCTAGAGACTTCTGTGTTGTTATTCAGTGTTCCCATATTGTAATGGCATGTGCCAAAATATCCTGCAAAGCCTTTCCCTTTCCAAACCTTGTTTTTAATGAAATGATTTTGCCCTGACTTGAAACTGAGGTCCAATCAGTTGATTGCATATAGACAAAATGAAAATTTCAATAAAACTTTTACAATTTAACTCCCTGCCCCTGCCAAACTCTTATGGAAAGTGCTGCTTTTCCTGCTGTCTTCTACTGTTGTATTCACTGAATACTGAACCTCAACAAGACTGATATATTCAGCCATTACCAAAATTTGTATCTTGCTGCAGAATCCCATGGAGGTAAATACAAACAAGCTTAGTAAATTAGGTCTTCTTACTATGGTCCAGTCAATTTTGATTGGAGCAAATCAAAGCTTTCCTGTTCACCATTTGCGTCTTGCTGTGTAATAGCATCTTTATCTACGAACTATTATTTTTAGATAGCTAATGTGGTTGTCTCCTGTTTATTTTTTTGATATAAGCTGACATATGGATTCTGTTATACTCGTAAGTGGTGTTCTAGCAAGTGTGTTCACTTATGTTAGGTAGAACGAGGGATAAGATAACAATTGTGTATGAGGATCCTCTAGACTTGTGACTCTAAGATCCACTCTGAAGTACTTCCATAATCCTTGCAGAAGTCAGTGTCACTCTCCTTTCCTATGTGGATGTTTGGAGAGCTCATTTCATAATAAGTAAGTTAGTCTCAGCCTAAACTCCTTTTCCTAAATTTTTTGAGAGGGTTGTAAGATGATCTCTGAAATGAGAAGAATATTATCTTCTGTTACAGAGATTTGACTCCAGTACCATATATTACTTGTTTAAGAACCAGATTAAATTATTGAAGACCAAACCAAGTTTTAAATTTAAATCATAAATCAACAAGAAAAAAAATTAGATTATTTAAATCTCAGAGCAGTGCTAGTCTGACAGAAATTAATGGAAAATGGGAAGTCAAACAGAATGATTAAAACATGCTGATGGATCCAGAAAATAGAAGCAAAGAATATTAAATCAGTTTCCTAAAATATTAAATTATGAAACTAAATTAAAAATACTCAGGTGACAGATATGCTTATGTCTGTATTACATTATTACCATCTTTTAATGTTAATAAATTATTTTATGTTGTCAACTGTATTAAGTCCTGCCACGGGTAAAGAACTTCTAAGGATACATGTAGAGTTTTGTTTGTTTGTCCACTTTTTAAAGAATCTGTCACAGCTTGACCTTAAACTGGGATGAACTAGGGGTAAGTGCTACCGGAAATCTCATGCAGAGGCTGTGATGGTAAGGGTATATACTGGAGGACGTGTTAGCATAGTTAATGGTGTTTACAGCCTTGATAACTTTTCAAGAGAAATTACCTCAATGAAAATTATGATGAAGACACTGCTTATGAGGATGTGTGTCTGCATTCAATTAATTTTTTTTCTCCTATGTAGTATCTTCTTATCTATTTAGACTTTGGGCTCTCCAGAGCACGTACTGCTTCTTGAAACTAGTGGAACAAGTTTACTGTTCTGAACCGAAGCTTCTAGGCATTAGTACAAATAAGTGGTGACAACAACAATGGTGACTTGATTACCATAGCAATAAAAACAGTGATTATGTCAGTCACAACAGTAATGGTACCACTAACAGCAAGAAATTTAAGAGAAGTGGAGAGTTTCTGGAAGAAATGAAGGAGAAAGAGATAGCCTGTCTTAGCGTTTGCTTATGAAATTGCCTAGAGCCTGGGAATGAGGAGAGGGCAGGGCACAGAAACCCCATGATCTGATTGCAAAATGTATTTTTGCACTCTCAGCTGTATTGCTGGCCAGAATATTATGACAACAATTATTTAAAATAAAATGTGTCCTGGTAATTCTCTCAATGAGAGTGATGTAGAATGGACATAATTTTCATGTATGCACGTGTAAAAGGTTATGGCAAACATTAAACAAACACATGGCATCTAAGCAGAGGATGATTCAGTTGCCAAAGTATCGGCATGTAATGCAGTTTGAGACACTGTAGGATATCTGAGGCATCAACATAGGGCTGGCAGAAAAGACAGGAAATGCTGGAGAGGCATTCAGGCAGGATGTGACAAGCAGCCCCAGTTGGCACTGGAGACCTAGGTAGACAAGTGTTTCACATTACAGGTGCCTGGTGGAGTCCTTCTGTCTAGGGTACCCACAGAGACAGCTGCAGGTGACAATCCAGCCACTCTATCTGATACACTTGTTTGAAGATAGGGTGAGTTGCTTTATGGCAGTGTTTACCTTTCCGTTGACTTTGGAGAGAACAAGTAGCCTAACATCTAGACATTAGACAAGTTAGAAGATACCCTCCTACCAAAGATAGCCAAGCTTAGCCACAGAACAAGGCGGGACACTCTTGCTTGAGACTGTCAAGGGAACATTTGAGAACTTTCCCTGTGAAAAGTCCTATCAAGGAGAAAATACTGAGGAGCTTTCCTATAGCAATACTCTTTGCTTTTAATATGCTGTTTTCAAACAGGGTTATGCTTGAGGAGTTCCCCAGCTGGTCACTCTTTAAAGGCAGTGAAGTGCACTTAGAAGGAAATTTTTGCTATATTTTCCACTGGGAAGCAGGAGAACGTTGAAGCACGTTAAAGAAATAGGATGACATGAATGGAAAAAAAGAATATAATTTAGGGTCTTTATTCCCTTTGCAAATACACTGAGAAGCCTGTGGCTACCTTTGAGGTAAATTTAATCAGATAAATCCTTTGAGGCTGATTCTGTGTGACAACAGTGAAGAACTGAGCCAACTAGTTCTAGAAATTACTCACTGTTTATGTTTTCTACCAGAATGCAAATATTTATGTTCTGGAAGGTCCTTGTCATTGCAAAGGCTGCATACTTTCTATACTGTATTCATAAAGGGAAAGTTTCCTCATGAAGAAACCACCTAAAGGCTGTCAAAGAGATGCTGTATCTTCTCTACAGCCTATTTTCTATCAACCCTTGTTGTGTAAGCATCTTAAATTAGAACTGTTTCTTTTATCAGCACAGATTGGATGTGTCATCAAATAGCTGAATCCCAGCTGGGTGGTCCCAGCAAGGAGCATTTACGCAGTTCTTCAGAAGCAGTTGAGATTTGGATCTGCATGGACTCAATACCTGCCATGTCAGCATCCACTTTTTTGAGAACAGGGTTTCCTGGATTGCAGGCATTGTATTGCTGCTTCACAACAGATAATGAGAGTGATGTGATTGTCATTGAATATAATTAATCCTTTTTCGATATCTGGTTACACTTGATATACATATTTTCAATTAATGAAATGTTTTTTATGACAAACTACATGCACAAAAATATGTCATGTTGGAGCTTGCTTTGCTAATTGACATATTTTTTATTCGGACTGATTTGATCTCAGGTCAGTACAGAGAAAATGTACCCAGAACAATGGAAAAAAAAATAACAAACTGTTTTTCCACTGCCTCATGTAAGCATTTGATAGAACCTCAATGCCTGTATATATACTTTTGAAAAATCAGTTTTAATATCTACATCTAGGTTTTTAATCATGCTTTAAAAACATACATTTTGAATGTTCTTTGTCTTATACCTGTTGTATTGGACTTGTCATGACTAGTAGAATTTCACCTTTGATATAAATTTGTTTACTACTTGGCTTCATTATCCATGATAACGAAATCATGGTGATGATAAACACTGAAAAAATGATAAACATTGTACATGTCATATCTACCTGGTAAAACTTTCTAACAACTTTGTCAAGTCACAAGAGCTAAGCAAACTGCACTTCTTAATTTGGAAATGTATTTTGAATTTAGTGAGAATCTTAAATCAAACCCTTAGTTTTGAAAATCCTAAGTATGCAAGCTTAAAAACCTAAATTTAGATTTGTCATTTTGAAACTGATAGTCTGCGTGTATTAAAACATCTAGACACTCTATTGCAAACCTAATAATTTCAGTTTTTCACAGTGACAGATTCTATGCCATTAAAAGGGTTCTGTGGGAAAGGAGATATTTTTCTTTGATTCACATATTCCTTTATAATCTTAACTTCTAGTAAAGTAGTAGAGCACATGACTAAAGCTATATATTACATTAAGAGTTTGCAGGCCAACAGCCTTCATTCTAATATTCTGGTTTCTGCCTGTACTTGTACTGGACATTGCCGTGTGAGATCTTTCTGGTAGTGGCATTAACATAAAAATATAGGTTTGTAGCACAAACCTTTTAGTCTAAAGTCACCAGAGACCAACTATTCCAGGCTATGCGTAGGCTCTATGTGACCTAGGAGAGTGGTGAAAACAGAACAGTAAACAAATCCCTAGCTTGTTTCACATTTCCAGATGCTGCTCTTATCAAGGACTACAAGGAAGGACTACGGGGCAGCAAGCAAGGCACAACTGTCTCTTTTCTGCATGTTGCAGTGGCAACTCAACCTGCATTGGAACTCACTGTCAGTGTGAGCAACACCTCCTCACGCTGGGCTGTGGACTGTAGCAATCTAAAAGCTTCCTGTTCTAAAAAGGGTATATGAATGTGCTGGAGACAATGAAGGAGGTTGAAAGTGCAAATGGGCTGGAGAGCAAGGAGAGGTGGTTGGTAAATTTATTTAGAGGGCGTTTTGAGACACAGAAGGTTTTGGTGCAGGTGTTTTTGGAAGGAAGCCCTCAAATGCCTTATTTTGTAGAGTTTTTAGAGGATTTTTCTCCTTTTTCTAATTTTGATTTTTGTTGCTATTATTACAGCTTTCATTGAGCCTTATGTCCATTTATTTCACACTTGGAGGAATTAGTTACTACAGAAATGGTACTCAAACTTCAGCCGATTGCTACAAACAAAGTGCTGAACAATGTAAAAGGAAGTGAGGAAAACTTTTTGGTGCCACTGCATTTTGAAAAGTTATAAAAGTCTAACTGGGAAAAGGAAATAAAAAGAGGAATTTGTCATGGTTTCTAAAAGGACCATCTCAAATGTTCAAGACTGCTCAGACTTAGTACATTCACATCGAGAAAGGTCTGCCAGGGCACAGCAAAGACTGGCGTTTCCTAAAGGGCTAAACTGACTCCAGTGCCAGCTGTGCCTTCACCAAAAGGCACTGTCCTACAGGATTTGAGCTGAGCTGGCAGACCTGAGGGGCAATGGTGTCCATTGACCACTCTTAATGCAGTGAGGGTATGAAACAGGGTCAGGGTCCGTCTTAGAGGTACAGAAAGGAGATGAGACCAGGGCCAGAGCCAGAGCCAGGGCTGGAGACAGAGCAATGATGTGAGGCCAAAGTTCATCCAGGGGGTAGGACCAGAGATGGAGGGGGGACAAAATGCAAGATCTGTCCCAGGGATCCATCCAGGAGCTGAACTACTGCAGTATGGTGCTGAAATCCACCCAGAAGGCAGGGCTGGGAGTACCCACTCTGGCATTGCTGGGAAAGACACTGATTTCTCCAGGCCGAGGTGAAATAGGACTCCTGGTCCTGTGGGTATGGGTCCTGGCTGAGGTAGACTGTCAGGCCTGCTGGGTTACTCAGGTCCATGACAATATCACTCAGAGAAGGCATTTCACAGTGTGGTTCTCTGCATAACTGGTGAACTCTTTGTTCTTTTATTGATGGACTTTCTTGGAAGCTTTTTCACTCTCTGATTTGACTAATTTTGAATGTTGTTTATCTGTGCTGCAGAAGACCGATTAGTGCTTAATGATTGTCAGACATCACTCTGTACATTTATTAGATAGTCTATTTAAAATTGAAGGAAGTAGTTGGACACAAACAAGCAGAATTAGCATGTAAAGAAAGTAGAGTTCATTAATCTCAAACATTTCGAGTGTATCAAGATAAGAATTTGCAACATCCAAAGATGTAAACAGTGACATTTTTTTCAAATTCCCTAGAACTGAACATGCCACTGAATATTGGTTGAGGTAGAGTCTGAAGATATATATATATAGATATATATTAATTTTCATTCTGTTCCAGGTCTTGTGGTTACTCTTAAATACTTGCAAAGGTTAGTATTCTCAGCACTGAGTGTGAGGAAAAGGAGTGTTATTCCATCTGCCTGTCCATGTTCCAGTGAAAATCAGTAGGAATCTCAGAAAAGCCCAGACCTAGGTTTTGTCAATATGCTGAAATTAGGATGCCACAGAACACTATTTTTTTTCTAAAACCAATTAAATAAGTCGAAGTGATTAGATGGATAACAGTTTGAGAGTGCTGCCCTATGAGTTTTCATGGGAATTGGTTTGACTTAATAGAGGTCAAAGAAGTTGAACTGACATAAGGCTGGAGGAAGGATGGTGGACGGTTCCTTTGGGCATCCAAATAGAGGGATGACAAGTCTGGGTGTGATACCAAAATGGAAATACAGAGATATGCCTTGTGGCATATAGTATCTTTGCTCCTTTTTGGTTATTCATTTGGAAGACTCCTTGCTGATGCCAGTCCAGTGGTGTTATCAACTTTTACAAGATTGGAAGTATCTTTTATCTTGTTCCGTGCCAGCTGAATACAATTTGAACTTTTGATAAGTTTAGAAAGAAATGAAGAGTGACCAATATGCTGCATAAAAGCCAAATACAAATTTGTCACTGTCTAGTGGAAAACATATATCAGTATGAAGCCTGACTAGCCTGCATGCTGATGGTTGAACTAGTAGCAGCTTATATTTCCATGTTGACAGGACTGAACTGCTCATTTTGGATAGTGTAAGTACTTTTTATCTTTACCAGCAAAAGTTACAGAGGTATCTCAAAAAAACCTTATCTGTGCTATCTCCTTCTGTTTCTTCTCTTTCTTTCTATCTTTCTGCAAGGACTTCTTTTTTTTTTTTTTTTTTTTTTTTTTTTTTAATTTCGGTGACTGTGATCTGCTTTTCCACTTTAAAAATAGGAAAAGCATAGCAGCTTTCCCCCCTCCTTCTTGCTGATAGCAGTGCTATGAAGCAAAAGTTTATCTCCTTTCCCCATTTCCAGGCTTTCACTAGCACTTATGTTCTAGGTCTCAGTTTGGTGTTTACCTCATTTGCCCCACACTTGAGATAGTCATGGCTCAAATCCAGCAATACTTGCATTTTTGTTTCCTGCTCAGAACAAATGGGCATAAACTGTGCCAGTTCCAGTTTGATGAGCTCTAGATAGCAACCCAATAAGCTAGAAGTGCAGAGTTAGCAAAATCCATACAAGCAGGGCTTTCACAACAGCCTGATACCTTAAATTGTGTCAGCTTATTAACTTGTTTTCACAACTCACCTTTGTGTGATGTAGAATTAGTGTATTTAACATCACAATTTATTTCTGAGTTTATTTTTGTTTGCCTTTGTATGAGTGGGGATTTCTACTGTCATTTGTTTTTTTCCATTAGAAGTCTTTTTCTTCAGGTGAAGACCTGAGATGACAGAGGATGGTAGTAAAGTTTTGCTTTCTTGACTTCTGTTGACCTAAAATTATATTTTCAGATAAATCTAGATATTTTGCTCTATGGTGCACTAGAGAGGGTTACATCTTCTTCTTTACAATTCTCTTTCCTTTTTCTCCCATCTCCTATAAATCAGGTGCTCTGTTTCTTCATGGTTTACTTCTTAATTTACACTGTTTGTGTAAATGGTGGAAAAAGAACAAATGTTTACTTAGAATTTCTGCTTTTATCAGAATTTCTGTACTGTGTTTTGGCAGTTTTTTGTCATAGAACAAATCCATGCTGTTCCCTCTCACCTTTGCATCTGAAAATCTGCATTCATATTCTTGTTAGATTCTGCTGTACTGCACACAGGAATATTGGCAGGATGAGATATATGTATTTCAGGTTGTGAGTGGATCTGAGAACCTTTACAAGGAAGTCTTGGGGGAAGGGAGCTTGTTCTTAAATTTGCAATTTCTGGCAAGTGGTTTAAAGTAGTTTTATTAATAACTGCAGACTTTTTAATAAGGTGACAGCTGGTAGAACGATTTAATGGACAAGCTTGAAAGCATTTTTTTTCTTCTTCTTCTTCCAGAAACAAACTGTTCAAACTGCAAATAAACACTAGTGGGTACAGAATCACACATTTCTGGGATGCTAATGTGGGTTTTTCAATTTACATATTCAATTAGGGATCGCTAAGTAGGCTTTTTAACCGTTGCTGTTACGCTCGGTGCTGTAGTCCTGAAATACCTTGGACAGCTCAGGATATCGCACACTGCTTCCCACTGCATGGCCAGGAGTGTGAAGACAAACTGGCTCAGATGAGGCGGAGAAGGTTTCTGATTTCTAAAATTTCACTCCAGGTTGGAGTTTAGTGGTTAGATGAGGCGGAGAAGGTTTCTGATTTCTAAAATTTCACTCCAGGTTGGAGTTTAGTGGTTTTTTTTTTACCCCTGAAGCAAACAGAAAGCTGCTGGTTTCATAGATGAAAGCTGACCAGAGTCCTAGAAAAGGTTCAGGCTCAATTTCATAGGCTACTGAAAAACTAAAACTACACTCTGGCATAATGAAATAAAATAAACAGTGCTTTTCAAAGTGAGTGGCCCTCTGTGCTTTCTAATGAGAAAGCATGGTAGAATCTACAAGAGTTTTAAAACACACACAATCAATGAACCTGAGTCTTAATCCTCTTCCTCGCTGTGACACTAATTTGGCAAAGGATTTAAGCATGTGTTTATCTCCTTTCCTATTAGTGAAGCACTTGTAGCACTGGACTTGATGGAACTGAACTTTGTTTATAAAGCTAAGTGAGAGTCTTGATAAAAAGAGTTGGATGGCCTAACTGAGGTCCTGGGCAATCCAGAACTGAGGATCTCTGCCGCAGACAGAGCCTAGTGATAATCAAAACTGGGACAAAATTTTGTGCTTTGAGTATAACAACCAAATAATTGTGTTTTCCTCAAACTGCTGTGAAAAATAGGAACACTGGTTGAGGCTGAAGACAGAAAAGAAAGCGTGTATATCCACCAGGATTCAGCAGTGTTGGAGGACTCCTGGAGCATGGTCCATGAAGTCAGTGAAAGGGAAAACAGGGTGGCTGGTGAGCATGGTCATGGCCCTAAAGCAGCAAATGCAAAAAGCAAGTGAAATGCCTCTTGCAGATACAATATCTTGGTCACCCAACCTCAAATATCCACTATAGCCAAAAGTTTTCACTGGATGCCCCAGCTGACAAATTACATCAGATGGGACTGCAGCTCCTACCACTAGCAACAAAAAGATGAGCATTCCATGTCCTGCTTGAAGAAACAACACTTGTATGTCAGTGGGAGTCCTGGATTTAAGCTGAGAGGGGCTGGCAGACCCAGTGTCCCGTTCTGGCTATTATAATGTCTAATAACCTAACTCATGAAGGACATTTGCTTCCTCCATGCAACGGGCCGAAAGAGAACTCAGCATTTTAAATTGCAAGACTTACTCTGTGGGGTCACTGAATCATTTTGCAAGAAAGTGCACACTCTGCACTATCAATCTAGGCTTACTGAACCACCCTCTGAAGGCTTTTAGAAAAACCTTACTCTGTTTTTCCAAGATCACATAAGCATCTAATTTAGATAGTCTGAATCACCCTGGTGGGGCATGAAACCTAAATTTTAGGTGCTGAAATGCTACACTTAAATGTCTAAAAAGAGGAGCCTGAATACAGCTCTCAGTATCTAATGTGTGGGTTAGACACAAAACTGTATCAATAAACTTCTAAATTACAGTGTGAAGTTAATTTCAGTCTCCCATCACTTCAGACTGATTAGTGCAAATCAAATTTCATCCTTATGAACTGGAGAGAGTGATGTAAAATATGGCAGTTTGGGATTTGTTTGAATACCTTTTCTACAAAAGATCACGCAAGGGATAGACTTTACTGTAGAGACTGGCCAAAATCTTTTCGAGTGCTACAGGCAGTGTATGAGGAGACGAAAACATACTTGGCTTAACCTGAACTTTCCAATGTCTAAATATCCTCTGTGGCTCTTTGGTTTGAATGGTAATCATTTACATCTTGTTTTGCACAGGATTGGGACAGCCAGGGTGATATCCTCAACTCATGTTCAGTGTCATTGCACAGCAGTGGAAACTCACAGATGTATAATGTGATATATCCTATGATACCCATGAGGAATGATGAGTTGGTGTCTCTCTTGACCTCACTGGAGCTGGGGAACTTTTTTATTTATCTGATTAACTCACTAGAATATGTTCTAATCATTCAGTTTAATTGCACTCCTGTGCATATCTATAGATTGTAGCTACCCAGTGCATGTCCCTATCCCTTCAGGAAGCTACAGTACTGCGAAATCTGAAATAGAAATGAGTTATTTTTTCCTTGCTTAGGGTACACTAGAGCTGGTTGTGACAAATATGCTATCCAAAAGAAAAGTAAGTATGCACAAAAGAAGCAGGAAACAATCTCTAAACTTGGAGGTTACAGATCTTTTGTGTGTGAGAGGTTTTTTTTTTTGCAGGCAGCTGTTTTCTTACATGGGTGAAGAGACCACACAGGTTTTCATAACCTCAGTGAGATAAACAGAGTACCAGGAAGTCCCTGAGAGATGTTGTCCAAACTTCAGAAACCATGTATGCACTTAGGGTCCTCAGGCAGAAGTGGTCCAGCTGTATCAGCTGGGCTGACTGAGGGCATCTTGCAGAAATTGTGCCAAGCAGAGCAGGAGTTGTCGCATTTGGAGACAGCAAAGAAGTGGGATGGCTAAAAGGCTGAGCTGGTGATAGATGTGCCAGGCAGCAAACGGTCTTGGGTTCTGCTAGGGACTCTCACTGAGCATGACTTTGTCAAGGTCCTGCTCTGAATGTCTCTCTTCATCCGTCCCCACTGAATGAGCACAGTTACTATCAGCTCATGTGCACACAGATGAACATGCATATGCATGCAGTATTTGTAGTCGCTTTTTTGCTTTACCTTAGTAATTATTGCTTTGACGGTGAGAATTAGGCAGCGACTAAAGCAATACAGAAGTTTGTCCTCATGCAGTAGTTAATTGTAGAGAGCTCTGATTTTATGAATCTTGGCATCCCTTACTGAAAAAGAACAGAAAATTTAGGACACGAGGGAAATCTGGGTTGGGTATTAACTCTTACTAGTATACAAATGCACAAGTATAAATAAGGGAAACTACACAGAGGGGGATCAACTTATGTGAAGGACATTTTTTTGCATATTACATTTTTGACTCTATTATATATTCATAGTATTCCTCCTTATATTCTGCCTTTTGGGGACTAAAGTGGAGAAGGTGAGATAGAACAAGTCTAATATTCAATAATCTGTGATAACTAAGCTTAGCGTGGGCTTGAATATAACAAACAATATGCACGCCACAGTCTGCAATGGCCTTAAAAGATACAGCCGCAAAATCTTATGTGCATAGGACTAGCTGGTGGAGGGGGAGGGAAAGATCAGGCCAGTGAGGCACTGCCTTGGTGCTGAATTGCTTGGTGTGGCTGTGGGGAGGTTGTGCTGCACTGGGGAGACGTGCCTACCAGGGGTGGAGAGAGTGGTGACTTGATGCATGCCTGGGGTCTGCAGCCTCTGACTTCATGCACGTTGCCTCCGCACGCTCACTGTAACACCACCTTCTCACTCTGTGCTCCAGGTGCCTCCTGTCTCCCCCAGGGTAGGTGCTGGCTGCGGGGAAGAGGGGCACAGGGAGGTTGAGGGCAAGACTTGGTTACAAATAATTGTGGTTTTGTCATCTGTCTAAGATCTGCAAGGGAGGACTTGGCTTTTATACCCTCTGTCCCCAAACACCAAGCAAAGCTGATGGATGCCCCACTGGCTGCATTTGTGTTATCTGCAAGATGCAGCTTCTCCAACAGCCAGAGACAGGGGTACTGTGTTGCCCAGCTCCTCTGTCTCTGCTGGCATTTTACTTTATGCTGTCTTTGGATGTGGCCTTGGTTTCTCCAACGCGGTCCTTTCACTGTCCAACATTTCTTCTGTAATGCATTACAATGTCTCTGTCCTTGCATTGGAAGTGATAGTTTGAGGGAAGGAGAATTTATGCCTGAAAGTTTTTTTCTGCTGAATAGTTAATAAAAATAACAATAACAATGATGATGGTAATGACAATAATAATAGCTCTCCCTACAAACTATATACTGCTTTCAATGGGACAGTGATTTTTAAGGTATTTTGTTGCTAGTCTCTGCTTTTCTTGAAAGCTGTAGGATGCAGGGTTGATGTGAAAATGTCATTGCATGTTATTAAGGGAAAACTGAATTATGGCAGTGACAATTAAGAGAGCCTGAAAATGTGTCTGTTAAAATGTGTTTTACACTTCACATTTGAGTGAACAGCTCTCAAGGGTTCTGTCTGAGCAAAGTAATTAAATTTGTGTCTAACTTTAAGGTCATGCTTAAAGTTACAAACTTAAAAGAAAGCTTGTACTCAACAGATTTTGTCATTTGCCATTCACAAGAAGCTTTATTTGAATTATCTGAACCTGAAGTTTCATCCTTTGCTTTTTCTTAGTATATATAATTGTTTCTACTAGCCTATTCTGTCAAAATCCTTACACCATCCCTCTCCACTACAGGACTCGGATGCTTGCCTTAGTTCATTGGGATTGTCTTCCTTGTATAGTACTTTGGTATAAAATTGTTAGACAAACAATTTTTGAAGGTCTATGTTGCTATTTGTCTGGTTGTGTATGAAAGGTAGAAGAAATGTGCCACATTTCATCTTTATGAAAAAAATGTCATTGAGCTGGGGGAGCAGAATTTCTTACCAGAAGTTTCATCTGCACTTTATAGGCTAACTTAGAGGTGCTGAGTGAAGATGACTGATTATCCCTTTATAGAGGTGACCAATATTTTTAATTTGACCAACATTTCAATGGGAAAGCAGTGGAGAAGGCCCAGGGCAGGTTGGATATGCCCAAAGAAGCCTTACAGTAGACAATCTTTCATCATGCTCTGCTAGCTGGGGATGCACAGAAGCATGCCTCTTGCTCAGGTGTTGGGGCAGTGGTGCAAATGGACAGACACAAAGCCTCTGTTGCTAAGTTACACCATTATATGGACTAGTGAGACAAGATCTGTTCACCAGTGGGCTCTGCTCAATGAGGAGTCTGGAAACAGTTCTTTATGAAATGTGTCCTCACCCATCCTTTATTCCTGCAAACTGTAAGGAACTCTTACGGGATTGAGTAATTCAGATGGGTGTGTTGTAAGCAACTGTTACAGTAGTCCTGTTTTTCTCACAGCACTTTCTGTGCAGTGAAAACCTCCAATGCTCTGTTCTCAGGGAATTGGGGGCCTTTTTTTGCCATATATAGCATTGTTATCTTTGAGGGAAAGTACCTCTCACTAGTACTTCATTGTGGCAGTGAACATGCACATCATCAGGCAATACTTTATTTTATAATTTTATAATGCTCTGGGAAATTAAGCTTTAGAGGAAGTTTAATATGGTCATTCTTAGCATATTGCACTAAGTTCAAAAATAGCCTGCCAACAGGAGTACTTCTATCACTTAATTTTACAATCAGGGCAGCATATTTGTAGCACTTAATTAAAAATATGTCTAACATACTGATTGTCCAGTATTTCATTTCTAGGTTTTGCTTGCCTGGAAGCCAATAAGGAAGCAGTTCTGACTGGGAAGTGGATCTTATGCTTTCTTGACCATGATAAGTTTGGACAGAGCCATGAGAATTTGCAGTGCCACATAGTTGTTTCATTAATGTGTGAACGAAGACAGGATGATTTCTTGTCCAGTCTAACATTATTTTGATGAACCTTGAAATAATTGCCTTTAGATTGGGTTGTTCTTTTGGCTTTATGATGAGATCCCACGACGCAGAGATATAGACGACCATCCCTAAGAACCATGAGTGTTTGGATCCTGCATCTCCAAATTTGTTTGGTACCGAAGATGCAAAAATGCTATAATCAGTCTGGCAGTCTTCAGAGTGCAGTGTTGATACTAGAGAGGTTGTATAACAACTTGGACAGCTATTGAGTACATTTCTTCGCTCTGTAATTTTTTCTAGGATCCTAGAAAAAAAAAAGACTTTGTATGAGGCACAGATTGCAGACTGAACTTTGAAGTATACTCTCATTGCAATATCTGCCCCATTAAACTTACCAGAAGATTACTTTTCATCCTCTGTGTTTTTGGCCTAGAGCCTTTCAATAGCATGGCATTTTGATGGATAATATATATAACAAAGGACAGGTTTTGTGAGATTTATTTCAAACTGAAATGCCAGATTTTTGTTCTTGGTTGTCCAGAAGTACTAGTAAACGTGTTATGTTCTAAGTCAACTGTGTAGCTATCGATATTAAAAGTTACAACTAAATGATCACTTTATCTCTCTTTTCTGCTGCATGATCCATGAAAGCCTCTATTTAATAAACAGTACAGCTGTTAATAATGTAATGAATATAAATAGGAGCAAGAAGAATGACAGGATGGTATATTTGCTTGCATGCTAAAGAAAATAAACTGTGTGGGTAACTGGGTTCTTAGGAGAGAATGAGAGTTAAATGAAGCCTTCTCCATACATGTGACATCTAAACTTTAAACTTGCAAAGATGTAAATGGCAGCCGCTCACTGGCTATGCCAATAGTCTGTGGATGATTGCGTGCTAACAGAAGACATGCTGTCACAGCTGATTCATGTCTGCTTTTTCTGTCCAAGAGTCTAAAATGCACATTATAAATCAGTATCTGGTAATGTGTTAGACTGATGAAGGGACTCTGCTTTTGAGTATATTTGGACAGAGCTGGATAGAAGCACATAAAAAGCCAAAACCACTGTTCTCGTGCAGAGATATAAATGTGGAGTTATCTAAAATGGGAAACTGATGGAATGGCTCCAGGATTACACCAGAGCAGTTGGGAGCATAATGTGTCCCAGAAGCATTTCAATTATTGGCTCGCCTTTTCTCATGGATGGGGTTGGAGACAGTAGTGGGGGCTGGGTGACAGTCAAGGAAAAGCAAGCAGCATTGCTTTGGGCTGCTTTCAAAATATATTTAGATTATTATGCATATTGCTGGAAATATTTCCACCTGAGCTAAACCTTAAAATAACTATGTTTTCCTAGATGGACAGAAGATGATGATGACCATACATCTAATTTAATGGAAAAGCTTGTTGATAGGGAAGGGAAAGGATGAAGACTAAATTTAAGTACATCTGTATTTTGGAAAAAATCTAGTCTTTCAGTTTGCTTCAGGTCTCACGGTTTTAAAAATCTGTTTTGGATTCTTGGGGCAGATTTATTATGGTCAAGGCATTAGATCACAAAGAATTTTTTAAGCTCTGCAAAGCAAATAAATGTAGCCACTGGTATCACTAGCATAAATATCAGCCTACCTCTTCAGAAAACAAAGAGGTTTAGCCTCAGGAAAGAAGCATATGTCCCAGGCTCAGAAATCCAGTTGGGGAGTTTGCAGTTCAACAGCTGACTGTCTAGGTAGTTGGAGGGTTCTCACCATCGAGGAATTAAAGCACCTACAGATATTTTTGCTGATTGACAGTGCTCTAAAATTAGGCTGTGCCCCAGTCATTAGGAGCTATTTAAAAGTCAGATTTTCTAAGTGTTCCTTACCGAGGCACATAGGCTAAATTTGACACAACTGTTCCTTCAGCTTTTTTTTTGTGTGCCTTGTAACAACAATAACATTATGATGAGAAACCTAAAAGTTGTTGCATCTACAGCAATTGCTGAAGAGCCAGGAGCTGACTGGTTGTCAGGGCAACGGTGAGAGCACGCCGAGTGATATCTGAGGAAAAGCTTGTGCTGAGTCTTGCTTTACTTCTATTTCATGGGTAGTTGATGCTCAAGTTAATTTTTGGGGGCTATTCAAAATATTTTGCCTATCTTATTGTCTAAAAATCTGAAAAGAGACATTAAGTTTGCATTTTTTTGTATATTACTTTCCTCCTCTTCACTGTATGAATATGGAATCATAGAATCATGGAATCATAGAGTCATAGAATAGTCTAGGTTGGAAAAAAAATCATCTAGTTCCAACCACCCTGTGATGGTCAGGGACATGTCCCACTAGAATACGAAATTGTATTATTTATTGCTTTCACTTGTATCTTGTTCTAAACATCTAAGAGTTTTTTTGCAAGTCTTCCTTTGGAGATCATTTCTTTCAGACACTCCTGTGGGCCTAGAGCTGGGCAAACTGAGTGACATCCCTACCAAGCTGTTTGTCCCTGGTGTCAGGCACCACAGCATCACAGTGGTGCTGTTGGGGGAACTAAAGGGGAAAGTCAGGGATTTCGGTCCTGCTTGCTGTGAATAGAGAGGAAGGGATGTAAGGGGGGAAAGGAGGAAGATCTCCAGGGCAGAGGCATGCTGGCTGCTGGCAGCAGAGGAGACGCCAGCGGTTCCCCCTTTCTCATCACCTTGTCCCATGCAGCCCTAGAGAGCATGGTGTGCATGTAGGGAGCTAAAGTCACCTTCAGCATCATAGGGTGTTGTGCATGTCAGAGTGGTGCAGTAGCACTGGCTGACCAGGAAACTTTCTTCATTGTGATTAGAAGGACCTTAAATAAATGCTTACAACTACAATGACATTTAGGCAAGGGAAGGAAACATGAGGTGGGCTTTGACTGTTGTACAGTAATGTTAGATAGTAATGGGGATGCTATGCCTCTGAAGACAAACTTGTTTTAAAGGCTGACATTCCATTCCAGGTGGTATTACCTGTGGACCTACTTTGGTTGGTGTCTCCAGTTTGTGACTACTAACTTTCTAAAATCGCATTACAGTTTTGATATGTTGATATCAGCAAGAAATCATGCCATGTACTGCATCCATCCCCTTGTGTGAGACTTCAGTCTGAGGAGCAGCAAGAACCTCAGAGACAGTAACCAGCCAGCTTCCCAGTTACCAATGAGAAATACAGGAGATACTGCTTTTATGAGTTGTACGGCTGGTGACCTGATGTCAGAGCAGCTGTAATTAGTATTGCCATCATGTCTAACTGCTCACAGTGCAAAAGTGTTGCCTTACGTGGAGAAATGCTCCCCAGCTCTCCCTCCTGGAGATCTCCTAGAGGATGGAGTACTCCCCCATGGTGAGCCTCCTGATGCAATTTGCTTCTGCATCTGGGCCTCAGGACTCCTATCTGAGTTTAAGCTTCAACATTAACTATCTCTGTTTTGCTTTGGACCCCTGTTTTGGGGGGATTTAGTCACAGCTATCCTAATATACATCCCATCAAGGACCTTAGCACTTCCGAGTGGGCATCCAGCAAGACAGAAGATCATTCTGCTATGGGAAGAAGAGAACTGAGTGGGGAGCACATACAAAGGAGAAAACTGTTAGTAAAAGTGATATGCAAAGTATTTTTGAAATATTTGGCTTTTTATGTCACCTTACCTTGTTTAAGAAATGTCTGGGCATGTTTTTAAATTATATTTTCTCCTCTCTTCCCTGGTTCTTCTCAAGAGCAATGTGAGTGGGAGTGTTGAACGGATTTGATCTCACTTAAGGGGGAGAGTGTTACATCTTTAAAGAGGGCTGTTTTTCTCAAGAAAGGTTAATCAGTCATTGAAGTTAAACTAATGCTAGTGAAAATCAAACTGTAAAGACTCTGACTGTAATTTTCCTGAGGTGTATTAATAGATCTGGTGAAGGAAATTGTAGTCAGCATTGCACTTTTGGTGCTAATATTTATTCTTTGACATGTCTAGAAAGTGAGGTTAAATACATAGTGGTTTTATGTAATCTGTAGTTGTTTCAAATGGAGATGTGAGTAGCCATTGAAACAAGTGTTGAAAATAGCCTCATGCTAATTGTTGCAGTAAACCTTTTGAACCAACTCCATGCCAAGTAACCCCAACATTTCTTACAAGTAGGATGCCTTTCTCATGTGCTCATAGCTACATTCTTGAATTGTATTTAAGTGTACATGATGGAAGGGACTCCTTGGTGGTGCTTTGGTATGTCACCTGTTGAGAATAAAATTTTCCAGAAATATATGACATTATATAGCTTATAAATGCTAGGAATTGATCTATTAACCTTCAAACCTAGGCTTGATTCTTTGGTTTTTTTGTTTTGGGTTTTTTTTTTTTTATTTCTGCCCATGATTCATGAGTGCTTGCTGGGAGGTGGGAGTATGGAAGTACATTATTCTCCAAAGTTTATTTGTTCTACAATAGCTTACTGAGAAAAATTGCTCGGTTTGACTTTGTTCTTTACTTCCTTGTATGACTTCAGCACCTCCAAAGGACAGACATTCTGGTAAGGGTGACCATCTGGTGTTAAAAAGTCTATTTTAGGGGAATGAAGCACACTTCACATAGCCCTGACATGACTCTGCTTTGCACCAGATTCAGACCAACCTACAGCATATAGCCCTTTCCTTTCACTCTCCCATGCTGAGTGTGTACTGATGGCAGCTCCAGCACAGGAGCCAATAATGGCCAATTATTTACTAGCAAGGTAAATAAGGCTAGCCTGAAAAAGCTTGTGTTCAGATGTCTCTGGCCCAGTGTTTGCAAGAACCAGTCACAAAAGGCATTGTTTTGAAAAAGGGCTGGCTGTCATGATAATATGAATAAGATGGCATGTACAGTCTCCGTGACTGTCAAAGTTTTATCTTTTGTGTGTACAAGAAATATTATTTGTTTAATGAAGCTAATAAGCACATATCAGAAAGTCTGTATTTCTTCCAGGGATGAAATAAAACAGTATGTAGAATACACACTGTAGAAGGTGTGTTATTTTAGATTCCATGCACAGTAGAAATATTTCTTCTATGACAGCATGCTGTATAGCAAAAGAAATGCCAACTGTGCTGGTTGTATCTAGGCCCTGAAGCTGGATGTAGCTGTACAAAAAATAATTTATACACCAAGGAAATAGACATGGAGGCATTTAAAAGGAGCAGTAAGAAGAGGAATGCTCATCTCTGCACCATTAAATATCTTACTCTAGCCACTACATCTTCATCAATGACCCTCCATTGAAACTGAATGGCTTTATACTAGGAAGAGCACAGTGAATTCAGGAAACTGTCATGCTCACTGAGAAAAGACACTGGCATCCAGCCACTACCTCTTAGAAAGAAAGACAGAGGTGCTGAGGAACATCTTTTGGCCATGCTTCTGGCCACTCTTGCAGACTCCCTGAGCCTGGGAGAGGCACTACCGCTCCTTGCACTGGAAATGAAGAGATCTGGGCAGGATGACATTCCCTGCCGTCCTAATATAGACCACCAACAACCTAAAGCAGTCAATAACAAAAGCTGAGTAGAAAGATTTATCTCAAACCTGGAGCATAGATATCTCAACCAGCACTGGTGAGAGATGCTTATCTCTTGGCTCTGAAAGGTAAGTCCAGATGCTTTTTGTCTTGAGAATGAAGCAGAACCATCGATGTTCTCAGAAACAACGGTGATGGGCATAGTGCCACTGAACATGAATACTGAACACAGCCAGGAACCTTTGGATGCTTTCTATTCCTTATTTTAAAGGATTCAGACTTCCAGCTCCTCCCTTGGAGCAGTTCCAGGCCAAAAGGCAGGGAAAGAAGAAATAAATTCTTCCGTTATTTGAAACTATTCCACTTGAAAAAGGAGAACAACCAACTCACTGAGTTTGTAAAGCATGCCTTGGACATATGCCTTCCTATGGGCTGGGGAGAGCTGGGTTTCAGGGCACACATCTAGTGTCTATTTGATGTGTATACATAGATACAGCTACAGCCTCCACCATCAGTGTCACTTCTGATCTATTGCTGTCATGCTCCAGTATTGATGTGCTAATGATGTTTTATCCTCAGCAATTAGAATGTAAAATGTGTTGCCCCTAGTTTTGTGTTCTTTAATTGTGTTCATCATCACAAGCAGTACACATAGGTATGTGGCTTTATAGGTGCCCACAGTGTTATTTTCTGTGCAGTATTGCACAGCTTTCAACAATTTAGATAAAAAAATAAGGAACCAAGTAGTATTAGATTGTACCTCACTGTGCAGATAATGCAAATGATCCGACCTAGAGTTCTTCAGTATGTACACGGCAAAAATACGGGAATGTGGAACACTAAAATCAGGTTATGAATTCATTTTACATTCTAGGCCACAAAATGTCATACATTTCATGAGAAGTCCACAGGAAATTAAAAGTCAACACATTTTGGGAAAGATCTACCTAGACTTAACTTGCTAGCATAAAGTTTATCAACACATGGGGAAAGGGTGTGAGTGTCTGCAGAAGTGTTTGTGAGCTGGCTGTGACTACAGTGACTATTTCACTAATATTAATAAATTTATGAGCCAGGAAGTCTCTACCTGTCTCTGCCTCAGCTTCTGAGAAACTCTGGTAAGCATTTGAAAAGAACAGATGAATAGCATCTTATCCCCATTCTGGCCCTCATTTGGCTTGTCCTGCCCAATAAGATGCCTTGTCGTGCATTGTGAGTGAAGTTGCAAGCTAGTGTTAATTCAAACTGGTCTCCTGCAGCAGTGGGCAGTGAGTCAGCTTTGGGAATTGGGAGGGTAGGTGGAGGGGTAATGTTCTAATGAAGAAAACTGTCTAGAGTTATCTGTCGGTGAGACTAAAGATGGATTGAACCTTTCTTATTTTCCATTCTCTCACTGCTGGCTCTAAGTCTAAGGCAAATATCTTATGTGTACCAAACCAAATATGTGTCCATACATTTATGGGGATGCAGACTCCTCATAAAATTAAAGGGTTCTTTTTCTAGGTATGGCATCAATAACCTTATGTGGGATAGTCAAGTCATGCCTAAGAGCATATGTTATAGATGTGTAATTATAAGGCACATATATGGTTTATATAGGATAGAAATAAGGTATACACCTACGTTAAGGAAACCCCAGGCCCAAGGGTGAATGGCTACCCACTGTAAAGCAGCAGAAGTGTGTGTGTAGAAAAATTAAGGAAAATGTACACTAAATCTATACAGGCTAGAGACAAAAAAAGGGGTAGTTGGTGGAAAGTAACCTGTGAGAGGATGGAAAGAAACATCAAGGGTCAGCCTAGCTATTGAGTGTGATAGTACCGGGGGAAGGAAGGGAGCTCGCTTACTGGTCCAAAGCTGAGAATGAGCACAGCAAGGCAAGCAAAGTGTTACTTTGATATGAACAGCAACATAAAATTTAGAGAAGGTAGATTGTTTATTTAAACCTTTCTGTCTGAATGTACTGAGCAGGCCTCACTGGATAATCAGAGAAACAGGTCCATACCTAATGGTTTGGAACTGGTATTTTTAATGAGTTGAGCATTTCCCTGCAACTTGATTAGCTGTCTTAAAAGAGTGCCATGTGTTGTGTGTATTAGGAATAAACTTTCTGATGATACAAATACTCAAAGACTTAGGATTTTTTTGTATCGGTACATTTTGCTTTTTTAATTCCATGGAGTAGACCTGGGATTAAAAAATTTTGTGGCCGTCAGCATTTCATTCTGCTTAGAGTGTTTTTTGGGCTCCATGCTCACATATTTTGAAATAAACCAGCTGTGGTTGTAAAGCAGAATCCCATTAAGGAAGACTAATTGATTCACCTGTTAATCGGGATGCATGGAAGATTATTGTTTATCCGTTCACTACCAAGAACTGTTTTGGCACCTTAATAAGTCTACCAAGGAGCTTGGATGTAAGAAAGACAGATGTTTTTAGTTTATCATCTTATAATATCAGAATAGTTTATGCCAACTCCCTATGGAAAAATAATGCAATGCTGTGGCCTCATTTTAGCCTTTTCACTTTTGATTGTTCTGCTTATTTTATATGACAGACTGATGACCTGTTAACATATTATACTAGTTCCATTCTAGTGATCAAATTTGCAGCAAACTTGCTCAGCATTTTGTATTAGTGAAGTAATTATAGAAATTAATTCACTTACAGTTTGCAGTACTATTCCTGCTTCTTTAAAAGTAAAAATGACTATACAGTCATAACCTTAGAAGAATCAAATATGATCATGAGCCTCTACTCCCACTCATTTCATAAGCCTGTCTCTTCAAAATATTTTTTTACTCTCCATCAAAATGCTATTTATTGTCTCTCTCTGTAGACATGGTTATTAGACATTTCATATATAAAGCCTCCACTCACAGGGTTTTAAGCTGTCAGCTAGAGGGTTTGAATAGCAAATAGGAATAGATGAAGCTAATGACATTAACACTGCACTGGTGTAATAAAAGTTGTATTAAAAGTCTTGAGATGCAAAGCTGAATCAAACACCTTAATGTGAGGTGAATAGAAACAGTTATTATCTTTTAAAGTTACTGTTTTTATAAACCAGAAGACCTCTTAATTAGAAAATTAGTCTCTATGATATTTTGCCTGGTGACTTCTTGTATATAAAAATATTCAAACAACCTTTTCTCTCCCAAGGCAATTACAAAAACTAACAGACTTCTGTTCTTAGGTATGTTCAAATAAAGAATGCTAGGTACTTTACATGGCCTGAATTTTGGGTTATTCACTACCTTGTCTAAGTGGGACATTCTGGCTTGAATATTTAAATATTGATGTAAGAATTGAGCAGGTTGGAGTATTTTGGGTTTTGGAAGTGTTTTTGTCAAATGTGTGAAAAACTGGGACATTTTAAGGCATGCATTGCTTTCAGACATCACATGTGTTCATCAGCCTGTGTTATCTCTAATCCAGAAAGTAATCAGGCGGGTAAGATGCAAGAGGAAAAAAGGAGGACACAGAGAGCAAGACACACCTCTTTCTTCCAATTTATCCCAAAGGAAAGACTCAGACTGTCACGCGGAAAGTGTAGCATGTGCTCTAAAGCATGTACTGTAGACAATAAAGTCCACCACAGTTATTCTGCATCCCACAACCACTGATTATCTGGCCCTTATTAGAGGATATTCTCTCGTCTCTTTCCCAAACAACTTGAAGAAGCCTGGTTTTACTACTTTACAGCAAGTCTCATGCTGCAGAATGAGACTTGAACATGCACTGAATATTTCTCAAAGGAAGAACAAATATTTTCATGCCCAGCATGAAAATAGGTAGCGGGACAACACTAGGCATGCAGGTTTGAAAGCTTTCCCTGAAGCAAGTAAGCCAAACCAAAGAAATGAGGAGACTTATTTGTGGAAGTTGCTTGTCTTTTGCAAAATGAGAGAGATGAATTCGGGGGGAGTGAGTCCAAGCCAAAACTGAACTTACTCACTCTGGATCACTCTGAAAGAAGGCTGTCTTCCTTCAGTAAGTCCAGACTAGCCTGAGAAGACTAGGCAGCGAGGATAGGTGTCTATAATTATGTACAATGAACATTACCCAACACACCTGCTGTTATTTCCTAATGCATTAAAGGTGGTATTTTAAGCTTCCTGGCAACAGCAGCTACTGTATAGAAATCTGCAAAATACATGCTATCAGTTTTGATAGAAAACTTCATTTTAGTGAAGACCTCTCTTTATAAAAGGATAGTACCATATGGCCCAGCATATCAGATCTAAGCTATATAAACTTATATAAGCTTCTGCTGTCGATGAACACCACAGACTTAGTCTAACTAAGGAACAGGATTTTGTTCTGAAAGAGTTTGCCTAGATACCTGACTGACACTAATTTTCATAGAAATTATAAGATTCACGGTTAGTGACAACCCCCATTTGTCAAGAAATAAGATCATCTTTTAGTAAAAAGACTATCCTCTGTATTCAGGAAACGCAAAACAAATCCAAATTCCTGGGGGTTCATTTTTCCAAATTTGGCATCAGTCATTCCTTGATTATTATAAATAAATAAGGAGGCAATTATTAGTCTGTAAATTAAATATGGTCATAAATCCACTAGTTTCCTAAGCACAAAATGACATTTTGTTAATAATAATAATAATAATTGATAATAATCATCACTGTATTTTATTAGACATAGTAAGATCTTTTATCTTGATTAAAATGGGAATCCATTTTATGACTCAACATAGTATTTTTTCTTGTCGATTCTGCCTTTTAAAAATATATTTATCATTGAATATAGAGCTAAAACAAAACAGGAAATGAATTTAAAGACTGCATGCCAAAAAAATCTAGTATTAGTGGGGTGTTTCTTTGATCCTTTTCTCATGCTGAGAGCTCTGTAAAATAATGTGTAGGAGAGAGGAATGGTTTTACCCATCATTAACCCTGCTCCAGAAATCAACAGCAAACATACTTGATTCCTGTTGTGAGTGCATCCTGCTCTATTTGATGACTCCAACTCCATCATGACACCAATACAACTGGGACATGTACAGAGGAAGGAGGTCTGATGGGTCATCCAGCACATGAATCACATCAGGGGTCTGTTGCCATTGGTGCCTGCTTCCCTGAGCCGAGTGCATGGGTGCAGGTTGCTGGAAGTGACTTTGGCCCTTGCAAGCCTACATAGTATTGACAAATTTGTAGGAGAAGAGATCAATAAGGGCACCTACCTACCCTCTCATCTATAGAAGATTAAACTAAATATGGTGAACTCTGAAGTCTGTGCTGCTGCTGCCTGGGCTAGCTGAGTGCACGCTGATCAGAATGAGCTGGATAGAGTCCATACAGGAAAGGAGCAGGGACAGAAATACTTGGGGAGGAGGGAAGGAGCATTTGGTGTGAGAGTGGTGTTTGTATTCAAGGACTTTTGCTCTGCTAGCATTTGCACATTTTCAGCTTGTTTTTCATAAGTGTACTTCAGGACCCTAGAGAGCCTGGGATCTTGACTGGAGGTTGATGTATTTCCTCTGCCCTCTGTTTGATCTTGGTGACATCTGTCTAGTAGTGCCCTACAGCGGAGTTGCGTGCACACTCCTGAAGTCTCCCATGCAGCCGAACTCCTTTCTTTGGAGGGTAGGATGACCAAGGAGGTGGTGCCTTAGAAGAGGGACATGGGGTCACTGGTGTCTGCTACCTGTCCTTTCTTCCAGTTACACAGGCCATACTTTTCTAGGTGAATATAAAGAAGCACGCTCTGTGAAACTAACCACTCCACAACACCATTTTCTTGGTTGCATTACCACATTCAGAGGATGCCGCTATTTTGATGGGCAGATTCAGCCTGCAGAGCGTGCAGTGGCTCTGTGGAAACTGGGCAGCTTGTGTTCTCTGCGGTGTTTATGGTACAGGACAGTTTTTCACTGCCAGCAATCTGATACCTACGTCCTCACACTGCTGAGCACATGCACACTCAGCCAAATTTCCTTCCAAGATCAGAGGCTATCTGCAAGAGTGCTTCTGCTGTTTCCTCCAGAAGCATAACCTGTGAAAACCAGAGTGCTAGCACTGCCTGAAAGCTAAAGTGGATACGCTGATTAGCTACAGCATGTTCAATTCATAAGCATGCTTAAAAAAACCCCAAACTATATACTTCAAAACAGCAGCTGCTGAGTTTCTGGAAGAATTTTGTCATTCTGTATTGTACCTAGGCTGCACTTTGGGTGTGAGACAAGTTCATCCATTAGGACTAGGTAGCCTTTCTCCACTGTGAGCTGCAGAGATGTTCAGAGGGGACTAAGACAAAACAGCAGTAGTCTAGAGAAGGTCTGCAGATGGAGTCCTGAACTGAGGGCAGGAATAACATCTAACATATCTTTCTGTCCAGGGGCATACTGTCAGACACTGATCGTGATCTTTTGGGAATCATCTACATCTCCCAGTTCTCTGCTGCAGTGGTGCCAGCTCACACATTTCTAGGAGAGGGCGTGCTGCTTCTCTGCAGGTCCTAGTACAACAGGAAGACCTGCTTGGCCAGCCATCCCCAACAGAAAGGGAAGCCATGGCCCTGCTGACTACCTGCATGCTCACACCTCCTTGCAGGACCTGCATTTAAAGTAACTGCCTTGGAAGGCACCAGTCCCCTGGCTTCAGATGTATGTCATATCCTCTTCCTGATGCATGAGAAATACGAGTGCCTTCCCTCTGATGCCTTCCCCTCTACCTTTCGGCCTCTGGGACCTTGCAAGTGAAGCCCATCTGGTGATACTGCCAAGGAGGGCTGAGTGCTTGGACTGGCTGCTGCTGTACTCTCTTCACTTCTAAGCACAGCTGACTCCCTTTGCTCTTCCTTCCTTTCTGCACATTTCATCCTAACATTTGACCTAACATTAGAAAGCTGCTCAGAAACTACAATGGTGAGCATAATACAGATGTGCTGGCAGTATATTCATACTAAGTGATTTTGTTTTCCCTGAATGGTAGAGAACTGTCAAGTAGCCAAAGGCATGGGCTATTGACTGGGTTTCTTCAGAGCACCATGCCTATGAATCAGAGAAATCCTATTTCAAACTTAGATATTAGTATTGTGAATGTGGCTGCTACCTACTAATTCACTACCTCCCTATGGCACCACGCTTTGTCACAGTGGGACACAGCGTTAATCATGACTGTATTTCACCTGGAGCCTCATTTAATAGTGTTTTGTTGAATAAGTCAGAAAGCAAAACCCAGGTAGCTTTCCAATTACAAAATGCCTAAATGACATGCATGCTAGCTTAGCTGGTATGCATATTCTTTCCTTTCTTCCTTTTTTTTTTTTTTTAAATTTTTTAAGCATGGCATTTGGGTTTTTAACAGCATTTAATTTGCCTTCATCAAGAGAGATGCTAATTGTCAATAATCATTGCTTGTCCGCATGGATGAACAGGGAGAACTATACTGTATGCTGCCGAGAAGCCTGTGGGTTTGGCAGAAAAATGCTAGGCATCCCTTACTGAGGAAAGAAGAGAACATGTCGCTCTAATATTTGGCTTACTTTCATTCCATCATTTATCTGAAATGTCTGAAATGTTTACTGAGCATAGCTATTATCTGTCGTGGAGGCTTGGACTACTCCATTTTCATCTATTGAGTCCCTTTCTTTCAATTCTCTGCTGCTAGCTCTGTCTCAGGTATTGTATCACCAGGAAAACAAATCAGTGTCCACAGGTTCTATCAGACTTCAGATTTTGTTTGGTGGTTTTCTCATGGCTGACTCTATCATAGTACAGGTAGCATGAATTTCATTGATCACAACAGACTATAAGTTTCCTTTGTAATAGTATTTGAAAGAAATAGCAGATTTTGGGTATCAAAAAGTGGTGAAGTATACTTCCTTTTGTCCTGGACAGCAATTAATTCTGTGAGAAAGGTTTAATGTTGGAAATTGAGATCTGAAACTTTTTAAACACAGAAATACTTCCGGAAATACAGGGAATTTGGGGTCAGAGACTCTGCTGCAGCCAAGGTCTGCTGGGGCTGGGGTTGCCAGGAAGCCAATAATGAAGGATTTGAGTCTGGTTGCAGCAGCCTGGGGATTGCTCTAACCTGAGCTCAGCTGGCTTTGCTTCCCTAGGGAGAGCATGCCTGCTCTAGATAGTGCCAACACACGTGTGCTGCCCATCCTCCTTCTCACCTAGCTGTTCACAGCTGTGTGGAGGGAGTTTAAAGAGACAGAGAGAAGGAGAAACTAATTTTTCCAGATCAAAGCAGTTTCTGGCTCCGTGTTTCCACTGAGAATCACATCAATCTTTGACACACACCTTTTACAGTCCATTGGGACTGCACTTATATTGTCTTGGGCAATTTGGAGTTTAACTTTTGAGACCTCTGTGACTCACAACATCTATAACAGGCTGTTTTTACGGGCTCAGCTGCAAGCCCTGCTTGGCCCAGACCTCCCCATGCCTAGGCAGCTTGGTTTGAAGAACCCATGGGCTTTCTTTTGATAAAGGTCAGAGTAAAAATATAAGTCCATGAGGATGACTGATGAACATGGATTCAGGCGTACACTTAAGATCCCTGTATATTTTCTAAGAAGATGCCATCTGCCCATCTGGGTATAAATGCCCAGTTGCTTGGCACCACAGCAAACATGGCAATATCCCTGAAGAAGTAATTTGTATGATATATCATGGTTCCCAGCTGATCTTTTGTGTGGGTTTGTCTCTAATTAAATGGATTCTTGGTAAACAAATAACAGCATAAATATACATATCTCTTTGCCTTGAAATAAAGATTGAGTAGCATGTTACAGTAGAAACAGCTGTTCTTTTATAATGCAGGGGTATAATAAAGCAGCGCACTTCTAAAGAAAGAATACAATAAAGAAAGTAGAAATGTGTTTGAAAATCATTAAGAAAACAGAATATGCAGGTAAACAAGCACTCCAATGTTTAAGACAAGCCAAATTTCAAAACATCAGCAAAAGATGACATAGTAATCTACAAGAAGGTGTCATTAACATTTAGAACTCATGGCTGATACTTCAAAAGTCAACTGCATAAGTGCTGCACATCATGATGTGTATTTCCATGTTGTAATTGAGAGTTTGACTGATTATTTCAGGTAAGAAACAAGACTGAAATGGTGCTACTGTAAGAATGGGGCCTCCTCTGCTCTCTAGACTGTTTTTTCTGGCTTTGCTTCCTGCCTGTTTTGAAATTGTAGGTTTTGATTTTGTTTAATTGCTGGTTTTAGAACTTCCCGCCCCTCTTCATGAATAGTAGTATTTTGCATGGCTTTCTGTAGTACCTAGATATAAGGAAGAATGAAGGAACTCAAAAAAGTGATTTCACGGGAGACCAGGAACTTCTCAGATGGCTCAGAGGCTGTACAAAAACTGGAGAATGGAAAAGACAGACTCAGTAGTGAAGTTTGTGGGAAGAAAAGATTGTTTGAATGCTCTAGAAATGAAACAGTGGTGTAGCCTTTACAGTTCTGAATTTACCTTATGCTTTAATGTTTGTTTCTGTTAGCTTTGACTACTCAGTTTAGGTACACCTTAATGAGTTCTTTATGCATCTTCAATGGGGTTTTTTTTGTTTTGGGTTGGTTTTTTTTTTTGCTCTATATGGATATTTGTTTTATACAAATACAGTGAAAATGGTGCAGCCCTGGGGAGGTGAACGCACTTGTGTAGCTGTAGTAACTATAGTAGTTAAACAGCTACATATACTTCTGTATTGATGTAAGCAGATTGTCAGCACAAGGGCTGTAAGCATTAAATCCATCTATGTATAACAAAACTTCTACAAAAGCTGAATGCTTTGGTCATACAAGGAAAATCAGATCACTTTAGTTATCAAATCGATAACACATTTATTGCTTTGTTTCCTTCATTTAAACAGAGCAAGAAGGCATACAAAATTATTTGACAGTGTATATGAAATGCTGAATTACTGTGGCACTTGAATCTACTTTCTTAGGTGGGACACTATCTTCTTTATAAATGCCAGTCTGCTTAGGGAGAAATTTGCAGTTGTGCAGACACGCAGCATCAAGTTAATGGATTTCTTAAGTTTTGAGGATGTGCCATGCAACTCCTGTGCAAACCCTCCATTAAAGACTCAATTTCACATTTCCTTTATTAGTTTTGCTCTGGTGTTCAGCTTATTCATCAGCTTTCTGGGATAATCTAGTCTGAAAATGTCTGATTATTCATGGTGATTTGTCTTTCAACTGCCAGTTTTGGCTAAACTATCCACAACAGTAAATTTTACAAATCCTGACCATTTTCCAGTTCTGACAATGAAGATACTCCAGAGAAAACATGTTCAGTTTTCGTCTAGCTTCCAGTTCAAAAGAGCACCTGGGGCTTGGTTCTACTTGGCTTTTTTGTAGGAGAGCATGATATTTTCTCCCTCTTGCTTTCTCCTGGGACAGGACTAAATCAAGCAGGTGTAAAGTAATATATTTTTGTCTCATCTTCCTCATTAGATACACATGTTTATCTGTACACCTGTGCATCTATCTGATGTACAAAACCAAGCTACATCCCACATTTCTTGGCTAGAAAAAGGGATCACAATTTCCAATGGACTAAACAGAGTTCATAAAAAATCTGCCACAGCCACTGAACTTGGCATTCCTCATTGCCAAGGACCTCTGCCTGCTTTAACAGCTTGATTTTAAGGGGAAATAAGTCAGGTTTCTTTCTGCCAGTGGCAGCAGCAAGTTTCTGCTGTTGATCTGCCCTGCTGCTGGCTGCAGGAGTCAGTTTAGGCTAGCTGTTTCCTCATGATGCTTTATCTTCCAAGATCAGTCCCATGCTTGGAGAAGTCTTCAGTCTTCTTCATGCTGCCAGCTGTGAAGTGGTTAACAGTGTTGTCCTGTTAATGTGCTGAGCATTGAAGAGAAGAATTCAGTCCTCCATAAACAGCTCTTGTGAGTACCGTAAAAGAAGATACCCCTTCCCCCTTCTGTCATTGTGGCTTGCTGCAATGGGTTGTTGTTTCTCAATAAAAGCTGCGTCTCTATAGGTTTTCTGCTTGCTGTACTGTGTACTATGCTGTTCTTCCACAGTACTGTATTTGTCTGGGTGGTTCAGGCTGCTTTTAAGCAAATTACTCAGTCCTACTGTGGTCTTTCTGTTTAGGAAGTGAAATAAAATAAATTGATACTTTAGCTTTCTGCTCAAGACAAAAAAAAGACTTTCTAGGTTTGTAGCACATAGGCTTAGGGTCTGTCCATCCTAGAATATCTAGTGCAAATCATACATTAGCACTGAGACTAGAGCCTGTCCCCTGGATAAATCTGAGCCTGTGCCATGTTTGTTTTGGAGCCTCCAGAAGACTGTGGATTTAGGGGAGTCCTAACCTTTTGCACACACCTTCCACAGAAACTCTGAGCCAGCACTATGATATCCTCTTGCTTCTTTAAACTGCTTTGATTACACAAGTCACACAGCTAAAAGAACTCAGATCCTTCAGAAAAGAGAACTTGAAGGTTGGCAAGTAACTATGACACTGATGGAAACAGCCCACAGTCCAGCTGCCTTAAGGTCAGTGGGAATATAACCTTAGTCTTCAACTGCTTCCAATTTTCCCTACATGTATACTAAGAAGTTGAGGCTTGGCAGCTGTACAGCAAGTCAAACGAACACCAACTGATGTTTGAAATTGACTCAAGTGCCTTCATGTTTTTTCCCCTGAAAACTAGTAGAAAATGTGTTCATAGTCCCCAGGGAATGCAAGACATAAAGGCTTAGAAAATATCCATCTCTTAAATATTCAGAAGTGTAGGAAAATGGAAAAAATGTCTATATGCAGATAGTTTCTGTATGTAGCTTCTGTTCTTCACCCCATATCAATTTCACAGGAACAATTTCTTGTTTGAACAAGTCCTTAATGAAAATCTGCATGGGCAGTGCAAGGGCTTATGCACTTATTTAATTGAGTTGGTCATGGTATGTGAGGGGTTTACAAACATCCGTAAGCTGTGCCTCTCGAATATCTTTTTTTCTGCAGGATAAAGAGTTTGTTCCCACAGCCACGGGAAATGGTTTAAATAACACCTGGGGATCCTAGAACAGGGGAGATTTTCTGTGAGGCTTCTTAAGGTCATGATTGTTGTTGGGATTTATCTTGCCCAGTTGCAAGTAGATGTCTCATGTAAGGCAATTATCGGAGGTTCTTCCATGAGAGAGAAATCTGCATTTCCAGTGGGATTTCCTCTCATCTTTAAATGAAAAACAGGTTAAATGAATCTCATTCTAAAGGTATTTCTACCTGTCTAATGGCCAGAGAAAGAATCTGGTTAATTTTAGACACCGCTAGTTGAGATACAGGCTGACTGGATAGGACAGTTTATATTCTGAGACATAATTGTGCTCTGCTATGATTTTTGCAGGTTATTTCCTAGCCTTGAAACTGGAGGTTGTGCTAGAGCTATTTCTTATTGGCCCAAGGGGTCTGGTCTCTTTTGTCCCATCAACTATGCAAAGTAACACCCCGGAGCAAGGTCCAAGCTGGTCCGGGTTGTGAGAAACGGAGCATTACCCTGAAAGCTCTGTCAGACACAGGCTGGAAGGGCCCAGTTTTAATTTCAAGTAATTTGGAGCTTTCCTTCTGTATGAATTGGGGGTAGAAGGAAGATGCACTGAGTTCTAGGAAAACGTTGATTGTAAATCCTCCTTGCTCAGCTGCTGTTTGAAATCTTATTTTAAAATGTTGATAGATGAGTTTTTCTGCCACTCCCACTCCTTACCTTGTATTTATAGTCAGCTAAAATACTGAATTTTTAATTCGCTTTCCTAGACTCTATAAATTTCTGTATCATTTCCTATTTGTGGACATATCTTTAGCTTTCCAGGAACAGTAACATTTCTCCAGGGCAATGGGAATCAGTGAGCCCAGTCTTTCTAGGAAAACAGGCTTGCTTCTGTACAGAAAACAAGCTATGTTAGAGAAACTCCTGCTTCATTTCTCACAGTAGCAATTGCAGAAGTTTTAGTCTGGGGCTTGTGGGAGGGCAGGATGTGCCTAACTTGACTTTGGAATTTTCTTTTACTCAAGTATTGTTTGGATTTATAGGCTAAGGTTTTTTTTGTACAAAGAATGAAGGAAGAAAAAGACACAACCTCCACTGGGAAAACTGGCAAATTTGAAATGGGGCCAATGAAAGATATCAACCATGGAAGGCTGTGATACTAAAATTTAATTGCGCTAATTTTCAGATGAATGTGCGTTTTTCTTTAAATAGTTTTATAAAGTTATCCCTTCATCCAAAATTAGTCTTTTTCCTTTCTTGGAACTTGCCAGAAATAAAAAGTAAAATACAATTGTAATCCTGAACTTCCTTAAGCTCTTCAAAACCAGATCTCTTGTCTAGAGAATCACTTAATTTCCTCCTAAAATCTTTTACATCCAAGCCTTCTGTGTGAGAATTTAGACACAAGTTATTTCAGAGCTAACTCGCTTAGAACCTGGTAATTGTATGATGTTTACAGAAAGCCACACTTGATTGAATATGGGAGTTCAATAATAACATAACCCTATTCACCTTTTCCCCTCTCTAAGCACAGGGGACAGAGCAGAGGAGGGACTCGGGGAAGAGTTCCTACTGGCAGAGGCTGCCAGGTTGACCCAACGCAGCCAAGAAGGTGGGTGGTCTTTGGACAACTCATGCCTTTCTTCTCCAGCCATTCTGGTCCCATTTTGCTCTTCAAACAGAGGCAGGTCTTGGACTCTGCTGCACTGGAAAAGGCTGCTAAACACCAAGGAGAGTCTGAAATCTCATGTGTTTCACAAACAGCTCCTCCTCTCCAAGCACGTTCATTCGTCTGTATGTTTTACCAAAACCCACATGATTGCAGCATTTCATTTCATGTTGCATGGTTTTCATTTTGGCATCTGAACTGAGCGACATGCTCATAAAAAACCTGCCTAATCATCAGTGATTGTTTGATCAATGATCCGTCTATAGTAGACTGTGCAGGGTAACATCCTCTGGGACTTGTCCATGCTTATGTACAATTTGGGTCAATAAATTTCAGTAGATCAGAAAAAGATTGCAGAACATGAGGGAAAATGATGTTTGATTGCACTTCCTCTTTATGCTTTATTGTACATTGCTTGCTTGATGAGGCTAGTTGCCCTTAAAATGAACTTTAAATTCATTTTACTTGAACATGGGAGCAGCTTGTATATCAGTAGTCTGAGCAGCAATTTCACTACACCATCTCTTACATGGTTGGACTTGGAGAGTTGCTGCCACCTCCAGCAATATGTTCTATTTCATAGCAGAGGATCCCTCAGTTTTAGGGATTATCTCCGCAAGGGTTCAGATACTCTAGGCTTTCTTTAAGACAACATGTGAACATGCACAAGCACACAGACTCTGAAAAGCACAGCAATCCAAATATTCATCTGGTTAACAATGAACTTGTTTCTTGGATAACTGCTGAAGGGTGATGTACTACACCTTGGCATTGGGCAGGACTGCTGGGATAAGTACACTTGAGCTTCAGTTAGCAGAATGGCTAAAGGATTTGTTTCTCTGAAAGAGGATTTTGAGAGATATATGATACAAGACATATGTAGAAGGAAACAGATCTATCACAGTCAACATTGAAGATCCATTCAACTTTTGCTGACTGTCTCCAAGATTTGCAGAGTTTACAGGTGTATTGGCTTTACATACCAAGTTCTGGTGGTGAGGGGGAATGCAGGAAAAGCCTCTGTGAGAAGAGGCAGGGACTGCTCAGTGCCAACACAGCCAGTTCCAAGCGGCTCCAAAACAGACCCACCACTGGCTAAAGCCGAGACCATCAGCCAAGCTAGTGGCACCTCTGTGAAAACGTATTTAAAAAAGGGTAGGAAAAATGGTGTGGCAGTTGTATGAGAAAGGAGTGAGTTAAAAAAGATGTGAGAAGCAATCCTGCAGCACCAAGGGCAGAGAATAAGGAAGGGGAGTGGGAGAGCAGCTGGACGTGTGGCAGGCAGCTGGACAAGGTCAACCACCACAACTGGTGATTTTTCTGCCTGTAAAATACCTTTCCAATGTTCTTGTGTAACTGATGAGTTTGGACTTGTCTCCTCTCCCATTTGTTATGATTTCCCCACTTTCATCCCCAGGAGCTATGCAAAGCCTGTAAGACTCCTCTTGCCAAACCTATTTCAGTCTGCCAAACGAGAAGAAACTTAATCCCCTACAATTCCCCTTCTCAAAGTCTGCATATGATTACACCACTTTGGAGTTGTGCATGTAAGGATTTTTATTATATTAATCTAGGGATCAAATCTGATTTTCAACAGAGCGAATCCTTTGTGCTCATAAGAAGGTCATGTTTGTGAGATAGAAGAATTCCCTTCTGTAAACCGATCTTGATTTTATTTTCTTTCATTTTGTACTTAATTGCTATCAATCCTTTTTTGGAGATACAATAACACAGGAATAATATCAACATCTCAGGAAACAACTTCAGAGATACTCTTGTTAATTAATTTTGTTATTTTTGTTTATTTTTTGCCAAGGTGAGCTTTTACGGCAGCAACCTGAGCTATGCAAAGCTCTGCAAGACAGTGAAAAGGCAATGGCAAACACTAAGCTGTTCCTACCACATATCTGGATAGAGAGTTCAGTTCAGTTCAGTTCAGTTCCTGATGGGCAACCTGAGTCTCAGCATTACTCACAGTTCAGCTAAGGACGACCTTTTACAGCACCTGTGATTTCAGATCAAATATGAAAGTGGAGGGAGACAGCAGGATTCTTAAGTCTGTCCCAAGTAATATTAAAATCATTGCAGGAGAGAGATGGAGTTCCTCAAAGAAGTGATGAGAAAAAAAGACAGGGGATAAATTTCAGAAGCTGAGGAATAAGTTTGCAATAATTGACTGAGCTAACTTTCTTTAGGTCTCTCAGTGTAAATTTGAAGGAAAACCTGCTTAGTCTCTAATACGGTCATTCCTGCTTCAACTCCACTTTAAGTGGCCACATACAGGCACAACAGTAGGGTTAAAAGGTGGAATAAACGCTAGTAGACCCCCATGCAACAGCCCTAGTCCTGTAGGCCCTGTTTTGAAGGCAGATTGGGATGTGATGCAGCCTGGACAGAAGCCAGAACAACTTTCCTTCTTCTCACAGAGTTCAGATACTCTGTTTTAGCTTCTGCCACTCCTTTGCTTGCTAGCAGAGAGTTGTTGCAGCTTGTTGTAAGCAGCTTGAACTGGCTTTGAATCGAGAGCTTATGCTCCTTTGCTCTTCTCAAACCTCTAAAATTTCTGCCCAGGAAAATGGCAGGGGTGCATCTTCTCTTCCTCTGCTGCTTCCTTCTGGGCTGTGCAGTCCTGCTCTCTCCTCCATGCCTGCTCCCTTATTCCCTTAACAAACTGCCAAGAAAAAGCCATGTATTCCCACTTCTGACTCTAAAGTGCCTGACTGCTGTGATTGTAGGTGATTGCTCTAGGGCAGGACAAGCCCAGAGAGCTCTGGGAGGATATCCATAGTCTCTGTTATACAGCTGATTAAAGCAATTCAGCATCTTGGCAGCAAAGCAGCAAACAAAGACAGTGTGAGGCAAGCAGCTGATCATAAAGGTACAGTTCTCTATCTCAGGGCTGAGTTTCAGCAAAGACCAACTTCCTGCAGATTCAGCTCCAACGCCGCATCAAAAATTATTATGGGCCTGATTGTCTCTTACTTGGTACAGTTCATTCTCTGCCATATGGACCAAACCATCAGGCTCCCAGTGACACCTTGGAGTCACCATGGGCCATTCAGCCCATCTGAGGGAGTCTCCTTTGGGCAGACTGGAGGTTGCTACATACCTTTTTGTCCCAAACAACCCTTCCCAGCTACTGGCTGGGACCCCTCTCAGCTCCCTTGCTTCTAGGAAGTGTTCAAAGACTTGATTTGTGAATTGTGAATTATATAATTTGTGGCAAAGTTCCTGCTGGATGAAAGATGTGCACTAATACAAAATATGACCATTGTGACAGAAATCAGAAACAGAGCTATGAAGAAATGGACACAAAGGATGAAGACCTAGAGAGTTATGATTAATTGGAAACTTGTTATCAGAGTGAAAATGTTCATGCAGTGATAACTTACATTAACTGCCTTGAATCATCTTTGGGCTCTGAATGTGGTTGGAGCTCAATAGGACCTCTGTGGAAGCACAGTACATTACCAGGACAACTGAGTTGGTGGGAAATGCCATGGTGTATCTGTGTCCTAGTATCAGTCCTGCTGTTTACTTGCTGTGTGTTCTTGGGTAAGTTATTTCTCTTCCATATTTTCTTCATGCAAAAAAACACTGAGGACTGAATTTATCTTATCTGTAAAACTCTGTAAGTTTTATGAATATCAAATGTTATATAGGAGTCCTACAGTTCTTAAGACTCACGGTGTTGTCTCTATTTCGATGTGGGATTTGTGGGCAGAGAGGAATTTCAGTGACAAAATATTAATCTCTGTTTTATTTTTTCTTCTTTTTCATCCTTTCTGTATATGTATTCAGCTCTAATTGCAAAATGTGAAAGTAAACAGAGGGAAGAAATTCAAGCAGCGCCCCTGTAGAATCAAAACGTTCCAGACAGCCTTGAAGTTGTCTAGCTTTGATACAGCTGACAAGGTAGTAAAACTAAGGGACTGATCACAACATGCAGTGATGACATGTCATAAAGCTGAGTGTGACTTCTCATGGTACAACTATTTCCAGATGTTATCTTGCAACAAGAACGGTGACTGTTCCTCCTAATGAAACCACATCTTGATAGGAAACTATTTTCTAAGGCATTATCCTTAGAAATGGCCTCTAGAGTCAGAGATATGAAGTTCTGACATGTTGAAGAAATCACAGGTGATCCTAAGAATTAACAGGAAGATGGCCATGGGCTTCACCGAAATGTTCCCACATAATGTTTTATAACTTTGGCAACATGTTCTGTCACTAGGAACAGGACATAAACTCCTACCAGTGCTTTCCAACACAGAGGTTTATTATTTCAGCTAGGCTGTAAACAAAAGAAGAGGGGGGAAAAAAGGAAAGCACAAAGCCTCGTGCAATGAAAAGGGAAGACAAAGCAGGAGAGTTAAGAAGTGCTCTTACTTCTTATTTGATCAGAACTTGTTTTTCTCTAACTACACTAATGATTTCACTACAAAAGTACCACCTCAGTTTTGCAGTTTGTTTGGACATAGTGGGCCACACAAATCATCCCACAGTAGTCTGCTTACAGACCTTACTTGCATGGAGAAGTGCTCCAGGAGCAGTGCCAGCTTTGTGCTAAGAGTTAGGAGTTTCAGGGTCCCCGTGTTCTGTTTTGCCCTTTCTGATTTATCCGTTCCTTGCTCAACCTGCAGTGCTTTCCTGCTGGCACTGACATCAGCAGGTGCTGTCAAATGTCTAGAAGAAACCAAAAAAATTCGAAGCCTCTTAGTACACAGACTTTGTGACTAGTATAATACTGGGTTCATAGTAATTTTTCTTTATCTTTGGGTCAAAATGATAAAGTACTTCTGGGAATAATATGCATTTTTTAAGCATTTCACTCTGTGCACCAGTTTCAGACAGATGGTGACATTTTGCTTCATTATAATTCTAATTTTTCAAAGGAATTGACTACACAAGTAAAAAAGTCAAACCAATTACAGTGGTCTTGGGGCATAATTTTTTCTCACAAAAGAACATACCTGAAATCTCTTGACATATTGTTTCTTTAGAAGAAATAAGCATATGAATGAAGAAATCCTTATGCTTTTAACTATATCTAATCAGCATTACCATAAAAATAGACATCCACACAGAAGAAAACAGTTTTTTTAAAGCAGATGTTTTTTGGACAATGATGTTAGTGATATATTAGCACAGAGTAGACTTGCCAGGATCTCAAATTCAGACAGCCCCTCAAGCTTGTAGACTCAATGGGTGTATTTTACTCTTCATACCTAAGCCATTGAATCCCTGCTAGAGGAAGCAAAATTGATGAAAAAAACCTTTACATTAAGCTGAGAGAAAAATCTTCCCTTCATGGAATGTGAGCCTGTGAGAAGGAATAATAACATGCTCCATACCTGTTTTGGCCCTAAGATTGCAACTGGAAAATGAGCTTTGTCCCCTCAACACTTGAAATAGCAGTTGCCTCATGACTCAGGAAGTTGCAGGAACACAGCTTCTCTTGTGTGAGAGGTGCTGGTTAGGTGAGGGTCATACTTAAGTACTAGGATGTGCTGGACACCCCAAGTGCAGGTGGAAACCACAGAAAAGAGGTGTACAAAGAGCTGTCTGAGGGGACAGGATCTGCTGGAGGCACATGAGAAACTAAAACATAGACCCTGAGGTTTCCAGATTGATGTTTCAGCAATCCACAGGGCTTCACTAGGCTGTCACTTGGCACCTGAAGTTTGGGTACACTTTGCTGTTTATCACAATATTTTTGTTGTCACTCTCACTGCAGTCTGCAAGAAAAAGGAGGCTGGGGTACCAGGGTTCTTGCATAGTACACAATCATTAAAGCAATAGAAACACCATGATATCAAATGGCATTTATCCAAAATTTCAGTTCAATAGATTATAACTTGTGCCCACACAACCATGACCACAGTGCTGTATTTTTGCATCTATATTGCTTCCCTGCCCTTCTTAAGTCATGGAGTAGTCATGAGCAAAGCTACTGCTTAAACTCTTGTTTGATTAACATCATGATAGCATCTGCACTATTCCTTGAGTTCAGTTTATTAGGGGTAATTGGTCTGTCTGGGTTTAACTTATCTCAATGTGTATCAACTATTTATTGCCCTATACACCTTAAAGGTATCTTCCATTGGAAAAAAAGCTAATCTACTCTCTGACACATTTTCCCAATTACAGTAGCTGCAGCAATTCCAGGAAAGTGCTGCAGAAACGGATGAATTCCCTAGATGCAAGTCTGTCTGTCTTTAGCCAGCTATTGGCTGATGCCTAATGTTTCTTTTGGTGCATTTGCATCAAAAAAGTTCAGAAATTTTGTTCTCCCACTTGTCCAGGGAGGGAATTAGATTGAGTAATTTAGGACTTCCACCATAATACATTGACTAGGATGGAATATGTATATGTATATGTACACATATATAAATAAATATATATACACACTTATGTGAGATATATACTCACTTATATATGTGTGCATATACGTATACACATCCATATCTTATCCTAGTCAGTGTATTTTGGTGCACGTCCTAAATTACACATATAAATATACACACATATATAAGTATATATACATATCTTTATATAGATAAGTGTATATATATATAAAATACCACTTTAGCATCAGAACCCCTTGACTCCACTGAGGAGGACTGCTATTAAGAGTAGTTCTGTGTGGCAACACTGGGTCTTTCTTTCTATGTATCTGTGTTGTTCTGCCTTGACAGGTAATTTTAACGAATCTAGTTAAGTTTTTTTTTTGCATCAGATTCTCTTCTTTTAGTCTAGGTGTACTTCACTGGTAGAGGAGAGGGGTAGGTGAATGTTTTTTGGTTTCCCTAAGAGTGCTCGTCGAAACATATTCCTTTTGCTTCAGGATAATGCTGTATCTTAGTCACAGCAAAGCAGCAGGTACTTTGACAAATCCAGCTACCTAAAGCAAGGCTCCTTAGCACTCCTGATGCAGTAAACAGACTAGTTGTTGCAGATAGGTACAGTTTCAGTGAGCTACTCTGGTTGCTCACACATCAGTTTGGCCATTTATTACAAATTTCAGACAAAAGAGGTTCTGGTGAGGCTGTAGTGCAGGAGACTCAGAGAAGTCTCTTGCAGCGGTTATTTTTGTTCACAACACTGGTCACAGCCCAAATTATTTAGCTTGCACATGTTATAATGCAGTTCACAGATGGAATTTTGCAGTGCCAATAAATACCTTGCTTTGCTAGTCTTTGACCTGATGGATTAGCCTATAAATATGACAAATCTCAACAGTGTGACATCAGCATTGAAAATATTGCCCTAATCAGGAAGCACACCTGGAAATAAATGTGCTGAAGTACTGAGAGAACAAACTCTCTGTCACCAGGAGATCATTTACAGCACTACCATTGTTTTGAAGGGATATTTGAAAGGAAGGTGCTCCAATGTCGCTAGTACGCGGCACATATTTTAAGGTCTCCTGGAGTGGAAATTGATGTAGGCTAATGAAATATTCGCCTATCTTTAATTGCTAAATGTTAGAATTATGTTCTATGAGCATGTAAATCCAGCAGGATTAGATAACGCCACGGGAGTCGGAGTTGTTTGCAGGACGGAGATGCCATCTAGTGGAAAAGGCTGCTGAACCTTCCTGCAGGAGGAGAAGGTCCTAGAGCCTCACAGAGCAGTCACCGTCCCCTTTCCACAGCTGTCCTCGCATGGAGACATACAGTGACACAGGACCAGATCCCAAAGAGCCAAAGACTTAGCGTGGGAGGAAAAAAACCCAACAAGCAACAATGTGATGTATGCTTTCCTTGATTCCTAAACTGCTGACAGTTGTACTGGAAACCAGTTGTATCCAGGGTGCTTGAAACCTGGGGTTGGGAGAGGAAACCTGTTGGAAAGTCCTGGCGAAGTGCAACCTCAGACACAGGGACTCATTCACTTCCCGCCTCCTGCTTTGTCTCTCTGGGCTGATGACAACAAAAACAGGTTCAATAGGAGCAAATGAAAGGGGTGTACGCCTCAGAGTAACCCATTTTCTCAGAAAAGGTGATGGACAATATAAGGTCGACACTATGAGATGGGTTTAAATGTGGAGATGCTCAGGCTGGCTGTGAACGAGCCCCCATTCAAACCCAGAGCAGAGGAGGGTAAGGTGAAAGGCTGATTTATATCATCAATGATTTATATCATTATTGCATTTTTTTCTTTTTTTTTTTCCAAAGCATGCCAGCAGCTCACAATGTGATGTCTGCAAGACCAAATTAATCTCCATAAAATACAATAAGTGTTGGGGATATAGCTCCTTATTGTGCTGAACTGGTCAAAGTGCAGGAGGCAATATACTGCCACACCCCAATAAGTAGCAGAGCTGTGGAAGGGGTGAGGTGAAATAGCAGGAGCCACTGCATGACTCTACAGCTCAGACAAAGTTTCCTGGAGCTGATCTCTTCCCTCAGCAATCCTTGCTCCAGATCAGTCTCTGGAAGGCTGCTTCACTGACTTCAGTTTCCAGCAACACAGGCCTTGCTCTGAGTTTCTCACAGGGACCTGGTCAGTGCCTGGAGACCCAAGGTGTGAGAGCTGGTCTTGAAACAGGACTGTCTCCATGTGCTTCTTTGTCATTAAACAGGACCAGTGTTTGCTTCCTACATAAAAAGAACATAGGAAGGGTTACTGCACCAGGACTTTGAAGACCCAGAGCATTATGTATATATTTAGTTTTTATTCTTAATCCACAGCTGTGAATGAAGTGATTATAATGCCCTTAAAACTTCTTGATGAAGTCAGATGTTTGGAGAACAGAATGTGAGTTGTTAGCTCCTGAGATCACTTTGCAGATGTATAAAATAAAAGTGAAAAATATCACTCACACATTAAGCCATTTCCATTTTCCCTTCCTTTTCCCTGTTGCTGCTCTTTTCTCATCTATAAATACCCACTCGAGTGCCTGGTCCCAAAGCAGTGCTAGAGTAGCTCTTCTTATTATCAGCACAGCCTGATCATTCTGTCTGCCAAGAGCTTAAATATGCTAACTTGAGCTACAGAAAGACCTGGATGTGGGGAAACTGGCCTGGCTCTGCTGTTTTACAGAAGAGACAGATCTCCAGGTTCCTTGTGCTGGGACTGGGAGTCCCATGTGAACTTCTTCTGTGAGGCTGTTACACTGGAAACTATCCGTTTCAGCTGGACTCTGCCTCCCAACACCCTGTAGGGAGGGCCTTGATACTAAAACCAGGGCTATAAATCCTGCCTGGGGGGAGTCAGAAACTAAAAACATTAAAGGCATTTTGTGCCTTCAGAATGGCAAAGTTTCTTGTAGAAATTGGCCTTTGTGTTCTCAGGTTTATCAAATCTCTGTCTCTGTAGTTGAATATATTTTGATGATGGAAGAGCTTCTCAAGTCCTTGGAGTTCTACCTGTGCTGAAGAAATCATACAAAAGTCATCCAGTGTTGCTCACACTAGAAACTCCCCATTGTGGTAAAGCTGCAGTTTCTAAGGCAAGTGAACTGCTGCCCCCACGATTGTGTTAAAGAGTGTTGATGTTTTGTATGATGCTCCAAATGTCTGCTAAGCATGAATGAGAAGCCCCATTGCATAAGATGGTTGTTGCAGCCAAACGTTTGCTTGCTGTCGTCTCCCATAGCTGAGCCTATGTTACCAATGGCACAAGCAAAACTACAGAAAACAGCCGCACCACAGAATGGCACGTGACTGACGTCTAGTCAGCAACTAGCACAGAAGAAGTCTAACTATCAGTATGAGGGAGACTGAGAAGTATTATGGGTAAAAAGTACTGTTCTTCTAGGTGAGTTTCCTTCAATAGCAGTGAAATTACTTCTGTTCCACTGACTCAAGTGACCAAGTCATGGTCAACACCTGCTGAAAAGAAAATAGTTAGGAGATATTCAAAGCTAGGGGAAAAGAGAGATTTCTGATGCTGACATCCTTGTCAGTAGCAGGTTGTTTTCCAAGAGCAGATAGACACAGATTTTTTTTTTCCAGTTTTCAGTTAAGAGCTTTTTTTGCTTAGTGTCTGCTGCTGTTCATTCTGCAGCAGACTCCTCCTGTGTAAGAGGTATTATTTAGACTTCACTCTTCACCTGGATAGCAAGAGCTTCTTTTCAGCCTGCTTTGTTTGCTTTTCCAATTATATAGCTCTTCTTTATTCCTTTTGTGGCTATTTCTTTTGGTCTTTCTTCCTCCTTCTGTGCTGAAAGCAGATCAATGCTTGGCCTGGCCATAAACCTTCCAAGTTTTTTTTCAGGTCATCTTTCTAGAACTGATCATCAACACTTGGTGTAGAGAGGGGGAAAAAAGTAACAGGGCAAAGAAAAAATGGATGGTGACTTTTTTTCTCCTCTCTGGAAGCTTTAAAGTATAAATATAAGGGAGGAATTTTCATTATTTTATATGACTTCAAAAATTTAGCAGTCAAGTCTGAGCTGACATTGAAAAAGAAAAAAGTCCTCAGTTTGTAAAATGCCTGTGAAGCTAAAACACTCTGCAGCCCAAGTTATGAGTATGATTCTGTCCAGTGTGTCCAGCTGGGTCAGTAACTAGGTAGAAGAACTGCAATGAGCCATCGCTTTGAATCCTTAGCAAAAGACCCTAAGAGCAAAGTAGTATTAACAACTACAGTATCCATAGGACACTGTCAAATTCTCTGTCTAAATAGGCTGCTTTGGACCAGAAGCTGCACATGGATGCTGAAATTTTCATTAATGTGGAGATTTTCAGCAACAGTTGCTTTGCTCCTATTGCACTGCACTCCATAATGTGGCTGACATAGACTAACGCACTTCACCCTAGTGCCTCATCCGTTTTTATATCCACTACTGATTAGTTAAGGCTTGTTTTATAGCCTTTGTGGCTTATATAAACTTCAAAAACTATGAAATTCTTTTTCTCAGTCTCTCAGCTTGCTCTTATAACTTGCCTTTGAATCTTTCTCCTAGAGGTGGACATCTCTATCTAAACACTCTTGGTAGATTGCCTTACCTTACGGGTTTTGTGTTGATACGAGTAACCTTTCCTGCCTGACAAGAACTCTGTCAGTGGTTACAGCAGCAATTCAGATCCTTCCAGCCCTGGAGTAGCAATAGAAACAGCAGCTGCATGGTGCGCACAGTATTTTCATTCTCAGTCTGCTTTGCGTACATAAAAATGCTGGGAAGAAAACATGGTAAAATGATTTTATATGTCAGATAGAAAGGCAGTTTGTAATGAGCAGAAGAATGAAGGGGGAAAAGAATGTGAGACTTTATTGAAAACAATTGCAAGTTTTGATTTGCTTGCTTCAGGTTTGCTAACAGCATTATCAGAGTACTCTTGTCAAGTGCCATTGGCTTCAAAACTGTGTTCTGTTTCCTACAACTAAGACATAAAAATAATTTTTAAAATTGGACACTGTCATCTGCGTATGGATGTGTGGCTGATGAAGCCTGCTGAGTTCTTAATTTCTGCCTTTCTGGTCAGCCCTTATTGGCCTTGCTGAGTGCAGTGCAAGTATGCAGGTGTAATTCAAGATGGAACAAAACAGCAGTAGTCCCTTAATCGAGGTCTAAAAAATTTTCATGCCTCTACTTCATATAGCCATGTGTGTACAAAATCACTGAAGCGCATTGGCATGGCGTAGTGTTAGGTGGAGCTGCTTCAGGGCTGTATCCTGACCTTAGTCAAGCTGTAGAGAGAGAAAACTGTCATGAATCTTCACCCGCCAGATGATTTGAATAAAAAGGTAAGAAAAAAAGCACTTTTACTAAAGTAAGAATTTTTCAGCTTTCCACAAGATTACACACTTTTACACTTGCTATAGAGAGATTAATGAGTAGCTAGCTTTTATAATAAAAATAATAGGAGTATTTAATTCATCTGACTTGCTCTGATTCCTGCTGAGCCAGCAGAGCTAAGGTGGAGCATGTTGGGAGATCAAGGTGTTGTTTTCCTTTCCCTGTTCTGCATAAATTGTGCCATTTTTGGCACCATTTACCATGTCAAAAATGGAACGACAGTGTTTCAAGAGCCTCTTCTCACCAGAAGTCTTCAGGAGCCTTAGCCCTGTAGCTGTTAAACAGGAATTTCTCTGGGCCTTATCCGGTGTTTGAAGGTGTTAATGAAACCTCGCCTCTGTATGAATATTTACATATTGAATTATAACTCTTTCATCATAAAATACGCTGCCCTTTTTCTGTGACTGTTTAGAAGTCTGCCCCTGATAAGAGACACAGTAGACTCCTGGATTTGTTGTTGCAGGGCTTGTTCCAAATCCCAGTAAAGCAATGGAAATATAAGCTGGGAACCATACATCCGGGAGCACAGCAGACCCAGATAGTTAATTACAGTCCCTGCTGGGTAAGGAGGAGGGACAGCCATTTTAAACACAATGTAGCTATTAAGCATGGATGGCCAACTAGCCAGGTTTGTGAATCAGAAGAAAATAACACTGAAGGCTGCAAAGGTGAGTTGGGTGTATATTTTTTTTCTGTTTATCTATACTGGAGAGTCAAAGATTTTCAGTATGCTGCAGCGTGTACAATTCATTTCCAGTTACAGCAGGCTTCTAGGCAGAATCTAATCTTTCATATAAAAAATAAATCATTGAAAGGAAATTACACTAAGTGTTCAAGATAAAAAAGAGGCAGAAAATACCTTCAAATCCAGTTTGAGTGTCACTCCTACTATGTATTTATCTTTCTTTGCAAATCCTTCTGTAACATTAAATTTGTGGTGTGTATTTTATTTAGATTACTAACCACATCTTTTTATAAAGGCTACATCTCTGCCAGTAAATTAAACAGTGTCAGGAAACATTCACAGCTGCTGTAAATCTGTCTCCTGTTCAGTATAACTTTTAGAGTAGTGCCTAATATGATTTTAGTCTCAGACAGATAGGACTCTCTCAAGTATCTCTTAGTCCTTGTCTGGGAGTTAGCCTTTCCAAGAGACAGTTCCCAATAAATAGTTTGCACGTAGCTGAGTTGACAAAGAGGCTGAGAGTTCATTAGTACAAATGTGGCTGTTGCTTGCCTTTTAGCCTTGGTGCCAAAGAACTGTCCTGGGCACTTTGAATTTATCAGCACAGATGTAGCAAGTGTTATGCATATACATATGTTCACCTTCTGGAAATAAAGGCAGTATGATTGTTAACTTAAAATCTCACATTTACTACCAAATATGGGCATTTTTTGAACAAACTTGCTCAGTGTAGATCTGCACTTGCCATTCGTCTCCACACATGAAGATGAGGACTTCTTTATTAATCAGGGTGACTTGACGTTAACATTGGGTCAGCTTCTCTGTCTTGTGCATTTGCTTAATCCGGTCTCTTTTGATACAAAGCAGGCTGTATGCCTCTGTATGTATAGGCAGACTGTATGCTTCAGTAGTAATGGTTCCCTGAGGAACAGAGCAATGAGGAACCTGAGGCAGGAGGTGTCTTCCTGCTCTACGCCCATAACTTCCCTTACTGCTAATGCAAGAAATCTCTTCATGCATTTGGGTTTCTTGGAGAATAGTAGCTGCTTAATGTAACTTTGACCTCTTTGGTTAGCCAGATACAAATACAGACCTCTCTATGAATGGGAATCTCCACTTCTCACTCACATGTATTTCACTTCTCCTGCATCATGTTGTCCACTAGTACTCTGGGCATTTTAAGTAAAGAGAAAGATCAAATGGGATTGAGCCTTTACTTAAGCATAGGTCATGCTTTATTTGTCATGCAGTGCAAGTGAAGGCATACTCACTTCCTCAAAGGATCAAACTCTTCGCATGGGAACTTGGGCAAGACACTTGTTTCTCTGTGTTTAGTGTGCTGTGACCAGATTGATGCCTGCACGGGTCTTAAAACATGGATCTCTACTGCAGAACATACTTCGGTTAGCTGCACAGCTTTTGCATGTAGGTTGAAATTAAAAGGGTATTCAGGAGATTATAATACTTATCTACAAACCTAAAGCAAATATATCAGAGCATTCATCCAAAAGTCTATGAGTTTAACATCAATTATTACAGAAATAATGAGAAAGCAACAAACAAGACATTGCCCATTACTTAGAAATAATCTGTTATCAATACAAAGTGGATTTGGGAGCAGCACCATAAATATACTGGACTAGATCATTAGATTAGAGATGATTCTTTACCAAACAATGCCAAGGGCTGAATATTGAATGGTCCTGTTTACAGTCCTCCTTCCAGAAGTTTATGATTCATTTTGAAGCGAAACGGATTATTCTTACACTTAGAGCAAGACAAATCAGAATGGTGATAGATTGCTAACTGGGACTGTTTCACTTTAGGCAGACATTATACAATTCAGAGCAGGGGATTAGCATTCTTTTAAGAGGAATAGTCAGCTTGCTTTTATAGATCTACTGCTATGTCTATCCCCTTCCCCATTTCTCTCTCACAGCAGAGAAGCTGAGGGTTCTCTCTCTTTGCCTTTGAGTTCTCCAGACTGCTTTCTAAGTGCAATACCTTTCTTGATCTGCATCAACATTTGTTCTTTTATTTTATCAATTTAATCTTTGCAAACCATGAAAATCTCTATGTTCAAGTTCTACAAGGTAGGTCCCATTCCACCTAACTTTTGCCACCCACCAGTTAAGCATCTAGATGAGGCTGGTAAAATCCCACTAAAATTAGGTGGAGTGGATTGCTCCTTGGAGTTCCCTGAACACATTGCCTGATGAATCCCACCCTGTTATGGAGTGTGAGGGAAAATTTCTAGGTCTCCTTGCTTGTACTTTGCTCAGATGGCGATACATACTCATGCTTCACCTTTCTGAATTGTCCATGGAGCTGAGCTGTCTGATCTTCAGAGACAGTGAGCAATGGTGTTGTACTCTGTAAATGAAGACTTGATGCTCACCCTCTTTGAAACCTAGATGTGTAATGTGCTGAACCCTATTTTTACCATCGATAGGCTTCCTAGCATGAGAACCCAAAGGTGAGCTCAGAAAGTAATGACACCATAAAATGAAGCAAATGCTTCAGAAATGCTGGACTGAACCTCTATTTGTTCTCTCCATCTATAACTGTCGGATAGCTAAATTGAAATTTCTGAAGTGTTTTGAAATCCTGGATATGCATGCTATAGCCAAGCATTTTTATCTTCATTCTCACATATCTTTAGATTTCTATTAATTTTCTTCCTGTTTATTAGCTACAAACTGTCACCCCATGTGCTGGTAAGTACACGAACTAGGTTATATGACTCAGTTTAGCAAGCTCTCTTGTTTGCGGGTGGTGAACCTCATGCAAAATACATTTTTCTGGTCCCAATACCATAAGGTGTAATCAGGAGTTGGTCTTGAAGGGATTTAGCATGATTGGAGCTGTGCAAGTTGGGAGGGGCAGACAGAATATCTGATTAACTCCAGGTTTATCTCACCCTGGCCAAGCTCCTTATGAAAAGGAATGAGTACAATGTGTAAGAGGTCAGCCTGCTGTCAAACTGCTCCTGGGAGGGAAGGTTTGGCCTTTCCCTTGAGAGAACAGCAAGCTTGATAACAGCAGGATAGTTCCAAGTGTCCTGAGGTTTGTAGTTGTTCACCCTTGCATGAGATATAGGACTTGGGCCAGAAGTAGTTTTGTTTCCACATCTTTATCTTTACCTGTGGAGTAGAATAAGTTAGATGTAGGTTTCTGAGTTTTCTGAGTGAACATAAGCTGAAATATTAATCTTTCTCATTTCTGGAATTTATTTTACAAGAAAGTAAAACTGAAACACATTTATTTAGGGAGATACCAACATGGACTTAGAAGCAGAAAAAGAATCAAGCTAATAACCCAGCGTGTGCACATATTACTTGCCTGGGCCATTCCAGTGATCTGTTTCAGTTGTCCCAGAGCTCTGTCTGGCTTCTGCCATCTCTGTGACAGAATTTTCTTAAGAAGTTAAATGAGGTCATACAACCACTAGACTGGTGTGTGAGGCTGGTATTTTCCACTCACCACCATTCATGAAGTCAAAAAGATTTCAGAGTTTGTTCTGCCTATCTAAGTCCCTGGTACTTCAGAAATTTATGGTCTCTGATATACAGTGGAAATCCTTCATCTCAAAAAAAGTGATAGAAATACAACATCTCAATGCTCTCTGCTTCCAATAACCTGGGAAAAAAAGCATAACTTCCATCAAGGAATTTCAACACTTTAGTCCCTATCTAGTGGCAATGATTTTTTTTCAGCTGATTGTTAGAATTATCAGCCTATGACAGTATCATTCGGTACAGTAAGTTACAGTAAATGCTTTCCAGCAATGAAAGCTTGATTTCTTTATATGCTTATTTTTATTTTAATACCCAAGAGAGACAGCTTTCATAAGGAGTCTCACTTTGTAGTAAATGCAATATTAATTTTAAAACCAAACTGTTTAGGTTTTGACCTTGAAATCAAGAAATTATAGAAGCAGAGCCTCACTGATCAGTCTAGAATTGTTTGCTTGTTAAAAGCAGCATTTAAAATAACAAAATACCCTACTGTTTCTCTGATTTTCCAAGGAATTATTTACACTTCTTTAGACAATGGAGGAGATTAAGTAGAAACCTTAAGTAATGAGTATTATTCATCATATCTCTCTCTAAAGCTGAAATTATCTCCTTGAATCTTTGCTACCCAGGCTGTGATTTAGCGAGTCATTCAAGTATGTTGCCAACATTTAAACATGCAAGAAGTTTATTGATTGAAGTCCTCACTACTTCTAGGCTCTATACAAGAAGGACTGTTGAAGAACTCTACGTAGTTTTAACAGTATTATTTTCAATTCAATTTATATATAAATTATAGCAGAAGAATGACCAAAATTAGGATGTCCCTTGATCATCCAGGGAAATCATAAATTATACCTCATCCATATAGAATTCTTTCTAAAACAGTTAAAATAAGTCTACCTATAGGTCTTGATTAAACAGTGACAGGAAACCCAGATATAAAAGGTGAGAAAATACTGGGAAGGAAATGAAAACTTTAACATTTTGCAGCAAAAAATGCTAACCAGGTATTCAGTGCATAAAAATAAGCCTTTGACAACTGCTTAAATGAGTGAGAGCTTCCCTCTTAAAGAGGCAACTTTTGCTAAATTCAATAACTATTCTTAGAATAGAAGTGACAGTTCACTGGGCAGCAGAGCAGTCACTTTTCCTAGTACACAGTCAGTAAACAAAGGAAAGACATCTGAAGCTGTGACCCTGGCCCTAATCCTTGTCCCCCTCCCAATATCTTTCATCTGTCCTTTACTGATTTCAGGAAGTGGTAACATTTGTTAAAGAGATTAACACAGAAGTCAGAACATGCAACTACCAGACATGCTTTGGGATAAATATGATTCACTGAACATCCAGAAGATGGCATAGATGTAGCAAGCCTGCTGTGGAGAAGCCTTTAAATGCCATTAATGCCATTAGACGGGACAAAAAAAAAGAAAAGAGGGAAAAACTTCATGTAACTTCACTTGTACTCCACAGGGCTACCCCAGCAAATATCATTACACAGAGAGAAGGGAATAGAGTAACCAATTTGTGAAAAGTGTAAGGAGCTTGAGTTGCAGAGCTATGGGCAGTGCCAGGGAGGGGACAGAGCGTTTTGCGAAGGCTGGAGCCTGCAAAAACCAAGGGGCAGCTATGTGGCTAGAAGAGGCTACAAGGGCCAGAAGGAGCTGAAGCAATGTTTAGGTTGCCTGTAAGGAAAACACAGTGGTAGGGAGGCCTGCTTGCCTGTCAATAGCTTCTGATGGAAAAGGCTTTGAAAGGGAAGGCCATTTCTTTGGATGCTATTTAGATTTTATGAATGTGGGTTATTGTAATAATGCTTTTATTAGATGTTAGGTTGGTTATTATTAAGTGTGCTGCTATTATTTTTTTTTTGCATTGACAAGAGGATGGAACAGTTATATGTTTTTAATGTTTTTAGTCTCCATTATACAGAAAAATAAAATAAAAAAAAATCAAGTGGCTCCTTTGATATTTTTATCAGTGCACAACTAGCACAGATGTGGAACGAAAACACAGTCTCTGATTGAAAGAGTCTTCAGCATAAAATGTAGTTATAGGCAGTATAATACTGAGAGCTTAATACCATAGCCTGTGACTTGGCCATTGTGTTCAAAATGGAGGAAAATCTTGGTCACGTACCAAGGCTGAGAGCAGTGATGATGGCATCTTACAGATGCTGAAAAGCACTGCTGTATCCTAAGACTTCCTGAAGTCCTGCAAAGGTGTTTTCTTCTGTCATTGCAATGTCTGTTCTCATACCAAAAGGAAGCTTATGATGTGACTGGGATGAGAAGGATCTGGAATTCAAAATTCAGTAGAGAAATTCTACTCGTTGCAACATGGTCCATTGAGTAGCTCTTGCCCTCATGAGAAATGTCCCGTTGATAGAGCCGTCTTGGACAAAGGGATCTGTGAAGATATGTCAAGAAGAAAATAGTTTGAAAGTCGCAACAATTATTGATATGGCTAAATGCAAACCCATCTTTTGCAAACTGTGGTAATAATTAATCTGAATCATCAAGGGAAAGTTGTTATTTTGTCAAGTCTTGCATAATTGTTTGTATGTGGTCAGGACCGGACACCCCACCGCTCTAATCCTCAGGTTGAGAAATTATCAAAATCTTGAAAAACAGAAAAGATAGAGCTTTCCCTTCCCTGAGAAGTAGAAAAAGGCTTCTGTCTCCTATGCTTTTTTATATACAACCACAAATGTAGCTCTTTGATTTATGTAACAATGGGAGAAATAAGTGAATTAGAGATGGTTTAGTGGTAAGAGACTGGACTATATGTCTGGAAAACTGCTTTCTGCTCTGTTGCCGGCACTGAATATGAGCAGGGACGAGTCACACAGGGCTGGAGTCATACAGCAGGACGAGTATGACAGTCCAGGTTGCTCCAAAACACTATCTCCGTTGAATCTTTCTCTTAGAAATGCTGACAAAAATATTTCTTACAAAAATATTCCCTTGGTGCTCAAAGGTCCTGTGTAGTCTTGACAGGTCAGGACACTAATGCCAAGGTTAAGCCCCGCTGGCATTCACAGGTGGGCTGTTTCCAAACTAATCTCACCTGTGATCTTCTTGATCTAACAGACCTTCCTATTACACCTCTCTCATACCGGGCTCCAGCCAAAACCTGACTGCCAGGAAGGTGCTTATTTTGCAGCCAGTAGCTCAAGGCCCACCACAATGAAACTTTTCATTTGGGATGGTCTGCTGGGAAATCAGAAAATGTCAGAAGAATTAAGCCTGTTATTAGAAAATTACCAACCAGCTTAACTGATACGTGGTATCAAAGACACTTAAATCCCAATCTGTGTTATGACCCGTAGCACTTTCTGTGGTAACTAATTAAAATAACTTCTTATTGAAAGAGGAGGCAGTCTAGTTTAAGGTGAAAACCACAATTACTGTGAAAAATAAGTAAGAAAGAAAAAAATAGACAGATCAGTTTCTTCTGCTTTTTAGTAGCAAACCTCCTGCTCCAAAATGCGATTTCCTTCTTAGTGACTCAATCATCACCTTAAAGCACAACAATAGTGGTATCTTCTAAAAAGTACAATATAATTTTTGAATTAGGATACCAGTATCATACTCCCCTTCCAAAATCAAACTGCATGCTGTCCTGCTCTGTAATTGCTAATGAAGGTTTCAGTATGGGATCAGTCTATTAGCAATGCTACTTGTTACGGAACAGATTATAGATTCTGAGCTGAGAAACAAGAATCGTTTATATTTAGGGTTGCAAAACCTGTTTCTATATTCAGAAGGCATAAATGCAGTATTTATTTCATGGAGGAGGAAACAAATTTCCACTTCTATGTCCAGATGACATAGAGTTGGCAGTTCTTGAGATGATTAACCACAAGTAATGAACAAATCTTTCTAATTCTGAGATTATATTGTATTATAATTCTTGCTTTTGTTGCTTTGTCCAGAATTCTTATGTATAAAAGACTCTTCAGTTCATTGTCTTGGAGCTAGCATACAACTAAATGCCAGTAAGTTGGTTCAAAGACATAATTATGAAATAAAACTTAGCTAATGACCATGTTTCAGCAAATCACATAGTTTCGTCCATGTGAATGTAACTGGCCTTATAAACATCTTGGGCTGATACATAGCATTCCCTGGCACATTCTGGCCTAGACCAGTCACTATGTGATTGTTATGTGTTCACTTTGGTGTTTACAGCTTGATTAACTGAGAGGACCACAATTCCCTCTTCTGCCTCTACAACTTTTTTTACTCAAATGTTTGTTGACTGACTTGTTATATGAAGTTTCATCATAATTAGATATCAGTTCAGAGTTCTTCTTAGTCATGCCTTCAACCAACCTATGAATAAATTGCACCTCACAAAGCCGTTCAAGTAGCTCTGACCATACTGGCTCTGCCTTTGAGTAAAAGAATGAGGATATGTTGAGTAAAAAGAAAAAGAGACCATGAGGGAAAATTTAAAGTCAGATTTTTCCATGGCCTCTGAAAGAAGTTATCACAGTAAGTGCTAAATGTCAGCAAAGTGATGTCAGCACCTCTGCTAATACAGTTACTGTTGAACTGTAAACCCTGAAAGCTTTCAGTTTCTGAAATAACTAGAGCACACTGAGGAATAAATGGAAAATCAAGGCAATGGGATTCATTTCAGACAGAGTCTTGACTATCTGCCCCCTCCATATTCCAGTAAGGTAAAAAGTAATCTAGTCAGCCTCTTTCTCTCCGTCCCTTGATACAGAGATTTAGTACAAAATAGGGAATTAGGAGTTCCTGAGACCAGTCCCATATCCCTCTGTGGTTTTGCTGTGTGAGGGGATATGTCATCAACCAGGAGCTTGAGCAGGTTTGATTGTCCAGCCATTAATTTCCTAGTCCCATGCTGACTGATGGAGCTGTGAGAGTAAACTTGTTGAAGCTTCAACAGCACTTTGTGTAGCAAATAAATATCCCCGTCATCCAGTAGCTTTGTGGAAACAATAATAACTGTGCCACCAAATAGCTGTTTTGTAACATCTTTTTTTTTTTCGCTGAGTTCATATTCCTCAGTACTCCCTTAATCACAAGTCACTAGTAAACTGATTTTTTTTTAACAATGTATTTAGTTTTGCCTTGCTTTCTGCCTTCTGTAGACTAGACTTTTCTGTCTGAAATGACTCCTTACAAAGCTCAACTTACTTGCTTTGTAAGTCTCTTTTCTTTTGGTTTGTGTTTTATATTACCCATTACTTCTAAGACTTACCAGTAAGCAGTCTATGCATAAAGTTTGATGCTCATTTCTCCGCAAACATAGGATCTGAGTTTTAACCTACCTGGAATTTAAAGACAACTTCCTCCTCAAGCAGTGTTTAAGATTAAAAGAGAATATTAACTTGATGCAGATTTTTAAAATGCATGCACCTTTCGAATCACTTAATTCAGAGATGCCTTGATGTATTTTAAACTTTAGCAAAATGTAAGTATTTCATGTTTACTTTGTACCACAATGCTGCACATACTCTCCTAACAACAAGTGGAATGCTGATCACCCCTTAAAGTGATTTTTTGTTGTAAATCAAACCACTGATTCTCCATTTCTAAATAAAGAAGGAATCACCAAAATTCATCCATTCCAAGTGGAACGGTTGGAAATAACTGCCCTGCAAGCTTGCGTACATAGCTGAGGAGTCAGCAGCTAGAGAAGGCGGGCAGCTGAACCAGTGAGGCTGCAAATTCAAAGTGTAACAAGAGGTGGAAAGCCCAGGGGTCACCCCAGGAATGGTTCTTATGGGTGATTCTCCAACCAAAATGGTTGCAGTGGAAAAGAACCTTTAGAGGGTGCTGCCACTTGTATGGGCATATTAGATCAGCTTGGGAGCAGTCTGCTGAGAGTGATCTCCCTGGCATCCCCACTTACTGTGCTTTTGTAGCGTACAGAGTGAACAAACCAGAGTGGTTCTGCATGGTGCCTGCCTGGGAGGAGTGCTTTGGGCATGTAGTCACTGCTGGTGCTCTGCAGGCACAGGCTAAGTAAAGTTTGAAGTAAAACTCACTGACTACATAGTTAGGTCCCTGGCATGGACTGTTTAGTGCTATTGATCTGCTCTTGTGGGGCCTGTCTACTTGCACAACTCTCTCAGTAGCAAATTCAGCTGCACAGGTGCTGAACTATAGCAAGAAAGAAGGGAATCAGGGCTGTGGGAGGGAAGTTAGATCAAAACGAGTCCCTGTGCATGGGCTCAGTGCACAGAGGATCTGAGCAGCGTTGGAGCTGAACCCTGCCCCATCTCCTATTTATAGCATGCACTGTTGGGTCTCTAACCTAAATCTGCATTTAGAGCTTTGCTAGGGAAAGCACTTATTCCCTAGCCTGAGCTGAACATATGTGTATATATATGTAAGTCTATTTGGTTTCCATAAAACTTGAAATACATGCTTAAATTCATAGTGCTCATTCCTCTTGACTTGAAGTCTGTGCTGGGAGTCAGACTCAGACCTGCAAAGCTAACAAAGCTACTTTTAAAATGTTGTGAATGGCAAAAGGAAAGCACACCTTACGTAGCAATAAAGGCATGAATTTAACGAAATCTTAAGAATCTAATAATAACAATTCCAGATCTAATAGTTACAGAAGAAGTAAAAATGCTTGAATTCAAATTCATATCCATATAATCCTTAGTTTCTGACAATTATTCTGATATTATGCACACCCCTTCATTACACCTCTGGGTACTAAAGTTGGCAGTTTTATTGCTATACCAGTGGGGTTAGAGAGCCGTCGGGAGTCAGTCTTCCTCTGGGACAAATGAGATGTTCAGGCTGAGAGTTCTTCCTTGCTCCTAGGATTCTTGGAGTTACTTTTATGTTTACTAACATGCTGTTACACTTTTGCTTGGTCTTTGTTGATGTCCAGCACCCCCTTATATCTGAGTTTACCACATATAGGACCTTTTACATGTGTTAAATATTGTTTCTTTGTTACTCCTAAGATTGTATTTGTTCAGATCCAGGTCTGACATGTCTTTAACTAACCATTGGTGAGTTTTTTATAGCCAATGCCAAGCCTGTGTCCCATCTCTTGTCATCTTGTGCCTGTACTAACCTATGTTGCATCCTGCATCTCCATTTCTTAAGGCTGCTGCTGTCGTATCAGAATTGTATTTCTTTACAGGACATTAACATTTTGGAGTCATAAGTACCTCCTTCTGTATAAATAGCATTAGCAAGCAGTTATTCAATCTAATTCTATAGTTGTACCACACAAAGAATAACAAAAGTAGAACGAATTAGCCATAGACACCAGGTCAATTAGAGAAATTGCTTCCACAGTTAAAACAAGTAAAAGAAAGCTGCAGGCAGGTCAAGGTGTAGTTCGGATGAGCAAGACCCAGAAGCCTCAGTCCGTAGGGTTTGTGCACTCAGTACGGAGCTTACTAGCAATAGCAATACTGAAGTACAACTACATGGTTGCAGTTCAGGGAGTGTTACGTGTGCTTAGGGCCTCTTAAAAGTGTTCAGTACGATTCAAGCTCAAAGGTGTGAAAAAAAAGATTCCCTGAAGACAGTAGGGATCATCTTCTTTTTCTCATGCAGCAATGGGAAGAGGCGGGGTATATTATTCACTAGCATGTCAAGGAGGTGGTTTCCTTCAAGACAAAGAAAATAAAGGTTTTTGAAGCTTCTTGGAGCAGCATGATGAAAGCAGGAAAAGAAGGGCTTCAGTAGCCTCTGTCTTGTGAAACCCAACTAGATTTTGGCTTACAAGGGTCACTGAGGGCATGTGGAGCTTGTGCTGATCAGCCTCAAGCATTTTAGATGCAGCACACAGATAAGGTCACTGATCTCACATCTTTATTACAAAGTCTGTTCTCAGGTGACATCAGCCACCTGCCAGCTCTATCTTTTAATTCCCTTTCCTATCACTGGGATCTGAGTACCACAACTACCTACCCAACGTTTTTTTCTTAGATTCTCACCTGCACCTCTGACATATTCAAATTAATTTTTTTACTACAGCTTGGCAAGCCCAGATATGGAGAAAGACATAAGCATGTCTTGAAGTTCATATATTTAGCAAGCATTTAAGCACATACTTCTATGGAATTAGTGTCAGTGGAGAGCGTCACAAGCTTCAGGTTTATACATTAAATGCAGATAAGGTACCTGCTCAAATTTGATGCTGAATCAGGTTCTTAATTGGTTGAAAATCTAAAGCTCAGCCTTGAGCCATTCTTTCTACAGGAAATCCCTCTGGCTGTAGTGAGATAAGTCATGCCTCCCTGAGCGCAACTGTGCTTATTGCAGTCAAATAATATAAAAATCACCAGTCATCAGGGCACAGTTTGCTTCTGGTTAAACCCGTAACAGTTGTAAATGATTATTCTTATCCAGAGAGTCACACTAAAATAGAACAGAATCCGGTTCATATTCAGTTTCTTTGGGAAAAAAATAAAGGGGAGAGAGGGCTGGGAAGTGAACTTACATGTTACAAGGGCCGAGGGAGGATTTCTGGGTGTGAAATATGGGTGAAGAGACACTGCCAGAAGAACAACTAGCTTTCGTATGCTTCTCCAGTCCCAGAAGTCTGGGTTACCCTTGGAAAAACACTCTTGAAAATCTACTGTCTAGAAGGAATTGATAGAGATTAAAAGGCAGCTGCAGAATCTCAGGCTTCTGAGTATTAAGGTACTTCTGAGTGGCAACCAGGAGTCAAGGCTATTTGACATTTTTGATCTCAGGGCATATTTTGATACAGCAAGTGTATGTGACAGAATTTAGGTTAAAATGCAATGGATTTGGATAGTATTAAAATGTATTATTATGGAAAGTGGGTTAAGTTTGGAATGGCAAAACAGACTATTTTATTAGGGCCATATATATCTTTAGATGCAGTTTTAATTACATAAATTTTTGTCCCTTCAAATGGATAATAGAAGAGGTAACGTATGTCTGTCTTTCAGAATTTATTTTTAACTGGACAATTATGCTTTGCACTTCATGAATTATTGCACTGTGTGATGTTTTCTTACATTGTCAGAACACCATCCTTTTCTTCCTACATGAAATGTTGTATCAGGAGTGACTGAAAAAGTATTGTGCACCTGTACAGTAAATTATCAGAAGTCTGTTAACTTCTGTGCTCAGACATGGCATAAGGGCAGTCAAGTTCTTACAGGGCTCCTTCTTCACTCTGTTTTTTTGTAATTACCCATTGAGAAAAGGGAAATTACCTTCAAGCAAAAACTGAATTTGAGAATACTTTAAAAACTGTAGTGCAATCAAGTTAAGGAAAGCAGTCTGCGTGTGCACAACTATTACCTACGGGAGAAAGCTCATGAAGGAGTATTGCAGATTGCAGGAAAATTTAAACATCCATAAAATGTAGACTTTAAGTGGAATTGAAAAGAAACCAAGCCTGTGAAAACATCCAGTCAAACCACCCACTTTATCTGATTTTCCTCTGGTGCCGCCTTAGGCAAGAAAACAGAACCCTGAGGCAACTTTATCCAGCCATCACTAAAAAGTCTTGTTTCATTAGTTACAGTCTAGTGTCAGTACTGCAGCCTGGGGAAAGCATCCCCGGGGAATAGCTTGGGCTCTTTTAAGTTTTGCCAGCCTGTGCTTTCATTTTGAGTCTCCAACAACTGTTGCTGTTTCTAAATAGCCTTAGCTTCATTAAATGTAACTGAAACATTTAGTTCATCAGGGTCTGCACAGGGCACCTGAAGTTTCTTTGTATTGCCTTGGCATAAAATATGTATATAGTAGCCATATCCTGGGATATGACAGGGTGGAAAGAGCTGAAGTGCAGCTTCTGTCCAACACTCTCTCTTTGGAGGTAGACAATTGTTGCTGTGAACAGAGGGAAAAGACATCTTTGCTCCCCAAAGACCTTGCTGTTTTTCTCAGTCTGCAGCTTTACTGACCTCTCCATATTACCAGTGAGCCAAACTCACTGCTTTCCTATTTAGCTTCAAAATCAGAGTCTCAGTTGGCTGCCTTATCTTTGTGTTTCCTATTGCCAGCTTCCTCTTTCTCCAATATGCCACTGGCTTAAAGCTCTCAGTTTCTATTAACTTCCACAAAAGAAAAGGATCATGGGTTGCATTTGTCCCACTCACATACTCATACAGGCCAACACTGGCATTAAGACTACAACTCTGCATGGAGTGTCCAGCTAAAGAAGACCCACAAGCCTTGAATTCCTCACAAGTTACCTCCTGGAAAATGGTTCATAACTGAAAATGTCCTAAGGGGTTCATTCTCTGAAAGCCCACCATGGATCAGGTCTGCAGTACCACTAAAGCATAGCGCCTCAGAGGGAAATAAAACATGGGAAGTTTATAATAAAAGAAGAACAAAATTCTCTTTACTTTCTGTATGCTGAGGAGGAAAAAAGGGGGAAAAAAATTCTTTCTGCTGTGTTTCAAATGTCCCAGTGTGTGAACACATCAGTTACTCCAGGCACAAGTTAAAAGAGGGGTTGAAAACACAAACTCTATAATGGATGTCTAGACTCAGAATGACTCCCAACACCTCAATATTACTTCCCATGTATGGGAAAAAGATGTGTATGTCCAAATTCATTCAGCAGCACATTCCTCCACATTTTCTTTTATTTGTTTTACTCCAGACAAATGAAGCTCTCTAGCCACTTTACAGGCATATAATTAGACATTTCCCTTCCCTTTCAAACATTTTACATCAAGGTGTCACGAAAGTCATAGGACTGAGGCATGACTTTTATAGAAAGAAAAAAAAAGATTGAGCACAAGGAGCAAATTAAAGTAATAGTTAAAAAATGAACTGCTAATTCAACCACATCTTCAATGGAAAATTCATATTACAATGAAAACACCAGCATATTTTCTTCTCCTTTGTGAGTTTAGCTTGGAACATCACCACAGCTTTAAAACTGGATGAAAAGCAAAGAGTCTTGGAGTGAGAATTTCTAGCATCTGTTTTGCTTTGGCAGCACTAAAAGGAAAAAAACCCCTCTTGTTAAAAGATAGGTGAAGATGTTTGGCTCAGTTTTCTGACCTTGATCTTCGTGTTAACACTGAGAAAATCTGATCACAATGGCCTAATTTATTTTTTCTTAATGCAAACTATACTTTTATACTTTCTAACTATTTCTGGTATTATTTGAGAGACATTTGCAGGACCTTGGTACAACATTCAGGTCTTACTTTTTTTTTTTTTTTTTTTGCAAAAGGTTACAGGATGTATAGTTTGAAATCTGTCAAATTAAATAAAAATTACACTACAGATTAAACTATCAATTTTATTGCCCAACTGCCTTGCTTGGTGCTAACTTGTTCTGAGAGAAAGGTCTGATTCAGCATCTTCTGTTACTGCAGGTCTCGCTCACCAGTGAATTGAAAGGCCATTCATTCAGTCCCTGTGATAACGGACAAATCCCAGTGGCTTGATTCATGCAGGCATGTCAGTGAATGAGCCACTGAGCAGAATTTGTCCCCATGCATTTGTAGGAAGCTGATTAGATCCTCAGTTAACCTCTGGACCTCCAATTGCCAAAGAAGAATGTAGGAATTTTGGGGGTGATGACTTTAGGATAGGAATTCACCTCATGATTACTTAACAACAGACTGAGTGTACATTTTCAGGATTTTGCTCACCAGGAATGGTTAAAAAGTAGCCAGAATACAGTTGATACATAATAGGATTCTTACTGGTATATTAAACCTTGTGCAAGATGATGTTATTAAATGAAAAGTCTAATACCACAGTTGTTCCCACTGCACTGCACATGGATTTTGTACTTGCAGATTGCAGGTTGTCTGACTAATAAGTGATGAATCTTGTCTGTCCCTTGCGATTTCAGAAGTGATTTGGCACACATTTTACCATTGGCATAATGTCTTCTTTAAAACAGAACTTAGTTTTATCTGTAAAAATGCTGCAAGTTTTCAGTTGTCTGCAGAAGCCTCCTTCGGCTTATTGACTTTGCCTGCTAGGATGTCACACTAGCACTGACTTTTAGCTTTTACAAGAAGCAGAAGAGAGGGATTTTGTAACAGCCATTGCAGTTAATGGATTCATCAGAGTTTCTTTATGCTACAGCTATAGTATCATTAAATGCAGTTTAAGCTGAAAATAATTGCCCAGTGACAAGGAGAATACAAGCAAATAAAAAGTTTTATTTGCTAAATGAGTGGACTCAGCAAATGACTTTATACCCAAGTGATCTATGGAAAAAGCAATGTCTGCTGTTCAAATTCAAATAGGAAAGAATTAATTTCTTCATGTGTAAAACCTATATTGATCAACTAAGCCTCACTAACCATTCACAAATCAGACTATCACAAAATAAGTTTTGGGAAATCATTTTCCTGGCAATACATTTCCCTTCTCCAGTATAGGGGCATTTACAAAAGAAGCTATTTTGTAAGTGACTGGGACACAAATACTATTTTGGTGATCTATATACTCAACTAGGCTATTAATTCTATTCAGTTCAGAGCAACTCATTAGACACACAGCTCTGCTTTTGCACATGGCCAGCATTTTCCTGCTGTAACCAAGTAAGCTCTGAGTTCCTGCCTAGTCCAATGGGGATCTAGGCAATTTCTTTACCTATTCTACCATGAGGTCAATATTCAGATCAGTGTGCTTTGACACTTATGACACCCTGACAGAATCAAACCCCCTCACAAGATCTGCCTATGATGTTTTATTTTAGTATATGACAGTTTTCTTTTCAACAGCCAGATTGTGCCAGAGGTAGGAACAGAGGTTCAGCACTTAGCCTGCTTCTGTGTGGTCTGCGATTACTCCTGAGGTAAGCCTTCAGCAAGTGAGTAAAGCTTTTCAGATATCCTGCTTCTTGAAGAGATGATAACTCAGTTGGCAGCTGAGTATAAAACACAGGAACCATCTCCAGCCACTGCAAAAGCCTGGTCTTGTTCCCACAAAAAGAGTACATGACTAAAAGATCTGCAAAGGGGTATTTTTGAGTGCCTGTGTTCCCAAGGATTAAATTTTGGATGCCCCCACAAGCACACTCTTGCATGCTGTCCTGTAAACCAGAGATAAAGCAAAAGGACAAACCAGGAAGCCCTGATCTCCAACTGGATTGCAGCAATTTCTGAGGCCACTCAGGTGTGACTCCACTAAGGGATCTGAATGGCACCAGACTTCCACATTTTAGGTGCTTGGATCAAGCGGAATGCAAAAGATCGTGGAGTCCTACTCTCTCCTGTTTCTTTACCCTTGGTTTACCAGACAGCATGCAAGAGAGTGCTTATGGGGGCTTTTCTGAACTCTCTAACATCGGTAACAAGTGTAATCTCAGAGTTTTGGCTATACTAAAAAAAAAGGTGCCTATCTGCAAATTAAAACAAATTAAATGATCTGCTTCAAGCACATAGCTCTTTTTTACAACTGTTTTCCAAGGAGAACAGTGCAAAGGTAGATTTTGCCCATTTTGTATTATGAGGAGTGTGATCGACTTTTCTTTTCACATCTCTGCCCATTCAAACAGTTTTCACAGAAATCAGGTGAAACAATGACTGAGCCATTTAAGTCCAATGCAGAAAATCTAACATATGGACCACAGTTGATGGGGTTGCCTTGTGGTGTGAGGATCTGCCACCACCTTCTCCAAATACTCCACCACTACTTTAACCTGTTCCCCTAGACATAGTAATTGGAGGATGTCCATGGCAGCTTGCTTGGATCCGCCTGAAAGAGACATAACAAGTGCCAAGAGGGAAAAGGAGATGAAAACCTATATAAACATGTAATGCATTAAATTCTGCAGTGGTCATGCTTTGACTTTAATCTTAGCTCTTTCTTCCACTCGTATCTCCCTAACCATGTCTGAAGGTGGCTTTGCTGCCAAACCACCTTTGTTGGAATTTATTTGTTTTACATTACAGTGATGAAAATCAGCAGACAGCAATGTAGACACTGATACGCTTTCATATACACATTATATTTAATGTAACTTGAGGCACAAAATCTTGAAACTTTCACAAATCTCTGCCTGTCTTTCCTAAGAGTAGTCTGTTTCAGTAGATCCAAGAAGTTGCAAAGATCATCCGTTGCTTAACTTCAACACCAAAAATCACAGGCATTTATGATTCAAATTTTCAAGACTATTGCACTATGCACACTGTTGTGTTTCCATAGAACTGTAAACAGTGATCAGGTGTTTCCAACAAAAGGATTGGTTTATACACCAGAGGCAGTAGGGGTATCTTTAACTATTGAATTGTCCTTAAACAAAGGTAGGTGTTTGTCTAGGTTCTGCTAACTAGATAACAGATTATATTGTGGGCTTTTTGGAAGCCAGCTATTTCTGAGGTAGATAGCATGCTGGAAATGCTTTGGTTCAGCATCTCTGTGTGGATTTGTATTCCTATTTACGTGTGTATGCAAGTCCATGTTGGGAGTTACTCCATTGTGTTAAAGTTATGCATGTTTGATATAGGGAAAAATTTCATAGAAATGTAAACAACAGTGGAGAAATGCAGGCTAGAAAAGCTGTGTGTATTCTACAGGAGTAGAAGTGAAGCTCAGTTTTTTTTTTCTCCTTACTATTGTTTCTGTGGTAAATTGTTCATCCATTTAATTTACAGTACCCACAAGAAATGCCAATAGGATACTTCCCTAATCCAGACAGATCAAAAAGAAAGTGATGCAATGTACTTGGAATTTCAATATCAAGGATAAAAGCACTAAAGCTTTACAAAGAATCAACGTTGTACATAGTCCATGCTTTACATATTTAATTTATTTGCTTAGTACAGAGGCAGCATCTATTTTCAGAGATGGTGCTTTTTTTCCCCTCCCTAACTCAGCAGCTGGGATAAATAAGAAAGTAGTCAAAGATCAAATTAACAGTTTGAGGGCCACAAGTCTGTGGGATTGAGTGGAAAGGAGGACAGTTGAGGAGGAGAGTGACAGGAAGAATTGCAACTTCCAGATATCCCCATAATAACTTCTAGGCGCACGATCTTATAATGTGATATTTATTACACTTCACAGTAGATTGGTCTATCTCAGACAAGTTTCTTGCTGTGCTGCTAATTATTCCGTTATCCCTTTCCTCACACGGCACTGCAGGGAGGATATAAGTGGAGAAGTTCTTCTGAACCCCTTGCACTGAACTCACACTGATGCTGGCAGCTTCTGACAACACACGGGCCATACTGTTGCGATAGGAATAAACCTACCTCGCTTCAACTCTGTAACTGGAGATCCAAGCATTTTGGCCTCAAGTCATGTCCTTAAGCTTCTCCCTGGACTGCAGCTTCCAAAATACCAAAGTACAAATTCTCTTCTTTCTTCTTTGCTCGCCAGCTCTCTGGCTTACCACCTCAACCTTCTCCAACAGCTGAGAGTGAGGAAGCTGCAGTCAGGAATAGGTCCGACTAGAAGAAAGAACAGACCCTCAGTAACCAGTGGGGCAGAAGAAAGGTGAGATGGGATGCTCAGTCCTCAACAAGTGACTGCCAACACACTCAGGAGATGCTATTGAGAAAAGGAGCCCCTTTCTGCTGAGGAAGGCAAGGAGGAGGGACCAGTAACAAATGGACTGGTGTGGAAAGGTATTTGTGGGTGCATGGCTGGGTTGGAGAGAGTGAGGAGCTGGCATGACTGACAACAAAGAATAGAGTAATGAGTTTAAATTGCCTTCGTTCTAATGAAGAATACTAATCGGGTTTTTAATCATCCCAATAGAAATATTCAAGCTTGTACCACACCAGGTTGCCCTGACTAGAATCAGGGCTCTATCATAGCCTGAATAATCAAGTCTTTCTGTTTCAGTACCCTGTCTAGCACTGCGTTTTCTGTCAGAAGGTTTGAACCTTTCTTACACTGAGGTCTCTCCATGCTGCCACAGAGATGTAAAAAGAACTGTATGGAATACAGAATAATACCCAGAATATTCTTCACTTCCTTCTCACGAAGGCTGTGTGGCAGTGCAGAGCACTTGTTACTGGTTTTCATCTTAAGGAAGGTTATTCACTTCAACAGTGGCACACTGAAGTGCCGTTGAAACATCTATTCCCCCCTGCTACTCCCAGATAAACTGCCCTTTGCAATACTTAATACAGCAACCACAGTACGAGTGCATCCCAGAAGAGTGCAACCTGGTCCCCAGAAGAGAAAGAAGATTGCTCTGCAAGAAGCTAGAACATGAGAAGCATGGCACAAATGGAAGATGATAGTGCTGATAGTATTAACTACTTGTAGCTGTGCATTGAGGGCATCGGAGATGACTGAATGATCATAGAGACAGCATTTGCAGTAATAGCTTTGAACAAAGAAGTCACTTAGAGATAAAGTGGCAGTTAATTCGAAACAGAATTTCAGACTTAGCTTTGCCTTTTCGCTCCTCTTTGAAGGAAATGAGAGGTGACACAATTGGATTAGATACACATTTAGTCTTTTTCAGAAATGAGGATATTATTTACTGAAAGTATTGTAATAGTTCCAAGCTGATAAATGCAGTACATTGTTTTTGGCATGCATATCAATTCTTAAAACAAATACTATTACTAGAAATTTTGTAGAAGCTCCTTTGGACTCTTGACAGTGTATTAGGTAAATGTGGACTTTGTAGTACTATAGGAAAATGTACATTTTTACAGAAGCTTTGCAAAGTTTGGCAACACCATCCAGCCCAATTCTCTTTATAAAAAAACTCTTGAAGTTCATTTTTTAGGACTCGGCTGCCAAAATCCACAAAACTTGGCCTACTCTTACCATGACAGTAAGCGAATGAGGGAGATAGAGATGTACCTTGGCAAATGTCAGGAGCAGAGATATAAAAATGAGAAAGACCTTGAAGTGAAGTAGTTCCAAAAACCCAGCCATAGCAAAAGACCCTTTCCTTCTCCTACACCATGATATCTAGGGTCACAGCAGGTGAAGGTGGTTTGGTCTGACAAGGAAATTGTGAAAACCTCACTTCTAAGAGAGTATCTCTGCTCCTGTAGGCACACAAAACACGTATGCCATCTAGTATGAGTGTGTGTATACAAATTCAGGTTTTATTTGCACACTAGTACCTATCTCAACGTAGATATAGATATAGACTACAATTATTTTAATTCAATTTTTTTCATTTCAGAAATTGCTGGCAATGAGTATAGTAGTTCTTCTGAGGTGGACTGCTTCTCTCAGCCCTCTCTTTATAGCAGCTGGCTGTTTTCATCTTTGCTAAAGCTGTGTGAAAGGTTTTATTTGTTGTGGAACTACAAGTCAGGAAGGATTCACCTGCTTTGGAGTGTGTGCCCAAAACCAGAACTGGCAGGACATCTTGTAATGTATTGCATCCAAATACTGTCTTGCCAATGCTGGAATTAAATTGTCTCACTCAGTTTTGATAGCTCCAGATTTCTGTAGGCTCAGTTTATTGGAAATCTAGAGCCCTTTTCATGGCCTAGGCCTGATGGCCAAGCTCCAGAAAAAAAACATTGTAGATCACTGTGTTCTTCTGGACAGACTGGGTGCCTTTTTGTCCAGTCTGCTCTACTTAGTAAGAAGGAGAGCCATAAGACAGGGCCCACTAAGTGGCCAAGACCAGATGTTGCCCTCTTGCTGTCCAAAACAAGTCTTGCTGGTCGATGAGAATCTCAACATGAGCCGGCAATGTGCGCTCACAACCCAGAAGGCCAACTGTATCCTGGGCTGCATCAAAAGAAGTGTGTCCAGCAGGTCGAGGAAAGTGATTCTGCCCCTCTATTTCTCTCTTGTGAGACCTTATCTGTAATACTGTGTCCAGTTCTGGAATCCTCAACATAAAAAGGATATGGAGGTGTTGGAACAGGTCCAGAGGAGGGCTACAAAGATGACTGGAGGGCTGGAGCACCTTGTCTACGAGGACAGGCTGAGAGAGTTGGGCCTGTTCAGCCTGGAGAAGAGAAGATTCAGTGGAGATCTTATAACGACATTCCAGTACCTGAAGAGGGCCTACAGGAAAGCTGAGTAGGAACTACTCATAAAGGTTTGTGAGGATAAGACCAGGGGGAATGGGTATAAACTGGAGAGGGGCAGATTTAGACTGGACATTAGGAAGAATTTCTTCACTATGAGAGTGGTGAGACACTGGAACAACACATCCCTGGAAGTGTTCAATGCCAGGTTGGATGGGGTGTTGGGCAGCCTGATCTAGTGAGATGTCCCTGCCCATGGCAGGGGGGTTGGAACTAGATGATCTTTAAGGTCTCTTCCAACCCTTACTATACTATGATACTATGAAAACAAGCTGGTCTCCATCATCCAGGTGGGAACTCGGGACTGTCCCCTGAGACACTTTCCTGTGTAGCTCTGTGAGTTGCTTGCCTGCAGTCTGTGTCATCTCCTCCTCACACCCACCACTTGGCTCAGTAGTATCTTACCCATGTTATTCAGTAGAAACCTTATGGCTTCAGTTGAGATGACAGAGTACTTTCCTGATTCTATTTACCTGTGGAAAGTAGCTCAAATCTCCTGTGTCCAGGTACAGGACTGTTTCAAAGGACAGCTCTCAGAGGCAGTCCTCTAAGGTGGTTTTTTAGTGACTTTTCAGGCTACTGACTTGCAAAGATGAAAAAATGTTGCTGCAGATCATTTGGGATATATTCAAGGAAGTGATACAAAACAAAGTGAAGGAAGTTATTGGAAAGTACACATAGTTAACAACAGTCTAGACAAGCAATAAAACAAGACAATATAGGGAAAATGTAAACAAGCCAAGGCTGAAGGGAAAGAGAAGAACTAAAAGAACTTGCAGAAAACTGAGCAAATCTCTCTGAGGCTGGAAAATCAGGGCAAGATCTGAGGGAAGATCAAGAAAGCAAAACAAAGGTTAATTTCTGTGGAACTACAGTTGGGTCCCTAATAGCAACAATTAGGGTGAAAAAAAGAGTGGTGAACCACATACCACAAAGGTGAAGCAAATATGAAGGAAATACTTTAAAGCCTGCCTTAGCTAGCTTTAGAAGCTTGCAATACGAACATAGTAGACAAGCTTGAAGGGACTCAATTCCTTCATTAGAAAACTCTGCTCCAAGAAATAGGTAAAAGCAGATGACCGCCAAGAATAAATAAATATCACAGATGGCCTTTTAGGGGCTGGAGAAACAAATTCTGCTAAAGCAGAAAAAGAATCTGAAAAGGTGTATCGGAGCAAGTGGAGGTTCAAGGTAGCTGAATAAAGAAAATAGCTGAATGAACCCCGAGGAATAGAGTTCCTTTCATTCCAAGCAATCCGGAGGTATAAGTTCATAGTCCTGATGAAATCAATTGTCAACAGCCTGCAGTTAGCTGCAGATGAGGGGGGGAAAGGCAGTTTGACTTTAAATCTGGGTACATTGCAGTGGTCAAGGTATCAGGACGTGGAAAAGTATGGAAAGTGGAGGCACTCCGCTGTGACCCCACTGTCACTGTTTTTGCTGGCATTCAGCGGAGGTATGTTATGAGAAGTAGAAGAGACACAGGGAGTTCCACATAAATACACTGATAAAAGCTATGCTGGAATTGTAAACCAGTGCCATAAGGATTTATGGGGGTTAAATAATTGCTTCATATAAAAAAAATCAGTGAATGATGAAACATTATGAATTTGCCATCATTCTTTTTGCTTTCAGTTGGATATTACAAATACTAGGTGTATTAGAGAACAAAGGCACTAGTGGTCTGATGCTAAGGTCCATATGTGGACACGGGAAAAGCAATGGATGTAATCTGTCTGGATTTATGTAAAGCCTTTGACAAGGTCTCCCCCAACATCATTCTCTAAACTGGAGAGGTATGGATTTCATGGGTGGACTGTTCAGTGGGTAGGGAATTGGTTGGATGGTCACATTCAGAGAGTAGTGGTCAACAGCTCAATGCCCAATGGAGATCCGTGACAAGCGGTGTCCCTCAGGGGTCTGTATTTGGACTAGTGCTGTTTAATATTTTCATTAATGATATGAGAGCAAGATTGAGAGGCCCCCTAGCAAGTCTGCAGATGACACCAAGCTGAGTGGTGCAGTTGTCACACCAGAAGGATGGGATGATATTGAGAGAGACCTGGACAGGCTGGAGAAGTGGGACTGTGTGAACCTCATGAGGTTCAACAAAGCCAAGTGCAATGTCCTACACCAGGGTCAGGGCAATCCGTGCTTTCAATACAGGGTGGGGGATGATGTGATTGAGAGCAGCTCTGCAGGGAAGAACTTGGAGGTGCTGGTTGATGAGAAGCTCAAGATGAGCTGGCAATGTACACTCACAGCCCAGAAGGCCAACTGTATCCTGGGCTGCATCAAAAGAAGTGTGGCAAGCAGGGCAAGGGATGTGACTCTGCCCCTCTGCTCTGCTCTTGTGAGACCCCACACGGAGTGCTGTGTCCAGTCTCGAATCCTTAATATAAGAAGGATATGAAACTGTTGGAATGGTTCTGGAGGCGGACTGCAATGATGATCAGAGGGGTGGAGCACCTCTGCTATGAGGACAGGCTGAGAGAGCTGTTTTTGTTCAGCGTGGATAAGAGAATTCTCCCAGAAGACCTTATAGCGACTTTCCAGTACCTGAAGGGGGTCTGCAAGAAAGCTGGGGAGGGACTTTTTACAAGGGCATGTGATGATAGGACAAGGAGGAATGGCTTTAAATCGGAGTGGGGGAAATTTAGATTAGATATCAGGAAGAAATTCTCCCTGATGAGGGTGGTGAGGTACTGGAACAGGTTGCCCAGGGAGCCTGTGAATGCCCTATCCCTGGAAATGCTCAAGGCCAGGTTGGGGCCTTGAGCAGCCTGGTATGGTAGGAGGCAGGGGGGGTTGTACTGGGTGATCTTTAAGGTCCCTTCCAACACAAACCATGCTATGATTCTATAGCTGGTTGGATATCTGACAGATACTCTTAGATAGCATACAAAACTGGAGAAATCAATTCATGGTAATTGTCATGTAGATTAATTAGTTGCAGCTAGGAAAAGGAAGTTGTAAAACAAGCAGATTATTTTGTGCACCTTGTAAACTTCATCTTTGCTAGGCGTTCTCTTGTGTTTGAGAGTAAAAGTATTGCTTTAGAATGTTATATTTAATATCAAATACTAATGTATCAAGACTGTGCAGGTAGAGTGCAGTTTTGTGGACTGGATAATGCAGTCAAACAAAGCAGATAAACAGGCACTCAAAAGCTGAAGCTGGAACAATAGCAGATGTAAAGTACAATCATTTGAAGACAAGTGAGGAAACTGGAAGGTAGGAGGTGAAATCAAGGCATGGGAATGACTGAACCTGAGAAGATTATGATGGTGGGAATATTGAAGAAGTCAAACAGATAACAGAATGCTAGAGATAGCCATGCAAATACAGCCAAGGTCAGTTCAGCCAGGAACAGACTGAACAGCTTGGTCTGATTAGGTTCAGCTAAGCAGGCTGGCGCCCTACGCAGGGATGTTGCCAAACTGGACTCAGTGGAGAAACACGTCCCCAGGCACGGAAAAACAGCAATGCTGCTCTCTTCCCAGTGTCTAGTGAAAGCCTAGGAGATTCAGAGAAAGAAGGCATTTGGAAATATCAGTCACTGTTGCCTGTAGAGGTTTTGGTGTATAATTAATATTTCAGTGTAACTTGTCTTTTGTCTTGTACAGCAGTTGTGATGTTTTACTGAAGCCATCCTATCTGTTTCTAGAAAGCTGATTTCAGATTTTCATGCATTTTCTTCCTTAAAAGCTGTGACTGAAATCTCTGTAAGACCAAACCATGGGAAATTAACCTAGAGCTGAATATTAATCAACTCTACAGTATTAAAAATCATATAGCAACCAAATTTTCTCTGCCCACAACTTGGCACCAAATGAAACTGTAATCTAGAAGACCATCCTCAGAGACTAGACCTACTGAAACAAACATGTTTGCACTCCCGGAGACCTTTGGACAGCTCTAGACTTAATTGTGGCCTATAGTGATACTGGCTTTTCCAGTCTGTACAGTATCTTTCAGACATATTTTCCGTGAATAATAAAATCAAGAGAATGTGGGGGTATATGAGGCCACCTGGGAGCTATATCTTAATATTAGGTATGGGGTTCTGTTTTGGGATTACTTTTGGCTTTGAGCTCTGCTCATGCATATCCTAATACATAGATTTTGCTCTTTAAAGCCGTGAACGAGCATTTTTAAGCATGAGTACCTGTAGTTCAGCATCTATATCCATCTTCTAAGGCTCTTTCAAGCATTCTGCTTTTGAAAAATGCAGACCAGGTAATGCTCTTTGCACTAACTTACCCAACCTTTTAGGAAACCAGTTAACATATGGCAATGGATGGGAATGCACACTCTTTTACTTCTTAATGAACTGCTTGAGAAAATCAAATATCCCATCTAAGAGACACTCGAAAAAACAAAACTGGGTCTACTGTCACATGGCTTCTTGTTGTCATGTGTTCAAGACCACTTGTTAATAGCTGTCTCTGTAACCTAAGAGTTCCTGATCTGAACATGGTAGTGTTAGTAATTGCTATTGAAGGAGACTTGCTCAGCTCAGTATCTTCCAGTTAAATCTCTCTTCTCTTTACCTGCTGCCATTTGCAAGCCTAACCAGTCAGGAGAGCTTTGATTTGTTTTACATGCTTTTCATTTTCTTCTTTACATGATGGATGGTAGGATTTATTATAGCTCAGAGGAACAAAGCAGTTGCTATATAATCTGCCTGAGGCAAGCCATTCTGGTCATGGCCAAAAAGTAATAGCCATGGTCCCTGAAAATATTTTGCTCAGACTTTCTGAAAGAATTCACCTTTGGGGCAGAGAGCAGGCATGGAAAAATGCAGCCCCAAAGGTCAGCATTTTGCAATGCTTATGGCATATGAAAATAAGAGGTTGTGATGGAAACCATGGTGCAATCACAGTGGTAATGGGTGCATCTGGCACCCCTGTGCCATCTTCTTGTCACGAAACAGTAATCTTCTTCTCTTATAATATCATAGATTATATTTTACTTCCTCTTAAACTTGAGTTGAGTACATAAGTCATGACAAACTTGCTTTCTACAGTATTTTATCTTAAAGTTGGGTCTTTTTACCTCTGTATGTACAAATGTTTGCACTTTGCTTTTGGAAGATAATTTTATTAATCTTTTTGTAGTAGGAATGCGATGATCTATGTTGGCAATAGTAAGCCTTGGGATAGTCTTTGTACACACACCCTGTGGTGCAAATGCTGTACCCTTCCCTTTATTACCCTCTTTTTGTGCACTTTCAGTAGTGTCATACGGTCTGTCAACCTCAGTAGTTGTCTATAGGCTCACTTCATAATCTTCTTTGATAGAGTATGGCAAAAGTACAAACTTCAGTTCCTTTCATTCAAGTCAAATGCTATTTTCCAGGAAGACACTTTAAAATGCACAAAGGTACTCATATAATATTTTTCTGACTTTTTGGTACCACTCCCTGAGAGGCCATTCAGTCTGGGCATCTGAAACTGGTAGTAGTAATACCATATTTTTGTTCCAGATAGTCATGGTCTTGTTCATCTCAAAGAAAGTCCAGGATGGGTGTTTTCACAGGGGTCTTATTAGTGCTTATGAAAATAACTTTCCAAGTAAAATAATCTATTATTTCTCAAACTACTACAAAGCAAAGCTCCACTAAAATATCAATGAGTTTTAAAGGTGATGAAAACACTATCCTATCTGATGGAGACCGCTAAGGAATGTGTTTGAGAATCAGAGACAGTGGCCCCATGGGGGAGAATTCAGAGTGGACTCTCCCAGATTCAGCAACTCAAATAAACTGAAATCTGTCTGGGAGAGACTTCCCTTCCCCTTGCTGTCCTCTGAAGTATGCTGTTGAAGATATGTGACAGGATATAGCTAGGAGGTATTGAATTTGCAAGTTTCTCTTTGGTTGAAGAATGTACTTTGTGCTACTGAAAACACATTGATAGAAGGAAGGATACAGTGTCTGAGAAACTTGGGCTTTCCAGCATTTCCCAGAAGGATTTCTGGTCATCAAGGCAGCTCTAAATAGGGAAATACAAACTGCCTAGGCCATGTCTTGAGGAGAAGCCACAGGAACACCAGGGGAACCAACCATCACAGGACAGTTGGAGGAAAATGCTAGATCAGAGAAAGTTGTTCCTCTTTCTCGTGGTTAGTGGTTCTTGTAGCTGATTGCTTTCAGCCCTGCTTCTCCTAATATGCCCTGGAACATATCTTCTGGACCGTAACCCTTGGCCATTTCTTAGGCCTGATATCCTGTTTGTAGCCAAGAGCAATTTTCAAGATTGAGTCCCGAAGAGCATTGTTCTCCATGGTTGTGAATTTGATCCTATTGCAACAAAAATGAATGTTATGCTAGAGCTATAACCTGAGTGACCCAGAGAGCTGTCTGCTCTTGCTCTCATAATAATGAGCATGGAAGTGCTACAGGAATTATATTTGCCTGCTAGGGTGCTACCAGCAATGTGAGCAGATAATGCCCATGGAGACATTTATGCATCCTGCTGGCTCATGATGTGGCAGACCAAGCATATACCCACCACAGAGTTTCAGAAAGCAAAGACATGTGGCCCAGTTCCAGGAATCTGAGGTGAATTTTGGCTCCTTTGGACATTTGAACCAGACTGACAGGGAAGGGGCAATTAAAATCCCTCTTGCATCTGAAACCTATTGTAATTTTCACTCTGGTGTGGAAGGTCGTCTTGGATTTTGGTTACTACTTGCGAATCTGTCCCAGAGCCAAAACCGGAGGATGCTCATTTCCATAGCTGGGGAAGAGGCAGCCAAACATGCCTGGGAACGAGCAGCTTTTCTCAGGGAGCTCTTTTGCTCCTGAGCTCTCTGCCACTTGGTAATCCTTTTGACATCTTGGGCAGTAACATGTCAGTACTGCTGTCTGCAAGAAGCAACACCTCTAGACAGGATCTTAAATTTGGAAACTGAGGTTCACCGTCAAAATCCTTTCATCCCTAGCAGGACAGCAGCTTTGCTGAGGCTATGAAAACTCAAGCCATTTGGATGAAGAAAAACCACCCTCCCTCAGGTGAATAGAGAAGACATATCTCAGCAATTGCAGTCTTTGCAAAGGCAAATTACTTGCAATGGAGTTGAAGCTTTTGAAAACACTAACTGCTGTGGTAACGGGATTTCTACAAAGGTCACTGCTGGTTTCATTGAGAACAGAGCTGTACCTTCCTCAGCCAGCTCGTTCTGCGTGAATCTCAAAAAGTGGAATAAAATCCCACTCCAATTACATGCTTTTCAAGTGTGCAAATGTGTCAGCAACAACATATTGTAATGAAAAGAACATACAGTGGAGAGCTTGTACACAAACCACCTCTCTAAACCATAGCAGGCTAGGTAATGTGCTGTGAATTCCTTGGTGTGGCTGCTGTTGCAATGTCAACAAAGAAGTGACCAAAGAAGCTAGATGGAAAAATGTGTATCAACCATCTTAAGAGCACACATACACAGTGGGAGCATAGTTTCTGCTTTCTTTGAAGTACAAATTTTGATGTGGCTCTTAGCATTCATATGCTGGGAGAACTGCATTTCCTACAGCACCTTCAGGTCCGATGCTTTACCTAATCTCATGGGAATGTGAGTTTTTACCTTTTCAATTCTTTTTTTATCAAGAAAATAAACAATAAGAAGCAGATGAATGGTTTGATCTACTGTTTAGATGAATAATGTAATGCATAGGGGAAAATATTAAAAACATAGGAGACTATTTGAAAACAAATTAAGAAAACATACAGTAGAGAAAGTGCAGAGTCATGAGAGTTTCTCTCCTGTTTAACCAAAAACCATTTAGGGATTAAATACCTTGAACGTTTCATATTCAAGTGTTCCGGTTTGGAAAGTATATATTTATATTTCCATATGAGAAACTCAATGAAACTCTAGCCACAGGGGATCTTCTAGTAAGCATATGAATAGGAAAATATATTTTAGGTTAGTTTCTTAGTTTTACAATCAAATTTTTTTCATGTGCACGGCAATGTGAGTTTTTTTACCATTTTAAACAAATATAATTTCAATACTGAATATGTCTTGTACTGAATGACAAGGTATAATCCAAAGAATGCTTGATGAAATGGTATTTGGACTTAGTTCCGCATTTTGTATTATATTCTGTTATTGTTAATATGAAGTGGATAGTTTCTGTTGCATTGGTTTTATAGTACTTCCTTTCAAACTGAGACACATTTTGAAGTAATGAGTCCATGGACAACTTAGGAAGCATTCCTACCAGCTTTTCACTAACACTTCTACTAACTGAATGCCTTGCTATTATTGATGCAATTTTTCAAAAGCCTGCAATAAAAATAGAAAAAAATAGTTTGCATAGATTAAGGTGGAAAGCCAGCTGGCAGACATGGGAAACATTAAGTTCTAGCAGTTTAGTACTGAAATATAAAAGCAATGTTTGGGCTGCAGGACTGAAATGGCTGTAGAATGCAGAGCACCATGAGTCATAGCAGAATAGTTCTGCCCTCCAGCCAGCAGAACTGAACTTTTCACCAGCTTGATTTTACTTGGAGTGTGCACTAAAAATAAATGCACTATTACAAGAGATAATTTTTTGTGCTTTCCCTTCCCATCTTTACTGCATTTGTCTTGAAACTCTTTTAAGGTTTGGCTGTACTATTATCTCAATGTTGCAGAGGGAGACTGAGTACTGAGAGAACATGTATGCTACAGTGTTCAGACACCAGTGTGATTTCTCTGGGAGCTGTGCTCCTCAGTACTTCTGGGGATCTGGGCAAGAGTAGACAAGGCTCAGCTTTACACAGATATTTAGGTGCATAAAAGTAGAAATAGATGTTCCTATATTTAGGTGCATAAAAGTAGAAATAGATGTTTAGCAGTTCTCAGGTGACAATGTCTTCCTAGGACATCTTGAACTTATTTTGTGAAAGAATTTCTAGAATTATGTCTTGTCTTACATAACAATCCCAATTTCTTGCTATCTTATGTCTGTTTTTTAACTCATTAATTGGGGTTCACTGAAACAGAGTAAAAGAGCTAAGGCTTGAAGTGTCACTGTGACTTTTCCCCACTCCCACTGTGAACAGTCTCATGAGCTAAAGGTCACTCTCTACATGAGAAGCCTGAAGCACTTTTTCAGTGAAAGAAGAACTGACTTTCAGATCAAGGATGAGTTGGATGTGCAGACCTGATGCGTAGGACTAACTTTTCTGCCAGGGATTATTGTTTTATTGTCTGTTTTCCTAACTTAACTCCATACAGAGCCAACATAAGAACCGAAAACATCCTGAGCATGTCTCTTATCATCATGGGATTTCCTGCTCAGCATTATTGATTGAAGAAGCTTGGATAAGTATTTCAACATATCTAGCCCAAACTTTTGAACTGTTACCTGTTGTTGCTTAAAGGAGACAGGTTTATGAGCTTTGATACTGAGGTAAAACTGGGGAAACAATACATGAGCTTACGTGTTTTGGAGGCCACGAACTAACAAATTAGCTTCTCCTTTTAGCTTGCCTCAGCAGCAGTATAGGAATAGTCCAGGACCATGTGGTCACCCACCAGGAAACCACTCTTGTCTAGGATAGTTTGCTTGTAACAAAGGAGGAGCAAGAGCTGAGAGCATACAGCTATTGGCAGGCAGCTGACATACGGCAACCCATGTCTTGCTCTTCCTCTGTTGGCCACACACTCCTCTTGCTCCTCCTGTAGAAGCTTCCAAACTCAGGTGACCTCCAGATGAGCTCCCTCGTATCACTTGACTGGCAGAAAAATAACCCTACAGAAAGGAACACACACATGTCACTTTCTGTCTATTTTAGCAAGGTGATGGCATTCACTGCAGGGATCATGAAAACACCATAGATGGTGCAAAGGTGGGGAAGGGACAGGACAGTTAAAGCAGAAAGAAAATGGGGGATGAGAAACTGGAAGACCGATTTGCATAGCCATGAGCAGTGTATTCAACTCACTCATTTTCTGGAGCCTCTTCTTATCTTCCTGGTAGACAGGTTTTGCAGTCGTAATTTCTTGCTAAGAACTGTGATCACCTGTGGGCTCTCTGTCAAATGGATGAATGGAAAACTGTTCAAAAAAAGATATTTACATTTTCTAGGCAAGGATGCAAAGCTGAGAACTGCCCATCCAACCTAAATTCTGCCCTCTGCTTTGCAGTGCATTTGCACAAAGTGTGAAGTGCACCATTCAGAGCATATCCTTGTATTATGCACTCCCAACAATCCCTCACACTACAGCTGATTTCACAGGCACAGTGTTGCCACAGATGCTGATGTGTGAGACTAGCACCTTAGAATATTCACATTGATTTGGGCAGTTTCCCAGACATTGACAGAAGAAAGAAGAGGAAAGTGGTAATTGGGCATTTTAAATAATGTATAATTCAGTTACAGATAAACATAATTTAATTAGATAGAGAAAAATAATTTCTAGTATGGTCCTTCATCCCATGACATTGCAGAGGGCTCTGCTAACAGAAGAGCGTTATATATATATATATATGTAAATATATATACAATGAAAACTGATAGGAGCTGTTGCCATCTCCCTCAAAGTAAATATAGAGAAAGACATACCAGTGCAACAGGTTCACGGATTTGGGGAACAATTCAAGTCATGTGAAATTCTTTAGTCTCTGGCAAAGTGAAAAACGTCACATGTAACTGTCCTTTTCAATGTAAAACAGCTGCTGCCTACTGGCACTGCCTGAATGCCTACAAACCTGATCACTTGACAGCAGATTTCCAGCCTGTAGTTTCCTATCGTTGCAATCATGACATTCTTCAAGTCTGTTAACGACATTTTAATGTCCGTTTACCAACGCTGCTGAGATTTTGCTTTTGCTAATATGTTGTCTGTGAATTTGAGGTGGGCAGAATTTTGTAGGTAAACAACTCACCCCATGTGTAGATCTCCTCTTTCCCCCAAGCAAAAGGGAATGAAGTTATCATGGCTCTGCTTGGACCATGTGATGTCCGTACAGGTGATGCTGAGCTACAGGTATATTGGACTAGCTTGCTGATATGTAAGTCCTGGAAGCAGTATCCCTGGGATTATGGATACAGAATAATGATATCCAAGGGATATCACTTTAGCCTTTCTGGAGCTGCAGTGAATTTCCTTTCACTGCTGTTGTTTCCATTTGGTTCTGGGAGTCCCATTAAGTACCAGAGTAGTACCAAAGACAGTGGACAGGCTTTACAGATAGCAAATATCCATTCTCACTGTGTTCAAGGTACTTGATTTTCCTCAATTCAAATCAACACTATCTGTGCTTTCTGCATCTACAAAACAAGAGCAGAAAAGCACTGAAGCAAACCCAGAATAAGTCATCAAAGGAAAAGGGTGTTGTGGCTAAACATATTGGAAACTTTGGTGGTCAGGGATTTCAGCTGTGTCCGTGGCTGCTTCAGCTCAGTGCATTACAACCATAGTATGAATTTATTTCAGATGAGATTCAGCCTCTCTTTTGCCAACAGGAAAGGGGTAATCAATGATGTTGACTTTTTATTCTTCTTACTCTTTTCTTAGCATTATACAACCACTTGTAACCTTATTTATTTAGGCAATAAGGCCTTTAAGGGACTTTGATCAGCCTGGCTAAAGTTTCTTCAAAGATTAACTGACGTTCTTTAAAGTACATCAGTTTCCTCTTAAGCAGGTATTTGCTTACCACGTAAGTGCGTGTCGAGTGCTATGTAGTTATAAAGTTTGCCGGGCTCAGCTGTAGATTTCCTTAAGACATACTGCTGACATCACTGAGTCTCCTCTCAGACTACTTTTTTTTCTCTCTCTCTCTCTTTCCCCCTCCCTTCTTCTCCTCCCTCCCTCTTTCCAGTTTCTTTATTCAGGTAATTCCAACTCAGACTTATTACAACTTGTTTTTGACTGACAGTGAGGGAAGGGAGACTCTGTGTTTTATTTGTTGTTTTTTTGGTTTTGGTTTTGTTTTTTTCTTTTAACCATACACATATGCTGTATTGAAAAGACATCCAACGTTTTATAAAAAAGATTGTTTGACTTGTCATGACGATAAGATCTCGTAAGGAATCTGACCATTGCTCTTTTACAGGTAAGAGGTATTTGTCAAAAATGCATACATGCTTAGCAGTGCTTTGGAAACTATGAGGAACTGAAGGCTAATGAGTAGGTTCTTTTTCTACTTTTCTCTTATTTTAGTAATTTAAGAATTTAGAAACTGTCTGTAAAAGAAAAATGTTTATAAGCTCATACCTTCTTGTGAACTTTGAGATACAGGCAGTTTAGGAATGATAAAGAAAAATCTGTCATGGTTTGGTCCTTCCACTGATGAAAGCTACTGAATGTGAGGTTTGTAATGTATGTGGCTGATATTTTTATATGTTGGGGAGGGTGGCAGATATTGATCCTATCTTTGTAAATATTTGCCTGCCAGAGACTTTTTCTTATAGAAATATATAGTGATTTTCAGGGTCTTAGAATCATATATTTCAGTCAGCTCTGATTTTTTTTCAATGCAGAAATCAGTTCCATTGACATAGTGGCAGAACTTGCCTAGAGCTTTATCCAGTCCCTGTTACCTATCTGTATAAGAAAAGATTACATAAGGTTTCTGTGGTAGGTATAAAGGATGTAAACGTCCAATTTGGAGAACATTATGCATTTTCTTCCAACTTTTGTCTGTGTATTCACATTACTTGTTTAGAACAAGTTTGGCTTATCCTCAGCAATCACGGTTTGAGCCTGTGTTGCAAATTCCTCTCTACTCTGTGTAGCTCGTTTTTTCCTCCCTTTTAATTTTCACACAGGGATCATGTTGTAAAGAGATATACAGATAAGTTCCTTTTTTCTCCATGACGTGCTGGCCCCATAAAAAGGAACAAAGCTGACTTTCCTTTGTGAAGCTGGAGTATCTACATTACTTTTTAACTTGCATTTGGCTGTATTGTAATGAGAGGCATTTCTAGGGTCCTTCTGACCACAGTACCTGTGTACCTATCTGGCAAGCCTATTTTATGTGTTCTCCTGTGGTATTATTACCTGAGATTTCATCTTTTAAAATAGAGGGAGAAAGGTGGTAATTTGCTGTTACAGAAATGTCTTCTTTAATTGCTTGACTGTAAAATGTCATTATGCTCTCTGCACTCTCTAATAATCGGCTTATAGGAGGTCAGAAACAAGCCTGGAATGTAACATACTGCTGGTTGTACAGTACAAACTGGCATCAATTTTGTAAAGCAGAATGTAGACGAGACCAAAAACTTCCCCAAGAATTTCATCCTGGTAAATGAGGCATGGCCTAGAAACAAAAACAGCAGCAGATGACTTGGGCTTCAGTCTTCCAACATACATACAATACTTCAGTCCTGTTACTTTTTATAGAATTTCAAATGAAAACTAGTAGGGTTTTTTTATCCTAGCTCATGAAACAAACAAGCCATCAACCCACAGACCTTATTGGATCTGAAGGCACTGTTTGCCCAGATTTCACTAAAGCAGTCAGGAATATTACTCCCTTCTCTTCTCCTGTTTCTCTCTCCTAAGACACACATTTCACACAGAAAGGCTGTATTATTTGGGAACAGGTAGAGACCAAAGCTATTGAATGTGGTGCACTAGCAAGGAGCCAAGAAAAACAGAAACTTAACTGTTTTGCATGCTGAACCTCAGAACATTTTGAAATAAATTTTGATTCACTTCGCTTCCAGGAAAAACAAAGCAGGTTATGCGATGATTTCTTTTTAACTTTTTTTTTTTTTTTTAAATGGAAGGAAAAGTCTTTACCTTATTGTCTATACTGCATAGATGAAAATTAGGAAAAATGTTGGTTAGAGTATCAAAGAGTTAAAATCAACCTTTGTGGTCCAAATGGATTCACTAAATGTTTAATATTTGAAAGCTATCTTCCTGCTGAGCTGTTCTTAAACCTGGTGGGATGAGGGAACATTGGTGATGCCCTTGAATGATTTACTACAGGCTTGAGGATCATTTTAACACTCAATGTGTTTGTATCATTAGTCTGGCGAACTGCTTGGCATTAAGTATGTGCATGCTCTTGGAGTAAACAGGGCACAGTTTACTGTGAAAAAGTAGTTCCCTTACATTGGCTGTTGATGAATTGAAATGCTTGATCATTCTATACCTGTATAGCCTGAATTCTGAGAAATACACATGGAGAACAGCTAAAAACAGTGGATACATTGCAAATAGGGCTGGACGAAAGAAGAAAAAATGGCAAGAACTATAGTATGTTTCCATCCTCCTAAGTACATTCTGAGGTTTACAGCAAGTTAAGAGGTCATGATCAGACTAAAGGGAGCAAACAACAACATGAATGCTGTATTATCATCCTTTACTGGACAAAGTATGTTTTAGGATAACACATCTGCAGTCATGTTCACTCACTGGGGAGAAAGGTGTTTGGTAAATGTCGTATTCCAGCAAAGCCCTTCACAAACTTTGCACTGCCTTTGGTGAAAGGTTGAAATTGCACCGCTGGGACATAGATTGAATCCAGCATATATCTCAGGGAAATACCATGATGTTAAGCAGATTCCCTATGTATGCAGGACAGCCTTGGGGATACTGAGAAGTCTTGCAAACTTTTAGTCATGAAGGCCTGAGAATCTTCTTGGCCTTCTTGCTGAGGAGATCTGGCTTGCTTAGCAAGTGTTAGTGGTATGTGTGCCATCATTTTGGTCTAGGCACTTTGGTACTTTCAAAGCCCCTTCTCTCCCTGCACTGTGTCTGCCAAGTTATAAGAGCCAGATGCCCTTCTGTTTTCTCCCAGGAAGGCTTCTTGACTAAGAAATATCTTTCTTCCACTTGGTTCAAAGTAGGTCCTGCAATATGACCTTCAGAGAATACTGCATTTTACTTGGCTTTTAAGGTGAAGGGGAGGTCTAAAGCTTGGGAAATGTAGCTTGGTGCATTTTAAAACCACATGACTCCTTTCTGGTTTGTTTTTCTCATGGAGATTGTCAACTAGATTTGTCCACACCTAGAGAACCTAGGTAAGCCACCTACTTTTTATAAATCAAAAATGATAAAGTTTTGACTGGAACAATAGTATGGCCTGATTAGATTAATTTAATCTCCATTGCTTTAACTGAGGTGATTCACTCTTGGTTAGATCATAGCTTGCAGGATACCTCTCTGGTTTTACATTATGAACTTCTCCTTATCTACAATTAGCACTTTTGCATTGAGTCATTATGATAAAAATGTTTATCTATTGAATAAATTATCGTAATCTGTAAGGAAGAAACAGTACACCTACGCAGATGACTTGAAAGGCGTATTCTTAGCATGAACTGATGAAGAGAGAAGGGAAAATTACACTATGATCAAAATTCCCCTTTTTCTCACTAGAATTATATAGCCTGAGAAAAACATACAATAAAATAGATGTTCTCAACATTTTGACCAGTAAATAAATTATGCCTGCTTGAATGATTTTTATTTCAGTCAACATTTTCCAAGGAAAATGTAAAAAAAAAAAAAAAAAAAAAAAATTGGAATTTTTCTGACCTGATCTGTGAAGATCCTCCTAATTGGCCCCCTTGTTTTCTGCTCAGTCATGATCCCGACTCAAAGCTGCCTACGCTTACCCCTGGAAACTTCCATGCCAGCTATTCTCTTTTGAACACCCTCCAGCCTCTCATCCAAGCAAACAGGCTTCAGTTCCTGCTGCCTTATCCAGAAATAACGTTTCCTGTAAGTTTCCTTCTTCAAACTCTTAAACACCAAACCTATCAACAGTCTCCTCTCTCCACAATAAACAACCAAACCACAACTCTGTGTACTGCATCAATGGGTAAAAGGACATTGAAGACCAGCAAAGATATGACTTTCACAACATTTGAACAAGGCTGAGCTTCATTCATATACCAAAGCTATATCAGCATATGCCAGGTATTTGTGATACAGAGCACTTGCAATTCTGATTCATTTTCTTAGGCAAATGACATAACATTTTCACAACAACACAAAAACTTGGAAGGCAAAATAGAAAAACATTTAAGACAACTTTTTTTTTTATTACCATATTGAGTCTCATTAACTGGCACGCTTGGTGGTCTCTGTGGTACCTGGTAACTCATCTCTTTATTATTCTCAGTTAATTGGTTTTAGATTCTAACTCCTCTTTCCCTAAGATTAGGCAGAAAGTCAACTGTTACAAGAGACTCCATTTATGAGTTATAAATTAACATAGCAAACATCAGATCATGGGTGCTGGCCATCAATATGTCCATTATCTGCTCTAAAGTGTGCTATGTAAAATGTGCTGAAAGCTCCTGTCAAGGCACAAGAAAGAAATTGCCTGCAGTGTAAAATGCTTCCACAAGACTAGAGGTGAATGAACATAACTCAGGCAGGTGTGGGAAATCTAACAAACCTATTTTCAGCTACGTATAATGGACAATCAAAAGGCCTCATGTCTGATTCTTATTCACAAGTTGACACTGCTATGGGAAATACAGAGGCAGAAGGAGTTCTTCAGCTGGTGGCATTACATCATGAGCTCAAAACTGAGGTCTGTTTGGCTTCATCTGTGAGAACAGATTTCAACAAGCAAAACTGATAGACTTATGTTGTACTTCAGTTTGCTTTGCAGATGTCTAAAGGTCTATTGTACTAAGAGGAATTCTCATAATATAACTTAGTTTTCCTCATATCTTTACTCTACTTGATCTAATTATGCCAACACAATTAAGGCTGCAAGCTACAGTCCCTGTTGCCAGTATAGGTAGCAGCATTATCAAGGCTTCAGTTCAAGTCTTGAGGAGTTCCTTGTCCTTGAATTTCATTCCTACTCTGTTCTATTATCAGTTGTTTTTTTTAAAAAAGTAACAACTCAAAACCACAACCCAACACACAACCCCCCCCTCCCCCAAAGAGGTACTGAACCTAAATATATATTTTTGGCACAACAAATGTACAAAAGCTAGTGTTGAATTCTGTTTCTGTCAGTGTAAAATGACCAAATCTGTGACTTGATCATGACTTAGAATAGTATTTATTGGTAGTAAACCTTTGTCCCTTTGGTGAGGTTTCAGGTTACAGGGAACATAAAATCAAATTTTAAGGCCGTTTCTTAGTGTTTATGTGCAGAAACCCCAGAGAACGTTTCAGTGGAGCAATCCCAGTGATCCTATCACAACTTGATGTGGGGCTTCACCTTTGCAGATACATTTCTAGTTTGTAAGGAGTGAAAATGTTAAAGGGGGGCACCATGCCTCTAAACGCTACCTTACTTCTTTAGACCTTATAAATCTTGATTGCACAACCAAGTTAAAACTTTTTTTTCTGATCGCTTTGTATGATCTTAAGAAACTTGTTAACCACCCAAGCTGTCACATGAAGACTATGTCACAGAAGTCAATAACCTTTATGTTCCTACTAGAAACTTTAACTATATTGCTAATAATACGTACTGTATAAGCTCAATCATTAACGTTGAAATGCACAAAAAAAGCTGGGAGAAGGCCCAGATCGTCATTCCCCATCCAAGAAAGAAAACAGTGGTCAAAGTTTCTGAATTTGCTGAGTTTCTAAACTCCAGGTGCTATTAATAGAAATTACTTCTGATCTTCAGCTTCGCTCGGCTTAAGAAAATACAAGCCACTGAATGGCTCTGGTTTGATTCCCTTCTCTTTTTCAACTGATTACTAGCTCCATCTTGCTGAATGGCAGGTTAGAGGTAGATTTGAGCTGTACCGTGGACAGGGCAACCTTTGAAAGAAGCAGTGGTGACAAAGATGTAGGATGCAGGTTGTTTGCAGGCAGGTCCAGATATCATTTTTTGGAGGTGTATGGGTAAAAGCATCATGGATGAGGAAGCCTTTCACTACACAAGCATGATCAATCCATACTTTTGGAAAGAACATGGTGGCAGTGTATATGCTGATGACATAGACAAGCAAACTGACCTGTGGTAGGGAATGTCATAGGCAAGAATCTGTAAAACAGAACAAACATATCCTGCATCTTTAGATTCCTACATAGTTTGTTTTTACATAAGAATCTTGATCATCTGCTTCATTGCATAATTTACATACTTTTACAATAACTAAACTGGATGTGTGATAGAAAGGGTACATCATGTTGCATAATCTTACATTGGATTTCACACAGCACAACATCTTCTGTGGGATTTGACCTGAAAGTCTTCATTGGTATAAGACTGACATGTATTTATTTAGGATATTCCAGCTTAAAATACACACATGTACTACATAATTTACATGTGTAAGCCTTACTCTTCCAGAAAGAGTGGGAGTACCCTCACATGCACTGCAACAGTGAATTTCCATAAAAGCACTATTCAGAAGCACTGGCCATGTTCTACAAATGCAAGAAGATAAATCTCAGCTGTCTAAAAGTTAAAGGTCTGTTCTCAGCTCGTCAGGCACTGCAAGGAGATGAGCACCTCCAGGCATTAGAAAAAGAGGCAGACTCACGGTGTGGAGGTGTCCAGCTCTCTAGATTTGCTCTTGTGCCTTAGAAGACTAGCTCAGACTAGATAGAAACATTTTAGAGAACTAACATGAACAGAAAGTTATTTCAACCTACACAATCCAACAGTTGCCCTTGCAATGTGTGTACCTTTCGTAATGGCTCAGTTTTGTAGATGATGGGCAGCCAAGTCAGAACTACTGCCTCATAGTGAGGTTTCCAGATGTCTGGTATTCCCAGGCAAATTTTAGGAAAAGCATATCTCCAAATTTCTTTCAGACAAAACTCAGTTAGACAAAGAAGCATTATTCAAGTTATCCCAAGCATGTAGTAGGCAGAGCCATACTGGAAAACGAGTGCCTCCAACAAAGCAAATCATTTGTTGTCGATGCTGATGCTGAGCACAGCCTATAATCAGAACAGGATATTTTTCACAGTGCTGCACATCAGCACTATACTTTGCAGTCAGGTGAACAAAGATGAGGAAAGCTTTAGATGTACTCTAAATGATTTCAGATCTAACAGTGAGGCATGACGCAACACAAAGGATATACTTGCTAGGTGAACATAACGATGAGCAGATGTTTCTTGAATTTCTAATCAGTCTCAAAACAGGTATATTTTCAGCATTTGGTTGGAAGCTGGTGAAGAGGGGAATTTCTTATATATCAAACAGGATGGTATTGTGGAGTGGTGTTAAGAGAAGTCTAAAAGCCAGCAAAAAAGTCACAAGGAATATTTACTGATAAGAAAGAGGAATAAGATGCCAACAAAGAGCAAATAAAGCAGAGCTATGGAGGTCAAGGCAATAGCTGTGGAACAGCTAGTGCTTTCAGAAAGGACGTGATCCTTTTGGGAAAGACTGGGTATGACACTGTGTCTCCAGTGCAGTGAATGAAGGAGTTTTCTGCATTGCTATTAAGCTATCATCTGGCTGGTGGAGTCTCAGTCTTTGGGACTTACAGCAACAGCAGTGTCTTTACCCCATATGAAATATACTACTGCAATTCAATATGTTCATAGTCCTGCTTAGCTACTTTTGCAATCACTTATCTTCAATAATTGTCTACAAAATACTAATTCTGTCCCATAGCACCAAAATAACATATAAACAGCAATAAGATAACATATAAACATCTGGTAGATCTAGTTACACATTTTTCATCAAATGTGTCTTTCAATGAAAATGGAGGATTTATTAAATTGAATACTACAGGACAAGTACGGAGGGTTAGAGATCAAAAAGTTTGATTTTTCCATTGAAAGAATTATCTGTTGTGGGAGATGCAGTTATTTCCTCTTGCCCCAGTTATTCTTTATGCCTGGACTTCTCAGCCAGATTATATTTCCATTTATTTATCAAGCCTAATAACAAGGCAACAAAAAGACTTTGGGGAGTGGTAGTATTTTTTGTTCTCATAAATTAGGCTGCTTGGAAACATCAAAGTGACTTCTGAAATTCATGGCACCTGTAAGTCTTACAAAAAGCAAGGTAGAAGTTGATGAACGTTTTTGAATTTTATAAATAAGCTTGCGGTATTATGAACGTAGTTGAAAACTACTCTCAGCAGAACATGAACAATGTTCTATTCAGTCTAATTACCTCAGTGATCAAAGTTAGTCCTTCCCAAGTTCTCAATTATAAAAGATTGTGGATGAGATGACATGGGATCATAAAGGAACAGTCATAAAGATAAGGTATGTGTAAATAAACAGGAAAAACAACCTCCTTTGAGTATAAGGAAATGCAATAACTTTGAAAAAGAGCATGAGCTCTTTTTTTTACTGTTTAGGTGCATTATCACTGCTGTTTTTCAAACTGCTGTAGCACAGCACCACAAAAGTTTTACGGAGGTTCCCAAGAAACTACAGGACAAAGAAAAACAACTAATAAATCACACAATTATATGCCAAATGCAAACAGCATTGCTTCTGCTGTGTTATCCTAAGAGGAACAGTAGTTCGTTGCACAAGCTTCACTTGTCACTGAACCAGCTGGGAAACTCATGTGGTCTTTACAGTTATGGAAGGCTGAGATTTTTCAGTCAAGCCTTATGGGCTGGAAATGAAGATTTGGGTGAAGATATATTGAATTAATGTGACCAAGATAGAGCAGCTTAGACTGAAAAGCTATGAAAACAGTTTTGAAAAGTAAAAAATTTCGATTTTGTGGAAGCAAGATGTTGTGAACTGTCACTTTAAGCAATGTTTCATTCTTCACCTGATTCAAATTAAACACACATGCACTCCTATATAAAAGGCAAAGCAAAAGTAAAGGTTTAGTTTTGGTTTGCATATACATGATCTTAAGTTCAGTGTGACTTCTTTTTTTTTTTTTCCAGAGAAGTTGAAACTTTTATTTTTTTGCATTTTTATGTTTGTTTTGATATTTTTGGTTTGGCAAGAAAATCAAAAAACGTTGTTGTGCACCAGTACATTCATGCTATTTCCTCCCTTTCAGAAGCCACAGTCTCTGCAGCAGACTGAGGGGTCTGTGTCATGGAAATTGGCAGTCATTGAGTAATTTGGGAAAGCAGTGAGGAAAACAAATATTCTTTTACCTCTGATTCTTTGGGAGTTTATCTGGAAGACATGCAACCCTGGGCTGTGTAAACTCCCAGTTAAGTAAATCAGGGAACCGCTTTTTCTTAAAAAATCTATATTTTTTATTCTTTTTTTTCGATATAAGAATGACAATAAGGTTCTGTATAATAATAACATTTTGTTGATGGAAAGGATAAATAATTAAACAAGTATATTTTTATTTCCATCCCCTCACAACGAAGGGATACAAAACAGCCGTCATGATTAAATCCACAGGCTAATTCAGCTTAACTTGGCAGGTGAACAGAGGCTTCAGAAATTATGTTTCAACAAGCTTCATGAAAGTAGGTGGATTTATAAGTCAGAGAAACTTTATTAATACCTTCACTGAGAAGAGGAAATCAAGGGGGTCCAGCCTTAATCAGACATCAGAGATTCCCCACGGAGGCGAGAGGAATGGAAAAGGTTTTGCACAGAGCTTGCATGTTGTTGCAGTCCTGGGCTCCACCCTGGGGATGCAAAAGCAGGAGGGAACAGTGTTTTGCCGGTTCCTTCCCCATGGCCTCGTGGCCCCAGCCACCCCATGAGCTACAACAGCAGCTCTCGTAGGAGGAGAGGCATGGACAGGGATGGAAAGGTAGTAATCCTGTAGCCTTCCCTCTGCCAGGCTGCTGTGGGTGACAAGAGGAGCCCTTTCTCTACCACCTTTCACCAAGGCGCTCATGGCCTGAAATATCTATGAAAGGACTAAAAATTATCATTTCCATTTAAAACTCCCCAATGTTTCTCACCATTAAGCTTGATTGTTTTCATCCCTCTCATAAAATATAAATGGATTTGAGAGTGTTACTAAAGTACTTCATATGAACAGAATGGAAACACATACCAGACAGTAGCTTATGCTACTTTTACCTTCAGTTATTAGTTTTTAAATCTCTTTTGCTCTCCACACATCCAACTCAGTATCCCAAGCAAGCAGTGGGGCTCAGACCTCGTGTATCTCCACCCACAGGCGAAACAGAATAATCCTATGGACGTCACTGGGATTCTCTTCTGTTTCTGCTATGAAATAACAAATATAACCAAACTCCCTTGAAGGAGTTTCCTCCCTCCCCTCTACATGTTCTCACCTCCTCCCCTCAGAGTGTGTAGAAGTGGAAAAAAAGGACATTTTTCCATTCATTGCATGGAGAGTATGAAAGCTTGGCACACAAGTGAGCTATGTACTGGAATTTGGGTGGGTCTAGGAAAAAGTACAGACTTCAGTGGAAAACATATATGGGTGTGTGTGTGTATGTGTGAGAAAAAGCCTTTTAAACCTTAAATTAACCACATGCATGGATTGGTCAGGAAAAGAAAAAGAGAAAGCTGCCCTGAAATAAAACTCTTGGGCAGTACTGAGAATAAGCAACCCTACACCAATATGGAAGTGTCACAGATATTTTTAGTTTCTCCCTGACCACTTCAAAGAGGCAAATAAAAGGCTCTATTTTATACACCTGTGGAGCATTTTAATTGTTTATTGGACCCTTGTTACCATTACTGTCCCACTTGGGAGCCATGGCCACCATCCGTAAAGGTAATGAGGAGGCAGCGCTTGGCTGGGCATAGCGACAGGTCCAGGGTGGGGATGGAGCCAGGGATGAAGATAGGGTTGGAGACACAGTGGCCTCCCAGACACTGTGCTGTGTTTTGGCAAAGCTCAAGGAGAGACTTAATTGGGCAAGGACTTTGCTCTGAGACCATCGCCAGAGGTTGTGGTGACTTGTCACTGCAGACATGTCTGAGAATTGCTGTTTGAGAAAATTATTCTGTGCCAAGATCTAGAGACTTTATTAAGGGTAATAACGGTGCAAAGGGAAATGTGTGTAAAAGAAGATGCATTCACAACTGACTCTAGATACACTAAAATCTCCCACATCGATACTTCGTATTTGCAACTGCTTATACTTTACAGAATAAGTAATGCACTCACTTATGAAAACACATATAACAGAAAGAAATATTTTCAATAGTAAAGATAAACCTATGGTTTCTATGCAAGTGCGTATATATCTTTGCCTGTGAAATATCACACATCTTGATTCTATTGGACACTACTGAATTTTAAATTCTTTCCAGTATTTAAAATTTTTAATATATTTTTGTTAAGTAGCTACCAAATATCTGTTTCAGATCAAGCAGAACTTGCTCTCTGTTTATCACAGTTGGACAATCAAGGGAAATGGGTACCCAGTGCAATTTGAAATATTTGTAGTGCAGAGAAAATGGAGTAGGAATGAACATTTTTTTATTGTGTCCGTCGAAGAGAATACTGACCACATTTACTCTGTAATTCACAATAAAATAATTAATTATCAAAAAAATAAGTAAGTAATCTATATATGCTTCTGCTATGCTGGCAGCATCTTCTGTGCTTTTGCCTAAGAAAGAAAGACATGCAATTTAAAAATCACTAGGTTTGGTTGGGGAAAGTGGATACTTCATCTCACAGGCTGCATTTTGCTATCATGAAAGAAGAGTGACTTTTAAAAACATTTTCCACAGTAGAAACTTGTTCACACAGGTAGGGCAATCCTTCATATCCAAATAACCTCTCAAGAAAATTGGCTCGTAATAAGATGAAAACAGGACAAACCCATTCTTCTGTATTGGAAATGTGCTTTGTAGTAACGCAAATATCGTAAGGCCAAATTCACTGGTATGTCCTGGCCATGCAAAGAAGCCATAAATTTGGCTTCATTACCAGGTTACTCTGCATTTATTGTTACCCTGCCTAGATCATAGAATCATAGAATCATAGAATCATAGAACCATAGAATCATAGAATCATAGAACCATAGAATCATAGAATAGTTTGGGTTGGAAGGAACCTTAAAGATCATCTAGTTTCAAGCTCCCTGCCATGGGCAGGGACATCTCCCACTAGATCAGGCCGCCCAAGGCTCCATCCAACCTGACCTTAAGCACTTCCAGGGATGGGGCAACCACAGCTTCCCTGGGCAACCTGTGCCAGTGCCTCACCACTCTCATAGTGAAGAAATTCTTCCTTATGTCTATTCTGCCTCTAATCTGCCTCTGTCCAGTTTATATCCATTGCCCCTTTGTAAAAAGTCCCTCTCCAGCTGAAAGGTTGCTACAAGATCTCCTCGGAGCATTCTCTTCTCCAGACGGAACAACCCTGAAGTGGCACAAAACAGCTATACTATATAGGTAAGAGAGACACAGAAACTGTCATAGAGGAAATGTTTTATTACTGTAACAGGGTCTATCTTCAAGCTGGGTCAAGGTGTGCTGTTTCCCCAGTTAGATTTGATTCTGTCTGCATTAGGCACTAGGTGAACAAAAAGTTACCAGTATACAGATCTTTAGAAAATGTTTTCTTCCTTGCCGGTTGCTTGCTTTTTGCATCCCTACTATTTTCAATACTAGTTAGGTTTTTATATGTTTAAAATGCACAGATTTTTTTTGGTGGAAAATCTGTTCCATAGACTGATATTTCAGTTTTGTTATTTAATGACTGCATAGAGATGGAAAATTATAAACATTTTTATTTCAGCGGTGTTTGTGAATGTGTACCTACAGTGGGACATTTGTGGGGTACTAAGGCTGTTCATCGACCAGCATAATATCTTGTGGTATGGTCTAAAGGACTGCTGTGATTTACGGGAAATGTAGCTTTCGTATGAAGAGAGCACATCAAAAAAATCTGCCACAGCAGAAGCCTGACTCCCTGCAGGGAGCCTCACCTCACAGCCACACCTGCACTGAGCTGTGAGAGCCCTGATGTGCAATGACTAATTACAAAACAAAACCCAACTTGACTGAAATACAGTGCATGCATCATGCAATGAGTTGGCATTGCAAATGGTAATTAAAAAGAGAGCTGCAGAGTCACTGCATGTATTCATACTGTACAGTTGACGTACAGGTAGGAACCGATACCCGTGCTCATCAGAGCGAGACAAGGCTGTTGCCGGGACCTTGTGTCCAATGTTGGATTTGAGGCTTGGGGTATCTGTAGCCCAAGAAAGGAAAGAGATGCACAAACCACTCTAAATGATTTGAAATATCCTGCTGCTGCCTGATAAATGCATTTCATGTACCAGGTGGTAGCTGAGAAACATGGAGAAGTAGCCCTGGAGAAGGCAGACTGCAGACATTTTAGCAGCTTTTGTGAACTATCAGGAAAGTGCTCACTTTTCTCCCTGCCTCTTGCATAACCATGACTGGGCACATTACTATTCATTTTCAGCCACCCGCTGACAATTCAAATTAAAAATCTAGAGTAATTGCCTGGGTTTGGTTTTGTTTGCTTGTTTGTTTTTAAACAAATCCAGATCTTTATTAGACCAAGAAATTAATTTGGAGAAGAAGGCAAACAAACAAGAAAAGAAACCAGACAAGCTTTTTTGTCACATTAACACTTCTTCAGGTCTGAAACAAAAGCAGCAAATTTCAAACCAACTACAGTTTGGCAAATCAGTTGTTCTAAATTTAACCTTATTACTATTATTCAGTGGTAGAGTAGGTGTCTGCCAGCTTGTGAACCGATGGGTGAGTCCTGGGAAGATTAAAAACAAGGTGCTGTCCTTCACCTGCTGTGAAAGAAGGGAAAACAAGGACACAGCCAACCTACAGTGAGCAGGGAATGACACTCTCAGCAAACTTAGACAGCAGCCCATCCCAGCATGTTTGTGCTCCTCACTGACCTGGGAGGGGACTCCCTTCCCTATGAACTTTGTCAGACTTAACAACCTGAGCAGCAGATGGGTTCAGACCCATTATTTTCTATATTATTATAAAAGCCACCACCTGTGACTAAAATACTAGGAGGAAACACAGTCGTCCCTCAATTCTACAGAAACATGAAACTGTCTTGGAACATGAGCTCGTGTGGTCAGATTATAGCCAGGTGATTTATACCACACAATATATAAATAAGCATAAAGAGAAGTAAAATATACCTCTGGGCAAACAACTTGATCACCTTGAGCCACAGCCCTGAAATCAGGGGAAAGAGCAGCATAACCTCTTTGAGTGCTTTTGCCCAGCTGGTGTTCCTGTGGGAGCTGGGCTCCAGGAAGGTGGCCAGTGCACATGTCAGGATGGGAAAGACAGTGGGAGTTGTGTGAAAACATGCTCTCACAGAAGCCAGAGCCACTGCATTGCAAAGGGCCTGGTCCCAAAAAAGGAATTAATTACTTAAGTAGGACTTAGGTAGGCCTTAGTTGACTAAGTGAAAAACTATTTTGCAAAAAATCCCTGCCCAGCTTCTCTGTTGTGCTGGAAGTGCTCTACGTGTACAGGTGTCTACATTTCTGACCGTCATTTTGCTGGGCACCCAACAGCTTTGCATTTGAGGATGCCACAAAGCACCACGTAAGACACTAAATGGATTACTAGTATCTCGTATCTAAGTAAGAAGATCCAGAAATGAGGCATTCCTTGGCTTCAGTCTTCGACCAACATATCCCCTTCTCTACTTCTTCACCTTCCACTTGCATGGCAAGTTCTCCCTTAGCTCAGTTCCTGCTCTGTGGTGTTGCTGAGATATTTGCCGGTGCCAGAAGTCTACTGTGAGGGGTCGCTAATCCTCCTACAGCAGGTTGAAAATGTAAATGAATGTGGAGGTACAGGGTATAAGCTTGATAAGCATAATGCTGGTATAAGCATATTGCAAGAATAATACCCTTTTCAGCATTGCAGAGTAGTTCTAGACCTCAGCTCCAGAGAAACAGAGAGGACAGGCTCTCAAGAGTCTGTTTAGACTTGCCCATGTAAAAAAAGTCAGGTAAGGTTTGCACAGCAATAATGAGGAAGGGGTTAGGGGGTGGGAAAAACATCACAGCAGAGGCAAGTTTTAATGCTGAACTGTATTAATAAAGTGTTTGAAACTGAAAAGAATTTGAGCAACCATATGCCAGCAAGTGAGATATTCAAAAGTATTGAAAGTTGCACTGCTGAAGAAAAGCCATTTGTAAAAATAAAAGAGCAGAACAAGTTTCTGGGGAACCATTCTCTCTTTTCCAGCAGCATTGTATAAATCATATTGCCAAGTACAAAAAGGAGAGTTTCAGTTTACTGAAACTGATCAGTTTACTTACTTCTTTCTGAAAGAAGACTTTGGTGTAGGTGAAAGTTCCCAGACTGAAGGCTCTGCATGGCCAAGTCCCCTGTTCTTCCGCAGAGCCTGGGGCAGGTTTTTGAAAAGACAGACGACTCACTTGCAGTATGTTAGCTGTTCAGATGCTAGTGGAACATGCTTTTTTCCTACTTGGAGGCCTGATGCAGAGACCTGTGAAATCAGTGGGAGCTTCCTCATTAACCTCAATAAGCTTTGAGTCATCTTTTGCCTTCACTCTGCCTACTTGTTTGTTTTCCTATTTGCTTGCATCTGTGTAATTTCCAAGGCTCATCTACGTAAATCAATAGTTGCTGCAAAATTGCTGCATACTGCCCTTAGAAAGAACAAGATTCCAGTACAAATCTCCCTCAGAAACAATGTGCCATGAGACTTCTTCAGCTTGAATTAATTTTTCACAGCCAGATGTCAGGCCGGCAGCCTAGGAGGAAAAAGATGGATTTGAGTTTTCACTTTCTTAATACTGGTCTGTAAATGATTGTCGCCCTGTCCCTACCATAAGTGATAAAAACATGCTGCTAGCTTCCCCACCTCACCGCTCACCCTCACCTCCAGCACAGTCAGTTCTGCAGCCTCCAGGCACTACCCTGCCTGCAGACTCAGCTGAGCTCCTGCTTTCACCCATTCCTGGGTGCCTGATCCTGGGGAGAGTCGCCATTCACAAGGCTGCCCTGTGCCGATCGGTAGCTCTGTGGAGGGGTGGGGAGCTAAATGCACAGCTTTGGGAACTGATTTGGACTTGAGGAAGTATTTATAAAAATAAAATAGAAAGTTGTTAGTTTTTAAAGGCAGCATCTCTCACAATTTGACTGATTGCCAGCCTGCCTATCATCACTCTCAATGCTGATCAGATCTAGCGCTGAAGTACTCTTTAATGAAGTCCAGAGTAGCAGTGTCCAGCTGTATGACTGCATACTGCTGCTGGTGTCATAGGTGAAGCATACTTCTGCGACTACTGCTTCCCTCCTTCTACCTCTGCTCTCTCCTTTTGTATTCCATAACTTAGCTACGGAGAAAGATTTTGCTAGCTGACAATTGTGCAGCATAATCTGGTGCATAGTCCAAAGGGAGGAGGGTGTTCATGCTAGGCAGAGCACTGAGAATTCATGAGGGACTTTTATAACTTACTGAACCACATCAGACCTAGGAAGATTACATAGCTCTTTTCAATTTCCTCACCTCTACTTTTTTTTAATGCCAAGCCTGCTAATGGTTTATGTTGGTTAATAAAACACTTCAAGTTTTGCTCCTGTATCAGAGTGGCAGTGAAGCATGCAGGAGGGTTTGCTCAAGTGGCAAAACATTTCTGATTTGAGAAAGAGCAAACAACTGAGGCCATTCAAACAAGTCATGCTCCTGTAGAATTTAATCAGTTGTTTCTGCCAAAAGAGATCTTGCACAAGCAAATCTGGCTTCATACAACAAGAACATTTTTGCATGTATGCAAGCTGGCTTTGACCTCTTGATAATGCGGTCTCTGGGAGCAGAGTTAATGTGCTTGTTATACTCCTGGCTGCTGCAATTACCTTAATATCAAGGTATTCATGCTTGGTGGTTTGGTATGTAGCTCTATGTTTTATTGACTTTGTCTGCACTAAACTTCGTTACCAGCATGTGCTCTAATGGGGAGTCTCCTTTGGCTGTTCCAAAGGGCTGGTGAGGAAAGGAGGTAATTCACAGGACATTAGAGTGCTAGACAAGTCTGAGACAATTAAATTTTATTCCTCCTTGAAGTACTTGTTCTTTAGTTCACTTTTATTTGCACATGCAGTTTGAGTAGGGTTTTTTTTTACAGCAATAAAAAGTAGTTTATCAGTATAAAATCAGTTAACTGATGGACAATAGAAGTAGTTTTAATTTAAAAATGTGTACAACTACTATTATTCAGTCTTCTTAGGTTGTATTAACTTACTGTGGTAGATGCGATTTCTGATTTAGAGGGAAAGGAGTAGAAACCAAATAACTCCAAATCTTCTGGCTGAGGTGCTGGGGATGATTGTCGGAGCACAGAGTATCTTACATGTTTATGTAAGGCATAAGATGAGAAATATTAATGTAGGTGTTACAACATGGGTTTTATACATACGGACAGCCAGAAATCATTTATTGTGGAATATTGTACTGGTTACTTCACCCACTGTGGAAGTGGAGGGTGGGAGAGAACCCTCCCCTGAAGCCTGGGTTTGTTCCAGTGTTGGTTTCTTCAGGGATTCTTTCCCCACGTGGCTGCTGATGGCAAGAGAGGGGAGAAGAGGCAGTGCTGCTCAGAGGCCATGTGAATGATTCTTTCTCCCCATATCAGCATGGAAGAGAAGAAAGGAAGTAGTTCTGCAGGGAAAGGAAACCAAGATGAATTTCCCTGGAGAGGAAAAGAGCACTAGAGGAATTCAGGATCACAGAGGAAAAAGTGATGTAAAAGAAAAAAAGTAGGAAGCAAATCAACGCAAAAAATATCCTACCACCAAAAAAAGCACCAGAAATTGGCTTGGATCCATTTCAGGAAATCACTGTAAAGCTGAGTAACTTTGTCACATACAGAGTTACAAATCAAGGGAAGACACAAAAGATAACAGGGGAGCTTTGACACAGCCTCTTTCATCTATGGCAGATTCTAAAACTAACATCTATGCCATGCTGACTTCATATGTGAAGGTAAACCTTACACATCGGCACAGTAGAGAGGCACAGTGAGAAACAGCTTTGGTTGTGAGTTGAAACAGAGTCTGGAGACATTGCCTAGGGCTGAGCTTTACTGAGAGCTTTACTTCTCAGCTTAAGCCTGAAATGGAAAATTTTGCAGCTGTCCCTCTGTTGGCATAGCCATGACTCAATTTGTCTTGCAACTACCTTCCTACCTCCCATCTTGTAGGGGGAATTCTTTGGTATATCTGACATGTTAGGTGTCCTCAAGATCTGAAAATGTGACAGGCTGCAGTGTCAGGATTTTTCTCTGTTTAGGGCTCCTGGACACGGAACAAAGTATTTCAAGGCAGAGCGGAGGCAAAGGCAACAATTCTTACCAAGCCCCTTTGCAAGGTGAAACTGTGGACCCAGCTGGTGCTGCAAAAGAACAGCACAGTGTATGTGTACCAAGCCTGGCATACGAAGGAAGCATCAGAACATCAGTGCGTGTCAGGCAGAGCTGCTCTGCATGGGATGGCCAGTGCATCCCAAACATACCAGATTTACTTCACATACATCAACCCTTTGTGCAGAAGCCAGTGGTTTTGGGGCATGGTAGAGCCATGGTGAGTGCGGTGTGCCGAGTGTCCGTGTGCCCCTTGCCTTGAGCCACCCTTGACCGTGACCATGTAAGTCTGCTCTTCACCAAGCCTGTGAGCACTGTCCATGCCCCACCAGCTCAAGCCCAACAGCTGGAGCACTGAGGAGGGAAGGTGGAGCCTTTGCTGTCTCCATCCTTGTGGCCTCCAGAGGAGGAGAAGCCATCAGCCACGGGGAGGTGCTCCCGAGAGCAGGCAGCCAGGTAGGCTGAGCCAGGGGGATGGGATGTGGACACGTCCCAAGTGCTGGATTGGAAAAGCCAGCTCTCTCCTGGCCTAGCAATTTGGGGCAGGAAAATTTGTTCTGACAATGTAAAGTTTGTGCCTGGGAGTAATGGCTAAGAGGAAGTGTGCTTGACAGGAAGAAGCGTATTTATTTCAGGACAGATTTTTGCACGTGTTTTTCATACATGGCTTATCCAGAGTGAGACTCTCTGTGGGGAACTGAACGTCTTCACTAGGTGATATGCATCTTCTTAAAAGGTTTCCTGTTAGTGGTTGCGCGTATTTACTGTGCACTGACAGTAGTGCTTGATTTTGATTTTGCCTAAAGAGTAGATGCATGTATGCTCCTTCCTGCTCTTACCTCTTACCCCTCCCCCCTCACTGCCTCCCCCTCTCCCCCCCCTCCCTTCCCATTTCCTCCTGTTGTTCTTTTTCAGATCACTTGAAGGTTTTTTCCTGTTTATTGTCCGGACATACTGTGCATTGTGTGTCGATTTGACTGTCACATGAGGACTCTCTTACTGGGATCATTGGTGCATTCCTTTCTTTTATATATATATACACACACACACATACGTATGTGCATGCGTGTTTGCATGGCAAAGGTTTATAGACTATGAAAGAGAAATGTCAGTGATTAAACCAAAATTAGAGTGAGCTACAGGTGTTAATGGGAGCTAAATTTAACTACCCTTTCCCAGAAAACCTGCAACAGTGTGAGGAGTATAGTCATAAGCAAAAATTCCCCTTAATTGACATAACAGGAAAGGTACTTCTGTGGGTAATTATGGTGATGTCCTGGACTGGCACATGTGTGTACCACAAATATATCTTTTACTTCCTGTAAAATACTTTTAAGTAGCTATAAGGAAGACTTTGGGCTCTTTTTGAGGGAAACAATGGAACAAAACAATGCTTTTTGTACAACGTGCCAAAGCACAAAGGATGCAGGGGATGTTTTTTTTCTTTGTTGTTTTTGTCAGCAGGAAGTTTTGTTGTTGGAAACGACTATAACATGCACTGTCCTTGCTCTACGTAATCATTGTCTGGTCCTGCAAGCCGGGTCTTGTTACTTGCCTCATCAAACTGGCACAGGCACTGTTCTGCTTCACTCTGTGGGCTTTGTTCAGTCCTGAGTGTCAGCACACTTAATCTTCATCCGGACTGATGCACAGTAAACAAACTTCAGGAGTTGAGTAGTCCAATGATTGCTGGGTTCGTTCAGGTCAGGGCCCACAGCTAGAATGCTGACTTTGTGAATTGCCTCCTTTTTTTTCCTTAGACGGCTTAAAATTGGAGTGCTGTACAGTGCAAACAGCTTTAAAGTGTTTTCAGGTGCAAATATGCCTTTCTAAAACTCGACTTTGAAGTGTTCAGGTCTGCTTTGTTTCCCTCTAGATGAGTTGTATGTTTGTAACAAAGAGCGAGATCCGATTGAGTAAATCGCTTGTGGAAGTTAATTGTTCACAGTGAAAGCTGGTCTGGCTCATTTTGCCTCTGTCGCAGGAAGAGACAGAGGTGCTGTCCTGGATCTGCGTTCTAAACGAAGCATTGACGCGACTTTAATTTTGATCAGATGTCTCTCTTCAGGGCATTAAAGAAAACCTGCTCAGTAATCAAAAAATGCCTCTTCTCTAGAGAAACGTAAGGAAAAAAATTTAATGCTTTTTACAGAAATAAAGTACTAATATAAAATGTCAGCTTGGTCAAATTTCTTTTGCAGGCTATCATAAAAGAAACCTACTTCTCCATATTTGGCAGACACCAGAATCAAAGGATGATTTTTTTTCCTGGAAAAATGAATGTAAAATTATTTTAATGTCAGATATTGTATGATGGTAAATTTATATTCCAACTGTTTTTATTCACTGCTGCTGTGTTTAGATTGTGTTTGTGCCTTCTCTCCATCAACATTTTCAAATGCTTTTCAGAATTAGTTATCTGCTTTGGTTTCATTAAGTAACAGTCTTCTTTTATTCTCTCCTTAGGACTGAGGCAGTGAGAATGGAAACCACAAAGATTAACATGTCTCGTGTCCCACTGGTTAACGGAGGCATCGACACTGCCATGCTCAAGGCACACAAGCCCCGTGTGATGTCCAAAAATGGTCACAGCAACGTGCGGATAGACAAAGTCGATGGTATCTACCTACTTTACCTTCAAGATTTGTGGACTACAGTTATTGACATGAAGTGGAGGTACAAACTCACCTTATTTGCTGCTACCTTTGTTATGACCTGGTTCCTCTTTGGAGTTATCTACTATGCCATTGCATTCCTTCATGGAGATTTAGAAATAAACAAGTTCACCCCAAAGCATGAACCATGTGTCAAGAACGTAGATTCTCTGACTGGGGCATTCCTCTTCTCCCTGGAGTCACAGACAACCATTGGCTATGGATTTCGTTTCATCACAGAGGAGTGTCCTCACGCCATTTTCTTACTTGTGGCCCAACTGGTCATCACCACCTTGATTGAAATCTTCATCACAGGTACCTTTCTGGCCAAAATTGCAAGACCTAAAAAAAGGGCAGAGACTATTAAGTTCAGCCACTGTGCTGTCATTACTAAACACAATGGAGAACTTTGTTTAGTGATCAGAGTAGCAAATATGAGGAAGAGCCTTCTTATACAATGTCAGCTATCTGGAAAACTTCTTCAGACGTACGAAACTAAGGAAGGGGAGCGGATCCTGCTGAATCAAGCCACTGTCAAGTTCAATGTTGACTCCTCTTCAGAGAGTCCTTTTCTCATTTTGCCTTTAACCTTCTACCATATTTTGGACGAAAGCAGCCCTTTGAGAGATCTCACACCTCAAAATCTCAAAGAGAAGGACTTCGAGCTAGTGGTGCTTCTGAATGCCACGGTGGAGTCCACCAGTGCTGTCTGCCAAAGCAGGACTTCCTACATCCCTGAGGAGATCCACTGGGGCTATGAATTTGTGCCTGTGGTTTCTCTATCTCCAAATGGAAAGTACGTTGCGGATTTCAGTCAGTTTGAGAAGATTAGGAGAAGCACAGATTCTACTTTTTATAGCATGGACTCTGAAAAACAAAAATTAGAGGAGAAATACAGGCAGGAGGATCAAAGAGAGAGGGAACTGAGAACGATGTTGTTACAGCAGAGCAATGTTTGATTGAATAGACAAACTATTCTGACTGATCTTTTTGGCAAACTGAAAAAACATACTGTATGTCTGCTATGAAACCAGCAGTGAAGTCCTTTTCAGCAAGTGGCTCTGGTGTAGAGTAAACCTATCCATTTTTTTGACTGAGTTGTTAATCAAAGATTTTGTAATTACCCAGGATTTCTTTGTTCATTATATTGACTTAGCAAAGTTGGATTTGTATTGCATCTCTGCCTTATACCACCACTAAAAGCAGACACACCACGTTCTGTTTGGAAAGTGAAACTGGATGCACTGTGGTGATTCCTTCAAATATTTATTTTATATGGTTTTACTGTGAATGTGCATTTGCAGAGACAGCACACAATATTGCTAGAAGAAAATATGCTCCTTTAAAATATATATATTTAAAATGTATATTCTCATACCAGGTATTGCCTTCGCAGGGATTCCTGGCACTGAAAGTAAATTTATTGCAGAGACAGGTGGTTGGATATGAGAAAAGCCTGCAGGGACGTATAAACTCCTTCTTAAATCTTGAAGGAGAATGACAGAATAGTCATGCTTGGTGGTGACGAAGGGAGCACCCTGCTACTTAGAGCTTGGTTTTTGATTACTTACTTTTTAAACATTGTTAATTCCTGATTTATATGTAATAGCAAAAAGGGGAGACAAGGGCAAGCTACAGGGAATCATAACAGTAATCAACTAAGGTTAAAGCTGACTTTGAGACACTTGTTCTTTATTCAATATAAGTAGTTTGTAATAGCATAATAACAATACATTTCTACAGATTGCTTGCTTTGCTATGGACCATATATAATTCTGGATAAAAAAAAAAAGCTGTATAATGTCTGTAGACAATATTTACTTTTTCTCACAGCCATAAAGGACAAGCATGCATTTCATCTATTTAATTTTTGATCTATTAAAACTATTCCATTAATAAAGGAATTTAATTTAGGCAGCTCCTGATCTCTTTGTGGCACCAGGAGAAGGTGTGATACTTCAGAGATGCTAAAGAGCAGAGTGCTTAGCATAGGCAGTTGCATCCAGCAAATAACCCATGGAGTTAGTAGATCACTAAAGTGGTCAGCTTATGGGTAGCTAACCAGGTAGCAGTGGTGTCCACGTAGCATGCCTATTATACATAGACCAGCTATTTTTATGGGACTTAGAAATTATTTCTGACTCATATCACTTTGGCAGCCTTCTGAGTTCTAGAGATTTTGTTCCTCTAAAGCTCTGGCAAGGAGAAGTTGTATTAAGTACAAGTTCTGGGTCTGTGGGCCAGGTCTTGGCCACAGAGCCAACACGGCCCGTAATGATGAAAGGATTTTTGGCATCATTACACTTAGTGTTACTGTGCTTAGCTTCCCGGCACTGTGTGGCCTAGTGGAATGCAGTCCTGCAATCTGCCATACAATATTCTATACAGTGAATGAATCTAACTTCATGCCTAAAGACCAACACAGCAGGTTGAGCATGGAGATGTCTGTGATGCCACAAGTGAATGTCAACAAGAAGGGAGTTGCACTGCAGGAGGTGTGGGTGGTAAGAGGGGTCATGAGAGGCTTGAAACTACTTTTTTATGTAAATGGTTAGCTCTCCTGTGTGAAAAGTCAGAGATCTAAGTACCTGTCTGAAAAGAGAGACTTAACTTAAGCCAAGGATATTTCCTACCCACTACAATGCTAGCAAGGTTTCTAAACCATTGTAATTGCAGAGTCTGCCTAGCATTTTTGGTAAGAATTCCCACATGGTACTACGTTCTTTTGTCACACAGGTTTTCATTTGCAACCACATACAGAGGTTGTTAATGTTTAAATTATTGATAGTTAGCTTGCAGTTTTCCTTCACTTTGTTTGATTGCTTATTTCATTGCAAGGAAGTGAGTATGCTTCATGAATTTTTGCAGTCGCTTTGTAGACCTGAGATTCATGTCCTACAACTCAAAGAACACTGCTTTGGGATGCTGAGGGGAAACTGCACACGTGTTTCAACTCTTCTTCTGCAAAGTCTTAACCTCCATGTTTGGATAATCAAAATACACTCAAATTCTTTCTTCTGTGGGTAATGGCTCAAATCATTGCTAAAGTCATTGCCTTAGCTATGTATTGACTCTAAACCAGCTTCACCAACAGCAAGTGCGCTGGTCCTTCTCCAGAAATACCTGATGATGAACTTGATCCTCTTCTTCCCATCCCCTCCCCATCCCCAGAAATAGAGACAGGTCAATTTGTGTCTTTCAGATGAGTGTTCCATCTATTTCAATAAACTTGGTTGTTATTGCATTTTCTTGCTTGTATATAAAGAAATCCCAGTGCATTGAGCCCTATAGGGTACACACATGCTAAGCCCCAGTCCCAGTGGACCTACATGTTTCTTGAGTGTCAGATCTAGGAAGTCCTGTGGGTACCCAGCTGCAACAATGTACTTGTGTAGAGACTTCTGTGGCAGCCATTTAGGAGCCTAGACCAGGCTGCTCCAGGCTTTGACAGCTGCTGAGCAGTAATTTTTTAGGATCTTCATTTTGGGAGCTAAGGAAGCAGGTTGAGACTTAAGTTCCTGTGTACACCAGCCGCGAGGTCCCACTGCTACGTTCACTAGGTCATTCCAGTCATTAGGTTATCCTGAAGAAAAAACATCATAAGCAAAAGCCTTGGAAATAAAAGCATCACAGAAATTATATTCTCTGAACTTTCAGTCCTATGATTCTTTATAAAAAAAAAAGAAAGGAAATGAAAAGAAAGACACTAGAAATCTTTGACAAAATCAAAGTAAATATTTGTCAGGTAGTGGAGATTGTACAGTAGTATTATATACATACACTAGAATAATACATAATGCACTGCAATTCATACATTCATTCCAGCTTCAGAATACAGTCTTACTCTGCAATAAGCTATACTTTTCCTTCCTGCTTTCATACAAGCAAAACTTCCATTGCTCTATCTACAAACTAAGAAGGCCTTGGCATGCTTAGCTGTAGGGTAATGAACTACAGTGGAAAAACGTCATGACGTGGATCATATGAAACACTAGCAAACCTCTCGCTGCTTGTGGTAATTTCTGGTTGTGTAAACACTACTATCATGATTTTCCTCAGCTGATGACAGGATGGAGAACCAGAGAGCAAAACCTCCATGGCCCTCCCAAAGCTGCCTTGGCCATGAATAAAGACTGTCCATCCCACATGATCTTTGAGGGTGTGAGAGCCATCATGTCTGCTTTTCCCAAGAGTGCTGGGACAGAGCATCAGCAGCTTCAGCAGGTCAGATCCCTACATAGCCAGCAGCAGTACCTTCTCTCCTTGCCCCACAAGCGGAAGACAGCTTTGGGAACCACTGATTTGGATGATTATGCTGGTTTCTAAAATGCACTAATTTATGAATGAATTTAAATTAAATCTAAATCTAAACTTTCATAGACTAAAGAAAGTGGTGGAGCCCCACGTCCCTGTTGCACTAAATTCATGAATATGTCTGTCAAGGATAACAAATCCTCCATTCCAACCACTACATCATTCAGAAGAAAATAGTCATGGTAAATTAAAATTTAGTGAGGAATATGACATATTTATCGGCTTTGTTTTATTTTTTGTGAGTCATCAGTGAGCAGAACATTTTTCAAATTGTTTTAATTATTTGGACTTAAATAGCACACAGCTGAAAAGGAACTTATTATTTGTTTTGACTTCAATACTTCACTTTTCTTTTTTCATCTTTTTTTTTTTTTTTTTTGATTTATTTTTCTGTAGAGGTAGGTGATTGGTGAAGCAAAATATCTGTTGCTTTTTTGCAATGATTTAGGAAGGGGAGAAATTAACCCCCAGACTGCAGGCTGACTGTGCCAGAGTCAGATCCATCATCCTTCCCAAATGTTTCACATCATCTTCCAAACTGATGACAATGTTTGTAGAAAGCCAAGAATTTAAGAGGAGAGCATAATGATCTTCAGAAACATGTGCTCCTCTAATTTTCTGAATAGAGGTAGGCAGGCCAATAGCCATTAGGTCTAAAAGATACCAGGAGAGAGAATGCAGAATGGAAAAACAGAGAGGACAAAAAAAAAACCCGGTCATGCACACTCACACTCATTGGTATGACTGAATATTTGCCAATTGCATAGGATTCCAGGTTAAAAAATCCCACGATACTCAATTTGCTGAGAAGTCAAAGGACTGGAAAAAGTGAATGCAAGTTCTAGATTTTAACAAATTTTCATGACAACTTCCAAATATATTTACTCAGCAGTAGTCTGATGACAGCTTAATCTTGAAAGAGTACAGGTAAGACTCTTTGATCAGTCTTTCAAACCTGTGATAGAGAGAAGCTTAAAAAAGCATAGTGTATGCTCTAGGTCTTTCTTTTTCATTGCTAATAAATTGTTTGGCAGCAAAGCATCATCTCCTGGTCATCTTCATGTTGTTGGGATTACATGAATAAAAGAATGGTACCCTGACTTGCCTGCTCAGCCTTCAGCAGATACTGTCTGCAAATACCAGATTACCAGAACAGAGCCCTTTTAAAGCAATAGGTACTGGTTGAACATCTTATACCTAAATGGCTTGAAAGAGCTTTTGGAGCATTTCCAGGATATCATGTATTCCCTCAGCAGAGACTATTCAGAGCTGCCCTGTCCTGTATTAGCACATAGTACACAGAGCAGATTAACATAATTCCAAAAGTATCACAACATACATAAACTTTTTATGTCTCCTCAACAATAAATTCCAGAATAGTCACTGTGCAACTTACCGTGTAGCATGACAGTTAAATTCATTCCTTCCTTACTATCCTATGTAGATATTTATGGAGAAAAAATATGACTTGACTGACATTAGTGGTACTGAGAGAAAGAAAGCATTTAAGGACACAGGATTTATGATTCTGACAGACATTTTGCCATGATTCTTTCACAGTAGACAAAGACTGTACTTCTCTACTTGCCTGCTCCTCTCCTTTGCCCAAGATCAGCATCCTAAGCACCAACAGCAGAAAGGAGCATTGCCTGACACTACCTAGGCTCCAGCTGAGGCTCAAATGTGTGGCAGTCTCTGATGAACCCAAAACTGATGCCGAGACCCTGAACTATGGAGGTGTTCTGTTCTACTGACTTTAATGCAAAACAAAAGTATCAATGAGAGCAGCAATATAAATCTGCCTTGGGCCACCCTCACTATGTATCGACTCCAGCTCAGCCTCAAAGTAAAATGCAGAGAGTCTGAATTGCTATACATTAAAAGGGGCTGGGGTGTCTAAGGATAAGACTTAACAGAGATCAGATGTCTCCAATACTCATCAATGGCTTTTGCAGTACAAATTGTTCACCTTCCGTAGAGAACAATATTTCAACGTCTTTTCCCTTCTACTGCTTATATTAAACATCTAATTATCTAACTCTGGTTAGGATCATAATTTATTATCTTTCCTTTGCAACAAAGATATATACTTGAATCATAACCAGAGTAAGAGTTCGCTTAATGACTGTGGTTGAACAACAATTTTCAAGTTAAGGAATTGTTATTTATTCTTTACCCAATGAAATTGGTAAAATGGTCCATGAAATGTACCCTTCACTGTGCTCCAAAATAAGAAATACATCAAAATAAATACCAAAGTCCAAGATCTGGAATAAATTAGGTGATTCATGCAAAATGCCAATCTGACTGGTTATCGGAAAAAAACAGATTGTTATTTTCAGAAAAAAAGTATTGTAAATGCTACCCTAAAGCAGTAGACAAAGTTTAGGAAGAACAGTATGTATCTGTATAGACTATGGAAGACTCTTGATATAAGTCAACATGTAAAGGTGCAGATGTATAGCTGTTTTCCTGTGAGAAACAAAGCTTTAGGCAATGTTCATGTCCCAAAGCATGTCCAACTAATACAGGTGTGACAGAATTACTCATTTCAGTCTTGGAGCAGTACAATTAGGTGTCTAGGGACGGTCAAAAAGCAGGTTAAGTGTAATCTCCAATGAGATCCTTAAGTTTCTTCCCCCCTCACTCTCTCCTTTGCTCTCTTCCATGAATTCATTTTGACAGGATCTGCTCTCTGCACCAAGTGCCTCAAAATAGCAGTGAATAACAAATGGCATCCCTACAAATTCTGTATGAGCATAAAGCATCTCCAATCTGCAGATTTGGGTTACTATTTTGACAGCTTAAGGCTGACAAAAGGTAGAGAAAACACTTACGGAAAGCTATGCAAGAAAAAGGGAACAGACGAATACCTTCTCTTAACATGTAGTACTTCAAAACTGAGACTTGCTTTCCTCTTTAAGTATGTTCCACCTAACTCTAAGGCAAGTTGGTTGTTTTTTTTAGAAAATTGCCCTAAAACCATATTTTGACTCATATCCGGGTGAATATGATAGCCTATCTTTTCTCCTTCAACCAAAGTTCTTGAAAGTTAGAACAGACACTCAAAAGTTATATTTTGAAACAAGAAATAGTTGAGTCTTCCAGTTATGTTGAAAAAAGTTTACTGAGCTTGAAACATCTATTAGTGAAACACTGATAGCTTTATCATGGCAATTTTATTTATACTAACCTCACAAACCTGGGAAATCTTTAGTTCTGAGAAGAAACAAGCAAGTTTAACTTATTTCCTGATAGACTTCTACCATTCCCCAGTTCTACAGAAAAATAAGAGCTTGTCTGTACATGGCATTACTCCAGCACAATCATTTAACAACCTCAAGTAACAAGTCCAGTGGGGAATGATAGTACATGTGGATGCTATAAGACTGGAATGTGGGTGTCTTTCCCTGCACCAACTTCACTGACTTCCATGACTTATTCCATCAGAAATAAAAAGAAAGTCTTGCATTTCCACACAACTTACTCCATTTTACCACCCTCCCACTTTAAATTTATAGCTTCTCTTATACCAGATACATTTATTCATATGTGCAGACAAGCCTCAGACTGAGAGAAATATTCCAGGTTTGCTTGTGGAAATCACCTTTCCAAGGAATTTTTTCTGGGTGTTAATGTCACTGAAATCTAGAGGCCAAATTCTTGGCTTCATGGTTCCCCTTTCTGCAGCAGCTTGGTGTTGCAAAGAGGCCATAAAGCTGATCCAAGAAGCCAGCTGAACCTTTTCTCTGGTGCAAAAAGAAGAATCATCAAGACCGGATTATTTCCACTGGAAATGTGAGCCTCATTTTGTTGAAGAAATTAATGTGTTGTAATGAAATTTTACAACCCCTATAATAAGACCATTATCAAGATTGTTACAAAACATGAAAAAGCTTTAAACTTCCAGTAGTTTCATGCTAGGTAAGAAGAAGTGTAGCCAGCTCTAAATCTGTTTTGTGATGAATAGTTGGTGTCGGATACAGGTTTGTTTAAACACTATATTTTACAACCATACATTTGGCTTTTTAGCTGGAATTTGAACTTAGGCTTCATTGCTAATCCATAGTAAGTGACTCAGCTTGTATTTCACAAGTTCGTCTGTGGACTTTCATATTCTGAAAATGTCTATTTTAAACCTGCAATCTGATATCATCATCCTATTACCAACTATACATCTCATATCTGAATACAGCTAATAAATAACATAATTCTATCCATTTTGCTTCTCCTTAGAGTATGAGATTCTTTAGTGGAAATGGTCAATATTAAAGCAGTCAACATGCATTACTGTCATTTCTTTTCATACCTGGGAAGCTGTGGAACAGAATAATGAAACAGCATGGTTAACACAGCAGGTCAAAGGTGGAGGTGTCAATACCAAGTGTCAAAGCTGGAGGTTTGAGTTTTAGTTCAGTGCAGTCACAATTAGGTCACATTATGCATGTAAAGATTTTTAATACATTTGATGTTACCTGAGAAGTGGTATGTGTCAGATTTTCTATCTCATCCTCCTATCATCCAGGAGGTAGTTCAAATTCACACTGATGTTTGTCTATTGAGATAAATACCACTGCTACTGGCGTAATTTTTGTTCCCCTCTTCAACTGTCTTGATCAGCCTACGTTACCATTCAATAGGAAAGATGGATTGCTGCTGCCGAGACTTGTGACTCGGTGTCTGGACCCAGGACAGACAGGAGGTGAGGCTGACTGAGAGCCACCCAGGTGATGCATCATGAACCTGCCAGATATGCCACCTGAGGCACTCCACTAAGTCACTGGGAAGCAGAGCTTATGAAGAGTTCCATGTTTCTTTTGACTTTCTCTGCACTTCAGTTGTGTGATGACAAGAGTCATTCTATTGCTCACATATACCTTCTCTACCCAGATTGGACAATATTTGACAAAAGCAAGCTCTGCAAATTAATGCTCCCAGCCTGGTAGATAAAATGTTTGATCTTGCTTTCTGTCATCCTTCTCCTACCTAACTTCTGCTCGAGAGCTTTCTTGGGAAAATTATGTTTGCAACTAGGTTTAGAGAACAGACAGCTGGTGCAGGGCAAGAATATCTTAGCTTATAACCACATCTTTTCCAATGAAGCTTCATCTAAAATAGCTTCAGTTTTCAGGCAGTTACTGAGCGATTTGATGAGGTGGTGGAACAACATGCTAGAAGGAAATAAACTGCAAACTGAGGGGCTGGGCACTGAGTGGAAATATTCTAAATGTGAAGACACCAGCTCCAGATGCAGCCTTGGGTTACAAAAATAGAGTTTTGCTGCTAGGGATGCATTTCAAGTCCCACTCCCTGGTCAGGACATGTCACGACACCAAATATGTATGCACATGGTTATCTGCAGTATAACTAATTCACTTGCTGAAGTCTTTCTAGTGACTTCAAATGATTCTGGATATATGCTGCAGTGGTGGCAAGCCAAACTCACTGCCAAAACAATTAATGACAACTCCATAGAAGCCTATGTAACTATGTTTGCTTATGCCAACAGTGAATCTGGCCTATAAACTTTGTTCTGCAGCAATCAGAAGCTGCACAATCCATTCAGTGGTTCAGAAGTTAGTAAAATTTTCATGGCCATTGGCATATCAGCCATGTTAGGTATGCAATTAGATTTTGACTATATGAAATAGTTCTTTTCCACAATCATTTATGTAAATGCTCCCTCTTTGTTATTGTTGAAGCAGTCACAGCATGATCACTCTCCTTATCTTAAACAGTGCTTAAGCTTTGAAGCCTTCCTTTCCACACAGTAGCAATATAATAAAATTGATTGTATGATTATGTGTCTGATTTTAATTTACTAGACTGCTGGTAGAGGAGAAACAAAATCACAACTTGTAAAAGAGCAGAATGGACATAACTGTGGACATTACTAGCTTTACTAAATGTATCAGTAACTTGGAACTGGCTCAGTACTGGTCATTTTAAGCTCAGGCATTTGAATTCAGAGGAGATCTTCAAAGCATTGCATTTTGTCTTCTCTTTACTAGATGGTCTTTGTCATAAATCCCTTGTTCAGCGGTTCTTGCAAGCAAGTCATGTAGTCTGTAATAGCAACATCTGTGAATGCAAGACCACACAGACAAAAGTAATATATAGGAAAACATTATGGTGGAGGGCCTGGTACTTCTTCCCTTTTCTGTTGTTTTACTTAAGTCCATAGACTGATTGCTTGTTTTATTGGATTTGTCCACACTATCAAGCTGATAAATGACCATCATCTGTGGATTGTGGCAAATGAAATGCTCCACAGATTTCCATCCTTTTTTTTGACCAGATGAAAAAATAGCCTTAATCCAAATAACTGATGTCAAGTAGGGTATAGCTTTTTATCAACACATAAAACACATGAAAAAAAAAAAATGTTATACATTGGCAAGGGAAGGCAGTGAGTGTAATCAGGTTCCCAAGAGCACTTACAAGTTTTGTGTTAGTATCAGTCTGGGAAGGAGGAATTTTGGGATAGTGCAGAAAAATGGCACTTACAGGGAAGCAAAGAAATATTGCCTCATTTCATTCGTTATGTTCCTTTGTCCTTATAAGCACCCTCACTGACAAAGAAGGAGGAAAAAAATATATTGAAAAAGCTTACTGCACCTGCCTCCTTCTTCAGTTTTGAGATTTCTCCCCATTCAGGCAGGCAGAAACCCCATAAATAGTTAAACTGACATTTGGCTGTTGGAGGAAGGAACAAGTTAGTGATGGGTGGAAATCTCTGATAACACAAATAAAAGGTAGCTCAATTACTTTTCGTAAACATAATCATCAGTAAGATGGTAAGAATTAAACAGCCATATAAGGAGCTATGTTAGGGTGATTAAGCTTAATTAATAGAGGCATTTATCAGAAAGAAATGATTCAGCCTGGTGATTCCTCATTCATGTCTTCGTGAAGGGGAAGGTGCATGCTCCAGCATGGCTTTGCTTCGTTTCCTCTGCTTCCCGTTGTTTGCACAGGAGCAAGACCTGGATTGTGTCCTGGGTATTGCACTTCCTGGAGCCAAGCTCACTGGAACATCAGTATGATAAACAATTATCTTTCAAAAATTAAAATGCTTTCAGCCTATTGAGTCCTCACAATTGCATTTGTAGTAATATCAGCCTGTCCTGGAAAGGCTTTAGAATTAGGAGATTCATAATTCTCACATTTCACCTATGTAGTAAACCATGCTGTCAACATTTCCATCACTCATATGGAAAGCATCTACATGGACAACCTCCCATGATGCAGATCTGTATTACAGTCAATTCCTCAGGAGGAAAAAATGGGTGGAGATGGTTGGTACATAGTACTGAATGTCAAGTGCAATTTAAAGAATCCTCTAGAAGGTGGATTTGTATCCCTGAACTCAGGTTGAGATGGGAGTAGTGACATAAACCTGCCTGCAGTCTTCTGCTGGCATGTGGGTGATGTAAGTCCTATAAGCACATCTGGCCCACGTGACCTGATGGCCGGGTGCACATGAGGGATCTTGCTACTGGCCCCTCCATTTCATAATCCAGTGATGATATTAAACAGTCAGCTCAAGCCTTCGCCCTTTCAACCACCATCAGTTCTCTACTAGTCATCTTATATTGCTTTGACAGCAAGCACTGCATCACACCGGCTTTGACAACAGCAATAATTAGTTTTTGGGCTGAATGCAGCTCTCACAAGCCTTTCTAACAACAGTTTGATAAGACTAGTGAAGTCTCATCTTCTTAAGAAAAGCCCCTCAAGCACAGAGAAGCACTTAGAAATATTTTTTGTGCCTGTGATGAGTTGGGTGGAATTTCTAATCTGCAGCTTCCCCACAGCTGTGGGGATCCCTCCAAAATGTGTCTGTCTTGAGGTATTTATAATGTGTCTATCACTAAGGTAGCTAAGCACCACATGGAAATGCAGCATGCAGGTTTGCAGATGATGCAGCTCATCATTGTCTTGTCTCTCTCCCAAGTTCCCCAGTCTGGCATGCTTTCCATGGTGTTCGCTCCAAAGGAGCTTGTTACAAATATTCACTCTTCCGAAAGCCCTCTCATGGGAATGGTGCACAAACCTGGCACCTCTCAGCCTTTAGTGCAGCTTCCCTTCCATAGGTAAAAGACTTTTAGACAGGGCTTTCATTTTTGTGTTTAAGAGTTTGGCTTAGTATGCAACAGACTTCAGATGCTACAGCAAACAGCCACATTTAGCTGAACAGTACTTATATTATCTCTCCATACTCTTTGTAAACCAACTTTCAGTGTCTAGTTCTACTGAGCTTGCCAGGTGAATACAGCACAAGGGTCACAAGCTAGTGTAGAGTATTGCACTTGCTCCTACAAAGCCATGAACTATTTTGCCTTCTAATCTCTTTTCTGACTGATTCTGAATGTACTTCAACCTGAACTATCTATCTAATGGCCTGATCACCCATTTCCTTTCATTTTGTCTGCAGTTTTCATCTCTTCCTTCTGTTCCACCAAATATTTACTTACAGGAGAGTTATCTTATCTGAAAGATGAAGTTTATGCTCTTCAAACTAAATATGCAGCTTGGACTGCTAGTAAACTATCCGTAAAGTAGCTGATAAAGGAAGATCATTCCCAAGCAGATCTGGTCTGATCCAGACCTGAAGCCAAGGTAAAGACTTAGAATTCCAAATAGCAGCTAAGGAATTCGGACACTTGTGCTGTCTAGCTAGAATACGTCTGAACAGTTGCTAGGCAAATTCAACCGTGCTTCCCAAACCAGCTCCACCACTAAGTTTTGTACACACTTGCACATCTGAAGCCTGACATTTTTACAAGACGTGTTTCAGAAAAAAACACTCTCAGTGGCACTTAGTTTACAAACACCTGAATATTCAGCAGGTTAAAAGCATTCCTGGCAGTGAGGCAACCCTGTATCCATCCAATCAGTAACTCAGCCCACCTAGTAGGGCTCAGGTATGGGGACTTGCTAAGCATCAGTGGCTGGGTAAACCTTTTTTGTCAGCCCTCTGAACAAGAAAGAGTTTTGACCAGCTTTGAATAGTTTGCTCCACTTTGGTGGATGTTCACAGGGCAAATTCTCTTAGAAGCAGATGATCCAAAGGATGGGAATCTCAGACAGAAATTACTGACACTCCCTTTCTTTTTTCCTCCCAATGTTTCAAACCCAGAGAAAACAGGTCTCCAGTAGCCTAGCTGCAGCCTCCCTTGTGCTCCCTGCTAGGTCTGCCTTTCACACATTTGCTGAACTCTGGAGTTATGGAAGGTTACAGAAGCAGAGCCAGATTCTGCCATTGATTTCCCATGTTTTCCCTAGAGAGCAGCCTCATTGCCTTCCAAGGTATTATCCACAAAGGAAGCAACTTCTTCCACTCATCTGGCCCTTGGTAGTCATGTTACATGCTTGCTCTGCCCACATACTGCCCCACAGAGACTATCACAAACCATGGAAAATTCCAAAATTTGCCTTTGGAATTTCTGTGTGTTCTGAACAGAGGAAGGGGCTGGGTCTACATCCAGATTAAGCTTAGATTTGGTTTGTGGCTTGAAGCTGACCCAGGACTAGAGTTCATATTCATAACTGAGGAGTAGAAAACTCATGTAATCATCTGATAAGGATTCCTACTGAAACAGCTGCTATTTGGGCACACATGAAGCAGAGCAGGACACTGAGTATTCCCTCAGCATCCACTTATTTCCATAATATGGCCAGGAGACCTTGCCATCAAACCCTAAAAACAGACAATGTGAGCTTTATGATTTTCTAATACATATGTTAAACATATCTACTGACACAGGTTTGCTCATGGGGATCAGAGCCCTGGATATTTGAAAGACATTGTGACTTCTGGCCTCCATGTGGTACCTATACTATGCCTAGGACTGGAGTTTTTCCTAATATAGCTGGAGAGGACTGTATCGCTATGGCTTATGGAGGTAAGTGTGCTTGCTGCACTGGCCAAGGCACTGAGACTGGGCTAAGGGACTTGTGCGAGCTGGCAGATTTGTACCATAAATATGCATTGCTGCCTTCTCTGTAAACTTGATTCTGCAGTAGCAAAGCTTAATAGAGGATGCTTATTATCAGTGTTTTATTCACTTCTAGGAGACCTCCTTCCCCGATGTCTTACAGCACTATGTCTGACAATGGACTCAAAAAGAAGATGGGGTCTTCAAAACTAGTGAAGGTGACATCTTTCTTAACTTATAGAAGAAATGCTCATTTTGACAGGAACAACACAACCTGCCCAGTGACCAGCAGCATCAGATGAAATAGGCATCAGTTATCGTAGCTGATGTGCTCCAACATTGTAAGAAAAAAACTGTTTGCTCTTTTATCAGCGCAGCACACAGCACCAGTTTTCCATTCATTCCATTGCTGATTCAAAAGCGAAAAATGCCAAACCTTTCACTTTTCCAGTGTTTGTTAAAGCACTAGCATTTTATTTGGAGACTCTGAGAAAGTAATTGTTTAAAGTCTTAAACAAGATTCCTGTGTGGCCAAAGATATCCATTCAGAAACCACGAATCAGGCCACTAGAGATCTTAAGACTGGGATAAACATCATGAGATCTTAAACCCCAGGAAAATATCGACTCTATTTTTTTCTTTTTTTTCTTAGTGTTTATCTCTTTTGTCCTCTCTCCTTTTTTTTTTTTCTCTTTCATTCTCTTTCTCTCCTCCCTCCATATTTCTCTCCATCTCTCTCTCTTATTGCAGTATTATATTTTAAAATTTTTCTCTGGACCACTGGAAGCAGAGAAACTTGGTTTTCAGTGGTCGCTGAGACTCAATTGTAATTGCCTAGGACATGAAGTTTTCAGAAAAACTAAATACTGGGAGACCTAGTGCCATTAAAAGAACCTCCCACACTTACCTGCTATGGCAGCTCCAGATACCCAAGAGATCTAGAGAAGCTTCCACCAGCACAGAAGCTCAGCTTCATGCCATTTATTTAACTCTTTTTAGTTCATATCTGGTGACATCAATTTCATGGCTACTTTTATTACTATTTATTGTCTTTATCAGAGTAACCCTTACAGGTCCTGGCTAGGCCAAACTCAAGACACTCATACAGATTATAAGAAGTAGTCATTAACCGCAGAAGCTACAGTATTAAAGGAAAAGATGAACAAAGAGAGGAAGAAATGAGAGATTACGTCTCCCTTCCCCCTTCACAGATACTGTGCAGCACATCGAGATGGAGTGACTTTCCCACGCTGTCTCAGGAAGTTCGTGGCAGAGCTCAAAACTGAACCTAGACGTTGATTTCCAGGCAACTGTCCTATTTGCAAAGCTGCTTTTTCAACCAAAAGCCAAAGAAATCCGAGCAGTAACACTCATAGATAGCAACCTGAGATGACCTGCCACCCCATGAGCTGTGACTGGGCTATGCTCTGCCTCCCCCCCAGCCACTGCCTGCACAAGAAGGGCACACAGGGCAGTTGGGGTCCCTGATGGGAGAGGGAAATCCCTTGCCTAAGCATCCCCAGGTGACAAAGGGCATGTTTCTGCAGCACATACCCTGGTAGGTGAGCTGTGACCTGAGGGTGAGTTCAGAATTTGTCCTGACACACAGCATGGGGAGGAAGCACCAGTGCCAATAAGCAGTGTGAGCTGCAGTGCTCAGTCACCCCCATCATCCCAAGGTCCCCCTGCACTGTTCGAGGTGAAGGATGGCTGCCGGCTCTCAGGTGGCTCATTTTGGTCGAAGAGGAAAAAAAAAAAAAAACATGAACAACTTCACTTACCGTAGCATGACGGGAACAAAGGAACAAAGTACACTGTTCTTGAAAGTCAACACATTACAGAGAAATATCTCAAAGCTGGCAGGAATATTAATTTGATAAAAAAAAATAGTTTGCTGCTAAGCTTCTTGTGTTTTAAGGAATCTGTCTTACCTTATCAGAGCACAGGCTAGAGGTGCTGAATCACTTTCCAGATAACTGGAAAACTATCTGATGTAAATAATTTTTATGACTCCCAACTATGTATTATTAATGACTTTATGAAGGTTATTAAGAGAAATAATATAAACTGTATTGCGATCCAGGAACAGGTATTGTATATCTTAATTAAAAGAAATCTGAGGAAAACACAAACGGGGAAGTAACCTACTGTTTGTCTGAATAAGGTGATCTAGGGTTAAATCAAAAGAGAGTAAGCACTGCTCTTGGGTTCAGAGGTCTTGTCTCCAGTGCACTGAAAATTATATATTGGTAGAGCTTAGGATCAAAAGGAGATTCCAGACCTAAAAACCTTTGCAAAGTAAGAGGATGGGTATGCACAAACAAGTGACAAGTTTACTTTTGCAAAGAAAGCAGATGGGATGGGACTCCTCAGGAGTAGGGAAGGTTCAAGGCTTAGAAAGGGGCTAGAATTAGATTCTCTGCCTTTTCTTTTCTCTGAAGTCGTTTTGATTTAAACAAAAATCATTGGCTCTGCAGGCTGTGTCTGCTACTGAAAAGCACTGTCGCTTCCCCGGTGGGACTGAAATAAGAGTAAGGGTGGGTAACATAAACAAGCGTGGCTGGCCTGAGTAACATGGGCAGTGCAGAAAGCACCTCAAACTGCAGCTGGCAGTGCCTGGGGACCGGGGGGAACCTGGGTGGTGCCTTCCCCAGCACAGAGAGGGCTGGTGACCAGAGTGCAGGAGAGGGGATCAGAGAGCATGTGAAGAACCACGTGCTGGTCCTCTGGGACAGAGAGGCTGCTCATTTCCTAACCCTGGCAGCAACAGGGCTGTGCTAAAAAATATTCCTCTTCCAGGTGTGTCTCATTTGCCAGAGCATATTCCCTGTTGCCCTGCACCCCATCATGAACCTGCCCCTGCAATAGCAGCTCCAGGGGCTGTGCTGCTTCCTGTCAACACAGCAGCTACGGCTGGGTCTCAGCAGCTGCAAAGCTTCACTGGCTGCCCCTCTCCTCACCCCAATCCGAGCATGAGCTGCTGCCATTGCCAGTCACTAGGCTCTGTGTCTTGAAAGACGAGAGAAGGTTTGTTGTTTACTTTGGAAGGCATTCACACACACTTTTGTTATTGCAGATCACACACAAAGGACAATTTTTGTCAGTTTTTCTCTGATCCCTACTCAGATATTATTCCAGGGCTGATACCAATCTTGCTGGCTGCAAATGCAGGTACCCTTTCCTTCCTGCTCTGCTCTCTCCTTTCCCATGGTTACCCAAGTAAAATAAATTATTTACAAGCGACTTTGTGTTTGCAGCATTGTTCAATTTGGTAAGAGGGCTCCTGTTCAAAGGCCAAATCATGCTGTTCTGTGGACGTATTCCCTCGACTTTTATGAGAACTACAATAATATAACCTATTTCTACTATGTAAATGGGCAGATAGCTTAAGACTGTGTTTGATTGTCCTAGAAAGGCTCTATAGGAGTGGGCAAAGGGCAGCTGATGGAGGGTAATACATCTTTCATGTGCACATGAAGAAAAAGGTTTCTGGTCCAGGGCACCCTGAGCCTTGTCTGAAATGCACACAGCTTAAGGGTGAGCCACTCACTGACTGCACAGGACAGTGTTTCAGCTCCATACAGGGATGTAACACACAGACGTCTTTTGTGGGTTCCCTGCACTGAACGTGGCACTGCTCAGCTGGGCAGGCCTTGCAGGAATTGCCTGGAGGCCCTGGTGCAAATCACACACCATGTCAGGCTGAGCCCTGTGGGCACCCTCTTGGTGGTGTTTCATGGGTTTCAAAGGCAGGTGTGGCCCATGGAAAAAATGAAAAACAACCGCCTCTACAGCAATTTGATGATGTGTCCTAGATCTCCAATATCACAGAGGCTTTCACATTTTAGTTTCCCCACTCTACAGGAGGATAACTACACCCCATACACTTACCCTTTCCCTTTCTGTTCTCACAGAGCCCTGACATTTCCCATAGGAGCTTTAGGCCAACAAAAGATGCCAGATTGCTGTCTGTCTTTTCTTCAACATTTACATTTTACTTAACAGATCCTTGAGATGTCCAAATGATGGATAAACATTGTTATCCTTCAGACCAGATGGACGGGTATAACTAGAGAAAACAATGATTTCTGACCCAATGCCAATGTGAAGGATGAAGGCAGTGCTGGTTGGCCAAGGGCAGTGGTTGAAAGAGTTTGTAGCCACTTGGGTCTCAAGCTGTAGAAACACAGCAAATCCACTTAACTTGCAGTTTTGGAGAGCTTTTGGGTCCTCCATATGTGTTAAGTAATGCACAATGGTACTGATAAACAACACTTTTGTTTAACTCCTGTTATGTAGAAACTATCACTCTTTTCTGACGTGGCCATTTGCACTCCCTTGGCTTCCTCACTTATGTAGCCCACAGCAAAACCATGAAGCCATCAGCTCATGGAAACATTAACTGCAAGAGAAAGCTGTGGCAATTCTGCTTTGCAATACTAGCTGCCACAGACATGCCACAGGCCTGAGCCCAGCATTTTGGAAGGACTGCCTCAAGCTTTGATGTGGGGAATGACTTTTCTGCCACCAATAACTTCTCCCCATAAATTTAACGTTCTTCTGTCTAGGAGAAAAAATTGCTTTGGAACGTGGTCTTGGACCATGAAATCATCTGCCCACAGGAACTATGGGCTATCTCAGCCCTTGTCACCCTTTAAAACATACAGACAGGAACAAGGTTATTAAAGTGCATCCTAAAAACCCCAAAAGCACTAAATCAAAACACAACATTGCACAAGCATTTTTTTACTCTGGGAAAGGAAAACCAAACAACACGCACCATATATTAATCGTGATTTAATGTAGCCCTGGAATCATGTATAACTCTTGGGAAGATAAAAGAGGTATAATACTATGGATAGTAGAACAGTCTGGGCAACGCTGAATTCACAGAGCCATTTCCATTAAGCTGAAGTAGAGGATTGAAGAGATGCACAGAGAGACATTTCTGGCGTTTCTTTTTTTTTTCTCTCCTGAGTGGAATCAGACCTTTGGTCAACAGGAAAAGCTAAATAAGAGGACTACAGAGGGCATGATAACAAGCAAATCACACACAGACACACACACACATACACACAGAGAAAGAAAAAAGTGTAGTCTTTGAAGCAGTGGTTAAAAAAAATTCCCACTGGGCTTGTGACTCCCCTGAGACTCAGTGTAGCGTGGGCGCAGGCAGGATGGAGGGCTCAAGGATGATAACTTCCTGCTCTGTCAAAGCAACAGGATGAGAGTCCCGGCATGCCTTGTGCATGCCCCGCACTTGGATAATGTCACTGGTGCAGCCTCCGAGCCCTCTCATTTCCTTCGGCAAATAAACACCTCTGCTTCCTCTTCATTCTTCTAACAGATATTTGGCGACAAAGCTTCTCAATTTCCTCAGGAGAGATTAAGAGAAGTATAGGTTTTTCCCAGTTGCGCAAATCTCCTAGTTATAACCTTGATGTACATCAAGAAATTATTTCCTCTTTCATCACTAAAACCTTTGCACAAAACTCCCCTGAATCCTGAGCTAGCAGGGAAGGCACTATTGTATTTACCTTAGCTCAAGAAAGGCCACAGCATGCTACAATGCAGCCACATCAATGACTAAATGTAAGCAGCACGAAGGCATTTCTGGGTATTTATCCCATTCACACTCTTGATGGTTCAACAGCAATTCATTACTGACCACTTTCACTGCCCTCTATTCCCTTCTCCGAAGGGGTTGGACAGCAGAGACTTTGCCAGGGCCTTTTCCATACCAAACCTAGAATGCTGTGCCAGTAAAGCCACTTGCATGATGAAGGACAACTGTGATTATTTTTTTCCGAGAAGTTAGACAAGGTACTGGCAGCTATCAGCTAGCAGAAACCACTGTAACTCATTAGCACCCCTCTTCCCTTCAGCTTAGCAGATCATGCAGTTCTTGTGCAAGGAAATAGTTCAGTGTCTCATTTCCCTCTCTTTACAGGCAGTGATGGGCGTGTCAGCTCTGCAACCATTGCTCTGTTTTCAGCATGCTCACCTTAGGTATAGGATTCAGCTTTCCAGGATGCAACTATGCTACAACAACAGTACTGGATTAGGCATCTACGGTTTTCTTTTGGGCTTCTCAGAGTGTTGCAGAGTGAGAGAAGTACTCCACTTTGTGAATAGCAAGGACAGGATGCTGTGCAGTTTTTAGCCTTTTGTGTATTGAATCCATGCTCTGCACAATGGCATGCTTCAGAGCTAACAGTCCCTCAGGAGGAAAACACACTGGAGGAAGCATTTCCTGCCATGGGCAGTTGACAACTGGTGTTGAAAAAGGGCTTCTTGAATGATGGAGACAAGGCTACTTAGGGGAAGTTTTGGTAAAAGTATTTTACTCTTCTTGTCAACAGCATCAATGGTTTACCATAACACAAGTAAAGTAAGAGATCAGAGGGAAAAGATGGTGGGAGTTAAGGCAATGGTGTGTCCAACCATGCAAACACAGGTATATCCAGCCAACTCTGGTTATCCTCAGACAGGGCCAAGTGTCCCACACCCGACAATCATATTTTATGAGCAAGGATGCAGATGATAAGCACAGAGATGTCACAAATCCTCTTGTATGTAATACCATGCATGTCTCTGGAGGGCTGTGATAACTGGGGGGTTGCAGTGACAATGCATAAGAAAGAGTATGGGATGAAGTCAAGCTATTTGGATGGTACAGACAGGCCTGAGCAGAGCAGGGATTTCATGAGCCATTTTTCTGCAATAAAGCAAGGACAAGTGGGAATCCAAAGGTCAAGATTAGGACAATTCAGATGAAGCTGTAAAAAGACAGGACAGTGGGACTCTGAGAGGAAGAAACCACAAAAAGCGAAACTCATCTGCTGAGCTTGGAGGTCAGCAGAACTGCAACAGCCAGGATCTTGAGGGCCAGTAAGCTGGGAAATCTGACAGATGTAAAAAGAAATACTAATTTCTCTGAACTGGTAGCAAAATGTTTTATTCCACCGAACAACCCAAAAGGTAATGCTTCTCCTGCAATTAATTACTTCTAGCTAGTAATTACCTCCACAAAACCCATGGCACAGCTTAGCCTGACAGTAACATCACTTGTTTTTTTGGAGAAGACATTTGAAATAAAGGTCATATAAATATGAAAAAAGATCAGTTTGGACAATCACGCAGTTTCCATGAGTGGAACTGGATGAAACAAAAGGGTTTAAATCAGAAAAATATCCATTTTTTTTGACCAAATATTTTTGGTGAATTCCCATCAAATTTGTTGAACTATTTCAACAAGAAAGGGCTGATAAGACAATGCTTAACCATAAAAATATTTGGTTTTCCACTTTGAAACTGAATGTAGCTTTCCAAAATATATCTCTGTATAAATATATCTTTAAGATTAAGGCAGGTGAGCAAGTGTTTATCTTTGAAGTCATTTATTTGCAGTTTAGGGCAGCTTTACTGGAGATGCAAAGAGAGGTTATAGAACTCCTGCTCGAGCTGCCTGGCATGTCATGCTCCACATATTACCTGACAGCTGCACAGTCTTCTTTTTTACTTCTATCCCCTGGCATAGTGACTGTCATCGCTTGTCACAGCTGCAGCTGACACAATGAACTTGACAACACAGATGAGCTTGTCCTTTATGTTGCTGTTTGGTCTCATCCATGGCTGCTCCAGTAAGTCCCTCATGTTAGACTACTGTTCTCCATGTATATAATTTCCCCATAGCACTCTTGCTGAAGCAAGGCTGGTTGCCTTTTCTTGTTTTCTTCATAACACTTCCTTTCTTATAAAGGGGCTATGCAGCCTTTGGGGGAGGGGGGGAGGGGCAGGGGATGGCAGTAGCTGAATGTTTATTTCATTGCTGGTCAGAGTTGGCTCTCGTCAAAATATTGGATGAGACCAATGATGTAAAGCATAATCCCTTCTATGAGAGTGCCAGAAAACCAAGGAGCAGGTGGCAGTTCTTGAACAATAGTCAATTACGTTTTCTAGGCAAATATTTGCTCATATGTCCAGACAATAATGTCCTGTGGAAATGTGCTTTCACGATGTCCTTGACAAAGGCTTGTCTATTAACCTGGACACAATCGGGCACAGCTCTGGAACAGTGTTTAACACATCAACTTCTCAGTTCAAGCAACAACAAAACATTATACATCAGATTCTGAAGAAAACAATCACCCCAAATTACCTTCCTATGAGGGAAAAAGAATGCCTCTTGAAGAGGATTCACTTTTAACCTATAAAATCATCCAATGTGAATGTGTGTGCTGGGATCTGCGATTCAGTTTCTACAATTTCACTGTGCTTCCAGAATAGCCTTGGCCAGGTCAGTCAAGAATGGAGTTTCAAAAGCCCCAGCAGAGTGACCACACTGTGCTGTGTCCCTACAAGCAAGTTTGGCCATGCTCAGGTGCTCCTGGGAGCTCAGTGGTTGTCTCAACACAATGCTGCCTCCAAGCTCACATGCTGAGACCCTGGTGAGTAGTTGGCCTTTCTTGGCACATGGCTTTCCACTGCCCCATGCGTGGGCAGGGGATGAGTCTGCCTGAGAGCCACTGAGGATCATACTTGTTGGTCTTCAGCCTAGATGTGGGTAGAAACTCTGAAGCAGGAGCCCCCATCATAGCTCAGAAGCATCTCCCTATGGTGAGCCAGTGACATTGGTGTCAGCTGTCTCCTGGGGACAGTGGGGACAGAAGAGCCTCATTTTTAGGGCACAAATGTGCTATATGGTATATAACAATGTACAACTGTATTGCTACCACTCATAGTACTGAGCAAATAATAGTTTATCCCAACAATGTCCAAACTTGGAGCAGATTGTGGCCTAGACCTAGACAAAATCCAGATGAATTTTCTATACTTCTCTCTGGTTTTGGGGTCACACAAAATGAATGGTCTGTAACAGGGATTCCAGTCAGAAGCACTTGGGAATTGTTAGTTTAGTCCTTTGGGTTGTAAATAATCATTCACAAGCTGTTCCTTTTCCCTACTATGAATTCCTTAATGCATACCAGTATTTTTTGAAAGTTTTGGCTGAAAACATTCCAGCCTCTGCTTTGCGCACCACAAGTTCACCTCATCTTAATGGTGATTCATTATCCACGAGGTATGTGAGTCACCTCAGGGATGTGGGTTTGTTTCTTATTCCCTGACTGACAGATGGACACTTAAACAGGGATGAACATAGTATTTGCTATAGACAGTAAACAAATAAAGGAACCAAAGAGCAACAAACACAGTAGTGGCTGAAAGTTTCGCAGAAATGCACATTTGAGCTAAAACTGATGAAAGTGAAAGAATTCTTGTAGTTTTGACTGGATTTTAATGAAAAATTAAGAACTTGTGGCCTGGTGTGAAGGTCATTACAGGAACAGATAGATAAATTGCATAGCTTTTCCTAATGAAGGAGGTCAAGCAAGATAAGCAACTGGTCCCTGCTGACCTTAGGACTGAACCTAGAAGTCACAGCAAACTAAACTTGTCTTGGTTGTTCATAAAAAATAATCCTGAGCCAATTTTTTATGTTTTGTTCCTGTTTATGGATGATAAAAAAAAAAAATCTCAAATTCCTGCTGCAGAATTCCTGATAGTGAAATCATGCTTGTAATCTTTTTCCATAAGCTTTAAAAGCTCAAGCTTTTGGAACATCTTTCATGTGCTGGAAGAAACTTGATTCTTTAGGCAGCTAAGGTTTACATCTCAAGTACCACAGAAAGAGACGTTTAAGGAACAATAGTTATGACAAGGTTGTGCTGAAGGCTTTACTCAGTTATTATAATGCTTTCTATTTCCTTTGATTTCGGGTCTTCATAAGTTGTAAAGCAATGCCTCAACTGGAGGCATCTTTTGCTCATGATGTCCCAGTTTTCACTGCTAATGCTTTTAACTGAAGAAGAGTCTAATAAGTAGATAAGTATCAAACACCAGGACAGATTTAAATTGCACTCAGAATATTTCTTGCAGTGGTCTGAGTGACCAAAACTGCCTAAGTGGCTGAATATAGAGAGTTCAGCACAGGCTGGTAGGATTTCATGCCTAATCCATAGCATCACAAAGGAAATCCTCCTAGACATCATTGCTATGATCCCCCACCCCCTAATATGCTGCCGACTATCAGCACTATTTTGATGGGAAAAAAATCATCTGTTTAGAATTGGAAAACATCACACCTCGAATCATACACAATGGCTTCTGAAGAAGTAACTAAGATACATTGTCTATTAATTACCTCTCTCCAGCAGGCACATTTAAAAGCATGACTACAAAAATCAGGGCATACACAAAGGCAAAAAATATTCATTCCCCTAGGCCAAAAGCTGTTTTCTGTCACACCCAAGAAACCACATTAAAGCCTCCTGCCTACAAGGTGCCAAGCTATCTTCAAAGCACCGAATCCCATTTGCTGCCGTTGACATCAGCAAGCACAGCAGGCAGCCACGGCACCCTGTGGCAGCTCAGCACTTGCCGGATGAAGCGTCGATGCCCTGGTATGGCAACACATGTGCACACATGCCAACTTCTGCACCCATAGTGTGCCCCGTCAGTGTCAATGTGAGCTGGACTCCTGCTAATGGGCTGTGGGGAAACAGTCCCTGCAGTAGAGCTAGACTCAGTCTGGTGCCTGTTTTGGCGCTAGAGTTTAGCTCCTGTCCTCTTGGGGATGATTTGTTCTGGTAATTAGCTTTGCTTTTTGTGTAATTTCTGGGCAATGATGCTATTCATGAAAACAAGTGAAGGAGAAGTGGAACTGAAGTTGGAGCAGGCTTGCACAACAGCACAGCTCTCTGCGTCCTGACCCAAAATCACACGGCTCCTTCAGACTCTGGTGCCTCTTGAGCAGAGGCTGACAAACATGCACGATCCTGCCAAGCCTCAGGATGGGTCTGAAAGTGCTCAAAACAGTATCTCCAGCAATGAGGGGATTGCTCTAACCCACCACACCATCTAGCGTCGGGACATTTTAAAACACTCAGTTCTTCCCTGTCTGCGTGCTTTGGTATATCCTAAATAATATACACTTCACAAGGCATATTTATACAATCAGGGTGTCCTTTGTAAAGCCCTTTTTTATTGTTGTTGTTCTTGTTGCTTGCTGGGTTTTGTTGTTGTTGTTGTTGTTGTTGTTGTTGTTTTTCGTTTTGTTTTGGGTTTTGTTGCTTTTTTTTTGTCCCAGGGTCTCCTGAATTAACAAAAGGCAGCAAATTGCTGCCTTCCAGAAGGGCTATGGGTGAGTCTAGTCCAGAGCAGTCCTCTTCTCTGAGACTGTATTGGCACTATTTCACTAATAGTTGTGCTGTAATGGTGCATGGCAATTTGTAGACCATTGAACACACCAGCTTCCTACCTAAAGACTTGAGTAGCAGAAGTGTATTGCTAAGGACGACAAAATTACTGGCTAATGAAGTAAGCAGGACATACAGATCATGCTTCCCTGTGTTAAAACAGGGTAATGCTCAGGGACAGTTATGTGCTCAAATGACACCTCCAAGCTTATGTACTTAGAAGAACATCTGCCTTGAAGCTGAGTGCACAGCCCTGGAGGCAATCCTAATGATGTCAGTTTTATTACAGCAGATAATGTCAGTGTTCAAGATGATTAATTCCAATACTGTATACTTGGTTTTCTCATTGCCTTAGAAATAAACCACAGGATATATATGGGGGAGGGGGTTATTTTCATCCTGCTAAAAGACATCCCTTCCCACTATGTACTCTTAGCAGATGGCAAACCATTTTTTGTTCTTTTTGTTGCCCATGATCTAGAGTCCTATTAAGGTCTGCCCTGTGAAGGTCATGGCTGCCTTCTCCAGAGATACCACTCCTCAGTTATGGGGAGGAATACGTGGGAACAACAGTAAAGTGTCCTTGTGGCATTTTTCTCAAGTGTAAAAGTATTCAGGGTGCCCAATGGTTCACTTTTGGTGAATCCTAGTGCCATCTTTTGGGGGAAATAGGAATATGCCTTGACAGACAAATATGCCTTGACACATTTGAGGAAAGCAGCTCTGTTTTTTCGTGCTGCCAGGCCCTGGCTTCCAGGGGAATGAGATGTTACAGGGGCTGATGCGTATGCAGGGCAGGGCTGGAGGTGTAGGGTCTCCTGGGTCACTTAGTATTACAGCGGCTTGAGGAGACAAACCAAGGCTGACTTTTGTGAGCAAGACCATGTTTCCAGGCCAAGTAGGACAGTATGGCATTCAACAATGACTATGGTGGCCTCTGGCGAGCACTGCAGGAGGGAGTGAGCACTGGGCTGGGGGCCACTTGTCCTTGGGGTGAGTACATTGTCACCCACGCCACAGAGACTTGCTTAGGGAATGGGAAATGTTCAAGTTCTTGCCAGAAGGAGCAGCTGGGGCAGCAAAGCAGGGACAACAACGTCTGTGGTACCTTCCCAGCCCACACCACCTCCATCTCCCACTTTCACACATCTCTGTTTCTCCCTGAGGATCAGGCTCAATGCCCTACTCCAGGTTCGGTCAAGGGGCATAGCCCAAACATTCAAACAGAAACTTAAGGGAGCATCCGAAATACAGAGGGCATCCAAAAATGTCCTGTGCCTTCAGCTGTCTCCAGCCACACAGCTGTAGCCCAGGAGGAAAGCCATGAGGGGAGAGAGCAAAGAGACCGAATATGATCTATCTGTGTTGCAAAATATTGCCATCAAAAAGCTGGTTATAAACCACTTCACAAGACCCCGCAGACTTCACTCAGTACTCAGAGCACTGGTGTGGGAATGATAAGACCATGGGGACACTTCACCGGGGAGTATGAGGGGTATGGAAATGACACACATGCATACGAACACTCGTCTGCTGCCATCTGAGGGAAGCTCTGACCCATGCCTGAGGGTGCCCAGTTGCTCCCACTGCAGCTGCAGGGAGAGGGGGAACAGCAATGTGTGACAGGCACACAGGACTGCTGAGTACATCACTGCCTGCAAAAGCCACAACCCCACAGGTTCATACCGCAAGATGAACTCCACCACCAGAGGAATGCAGTGGCCATGCAGGATAAGAAAGCAGGAGGTTTTGACATGGCATCCCTCTGCCTCAGCACCCCTTGACATAGGCTGCTCTGGCACCTTACAAAGCTTTCATCCACAGCCCAGAAAGGCTGAACACTGGGGATGCTGGCATGGCCATAGCAATGGGTTTGGTCCCAGGCTAACAGTGTGCTTTCTTCACTGCTCTTCAGGAACACAGCCAGAGGAGCCCAGCCCCAGTGGTCCAACCTGAGCGTGCTGCTGCTTAGTAACATGGATTTCTAATTCACTTACCAGTTCCTGTATTTTTTTAAACAGATCTTTTATTTTTCTAGCTGAAGAGAAAAATGTGCAGCCCCTTGCACACTCATAGTTCTGTGAACAACATTGCCTGTAAGGACTGATCAGTTGGGCTGTCCAACTACCACTTGAGCCATGGTTTCTGAATCTCAGTGCCTGAGTTAAGGGACAGGAGGATTTGCAGGAGCAGACACAGTCAGTCACAGTGTAATGAAGCATTTGCAGGCTAAGCCCAGCATGCATGCCTTACTTATTTCAACAGTTCAGCAAACCATACCACTCATGTTCAGGTCACCTCTTTCTGTATGCAGTATGGAGGACTAAGCCTGGGAGTCCCCAGGAGCCCAATTATAAAGTTAATTGCATAAATCATGCAAGTCCCATCGGGTGTACATGAGCACTGCTCCTTCCCTGGAAGCCTGTCAATTCTCTACAAGGTTTACCATCAATCCCAACTTGCCCAGATCTCTTGGTGCTCAGAAAATGCTGCTGACACCCAGATCTTCCCTAGTGTCTCATAGAATCATAGACTCACTAAGTTGGAAAGGACTCACTGGATCACTGAGTCCAACCATTCCTAACAATCCCTAAACCATGCCCCTCAGCACCTCATCCACCCATCCCTTAAACACCTCCAGGGAAGGTGACTAATTCACCTCCTTGGGCAGCCTGTTCCAGTGCCCAATGACCCTTTCCATGAAATTTTTTTTTCCTGATGTCCAGCCTGAACCTCCCCTGGCAGAGCTTGAGGCCATTCCCTCTTGTCCTGTCCCCTGTCACTTGGGAGAAGAGGCCAGCTCCCTCCTCTCCACAATCTCATTTCAGGTAGTTGTAGAGAGCAATAAGGTCTCCCCTCAGCCTCCTCTTCTCCAGGCTAAACAACCCCAGCTCTCTCAGCCACTCCTCATAAGACTTGTTCTCCAGCCCCCTCATCAGCTTCGTTGCTCTGATCAACATCCTCAACATCCTTCTTGTGATGAGGGGCCCAGAACTGAACACAGTACTCAAGGTGCGGTCTCACCAGTGCCGAGTACAGAGGGAGAATCACCTCCCTGCACCTGCTGGTCACGCCGTTTCTGACACAAGCCATTGGCCTTCTTGGCCACCTGGACACACGGCTGGCTCATGTTCAGTTGACTGTCAATCAACACCCCCAGGTCCTTCTCCTCTGTGCAGCTTTCTAGCCAGACTTCTCCTAGTCTGTAGCACTGCATAGGGTTGTTATGCCCCAAGTGCAGGACCCAGCATTTGGCCTTGTTAAACCTCATGCCATTGGTCTCATATTACATTATGATTATTCACGAAACTTGTTAGCACGTTTACAGTCCGTGAGAGTGCTTTTCCCTTCAGTTGCTCCGTAGCCTTGAAATAGGCGACTGCCCAGACACTTGTTGGTTGCTGCTACCCTGAAGGCCATAAGAGGCCCCAGCAGCTCCACAGAATGGGTTAGAATGCATGAGCATTTTTCATAGACATTCAAGAGCTGTAAGGACTCTATTTCCATCTGTGTGAGAGAGTTCACTTGGGGAGAGAAGGTCACGCTTGCACATCAACGTGCAGGTGTCAGACCAAGGCTGTAGTCTTCATAGTCAAAGGTACTCAAACACAATCCTAAATCTACATCATTGTACAGCTCTTTTGCTTTTCAAGACCCCCCCAAGACCCACCATGGGGGCATAAAGATACCAATCACAGTTTTGAAAAGTGTTTTGGTGAACTAATTTTTTTCAGAGGGAACATTTTGTGTAGTGGCTTTTTAGCCCCTAATGGCTGCCTTTGCTAGAGGGTGGGTTGCCTCTAGGGCTGTGCAGTCAGCTTAAAGTCCTTCTGAACAAATGTGACTTTGTCAAATAACAAAGCACCAGGGAACGTTTTCTGGAACATCTGAGGGACTGAGGGACACAAAACCTGTTGCAAGTTAGACAATGTTAGTTAAAAAAAAAAAAAGTTATATAAAAAAAGGCATATTAGACCTCAATGATTCTTTATTATGTAATTACGATTGCAGTGAAGCTCACCAGATATTTTTGAGAAATAGATGAAATGTTTGTGGAAATTGTAATGAAATGTTAGCTGGACATATACTAAAGTGGTAATTGTAGTAAGAGAATTGAAGTATAATTTACAAACTGCACTGTTTCCTCTGCTCAGGTGGCTTCAGATATTACTTTAGCTCAGATGTGCTACCCTGCCTCCTCCTACTGGATGTGCACATCACATGTTCCTCTCAAACATCTCCTCTGGGCTCACTACTTTGAGTTAAACCTGACTTTACCTTCTTTTTTAAGCCTTTTTTCGTTGTCTTGAACCTCTACATTCCCTAGGGTCTATGGCCTCCCTTTCTTCTGCTTTCACCTCTCTTTCTGTTAACCTTTTGGCACCCAGTTGCTGTTTCCTTCCCCACATCCCTCAGATCCATCTTTAACTTTCCATGTCTACATAGGAAAATAACGTGTTTGGGTTTCCCTATGCATTAAAGATTCCCAGCATCCTCTGTCCACATGCCAGGTTCAGCCTAAGGGGAAGGGGAGGCAGAGCTAAGTCTGCCTCCTTGATTGCTGCCTTCCTGTGGTTAGCCCATATTTTGATCCTCTGGTTGGCTCTCTGTTTACTGACAACTCAGGTCTGATTTCATGTCACAATCATCAAATCAGGATTAACATTTACCACCAAGTAATCCTTGCAAGAATGTCTTAAAGGTCCACTTATATCCCTTTCCATAAATTGCTGATTAGGGGCCAGTGTCATCACACTTTGCTACTCCGTCTGACAGTATTTCATAACTCTTCTTTGTCTTTCCCTCTTAATTTTGGCCTTTTCTTCCTATTTTTCCTTCCATTTTCCAAGCCCAACTGATAATAACTGTCATTTCCATGCTTCCTTGGTTGTATGGCCCCTTTCCTGCCACCTCCTCCACTTTAATTTTCCAGTAACAGCCAAGGTAACGACATTTATTTTCAGACCTATTTCGAGAATCAAGCCCTGCTCTGCTCCAAAGGCTGTGTGCCACTTACTTTAGTCATAATTTTCTGTCTTTTCCTTGGAAACTCATGGTAGGTTTACAACTTGCTTACAACCATATGTAGCCACTTACAACTTTTGTAACCAGCAGTTATTCAGGGAAACACCAGATGCTTCCATCCTTTGGGGAGCCAGACTGTGAGCTGTCTGTCTGTGTCAGGATATGAGCCCATCACAATGTCCAAGCACCTTATAAACATTTCCTGGATTTATCTTCAGAGCATGTTAGAAGAAAAAAACAATCTCACCCTCCCTACTTGAAAAAAGAGCTGAAATAGAAAATGTTTAACTAGTCTTGGTAAAAAATACAGCCTCTTCCAACATTTATTAGTCTCGTGTTTCTAAAGATACGGGCACTTTAAAACAACATCTATTAGTGATGGTCTGTATTTACCATATCCACCATGATAGGATCCAACTCGTGGCTGGATCATTTGAATGTCATCCTCATTCCAGGAAACTGAAATATATTAATGTATTAGAGCAGCACTTCTGGGAACTAGACAGCGTGAGGTGATTTTTCAACCATAGAACAAATAAATATTTTCATGTTCACTTTTTTCCTTCCTCTCCTGTTTTGGCTACAGTGATGCAGGTGAACACACATCACCTCCAACCCACAACCCAAAGGTGAAAAGGGACATTATTTTGAAAACTGTCTGTTTTAATGGTCAGTGCTGTTGCAGATGCACTGGAGAGCTTCACAAACGCTCCACAACTTCTCCAGGAGAGTATAGAAAGGTGGTGTTTGAAGTCCTATGTCATTATTGACAGTCCTGTAGTAATGTCTCAGCTGGCCACAGGGTCTACATGGCGTGATTGTTGATACAAATGGTAATTAGTTTTGCAAAAAATATATGAAAGGAGTGAGTGAAAAACATGTCTAAAACTTAAAATTTGTCTTTCATATCATCTTAGGACTGCTTTGAAGCCTAAAAGGACTGTGGCAGATTTAGCCCAAATGCCCATGCCTGTTTTAAGAAGCCAGTATCCATTTTCTGCGGAGCAGCTTTTGAGTTTCCAGTGGAGAAGAGTGACATTTTCATCGTGAAGAGAACTGGAGATGTGTAGACACTTTTTTTGGCAATGTTACTCATGACTATGTAATATTAAGCAGCAACACACTGCTGGGAGCTTTCTGGATGTGCATTTTCTGCCTGCAGCAGCTTTCAGCCTGGCTGGGACACAGAAAGCATGGGGCCAAAACAAACACTGCACAGTGCAGCAAGATGAACTGGTGCAATTAGTGCAGCCAGTTTACAACAAGAGCTTTGAAAAACCTTCCCAGTGGTCTGTTGGTGGAGAGATCTGAAGAAGGGAGGTTTTTCAGTCCATAAGAAAGAAACTGCTCCAAATGAAGAACATAGGAGTCCATTTAGAGCTGAGGGGGTGAAGGGTCATTTACCTGCTCAAGGAAGACTTTTCAGCCAGATGAGGTTACAAGCACATTAATTGCCTGGCTGAGGAGAGACATATAGACTCCAGCAGGAGTGAGGTAGCAGTCCGAGAAGTCATAGATGGAAATATTTTTGACAGCAGGAGACTTCAGGCCTGCTCATGTGCAGAGAAAGTGCGCGCACACACACAAAAAGACCCATTAACAGTTATAAGAGAAGAACAAGAGGGATAGGTTTGTGAAGTGGAATATGTTTAAGCTTGGCTAACATCCAGTCAAAGGGGTGTGATAACGAACTACAAATATTTAGCAAGCTGTAAACATTGAGGCAGACCAGGAACTCTGGAGCATGATGCATGAAGACTGTAAGTAGAAGTAATTGCAAAATATAAAAATAGTAGGAAAACAAAAAAAACAACTTGTTTGATAATGAGACTTATTAGCCTTGCTGTTAAGGGAATGTGTGGAAATAATCTGGAGCTGAGATATCTGTTCATAAAGGCTTGTGGTGATAGGACGAGGGGGAACAGGTATAAGCTGGAGAAGGGCAGATTTAGACTAGACATTAGGAAGAATTTCTTCACCGTGAGAGTAGTGAGAAACTGGAACAAGTTACCAAGGGAGGTTGTGGATGCCCCATCCCTGGAGGTGTTCAAGGTGAGGTTGGATGGTGTAGGAAATATATTAGAACAAACTGGACATGCTGTAATCCTAAAAGCCTGCTTGCACAACCTTGTCTATGACGATCAGTAGAAAGGAATGTGCTAAAGTATCAATGTTTAGACACAAAGGCCTATAGTCAGTTCTTAGATACGAAGCCTTAGTATAAGGCTTCAAGGTTGTGATGTTTTCTGAGAGCCTTGCTATCTCATGAGAATGAGGAGGCTGGCTTGATAAAGTCAGAACCAGGCATGGGAACCGGGTGGGTAGTTTAACAGTGTGACTTTACGATTAGAATATGTTGTAAATATTCTGATTCCATGGAAACATGCACTCTGATTATCTGTATAAATAGACCCTCAGATGTTAGAGTAAACGAGCAATGCTTCATACCTCTTGGAGGACTCGTTCATTGACTCTGGGACTCCCCTCCCCCAACAAGTGGCGCCCGAAAGGCAGAACCTAGCGAAAAGCGGTAAGGGTGAATCTTCGGCGACGAACCCTAGCGAAAAGCGGTAAGGGTGCCGAGCCCTAGCGAAAAGCGGTAAGGGTTAAAAGCGGAACCAATAGCGAAAAGCTGAGCTGTTAGCTTCAGGTTTCGAAGCAAAGGCTGTGGGGAGCCGGCTGAGTCAGCGACTGCGGACTGACGTAGGAAGGGTCGCTACCTTCCCTCTGCTTTTCTTGCTTGCAGACATGGAATCTGAATATGCAGCAGCACAAAACCTGCTATCAGGTATTCTCGCTAAGCGAGGTGAAGCAGTTGCGGAAAAGGCGTTAGTGAAGCTCGTTCAGTGGGCTAGGGAGAAAGGATTTCTTGCAAATCCTTCTCAACTTTTTGACTGGGCTGCGTGGGGGATGAATTATGGGACTGCACGATCACGAAAAAGGGCGAAGAGCCTTTTGCGGGCTGTGGGGTAACTCGGCGGACTGTCGTTAACATTTTACAAGCACTGAAGGCGGAGTCAAAAGTTGCCGCTGCCGCTGTGCGCACCATAGCCCCCCCCAACCCCCCGGCTGAAACTCATCGCACCACGACGAATTGTATGAGTGCTTTCTTTGGGGTAGGCCGGAATTACCCAATGAAAGGAATGACTGGGAAAGTTTGTACCAGTGTCCACGAGCTCTTAAATCTGTCCGTAAAAAAGGAGAATGAGTCTAAGGACCTGGACGACCCCATTGTGTCAGAGGCCCCCGACGTTCACCCACCAGAGGGCGGAAGTGCAATGACACAGGAACCGGAAGTGTCCACAGTAGCCGGCTGCACTGATAAAGTGCGGGGTGGACGAAGCTGTCGGGCTAAATTATAGCCGCCTCTCCTTCCCCCTCCCGAGACCGTTGCGTTACCAGGAAAAAGTAGCGAGGAGTCAGAGGAGGGAGAAGATGGTGTAGTAGGGGAAACACCAGGTAACTCCACTGAAGTTAAACAGTTACAAAAACAGGTAGAATCGACAATGCAAACTCTTCAGGAAAGAATGGAGAAGTCCATTCGTTCGTTAGAGGATCGTATAAAACACCTAGAAGGTCCAGTGTCCGCTGCCCCTGCCTCCTCAATTAGAGAGATGATTGATAAGCCTTGTGTGCCAATGACACCCTCAACACCTTCAGTTTATCCCCCACAATATGCCCAGCCTTTATGTCGGCCAAGGACCGGTAACAGGTGGTCTGAAGTTATTTGAGATGCTCTCTTAGGTGGGGATTGCAGCCAGCAGGCTCCCTTGCTTTGCTGATTGTATTTAATGCAAATAACCCACAACCTAATTTTGAGCAGCATGACTGGAAAATTCTACAGCAAATAAAGAAGGTGATAAAGGAGGGAGGAATAAAATCTGAGGAAGCGAGACCTGCATTAGATTGGATACATACGGCTGACGTTAATTTCCCCATAGATTGTCGTAACATCGCCATGCTGCTTCTCACCGTCGCAACAAATTCTATGGGAAAGGGAGTGGTCTCGTCAGGCTGCCCTAGAGGCAGCACGACCAAGAGCTCCCAATGATCCCTTAGCAGGAATAACCGCAGAGATGATTACTGGACAAGGGGCATACTCTAACATGGCCCAACAGTTGAATTATCCAATAGCCTTACATCATCTGGCTGCAGCCACTGCTCGGCAAGCATACTATGCATTACCAGGGGAAGATCCATCGCCCACCTTCACTAACGTGAAGCAGGGACTCACAGAGCCGTATACTCATTTCATCGACCGATTATCAGCAGCATTAGCAAATCAAAAGGGCATGGATGTAGCTGGAAAGCAAAGCATGTTCAAATTGCTTGCTTTCGAGAATGCCAATCCAAAGACAAAAGCGACCTTAGCCACTCTCCCCAAGTCTTCTGAGGTAGTTATGATAGAAGTGGCAAGCAGAGCACAAAGTACCCAGCAAGGAAAAATGATAGCACAAGCTGTTTCAGCTGCCATGTCTCCCACCACCTCCCTTCTAGCCGTGGCAGTACAAAAGATCAGAGGAATGCCAACACAAACAGACAGGAGGGTCAGTTTAGGAAATTGCCATAAATGCGGGAGGAAAGGGCATTTTCGAAAGACATGTACTGCAACTGTGTGGTGTGACCATTGCCAGAGAAGCAATCATGCTGGTGATTTATGCAGGCTGGCAAAAAACAAGGAAGCCAGCGCGAAGGGTCCCCGCGTGATGACAAAAGTGGCGGGCCCTTTAATATCATCCTGCAGTTGTCGCCGCCAGTGACCCGAGGCAGCCTGGGAATTGATTTGGCAGCAGCAAGAGATGTAACATTGATGACTACCATGCCCCAGAAAATTCCCACCGGGGTGAAGGGGCCGGTATGTTCCACCAATAGCACTATAGGTGCTCTGCTTATCGGGAGGTCTTCAACTGGACTTGCAGGACTGATTATCCTGCCAGGAGTTATAGATGCGGACTTCACAGAGGAAGTCATGGTTATTGCATATACACTTTCACTGCCATTGATCATAAGAAAAGGGACTAGGATTGCACAGCTGATTCTTTATCAAAGAGAATGCACCATATGGGACAGGTCTCAAAACACCCCAGAAAGAGGAAGCCATGGATTTGGGTCCATGGGAGATGCCATGGATTTGGGTCCATGGGAAATGCCATGGTAAATCTGGTACAACAGATGCGTCAATGACCCATGATCAATCCAAAGTTAGCAAACAAGAAAAGCGAATAAAGATCAGGGCGATGCTTGACACTGGTGCCGATATCACCATCAGCAGTGCACAAGTGTGGCCCTGAGATTGGCCTTTGACCACTAAATTGTATCAAGTACAGGGCATTGGTGGTGGCATCGTACCATTACAAAGCTGTCATGTGGTTCAGCTGAAATTGCCCGAGGGGCAAGACATTGCTATACAACCATATGTTATGCCTCTGCCTGGAGATCTCGGAGGACTGATTGGACGTGATATGTTATCCCAGGTTGGAGCAACTTTAACCATTCCTCCATCTTCGAATTTATCCTAATGGCCGCTGCTGAGCAGCCGACAACCCCTCGAATACAATAGAAGGCTAACGATCCTGTTTGGGTTGAGCAGCGGCCATTAACAGAGGATCAGCTGCTAATCATACATAAATTAGTAAAGGAACAACTCCAAGCTGGACACATCCAACCTTTGACCAGTCCTTGGATTACACCTATCTTTGTAATTCCTAAAAAGTCCAGGAAGTGGCGCCTCCTGCACGATCTTCGCAAGGTAGACGATCAGATGTGGCCTATGGGAGCCTTGCAACCAGGTATGCCATTGCCAACGATGTTGCCAAAGGATTGGCACTTATCGGTAATCGACCTGAAAGACTGCTTCTTTACTATCCTGCTCCAACCAGAAGACACCGTTCACTTTGCCTTCACCTTGCCGTCGATAAACAAAGCTGAACCAGTGGAAAGATTTGAATGGGTTGTCCTCCCTCAAGGGATGAAGAATTCTCCTACCATGTGTCAACTCTTTGTTTCTTGAGTGCTTAAGCCTATTCGTAAACAGCTCCCTGATACCCTCATCTATCATTATATGGATGACATCTTGCTTTGTCAGAAGGAACCTATCACAGATATGCTTATTAAATACTTGGAATCCCAGCTTAATTCTAACGGCCTCATCATAGCACCCGAAAAAGTCTAGCGTCGAGCACCCTGGAAGTATCTAGGTTGGACCATCACTAGTGCGACTGTTAGGCCACAGAAATTGGTACTGACACCTAGTGTCAAGACGTTGAACGATGCTCAGAAACTGGTTGGAGACTTACAGTGGATCCGCAATATTGAAGGAATAACAAATGAATAACTCGCACCCTTTATGCCCCTCCTCCGTGGGATAGACTCAGGCCAACCCATCGAGTGGCTTCTGCTGCACCAAGCTGCGTTGGAATTTCTGAGTGACAAGATCCTGGAATCCTTTGCCAATCGAATGCTACATGATGTCCCTATAGGACTGTTTATTTGCAATTCACAACACCCTTTTGCCATTCTACTGCAATGGCCCACCTGGCAAAAAGAAAAAGGGGGAGAGTCCCCTGCCCAAAGGGAGCCAAATGATGCCAGGCGACCGAAAAAATCCATAAAAGACTCGAATTCTTTAACCTTGTTTGAATGGCTTTTTCTGCCTTATACAACCCCTAAGAGTGTATGGCAAAGGACTGAGGTTGTCAGTCACCTCATTGAAAAGGTTAGGCAGCGTTGTAAGGAGATACGTGGTCAGGAACCAGCGTGGATAAATTTGCCCATAAGAGCAGCAGACTTTGAGTGGATATTAAGGAACTCGGAATTCATGCAGATAGCATTGATTGGATTCCAGGGTAAAGTAACAAGCACAGTGCCCACAGAGCAGCGCATACAGCTTATCGGATGATATCAATGGTTGGAAAAACCAAAAATAGTACAGCAACAGTTAAAGGGCAGACTGTCTTTACAGATGCTGGAAAGAAAAGCAGGGTGGCTGTATGTGTGTGGAAAACGAACGGACAGTGGAATGACCACAGAATACATGGGAATATGACAGATTCTCTCCAAACGCTTGAATTGGCAGCCATAGCCTGGGCTTTGTCCACTTGGCTGCATGTCCCTCTGAATATAGTTTCAGATTCCCAATATGCTGTGGGACTAGTACAGAAAATAGAAGATGCTATTCTCAAGCTACCAACAAATCAGAGACTTGGTGAACTGTTTTTACAAATCCAAAAGGCAATAGCAGTCCGAACACAACCGTGCTGTGTAATACATATAAGGAGCCACTGCACTACTGTGGGTCTGGGGGAAGGCAACGCTGTTGCTGACTTATTAGTCAGTATCGCTACCTCAGCCCCGGTCAGCTCCTTTGCCAAGGCAAGAGAGAGCCACGAGATGTTTCACCAATCTGCCAAAGCGTTAAAAAGACAGTTTGACCTCACTTGGGCAGATGCTCATGGGATTGTAAGATCCTGTTCTCAATGCAGTGCACATGGAACAGGTTTGGGCTTAGGTGTTAATCTGAAAGGGCTGAATGCCTATGAGGTCTGGCAAATGGATGTAACCCATATACCAAAATTTGGACGGTTAAGGTACGTACGTGTTAGCATAGATTATTCAAAAATGATTTGGGCTACAGTGCAAACTGGGGAAAAGGCACTTCATGTGATCCGACACCTTGCAGTCTGTTTCGCCGTAATGGGAGTCCCACATTATATTAAGACAGACAACGCCCCTGCATATGTTGGAACACGGGTGCAGAAATTCCTACATTATGGGGAGTAAAGCACATCACGGGAATCCCACACCTTTCAACAGGGCAAGCTGTCGTTGAGAGAGCAAATCGCACTCTAAAGGATTACCTAGCTAAACAAAAGATGCCTGAAGACAGGGATGTGCAGACTAGATTGAGCAAGGTGCTGTTCACCCTTAATTACTTGAGTTTATCTGCAAGGTTAGAACAACCTCCTGTTGTCATACACAATAGTAATACAAAAATGGAACCTATCTCTGAAGTTCGAATCAGGTATAAGAATCCTACCACAGGTTTATGGGAAGGACCCAGCCCGCTTTTATTTACTGGGTGAGGATATAGTTGTGTTTCCACAGATCGCGGACCTATATGGGTGCCCAGTAAATGAATGCGGCCTGCTCCGATCAGCCAACACCACGAGAGGTCAACCAGCCACGATGGCGAGTAATTAAACAGTTGAAGAAAGAATTTGCAGACGATACCTGAGTTCCAAACATCAAGATCAGTATCCAACGAGTGGTATCCAGCATCATTGCAGACAAGGACCTGGGGGTGGGTGGGTGGAAATTAAACCCTACCATCTTTGCTAGTTGTAACCGCAAATGTGAACTTTGTAGAAAACCACTATCCTTAACTATAGAGTGTAAAGCTTGTAGGATTATATTTCCAAAGAATAGTGATTTTGTGTGTTTGCTACTCTGTATAGTTTAAATATTCATACCATCATGCTATTCTTATTGACTGGTCATAAACAATATTGTACGGGTATATTAAGCTCTCAAAAAAGTGGTTCTGTGTGTGTGTGCGTGTGTGTTTAAAGCGCTTTAAACGTTTGTAAGATTTGGGTAGTTTGAGCCTTTGTTTGTTTTGATTAATCTTAAAAATGCAACTCTCAGACCTTTCAATCTCAAACGTCCACTAAGCCGGCAAACGGGTAGATTTACCTGGGACCTTTGAAGTGAAAGGCTGCAGAGGATAGAATTTAAAAAAAAAAAAAAAAAAACAAAGTTGAAGAGGTTGCCGCAGCAACCCAGCATGTGGACGTGTGACAGCAGTAAATGCTCCTGCTTGGATCTTCTCCATAGCCTCCTCAATAGTAAGGGATTCTGCAATAGACTTTCTCTTCTCCGAGAGCTGAAGGATAACTTGAAGAAGATCATGATTGGTCAGGACCCGCTTACAGCATGGTTGCAAAAATTGGGAATGGCTATCCTCTTTGATGAAGTCATTAATGGTTAATGATGTCATTTTTACCGTTGATTTTAATGTTGCTCTTTGGTTGTTGATTGTTCCCATCTTTAAGAATAGCAACTCATCTAGTTAGTCAGGCTTGGGTTGTGCAAAAAGAAAAAGGGGGAATTGTAGGAAATATATTGGAACAAACTGGACATGCTGTAATCCTAGAAGCCTGCTTGCACAACCCTGCCTATGATGATCAGTAGAAAGAATGTGCTAAAGTATCAATGTTTAGACACAAAGGCCTATAGTCAGTTCTTAGATACGAAGCCTTAGTATAAGGCTTCAAGGTTGTGATGTTTTCTGAGAGCCTTGCTATCTCATGAGAATGAGGAGGCTGGCTTGATAAAGTCAGAACCAGGCATGGGAACCGGGTGGGTAGTTTTAACAGTGTGACTTTACGATTAGAATATGTTGTAAATATTCTGATTCCATGGAAATTATTATCTGTATAAATAGACCCTCAGATGTTAGAATAAATGAGCAATGCTTCATACCTCTTGGAGGACTCGTTCATTGACTCTGGGACTCTCCTCCCCCAACAGGATGGGGCCTTGGGCAGCCTGATTTAGTGGGATGTCCCTGCCCGTGGTGAGGGGGTTGGAACTAGATGATCTTTAAGGTCCCTTCCAACCCTAACTATTCTATGATTCTATGATTCTGATTCTATGATCTTCAAATGAGAAGAGGGTTAAGGAAGCAACAGTAGTTACACAAATGAAAATATTTCTGTAATAGTGAGAGAGATGGATGGGGTTTCCCAAGCAGAAACTTTCTCACTACTTCTTCTGGGATTGTGCACGGAAATTTACTCCGCCTCTCATTATTTTACAAAATATATATGGCCCAAGATTCTGGTACATAACACAAGAAACTTTCTGAGCCTGGTTTTGAGAATTCTTCATTCCAGTGATTTAGAAGTACATCTCGGGGCAATTCCTAGCCTAACCATCCTGGCTGTTCTATTAAATTTTCTTGAAAATATTGTTCTTAAACAATGATGGCCATTGGCCAATTTTGAAACAATTTTCCACATTCCAGTTGGCCTAATATTCTCATTAACCAGCTCACCAAGTGGTCTCCCCTATTCAAGTAAGGCTCTCACTGGGTCATCCGTCTGATGTAATCACAGCAGCCGGTGCCTTAACAGAGTGGTCACACTGCCCAGGGGGTGGAGTGGAGCCAAGCTTGGTGGAGCCAAGCTACTTTGGAGGTTGTAGCTGAAGCCTGGAAACAAACAGGGACCCAGGACAGCTTTCTGAGCAGCCTCACATGCTTCCTGAAAATTATGTGGTCTACTCAGACTTCATTTTCATATTTTCTCTTGTTGAAATCCTTGTATGATCCACTTGTGTGGTCTGCATGGAGGTCAAGACATAACCAGAAGGTATGAGGCATGAGGGGGTACATAGCCATGAGCTTCATGCCTTGACCAGGAGTGTGTATAAGCAATGTTCATTATGGAGGGAGGCCCATAGCGCTGATTAATAAAGTGGGAGGCTTCATGGACTCCTTAGCCCTTGCTTCCCCCCAGTGTAAGGCCAAGTTTTGGAGGGTGGCCTCCTTCAAACCCTACGGGCTGTGAGCACTTAGCTCTGATAAGGAAGGGCTCTCTGAACAGCCCGACACAGAGAGGGATGTGACTACCCTAGTGAGAGCTAAGGAAAAAATATCTTTACCAAGAAAGCACAAGGGAGCTATGTTTTTCCTATGGGGCATTGCTACCACATAACTAGGTTTCTTGTCACTCGTGAAAGAGTTTGTATTGCTGATGGACAGCAAAGTCCCAGCCAAGTCCAAGGAATAGCCACAGTTTGTGGCTATTTGTGCATGTCCTTAGCAGCACCTAATCTCCTTAACGCACGTACCAAAGGCAGACAAGAAATGCTGTGAAGATATCCAAAAGCTCCAACCACTGCACAGATAGGGAAAAAAGCACTTGTGTTACATTATGTTTGCTTCAGGAGACAGTTAAAATTCAGGCATGAGTTAACTGAGTCCTTCAGATGGATGAAGTGCCATTCTGACTTACTAGTGATTTAGGTAAACAGAGACTATTCTCAGAGCCATTCCCTTGATATTTCCAAAACTTGAGACAATGGCACAGAAAAAGATCATGGGATCATTAAGCATATAATACAAAGTATAGTGGGCTTTTAACCTTTCTTTGAAGTGTAGTGGGTTTTTTTCACCTTTCTTTAATGCATCTATAATTAAAAGCTTATTTTAAAATTAGGTCTTAGCTGGTGTAAGAAAGAGTCAGCGAGATGAGTTTGCAGAAGGAAGTTTGAATCACTGATGATCCCTGTGTTTGTGAGGGCAGTTTGAAAAGCATGCGGCATCTGAGGTACTCAGATACATGTGGACTCTTTTGAATACCGAAAGTGTTGGGAGTGAAGGAGTTCAGTACAGTTGCTGCTGTGCTCTCCTATTTTCTGTCAATCTTCCTTTAAGATTCACAAGACAACTGTTGTAAAATACATCCTTCAAAGGCTTTTTTTTTTTTTATATACTTACTAAAACAAATTTACTATTGATGGAAATATCTTGATTGAGAATGCTGGAATTTGAGCTTCCTAGTTTTACTTTTAAAACTTTCCTCACCATCACTTCCCATGTTGCAGTGTAGCTTCTCAGATGTGCATTTCTTGGTAACAGATAAGCACACTTACATCTCTAAATTTCAGGAAAAATGAAGCTTGTGCTTTCAGAGTGATCCTCAGAGTGCTGTAATAAGGTATGAGACTTGTCTGAAAACTAACTGTAAAAGAAGACCTAATTTAAACAAATGGCCAAAGTTATCAAAACTACCAACTTGTACAAACGTGGACTCAGCAGGGCTGTGTTGTCCATACATCCAGGTGCTTAAATGGTAAGCAGCACATTCAGCTGAGGTCTTGGGTTCTGGCTGAGCCTCACGTGAATGTTTCTCATGGTATGGATGCGGAATTGCTCAGTTGCTCTGAGCAATTTGGCTGTAGTGGGCCCAGTCCTTGTCATAGTCTGAACTGCGAACCAGTCCCTAAAACTTTGGCCTCACTCCAGTGTTCCCAGCTCCCAGCAGCAGGGTAGTAGGGCAGTAGGCAGTGAGCAGCAGACGCTACCATGAGTCCACAGTGTGTTTTGCCGCTGCCACAGCCCTGGGACAGCGGGCTGTTCCTTACCCTCCAACAGGAAGACCCTATACTGTGTCTGCTGCCCCTGGGGTAGGGTGGCTATACAAGTAGCAGAGACACTCATCCTGATGCAGAAGCAGTGGGGTCTCTCCATTCTTCACTCTCCTTTTCATCCTCATGGCTCCAAAATCCAAGTTTTCCAAGGCTCATGAAAATCTATGACCTGGTCTGGGGGAAAGGTGTAGCTCTAAGACAGCTGTCCTGGACTGGGTCGCCAGTGAGTTTACCCATGGCCTACTGTAGGATTTTGCTGTCCATCATGAGGAGTCTCCATTGTGCCATCTGCTGTGACTCTATCCATGTCCCAGGATTTGAACCCTATGTCAGGATGTTGCTCCCATTGCACACGATAGCAGCCAGGCAACACAGTCTGGAAATCCTGCAGTCAGCCCTCTGAGCACCGGGGATGCTTTGGAGGCCTCCAGGCCTGTCCTTGCCAATCTAAACAAAAATGTTTGCTTTATCTGGACTCTTTAAGTGTTTAATTAAAAGGTGGTTCAACAGTACACTTACCGATTTTTGTGTTGGAAATACACATGAAGTAGATAGCAAGCATCTGTAGCTGTATTTCCACTGAAAGACAAACTATTATTCTAACAGTCAGCATGTAGGTGTGCCTGCCATAACCTCTTAAAATAGTGACTAACCTTTTCCAAGAGTTCAGCTTTTCTAACCTTTCCATGAGTTTTTTTTTTATTTTTTAAGAGATACAGACTTATAGTGCTTATTTCCCAAGCGATCACAAGGCTTATGATGCCACTGCTCAAGTCTCAAACATTAGTAATATAATCCTGTGCTTATAAACTGCCACCAAGACACTCATAACATGGGAGTCTGGCAAGCCTCCTATTGCACGGCACCGATTAATGCTCCACAAAACAGATATGCAGAACATTTGCCATAAAACTTGAAACCACACCCCATTTGTCTGAAAAAGAGACAAAAGAACAGAAAAAAGAGGGATACAGTTGGAGGACTGAGCTGTCTGAGGTTTCTACGGTAAACACTGCCTACTGCAGATAGCCACTTATAAATGTCAGTGCTGATTTTCCAGACCAGTTCTTCATCTGGTATTGCAAAAAAAAAAAAGGAGTCATGCCATTAGGCACTAGATGTAGTTTTAGGGCCCATGGTACAGCCTCTGAATCTGAATCTAATCTTTCTGAATAGAACAGAAAGAAAACAGCCTGCCTTTTGTGAACAGCCAGGATGGACTGCAATAGCAAATTAACAAACTACCATACACTACATTCTAGAGTGAGGAATAATGGAAGGTATTCATTATTCACTTTATTTACTAATAATGATACAGTATGTATTAATAGCAAGGGGGCATGGGAATTCAACGTATGATTCAGTATGAAAATACATCTCAGGTTCAGATTATGCAGCGTAATCTGATGGCAACAAGAGATAATTTTTGGGTATCAGTTTTCTTCCTTAGAGGCCTCCTTTGGACTTCATTTTTAATATTGGCCATGAAGTTGTCAAAAACTGGGCATGGTTGCAATCTCTGGGAAAAAGAAGGTCAGGACAAGAATGGCAAGGCATTGTTAAAGAAGGTCTGCAAGTATTTTAGCAGAAGTGTTTGGAAAAGAAGACACACAGCACCTGTCTACTTTGAACTTGGGCTAAGCATTGCTATTTGGTCCTACATTTTCATGATGGCCAGATTTCACAAAACAAAATTTTAACATGGTGAATGGGAGATCTGATAGGTGTGCCAGGCACTAAAAATGCAAATGCAAACTACAGTGTCAATCTGAATTGCCATGCTAGGCCAAGCTTATTTTATTACATACATTCTGCATTCTAAGTACTAATATGTTCATAATGTAAACATTAAGCATACAGAGTTAAAATTCAAGGCCACAATATTTTTGATTGTCCCTTTTTTGTGTCTTTGGTTGGCCGAGATCAACTCGTAGTGTATAAATGCATAAGTTATATAATAATTATATAAAAAGGAAAAAATAACATTGACTTGTATACTTCATTCTGACAAACGCACAGCGTTCGCGACTCAATAAAGAAAAACTGGCGCCCGCCTAACAAAAATACTTAGATGATTTCTGATTTTGGCAGTCAGGGGCTGTCTCTTGCTTTAACCAATAGAAAACAAACTCCCTTAATAATGATGAGGTTCTAACTGGTATTTTTTAAATATCAAACACAATTCCAGTTTTACTTTTTTAAAAAAGAGATGCATATTCTGACTTCTGAATTCTGCTTTTCCCTTTTTTCCACTTTTTTATTACTGTAAAATCAAGTCTGTTCATCCTGTAATACTGGGAATGGTATGATACTGAGTAATATGTTTCACAAGTCCAAAGAAGTGTTTCTTTATAGTCCCAACACTACTACATTTTCAGTCTATTCAGTCTCTACTGGTAAAGAATTTCCTTTTCTCCCATTCGCATCACCTTTGTCCTCCTCTTTCTCCTTTCTGCGTTCTCTGTCAGGTGCAGGCCTCTGATCTACAATCATACACTTGCCCTTCAGCACATTCTCATTTCCAATGTTTGGCTCAGGGTTCCTGTAATACTGTCAAGGAATCTTAAAGTTTGGGTTGTCTTCACAGTTTGAGTAGCTGATAACACTCTGATGAATGGAACACATTTAACTTTAAGTAAAACAATGCTGCTATATTCCGAATCAGCTTCAAAACTAAACCAGTCTCTTCTGTTCATATGTTCTTATTTTTTAAATACAGGTAGGTTTTTTCCTTTTTTTCCCTTCCCCTCATCTTTTGTAACAACTCATATGTTGTATGTTAGGTCACTATAGACTTATCCTTATGTTGCTGTAGTATAGTCCCAGTTTTGCACTAGCAAGATATCAAACTTTACATATAAGCTTATCAACTTTTTAAGACCACTAGCTTTCGTAGGTTTTCTTATCATTTCATGCTTTTACCTACAATAGTCTATTGTTGTTTGGTCCACAGAGTCGATGCCCATATACATTACATTTTAGTATCTTAATACTTCTTGAATATTTCCTTTAAATCCCTACTACAAAGAGTCTTTTTGACATCTACTTTTACCGTATTTTTTCCCCAGCCAAACCTTCATTTGTCTCTTAAGGCACTTCTAATAGAGTACTCCAATAGAGTTCATTGTAAATCATCAGGGACCGTTCCCCAATGAGAAGTGTCTTTGTATTTTCCGGTGCTTCTTCTTTTCCTCGTTTAGTAGTAGGTGCCAAGATGAGAAGGCATATGAGCAGCTGGCAGCCTGGTATTGGGGTAGATACCTCCAGTTGGTGAATTCCAGTATGGATTAGGGGCAGCGAAAAAGCTGGACGATGTTACCGGCAAAGCAGGCGGGTGGGGAGCTACAAAGTTCATCTTCTGAGGGTGTGCATGATAGGAGCTCATGTAGGGGAGGTCTGATGGGTATTTGTACATGGATGACTCGGGGGGGTGAGGCTGGAGAGCCTGAGCGATTCCATGGAAATCAAATTTGTAGGCGTAGCGCTTACCATGAACCTTAGTCATAATATTTTTATCATAGTAGTAGCGAAGTGCACGGCTGAGTTTGTCATAGTTCATGTTAGGCTTGCTTTTCCGCTCCCCCCAGCGCCGAGCCACTTCATCAGGGTCAGTCATCTTGAACTCCCCGTTGGTGCCCTCCCAGGTGATGCAGTTGGAGTTGGAGCTGTCTGAGAGAAGCTCCAGCAGGAACTGCCATAGCTGTATCTGCCCACTCCCTGTGGGAGAAACAAAATAGAATTATCAGGACTAGTGACTAATGACATTAAGACATCAGTTCTTCCAGGCTCTCACATAGGACACTATTAGGAAACATTGCAATGTTGGTTCCTACTTCTTACTCTTAACTAGCTCCCTCTCTCCCAGCCCTGTCTCATGAAATCCTAAAAAGCAGAGATGATGGTAGTGTGTCACATTTTCCCTCATCCAAGTGGCAGAAAGCCATTACATGGAGATTTAATAGTTGCCTAATGTCATTCAGTGCAGACGATTGATGGGGAAATAGTACAGCCCTCATTTAGGAAACTAATCTCTACAGTTCAGGACAAACTGCTTTCACTTGCGTAACGTTTTGTTTCTTCTCACAGCATTATGTTGCAACTAAATGTTCTCTGCTATGGAATAAGCCTACACAAAATGGAGAAGTTTAGAGAAAGCTGGGCTTTTGCCAAACCATATCATCCATTTGCAGCATTTGGGGAAATGCGGAACGGAAACTTATTAGCTTGCTGTTGCACTGCATACAACCATAGGGCAAAACATTTGCAAGAACAGTGAAAAGGTCCATAAAATACGTTTTTATCATTATTCTGTGTCAAATGAATTTAAATGATTACTGAAGTTAAGACTTCAAATGTTGTTGTTTTATTTTTCTCATTCCTCTGCCAATTTAATCTTAAAAAGAAAACAATTACTCTGATGTTAACTTTGCATAAGTGTGTTGCCCAGAGTTATAGGAACAAAATTTGACCATTTTAGGCAACTGAGAGTAGATATCAAAGGGCCTTGCCACTGATATTCACATTAAAGCTTAGCATTTCTTAATAAAGCAGCACTGAAATGATGCAAAATACAGCTGAAGCAGCTTGCAAGGCAATCTGTTTCACAAGCACAATGTCAGCAGAATTTGCCAACCAGTTTGTATGTGCTAACTTCTAAGTACATCTCTGACCAGGAATTGGTTGTGTTTGGTTTTTGGTTTTTTTTTCCAAATCAGATATGTGGGTATAATAAACAAGCTTTTGTTTAGAAAGTTTATACTCGCAAATTATAATATCAAGCTAAAGTAGCATCTGAAATCGATTAGCAGTTTATACTCCAGTGCAACTGAAACCCATAGTCGTCTAAATGATATCTATCCAAACTGTCCTTAATGAATTTCTTCTGTTCCATTAACATGCATTGTGAAAACAAACAAACAAAGGAATCCATGGTATGAGCAAGGCATGCAAGTTTTAATACACAAAACATAACAAGAGGATTAGTCTTTGAAAATCAATAAACAGTTCAGCACTGGACAAAACACAAATTTTGAATAAGCAATCCAACATATGTTCTAACATAAACACTTGCCTTCCAAATGTAATATATAGTCCTATGAAAATAAATGGTTGCTGTCAATTTCCTTTTAATGAGAGAGCAATTCCACCAATTTATAAACACACAAAACATGTTAAAGAACAGTAATGATGCCGTGTAGGAATTCTGTATTCAAATGTTAAAAAAGTATCCCAAGTCAGATCATGTTAGTGATCCACAGTAATGAAGGCTACCAAGTAGATGCTTGACTAAACCATAAAAGCTGGGGTTTGCAAACAAATTAAAGTGAGGTAGCCTCTCACCCCCTTCCGGTTAAGATCAGTGTCACCTGGAAAACCACCGCCTTAGGCCATTTAGAAAATCCTGTTCTTAACACTTACTTCATTGCTTTCCTATGCCATACAAAGCTGTTAAGAAAGTAAGCTAATCTAGAACTGTGCTTGATGTCAGCTGGAATAAACTGAAAGCAAATGGGTCAGTATTTTGGCAATTTCATGCCTTGAAAAGCCATATAATCGTTGCAAGAAGAAAATTATTACTGGGTGTTGAGAAGACCTGCAATGTAGACCCAGGAAGACTGAGCACTGTGGCTGTTAAGGGAAATAGGAAGTGATGCATACAATGTCAATCCATTGTGGCAGATTATAATGTTGATTATGGTGGTGTACAGCCACAGTGTGTACTGCGGACTCAGGACAGCAACAGTGAAATCTGCACAGTTCACAATCAGTGTTATTAACTCACCAAGAAAGTTAGCTAAAATATGCTACAATCCTCTGTCCATAATACACCCTGTTGCCGCCTTCTTAAAGCGGAACATTTTTGACATGTCTAATCCAGTTGTTCTTTGCAAATAGATTATGAATTTCTGGTTTTCCCTATATATTTTTTCTGGTCTTGTTTATTAATCCAAAATTTTGAATTTCTCAAAGTCTGTGTGACATCGTATTGTGGACTAACAGAATCTGGGACACATCTGATGCAGATCGGTAAGTGACCCATGCCTTTCTGGAGGGATACCTAGAGGACAGATGGGATATCTTTCAGCATCATAGAAGTGTTTGGATGAGAAGAATTCTGAGATTGAGTTCAACCATACCTATCCACTACTAAACCACATCTCTGTGTATCTCATCTACCTGTCTTCTAAATACCTCCAAGGATGGTGATTTAACCACTTCCCTGGGCAGCCTGTGCCAGTGCTTGATAACCCTTTCAGTGAAGAAATTTTTCCTAGTATCTAATCTGAACCTCCCCTGGCACAACTCAAAGCCCTTTCTTCTCATCCTATCACCTGTTACTTGCGAGATGAGTTCAGCATCCACCTAGCTACAATCTCCTTTCAGGTAGTTGTAGACAGAGATGAGGTCACCCCTCAGCCTCCTTTTCTCGAGGCTAAACAACCCCAGTTCCCTCAGCTGCTCCTTATAAGACTTATGCCCAGCCCCTTCACCAGCTTTATTGTCCTTCTCTGGATATGCTCCAGCGCCTCGATGCCTTTCTTATAGTTAGGGCCCCAAAACTGAACACATTATTTGCTTGAGGTGCGGCCTCACCAATACTGAGTACAGGGGAAGGATGACTTCTCTGCTCCTGCTGGCCATGCTGTTTCTGATACAACACAGGATGCTGTTGGGCTTTTTGGCCATCTGTGCACACTCCTCATACCATTGGTCGCAGCCCACTGATCCAGCCTGTCCAGATTGCTTTGCAGAGCCTCCCTACCCTCAAGCAGGTCAACACTTCCACCTAGCTTAGTGTTATCTGCAAACTCACCGAGGGTACACTCAATCCCTTTGTCCAGGTCATTGATAAAAATGTTAAAAAGATGTTAAATGTTAGATGTTAAAATGTGGCCCCAACACTGAGCCCCGGGGAATGTCACTTGTGACTGGCCTCCAACTGGATTTAACTCTACTTATCATCACTCTTCAGGTCTGGCTATCCAGCCAGATTTTAATCCAGCAGAGAGTATGCCAGTCCAGGCCATTGGCAGCTGGGTTCTCAAGCAGAATGCTATAGGAGAGAGCATCAAAGGCTTTAGAAAATCCAGGTATTTGATGAGGTGTTTGACTGAGTGCATGTAACTATCTATTCTAGGATGATTTGAATAGCTCTCTACAGAGCAGCTCTCCAATAAGTATCATGGCAAATAAGACAGCAGGCTCACATGTAGATGCCTACATTAAGATACATAACTTTGTGTCTTAGTCAGTGACCTCAGTCCCACCCTTATGTAATCTAGAAATCTAATTCTGCAACACATTGGGTACCAGCAGCTCCCACTGAGCCATACTGAATAGTGGTAAAATTGGTCACATCACCTTCCAGGTCTGGCCTTAAAGCTGAAGTGGGAATACTAGCAGTGAAGAGAAATTCTCCTTAATCAGTAAAATTCCTTCTCACCTGGATTTGCAAGTCGGCTGCTGGTCGGTCCAAGAATCTGGTATGGATCTGCAAAATTGTGAAATAAAAATTAGAAGTAATGTAACAAAGATATCAAATATTTTAGATGTTATTTTTTAACCTTGTAAGTGGCAATGTACACTGCCTGATGGGGCAGCAGGTCCAACACTGGGGAAAGCAGTTCCTTTCTCTGCATGGCAATATTTGCATGTTTTCCCTTAAAACTGAGTATGCAAGTGAACAATTGCAAAGATACACATTTGCCTTTTATACCATATTAGTGCTTACAAGCACATATTCAGACACACTGTAGATATGGCCCAGAAGTATTCTGATTTCTGCTTAAATAAAGTACCCGTACACACAGGCACCTTTTGGTACTATCAACTCTTGCAGTGTACCAGGGCTCACAGGCACAGACAGGTAATGGGATAGGAGTCCTCTCCACAAAGGACAGCAGTCTCTCTTCTTGTGAGACCACATTTGTTTTCTTCACAGCACTGCTTATTGTTTCTGTGCCAAAAAAATTCCAGAAGAGAGCTGAAAGTGCATGGTGGAACACAGGCTATGTGTCTGGGTTTACTATTCTCTGTCACAGGAGTCCAGTGAGGGATCCCCTGTACTAACCTTGCCCCTAGGATTTTTGGAAGAGCCTGTATCAGTCACAAAATGCCCACAGCATATCAATGTTTTCCTCAAGGGATTCCCTCTGGAAGTGAAAACTTATTTTAGCTTCAAGTTAAGTATACGATAGGAAAAAAGGAAGGCTGTGACAAAAGTACAAAAGCCAAAGCAATGGGCTACAACCACAGCCCAGAGCCCCTCAGTGAATGACCCTGTTGCTGGGCTGCCTTGTCTCCAGACAGCTGCTCTCAAATGGCTGTCAGTTTTACAGCCAAGAAGATAATCATGTTACATTCCTTATACATTTAAATAATCTTTGCTGCTCACACAGCCATTAAACAGCGCTAAGGACTTATATAAATCATCAGTATATTTCTTGAAAGAGTCTCATGGTTGGAAGGCCAGATTAGATAAAACGCTATTTGGGCAAAAAGCAGGATAATGCTTCCCAGGCAGCATGCATATGAGTTAATGAGATGTAGTCATGCGCACAGTCTTATTTAGCTATAACAAAAAACAGAATGATGATTTTAAATCCATGTGATAAAAACAGGCTCAGTCTTCTGAGCTAAGAATATTCTCCAAATCTCTTTTATTCCCTGCTTCTACCCTTTTGTTGTTAACAAAAGCCATAACTGACTCAGAATTTCTGTGGTGCTTTCTAGCTACTTGTCCAAAACACAGCTGAACTGACAATAACCGATTAGGTCCTACCACATAGATTAGCTGTTTTGAAAACACAAAATGCCTCCATTTTGCTAAAACACTAGTCTGTAAACTCATAAACTTCTACTTTCTCCTCAGTTTCCAACAGATCAAGAATTCTTTTGATATTCTTGTTTAATTTCAGCACTCCAATTCAAACACGTTTCTGTATGCTGTAATCCATCTTCCAACTGCTACAATTTCAACTATTGTGGAGTATATGGTCTTTTCACAGACACCCTTAACTTACACCTCTGTACCTAAACTGTACATAGGTACTTTGTTTAACACCTGTTTTACTCTGCAAGGTTGTTACTGCCAGAAAACATTACTAAAAGCAAATTTCAACTGCCATGGGAGCCCTCATCTCAGATGCAGTTCTAGAGCCAACTCATACATGCCTGGGGATTTAGTGGTCACCAGATGGAGATCTCATTAGTGGTCTGAATCAGATGTTGCAATTTGTTTCTGGTTGGTAGTTGAAAGCTGTCCTTCTCATCATGTTCAATAAACCTCATCACACCCAAGCATAATTCAAACAAAATGACACCCACCTAACTGAGGACGCTGGTCTTCTGTTTTAGGAACTGTTGAGGATGAGGGCTGAGTAGCTGAAAATGGAAAAAAAACCCATGTAGTTATTTTTCCAGTTTGGAAGACAGTGATAGATCATAGGCCCGGGACTCCTACTGCTCAACACTCAATGATGGCCACAACAGGATTTAGCTTTATGAGACGATATGGTCATGGACCTGATGAAGCCTAAGTTCAGTGAAGAATGTGGCTGCTCCAGTGACTCCACTCAGTATTTCCTATACACAGTTAAGAGGCTTTCCAACCAAGACATAGGTAAAAATCCTTCAGAGCTGAATTTTGAGGTAGTTCCTATCAGTTCACTTGAGAGTCTATTAAGGTTGCACCAGGTATGCATAGGCATAGTCAGATTTTTTTTACCTTTTGACTGAGGACTGGGGTGGGAGTGACTTGTCCATGCTGATCTCCTGGCTTGCTCATAAGGCAGATCTGTGAAGAAAAAATACACTGATTCATGCAGATATGGCATAAAGCATTTATGTCTATAAGGGACACATTTCTAGAAGACCCGTTGCATTGGAAAACTCACTGAAATAGGAAGGTTACTCCTTGTTAAAACCTTTATCATCTTTATCGTCTCTAAAAATAAAAGTAACATATTGCCCCTTGCATTACTCTTTAGAGGTGACTATTTTTGTTAGATGTCTGACCTGCAGTGAAACAGTTGGTACGAGTTATAAAGTCCACCATCTCCAAAGGCTCAGAGTACACACTTCAGTCCCTTTTTCTCAGCCTGTGACACCAACGAATGACACACACTGCACATTTTGGACAATTTCTGCTAGAGTCTTGCATGTAACATCCCCCAAGAGGTCAGAGCTCAGACTAAGCATAAACTGTGTACCATTCCTTCCCAATCTCAGCATGTAACAGTATTTGAAGAAGACAGATATTAGTTGATCTAATGTGCCATTCTTTGTTAGCCTATGGCTGTTATCCCTTGAGATTGATCGAATCTTATAGGTCGAGTTTGGGAGCTCCCCTTCTGCCACCCGATCATAGGCAAAGAGATGTGTGACAACAAAATCTTGGTTTTGTCTGCTGTGATTCCTCTAAACCACTGTTGCATGTTTGAGTCTGCACCAGCTCTCACTGCCATCACACACTTTACTATCCTCTTTATATTACTTTATTATGCTCTTTATATTACTCCTCAGGATTGCAAGTGCTCTCTTCCTCAGATGCACCTTCTGGTCTCACTCTTATGATTCAGAATCTGAAATTGTGTGATTATTAATTGCTGCACTTTGCCAATCTCACTTGCTTTTCTTCTACTAGGCATTTAAAATTATTAATAATTCTTTTTCCTTTACCTTCTTTTCCATGGTCCAGTATCCTCATAGATCTTCAGAAACATAACACGTGAAAGCAGTGAACATGCTTAAATGTTAAACATATATATGTGTATATGTTATATTTCTTCCAAGAAGTGGCTAGCTTTTTTTTCCTGCTTCATCTATTCAAATACTCCATTCTACTTCCTGGGACAAGCTCCTTAACTTTATGTATTTAAATTTTCACTTGCCTTTTCTTTCATTTACTCATTACTTCTATTTCATATAATTGATCTAGCATATAAAAATAAAGAAAAGAAAATGTAGAACCTTTCTTCATAAAGTGGTAAATTCAAATGTTTCGATTACCCTTTAAAATAATTTGTAGTTGCCTGTGCTTATCTATAGCTGGCTTTAACACATTAGCTAAAATTGCTGCCAAAATCAGAGGCTTATGTAGCTTTCCCAGGATCTCAGGAAGGTAGCAGTACCTACCTGGTAGAACTAAGTTAGTGCAGATGATTTAATTCTTAATAGTGCTTGTGATTGCTTTTAGAAATTATGTTTAGAAGTAAAACCAGTTAAAGAAACAGTCACAGACTGTCTCTGTGCAAAACAGATGTATTTCTGTCCATTTCCAAGCACTATGAACAGAATTATGAAAAACGGAAGTTCACTACCAAATTGTCTTTCATTGCTTTAGCCTCTTTGGCTTGAGAAGCAGACTGGCAGTACCAGATCTCTATCACAGAATCATAGAATCTTTGGACGGAAAAGACCTTTGAGGTCATTGAGTCCACCATATGTAACCACAACTAAACCATATCCCTGAGTACTTCATCTACCTCCAGGGATGGTGACTCAACCACCTCCCTGGGCAGCCTCTGCCAGTGCCTGATAACCCTTTCAGTGAAGAAACTTTTCCTAATATCTAATCTGAACCTCCCCTGGCACAACTCGAAGCCATTTTCTCTCATCCTACCACTTGTTACCTGTGAGAAGAGATCAGCACCCACCCTGCTACAACCTCCTTTCAGGTAGTTGTAGACAGTGATAAGGTCTCCCCTCAGCCTCCTTTTCTCAAGGCTAAACAACCCCAGTTCCATGGCAGCCCTGCCAGCGAGATTCTTGTGACATAAGGAACCTATGCTGCACTACCCTTCTCCCTCTCCCTTTCCCTCTCCCTCTCCCTTCATTGCAGGTCTCCAAATTATTAGACACCTGTAAAATGAGAGGGTTGTGTGATGTTGTGTGTTGGTACTTGGTGGCACTTGCAGCCTTAAAATATACTGGGTACAAATTCAGTGCTGTGAGAGAGCAGTTTTGCCTTTTAACTCAATACATCATAAGATGGTTTTCTGACTACGCCCTCTCCATTATAAGAAAAATCTGGTTATCAGCCTTTCTCAAAATAGCACATAATCCCAACTTAATTCTTAGCTCAGTATTGTGCCTTGATAAACACGTTCCTATTTAGATAAGCAGATCTGCTCTCGTTCATGAGATGTTAGTACAACATGTCCTTATCTTCAACAGATCTTTGATGGGAATGTTTCTGTTTGATGAGACATTTGGACAAATCCATATTAGGCCTTCCTGAGCTCCAGATAGCTTCATTGTGTTACTTTCAGCTTGCTGAAACCTCATGTTCTGTTGTAAAGGTGACTGAAGAAATATGCCTTTGCCATTAGTTCATTAGAAGCCGTGCTCATTTCCTATCTTCTATTTTAGTGCCCTAACAATGACAATGCTTAAGTACTTTCTCCAGAATTGTATGCCAGTATTTGGCTAATTCCTATTTAACATTTTTTATCCCTTCCTCCTCATTTTTGACCTTTTTCATGTCATCAAGTGATTGTCCCCAGGATCTGCTATTGCTTTCACATGACGGGTGCTTTGTTATGGAAAAGCTTCTTTGCAGTCTAGTTGAAATGTGACGCTTGGCTAAAAGAAAAGCCATAGAATAAGCCAACAAAACAGCTTCTTGCGAAAAAAAATAAAATCTGAAAAAAAAAAATTATTTTTTCTTGCTGAATGAAAATTCTGACTTTAAGGATGTTTGTCAACTCTTATTTGTAAAAGATAAAATAAAATAATACTTTCAAAATCACAGGATAGTTTGGTGTAGGAAAAGTTTAGTTAGAATACACCAGTTTACACAGAAGAATAGAGACACCTTATATCCAAACTACAACTACCACAAGGAATTGTGTCAACACAGGAAGATAATTTTAATGTTGACATAAAGCATTTTGCTTTGTAAGTGCAATTGTAAATGTGATTTAGATAAAAATGATGAAAGAAGGACTTAACCATGTCTGATATGTGTTTTTTTAAGAAACTTTTACTTCAGACAAAACCAGTATTTTATTTTTCCATCATAAGTCAGGATGAAACAAGTATTGAAATCATAGAATTTCTCATAGGAGTAAAAAAATAGATTTTTTTGTTCAAGTGCAGAGGAAACATACCCATAAAAATACACCTGTGACCATGAGGGCTGCAGTCTGCTTTAATGTCTCATGAAAATATCTCACTTTATTAAAAACTATCCTTTCTTCTGATACCGAGACTAAGAAAGTACCCTGTGACACTCTTTATTTTGACAATTATATCATGTTTCCTCATCATCAGGCCCTGAGTTGAATGATTATAAACTTTTGTATCTTTCAACATGCTCAAAAGATTTTCCATATTCCCACGACTTCCTCTAAGTGCCTTCTAATTCTGCAAATAACCTTTTTGATAAGGGATGATTCACACAGCCTTCTGTACAAGGCCACACTGCTGATTTATTTAATGGTACAGTCAGATTTACTGTATGATCCTCCACTGTGTTTCTTCATTTGTTTGTTTTTTTTTCAAGCTGACCAACAACTGGAGCAGTGGCTTTCATTGTGCCATAAATAAAGATGCTTATGTTAAGTTCTTCTTTTATCAGAGAATGTATTTTCACAAGAGCTCAGTCAATTCAGTTGTATGTCCCTTCAGAACACATGGTTGTATGCCTCTGGCTCAGTAATGGATTTCCTTTAAATGTAGTGTTTTGCTGCAGCTTTTCTTGATGTCCCACAGTACTTTGTGCTTTTTACCAGTAAAGCAAATGCCCAGATTAGGCATTTTCCAGTATCTTCAGAGGTGAAGGGTGATGCAAAGAAAATTTTCAGTTTCATAGCATTGTCCTCATCTTTTTTAATTATTCCCTTTTGCCTTTCACAAAACAGCTCATCCACAATGATATCATGAGCTTCAAACTTTGAGCAGTGGGAACTTTCTTATGTTTTGATTTTACTTATTTATCCTCTTAAACTTACAGTTGGATGTTGTGGGATTTATTTGCTTCAAAAATAAATAGAAAGTAGATAGCAGCACAAACACTTATCCTGCATTCTTAGACTACTGTTTCCCAATATATTTCAAACAGCATTATAAAGGAGGGTATTCTTCCCTCATTTTACAGAGAGCTGAAGCACACTGAAAAGTGACTGTGCTAGTGCAAAGCAACAGAGCCAGTGAACAGAGTAGACGTCTTCTGATTCTCTCTTGCTTTAAACATTAGATAGCATTGCTTCAAAGACAGAGATATGTATAAGAAACAGACTTATTAGATCTATTTAATCTTCTCACTCTACACAACATTTATACACACGCATATAAAAAATTTATGTATATAATATGTGTATTCAAAATCTAGACTAATGTTTATGAAAAGACAGTTAAAGATGAAAAAGAATGAGATCCTTCAGGAGATGAAATGAATAAGATCACAGCATACAAAAGGCGGTCATTGTTCATACCTGGCCTGGTTGTAATTCTTTGTGTTGCTTCTGGATAAACGGATGTATTTGGAAAAATAAAAGTGGCACCTCCTGAAGAGAAAGAAGAAGACATAACACCTAAAGATTTGTTTTCACCATCCCTAAATCCATTGATATTTTCCCTCTTGTAGTCTGCCTGAATGAAGACTATGAATAACTAATTTCTGTGTTAGAACTCTTACATATAGAAGTTAATTCCAATAGGCTTTGCACCTGTGTAAATCCATTTAAATTACTGGATAAAAGCCTGTACAAAATCCATGTTAAAGGAGGAGACAGTCAAGTTCAGGAAATCCCTTACACCTTCACCACAATCACCTTCACCCACGCAGGCAGTTTCATATCTTCTGAAATAAAACTTCTTTGTCTTCTCTTCATTTCTGCATGCACTTCCCAAACAGGTTCACTTTTTCAACAGAGATTGTCGGCCTGAGCCAAAGTCTATTTTGTCTGTGGGAACCTTCTCATAGACTTTGGTAAGCTTTGGGTCAGACCCTCAGAAATTTCACAGAGTGAAAAAAATCAAAGATACTGAGCTTGATATAGCAAATGGCAGAAGAAGAACTCGTTTCTAGCTCTTCTGCGGTCCTTTGAAAATCCCACTCCAAAGTCCTTCTGCTACCAGAACAACTAATTTGCCTTATGCTGACAACCAGCATGATATTATTCACACTTCCGATGACAAAAAATGTAGATAACCTCATTTGGTGAAATGAATTTCAAAATATCATTGTCAGTGCACACATATAAAAAAAAGATAACACATAGAACTGCTGAACAACACTTGGATAACTATATGTGGAAACTGCTTCACAAATTAGAAACCAAAAAGCCAGAGACAGAAAAGACCACTGAGGCCTTTTATATTTAAAAAGGGCTTACTCCAAACCCCATCAAAGTCAATGGAAAAATTTTTGGTGGGGTTTGCAGCAGTCCTACAGCCCACAGTAGGACTTTATTTCAAGATTTTTCAGGAAGAGATCTTCTAATATAGTTAGTTTTATTAGGAAACTGACTGCTCTTTACCACAGTGAAAAAAAATAAAATAAACATGAATGAGGCATCACAACCCAAGGTTTACTTTTTTTTTTTTCTTTTGCATTATCCTTTGTATTATCTTTTTCATTTCTCAAAAAGAATTGTTATTTCTGGTCACTGTAGGTAACTAATAGCCTCAGGCACGATCATGCAATATTCCAAACACCTTTAATCAGTATGTATACCATACCACATGTACAATTCCATGCCAGCCTCTGTTGAACAAGTACTAGAGCAAGATAAAATTTATTCTGAATTATTTTCATAAATATTTTAAGTCATATCCTGAAAGACATATGCTTTTGAGGCATGTATTTTATCATTCTCCTACCTACACTAAATATTCTTCTAAGCCAAATTAACAGGGGTAAATATTAACAAAAACCGTTTTACATTTAGATCAGACTTAGTGGAGATTGCAACATCAGACTTCACGGAGTTTCCAGCTCAAGTCCCATATAGTTGATAAATGAGATGAGCTAACTGCCTAAACAGAGATTTTATTGAATCATATGATATATACTGCATGGTAAGGGAGAGAGTCTCCATTTACCAGAGCCCACATCACTTAAGCAAGTGCTGAAGCACTTTTGAGCTCCACAAACCTTCTAGGGATCCAGGAGTAGATCTGACAGTAAAATAAGACAGAATAAGAAAAAAAAGTCCTCAGAGACAAAAGACCCAAGCCTGCAGTTTATCATGTATCAGGGACCCCATTTTCTTGTAGAAGATAAGAAATTACCAGTAAGTAGACCATTTTGATACCATCTGGCCATGAGTGACCTCACCTTGTTCTTTTTGTCTATGCATAAAACTCACACAGAGCAAGCAGAGGGTACGCTTGTCTCCCTCCTGATTTACCATTTCCATTTTTAGCAAGCAACCCATAAAAAGGAATCCTGTGCTTTTAGAAGATGACCTATAGCATTGGGAGCAGTGCCAGCATTACCTGTGTTTCTAGCATGCATTAACCGTGGAGAGTTTTGTAAGGCCTTATCAACATCATCTGAAGTCAAATGTGGCAGAGGAGCTACAAAACAAAACAAAAAGCAACACCAAAATGAAAAAAAAAATTGTGAATTATGTTTTTAAACCACATTTTCCCCTAACAGGATTGTTTGAATGCGAGTTTACCAACAGTCAGTTCCAGCCTGCAGCCTGGAGGGAGGTGTGTGCTACAGCTTAAACAATATTATGAATGTATAATATTTCTGACTGATTATTGACAGTGTGCGTGTGGAGAAGACTGCACCGCACTGGTGTTGCAATGCTTGTTGCTTTTTTCTTTAAAAAACCATGTTCACTTTAACATCTTCAAAGTAGGCAAACCTGCAAAATTTCCTCAAGTTTAGATGAAAGTCCTCGAAGTGGGAATTCAACTAGCCCTGTCTATTCCTTTGAAATGCTAACCTTGCACTGTAAGTAATCTGCATTTAGACTTCAGGGACTGTTCCTTTTTTCCATGAATTTACAGAACTTTTATTCAATTCAGTGAAGTCTTCCTGATCCTACTCAGTGTAGAGCAAACTGCTGACAGTCCTTAGAATCGTGCCTGGAATTCACTTTATGAATCAATGTTGCACTCTTGTTTAGCACTCTTATTGTTAAAATGGAAAGAAATGAGTATGTGACCAGAAAAAACATTGGCACTGAATCCCATATGATTTTCTTCCTACGTTATGCTGATGAATATGCTGGCTTTCAATCTGATATTCCTCTGAGATGGACATGTAGAAATATAGCCTAACCCTTTTCTTTGATGAACATGCGTGAAAGTCAACTGAAATTAACGGGAATCATCCCACCAAACTCAAGAGGCTTTGGATCAGGTTCCCTACTGTGTTCTTAGGAACAGCCACATTTGCAACAGACATTTGAAAACCCAGCTGAGCGTATCCACATCATTAAATCTAAAACTGCTATCAATCACAGGTTGATTGTAGCCACCACCATAATGACAGAAAACTAGCTTACTCTCTCTGAGGTAGTGTAGGTGTGACAGGAGAATATCTGCATTATAGCTTGGAGTTAGTCTCTGGAAGTCGTCTTTGGTCATTTTACACAGCTCCTTCCCATCGATATTCTGGAACAACAAGATGTCCACATCCGGGAGACCATACTCTTTCACTGCCCATTCCAGCCACTGGCGTACATGGTCTGTGCTCCACAACGTAGGATCTGGTGGTATCACAAAGCATAAAATTAGGTAAAAAGGGGAAAGACACGCACTGGACTAGTACAAACCAAATGTAGAACACAATTGGACTGGAGAGACCTGTTAACTGATTTGGCCTGTTTATGCAAAGGAGAAGAAGTGTCTGTGAGAAACTACTAAGGAAGATAAGTGAGCTCTGATTATTAACAGCAAACACTCTGCTGTTGAGATCCTTCTCCCATTTAATTGCTTTGTCTTGTTATTTTTATGCGTTATTATACATGGATTAACATAGGGTCCTGTCCTCATGCAAAGAATACTCTTCAGGAAAGTATTTAAGAGAGCCCACTAACAGCACCATGACTTATATCTGTATAATTTTTAATGCTCTCTGTTGAATTTCTGTCTTATTCAAGTGAAATTTCCACCAAGTCAGAAGTACTGCTTCTTGAGCATAGGCTAAGTAAGCACTCAGATTTGGCTAGTTATTTGACAAACAATGAAAATTTTTCTGTGCTTCCTTTCCTAGACTGCTGTGTTCTACTAGTATACATTGTTACAATTGCATGGATTTTCACTTACTGCTTGAAGTAGTGGCAAAACCATCCGGTAAATAAATAAGAACTAGTCCAAATTTTTAGCAAAATATAAGGCTAAATACCTTGTGGTTTTGAAAAACTCCTTGGTTTTAACTTAAACTTCTTTTACACACCTAAACTCTTCCTTCACTATTTTTCTTCCATTCTACTTTTCCCTGTTCTGGAGTTACAGTAAGCACTCATGAACATGAAGGTGCCTAAGACCCCGCAGTGCACATCCCCATAATGGAAGACAGCTCATGCCATGAAGAATTTACACTTTTTGCAGAGCAAAGATTAAAGCCAAGGGGAAACAAACTCCTCGAGAGTTTGTGTCTTCCAAACAAAATGACTCTGTAATTCTGTGATATCCTGAAGACTAAGAATGGAGCACACAGAAGTGTAGTCCATCACAGGGAAGTCTGTAGAGCGGCTGGGACTTGAATGACAGCCTAAACAGCATTTCTGGCTTAACTTCAGTGGCATTCCCTCTCTTTTGATTGTTGTTGAGGCTGGTCTGAAAGACGTAGACACCTCCTTCCATAGGCTAGGAACTATTCAGTCTGTCATGCTGTTGCTCACTCCCAATCCTTCACCCATTGGTGCCTCCTCATTTCTGATGCTTCTTTTGGTCCTTTAAGCCCTTGCAAGTTAGAATATTTAATCTTCTGGAGCTTCAGAGGATTTATCTGTTCTCTGAAGTGCACCATAGAACACTTAAAAGGTCCCCTTCATCTGGTAAAAGATATGTAGCAAACTAGAGGAATGCAAGTCTTGTGGTAAACCTAAGGTCTGGATGAGATTGCACACACCTACAGCAAAGAACTCCAACTACATTCAGTTTAGTTTGAACTAATCAATCAAACACCAGGAAGTTTAACAAAACATTTTTATTATGCCTATTATTTTAAAATGCTTCTTATTTACCATGATTAGAAAGATAACACAGCAGGAAATGTGAATTTGGGGTTCTTTTTTATTCCTAAATACTGGCACAGAGCTGCACACTGCCTATGTGATAGTCAAACAAAACCAACTGATTTTTACCCATACATTTCTTCTAGGGATCTAAAACCAGCAAGACTGTGACCATCATGTTCCTTCAGTGTCATTCAAATCCACCTCAAAACACACCTCCAGGAATACACTGAGAAAAAAAAGATCTTGCTGAGCTAACCATGCTAAGGATTACTAAAAAAACGAAAAAGTGCCAACCACCAAGAAGACAAATGTTTTAGAAGAACATTCATATGCAGTGCATTTCAGTGTGGTCTGCTTCCAGTTGGCAGGACACTTCATTATTCAGTGCATCACTCTTCCATGCTTCAGAATAGGACTGTCAATACCATTGCAGAGGATACTGCAATATATTTGTCCACACATATCTTGACAAATAACTGAAATAATCACAGCTTGCAAAATTGGCCACAGTTAGTACTCTTGCATATCTTAGCAACTGAAAAACTGTAAGAATATTAAGCAACATAGCAGTAGCAGAAATGTTTCAGCTAGGCACAACTCTGCTGGAGAGGAACTAGCAGCAAAATATGCCCTTCTGTTTGCAGGTTGCAGGTGTTGTGTCTATGCTGTGTATACACAGTGGTTTATGAACACCCACATATGTCATGATGGCCTATTGCTTTGACTTCAGAAACAGGCGTGCTAATCATTTTGCAAACTGAGGCAACAAACCTTCCAGCAGAGGTTGATTTGGAGAACATAGCACACAGGATTGAATGCCTTCTTGTTCAATTAACTGTCCTATGACCAAGCTTGCCAAGGCTAACGAAAAATTTCTCAATTGTTCTCTTATATTGCAGTGGAGTTGTCAGTTTGCTTATTGAAATATTTTACACTGCCCAAACTCAGGAGATAACCTAGATAAATGCTTTTCATGCACTGTTTGATCTCACAGACGCTATTGTGCTTTTAGCATGCTGAGGGCTGGACTGCATTTGGTATTTGCAGGGATACCATGTAGTACAGTGATCCTTTGCTCGTTTCCACACACTCTGCACCCAGCTAGCTCATGGTGTTAGGAAATGGAAGCAGCTATTCATTTTGCCCACTTTAGGGCAAAAGACTTCAAAAGGAGCTAGGGAAGTCAGATACGATCCTTGCCTGTAATCAGCCAGTTCTGCTGCTGAAATGGGGATAACAGGTTGAGGGATGTGGCTTCACTATCCCATTTCTCAGCTCATTCTCTTAACCTGTTTTGCCACTTTTCTCCAAATCCTCTTAAATAATGCTAGTAGACTGAGAGGATAATACATTTCTTTGCTGGAAGAAACCTGCTGGTCTAACCTGCTGGCACAATGACTCTTCGCTCATTGGTAGTCATATTTGGGGGTGGAACGTGCTTCTCTTCCATGTAGTTTCCATAGTTCATCCCAACATTGTCTGAGCCGCTAACCATTTTCCCTCCTTTTGCCACGCTGCAGTCATCAGGGGAATTCCTAGACAGAGAAGAGAGGTGTGTTTCTATTATTATTGCAGTCACTACTAACATCGTCAGCAAAGAATCACACTAAATGAAGAGGAAAAACAAGAGATTCAAGCACCAGGTGTTGGGCTGTCACTGGAAAACTCAGTACCTACCACTCAATGATACTGCTGATTTCTTCAGTTGCCTCAGAAAATATACCAGCCTCAATGGACCATATATTTATTTTTATTTCCAAAGGATCAGGCTCTTACATGTCTCCAAACATACAAATACTAACAATTTCTTTCCAGAGGTCGGGCTACAATGGAGACTGCAAGTAGTTGCACTTTTCTCTCTAAACATCTCACAGACAACTAAGAAAATGCAGAGATGCAGCTAATGTAAATTATCTGAGGGAGAACTATTATTTGTTGCCATTGTCCAAACTTTGGACAAGGCTTGTCCAAGACTTTGACAGCTTCCTTTCTCCACTGTTGTCAGTGTTTCATGTAGGTCACGCCCAGCTGCACTTTATGTCACTCAATGTAGACACACTTCTATGTACAGCCTACAGAAAACGCACATTTGCTGAAGCCATGATTCAAAATACCACATGCACCATTCGAAAAGCCTTTCAGCTCCTGACTAGCACATTCTCCATGGTACTGTAGTGAAGAAATGGAAATTTGCAGAGGATCTGCAACCAGATACCTCTTTAATTTTGACTTTGCTTTCTGAATAGAGTCTTTAGGTTTAACATCCCACAGGGGGATCCCTAATGGCATTTTAATTGCATCACAGTTTTCCTTCTGGCAGACACAGACATATTTGTTCTTTAATTTAATGTCTACAATGTGTTTCATCAGTGAGAGAAATTGTTACAAAAATCAAAATAAAGGAGAGAACCACGGGGGAATACCTTTAAGTATAAAGAAACTCGCACAGGAAGGAGAGTGTTAGTTTGATTTTGCTTTCTTTAGTGATACTACATTACTAACAAGCTTTCTTTTAGTCCTGCCATTTAACTCTTGAAACAGTACTAGCAGCAACTCATATTGCTTTGCTTCATTTCAGTTCTTTGCAAGTGAACTAATTTGCAGTCCAGAGAACTGAGAGACCCTACTAGGACTCACACTCCTGAAGGAGTGTTTCAGGATCTGCCCCCTGTGCCCAAAATGTGTTTCACCCCGAGCCTCTTGCCTTCCCCAGCTCTGAAATCCCAGCTCTTACTGCAAGGGTTGGGAAGCAATGCCACTGCACATCCATCAATGGTCAGTATGCAGGTGCTTTCCTGGAAGAATTTTGCCATTGTCTGAGGACAAAAAAGGAAAAACAATATACAGTTTGGACCACTGTCTGCTCAACATACATCAAAAGGTTGTGGCAGATATTTTATCCAATGCCGAAGTAACTTGATTGTGTTGACTGCTCAGCACTACCATTAGTCAGGAGCTAATGCAGTTATAATTCTCACAAGTGTGTTTTAAAAAATAACTACCAGTTGGAAATCTGAAAATATTTAGTATATAAACACTAGAAGTATACTTTACGTAAGTATTTAAGTCTTTTTCTATGCAGTGTTACTACCAATTTTGACCATGTTGTGTTAATGTAGATACTAAAAAAAATGAAACCATTCAATGGGTACAGTATTCTTCTTCAGAAGAAGAAACAGGGCCCTTAATATTAATATTGCCTGGTAATTGTTGGCCTCACATACGTTTTTCAGGTATAAAATATCCTGTGTGCTACATAACATATTACACATGAAATCCTCCTAGTGTAAAGGTACTGCAACTGTTTTGTCAGCCACCAAACTGAATAGCAACCACAAGGGAAGATATAGTCAGCACATGGTATTGCCTGTCATTGAGTGGTGGTAAATTTAGCCTTTCCCCTCAGAACCAGAATATGTCTGCATTATCCTCTGAGGTTTAACTTTTTCTACCCCACTACATACCTCCAAGTATCATTCTGGGATGCAGCTTATTTGTGTATAAACAGAGATAAGCAAAACAAAATACCTTTCTTTCAAATGTAAACATCTGAAAAGATGGAAAACATTTGAAAAGAAGCTTTTGTGAGGTTTGCTTGTGACTAAAATGTTGGCCTTTTCTGCTTACCGTTAACAAATACAAATGGCATATATGCATACATGAGTCCGCATAATAAAGCATGAATATTTGGAGACATCATCCAGCTCCTGCCCTTATACCTTTGCAGATGCCCATCATGACTCCCAAGGTCAGTTATGTCACAAAGACAAAAGAACTATTTGTCCCATTCACTGACTTTTTAGGTAAGTTTTTGAGAAACGGAAAGCTAGGAGCATCCTTTGATGGATGTAACTGGCACAGTTACTTTATTTTGTTTATCTGTGAAAAAGAACTTGGGATACAGGAACCTCAAAGCCTTGCTGCTGATGTGAAATATATCAGTATTGGCTCACACCAATTCTATGGGCAACCATGCACTAAAAACACTCTTGTAAACACTGAACAATATATGATGTGAAAAATTCAATAGCAGCACACAGCTTTTGGCAATTTGACAGGGCTTCTGAGCTGGTTTTCTGATCTGAATATAAACAGACAGAGGTGGGGAAGAAGATCATAAGTAAGTCATAACTTTTCATTAAAATCCAAAAGCAGATGATGGTCAGGGTAGTTGTCCTGTTAGCTTACTGGATGAACAATCAATCTCCAGTCCAGCAGATCTTCTAAGACCATTCTTAACTTTAAGGGCGTAAGCAGCCTCATGGGAGCTAACAGGACTACTCAGGTACTTCAAATTGAGTGTGTGCTTATGCATACCACTGAACCAAGGCTTAATTCAAATGGCTGGAGCAGACCTTTACGGTATAGAAAGCAAAACTGAAAATGCAAGCAGACACTAGAAAATCATGTTTTTAGTGCCCAGAACAACAAGAGAGTGATTGTCTGAAAAGGCTTTCTTTGGGACTTTCTGTGAGTCTGCTTTTTTTCTGAACCACCAGGGAAGCAGGAGCAGTGGAACAGCAGCTTTCAGAAAGCGTGCCCAATGTAAAGGGTACAGCTTTATAGTGATTCATCCTTAGCTCCAGGTCTGAAATGAAACCCAAGATGTTTTTCTTCACAGTTGTATGTTATTTTTACTCTTTGTAAATATACTGTGTTACACCTGGAATTCACACACACACAAAAAGAAAAAAGTGGAAAGGACTACAATTATGCTGCCCAAGAGAACTGTGTCCAGTCCTGAGCTGATTCAGCTCTGATAGCCAATAAATGTCTATTGAAGAAAGTATTTCTCCTTGAGTCCTTGGACCTGGAAGCCTCGCCTTTATTCAGGGTCACTTAGAATCAAGCTGATTTGATGGTTAAATTTATCACCCTTGCCTACTGAAGCTAACTGGAGTTTTGCCAACCACTGACTCTGATGAAAGCAGATATAAGTTCATAAATAAGCGTATGAAACACATTTTTTTTCCTTTTCACTCTGCTACTATTTTCCCCATGTGATGTGAAACACCTGTGTTGTGTTAAAACATCAGATGTCAGAAAAACACAGATTAGGAATCAGCAAAATTTTATAAACACCTCTACTTAATATTTCTGAATTTCATAGGGAAAAAAATGACAAAATTATATTCTCCAACTATCTACAAAACTTTATAAGTTTATTTAATAACTACAACTTGGGTAACTGAAATAACTTATAGAAAAGGGATCTCAGGAGAGTGGGGAGATGTAAGGATATCTTTGAAGAGTTTTCCATGCACGGTACCCATCCAGCCTGTGGCTGGCCAGGTCAGAGGACATGCTGAGCTACCAGGAACTTTTAGCTGCAAAGGAAGCACTGAAAATCACTTCCAGTGGTGATACCAAACGCTTGCCTTGACAGAGCTTGGTTTCCACCATGCACATTCATCGCCCAGCTTCTTCTGTGCAGACACCAGGCCAAGCCCTGCAAACGCACCAAGCCCTCTGGTCCACTGCAGGCACCTGCCCTTAAATCTACTGTGTGAGCACCACCACACTTCCTCTGCTGAAAGGAAAACAGAGGTTTTATTTTCCCTTCCAAGGCTTCTTGTGAAAGCACTGCAAAATTCCCCGCAGAGGACTCGAGCATAATAGAGAGATTAAAACACCAGAAAATGCACATAGATTGAAATATCCCTGGGATGCTCACACAGGCTTTCAAGCAACTGCTTAGCAAACTGGAGTGGGGAGCTACTTCCCCAGCCAGTAAGTAAATAAATGTGTGAGTGGGTAAGTAACTCAGTGCTTAGCTGTAACTTCAATCACTCCCCCACCCATGTGGAGCGGCTGTGTGAAGGCAATGCTCGCCCACAGGAAAGGTGACAGGCAGGGTGGAAGCAAGCTTCTGAGGTCTGTGGAAGAGAGAGAAGCTCCTCAGGAACTGTGCCACTGACTAAAGATGGCTTAAACTGATGCTGAAACCATGGTAACAGTCTGTTTATCTTTGCTATGAAGTGTCAAAAACAATCCTAAGAAGACAAAAGAAACAGGAAAAAAAAGGAAAACTGAAATCTTCACTGTGCCACACAGTCATGGAAGTGCACGGTTCCATGCAGGGCTACTCAGGGGCAACCAAAATGGTCTTCAACAGCTCTACCAGACCAGGGCTGCAGAGAGGCTAGGATTGGGGCAGCGCCAAGCTAACACATCATGTAGCACCAAAACCAGGGACAGACATCACTGTGTGGGCTGCCCTGGGCTCAGTAGGTGCTCAAGGTCGTGTGGGGCTGGCCCAGGGGTTGCTCAGAGATGACACAGCATGGCACATAGAGGCACCTCTGGTCCCTTCCTCCAGTGGAAGGAGGAAGCAAGCACCACATGCCAACACATGCAATGTTGTTGGTTTTCTATAAACAAAACAAGAGATGCTTGTTTATTGAGTTGTATATGCAGCAGCCATTTATTTTCAATCAAACAATAACTTTTGCTAATTGAAACAATCTTTATTGGTTTTGTGTTTTTGCTTAACTTTCCCCAGCTATCTTCCAGTCCACAACTGCTTCAAGCCTTAAGGCCATCATGGCAAATTAAGGCAGTCAGCGTCTGGCTCACTAGAGGCCAGTCAAGCTATAAATATTACCAGCCTGGCTCTTTGTGTTCACAGTGTGGGGAAACAGCTGGTTTAAGTTTGACTGCACGTTGTCATTTCTCCATTAGTGCAAACACTTCAATATTTCTTATGTGTGAGGTTGGAGTGAAGAAAGGGAAAGAAGGGGGGGGGGGGGGTCACTAAAAGCCAAAGCTAAGAAATGATGTTCTGTATATACGTAATTTACAATTAGATTGCTGCCTGCGAGAAGGCTGAAGTCTGACATGATGATAGCTAGGCCAATGCCACAATGACTTCCCAATTGGCCTATAACTTTCAGGACCTATTTTCTCTTGTTTTTCTTTTATTATTTGTATAGAAATTCTATTATAATGGTAATGGATTACATTTCTCAAATAGTATTTCATTTCAAGAATTTGTAAAACTGTTGTATTTGTGGTTTCATAAAATATGAAATACCAGGAGACAGGGCCCTTCCCAAACCACATACGCCTTCTTTTGTGGGAAGGGATCATATAGAAATTTCGCAAAGTAGGGCATGCCAGGCATAAACTGAAGTGACATCTTCTATGGAAACCATAATCCCTCATCTCTGTGGAATGTCTGCTGATTTTCCTGATTAGCAGTATTGGGCTGTGAGGCTGGTGGGTGTGAGACGGTAAAGTCAATGATTAACTACTTTTCTTTTTTCTTACTCACCTTTGGCATTGTCTTAAAATGTCATTCCCAAACTTAAAATACTGAACACGCCCACTGATACTATGTCGATCAAAATAAAACACCTACTAGTAAAGGGGGAGAGAAAACTCATCTCCAAATGTGCTGGGTTGAAGACAACCTACCTACTGACAGTGCCTGTGCCATGCCAGCCTGGGGGAACACCATAATCACTGCTCTAGACACAGTAAATAGCGTACTGGAAATAAAGCAGTAATGATAGCAATAGTCATGAATAATGACAGTGATCATACCTCTTGTGGGATCCTATGTCATTATTTGAAGACTAATTTTGTATTTCACTACCCACATGAGAGCTTTTGGTTTCTTAGCACTTCTGAAATTCTGGCTGTATTCATCTCCCTCTAACTCCTGAAGCTAAGCACACAATTTAAGCATCAGTGGTCAATCCGAAATGTAACTGTGCCAATTATGAAAGAACACATTATTCCAGAGTGGAATGCTTCTTAGTTAGCACCTGCTAGCCCAGCACCTCCTGAAAACCTCCAAAAAAGTAGGCATAGTAGTGCTGTGCTTGGTTTGTTTTTCTCCTTGGCAACATGTTTGCCTCAAGAACAGAGCCAAACCATGCAGACACACATGCACACAAATGTTAAGCTGGTGGATTTTCAGAGCAAAGAAGAACTTCTTGAAGTAGTCACAAAGAAAGCCCTAGATGGGGAAGATCCTCAATTTGCAGTTTTTCCAGTTTGGTAGGCAGCCACTCCACCAACCACCCAGTCACTGGGAAAAAAAGATTATCAGTGTGAAATAACTAACACCACATCTTTTTTACCCAAGATTAATGTTACTTTATATAGGCAGCTAAAATAAATGCATTAAGAAAGTTATCCTCTTGAGACAGATCTCCCAGCTTTGCTGTGGATTGACGTAGGGGCTGACTCAAGACTTGCTGGAGACAGAGGAGAGAGTCCCATTGACTGCTATGGATTTTGGACCACGCTTGTTGTTTAGTCTGATCTGAGGTTTACCAAGAATACCAGAGCTGCATGCTAGTGGTACACCACCAGATGTGGAAGGGATAGCACTGAGGCTCAGCTGCAGTGTTGTGCTCCAGTGATGGAAAAAAACATGCCCTTGAAAAACAAGTGATGTCAGGGTGATTATTGCAGACCAACTCTGTTTCTCCATGTGTTGGATGCAAGCAAGGTGTGCAAATACTCTAACTACATCTACCAGTATCATACCACAGACTGGAGCATAGGGCAGAGGTGCCTCATCTATAACAGTTTAAAACACATCAGCCTGGATCCTAGGAGTGTAATGGTCCTTTTGTGGTGGCAATAGAGAGCCCTGTATGGATGAATGCTGAGCACATCACCTGGCACATGGCTAGACTGTGCAAGGTCCCTCAGCTGCTACCATTCAGATTTACTGGTTTGTATAGTACAAAAGAGATACCACTTATGAAACTTTATATCAAGGAAAAAAAGAAAGCAAGCAAACAAAAACTTGAAGTCACTCTGAACTCTGAAAAGTCAGCCTGTGTGAGAGATGCCTTCAACCCACCTAGTAAACAGTCTCTTTGATGAAAATTTAGAACAGTAATATGCAAAGAAAATGGTATTTCTCAAAAGACACATTAAGTGATAATTTAGTTCTCAAATGGCTTTGGAGCAACAGTTGGTAGCGCTTAAAAAACATCTTACACGTGATTAAATCTTAATAACAACTAATTATTTCTGACATTTCTTTAAACCTTCTGTATCAGCCAAGCTGATGTTGGAAAACTTCTTCTGTACTTTCACTGCAGCTAACTTTCAAAATGCTTTTTCAATGAAGTCATCACACTACTCACAGCAAGTGAAATTTATCTGTGGCCTGAATAAGACTCTATGTTCCACTTCAGCCTCCCTTAAAAAGATTGATTACCTACCAGTAAATGTAGGTCTTCCATGCTACCTTTGTGTAGTCCCACCCACGGGCGAGGTGGAGTCCCATGCATGAGTGTATTCTGAGACCACTGAGAAATCCATGGATTTAAATGTTGTTTAAGCAAGTACCCAGGGCCTTCTGAGAGCATTTCCATGGGAGTGAATTTCACCCTGATTGCATAACATGAATTGCATTCCTTCATTGTAATAGAATTTCTCATACTTAATTTGATAAAATATGTAAAGAAAATTAAACACAAAAGTAACTAACAGTATGACATATGCAATCTCCAGATTTATTTTATAGTACTTTACTATAACACAGGGAATCTTTTAGTCTAACTCAAAAGCAACAAACAGCAGGAAATACTATTACATTCAGGTGAAAGATTGACTATATGGTGGCACGAAAGGTCTCATTAGATTTACGTACCTGGAAGAAATATAATGTCTGTGCCAAAATAATGGATTTGAAGAAACTCATTTTGATACCACCTATGACAATCTGCATTATATATGCAACAGCAGCAATGTAAATGACAGCTTTAATTTAAACTCTTCTGGCTTTATTGAATTTAAGGTAGGCCCTTAGGCTATATTTTCTGGTGCTGTGCAGCAAGGCTTAGCTTTAAAAATACTGTTATTGTTAAAGAAAACTGCGTAGCTAATCCTTCTGCAGCACATGGAAAATAACCCTTCAATTTCATTCTAATGTTATTTCTTCTGTATTCAAAGTAGTGCCAGTTTCAAGACTGTTACGTTTTGACATTTAATGTAGGGCAATTACAGCCAAAATATAGCGAGGGAGAGTCCTAGCAGAGTGAGTACATTAACTACTTTGAATGGATACTTAATTGTTGATATATAAGAGGTTTAGTATGCTCCTAAAATTTTATACTCCCTTCCAGATGACAGAATATATGACCAGGAAGCAGCCAAACACAGTAGAGAAGGGAGAGCTGGACAGAAAAAAAACATAGAGCTAACTATTCTCTGGTTATCACTTTGTGGGATCTGGTACCCTGTTTTGCATCCTATTTACATGGTATTATTCAGACCCAGGCTTCCCTGTAGGAAGACAATTACAGAGGATACGGAGATCCTAGAGGATACATCTTTGCAGGTGTGGCTGTGGTATTTTAGACTCCTTTGGGACAACCCAGATTTTAAAACTGGTGCAAACAGAGAAGGTACAGCTTTACTAAAAATGGAAAGCAGCTCCAAGCTCTATAGCTATTGCATGTGTTAAATTTTAACATGCAAATCATTTTTAAGAACTGAGCATTTCAATTAAGGAAATAGATTTATGGACTGAAAATGAGCAGGCTGAGGGAGGCTTCTGCACAAAAGAAAATGCAAAGTAGCCTACAGAATGGCAGAATACCACTAATCTGTGCATAGAAATTGTGGCTGATATTACGTATGAGATGAACAGCAAATAATCTATCAGGAAACATCAACATACCAATGGCAAAGACAAGGAGGGTTTTCAGGAAGGAAAGCATTGTTTTCAGATTTGTAAGAGATGTGTATATCACACTGACTTGTAGTGACTGCCGTACCAACAGTACTAATCAATATATCAGAATATTTGTTACGATCATTTACCAATAATATTTTACTACTAAGTAATTCCATTTTATGCAAGGCTTGAGTCATACACACTTTTTTTACAGTTGGCAGGAATATTGTGTACTAAGAAGCATTACAATTCCCAAAGTATGAAAACTATATATGTTACATGCACACACATGTAAGAGTTTTAGAAATGCCATAACATATTTATATTTGTTATGTGGCAATGTTAATTCTCTATTAAAAGTTTATTATTTAGATCTATTTTTCAGGCATGTTAGGCCTTCTAAAATAATAGTTTTCTGATTAAATAAAAAGTGTATGTTAATTTTTTTTGTACGAAGCATAAGTATGCAATATATGTATGAAATTTTTTTTGCACTGGTAACTATTATTACCTTTCGTAGTCTATAAATTATCTTTCTTGATTTATTTTTAAGCATAACATCATGTCCTAGGAATTGCAGTGAAGTATGAATTTTCCTTGTTCTGTGTATTTAGAAACTTTGCATTGCCCTGTCAAAAGGGAAGGCTGTTAAATCCAAGTTTAATAAACAAAACCCTGCATCCAATGCTGCAGGTTATTTTTGATCCAATATAGAAAGAATTACATTTCTTCCCCTTATATTTTCAACCACGACGCATCCTTTAGAAAAACAGTGTTGCGAAAAAAAAACATTTTCCAGTTCAGAGCAGTAATCTGTACAGCCTCTTCTAGCAACGTAGCCCATGTGCCAGCTCACACCCTTGTTGATATTGGGAAAGAATGGCCACTGCTGAGCTGTTCACTTTCTAATGGTGGCCACATTAAGCACCTCCGAGTGATGCTTCCCATAGAAAAATGAAGAACTTAGTCTTCACATACTGCTCAGCTGATTTGCACTAAGCTCCAAGTCCTAATGATGGAGTAGGTAGACCTAATGCTAATTTTTAGAGAGGAGGTACACAAAATTTCTTCTTTTCATCTATTTACTTCTGTAACGGTGGTGGAAGTGCTCAGGATAGTGCAAAAGCATATCATGGGTTCCAGGTGCCTTAGCTACTCCTGAGTGCCACCTCATTATAACAATAAATACTTCTGCTGAAAAAGTATGAATCAAAATTATGCCTCGTGATTATTTAAAAGATATTGATTGCTTGACAATTCCCCCAATGCCCAGATTATACATCCTTGCAAAAGTAGATGGCTTGTTCTGCTTTAACAGTACAGACCACATGCGCAAACATCTTATGCGGCTCCTGCAGAGACCAAGATACCTCTGAATGAAAGGCAAAACCTCTCTTTGCAAAGAGTAGCTTGGGCAGCCTAAACCACCACCCAATTCCTGTCTATTGTCAGTGCAGTTAGCCTGATTATCAACCTGAGTCAGTCCATGCACATACTGATAGAAAATAGCATAAAGGAAGGAGAAATGATAAGCATTATGAAGATATATCCAAACAGCACGTGTAATTCAGGGCTTCTGAAAGCTTATCCATTCCTAGAAAGTATTCTGAGTTCACATATACAAGGTGAACATACCTTAGATTTGGGAGATATGAACAGCGAAGCCCCAAACTGAGTGCACACCCGCAACCCACCAGGCTGTAAAACATGCTGAACTTGAGCCCATCCTGTCCTGCCTGCTGAAGGTGAGCTGCCAGACAGGCAGTAACACATGCTTTAACCATGGGGATAGGTGAGAGACAGGGATCCTAACTTGAGCCCTGCAGCTGGGACACTCTGCTATGGGGGCTGCACTGCAGGTCCCCACTCCCTTGGTTACTTCAGTTTTTATCCACGATGGCACAGCAAATGCACTGAGCACAAAATTTCTCCCAGCTGCACACTCAAACACACATCTATCCACAGCGATACTTTCAGGCTTCTTGGACAGCAAGGCAAGGCTCAGTTGCCTCCTCAGGCACCCTACAATAGCAGAGGCACCTCAGGGTGTCTGGCCCTCCCTGGACCGAGGCAGCTCTTGCAGAAACCAGAAGCTTTAGTTCCTGGAGCTGTCTGTTCCCAAATCAGGGCTTTTGCCAGTCTCTACTAGTCTGTGTCATGTTGTGTGTGACAGCACTTTTTCTACTCTGTGCACTCAGCTACAGTTTACAGAAGCCTATGTGGAGATCCAATTAAACTGATCTGACTATAGACACACATTTTGGACTCAGGAAGGGTCCTGACCTCCTAAATCAGAGTATAATTCTTATCAGGGCTGTTAACAAGCATTAGATGGGAAAAGGTCTCCACTAATAAAGGATAGTATTACTATGCACCGTTTTTTCCTTAAACCATCACTGCACCAGCCAAATACCTGTGATTCACAAACTGAGCTCTAATATTCAGGCTAGTTACATATTTCAGGAATCCAAGACAGCAAATTCACGATTCTCACTTGATTTTTTTAAAAAATTGATTGACCAACAATTTCAAATGTATCCATATCATCTAGACTCTTCATTAAGATCTGAGGGTATGTCAAAGTAGGAGTCTGTGTAACTTTAGTTATGTATAGTATTACAAATTATTACCACTAATCTCAGTAACAATTAACACTAATTATCTGCTCTAATGCTCTGTATGGAATTTACAATGAGAAACACTGTGATCAGTTCCCTTACAGAGATGCTAAAGCAAACACTTAAAGGTAATTTTAGGAAGCAGGTGAAACTGGTTTTGATTACATTTGTGCATTTGCCAAAAAAAAAAAGAAAAGAAAAGGTTAACAAACCTTATTTAAATTGGTTCTGAATGAGTAGGCTTATAAGAAGACTTCCCTTAATTCACTGTAATTTCAGATCACTGTTTATTGCTATGTATCTCAAATCTTTGACTATTCACTGGAAATTCTGATTTGACTTCAGTACAATTTCCATCCTTACTGATGAAAGTGTGGGTGTGATGAGCTGTCAAACCACTTTGCCCAGCTTGTGGTGCTCATCACATTAGCACAGCAAGTGTTAAAAGCAACCACAGGGCCCATGGTTCAGGTTTTTCTAAACAATTGATGCTGGGAGATAGGATGAGTAGGCAGATGAGATGTAAAGCACAGTCTTCACTGGTACCTCACCAACAATTGTGAGCAACTGACTCTTTCTGGACCTCTGCCCTTCAGCAACACCAAAGGAAAACTGGTTTGACAGTCAGGTATCTAAACAGGAAAGAACTTGTTTGGATGGTTTCCTTAAAAAAAAAAAAATCTTAATTGTGCTTTTTCAGATGGAAGAAATCCCATAAAGTGCTCCTGTTCTTGCGAGAGCTACCAGTCAATATCCACAAATGCACTGCATTACTCTTTCAGCTTAATTGATAATATTCTCCTCCATAGTGACGCTCATAAAAAGAATCCTGAGACTGCAATTATTGCACTGACATGCTGTGGCTAGTGCCCATTTTGCTGAGTAATTTCTTTTCCTGTTCTTTTCTACTCCCCTGCTGGCCTTCATACATATGCCGTTTCTTCATTGTGAACTCTTCTTAAATCTAACTCCACAGTTATGCTTTTTGGCACTATGTTTATATTAAGTAAAAAGTAAAGAACAACAGTTCATTCCCTGTGCCATTACAATAATTTATTTCCTATGTTTCTCTGTTTGGTTATATTTAAAGCAAAGGCAACTGCCCAAACTACTGTATTTTGACAACTTCCATTGAGTGTTAGATCACACATGCCACACCCTTAGATGGATCAATGGTGCTGCCCCACACTATAGTAAACTCACATTTTTCCAGCTTTAAGACATACTTTTCCACCTAGTGTGCAATGTAAGTTCACATCCAAAATGATCCACAAGTAGAGAAAACACAAAAGTACTGCACATGGTCTTAAGTAGCCTGTGTCTGTAGCACCATTTGAAACCCTCAGTAAAGAGCTGAGTGGGGCTGGGAGGTGTAACTCATAATGTATGGGAGAACTGTAGGCTTCTGGAACATCATCTGGCGGTCAGGTGGGATATCTTGGCCATCTAAAATGGTGCTAGATTCACAGGTTTAGATATCTGCGCTATACCCATCTCAAGAAAAAGTATACTTGAGCTCCAGTAACACTGGCCTTATTACCTTGACCCATTAACCTGGTTTGGGTTACACTCCATCTTGATGGTGACTCTGGCTGGGGGCTGTGATAACCAGTCTTGCTGGGGAACACGTGGGCTCATCTTTGATGTCTGTCCATATTCACTGGAGGAGGAGGCCGTCATCTCTGTCTTTGCAAGGTGGGGCGATCCGTAGGCACACTCAAACAAAGACTGGTCTTCACTCACCACTGATAATGCTTCCTGAAAACCAGAGAAGAGAGTCAGCATGACCATGTTTCAGAACAGACATTACAATAACCACCAAGGAAAAAAAAACACTTGTCCCTCTTACAAGAAGATAAACAGCCAGCCACATGCTTAAATGCTCATTACATTTTTAGGATAACACTTTTGTTGGTGGAGCTGAGAACTCATGGTGTCAGGCATGTTGTCAGTATATGAAGGGAGGCCAACCTCTCCCCTGGGAAGATTTTCCCCCCAGTGACCAAGAAAATGCACAAACACACTGTACCAAATGCTTACGAAGAGCTGGGAGGGAGGAAAGGGCAAGACAGGCAGCAAAACTTGGACCTCCTGTGTTCCAGGTAGGGATGCAGAGGGCCAAATCTGCTGGAGGTGTAAGCAAGCTGCTATTGCTGCTTGAACTGCCACTGAAGGAAGTGACCAAAAGCCATGCCTCACTGACTCACTGGGAACTCCTGTTCCTTCCCCTGGGATCAAGGCCAAGCCCCTTCTGGACAGGGAGCCAAGATACAGCTGGGTGCAACCTCCGTTTCAGGGACCATGGTCTTCATGCCAGCATCCGCCGCTGGCTTGAGACCTGAGAAGACACCACAGCCACCGGCTACCTCTCTCTTTCTCTCTCTCATAGCAACACTTCCTGGGCTGGCCAGACAGGCATCCCACTCCAGTGCTGTGGGAAAGGCATCTCTGGCTGCCTTCCATGGCAGCACTGTGGTTGTATGGCCCTCAGAGGCAGCAGGGTTCTCCAGGGCACTTGGTGGCAGGGTGGCTGCCATTACAGCTTGCTGGAGACTGGACAGATGCCAGAGGGAGCAAAGGCTTCCCTTTCTCCCCACAGCCATGCATTTGCATTGGCACCAATTCCGTCCCTGTGTTATCTGGAGCCGAGCTGTGAGAAGGAGGTGGCATCCAGGTTCAGCTCTGGCAGGCAGCATACCTCCTGGGTCCATCGGGAAGCTGCAGCGACCCGTTGCTCAAGTGACTTGTCCTGCTCAAGATGAGGCTCCCTGGCCATGGCAACCAGTCTGGGCTCCCACCTTCCTCTTGGCCCCCAGCACAGCCCAGGCTAGGGGGGCGTCTTCTCTAAAACCAACCCTCTGAGGCAAGTCTTCAGTTTCCAGGGGATACTTCAGGTGAAAATGGGGCATAACAATGTAAACGGACACTTACCCAAAGCACTACTCCCTCCTCCCACTCTGGCACCCCGTCCCCTCCCATGTTGCCAGCAGCTGGGGAGCAAGCCCCAGCACCGGTCTGGTGGAAGAGGTTCAGTGTGCAGAAAGCCTGAGATTAGCAACCATGGAGGCAGCCAGCCGGCGGTAGCTGGAACCACAGGGGCAAAGGATGGAGGGGCAGGGGGGAGCTTGAGCCACACTGGGGGCAGGGTGCTCCCTCTGCAACTGCACCCTCACGAGGCAGTGTGTGTGGGCCCACGCCACCACTAGCTCTGCCACTAACGGATGACGGGAGGATAATAAAGCAATGTCGTCCTGTGAGCGGAGAAGGACCTAGCAGAGAGGGGAGACAGAAAAGAGCCAGAAAGAAGGGAGTCCTCTAGCTCTGGAAAGCCAGGTGGCTGCCTGCAGGCTCTTGCCTTCCACATCTGGTGAAAGAGGGCTTTCCACAAGTGACCACAGTCACATGCTGTCCTAAAAATCAGCAGTTGTGTTTGTTCTTTTTAAGGGGGTATACATTTATCATTCTTTCTATTCACTTGGTCTGTGAGCCCTCAGGGTGAATTCTGTTAATATTCAGTTTTCTCTGCAACTGCAAGGGCTGAAACATCACTTTCTTCTTTTTATTTCTCATGAAAATTGAGATCACCCCTTATTATCTGGACTTGAGAAATGAGATCTCAAGCATCCCTCCAAATGCCATGAGACTCTGGACTGAATCACTAATGCTAACTCTGACTACAGGCCTGAACACAAAATTCAGACAGAGATCTTCACCATTTCATAACTGCTATTCAGTTTATAATGTTGTTTAAGCAGAAACATCACCAAACTCTCACCATTGATACAAACTCTCACCATTGATACTAACTCTCACCATTGATACTAACACTCCAGTTAGCATCCTTGCTTTGCATGTTCTTCCCCTACCCTGCACCCAGCTACCATATTGCGGCCTCTTGGGTCTCTGGGGGCAAGAATGTGCTTCTGCGGAACAGGAAAGATGCCAGAATAACAGCTCTCCCTTTTACCGTGTCTCTCAGGCTCCTGTGGGTCCAAGTTGTGCTAAAAAATGCTGCCGCTGCTGGTGTGAAGCTTTTCTGATGAGTCATTTCTGGTAAAGCCCGTAGAAGGCTCCTGCTTTTCGAGGAGATGCATGGGGAGGTGGCTGCTGGCCCCTTGCTCCTGAAAGGTTGTTCCCGGCTACAGTGTGCTGAGAGCATGGGAGCTTGGTGTGCTGAGATGGTAATGTAGCAGGGATCATATCACAAGAACTTAGTAAGGAAAACATTAAACTGGAAGGAAAATAAAAAGTTCTTTCTGAACAGGTCATGAGAGTTTTTCATGACCTCATCTGAAGTACCACATCCAGTTCTGGAATCCTCAATGTAAGAAGAATATGGAACTGTTGGAATGGGTCCAGAGGAGGCTACAAAGATGATCAGAGTGCTGGAGCACCTGCCATACGAGGACAGGCTGAGAGAGTTGGGGTTGTTCAGCCTGGAGAAGAGAAGGGTCCGAGGACACCTTAGAGAAAACTGGAGAGGGACTATTCACAAAGGCTTGTGGGGATAGGATCAGGGGGAATGGGTATAAACTGGAGAGGGGCAGATTTAGAACAGACATCAGGAAGAACTACTTCACCAGTACTGGCACAGGATGCCAAGGGAAGTTGTTGGATGCCCCATCCCTGGAGGTGTTCAAGGCCATGTTCAACGGGGCTTTGGGCAGCCTGATCCAGTGGGAGGTGTCCCTGCCCATGGCAGGCAGTTGGAACTAGATGATCTTTAAGGTCCTTTCCAACCCAAACTATTTTATGATTCTATGAAGATACACATATACATATAAATATATCTATATGCACACACACACAGACAGCCTGGCCTCCCACAACTGAGACTATTCACTGAACAGTTCTCTCTTCTTTGACCCACTGTAGAGCTGATACATGAGCCATGTATGAAACATTGATTTCAGAAGAGGTAGTTCCAGTAAATACATGAAAGTGTGAATTATACAGGAGAAAACAGATATAAGATTGCAGATGCAACAGGCAGAATGTTATTTTACTCTGTAAATCATTTACTAACATATCTTTTCAAAACAGGCATTGAATGCTATATAACGTACATACTTCTCCTCCACAGAAGTGAAACAAAGCAAATCTATTCTAGTTCCTATTAAACCTGATTCCATGTAATATAAGTTTATTTAGGAATACTTAGGGTAAATATAAATGTATACAAACAACACTCCCTGCCCCAGTTTTTCTGTTTATTGGCATTACTAATGACAGTAAATATTGTTTGTGCTATGGATGTCTATTACATTGCACAAAGAGGGAAAGTACACACATTTTAACTTCCCAAGGAGGACAGCAAATGCTGGAAACATTAGTCCAATTAATAAGGGTTGTGTGGATATCTAAAAGAGTATGGCAAAATCAAGACAAACATAAATGAACCCAAGAAACAGACTCAGATGTCACATTTCAGGAAAAAATGCCTGGTTATTCATGGACAAAACCCCCTCAGTTTGCTAGCTAGAATTTTGTTCTCATTTAACAGCAAACAGTCATCTGTATTTGATCCTGCTAGTTATCAGTTAGTGCCTAGTGACAGATCTGTAAAGGCTCTGTAAGAATAACTGAATTTCTGCCAACTCTGCATGCTGTTGGGTCAGTCCTTATGTGGAAGGCTTTTTAATGAGTACTATACAATAGAGAACCTCTGATATTTCACCCCAAGTCCTCACTTATCTTTGCTGGCCTCTCTTGAAGAACAGTAGGATGTGTGTCACCTCCCCCTTGAGTGCATTACCAAAGCTGAACTGGCCACTTGATGCTTTTGCATCATTTTGAGGAGTCAGCATAACTATACAACATTTTGACTCTCCTTCAAATGCAGCCAGGACCATCAATTTCAATTTACCAGCAGCCACTACAGGTGAAATCTGTGGTCCTTGCATATCCTCATGCAAAGGGAAAATTTTTCTGCAACACACAGCTGGGAGTTATGTGCCTGGGGTTGGCAACTGCTGCCTTTCTTCCTCTTAATGATGTTAAAAAGTGAGATTTTTCATCCAGGCATTTCTGAATCCACTCTGACCTTGTAAGAGACAGTGATGCTGAACAATCAGAGCTCATACAACCTGATATAACCTCATGTGAAACTCATACTGTGGGAAAGCACAGTAACAGCATCAAGAATTTCTCAGCTTTACAAGAATGTCTAAAAACTGGCATAATTTGGTATCCCCCTTGAAACAGACAGAAAACGCCCTTCAGCTGCTCCTTGCAGGCATCATTTCATCTTGTCTTTCCTTGATTGTTCTACACTAATTAAAGCCTTCAAGCCTTAACCCTATGTAAACTGTGACAGGAATACTCTAACAGCAAACTACTGTACTGAACAGCAGATAGAAAACAGTATGGTTATTTCTTTCTTAAATACAGGGACTTAAAAATGTGTTTTCTGTTATTAATTCTAAATGCAAGCTCTTGGGCCAAACATAAGATAAGAATTGTCAGCATTCGCTGTCGTGAAGAATAGCCGCATGGTCTGGCGACATACAAAACTCCTAAAACTGACAATGTTTGGCAAGGGATTTTTACATACGGATGCCGGTTCTATTTCTAGTAAATACTTTTCATTACTCATTAACATGTTAGTCTTTTTTTCTCATCCATATAAATGCTGGTTCTGGAGCAGTTTGGCAACATCAAGCAGTAAGTGGGATAAAGCAAGGCAAACATTATAATGCTCCTTTCAATATTGCCAAGTTTTGTACCTTCATGGCATAATTTTAGTAGTGGATCAGTCATCTTCCTGGATTTTGCATGACAATAATATAGCCTCATAATATCTCAAAAACAAAGCCTTTAATTTCTATTAAGTGTCTGGGGTAATGTAATATGAATTAAGCAACACATAGTGCTTACAGTGGCAGGTGGGAAAGGTCTTTCATGAAAGTCTGTGAAGTAGAGCTGTTGGTAATATTATTTGAGGTCAATATTGGACATGGATTTCCTTTACTTCACCTTCCTTTCTCCACATACTTCCTCTCATGACACTGCACTCAAAACATAAAAATTTGTTCCTTCATTACGATTTTTTAATTTTTTAATCAGTTTTACTATGTAAAATATGGTTTGCCACTTTGACTTTCTGTACTACTAGTAAAAGAACAAAATGTCTTCTCTACATTGGTTTTACTTATGCTTCACTGATAAGTTAAAAAAAAAAAGAATAACAGACTGACAAATTTGTAGAACAATAGGTACAGCAACGCCTTTAAAGTAGGCATAAAGTCATCAGGACAAAGGTGTTTACTTAATCAAATGCAAGATTACTCGGCCTAAAAAAACGAAGTTACAGGAAATGTGATTGAAATAGTTCCCATAATGAGAAGTATACGCAAGCTGACCTGTCCTTTATATGCAATGTCAGGAATTAAGAACAAAGACTTTTTTTCCCCTAAAGCTTGATCAAACTTGAGAAATGGCTAAAGAAGACTCATTGCATGTGTGTATATACATGTATATGTCAAAATATTCAGCTCTGGTTTTAAAAAATTTCTTCCAGTATTTCCATGGTTATTGCTCAATCCCTGTAATAGAAAAGGCTTAGTAGATCTTTTTTACCCCACTGGCTACCCAAAATCTATCAAGTGAGTTGCTGTTAAAAAAATGTGCTTCAAAAACTTTGAGAACTTACTGGCCAGTGCTGTCAAAATCCAACCAGGCAATAGCACACAAGTATGTTGAAAAACACTGGCCACAAAACAGTAGGACATTGGGCAAGAAATACACATAAAGAGGAGACACAAATACAGCAACAACCCTCGTTGCATTTTGAGAGATGCTGCAGACCGTACAATACATTTATTGCTTGTAGAGTCATCTTGTGGAGTCAGCATTCCCACACCCCAAAATGGCCCTGCTACCCTTGACTATGATGAGGAAACACTGCTATGGAGAATTTTTAATTAGCTTTGCCATATGTCATTGAATTTATGCAATCCATTTTTTTATACCAGTTTTATGATATTTCTTCTCATTAATGTAAACACTAATGTAAACACTTCTCTAACTTGATTTCATGATGATATATATGTAAGCACAAGCTTAGACTTCCACACAGCCACAATCCATTCAGCCAAACTTTCCCATCACTTGTCAGGTGACTACAGTTGGTCAGAAAAATTAATTCTCCGTTCTACAAGGAATTCTGACATACTGGGACTTATTTTCATTTTAAATTAGACAAAAAGCTGTTATACAAAAACTTTCACAAAAACGTTTATTAGAAGGATGAATTGTAGCACATTGGTGTGTGTTTTGCAGATGTCAAAACGTTCTAATAAACATATACATTTGGAGAGGACCTGCATTTTCTGAGGGAAGACTGTTTTGATTAAAACCATGCAATTAGCTCTAAAAGTTTCCATGTTTTTTTGCACTCGGTATCCTTTCTATACTTGATAGCATTTGTTATTGAAATTGTGTGCAATTGAGTTACACACAATCACAAACAAAAAGAAGAAGGGAAAATGTGCAAGATTGATCACAGTATGCACCTTGGTACAGCCACTCCAGACTTTACTGAGCTACTCTTCTCACTTGCTAGTCTTCTATTCTTCCTCAGACTACACCTTCTGATGTTCTACGAAGCCATTTATCTGCAGTGAAAATTTCAAACAGGCAGGAATGTCATTTCCATGCTGGAACAGAAAGCACATGCAAGACTGGACACCAGAACCTCACAGAGCAGCAGGCAGCCTTCCAGTATGAAACTTCACTCTGCTCACGTTTGCAACAGGCATCAATGCACGACAAAGTAAGCTGCGGTTGAACTGCTTAAATAGTTTCTAGCTTAAATTTTTAGCTCCGCTTCAAAGCCAAGTCTGTGAGCCTTGGATTCATCACAATAATCAGTGAAACAAAGGACAAATGACTGATGTTTTAGCCTTTTTATAGTTTATTAATCATGATGCTCTTACAACTCTATTGTGACCATTTGCAAAAGAGGTGGTTTTTGCAAGATATTCAATATGGTGTGTGGAACATATTGGAAAAGGTTACTACTTCAAATGCAGTCACCTGAGTCAGGAATTGCAGCACACATCTGGAATATGTTTTCCTTCTAGATGTCTGAGTCTTGGATTCATTAGATCAGACAAAAATCCACATATTATATTCATGAGAGAGTTCAGAAACAACAAAAAGTCTTGGCAAGTACAAGATAGGAAAGACAGATGTTGTCCTCACCTCCACCCATGAGAATCTTATTGCCAGCTCAGCTAACATCTCCCACTTATTTTCAAAGAACACTTGCCTAGTCCATAGTAATCCAAATACAGGCCCAGTGCTAATATCTTCACCTCTTGCTGAGAAAAATACAAAAAATATTTGGAAGAAATTAGAGCCACTGCCACATTCTCACTTGGAAAAAAGGAATAATCAAGCATCCATCAAAATGATGTTATGAAAGTGCAGACTAGATTAATTTCTGGGAAACAACAGTAGATGTTTAAGGACTGATCCTGCAGCTCTCTTAATGTAAATCATTCTTCTGGCTTCACTACAACCAGTAAGTGCACAGAGGCCTCATCGCAAAGCCTAAAGGTTTAACTTTTTGTGTCTTAATTAACAAATTCTGAGACATTATATATTCAAATGCAGACTGTGTGTTTTATCATCATTTCTAATATAGAGACTCTCATTCCTGAAATGTCAGCAAATCCTATTTTTGTCCAAGCTATTTTTGTCACCTCCTTTCATCACACGGTAATATTTGTAGCACTAGGCATCAACTCCAGGTCTCCAAGTCCTTCATAAAACAAGAAAAAATAGCACTGTTCCACTATTGCAGACAGGGAAGCTTTGGTAAGAATCACTAAAAATGGGTCTTGGCTCAGAAAACATATCTCCCTCATGCCAAAGTTCCATGACATATTTCGGAATGCCCTATATCTCACACAGTAAAATTATCACAAAAAGTAGGGCTGATGAACTACTAACTTCCAGAGACTGGGAAGTGTCCATGAGCATCTGATTTGAAGAGCTGCCATTTCACAATCAATTATTTCACCTGCAGTCTTTATCTGACAGTAAAGCCCAAATGAATAGTTTAACCGCAAACCGAGAGTTAAGAAATAGGGAACTTTTTCATACATGTCACATGCCCTGAACACTATCAAAGCAACACTGGAAGCTTGTTCAAGTGTAGTGATGAAAGCTTCCAACCTGCATCCATCTCAGTACGCATTGAGTGCTCGAGTGACTTCAAGAGGGGTATTGCCTGGAAGCAGCTCTGCCCACGCACAACCACTGATGAACTGCACCAGACTTCTGAATGAAAGTGGACCTCAAAATTCACAAGATTGTATCAAAAAAAGCCTAGGGAATAAACCAGACAATCTGGTGCTATACAGTGATGAGTGGTTCTATTTTTCTTTCTGTATGAGCAAAGTACTTGTAAACTACTTAAAAGGCTGAGGCAACACCAGGTTTTATCTATCACACCAGCAGCTGAATGAATAAGGTTAGGTGGCTGCAGGGCTAGCGCAGCACAATCATCAGTTAGGCTGAGAATATGTATTCTTGAATGATTATGTCAACCTTAATTCATCAGGGCCAAAAAAAAAAATACAATTGTATCCTGCAGATTGTATATTGTATGTGCATTTTTTAAGAATATGTAGCTTTGTATGCTTATTTTAGCACTTCCATTCCTATAAAGAGCCCTAACACTCAAGTTTGAATGACTATTTTTTCAGTCAGTACAATAGACTTTTCTTCCTTTTCATTTTGATAGTATTGTGAATTATGAACTTTGAAAGCCTGAAGTTTTTTTCCTCCTTCGTGCTAGACTGTTAACTTCTAGGGCCTCAAAAGGCCTAGAAAACTGGGAAAACTTGGATATATAACTCCTTTTCACTTCTGTCTCAGTCCAGCACTAACCTGTTGCTACCTTGCTTTTCTAGGAGAGTTTATCAGTCTGACAGAGCAGCCAACCTTCTAGTTTGTTAAAAGATAAACATCTGGAGGTTTTTTCAGCAATCTTTTAAGCAAAGATTTGTTTGGCAAAACAGGTGGCAGTTTTGTAAAGTGGCCCATAGCCCAGTCGGAAGTGAACTGAGGCTGCATGCCACACCTGCTATGAACTATGATAATTTTCCCAAAATTATATTGGAAAAGAGTATTGGGGCTAAAACAGCTGCCCAAAACAAAACACCAGTCCCATTTTAGGAATGCAATCCTATCCTCTTCATGTTTCGTCTTAAAATGTTTGGCATCATAGCTAGGCTCGGCAGTTCAAATATGATGTCTTCAAGACTTGTTGCATGTTTAATGGTGGTAGCAATCAGTCCAGAACGAAAGACTTGTCTTGGACACAGCAATTGCCCTGGTACTCTGGTTTGGCAACTTTATCGAGAAAATTCTTAGCATAAAGATAATATATAATTTTTTTTCTGCTTCATTCAGAAGATTTGTCCATTTTTATCAACAACATAACATTTGCAGCTCTTTTTCCTAATGCTTAGACAAAACCACAAGATTATATATTACATTTATACAAAGTTTAATATTTGTTAACTGTAACAGCTGACCCACCACATACATATCTGTATATATAATTATATATGCCCATCATACATAGACACATATGTACACATGTATTTTTAGAGAAATCCATCCTCAATCTCTGAACAAATTCTAAAGGAAAAATAATTCAAGCATTAAAATACTTTTCTCTAAGGCATACTACATACTAAAGACGAATTCACCAGCAAAGTGATGAAAAATGTACAAAAAAGAACATGGAGGCCTCTACAACCATTGCATTAATGAAAGAACTAACTTTTCAGTTGTAAAATTGAAAAGATTATCCAGTTTAGTTTCCTTTCCAACCAATGAATCTTTGGTTTTTATGAACGCCTAACAGCATTAGGGAAATTACACTTGGATGATGGCCATGAACTTGGACTTCTGGGTGACCCATCACTTCCCGGCACTGCCTCTATGCATGGTGTTAGTGCACGTGCGCACCTGTATGTGCGTGCATGTGCATGTGTGTGTGACAAACAGGCCACTCAGTTTCTAGTTGGAAAGACTGCAGTTATGGGGGGTCTTTGCTCCAAATGGAATACTACATACCTCAAAGAAATCATGGGGGAATAAAGGGTGTCTACTGGGTGTGTTACACATAAAATCCGTCTGGTTCCCTCAAACCATCATCCAGGCATGACAATCAGCTGAGAGGGGCAACCGCTCTCAGGCGTCTGCAGAGCTGCTTTCCTGCAGCCTAGCTTCCTCCTCAGGGACCTCCTGGAGCTGGAGATCCTCTCACCGGCTGCATCAGGCTGACAAGATTGCAGATGCTCCCCCATCTTCACCTTAATACGCATTAAAACTCTCACCTTCCTATTTAGAAAACATTTATTATATTCAAAATATATGAAAGTAATTTCCTTGCTTGATAGCTTTAGCAAACACTGCTTAAGCCTCCTTTTTTCAATAAGGATGTTTTTATTTACTTCCAAATGTATTTCTCTTGATATTTTTCACTAACTTCTCTGCATTAGATGACTGCAATTAAAATGTAAATGGCTATTGCTTTTTAAGAATTCACTACATTAAGAGCAGTCTCCAGTTTTGCATAATACTAATTGAAAGTCCTTTGTTTACATTAGTTCCCCTTCCTTTTTCTCAGCAACCTTTTATTTTAGATCTTCCATGTATACATTGACTATACATATAGATAGCATTATACGCTTCTCATTGTATTCTCCATTTTACAGTCATATGGAATATTGCTCAGATGGGTAATCTTTCTAAATTCAGAATGAACTTTCCAAGTACGTCCACTGTGCATGTAAAATATGACTTCCTGTCACGATAACCTTTACAGTGTATAGCCGAACATACTTTCCTATAATTGTTTACAGTGAATATCTTGATTCATAGTTCAGCACATTTCATTTTAGTCATTTGCCACAAAACATGACTAATGAAATTAAATGGGGTTGAATGTCACAATATTAAGTAATTTGTGTGCGCAAAGATTAATATGAGAGCACTTAGTGAAACAGCAGTAAAGTTAATTGCATGCTTATGTTTAATATGTTTAAGCATATTTAGCCTGCTCTGCTGAGCCAGTATAAAGTAAGGATATTGTTGTTTTAGTTCAAACATTAACTGTGAGATCAGATGAAGAGACTGGTATGGTTTTAGATACATTGCAGTTAGAGAGGCAGCCAAACCAACAGATCAGCAGAAAAACGTTTCACAACTATGACAGTCAAAGGCTGGAGTGAATGTTCTTTGTCCCCAAACAAAACAAAACAGAAAAACAGCAACAAGAAATCTCATATACACAACAAAAAATTGCTCCCCAAAAAATTAATCCAGATTACAACTGTGGTTTTACTTTTAAATTGAGTTCTTATTACTTTATTTAAATGCTGCCTTTCTAAATAAAATTAGCAATCCAAAATTGCAGGATTCAAACTATTATTTTAGAAATTTTTCAAACTTTTCCATTCTTCTTCCATTTTTTTGAGAACTGCCTCACAAATTCGATTTTTAACTTTATTGAGCAACTTGTGTCTCTGTGACCATGTTTTCTCCTGAATCTGGTATGCAGCAGAAACAGTTTGTGGCCCATTTTTAATTGTAGATGTAAAGAAGAAAAGCAAAATGTATATGGTGATCTTTGATATGGCAACAAGAAAAATCCTGCAGACTTCCCTGCAGCAGCATCTCCTCTGAACCAGTGATTATCAGCTCCTACTAAAGCCATGCTCTGATAATGACTGTATTTCTCAATGACACCAACATTGCCTCCAGAAGGATAAATAAGACCACCTGCTGCCATTAATGAAAAATGAACTGAGAAAGTCAATGCAAATATAGACACTTTCAAGCCCAGAACTATGAGATATGCACTTACCACAGCAATAGAAACCATGAAGTTGCATTTCCCCATACCTTGTTTAGAAGACCAAGTGTCTAATAAGACCAAGCGTCTAATAAGCATTACTGTATGAAATGAAGCTGTGCAGATGCAAAGTTTACGATAGGCTGAAAGAAAATATTTTTATTTACTTCCCTTTGGATTGTATTGAAAAATGACCCCTGAAATGTTTTTATATACTGTACACTATGCCTTCAAACATACAGGAGAGGTATGCAGGCTATTTCTCTTTTATTGTTTCCCCAAACAAGCCCATTTCCTATAAGCTGTTCCCATATCTTTTGTGCCACGTCCAGCTTCCCAGAAAAACAGCAGGAAAACAAAGCGTGATCTCAAAACAACTCATTTCCACAGAACAATGTGCCATACCAAGGAGAGAGAGAGCTAGAGGGAGGAGGGCTGGGGAAAGGGGAGAGAGGGAGAGAAGCTGTTTTGATGCTGCCAAGGGACATAAAGAAAAAAGGAAGGAGGAACTTTTAAATGTCACAGAGAGGAAGAGTTGTGTAACTGTAAATATGCACCAGGCAAGCTGCCAACTATTTCAAAGGATTTGAGGTTTCAAAATTATCGAGAAGGCTAACTGATTTGCACTCTGGGTTTTGAGCTTCCAGGAATACCTTTAGACGTCTGAAAGCCAGAAACTACCATATCTTTTTATAGACCATTCAAGCCATACTTGGTCATAATTTCAAGTTGAATCAGTAAGGAATGTAAACAGACACCATTCATGCTTCTCTGCAATCTAATAAAATGAAAGCATGGACTAAACAAAGCAAAATGCATGTTCTGTAGCATGTTGTTCTATAGGAAGGGAATACCAGAAGATGATGTTGACTTAGTTCCTGGATGACCTGAGCTATCTCTGAAGTTCCCAGTATTCAGTAAACTAAGAAAATCCATGCACACAGTTTCCGTAGATATAATGCATATCACTTATTAAGACATATAGGATAAAAGACAATGATAAATGTCACTATGCCATTTTTAAATCCTGTTCCCATATCTGGCTTGTCAAGGCTACAAAAGCAGAAAAAAGTAATAAAAGTTAGTTAGGAAAAAAATTTAGCCTTGCTGTCCATGACAATCGTGCAAATAAGAAAGAAGCATTTGTAGAACCAACACCACAATTGGAAAGCTCTTCCACAAATTCAAGAATCTAACCAACACTGAAATCTTAGGGTAGGGAGACATCACTTTTGCAGTGAAAAAAGTGTGGTGCCTTTCTTATTTCTGTTGAAAAAAGATACAAAAACACAGACTTGACAATCACTTGCAATTAAAACCCACATTCAAAAACACTACCATGTGTCAACATGAGCTGGCATTATCCTGAAAGGTACATGAAAGGTACACTACAGAAAAGGAAATATGGGGAATCACCTATGTCATGATGTGCTGACTTCCTACTGCAGAGTTCGTAACTGCCAGGGTACTGCTGCAAAAAGGACCTTTCAAATGTCTCAATAGTATCTACTAATCACGATTTTTATGCAGTGCCAGATGAAAGAAAGAAATGGGCTCTGCTATGTGGGCACTGATCTAAGGGAAAGCAGTAGATAGACCTTGTCACAAAATGCTTGAAATTCACAAAGGAACATATTTTGAGGGAGACAAAGCACAAGCTAAGTGCATAGTGTGGCTCTCATAGATGTGCCAGAGGTCATTTTTCACTTTCAATGAGCTACAAAAAAGATTACAAAAAAATGAAAGGATACTTTGCAAGAATTGGAGTGATGGTGAAGGAAAAAGACTGAGGAAGAGGGAAGGAAGAGCAAAGAGCTATTCAGCATAGTCTGGAGCAAGACCAGCAAAAACTATACAAATAACAGATTCCTGTCCAGGCTCCTTCTGGAGCCTCTTTCTCTGGCTCTGCTCTACCTGATCTCACTCTTTGTGTCAACATCATAGAGGCAAGAGGGAAACTGGCGGATTCTCTCCACTTTTGGATGCCCTTTGACTGCCAGGACGATCCCTGGACGTCACAGTGGGGAGAATACACAGGAATAAATGCAATGTGAGATACTGAGAGTGAACCTGTGCATTCTCTGGTCAGCCCCAAACCCTCTCTGCTATAGGCAGCTGTGCAGGGTGAGAGAGAATAACCCTGCAGGGTTCTGCTGGGGCAAATTCCCTAACACAGCACATCCCACCAAAGGGAAGACGGCTCTTCCTCTTCAAGGGCAGAATCCTCTTGCCCTACTGCAACACTGGGACTTGGCTTCTCACAATGTCAGGAGCTGCCAAAAGCTGACGTAAACCAAAGGCAACAGTAAGTTGATAAGAGCACTTGATATGAGAGCAGCAAGGTGGGCTTTTTATGTTTTATTTTCCCTCTGAGGGCCTGACAGACTGGAATTTGACCAAGGAAAGTCTTAACAGTTTTTTTAATATATCATTCAGTTCACCTGGAACACATCCAGTTATTAAGGCTTTTGTAGTTGTCGATGTTTGATACATTTGAAAGTCAGGCAAATAACACATACATGTACATGTCCAGAGTCAGGTATTCATGTTTGAATCAGACATCTGTTCAAAGCATGAATTGATCTCAAGACACCAATTCTGCAGCTAGACAAATACAAACTGATTGCTGAGGATTTCAAACACTAATTTTACCAAAACAAAATTATCGTTCAATGCGAACTAATTTTGTTCCATCAGAATTAACAGAAACACAGAATTGTTTTTACTAAGAGAACATTAATTCTTCTGAACTTCTTTTAAATATCTAAAAGCTTTGTTATTAGATACTTCCAGTAACACTGAAATCTAAACCAGATTTTCAGAAATCAACTTTTTTTGTAAGAATACGGAAAACAAATCTAAGGTTCCTGGATTTGTTCTTCCTAATGTTGAGTGTTTCATCACTGACCAGGCATGTTTTAAACCTGAGTAAAAGCCCTCTGAATCTTCAGACTTTAGTCACAACTGTGGAGAAAACATTTCTTAGAAACATTTAAAATTCCTTCCACATCTTTCTGTATTCTACTTTTTCTACAAATAGGGTTTGTGTATTGAGTACGCTAAGTATTACATTTGTCATATACACAAATATTTCTTTTAATTAGTTATTAAAAAAATTAGCTCTTATTTATATAGTTTACAAAGTCTGGAGTTCCTGATTCTATATTTCTAGTAAAATTCTTGAAGATATTTTTCTATCTCTCACCATATTTTTAGGCGTCATTGAAACCATCAATTCTTGCAATGAAAACTACACCACTAATTTAAAACTTAGTAGCTAAAAATTTTGCATTCCACACTGATCTTTTATATGAACACTTCTATTGATGTAAATAATTTATAGATATTTCTCAAAGCACTAGAACAACTTCAGCATTAACTGAGCTTTCTGGCAGCAAATGAAATCTTAGCAGCTGAGTAGTATAATGTCCTATTTCATGCCAGATTGAAAGTGCAGAGAGCTTAGTAACCATACCAATTCTGTGCTAAATAGAAAAGCTCAGAAAATCACAATGGAAGCGTCTTAGACAGGAACCTGAAAAAAAGCAGCTGTTTCTGAAAATACATATTTGGTGATTTTTTTCCAGTCACGCTGTGGATTTGTGAATAAAACTATAGTCTCCCATCCAGTATTCTGCCCAATCATCACCTATCATGCGTGTACAAAAACTCACTGTGGTTCAATGGTGCTACATAACTCTCTGTTCCCACTAGGATTACAACATGGGAATTGAAAAAGGCAAAATGTCCCATACTTAGCCAGCAGTAACAGAAGTAATTAGGAGGCTACTGACTATATGTACAGGAGAGTTCTGGACTTTTACCACCTTTATTTTCACTATTCATAAGGAAATATTTTCACATATGATCAAGTTACTCTTTACACGCAATTTGACAAGACCTGCATCTCCAGTCAGATGAACCATGCTTCTACTGGAAAGGGGTATAAGATGGTTGTGTGAAGATGCAGCAGTGTGAAACCAATTCTGCTCTTCAGAAACATATGTTTAGAAGTTGGGGATGATTTAGGATTACATAAAGCAGAGAAAAGATAACTGGAGTGAAAAAGAAAACAGAGGACTAGATGAAGTAGTCCTAAAGGAGCTCATAGAAATCTAGAGAAGGAAAGAATATGAATGACTAAAAAATATGCTGAAGTCAGTGAGATTGGAGGATTCCGCTGGTGGCTGGAGCACTGGGAAAGCACGGAGTACAACCAAGTCAACCAGAGGAACTGGGAAAATCAGAGGGAATAACAGTAAAGTTCATGCATTATTGGTGTGCTTAAGATATCCACAGTGGTTACAATTTATATGAGAGACTATACATCACTTTATCTTCTAAGACATGGCGCCAAATGAGGTTGGATTTTTTAGAGTAGTGTACAAAACTAACTAAAAAATAGTCAGTTCAGTTTAGAGATATATTTTGACATTTGATCATCAAGGCCACAGGCTCTAGGAAGCTTAGAAAGTCTATCAGAAAGGAAAACTGAAAGAGAAACAAGACAAAAGATACTGAAGGTCAGGGAATTGGACACTTCTATTGTGAGCTTCTGCATTAAATTTCCTCTGTCACATAAAAGAAGATAGAATCAGCATTTGATATTTAGCAGCCACGTTGGCTAACAGACTGGAATAGAATGGATAGATATTAAGATGTTCATACTACAGCAAATACAGAAGATATAGCTTAGAAAAACACACTGACTGATTTAATATATTTTTCATGCTAATTCTGCTAGGGCTTTTGACAATGGGACAAACTAGGGAATCACAGCACAGTTTATTTCTGAGCCAGCTGAGTTTACAAATAATCTTACAGGAACCTCTGATATGTCATACTAAGCCTTTGGCTAAATGACCTGCCCTGCAAACGATATGTGTGTAAGGACAATGCATTCGCATGTATGAGCCTAGGACTCTTCCTTGTGTCTTATTTCTACAGTTGTTCTGGGATCACCACAGGCATCACATCCCCTAGAACAACTCACTCTGCCATTTGCTAACTACAAGGCAGGTAGGGAAGTGCTTGTCTTTAACCTGACATAGTTTGCCTGGAAAGTAAGCATTTCCTTGTTTCAGAGGGCAGCACATCCACTCTGGCACTGGTGATCTCCGAGAGTGACGTTTGCACAACATCTCTGCCAGGCTGCAGCTGAGCTCACTGCTTGAGCACAATCATACTTAATTAAAGAATCTCAGGGGCTTTGTACAAAAAGAGTCTTCTACAAATGCTCACTATTATATAAAAGAAAATGCAACATTTTAGTTCTTACATTTTCAGTTTGAACACTGCATTCTCTGTGCATTTGCCTAATTTGCAGGAAAAATCAGGAAATTTTGGTGGTGTTTTGTGTAGGACTTCTTTGCTTGTGAAGTGAGGCTTTTTGGGGAAGTTCAGGCCTCTGCTTCCCTTGCGTGGCCACACTCCCATGTATTTACACAAGTCTGGTGCTTGTAAATGTTTTCTCAAGTACTGGAGATTACAGTATACTCCCTGTCATGAAAATTCAGGGCATAATGACTTCAGTTTTCTTTTATCCTGGTATCCCTTGCATACCAAGCTATGTGTTTAAAAAGATCTAAAACTTTGTCCTCATTAGGATACTTCAGAACTCAAAGTACTTCCTTGACAGATTTTGTTTTCCTACCTTTCTTTTTTTTTTTTTTCCCAGTACTTGACTGGCACTGATTATTATTGCTTCAGTTGCTTATGTTTGTAAATTGTAAGCAAATTGCATTGTTGCTTCTGCTCAGCATCTAGTTTTAGCATCACTATCAAACTCTGAATTTTCATTTTCAGGTTCATCCCAATCCTACTTACTTTATCTTATCTAACTAAGATTATAAAAGAGTTAATTTTGAGTCAGGCTTCCTTTTCAGCAATGGTAGTTGCTAACTTTCATGATCTTACTGAACAGTAGGTACTTTTGAACGTAAATTCTAGAGTGAGACAAAAACCTAAGATTGCTAGTTTTGATTTCAGCTAAAATATTGTGAATTTAAAGGCTTAAAAGGAAGAGAAGAAGATGAACAATATAACATATATTATTCCTTGAAATTCCATGATTCTGCGCTCATGTCATCATCTCCTGAATTCTGGATATTTTTTACTGACAAAATTAAAACATTTCTTATTGTCACCTTAATTTCAATATTGTCTCCCACTGTTCTCTACTTCCACCCTGAAACTTTAACGTAGAACCTTTTGCAACATTTTCCCTTGTCCCTTTATTCAACCTTTTGAATTTCTCTGAGTCTTTCTCTTTTCACTAAGGAAAGTAACAGAAGAGAAGCCAGGAAAAAGAGGTGAACAGTGCCTGGGGCTCACAAACACATTTTTAATGCTGACCTTTCTCAAGCAACCTACCAGCCGCCTTAAATGAGCCTCTCCAGTGTCATAAAACTTGCTTCAAGCCCCATAAATTGCAATATTTGGAGAGAAAATTGCTACTAACATATATAGAGATGCATTATCCTTACTTGTGATATTACAAGCATTGGCTATTAAAAAAATTAGCTGAAGCTTTTCTCAGTTACTATACAGAAAAATTATTTCTCCAATAGGTTAGATTCCCGGCTTTATTTCTTTAAAGCTTCAGGACAAAAACTTAATATTGGATATCTAATGGCAAGAATCCATTTGAATCCTAGCTTACAAGTTATAAACATGACCAGAAATGTGTCTGAGTCATTATTTTTATTAATTAAGAAACATATGCTAAAATTCCAGGTTACTGAGTGCAACAGACCCTTAGAAAAGGTACTTGCTTTGTTTGAAATCTACCTCTGCACATAAGTTGAAACCAAGATCTAAGAAGTACAAACATCACATGCGGCCCCTGAAGAAGCAGGTAAACAACATCCAGGTGGTTTGAGTACCTCTGCAGTATCTCTGCCCTGTGATGAGTTCAGCCCTGTTACATGAAGTGCTCAAAAGTTTTTAAGTCAGGCCTTAGAAATAGGGAGTACATAAAAGCAATGTGCTTTGGGTCTGCCTCCTGGCTTTTAAGCCTTTAAGGTAGATTTTTTTAGTACTAGAGAGTCTTTTGTCAATGAAAACTGAAGAATTCAAGTTTTTATATAATTTAAGAAACATTCCTTTAAGAAAACCACTAAATATCCCAAGACTCCTGATAAAAATTGTGACAGTTGGCAAAAATTGCATTCTCCAAGGCTCAGACTGACAGAGATTGAGGCCAAATAAAACCTCTATGAAAGTGGAAAACATCACTATGAAGGCCCAAGCTCAGAAGAGGAATGTATTTGGAATTGTACTTGGTCTGGTCTGGGTTCCAAAAGGTTAGATTAGGTTTGTGATGGTGGAAAAAAATGTTAATCTGAATACAACTAATTCTTGCTAATTGGAAAGGATCCGGGCACCATTACAGAGAAAGAATTTATGCATAATGAGTTAAAAGTCAATAATTTACACCTACATTTTATGGATTGAGCTTTACTTCAAAATATTTTTAACATCTATTTAAACATATGTTTTTAAAAGAAACGCTGTAGTTGTCTCTATCTGCACACTTGCACACGAAGCAGCTTTGCAATTCATAGTTCATAGCTATCCCATTTTGAATGTTTGGAACTAAAGCTTCACATCTTAAGTGAGAAAACAAAATGCAAAAGCATTGCATGAGTAGCAATCATTGTAGCAGGTTTATGTCTGAAAAGAGGTCACTGACACCATGAGTATAAAAACCTACTGTAATCCCATCAAATGAAAAGTCTAAAGAGTTTAGAAGGGAAAGATTACTACTTTGCAAAATAAAACCAGCTTCTGTATATTAAAAGTGGGAAGTAAAATACAAAAGTTTTACAAAACTTCACTTTTCTAGGAGTTCAGCTGGTTAGGAGGAAGGTACAAGAAAGCAGAGTACGGCAAAGCCACTTTGCCCAAATCAGTCTCCTACGTGACTGTCTTTCTTCCACTTTTAAGTACATTGTTACTAAAAAATGTCTTTTCATAGGAAAAAAAAAGTTCTAATTGCTTTCAATGTTCCTTACTTCTTTTGGAAAGCTAATATTGACTAAGTAGGGTTTTTTTCACATTGGTGAAAGCAGGTAAGTATGTAACAACACTTTCCAGTTGTGGGTAAGCAGTCCATCTTCAAAAATCCACCCAAAGTTTTACAGAGCAGAGATAGTGGGAACTCTCAAGTTGATCAGCACCTTGGAAAATCAAGATCTTTATTCAAGGCTCTAAGCAGAGTTTTAACAACCTAACCCAAGGGTGTTTTTATTTTAAATTTCAAACTTGTCTACTTGAAGACTTTCTGCTAAACTTGCCTCCTTTAGCATAAAGTATCAATTATTTAGTTGGGATTGCAAAGATTAACTATGCACTTGTTTTATCCAGGAACCAGTCATTAGAACTAGAACTAGAACTAGAACTAGAACTAGAACCAGAACCAGTAATGGTATTCACTTACTTTAATTTCTTTGGCTCTGAAGGCATACTCCTCCAGAGTATGACATCCAGAGGTTAAATTCCTGTCTACCTTTCATTTCAGCTTTGTAACTGTAGTGACTACATTTCCTTAAAACTTGGGCATTCTAAATCAAAGGAAATTTTATTTTTAACCTCACCAGTATTTAAGAAAAAAACCTAAGAACTCAGCAGTGAAGTCATTAGACTACTCTGATGATTAAAAGAAAAAAAGAAAATTAAGAAGTTGATAGAAGTTTGTAGAGGATTTTCTAACAAAAAAAATGTTACTTTTTTTTAGTTTTTCTATTTTTTTTATAAAACATTAAAAAACATTTTCAGGATAATAACTGTTTCTCAACCAGTGTTATAACAACACATACAAATTTATTCTTCTCACTATGTAGGAACCACATACATAGGAACAAAGATACCTTTTTTGCTGTTTTTCTATCGGATAAGGACAATGATCTGTTTTTCTGTATCCTTTTCCTATATTTTCCCTCCAAATTAGAAGAAATAAAATGATTTTCTGTCTCTCTGGACTTAAGTTTCTTCAATACTTAACCTGTCTCATGCTGTACATGTGCAGACAGTTCTGTCTTTACAGGTGTATCAAATGTGCTGTATTTGTCTTGTTAGTTAAATAAACAGAAAGTGGAGGCTGTCACCTCACCATTGCAGAGCGCAGCATGATGAGGCACATTTGCACACTCTTAATCTAAAACATCAGTGGAACAGCTCACATGCTTTTACTTCAGCACACAACTGTATGGTTTGATGGACCGCATCCACAAAGACCATTCAATGAATACTGTGCTGCCTGCGACCCTCCACAGAGCTTGTTTTTTTGGCTGAGGCAACCCAGCCCAATTCAAAGTTCACTGAAGTCAATGGAGAGACTCAGCATCATCAACATGATCATGCTGATCCAGAGCCAGGACAGGAAACTCTGAGGAAACATAAGAGCTACGCAGTTGTTTGCCTTGAATATTTGTTTAGTGTTTTGGAATTTACTGACCAAAGCTGCATGGAAGAAACTTGGCAGCCAGAGACTTTTGCCAAGTTGTGTTATTTTGGTTGTATCAGAACTCCTGAAATAAACCCAAAACTCCAAGCGAGTCTTTTGTGTTCATGCCTAGCCTCCTTGAACTCACTCCATCCAACTGTTCAGGTTCACCCTGAACTGACAGATCTACTGCAGTCTTGGCTAGCAAGGCAATAAGAACATGATGTGCCCAGTTCTCCTCTCACTTTACATCCATCTTACACCTCTGTAGCCCACTGAATACAGCGGATCCACTTCTGATATACTCCAGCTTAGAGAAATAGGAAAATTCAACAGGTTTGCTGTACAGCTCAACAGAAAACTCCCAAAGTTTGAATTTCTTCAAATGGCCACCATGATGTATTTCCTTTCACTGAAACAAGCATTAACTGAAGTGGCCATGTCCATCAGTCAGTTCTTTGGACAGAAGGAGATTCCAGATCTCCCGAGTGTCTATTTTGTTGACTAAATTTTCAGCAAAAATAATCATTTGGAACTAAATATCACATTTAGAAGAGAATGGACATGATAAAAAGGAGTCTATGGATGATTTGTTTAGAGTTTGTGTTCATTAAGAGGGTTAATACAAATGTTCCTGATTGTTTCTGTTGTTTATGAATCTCGACCTTCAGAACAGCACTGAAATGTGCTGTCTCCTAAAGATGTTCCCTACCGATATGACACACATTTTGCATTGTTTCACTGCACACCAGCATTAATATCCCAGAGGTAACCCACCCTTCTTTTAACGGCTGGTGACGGGTCCAATGGCTGAGCAAAAATCAGTTGAAGGAAAGGGAAGTGTTGTCGGAAATGAGATTAATCTTGTAACGAGTGTTCAGCCCTGATAACCCATCTGTGCAGAGAACTGCTTTAACTGGAGAGCAATTAACCTTCACCTGACAAGCTCTGTCCAACCGTTATAAACAACATTAAAGGCACAGGATCCTACTCTTTTTTCCCCCCTTTACGCAGACTAAACAATCAGATTCTGAATTCCATGCAAATGGTACATGTAACTGTGACTTGATGACAAATCGCAGGAAAATTTTTTAATAGGTAATGGTTGTATGGAAAAATGTGAAAAATGTCCCTGGCCACAGCTTTAGTGAGTTGATCTGATTAGTAAAAAGCAAGAATTTTGAGCACTTCCAAGGGAATACCTTACGCATGAGGGAAGCTGATGTGAATATGCCAAAGACTAACAATAATAAAAATGTATGCAAGTAGATAAGAGCTGGCTAACCACATCCCAGAAACATTGCTTTCAGGAAGAAACATGTATTTCCCCAACACCCTTGTGAAGCCAAAGCCAAGAGGAAACTTCCTAGAGCTTCTTCATCCATGGCCTTGCAGAGATTACTTGTCAAAAAACTTCAGCTTGCAGAAACCGTCTGCATTTAACTGGGCTTTTGAGTCAGGTCCCCACAGGACCAGCTCCTCTGTTGATAGCCAATGCTCCAAGTGATACGGTCACCATGATCTCTGAACTAGTCTGTAAATCCAACCTCAGATTCCCAGGCTGTTAGACCACAACATGAACTTAAGAAACTGCCTTTCCCACAGTAGTTTGAGGAGATAATTGAAACTGGGTTTATTCTTCAAAGATGAAAAGGCACAATATATATGAAGCCACAATTACAAAGGACTGCTCAGCTCATTGGGGTAAAGCCAAGATACCAATCACAGACACTGTGACAGAAACCTAGAATGACTCCAGGGGAATCACTGACAAAACGATGCACAAAATTTGGGCTGAGCACCTTATTAATTTCGGTGAAAGCTTGGCCTCGTCAAGTCATTGGTCAAATCCTTTTGACTTCCTTGTGGCCAATTTCATTTCAGGTTTCCTAAATCTTCATTTATTCTATTCATGTGCCTAAAAGCAATTACCATGAAGTTATGATTAACAATGGAGTTTTTCTGCCTTTGTTTACTCTTCTTTTGCTCTAGGTGTCTCTTTTTCCTAGCAGAATTTCAAATACACAGATTAGTCATGGTTTTATTTCTCTGTACAGTCTCTTCTGTTGAATATATACATCACTGCAGATTGCAAGAGATGGCGTGGACTTTTTAACATATCTAGAGCATACTCTGAACTATTTGTTGGAGAAATCCACCTCAACAGCTAGTGAAACGCATATTTTATTTGGTGATGCATACCAATAAGAAAAGGATGCAGGCAACAAAAAAGTTGGAGGGAGGTTGCTTGCTCTTCATCTGATGGAATGACAATGTATTTTAAGCACCCTGATTTGCAGTATTGTAAATTGCAGGGACACTTTTCCCACCATTGTGGAGAAAACACCTGATATTTCATAGTCCAATAAAAAAGAATTGGTCTTAATTTTTTACACAAATATATAGGTTGTATTGTGGTTTAACTATTTATATAGTAACAGGTAGAACATTACATTTATATCAAACGAGAAGGGCTTAGATCTTTTCAGTGAATTAAATATTAACAGATAGGAAGTTCCTATTGAAAGCATTTCCTGTATTGGTAGTCCCTGATTTTGGCAACTTATTTGGGTAGGAAATGAATGCAGGAAGTATCTGTCTACAAACTCTTTATCATCAAGGTAATTGCTGTGGCAGCATTTTACTGTTTATCGAGGATAATAAACATATTGTCTAAAAAAAGATGTTTTTCAACTCTAAAGATTGAGGTTTAAAAAGTATCTTACAGGCTAGCATTGCAGTTATGCAAAGTCTTCCATTTAGAATCAATATGCCGCTACTTGTTTCTCTCAGCACAAATATAATTTCCAGTCTCCTGTGGCTTTTTTCCAAGTTATAGCCCTGTTTCTCTGTATCCTTCTCTCATCTCTCTTAAGTGAGGTAGGTAATTTTAAAGAGTTCTGCCACTTTCCTTGAATAGTTATTTACCACCCCTTCCTGCACGTATTTGCATATACCCAGTCCTTGTAATTTTTTCTTGTATTTCCTTCTCATCTATCAGGCACTGCTTGCACTGGCAACACATACATTTAACTAAGCAAGTCACATCTTCTCCTAGTGTGAAAAGTTTATGCCAGCCTAATGACACCATTTCCCCCTCATCAGTTGAGATATATACTTTGAATAAATATACATTGCAAGTGAAGGGAGACATTATATCTAATGCATTCCTCCCACTCATTGATTTCTAAAATCCACCCTTCTGAAAGACCAGTTGCTTGACCAATTGTATGTGGATGATCACTAGGTGTGTCCTTAACCTTAGCTTTAAAAAATTGCAATTACTCATGATTCTTTTTTACCTTTAAATGCCCAATAACATTTTTATGTCAATAATTGTCTTTTTTTTTTCCTTTTACTTTGAAACAAATTCAATTTATGACATGATAATTACCAGAAGTGGTAATCACCAGTTTCTACACCATAGTTACTAAAAGCCATTACTATTATTATTTATATATTGGCAATTCATATCCCTTTCCTGAATGCAATATCTAATGTTTCTAACCAGATGACTATGTGCATAGTAAAAACCAGCAACCTGATGCCTAACAATGCATGCCAAGGAGAGGGATAACTTCCTTGCAGTACAGATTTGCAACCTGAACCTCACCACATTTCCTGAAGCTACTTCTCCCTCTGTTCACTGTGATGTTTACAGGATTATACAATCCTCCTTTTAAGTGGGAGTTCAGAATAATTTGAGGGACACAGAACTACCCAACCTAAACCTTTAAACCATACAGACACATCGATCCTTTAATGAAAGTATTGATAACTTTTTAATATAAGCACTTCGAAGTTTCTGTATTGCTGTTAGTTTTTTGAATAGAGTCAATATTTCTTCTGTCATACACACATCGTACACATTAAGGACAGCAGGATGATTAGCAGAACATGTCACTTTGTCAGACCATTGGCTTTTTGTTACCGACAATGAGAAAACCTGCTAGTATTTATTTATTGTATAATCACTTATCAAAAGAAATTAGTTTTTAAATAGCTAATGATGAATGTGATAGAAACGATATTGCCATCAATGAAAAGATTTTTGTGAACTTGACAAGATTTGGTATTATGAGTGATACTTGCTACTGTATCACTTTGCTAAAACTGATAATACAAGTGATACAAATCCAATTTTTATTTTATCCTTTCTCTACTTTGCTATTTTCAAATTAATTCTGTTGGCTTGATTTAGAAACTGTTTAGGAACTTCTTTTTGAGTAAACAGCATTATATAATTTTACGGAATTTATAAACTGCCACTTGGAAAATAAATACTACCTTCTGGCATTCACATTTTTCAAAACTACTTCTGTATTTATCTTTCAGCAAGTCATTCTCCAAGAGCACTTGATTCTTTTAACATTATTTCTGAAAGCCCTCTTGTAGCTCTTGGAACTTGCTGAAAAATATTTTGTTAAGAGATAATATAGTTGTTGTCAAGAAAAAAACAAACAAAACACCGAATTCAGACAGTCAACTAAACACATTTTTCAGCTGTTGTTCCTTGCCTGGGGCCTTAGTACTGGAAAGCAAAATCCTTATATTTGACTTCACTTCGGCATGTGTTGACAGGAACCAGATTGAATTAAATGACAGCTGATTAAAAGTGAAACAACAAAAAATTCTCAAAATATCTTCTCTTATATGACTATTTGTTCCTTGAAATTGTTGTTTTGCATTTGAATCAGAAATATTCTTTTATCTGGAAATAATGGTAGGTCTGATTCTACTGCCTTTATTAGAACAAAAGCTTCATGAAATTGGTGAAAACTTTGAATTAAAGAATGCAAGATCAGGCTAAGTGGTTCAAGACACTTTTGCTGTTTTTGCTTCTGATTCACTGGTGCACTCAAGTGTCTGCTTAGCTTTAAAAGGATTGTGTCATTTCACCAAAGCTAACGGAAGTATTCACAAGCTTAAAGTTGAATATACTATTTGCTAACTGAGGCGAGAACAAAAAGAGAATAATATTTATAATTTTTTAATGCAAGGATCAGAAGGACAAATTTCTCTAATAGTTCTGTTGGATTCAGTGCAGATGCACTCCTCTAAGCAAAGAGTTAGACATTTCCATACACCAAGAACAGATTTTTCTTTAACTGTCTCCAGTTTTCCTTGGATTCAGAAATATTTGAGTGAGTTAGATTTTCTAAAAGAAAGTGAGAGAAAAGCAATACTATATAGAGAAGCACAGATTAAGATTCCTCACCAAAAAAAAAAAAAAAAAAAAAAAAATCTTGCCACTATGTACTTCTTCAATCAGTATATCCAAGCCCTAGAAACCACAAAGATCCTCCTGTCCTTTATCAAATACATAGACTTTTTCTTCCAGGAATCATAGATCCCATGTAAACAGCACATTAGAAATCAATAATAAAGAGTGGACATGTGCATATTTATAAATTAGAGTAAAAGAAATATCCACAAGTATAATCAGTTAGTCATTGTAAAGCCAAGATAACTTACTGAAGGCCGTTTCTAAGAGTAAGTATAATTGCACTGGCAGGCAGGGAAAGAAATATAACAAGGCTTACTGCATGGCAAGGAAGTATAATTCTAGTTGCAATTTTCTAATTAATGTTCTTTCCTCCACTATAGGATAATGGAGATGGAAAAAAGCAAATGAAAATTACCGTCAGGATAAGTATTTTTACTTCATCCCAAGGTCACACTTAAGTAATTTTTGCTCCATTCTGTTAAAAAAAATGCCAAAAAAAGACAGATGCCTTTGATATTTTCTAAAATTGTACTTACATTACCTAGTGGGACACTTACAATTAGCCATGCTGTATTGATTTGATAGTCTTCACTTCAATGCTTTGCACTTTTGTGCTACGGCATGTATCTGTCAGGTGTTACTTGTGCAAGAAGGAGACATGTCACCTTATTGCTGAAATTCTGACTGCTGAAAAAAGCTTGAAAAAAAACTTCTATCCTTCAAATGCCAAAAAGCCTAACAGTGAGATTAGCTATGTACATTATCAGGTATAAGGAAGCAAAAGCATTAGAAGTATCAGCCTCCTGACTGAGGAGTGAAACCAAATCCTTGTCTGTGGAGGCACATACCTTCTCCCACCACTCTCCTCTCCACACTTTCTCACTCTGCCTTCCATGAGAGCTGGAGTCGCTCCTGGTCAGAGGGAGAGGTCCCTGGCCTGGAAGAGACTGTTCTTACTGCATAGAGGTCACAGTTACAGTAAGCCTTCCATGCCATGGCCTCGGAAGAAGGCATTACTGCACCTCTTTCTCTGAAGAAACCTTCCACCTAGAATATCAGCAATGCAGGAGCTGCCCTGGGCTGGCAGGGAAGTGCATGGGAAGCCACTCTATCTGCCTACCAGAGCCGTGGCCAGAGGTGAACCACATTTCCCTGCCACAGGGAGAAAGGGAAGGAGGCAGAAGAAGGAGGGCAGGGGATGAGATGAGACCTATCTTCCACTAAAGCCATACTTGTGACATCAATCCCAGTGCCAGAAAACTTGCACAAATGCTTGCCTTCACAGACACCAATTAGCCCCAGTAAGTCAGTCTGATTTCTCATGAGTAGCCCTGAGTGTCCCACAGGTCTGCAGGTTTGTGATAGCAAAAGGATGAATCAAAGTTTTACTGGAAGTCCACCTTTACATGTACATTTAGAACAATTTCTACCCGGTTATGAACAAATACACAGGCATTTGCAACCCAATTTTGACATTTAATGACTCAACAGTTTCCCTAAAGAAGAGAGTGAATTCCCAGCACAAAGGCTTTCTACCTTCCTTGGCCACAGGCTCTTGTTGCTCATGCTGGGACAGCTGGGTCACCCACTGTCAGCAGACACCACTGACTATTATATTGAAATTGCAAAACATTTGCAAAACATTACTGTTCAGTGAAAGCTCAAACACCCATTTGGCCTTCAAATGGAATTTCTTCATTCCGTCAACCTCTCAGTTAAATGACTTCTTTATGTACTCAGTATAGAAGAGGAATTGAATCTCTTTGGACTGGTTTAGCTTCATATCAGAGTAGATTTCCTGCAGCTAGAGTACAAAGCACCTGTCATTTCTTTCCAGTCATTTTACATTTTGCACTTGCATAGATAAAACCCTTGCTTCATAATATAAGGCCTTCTCAGCACACTAGGCACCAAAATCCTTTTTTTGGGGCGAGTATTTCCCCCTGCAAATTTCACGCTTCCAGATGAGGATACAAAAATATACGTTTTTCCACTCAAGAGGCTCTGCTGTCTGTATAGCATTAACAGGCTGCGTACTGCACAGCTGTACTCAGTGTCTTCTCACCTCTGTAAGGTGAAGGTAAAATAACGATGAAATACTGTTTACAACCATTTAGCCTATAACAACTCAGTCAACACAAAAGTCAAAAAGAAATAATAAGAGCTCCTCAAAATGGATACATCTAAAGTCACTGTAACATCAGTCTTGAAAAGAGTTCCCATGAACGTCAATAGTGCAATCTGATTAATAGACGCAAAAACCAGTGTTACTATCTCAGCACATAGCCCTTTTTTAGCAATGCAAAACTTGGCTCCCTGAGCCTCAAGATTTTCATATAGAGCACCTGTCATGTCCTGTGTGCTCTGAAATGCAGAACAAACCCAAAGGGAATTTAGCAGGAGCTACTTAGCATATAATAGATACTGGCCAGCAATGCAGAGGAGATTCAGATCTTTGTCTGCATAGATAGCCTCCTGAAAGCATCAGTGATTGCAAAAAGAGAAAGTTCATTAGTTTTTTTAATCACACTATCCTCAGGCAAGACTTTCAGGTTTCAAAAATTATAACAAAAAATACCAAATGATCTTTAAAATATAAAAATTCATGCAAAAGTTACTAAGAAATCAAACTGCAGCACCACTTAGCTAATAGCGAGGCACTGCTGTTCGTATGTCTTAGTAAATCTCTGGCATAATTAGAAAAGTACAGAAATACACAATACCATGAAGAAAACAAATACCTTGATCCCACATCTGATAATACAACTCCGCAGAGGTCTCACTGTACGTGCTGGTTTGCACTTTACGTAAAATTAGTTTCACTGTCACAAAGCATTTAGTTACAGTTATACTTCTGCAATTAATCACAGCTATTGCTATATCTGTAACTGCTCTTTGTTGCAACATACAGAGAAGCAAAAACTAGATACATAGCTAGACAGATAAATTTATTCGACTTTCTAAGCGACATAACCTGAAAAACTCAGCAAAGTCATTCTTAAAAAAACACCCAACCATGCATCGAGATCAATTTATAAGCCAATAAGATAATTTTATTTTCCAAAAAATTATAAGAAAAAGAACACGCCCATAAGATCTTGCCGCCACCATTAAAATAACATTTAGAAAGGTACCGTATATCAGGATATGATTTTCTAGACAAGCACATATTTAACACCTGCATGAAAGAGAAACAAAAGCTGGTGCCTCTCATTCCCGCTTGCAAATATTTGTGTCTCCATCAAGGAGAGAAACAATTAAAAGTATTCAAAAAGTTAGTGGTCTTAGGAACCCTTTCTTTCCTTCCAGTGCACACCCTCTCCCCTTATGGCAGTCCGCAAACATATCCAAGTTGTCAGAATGATACCTACAAGAAATTTCAGAAGCTCTCATAAAAGGGCTTCGCATATGCAATCCACAGCACTGAACAGTGAATTTAAAAAAACCAATTTTTTTTCCGAGTTTGAAGTTTTTAAGCCTTGCGGATGGTTGGAGTAGGAAAAAGGAAATTTACTAGGCAGTACAAAGGAAATCTTGTTGTCCTCTATTGTGGCAGTGGGGGTGTTGCCCAATTCTAACTTATCTAGGTTGATAAAGGAAACTAAAGAACACACCACTGAAAATAATTCCAACAAAAAAGGTACCCCTTTCTTACCTTAATAGTGCTTGCCATAATGTGATCAAGATTATTGATCGCTAATAATTGCTAATAATAATTATTGCTTCGCTCTGACCAGAAAGAAGTTTTGATGAGGTTGTTTAGAGCGGATGAGATTGTGCTAACTCTGGGAAATGAAGTCAGCCAATGGCAGGAAGAGGTTTCTATTGGTCCTGGCCACTGCAGCTCGAAGAAACAGGATATTTGGGAGTGAAGAGATAAGAGTCCTAAAACAATGTTGTTTTTCTTGATGATATGTGACTAAATTTTATGGTTTTTTATTTTTTTTTAACAAAAAAGTCAATTGCCTCTGACTGCCTGGGCAGGTGTGATCTGATGTGCAGTAAGTGTGACATGCCACTTTGAGGCAGGATGCAGATGTCAGATGAAATGGGCCAAATTAGGCACTAGTTTCATGCAGTGTATTCACTGGGGAATTGCTGATTCAGGTCCAAAGCCAGACTTGGTATAAGTGGGTGTAACTCCAAATATGTTAATGAAATCTAACCCCGCTTACACCACATCTACATTTGTCCATTAGCTTAATTCCTGGATTCTTGAACTATTGACATTTTCTAGCCTATCTGATCCAGCACATCTTTTTTTTCTCAAAGAAGAAGGTAGATTGGAGACAGTTGTTTCTTTTTGATGCCTTTTCCTTACTGGGGAAAGGAAGTCACCAAAAGACATAAATTTCAAAAGCAAACGCCTGAATGTCATGAAGAGTCTTAATTTTTTCACACTCTTCCTTTACTTCATAGCTCTATCAATGCCTGAAAATGAGATAGTTTCACTGCCAATTCCCTTCCTGGTCAGAGTATGATAGTCATTTTTTATTCAGTGGTATATTTTTATTTGTCATTTTGTAGCACTTGGCAGTCACAGTGCACCCCAAAACTACCAGCTGTGCAAACAAAATACCATCCCTGTCCCGGAGCCAGGCTTATGAGTGCTGAACTGAAAAATAAAATTAAAAAAAAAAGATTTGAATAAGAAAGGAAAAGCATTTCCACAGCATCAGTCCGTGTAAAGTTCACATGTAAAGAACCACTCACAATCCAATGCTGGCACAATCCTCTTGCTTTTATGAGTCTCGTGGTTTGTAGAAGACACAGTTCCTGGTGTCAAGAGATTCTGAGCTTTCAGCTAGAAGAGAAAAGCTTGAGAAAAAGATCCTCAAAAATTAAAGGAAAAATTAAAATAAGTTAGAATGGATTACTTTTTAAAATAAACTTGTAATTTTTAAAAGCTGGTCGTACTATAACCAGTTTACAATTTCTCAGTGCTTCATATAATCGTGGACATAGGTTGCTTGAAAGCACTGCAGCACTGGGTAGATAATTCCCACTGTAATAAGTTCCTGCCCTCTGATCAGGGACTCTGGTATGATAAAAAAGAACATGATATAGTGATGGCTTGTCATAGCATTATTTAGGGGAGGCAGATGATCTCACCCTCTCCCAATGCCTTTCTCTCCTGCTCCTTAGGAAAAGAAATCAGAGTGTTGTTCTCTAATGGGTGATGACTGCCGCTATTTGATATGTATTTTTTCCAAATGGCACACGATGACAGCAGTAAGTCACAATTCACTGTTCCCTGCCTCTCCTGACTTGAAGAAGGTGAAATGCAGTCATGCACTTCTCCAGAGATGTACTCAAAGCACATTAAGCACTGCCTGCTTGGCCCTCAAGCATTCGTCCTGCAGGCACTGCTCCATCTCATGCAAGGCAGGACAGAAAAAAGGCTTGTCCACCTATCCCTGCTAATGAGAACAGCTCTGCCACCCATTAGGTCCTGGGAAATCCTAGTTTCCAGGTGCCCTGTGGAGACCACAGAACTGGAAATTCCTGGACACAGTGGAGTGACACAGGACCAATGCAACTGGGATCTGGCAGAGCTGTCCCCGTGGAGTCCCTGTTTCAAGCTCAGTGGATGGATGTCTCCCAGTTGGGCCTGTATCTCAACTGATCTCCATCTGCCTCACAAGCCTCAGCATCCCAAAGGACTGAGCAAACCTCCATCACGCTCCAGACCCCAACAGAGAGACTCAGAAGGGCAGAGCCAACACCCTGCTTTTCGTCCTTACTCTGGATCCTGATCAACCCCACATAAAAGTTCTGCTTAATTTTATAGTTCACTTTAAGGAGCTATGGTTTCTTCCACTGCAAACATGACTTCTGGTCACTACAAAGCAATGCAGTGTCAGCACTATATAAATATAGTTTATATTCTCCATTAGTTGATTCATTCAGAAATCCAGTGTTGCACTACTGAAGGTTTTTTCACAGTCTGTATCTACCAAATTACTGTGTTTCTGCAGAGTAGGTAACTTCTGGTAACTTTCCTATTTTCATTATGAACTGTATGAAAAGAAAGCAATTTACAGTAATTGTATTTCATGGGGATGTTGATTTCCTCCCTTTTCATCTCCAAACAATGAGCAAGACAACCAAAAGATTAGAACCTTTTACTTGAAGTTTCAAAGCACTGTATAATGTTTCGTTTGGGTGACTTCTACTCCAGTTAAGCCCATGACATTTTGGGTTTTGGGGTTTTTTTTCCAGATATATTAAGAGGCTTGAAGTGTCAGTTCCAGCTCTCCAGTGGTTGGGATCTAACAAATTTATTCACAAGCAAGTTTTAATAATGATTCTTCTCCAGCCTACCTCCATACAGACAAACCTCTTAATTTATATAGGGTTTTGGAAGCATAAGGCAGGCAATATCAGACTTGGCTGAGTTCTATTATTGTTATATAAGTTTTACAGAGCCCACAGCCCAGTAAGGATTTTGCCATTTTAAACTGGCACACATTCTGTGCCAAAGAATTCAATGAAGTTTATTTGACTTTCAAGCTAATACCCACAGGCAGATTTCTGAGTGCTGACATTTATGTTGATTAAATTGCAAGATAGAGCCTTGGTATTGTAAGGAAAGGAAAATACTGGGTAATCAAATCGCCATCATCCAGTTGCAAAAGAAAAATAGTACAAACACTTCTACTACTTTTCTCTTTTCTGCATTCCATTAAGGCTAAATAGAAAGAAAATATGATTTTGTTATGCTAGGCAACTATTTGCTATTGTCTGAATGCTGTATGAATTTGAAAAAAATGCAGCTTGGTCAACAAACTGAAGGAAAACACAAAAAAGTATTGAAAATCCACACAAGTCACCTAACACTCTGCCCCTTAATTTCTCTCTCAAGATTGTCACGGTAAGTTGTCTGAGGTCCCTTCTATTGGAATTTTCTTCAGCATTTAAGCCTCCATCTAGAAGCCACAGAGCAATACGACACTACTGCATATGCTTAACATTACACATCTGCTTAAGTTTCTTGATCAAAACAGGGCTTTTGAACATGCTTTAGATTTACAGCAGTGCTTAAGTTCTTTCCTGAATACAGACAGGGTTAAACACTGTTTTAAGTGCCTTCTACCTTTAAGACTAAAGAGCTCCATCTTTAGAGAAGAGCTTTCTAAACTGGAAAAAAAAGGATTCAATCCATGCTGATATAAGCCTGCTTAAATCAGCAGGGCCCTGTACAGAACTAAAGCTTTTATCTGACCATGCAAAAGAAGTTGTCAGACTTCAGTGCTTGTTGCAGACTTTCTAGATGTACTAGGAATACGTTCAATATGCATGCACACACCTAAACATATGTAAATATTTCCAAAGAGTCCATTTCTCATGCTATCTGAAACAGCACTACTAACTTTAAAAAACAATCTTGTCCTCAGATTTTTTCCATATGATATATGCTAGAGTGTTTGGATGTAGGAAATACAGACAATATTCCCTATCTCAGCAGATCTGCAATCTATCTTGCTGTCTGGGAGGCAAACCAGGAACGCTGCTCTCAGCCTGGGCTGACCAAAGACTAGAGGCACGTTCTGCTATCCTCACTAGTGCCTTTATGTCTTTTACTTTGACAATGCTTGTTCAGCAGTCTGCACAGATAGCTTCTTTCCTTTTTACTTTCAAAATATTATTAGTACTGCTAATAACATGGCCTTCATCCCTTTAGCTGTACAGATTCCTTTACATTATAAATAACTCTGGCTAAATAATTGTGCAAGCTGGAGACACGTTCCTTTTGTGCATTATGCTGACATACGGTGTCAGCAGATGAGGGTGTTAAAAGGAAAAGGAGAACAGAGAAAAGACAAGAAAAAGCGCATTCTGTTCCTCTTACCAACATTACAGGTAAAAAAACAGGTTCTCCTCTAGGCAGAACCAGGCTACAAATAAAAAAAAAAACCTCAAGTCCAATAAAAGACTTTGCATTGTAGGTTTTGAAGACTTTTAAGAAATTCAGGCTAATTAATGCTACTTCATGGCACATGAAGATACACCTGTAAAGGTCTTAATCCTCTCAAGAAGACATAGCGTTTTGTCTAAATGTAGCTCCACGCATCAATTTGGCCATACTCAGGTCGGTGTGTGACGGCCAAATACACTCTTACCAAGTTTTCAGCAAGCCCTTCAGCCAGACTTCCTCCCTGTAATTCACAGCTTTCAGCTGGCTCTGAAGAAAAAGTCAGTAAATCTGCTCACGGAAGGGGAAACTCTCCTCTCACCACAAAGTAAGCTGTCACAAACAGGGGTGCTCAGAAGAATGGAGTTTCACAACCTGTCCTAAGAGACTGTGGGGCCAGCTGCTCAGGTGCTGCTCTCCAGGGTGATGAGGCTCGTTCCCTGTCCCCAGGACTCCTAGGCCTTCAAAACTGCTGAAGGGACCTCTTCCCAAGTAGGTTAGATGCAGCACCAGCTGTAAGGGCACAGGACAAACTCCATCCTGAGAAAAATAGGGTCCAGTTCTGGGGCAGGCTCATGCCCACTGGCTGGACATGTGGAGGTTAACTCTGGGAGGATGGCGCTACTGTGAATGAAGTGGGGAATTTACTTTCACAAAACTCAAAATACTACGTCAAAGCAAGCAGCCCCTGTGAAGCCACATAATTAATAGTAATCATCACTCCCTGGCCGTTGGGGCAACAATGGAACACATCCCATGGAAAGCACCCTTTCCTCCAGCATCATTTCCAAGGTTTCATGCTTCTCATTTCCTTTATTATCAGGTCCTGCACTGCAGCGGAGCAAGGAGGAACACGTCCTTATCTCTTCAGCCTTTCCCCAGCTGGTGCTGAGCGCCTGGAGCACCCCTGGGAGTCTCAAGCAGCTCAACAGTGATGGTCACTAGAGGGTGCTCCCTGTCCCTCTAAAAGATTGCTGCAGGCTGGTCCGGCTGCATCGTTCCCTCCAAGACAACATGAACAGCTCTCTCCAAAATCAGAAATTACTGCCTTTAATAAAGAGTATTTTAACAGAAGCAGATAAAAGAGATTTCTTTGGGCTGCGGTGGCACCCACTGTCAGTCTCACCCTCAGGGCTAGTTACAACTAAACGTTTTTCCACTCTCTCCTCTTTTCTTCCTTAAGAACACCCCACACGCTATCTTCAGCTGCTCCAACCTGTTCAGCCTATTAGTCCCTTCACGTATTTCTCTCTACCCCACCTTCCTCCCTGTCACAGTAATGAATCCTCTTCACTAGCTGGCGGAGCTGAAAAGTCGGGAGAGAGCTTTATTCGGGGGCAGTGTAATTTTTTTTCAACTTCACTTAATGGAAAAATAGCAGTTAAGAATGGATTGTTTTCCAATGGACACGGTTTTACAGAAACAAGACGTTGGAAGTTTTCAAAGTGAAAGTTGACGTACCTCACTTACTGACTCAAGTGTCTAACTGTGACTCAAGATATTTAAGTTTCTGTCAGCCAAAATGCATCTGGTGACTACATCACTTTTTGCCCACCTTTTCTGTTCTGATTGTCTTTGGGCACCAGCTATATTCTCTACAGAAAAAAAATACCACAGAAATGGGAAATGAGATGGGAGCCCTGTTTTACACAAATTGCATTGACACAGTCACTATTATATTGACACTGGGGTTATTTGCAATAGTCAACATGTACTTCATAACAGGGAAGTGATGACACTCATTTGCAGACAGGGAACTAAATCACTATCTGTCTAGTAAGTGCATTTATTCAAACTTCAACAATTTTAAATGTAGGTGTCCAGACTAAGCTAGTCCTCCAATACAACTATCTTCAACAGCGACTTAAAAGAGGTAAGATAAACCCACCTCTTAAGTACTTTCCCCTCTCTCTCATTACCTGCAATGGGAACCTGTACGATTACCTGAGACACACAGCTTTTGGATAACTCTGCTCATGTGAGATGAATCTCACCCCAACTTTTCTTTCACTCTTCCTTTATTTTCCCATCTCCAAAATGTTAACAGTTGTACCACTAAATGCCAAAGGACTGGTCTATGGATTACTAACTAAAATGTGCTGAAACCTTTGGCTGAAAGTTGCCACTGATTTGAAAGCTATTTGTTTTATGTTTGATGCTAATTTAAAGTGAGATAAGTGACAATGATATCACACGACAAAAAAAAACAAAGCTCCAAACCAAACAAAAGAAAGCCCCAAACACTTCAGAAAAGCAAATACTCTGCAAGGATAAAGAAATACGTGTAAGGGCAAAAGCCAACATTTTTCATCACTTTCTTCCAACTGTTTTAGATAATTTTAACTGAAATACACAATAGTTTGAACTGGTTGTTAGACAACATTGTTCTTGAAGGTCTTGCCATCACTAGATTGATGGGCATTGCACACAGGAAATACGTCAGGTATATTGGATTTCTACACTGTATTAGTGTGGCTGTTTCAAGATTTTCATCAAGAATGGAACCTATTAAAGCCTCTCTCATAGTCTTCTGGCTTTTATAGCATCTTTGGAGGACTGTGTGCTTTTTTTCCTCCTCCATGACCAGGAAGTTTAAAGAAAATGCTTTCAACTGTTTCATTCGACCTTTTACCACCGGGCTTTTGCCTACTCTGCAAATTTGAATAGGAGGTATAGCTGTGTTTTCTTTCCCCCTCTCTCTAGGTAATTAGCTGAATTCCTTAAAGGATCAGACACCCATCTAAAATTGGGACTCATGGTATTGTACTTCTTTGCTAGTGTCTGTGAACAAGAAACAGATGTGAAATATCTGTGTTTGAAACTTAGTGACCCAGAAAGACCAGGGCTAATCCAGATCATTCTTAATAACTGAAATCTGCCACCCTTTGACCACCTTGAGATACATACATACACAGAGGAATATCCTCTCCTCCACCTCAGCAGACAGATAGACAGACACAAGTAGAAACCCTCAGGACTTTAATATATCTTTGTGCTAATTATGAACTCATATGTAGTTCAGGATTTGAACAACAGCAAAAAAATGGATTCCCTATTGATCTTTTTCCCCAGTATTGAACAGCCTCCTTACAGATAGACTGACTTCCACACAAGGTGAATTCTTCAGCAGTGAGGAAGAAAGGAAATGTAAATGAAACAATAGATGTATAAACAAACTTTCATCTACTTAGTTTGTCTCAATCCATGTCAGGTACCTCATCATGTCTTATGTTAAAACTGAAACAATCTTCCTGTCCCCAGTACAGACCCCTTGCCTGGTATCACTCTCAGCTGTGAGTAACTGGGCACAATTAAAAGAGAAATGGGGTGAAGGTTGATGGAGCAATGCACTAACTAGACTCCTCCGTGAACATTTTTTCTTTTGTTAAAATTATGAAGGAGAAATCAGGTCCTTGCCTTGCCTTTTTTCTGTCTAGGACAGAACATATATTTATCTGAAAACACGAGAACAATAATCATTCAACGATTATACTGTGATAAGGTTAAAAAAAATAAATAGAAAATAAGCTCTTGGAATATGTGATAGTACACCTTCTAGGTATATTCCCAAGACTAGGCTGTGCGGTTCAAAAGGATAACATTCACATATTTCTGTAACTGAATGATATTTCTGTCTCTTTCTAAGACCCAGCAATAACATATGCCTTATGAGGGGAAAAAAATTAAAAAACGGCTGTTAACTAATATCGGTCAACCTTGAATCTCGAGCTATACAACTAAACTAAAAATATTTTATCACCATTTTGACAGAGCAAACGTTGAGAGGAAATAACAATGAGAAATGTCTGTAGAGACTGCAGTTTTCTTGTGGCTGCCTGGGAAGCAGGGAGGATAGGTCACAAATCATGGCATGATCATGTGCTACTAATAACTCACTCATTTCTCTGGCAATGAACCCCCCATTCCTCTCTTTTGCTAGACCCAACTCTGGGAGCATTACTCCTTATCTGCAGTGGTGGTCATGCAGGATTGTCTAGGCAGGAGAAAGGACTTTTGTTCAGAAACTGGGTGATCCGAGAAACTGCCTATTGGCAACTCTCTACCATCAAGCAGTTTTATAAAATAACTTTTTACTACCAGAATGAAATGTACCTGTGAACTCATCTATGTAGTAACAGCATGCATTGGATCTGTAGTACTTCATGACAAATGCCAAGTATTTCCAACACCCAAGAAACGTCACATTGATAAAGTCTTACCTGATCGGACTTCCATATGACCAAATTTCTAAAATTCAGCACATTTAGAGAAACACATTTCCAACAACATATAAGAAAATTAGATGATAATCTTAAAAGTACTAGAGTGAAATCAAAGAACTTAGCAACAATAAACCAAAATGTTTTCTCTGGAGGACAAAATACACAGCAAAACAGTCCTCAATTACTTTAATGGATAAATGTGTGGTCATAAAATGCTTATCATTTTGAAAAAAAAAAAACCAAAGACCCCAAACTTAATTGCCAAGATAACCCTAACTCAAAGGTTTTACAGACCTGGAGTTTTTCATCATTATCACAATCTTTTTACTCATATCAAAAGCACTTTGTAAGTTACACTGTGTTTTAAGAAAAATAAAGTCAGTGTCTGGCTTCCACAACACTGATGGCAAAAATCATTTCACCTCAATGGGACTAAGATTTCAACCCACTGAGAATTAAACAAAATTATACATTACCATAGTTGCCTGCAAACTGGAAATTCTGAGTTTCAAAGGGCTTTAACTTGGTCATGTTACAACACAAAAAGTACTGTCCAAAACCAAAAAAATGAGCAGAAGTAGAAACAGGGAAGGAACCAATAATTGATAGGATTTAATACATAATTTAAGGCCCAGGAATCAATCTCTAAAGCCTTCTCCTACTATGAAAGGCTGGCCAGATGTGTAAAAAACTTGCTAAAACATGTGTGTTCAGTTACCTTGATGGCCCGTGTCTTTCCCCACAACTATTCACAATTTGCTGGGATTCAGTAAAACAGAAATGAGGTTTTGTATGTAGAGGTAGTCCCACAGAATGGGGCACTTATTCTAAAACAATCTGTGTTTTGGATCCAGACCTAGAAGATGCCAGACTTTTCAGGTTCATGACACTCAACTCCATGGGGTGTCTCTCAACAGTCAGTATGAACTGAAAGATAAAGGTTTAGGCTATCCCTTCTTCTGTTGGTTTTAATCTGACTTTGAGTCACTTTAGAATTAGCTCAGTATTCCCCACAATATCCTGTGACCAGTTTACAGAAGAAGTTTCTTGTTAAAACAGTTCTATATGAAGTGCTTCTGCATTTCTCAAAAAGGAGCTGTGGCCTTAAGGCAGTTTGGTTTCCTTCGCGGCTGCATCTTTGCCTCCTAAGCCTTCCTCCCCACTGTGAAGGATTTCCAGTCACCTATGGGTGTTGCACAAGAGGCAGGGTGCTGTAGCCAGTCTGGGTCCACAGGGGTGCCAGTGTGTCAGGCAGCTGCAGCCAAAGGCAATGCAAAATGCAACCAGTGCAGCACAAAACATTCTTACCACCTTTCCCTTGGTGGCCATACAGCTTCTTTCCCTCACCTTCTTACTGAACTACAGAACCTCATGGAAAGCTGACATCTTTGAGCTCTCAACCACTCCATCGAATGGTCAGAGAGCTCTGTTTCCTTATGAAATCCAGACAGGATCTACCTGAGACAGAAATGTCCTTGACACTTGAGGACAAACCTGTCCCAGAACGACCCTCCAGTCAAATCTGTCTCTACACTAAATGACTGTCTTGATGGAGAGTGATCTTCTTTTCACCCATAAAGTTGAAACCAGTATCCCATACACAATTCTATTTTAACAACCATGAGCATCAAAAAGAAAATTTCGTTTGGCTTGAAAATGGTAGTTTTTTTATGAGGAGAGGGAAGAAGACATGTTATTCTTGTCAGTGCCATTTTTAAAAATTATTTGGCATTAAAAAAAGGAAAAGGAAAAAGAAAAATAAAAGGGAATGGGAAAGGGAATGAGAATAGGAAAGGGAAAGAGGGAAATTCTCCTTCGACTTCAAAGTAACCAAGACTTATGTTTTCTTTCAGTGTTAATATTTCAGTTCTTAGGCTCAACAAAGGACACTACTGTACCTGTGTTGTTGTCACTTAGCAACTGTAACTGTTGGATTTATTTTGAATGATCTCATTTTGGTTTTGAAAATAACACCACAGATGTGAACTTCAGTCCTGCAAAGACTTGGATTTAGCTTTACACAATTGAACACTACATTCTCATTGACTTCAGTGAAGAGTACATAAAGTGTAAGAAATTAACTTACAGATGGGGATTTGCAGGCGTGGACTTTATTTTTTAATTTTTACTTTTTCTAAAAATTTTCATTCTAGCCATAACTGAACCTCAGTTGATGCCTTCACATACTGAAGACACAAATGCTTGAAGCCACCGGTTTGCATGTCCAATGTAGGTCAATCAACTGCAAGATTTACCTGTGTAATCAGATACTCAGAGTTTTAAGAGAGCTAAGAAGCAAGTGAAAAAAAATGCAGCCAATTTTCAGAAAACAATGGGCTTACAAAAAATATTCAAAAATCCATTTGAATGACAGTCCTGTATTGATGTATTGAACTTCATACACTGCGTGGCTGACACTACTTTTAGTGCCAATTCTTCACAAGGAGTTACTCGTCCTATCAGCCTACTTCGCCACCTAGCTACAGGTACTTAAGATGATCATGTAGTTTAACACCCTTACTCTGACACAGTGCTTGTTTCACTCCGAGGCCAAACTGCAGTTCCCAGTCTTGCAAAGACCTCTTACCATGTGCCACATTTCCATTATAGTTCAGTGAAATTGTATTTATTTATGGGCAATGCAATAACTTGCCAAATAATGTGGTTTAGGGACAGCTGAAGCCATTTGCTCATTCAGGACAAACTTGCTGAGTAGTTTTGGCCAGAACAAAAATAACAGCCAGCTTTGAAAACATAGGACATTCCCTTGAACGGATATTTTAAATGGATTCAACACTTTGTTTTCCAGGCACTTGTCATGAAAGCAAAGGAAGGAAAGAGCATGACTATCAACATTTTCAAGGCATGAAAGCTTCCCCCCCCTTCTCCTCCTTTCTGCATAGTAGCCCAGCACGTGCCCAGGCACAGTGCTCAGATCACCTGCATCCCTCACCAGCAGGACATCCCACCTGCCAAGAGAGTAGCTTCATCATCCAGTCATTCACTTCCTATCTCAGTCTCTCATTGCACTTTAATTGTCCTCTGCAAAGTGGGACACAAGGAATTACAAGCAACTAAAATACAGTATAACACTTGGTTAGATGCTTTTCTGGATCAGGGCCTTCAATCATAAACTCCTCCCAGGTTCTGTACAATGGCAGCCCCAGATCTAGGGTTTGGGGTATCTTTGTTTGCCATTGGAATACAAGTAACACACAAGAATGATGTTATAGAAGAATGCATTTCCCTCAAAGCTGTGTTGTGTAGGCTTTGTTCAAAATAAGCACTAGCAGAACCAAAGCTGCATATCTGCCAGTATCGCAAGTCCATTGAGACATTGCCAGCCACACAGCTCTCTCTATGAGGAAAGAATTTGGAATGTATTATTTGACATAGAACCATATAATTGCCACATCAAAAATTATAGGACATGGTTCTAATTAACTACCAAAAAGTGGGCATTTTTCTGATAAGCTTCTAACAGAAAAAAATAACATATATAAAAGTGCTATGAATAGTCAGATTCATATACAGTAATTTGTTATTAATTTCAAAGAATGTAAAAAAGAAGTCAAAACACTTGTCTTTTCAATTACAATGATGATTTTAGTGTGTTCAGCTCTTAACAAAATATTCAACTGCTATGGGAGAAGTTTCATTTCAAGGATTTTCTCCCTCAGACTAATTTTCTTACTGTCATCAAAAACTATATGGATATGAAAAACAGTCATTGAATATGCAGTAGGTTATCTTGGTATCATAAATAAATTAACTTATTTTAGGAAATAATTGTTTATCTGGTTGTGGTAAAGAAACAATCCTGACTATGCTAAAGCACAGCTCTACTTCTGAGAAGAAAAGATTCTATTTGAAATATTTTTATCTAAGTGTGATTGCATGTAACTGATCAGGGCCCTAAACTGCCCATGTGTGAGGGCCACTGACAGAACTAGTCCTGAGCATTGCTATTTAGTTCTAGATTCAGACTCTTCAGTCCACTAAATTGGATTGGGCATTTGTGTCTTTGTGGGGATTGAACATAATTCTGCTTTTAATCCCATGGATTGCAAAACCTGGCTATAATTGATAAATCTTGGACTTTTGTCTGGACACAGGACAAATACATATGGACAGTAGCCTGCCTCCAATGACAAATTTCAAGGCAAAGGAAGCAACTGAAAACAAAACAAAACAGTGTGAATCTGCACTGGTTTTAAGCAGTGCTAATCTTTGCCTGAGGCAGCAGCATGTGCCCAGCTCAGCAGCACTATGCCTGTGTTCCCTTCACACCTCTGGATTGTGTGCCACTGTCAGGAATGGTGCTCCACAAGTAGGATTTCCATCCTGACCTTCCTGGGGAGACAACTCATGCAACCTGAAAACCAAGACAGAACCACTACACTCTTTTGCTAAAACTACTTTGCTGCAGCTCGTTGAAGGAGGATGCTGCCCCTTTGTTCTGTCCCAGTGGTACGTTTCTGTTATCTTCAGAGGATGACTGCATGGGGATTTCAGAGAAGGTACCAACAGGCTAAGAGTGGGTGAAAGGCACTCTTAGCAGATAGATTCACCACTAGTTTCTGTTTCAGAGAAGCAGAGCTTTTATAATAGAAATAATATTAACTAATGTTTCCATTAGCAATTTTCATATCTTCCATGGATAGGGGAGATTTTTTTCTTGTACAAGAAAGTGAATTGCTGTGGCTTTATACCCTGAAGAATTTTGTCTCATGTGAGCAACTCAAATTTCCCACCAGTTTTTGAACTCGCAGCACAATATAGCATGTGATGCAAAAAGGATGTGAGAAATGTTATTAGAAGATGGTTTCCTTATCTGGTTTTATCAGAATTGCTTTAAATCACTCTGATGGCTCCAAAATTATGGAAAGCATCTTGGGAAAAACAGTGCTGTTGTAGGAATTAAAACCAGTATGCTGTATTTCTAAAAATTATATAGCAAACACTTGTTTTCAGTTTTAAAATAATCTTTGCATTATGAGCATAGATCCAGACTGCCAAATCCTGATCAGATAATTTATGGTGCATCAGGCATACACAGGCCAAAAAAAAAAAAAGCAGCCTTCCCTAAGGGGGGGTCACTGAAGATTTCTTTTACTGTAGAAGACAGATTGGGTCACAGAGAATCAGTATCCACCCCAGTCAGCACCAGAAGAAACCACTTCAATCTCTAGGTTGCTCCACACGCAAGTGAAACTGAGGCCACACAGGTAAGCAGGAAAGTGATCTCCCACCAGCTCTACACAGTAGTTCTTATTTGCACCAGTGCCTTTTTGTGAAATTTCTGATGGATTTGTAGCAAGACTAATCTAATAATATGAAGCCTAATACTGCACAAGTTGTTCGTCTCCTTGTGGGACTCAACTTTCATTACCATCAGCTGCTAGGTAGGATGTTACATGTTGTTCTTTGCTCTAGTGGATTCCCAGAGCTCTGCTTCATGCAATAATAAGAAAGTAAAAAGATATTTGCCAAGATAAGATGACACCATTTTTTACCTAGTCAAATCAATACAGAACATAATTTCTAAGAAATGATCACACTCATTCTTCTCCACCAGCAGGAAAATCTCTCCAATTTACCAAGTGGGAAGAGATGCAAATAGCTGAGGGAAACAAGTATTACCAGGTTTTGAAGAAGCACAGCAAAGCAGGAGCAAATAAATACCAAGTTTTCAAGGGTAAACAGCACCCAATAGTCTTTGGCAAAGAATGGAAGTTGGTGGTTAGCAAACCATTTAGGGAAGTGATCATGGAAATATAACATTTATTTTAAAGGATTTGCTAATGGGAAAGTACATTTCTGTGCTGGCACAAAGATATGAACATTTGTGAAAAAGTTAGGGAAAAGTTAATGGAAGGGAGCTTACGGTAAATATATTGAAGCAAACACTATCTGGAGAAGGTATCTTTTTGTATTACAGTCTCCATTTCATTCAGCCTCCAGGAAAGGTCATTGGTTTAATCAAAAGCTCTTTCCTTTGGTTAGGCTCCCAAATGCACATACCATCAAGATCTGGTGCACAGAAATAATTTGAAGCAAATCTTCTAAAAAAAGGTTTTGAAGATGCTTGCCAGTAGAACACTGTGCCTCACAGCTATAATATCAGAAAAAAGCCATTCAATTTAAATTAATATATTTGGCCAGACAGCTATATTAAAATTCTTGTTGTTTTTTCTATTATAATGGTAGCCTGTGGTATGACTAGCCCTCTTCAGAAATCTGTATAGTTATTGCCTTTCTCTTGCCTAGGGTGCATCATATGTTTTTGATTTTGATGAGCTGCATTGCACTACCTCATTAAAACAAACACTTATGCAAAACAAAAGGATGTGTATCACAGTGCAGGGTATGTAAGCCAGCTTTGAAGACTGCAGTGTTTCAAAAGCATGTTTCAAAGGAGAACTTCCGTCGACCCAACTCCACTTGTGTTTAACATTTGTGGATGATGTCAGACACGTTCGGTGCTTTCTTAGCCCCTCCAAACATGGGGTCTTCAAAAGCGATATCAGCTGCAGCTGAAAAGCATGCAAGTGCAGTGCTTGTTCGGTGGTGGAAAGGAAAGGTAAGACTTTCTCCCCATATGCATGTCTTCTGTCAGCTAGAGAACAGGTGGCTGTACCCCAGGACGGCTCAATACAATGTGCCAGAGCTGCTGGACAGCTCCACTTCTCCTCCATGGACACCTGCCCAAGGACAACGTTTTCCTACTCCCAAAGGCCTCCCCACCTCTTGCAGTGGTCTCCTCTTTCAGTGAGACACCATTTCCAGAGCAGGAGGACTGTATTCTGTAGGAATATATTTTTCTGGTTAACTTTCAGCAACTGTTTTTAGCTGAGATTATTGTTGTGTGGAGAGGTGTGCTCATGCAAAGGGATCTTCGTATAAAGAGCTTAAATGCAGAGATTACCCATGTCTGAAGTTAGGTGAGATGAAGCCTAGCAAAAAAAAAGCTGAGATATGCAACTTTTCTGTTTATTTCTGGGTTTTGGCTTGTTTAAAAAACCGCAAGCACCAAGATTGATGTTTTTCATCCAAATCTCTCAAGCTGTTTACAAGGCAAATTACATCATTGCTACTACTAGCTTAACAAAGTTTACATCGGCTAGATTTTGGAAGGTCATCAAGATGTTATAGAATTTCAGTGATTATTGTGGTTTTCTATAATGTATTCCTCATGCTAATGCTTTTTCATTATGTGTCAAAATACTTAGATTAATGTAGGCATTGATGCAAATATTTGCATACTTTAAAAAATGTTCACCGTTTGGTATTTTTTACACACCACAAGCTCATTTTTAATTAGTTATCTTTGAGATTCAATAGCCACTGCTGGTAAAAAAATCAGTCTGATTCTCTACAAACTCCCTAAAAATACAGCACCATTAGTTACTATAATTGTAACTCAATATAGGAAGGGAATTAACAGGCTGTGTGCTACATCGTCCTTCTGAAATAATTATTGCTGATCTATAATTTTAGTTTTCCCAGTGGCACATTTTGAAGTCACTGACATAAAATAATGACAAGACTGGTGTGTTGCAGGCTAAGGATAATAGTGTCTTTCCACCGTGTCTTTCATAGTGTCTTTATTTATGAAAATTCTGTACTGATGGATGACTTCAGTGAAAAACAGCTAAGCACTGTTGGATTTGTTTCTGGTCCTATAGCTTAGTTTTGATTATCCATTCAGAAAATGTACTACAGGAAATGCAGGGAGTGGACTGGTTATACAGTTTGAATATAAGTTTTTAAATCAACATAGTGGTTTAAAGTAAGCCACAGCCTAAATGCATTGATGCAAAGTACTTCAAAGGGCATACAACGTGTAGAAACTAATTCTATGCTCGTGGGCAACCACAGAAAAACAAAAAGACTATTTAGAACCTGACTACTTTGTTCAAAAATATTCAGTCATCTTGCCTTATGAAGAACTCCACTCACCAGTTCACCTTGTCATCTCCCTTGGGATGGCTCTACTGTCTCCTGTTTTTAACATTTTAATACAGTCATTTTTTTTCAACAGACTAATTATGTTTAGAAGTGAGTATTTAGCTTTCTTTTATCAAGCTAGCAGCTTGACTTCCAAAAATACAGACTATTATCTAGCATTAAACTCTGCCAAAATAAAATGGCAAAAAGTGATACAGTTCATAACCAGTAAAAGTATATACATATAGCTAAAAAAAAATTGGTGAGGGTTAAATCCTGTCTCCACTGAAGCCAAGGGAGTTTTGTCATTGTCTTCCTTAGAGCCTGCATTTCATCCTAGCTACTCATAACACTTTTAATGTTTGATAGGGAACAATTTGAAGTGATAAATAGCAGCCAAAATACATGTGTGAGAGAGGGGGAAGATTTAAAAACAGCCTCAGTGTCGAAAGTAAACTTCTGGCGGTTTTGAAATTTTTGGCCTACCAGGCTAAGTCTGAGTATAACCAGGGGATACATTTCTCCTTATGCTAACTATCTGAAAGCTCTAAGCTAGTCAGACCGGCTCCCTCTGGAGTCATCTTCTAAGATGTTAAGTTCAGGCTGCCCAGATTTAAAACCAAAAAAATTACAAAGGCCATCAGCCCACACAACCAACTTTCACTCTGAAAATGAAGTTATTTCTATTTAAATGCCTATATTGTGTTAAAAACTAGTTTCAAGTGAAAAAATGACCCCAAAATGCCTTATACTACTCTGAAGAAAAATTTCTATCATGAAACATGAACTTTTTCCTCATTTCCTATTGGTAGAAACTTTACTCTGGCACCCTGAACTGGAGTTACATCCAAACTCGCTGCTCATGTTCAACTGGCTGCAAAATTTCATCTGTGAGACAGAAGGCTGGAAATAGTAAGGTAGATTGCATGTGACTTTCTTTTCTTGTGAAATGTCACCACACTTAAATTAAGAATTATGAAGGTATTTTACATCTTTCTTTATTTCCTTGACAGGTTTCCAAGGTGATCCTTCTACATTATTTCAACCTAATTCCATTCAAGAGCAGAACTCCTCAAATCAGGGAAGTATAACATTTTGTATTGCTTTCCTGACAATGTTTTTGCTGATATAAAGCTAAAAAAAATTACAATAATCACATACTCGGTCCTTTCTAAATGATTAATCATTTTTTGTTTCTTTACAACACCAAAAAAAAAATACTCTAAAAATACTTGAGTTTTGTTTTCAGATGTAAACATACATACCGGATACAGAAACATCCAACATTCCAATTTGAAAACTGATTGCTCATTTGCTACCTGAAAATGAAAATAATTAAAAATGGCTGTTGGCATAAATGAAATTTATGTAATTATAGACTCCTTCCTTTCTTTTCAAGCACCTCTCCTTCAAAAAAAAAAAAAATAAACTTGCTCATGCTTATGTCAGTGAAACAGTGATATATTTCAGGAAACTCGCTCACAGTTCTTCCCTGGAGGAAGGAGGAAGATGATGTGTAATAGGTTATATCTACACACGTAAAGCCAATCTGTGTCTCACATCCAAGTAAATTTTTAGACAAAATTGCTTGCTTGTCACAGAAGAAATAATGGTCTTAAGTTGTAGCCACATGCAGAGCAAGACCGACAGAAGAGATGCTACTCCCTGTCAAGCCTGTCAGATATCTGGCTGTAGAAAGACTTTTCCTGTGCTTTCCATGCCAAAACCGGTAAAATTAACAGTGCTGCTATTGCAGCCAGCATTTCCAAAAGTGCCTTCTCATTAAATTCTATCTCATTCAAACCAATATAAGTATTCTATATCTAAACCACATGGAAGTATGTAACAGTAGGGCTAGGCGTTACCTGAGGCTCACTCAGCAGAAAGGCAATCTGGTTTGCTCAACATCACCAGCAATGTCTAGTAAAGCATCTGAAATCACAAGCCCACTGTCCAGTTTCCTGGAAAAAATGCTGTCAGGCACATGCTCTCTTCAACACAACTCCACCCATAATGTTATGGCTCTCATTTTTATTGTATTTTTCAATAATGAACTCTTCAAGGCACAGGAACAGGCTGTCCCCATGTGCTTAAAGATAAGCCAGTGGGAAAGAAGACCAGCATAGCTGAACAGAAAACTTTGGCTGGAACTCAGGAAAAAAAAAAAAAGAGAGTTCATGACCTTTGGAACAAGGGGCAGGCAACTTAGGGCTACAAGGATGTTTTGAGGTTATGTAGGTAGAAAACTAGAAAGGCCAAAGCCCAACTAAACTTAATCTGGCTACTGCTGTAAAAGTCAGTAAGAAATGTTTCTAAGTCCTGTTTAATATCTTCATCAATGATCTGGAGGAGGGGATCAAGTGCACCCGCAGTAAGTTTGCAGATAACACCAAGTTGGGCAGGACTGTTGATCTGCTTGAGGGTAGAAAGGCTCTCCAGAGGGATCTGGACAGGCTGGGTCAATGGGCTGAGCTGAGTATGAGTCAGCAGTGTGCACAGGTGGCCAAGAATGCCAATAGCACCCTGACTTGGATCAAAAATGGCGTGGCCAGCAGGAGCAGGGAAGTGATTATGCCCCCGTACACAGCACTGGTGAGGCTGCTTCTCGAATACTGTGTTAAGTTTTGGGCCCCTCACTACACGAAAGATATTGAGGTCCTGGAGAATGTCCAAGGAAGGGCAACGAAGCTGGTAAAGGGTCTAGAGAACAAATCTTATGAGGAGCAGCTGAGGGAACTAGTCCTGTATAGTTTGGAGACACGGAGGCTGAGAGGAGATCTTATTGCTCTCTGCAACTACCTGAAAGGTGGGTGCTGGTCTCTTCTTGCAAGTAGCAAGTGACAGGACAAGAGAAAATGTGCCAGCAGAGGTTCAGATTAGATATTATGAAAAGTTTCTTTACCGGAAGGGTTGTCCTGCATTGGAATTAGCTGCCCAGGAAGTGGTGAGTCACCATCCCTGGAAGTATTTATAAGACACGTAGATATGATGCTTAGGGACATGGCTTAGTGGTCGAGTTAGCAGTGCTAGGTTAAGGGTTGGACTCTATGATCATTAAGGTCTTCTACAACCTAAATGATTCTATGATTCTATGGATTTAGAACACACTCTCAGAAAAGCCCAGCTGATGCCATGGAAGTCTTGCATTACAAGATCCCAGGGTTCACATCAAACCTATCTTGGAGAGTCTCTAGTTAAGGCATGCACTTACAAGGTCATGAGAATTTGCCCATCTTAAAGACAAAAAGCAGTATTGTGGAGCTGCTCTTTAATTTCTTCCACGCAATATTTCCCTCTAATAAGGAGTACGGCATTTGCAAAAGCAATGCATACTGGACAGATCCTATGGCTCCAATTCAGCAAACACCCCAGATATTTTTAAGAGGGGCTTGGAACTGCATGAGAAGAGAGTTTCTGTTTAAAAACTTCCACTGGGATAATATCTAATTTTGTTTGTCTTAAGTGATAGCAGGAAGGTATGATTTCTAGCTTTAGGCATCGAAGATGGCCTTATATCGTTTACCTCAGGACTTTTACCTGGTGTTTGTTTATTTTTAAGTTATGCATCCACTTTGCAGCTCTTTGCCTGTGGTACTTGATTAATTTACCCTCATAACTGATGTATGAAGTGGGAAAACACTGCTGCCGCCTTTGTTGCTGGTGAGATGCTATCTCCCTGCTGCAGAGCAGGAGGCTGAAGCAGAGGGAGACCTCATGCCATGCTCCAGATCGAGCACACAACTGGTAGAGCTGCCAAGGCTGCCTGAAGACCAACAACCAGAAGCCACCAGGATCATCACCTCCACCTGGTGTTAGCTATAAGGATAAGCCAAGGATAAGGCTGTTTTTTTCTTCGCATCATCCTGAAGTGTGAAGGATGTAGGGCTGCACCAGCCATGGCTTATGGCTCCACAAAAGGCTTGGGGAGATTAGAGAACAACAGGGGTGAGGACCTGGAAGGGAGAGCTGCTTCAAGATAGATAAAGTGGAAAATCAGACAAAAGTGGCTTTTGTGTAATCAGTGCTTCAGAAAAGTACTCATGTGGGGCCAGTTTTGCTATGGGTAAAAATCATGGCAGCTCTGCAGGCACTATGGAAGCCAAAATGTTAATTTATTCATACTGAGGACCTGGCCTCCCATGACCAACATCATCAAAAATATTGACATTTTGCAAAACAGTTGTAGTTTTCCAAAAGTGCTGCATTCAGTTACCACTAAATGGTTGCCACGTTCTACCCCAGAACTGGGTTCATTTCAGTGATGCGTGAAGTGACTCCTATAAAAACAGTTTGAAAAGCACTCAGGGATTCCTTCACAATAAAAGTTACTCACCACATGGTGCAAAAAGCCAGGAATACCATCCCTCCTTGTCACCAAAAGCGAAAAACTGAAAGAGGCAAAGAGATCCTAACTAGTAGTGATACCATTACCTTGGGTAATAGAGTTGTATGTCTGAACTCATTTTAAAAGAATCTCATTCTGGGAAAACGAAAAAGTGAAGATTAATGTGTATTTAGTTTTAGGCAAAGCCAAGCGGACACAAAGCATTGAAGCGAAATATTTCACCAAGCTCCTAAAGACACTATCTTAAATATACTTTTAAAAGTACACGTGTTGGTGAAAGGAAAATTAACATACAAAACTGAGTTATGAAACTTTAAAAAGTCACAGTCCCATGAGGCTATGAACCACTTTTGCCCTCCTACCTTCCACAGAAACCATAAAATAATTAGTTCAGTGATTTGTAAATCCAAATTACTAATAACTGTATCTCTGATAAATGTAACTGGGTAATAAAACTACCCAAGATAGCAGTTTGAAACATATTTGGTGGAACTTATTTCTTTCTAAGCCACTGTTATAAAGTTGGCACACGAACTTTATTTTAGAAGTTTAATTAAACACTTCAAGCCTGTGAATGCACCCTTCCACTACAGAATCAAGAAGTAGCAATATATGCAAATCCTTCAGCAGGATTATCTTTACCTTACCTTAGCTGCCCAAAAGTTCGACATCTAGGCCAAAAGAGTTGCCTAGACTTTTTTGCAATCTATTTTAAAATGGGATTAAATATCCTATGGATATGCCTGTTTCCATTAGCTCTGCAGACAGGCTTAGCTTTCAGACAAGTAAAGCTAGGTGAGATGAGTCTTGACCATAGTGACATAAAATAATGAAGAAAAGGCAAGTAAGTCAGAGAAGTGTTTCATAGGTCTTACCCTAAGGCATCAGGAAAATAGAAAGAGTGTGAGATGGTAAGACAAAATGGGTGGCACTGTGCAGTCAGCGCCAGCCACACCAGCTCCCTGATCTGAGGGAACTCAAAAAGAGCTTTGGGATCTCACTGACATAAGTGAGAACTGGACTTGGCATCCTCTGTACAAACTGATACTAATGGAAACTCTGAAAGAAGTATGTGGCAACTGCTTTATGTAATTCCACAAGTAGATATATCTGGGAGCATGGGAGAGCTGAGAAAACTGTATATAGGAATTGGGTCATACACATTACCATTTTAAACACAGCTCAGCAACAACAACCAGAAGTCATCAACAGCAGACAAGTGGTTATTTAGTGGTGGTTTTAATCCAGGTTTCAAAAAAACACGATGTTGACCACACCTCAGGTTACACCCATGCACGCCTGTTAACCTTGGCAGACTCCTCTGGAAAGCAGAAGGCTTCTTAGAGGGACAGAGACCAAACTGCTCTCTCATCTTGGAAGTGAATGTTCAAGGCCATGCCTGAAGGCACTGATATGACAGGAAAGATGCTCACCTGGCTTCCTCCTGCCTAGTACTGTTCTCCCAGGCAAAAGGGGTCATCACTCATCATAGTTTGTAGTCCCTTCCCAGTGCCCAATCCTCTCACAAATATAGACATGACACACAAATAGAAACCTCACAGAATAATACAGCATCTTGGAAGGGCCACAGATAACCTTGAGGCTCACTAAAAGCTTTATTCCAAGGACAGCACTTGACAACATGGTGAGGTGCCTTTTGTATTACAGTCTCAGAACTAAGTGAGAACTTCTTGGTCAGAGGAGAGTTATAGAGTAGGCTTCTAATATGTCACTGGGTGCTACATCTGTTTTATTTCTTTTCCATATTCCATTTCTCTCCTCCTGAAACCACTGAACTTCTCTCACTTCTCTTAGTACAAGTTAAAAACTGAACCTTTTTATACTGCACGGGACAGTAAATGTAAGCCAGCTAAAGATAGCTTACACAGGTATCTCAGAAAATACACTGATCCCAAACTCTGTACCAAAACCAACAGCAGCAGCACTAAGAATGATTCTGTGACGAAGCAGTACGAAGACACACACTCCAGCCACGACATTCAGCCACAAGCACTGAGGCCCATCATAGCAGCTACAACTATCAATTATGGTATTAATTACCATCACTGACATTTGTGAGGCACTGTACCACACGGATCACTGCTTGGTCTGGACAGAATACAAGTGTATCAGTAGGCCAGGACTTTGTGTGGAATAACTTTAAGAAAGTTATCAAAGAGGAACAGTTGCCATAGGATGCAGGTTTGTATTTCACCATAAATTAGAAACTGATAAGCAAAGAGCAGGAGATGGGTTTTCAGCATGGAAGATCAATGCAGTGTGTCTAAAAAGCAGTACTCAGTATATTTAATCGAAGTGATAGTTATTCAATGGCACATATTTTTTTCCTACCTACATTACTTTTTCATATGCATTTTTTTATTGATTTGTCATAGCACAGTGTTTTCTACTTGGCTTGGTGAAACATTTAGTATTTCCTTCAGCTTGCCTTGAATAACCTAAAAAATACATGAACATGCATATCATCTCCAATCTGACTGGAGCCTCACTTCCTGTTTTCCAGCTCATTACTAAATGTATTAAACAATGCCAGATTTAGGATGCAATTTGAGACACTCCGCTGCTGATCTTGGGTGCCAGGTTAAAAATGGAATGTTTATTATTATTGTCTTATTTTCTCTTTCCTATCCATTTTTAATTGGGTGACTGAAAGTCATTTTTTCCCTTGACAAGAAAACTCCTTAAGCTTCTTTTAAAAAAAAAAATTAACCTATTCTTCCAAATCCATATTTTTGTGTGTTATAAAAACTGTGGTACAACAAAGACTTCCAATTTTCCTTTGGAAAATACATCCCACTTCATCTCTTTCATATAATTGATAGAGGAGGTGTATTTATAACTTTGCCATTGTTTATTATTGCAACTAGTTAGGTGTTATTTTTGCCCTGCAGTAAGGCTTGAAGGTGCCTTCCAGCACCCTCTCATGTTTGTTTTTAAAACTAAGTACAAAGACTGTCACTCCTAAATTCTCTGCTTCCCTTGAGTTCCTGCGTTTCTCTTGTGAAGGAGCTCATGCACTTCATTCTTCAGGCCTTTCACAACTCCTGGATTAATACCATGAGGTCTGGGTAACTTGTTGCTATTTAATTTATCAATTTGTGCCAGCACCTCGTCTGTTGATTTTGGCAATGGAAGCAAAATGCTTTAAGGGCGCCTCTAGAGCAGATATCTAAAGCAAGTCACACACATATCCCTAAAAAATCCCCACTCCAGCAGCCAGAACTACAGATTACAGCCTGGTTGATGGACACAAGCCACACCAAAGTAAATAGGGGATTCAAATAACTCAGGTCTTTCTGATGCTGAATGTATGGTACTATGTCAAGCCTCTATAATTAGCACAATTGATAACAGATTTCCTCCCCCCTCTAAATAGTAAGTATTCACGTGCTTTGTTCAGCTAAGGTTGCTGCCGGTCTGCTGCCAGCTCTGTGTGTGCGCACACATGTGCATGTATTGCAGTGTCTGCCCTGAGGACAATGTGCTACTGCTGAAAGATGAACCTGACCCACAATGCAGATGAACACCTAATGACATGATTACCATCACTATATGGGCATCATCCCAAGAGTGACTATGTAAGAGCGATGCACATTAATTGAAACACAAAGCATTAGGCTTGGTGCAGCAAATAGATGCAAAGCTCCCACTGCCTGGACAGACCAGCTGGCATGAATCCCACCTCCTTGCCCAAAAACTGCAAAAGCAAGAGCAAACCAAGGAACTGGCGGCACGTGGGCACCTCTCTGTTTAGACAAAGAGTATCCCAGAGACAAACAAACTCGGGGAAGCTGACCTGCTGGCAGCCACCTTGCCCTTCTCCCCTCACCCAAGCATTATTAGGGCTGCAATGGGATCCATGTGTGATCGCTGGCCGGGCCACATGTTCTCCACGCTTCCCACACTCCCAGCCCTGCTGGGGCTGGGGTTTTAAAGGAATGATAGCATTAATTTATCTATCTGGTGCCAGAAGACCGCAGAGACTTTGCTAATTCTGGACACCTGCAAGGCCCATGAAGTGGGCAGCCATACGGCACCAGGGCAAGAGGAAAAGGGGTGGGAACAGCAAAGAGTAGCGCCAGCCTCCAGGATGTGAGTGCCAGGAGTGGGGGGAGCTGGTTTCTTCATTTGCTTTGGAGCATACCCTGACATTTTTCAATACCAGACCCAAATGTCATTAAATTTGGGGTTTGTTTGAATTAGCTACATCTGCAGGGGGGCTGGAAGTTACCCCAGCAGAGAGGGAGAGTCCAGGTACAACCCAGTGACCAACCCTTGGGCTGCACAAAACCAAAAGGTTTTGGCTCCTTCCCACCTTGAGCGCATTAACCTAATGAGAGCCAAACAAAGGTGGGGGAGGATCAAATCTGCGCTGAAGCAAACAAAAAAAAATGCTTTCTCCAAAACCTGCTTGGTAGATTTAATATAACTGGGTTTTGGAGGATATCTATCTATCATTTTTGTTTGGCATTAATATAAATCAAATAATCCCTTGATCCCAAGAAGGCACTGAGGAGACTCAGTCAAGTCTCCAGAAGGGATGTACTCCTTAACTTGGAAAGCTGGCAGATGATTTGTTAGCAAATTTGAAAGTGCCGTAGGAATTTTACAAAATCAAAGAGCCCTTTCATAGACTTTTCTACCCAATACTCAATCCAGTGTCTAAGAATAACATTCAACCCTCATTAATTAATGATATCAGCCCGAATAATGTCAGATTGCCTCAGAGACCTTGCCGGGATGGATGAGTCACACCCTGCCGGCTCCAAGGTTCTTACTCTGACAAACTACAGTGTGTGATGACGGGCTGCTTCTCCTGGAAAGCTCTCGCCCACCGAGCCCAAGAAGCTCTCAGCTGAGCCCTGTCTGAGGCATGTGCTCAACACTGGGGCAGACTGTGAGGTTAATGGGCCTCTGAGATAACACTCAGCTCCTTAAGGACCTGCAGGCTAGGTGCAGGCAGCCAGGGACCCCTTCCTTCCCTCCACCAGCGCGAGAGGGGATGCCAAATACAAATAACGTGGCTGCCAAGCAGGGTGAGCTAGTGAGCCGTGAGCGTCACTCCAGTGTGCTTCTCCTGTGGGCAGCACCAAAGCTGGCCCATCCTCAGCAAGACTGGTCATCTCTGTTGGGCACACAGACCTACACCCTGGATGTATCAGAAAGGGAAATAATGTTTTTTTTTTTTCACGCTGGTTAGGTGGTGCTGCACGTCCCTGTGTATTTTGCGTGACAGATGCAAGAATGAACTAGTTTTAGTCCACTAGCTTTTGAGATTCACAGCAGAGTAGAGATCATAACCAACAGTGAAATGCCACAAAGAAATCTACTCTGCATGTCATGCTTTTGCCAAAACTACAAACTGAGATTTCTCACAAGACCCACTCAGCTGATACTATTCCAATTTGGGAAAGATACACCAGCTGTCTCTACAAGTTTACAATTTTACCAAAGCCATAATATTGTGTAAAAATATCCAGACTGCTTCTGAAGTGCACTGTACTAATACTGATGTAAAATTGCCTTGTTTCTATTTGCAACTTAAACACAAATCCCCTCTTCAATTTTTCACATACCCACCTTTTGCTTTCTGCAATAGCTGAAAGAACAGTGACTCCATACAGTCATGAATATGAGGTCCAGTAACATTTGCATATCACCATCTTTTTACGCAAATGTTGCATTCCTGAGGCTTCATTAAAAATTTACAGGCAAGAACAAAAACCGCATTGTTTAACACAGTCACGTAAATGTTTATTCATAGATGGTCTCTCTCACTCCTTGTGATGACCATGGCTGGTCAGGCATGCACATTGTCTCCTATCACCACACCCTGGCTTCCCCTCAGATGCCCTGTTCCTGCCACAAGCGGGCAAGATCAGCACAGGGCTGAGCTGAGCTCAATGTAAACACGAGCTCAGCAGAAATACACATGTGGCATTCGTTGAGGGATTCCGGTCACAGAGGCAAAGTGTCAGAGAGACAAAGCTGGGACTTGTCTTTTTGTGCAGTGTTTGTTTATACGCCGCACACATTATGACCAGTAACATGAAGCCATCAGTTTCAAGTTACAAATGTACCATAAATGCTGTAAGTAATTTATTTTACTGCTGTGGTTCGGAAAGTAAATTTGGGATTTTTAAAAAATCTTATGTGATTTTGATGCGCTCTGATTGCTACTACAAATATACATGTTTTTATTATGCATAAGCATCATTTTGATGTGATGGCCAAAGCTCTCAAAGGGTTTGATGATGAGAGGTGTGGCCTTAAGAAAGGCCCATCAGACTTCAGGACCCCCTCCACAAACAATTTTCAGTTCAGTAGGATTGGTTTCAGAACAATTTTAACATGCTGTTCAAGGCATCTTCATTCTCAAAGTGATAAACAAGTCTCACACACATACACTTGCGTTTGGAAGAGGCAGTGCTAAATAAGCCTGCAAAAAGCATTAAATCTAAATTTTTTTATTTTACTAAAGCATTCTGAAAAATTACACTAGTGATTGCATGTGAAAAATTTGGTGATGTTAATTTCACCACTGAAATATGATTTCTTTTAAAAGCCTTTTCCTTCATGGTCCCTGCGATAGGATCCACTCCAACATCTGGATAACAGAATCCAGGCTGACAGACTAATGCACATGTGGAGGAGTGTGTCTGCTACTTTGCTGCTTCTCAGGACAGACACATTGTCTCCCTCTCCCTCTCCCTGTCCCCTCCTTTTCTTTTCCCTTTTTTTGTTTTTATTCCTTTAATAAGACTGCACATGTCCTCCAGCTCTCTGCTGCGAATGTGACCAGTATGTGATATTGCCTTGCATCAACACAGAACGTCTGGCTTAGGTGATACCAAATGGTTACTGCCCTGGCTTTGAATGCTTGCTAGGTTATTAACCAGCACATCTGGCTCTCTCCCTAGGAGGGTGAGTTCTGCAGTGCCCCAGGAATTTCTTTCATACACCACTTTTATTAGGTTTTCAAAAGAATACGGATTACCACTGGAAAGGAAGACTTCGGTCATTTGCAAGCATATTGGTCCTCAACCTGTTTACCACATTTAAAAAGCAACAATAACCGAAAATCATTACTTGATTTTCAGAATTAATCTTTCCCCACTTTATCACAGTCCTATTGTTGTCATATTTGAAAGATCTGCTTTACTGAAAAAATGGCTGGTGATTTGCAATAGATTGAATTTAAAAAAAAAAAAAAGTTCCAAAAGCCAGTAACTTAGCTCAGAAATAAAGCTCTCAAAACATTAATTTTTAATCTTACTTTTCCTGTGGTCCTCATTCCATTATCACAAGAGGGAAGAGGAACGTGTTTCAGGTTTAATCAAAAGAAAGAAGCGTATGTGTGGCTTCAGAGAGAAAATTTATCTCCTTTGCCCACACATGGAAGTTACACAGGACATGAAATTTGAATGCAAGAGTTATATTACCATGATTTCCCTTCTGGACATCCCTATTTCAGTAATGTCAGAGTGGTTTTGTTTATGTCATTTCCGAAGCAGTTTAAAAACTGGGAAAACTGCTTTTGTTTTCTTACTGAAAAAAGAGCCACGTGGGGGAGTTACAGAAGTAGCTCTCCAGGGCTTTCCTCCCACCTGTTTAGCAAAGTTCAACACCCCTGACTAAAGTTCTCCTGGAGCAAGCCTGGCAAAAAGTTGCCTGCCTACCTAGATATCTGCCTGTCTGCCTGCCCACCAACCTACTCGAAATTCTACCTTCCCAGGAGGAAACTTATTCCTCATGCATCACCTGCAACTGCTGAACACACTCAAAATGCAGCTAATATTCTCATGCACAGCTAAGCAAGTACAGAAAAAAAGATTGCTGGACTTGATAATCAATTTCTTTTGAAGCCATGTGAAGCCAGATTTTTGGAAGCTGTAGGCTTCCATCCTCCATTGTTCCAAGTGGGAGTTGCTCGGCACTCACAGCTTTTGAAGGGACAGTATTTCATGTAGGTGTCTAAATGGGAACTCTGCTCTCCACTAACCTTTTGCAATTGCTTTTGGCTAGACTGATCATCCAGAAATATCACATTGCAAGCACACACAGAAAGTGTATTTTAAAACTACGCACAAATAGCCCATGCTCCTCCAGCCAGGAAAAAGAAACAACATTCTGTGATTTCCCCAGCTGGGGGGACAGCCAGGCAAAAAGTTCACAAACTTCAGTAAATTCATACAATGAAAACAAAACCAAAACAAAAAATCCTAATTATGTAAATGAAAACAGTGAATGTTTTCAAGAATGTCATAGTCTTACTTAGAGATTTCTGCCAAACAGAACAAGAGGTTCATCAGATAAAAAACTGATTTCTTTAGATTAATGTTAAAAAAGGGAAGATTTTTGGTCAGAACTCTAAGCCATAAATTCTAGTATTAAATAAATTACTGCTGACAGAACATAAAGATCTTCTCACCTCCTCAGGTCTGAATCTTCTGAAAAGCCCACCTTGGCAGCATTAGACTTGGCATTATGCAGTCACTGTCAGTTTTAAAAATAACCACAGCTCACTTGGTCCACTAGAGTTCATGGAAATCCCTACAGGATTTGTTGTTGTGCTTGCCTATAAATTGCATAGTCTTCTTCAGGCTTCCTGTCCTGCACACAGAGGCACTAGCACAGAGATTCGACTGAGATTGTTTTCCCCCTCTTCTGCTTCTGCTGCTTTTATTTAACACACACACACTGAAAAAAAAAAAAAAAGTGGAGAGAGAGAGAACTGGTAGAAGTTCCTTACAGGAGTTGGAAGGGGACATCTGCAGGCAATTTAATATGAGGGTTTGTTTCTGTGTCAGCTGGCAACCCCTGGATAACTCTGTCATGTAACTTATATGCTAAAACATGATGTAGGACAACCAGTGAGATGGGTAAAAATGGCAGCACATTAGTTTTATTTGATTAAGATTTATACTACTTCAGAGGGAGCAGCCCTGCCATAAACTATGAAAACAAATACAATTCTGCAACCAAGAGAACATCCCACCCTGCTGCAACCCAACAGCACTGATCTCCATCAAACCCACCTTCTGCTGCTGCCCAGGACAGCCTCTCCCTTCCTTCCAATATAATTTGAAGAGCAATAGAAAGCAGTTTTTTTCAGATAAGGAGGTGAATGTCTCCATTTCTTTTGTGGAGAGCCATCCCTTATAGCAGCCTTCTCTTGATTTGGTAGTGAGCCAGCTTATCCTCCTTCGCAGGCGACAGCAGCAGAATGTGGACCGGCTCAAGCAAGCATGAGGCTGAGCCTGAAATTTGTGCCTCAGTTCACTGCTTCCGTCTGAGTTTGAAAGGCTGCTCAGGAACATAGACTGGTATCTGAAGAGAGCTCTGGAGATTACCCAGCTCACTAAGTTCCCCCACTCCATGTGTTTAACTTCCTCCCAATTAGACAAATCTGGTCAAGTGAGGAAGTGAGGAATGCTCATCCATTCTGGTTCCACTTCTGTTCTTGCATCAGATCTTATGTATTTTGACATTTATAGCCATGCATTTGAACTGAGGCACTGATTAGATTCAATTGTTAAAATTACCTTCCTCCCCCTTCCTCTTTGTATGCATACTTTGATTTGAATTATTAGCAATTTAAAAATCAATCTTGCAGTTAAATGTTTAATGATATAATTGCTTCTGTTGCCTAAATTTGTTTATTTTGTGCTTCATTAGCATGTAATAACCAAAAGTATATTTTCCTCTGTCTGAGTTAATAGTGTCTCTGCAATGGCTCACACACTGTTAGCTGACTGGCTGCAGTTCTGCAACAACTTGGAGAGAAGTGAATTTTCTGAAGCTGTAACTAAGGAGTAGGTGGCTTCCTTTAGTTTCTCTAGCTGAATGAATTTGAATTCTCAGTTGGCTTCCACTTCAAGTTCTAAACATTTTTTGGTTCATTCTAAGTTCATTTTCAGGGCCTCTTAGTGTAAACGCTGGGCAGGGAAGCTCTGCTGACCCAGACCTGGACATATGTGCCAGGTTGGGTCCATGCCACACAGCACACTATGCAGCTTTTGGACCCCGGTCTTCTCCATGGAGAGGTCCTACAGAAGAGCCCTGCAGGTCCTGCCTGTTCACCTACACAGCCTCCTTTTCAGAGAAGCTTGGAGGCTGGGAGGAAGGCAATTTAGCCTGTCTCCTGCTGACAAGGCAGTAAGGGCTGTGCCCCAGGTGTCTTCAGACATCACCTGGGGTTCTCCTATGCAAATCTTTGCCCTGCTCTGACATTCAGATTTAAGTCTGGGACACGGCTGCTCCTGCACAGTCTGCCATCTACTCCTTGCTTTCCAAAGGATTACCACACTTGTGTAAAATGTCATCTTGATGTGATTATATTGCTTTTGGATTGGAGCTAGCTTGTTTGGAAAAAGCTTGAGTGTATCCCTAGTTCTGTGTTACATATTGAGAATATGCCATGTAAGATGGGATTCAGTTCACTAATGAAAAGCCACTGACAAGTGTCCCTATGCTTTAGACTCTGTAGAAACAAAAGATACAGGTGGTTCCCAAGGTTTACCCCTTCCTAAGTTAGGTCTCTCCTCTTTCTCCAAGAAGGGGAGACAGAAACCACTTAAGCTAAATACCAACCAAAGGCAGCTAAAGTTGTGTGAGCATCTTGTCCAGCACAACCCCAGGCTCCTCCTGATCATTTGCCATTTTAAAGTTATCCCATTTTACTCTACCTTTCCTGCCCAGAGAGCACAAACTGAGCGTTACTGTTCACAACACCAGGCCCCATGACAGAAGAAAAACACAAATGCAGAGGTAAAAAGTATTACATGGTTGGGAAGAGAGCTCCTTCTCTACTTCCAGCTGTTGCATTAGGGGCAGTGGCAACAATATTTGGTGTGTTTCTCATGTTTGCGATATTCTTGCCAAGTTATTCACTGCCCTGACATCTGCCAGGTTTCTGGGTTCCTGGAAAATCTATATATGACGAAGACAGTATGGAGAAATAATTATGTCAGCTCATTCTGGAAGACTCACAGCACATCATAGATTTATCTATCTCCTTCTGAGAGCTACTTTGCTGAATTTGAAATATCAGGTTACAGTGTCCCACTAAACTTTTGATAATCTGCAAGAAGGTGATAATGACTGCCAGCAAGTTTATCTTTGATCCAAGATAATCACAGAAAATATGAAACATATAATGCACATGCCAAATACTCTTTTCAGACCTCAGCAGGAGAAGGAATTGATCCCTTTTGTGTCACAAAAAAACCCAACCCACTGGAAGCAACAGAACTATTGGCCTGGGGATGTAAGGCATATATTAGAGTAAAGCTTATCCACATTAGTTAAGTTTAATCGTGTTGTAAATCTGGAGGGAAACATTTCAGTTATTAGGCAGTAAAAAGCTGTATTTCTGAGCAGGACCTGGTAGTGAAAGGAGCACACTTGTAGAGCCTTTTGGGTATAGGGCTTACTGGCAAGACAGACATAGGAATTTAGGAGGACAGTAGTCATCCAACTATACTTTCTGTTCTTATAGGGCAAAAAGGACAGGATGTGCATTTTCAATAAAAATAAACCAAAACTGCACCAAGAATATGCCTATGGTATAGAATCATTTTCTCTTTCTAATGAAACATGCCTAGATATACTCAAATACTGGCTACTGGTTTAAGCAAAAGAAGAATTTTTTTTCACAGAAAGAATTTGAATTGGCTTGGGAAAGAGCACTGAGAGTCTCAAAATATCCTATAGAATAACTGGCAAAGACTTATAGCAAACAGTAAAATAGTGAGTTGGTGGAAGTTATCTAATCAAATGTCCATAAATGTTAATGACGTAATGTCTGTATTAATAATCTAAATAAGAGGATTAAGCAGCACATCAGCAAAAGATATTACACCCTAAAGTCAACTGTGGGACACCAAAAGGACTGCTGAAATAGTCCAAAAGAGTTTTGAGGGCATTAGAAAATGGGCAGGAAATAATGACGTACAATTTCAGATTTAAGGAAGATGGTTGTCAGTACAAGTATGCAATATGAGATCCAAATGAAAGGAGGATGGGAAGAGAGAGAGAAGAGGGAGAGTGAGAGAGAAGAGATTAATTTTTAGCATCATGTGCAGAGGAAACACAGCACTAAGCCCAAGGGAAGCATCTCACCTTGTCTGTGGGCTCCAGGAGCAAAAGCCCTTGGAGTACGCCTTCCAGCTCTAGAAGGTGTTACCAGAAGGATAACAACATGGCAATTCGTGACCAAGCAACACAGCTCAATGATTCATGACCAAGGTGACAGCAGGGCTGGATGCAGCTGTAGTGGTGATGGGGGTGGGAGAAAAGGCTGCCTGGCCCCTATCACCTGAAACGGACTGTGACCACAACTAATGCGGACAAGCTGTGGGATGCTTTGCAACCTCTCCTGAGCTCTGCCTATAAATCTCCCTCTTTAAGAAGGCGAGAAGGAACAAAAGCAGTGTGAAATTACAGGAGTTTGGGTCTGTACAGAGCAGATACACAAAGGCTGGTCAAAAAGGCGTGTAGGGCGGCTGCATACCTGGAAGTACTTCACGGTAATGAATCATGGGGAATAATATCTCAAGAAGGGTTTAAAGATGACCCATTGCTTGGGATATTTGTAGTCAGGTCAAGGTAAAATGCAAATCCAATGTACAGTCAACAGTCATCTCTGACTCCCTGGGAGGCAATCTCTGCATGTCTTTAGCAGTTGCACTGTATACCTGTGTGGAGATAGTTCTGGGCAGGTGGTTTCTGTAGACACTTGTCAAGGAAGGAGGAAACTGTCATTACTGCTTTCCAGAGTCCTAAGCCACAGTGCTGGAGCCCCCCCAAGGCAAGACTTTCTTGCACCCCTTCCCTTCAGTGCTTTCACTGCAGCCACATGCAAAAGGTGCTGCCCTGGAGGCATTAAACACATCATGGAAGCCTGAACTACTGGAGTTGCTGTCTGTATCTGCCGAGATGGGCAGGACCTAAGAAGGAGACACCCACTTTGGTAGTGGGTTTGAGAGAGATCTGCAAGCAGCAAAACAAATCTGAGATTTGGGAGCCCTCAGTCTCACTCCAGGCCCTAGAGCAGAGGAAGAGGAAGGGGAGGAATCTTTCTTTCCCATTTTCCCCAAAGCCTAACACTTTTTTGTCCCTGTCTGTTTTGTCCATCTTTCCCAACTTCTTAACTTCTCACTCTCAGCTTGCCACCCTGGTTCTAGTTTCCAGGACCATCCATTTTATGATTTCTACCCATCAGCAGTAGAAATGTCCAGACTTCTAACTGTCTGGAAGACTGCATAAATAAGATTTGAACACATCTGACTCCACATAACAGAGGGTTAGTGTAAAGCATATATATCAGCCAGAGCACTAAAAATGCATTTGGTACTCTTTGGTTTGCTCTTTCCTGCTTATGAAAAAGATAATTTTTGTTTTAAAATGGCCTCGCTTGAGGAATTATCCATGCCATTAGTCCCCAGAACAGTAAAGATTAAAGTCTCTAGACCATCCCCTATCAAAATAACATACTTTTCTTTGAACATGTCATTAACACTGTTTTCCATCTGGATGTTGGCAGCAACCTTGGATTTGCTCTGAATTGCTGAAAGTTCATCAATTACAGTATACAGAAGTCATTATCTCTCTTTCCCTTTAGCAAGGAGGTATTTGCTCAGGCACAGAGAATGAGGTAGAGTTCAAGAGAAAATTTAAAAAAAAAAAAAAAAAGAAAAAAAAGAATTTAGATACATAAATTCTTTAGCAAATGGCTACAATCCAGAACTCAAAACTTCTGAGAACACAGAAGATTCTGAGAATCGCAATTGTTGCATGTAAGGAGATTCTAGCTTTTAAATACAGTAGTGATTCTCTCTTCATTACACCTAATTGATATATACTGACAGAGGATGGAATTATTCTTGATCCTAAGCCTGGCGCTTTGGTGGCGTGGTGCAGAGTGTCACTCACATTCACAATAAATTCTGTTACTTCATTTTATGGGAACCCAGAATAAACCATGGCTATCATTCAAACAAGATTTGGCAACTATGATCCATCAAGCGTAATTAGTAAGAAACACAGTGAAATTGCAGTAGTGGTTTTACCCTGTCAGTACAAAAGCAGGGGAAGAGCTTTTAAAGTTTTACCAGAATAACGAATGAAATACACAGCGAGGGGTAAGCAAAGGGTCTGGGATGTATTACTATTCAGCAATGGCAGCTTCGGGGATTGCTGTTACCAATCCTTTTTCACATCTGTAACCAAGGGACATTTGTAACCCGTAAGATGAGAGCCTGCATGCAGCAGTTATCATGGAGCAGCTGTCAGGCAACACGTTTACAGTCCAGACAACCCACAGTAGCTTGTTCACCTCTATGCACTGGGGATAAAGGTACTGTTTCACATCTAGAGACCACTGCAGGCAATGCGTCCATGTGGTCATCACTGATTCATTCCTGTAGGAGGTTTGGCTCATTAGCCAAACATTCTCAGGAGCAGTTATTCCATATTTTCTGGAAGGATGGGAGTATGTTATCAAATTGACTCCAGTGGTGACAAACTGTGATACAGTAAGATTAGACACTACATATGGATCGCCTACTCAACTATGCTGCAATGTGTCTGCCATTAGCTTACTTCACATGTGACTTTGGGCAAAGCTGTTTGTATCTTTGGCTCATATTTCCATGCGCTCACTCTTAGCTGAGCTGCCCAAATATAATTTTGTAAGCAATTATAGAATTCCTTTAGCAATGCAAAGAATCCACAAAGACTATGCTCCTAGCTTAGTCAAGACCGTAAAAAAGAGGTGGGAGGAAAAGCCTGGTTTTATTTCCTTATCCTGGAGGATAATAGTAATTCTATTGTCCTTCCCCTCTTGTCCCCCTTGCCTGTTCAGGCAGACTGTATTGTGTGTACAAAACTCCCAGCCTTGGATCCTATTTAGAGATTCTACAATTCCAGGAAAAATAACAGATTATATCAGACCCAGAGTATGCTCCTTAATGAATAATACCAGTTTAAAAAAATCAGACTTAAACGTACAACACAGTAGGTATATTCAGAAGCAACTCTAATCTACCTCAATTTGAAATCCAACATATTTTTTGGCCAACAAAGGAGGTCTGGGATCAGGTTTTGTAGTATTTCTGATGATAATACAAGATGCTGTGCACGGAAAAGTGCACATTAATTAATAACACATTAATAACTTCCTTAATTTGATAGATTCAGAGGCAAGAACCCCTGGTCACATCCACAGAATGAATGAAGTTGTACACACACAGACAAGCTGAATTTGGCTCAAAGTGTTTTACACCCTTTGAGAATTTTTATTAAAAGTATCCTTTTTATCAAGCTATTTGGGATGTAAAGCATTTCCGTTTCTCAACTTCTACAAGGCTACACAATGCCTTGCAAGGCTACACAATGCCAAATTCTTGTGGCTACACAATCCACAAAAACCTCTGTTCATCTACTGCCTTTCACCTGTCTCTTCAGTCATCCCAGATCTCAAAATCATCACCAAGGAACAGAAAAATCAGACCACATAAAAATACACAGACCAAATCTTCCACCAGCATAGATCAGCCTTGCTTCAATGGAGACTATACCCATTTACCCCAGGGTAGACTCCATACCTGATAAAATGCAGTGATTTCTTTACCTACAAGCCATACACTGGACTTTTCCTCTCCCAGTGAGGGTCAAAGGAATATCAGTAACCCATTTTTTCCAATTCTGGTTCCACAAAATCCCCTAGCAGTGATGGCAAACAAACAAGCATTTGATCTTTGCAAATGAGGCTGCTGAAAGCAGAACTTAACTTTAAAAAAAAAAAAAAGTTTTATTGAATAGTCAGTATTCACAAAGCATTTATCACTAAAACCAAAACACACAAAACTCAGGTAGCATTTGCAGAGTGTTTCTGTGACTACCGTTGTAAGAACTAGAGTTTAATGAATAACAGAACAACAAAAAAAGTCACATTAAAACATGTGTGGAAAACAGAGTCTTGCCCATACAAAGCAACAACCTAAACACCGACTTCTTGAAAACATCTCTAACCTATCTATTGAGTTTGATGACACATAACTCTTCTTAAGCTGTTTTATTTAATACCTGTCAAAGCAACCAGACAGTACCTCCTAAATGAAAAACTTCCTGAGGCAAAATAGTTCAGACTGACAAACAAAGGCTCAGCTTCCTGGTGACAACTGTATTCAGCACATTCGCACAAAACCCATTTTGGAAGCAAAATTAGCAAAATTAGTGTGTTTTCTACAAGTGACCCTTAGGGTATGTAGAATAATAGATCCACTTTTTCTGTGTTTGAAAACTTCTACTTACGACAAAAAGACCTTAATCCCCTGACAAAAATCTTTCTTAACGTTATGCTTAACATAAAAAAAAATATAGCTCCCAATTAAAATTACAGCTCCTTTCAGTGCCATCGGCAGTTGTGAGAGATGAGGACAGAGCTGGTTGCAGAGAGTCCTGTCTACAAACTCCTCTCCAATGTGCCAACTCATTACAGAAAACCCATGCTGGAAGAGTGAGGGAATACACAAACCTTGGTATAAATACAATTTTCTTGTATGCAAGCCTTTAAAACTATCAGAAACTGCCCAAATAACTGTCCAAAATTAATTTCTTCATTCTGATTAGGGATACTGGATACCAAGAAATCATTTGTCTTGCATTAAGTCAAATAAGCACTTATTTTCTTAACAATTTGCCACTAATACAAACTAGTGGTACTATTTTAAACCTTTAGCAGTAGCAAACCTTATTAAACTAGGGTGCTGATCCCACACACCACTGGGCACATGAACAGCTTTATCGGTGTGAGTAGTCTTCCCTATTCCAGTCCTCTCACAGGCACTAAATGTGCGTGGAAATGAAGATTAGGGTCAAAATTCCCCAGATTCTACTTAACTGGAACTAAAGGTCCAAACATATACATCATTTTTCTTGTCCACGTCAAATGTTTATTTTATCTTTGGGCAAAACACAAGGCTGGGGCTCAGGTGTAACTAGGTGTTAGGAAGCAGCAGGAACACAGGTTCACCACAGCAATTATGGATGCTTCTTTCAAGCTGAAAAATGTGAAGCTTGATCTTTAGTAACTATGGAATGAAGCTGCCCAAACAAAATGAGGACATGCACATCAAGACTTTCAAAACATTCCCAAAATTGGACAGTATCTGCCTGGGTGCTGGAATCCTGCTCTTACCATTTCTCATTCAGGAATTAACCACAAGAGCTGCAAGACTGGTTACATTCTCTCCTGGTAGCAGGAAAGGCAGATTTTAAAATAGCACGCATAAAAACTCACATAATGCAAACTAAATCACCATTTCTGCAAAAAAGATGCCTCCAAATATTCATATTGCCATTTTAATTTATCTTTTGCATTAATTTTCTGCACATGTTCAGGAAAAACCCCTAAATCTTAAGTCAAATCTTAATAAGTCAGACACTTCCTAGAAAGTTATAATCAAAGTTACAGCTCTAAATGCGCATGAATGATGCTATCTCTGCTTACTCAAGAAAATAAACAATACCGTATGACCTACCTGATGAAATACAGTTAAAAAACATCATATGAAAGACGTCTGTAATGAACTCAGTTTGTCCCTTCTATCTCACCACCAGATATAAAAGGCCCTTACACCAAATATTAGTTCCCATGTCCCATGCACTGTACTGTACTTTCTTATGGCTTATTTTTAAGAATGTAGTTACACCCACTTTTAAAGTCTAAATGAACAGAGCAGCCCTGGCAGCTTTCTGAAGGCTGTGTTTAGACCAAAGCAGACCCTAATGACATAAACAGAAATGTGAAAGATTTGATGTCTAGTTGGCTAGCTTTCCTATCCCAAACACAGCATTAAAGTAATTGCCTTCCTCGCACCCTTTTTCAACGTAACAGCAACTCCTGCATGCTGTTCTACTGAAAATAGGCTCCTACATGTTCCCTTGAACACATAATTACAGAGATTTTTATGCAGTCCTCTTTTACTTGCTGTAATAAGATGCTTGCATACCTAGCCTTGCCCTCTCAAAGTTAACTGCCATGGTTAAAAACAAACCTGCTTTGGATGCCAGTTTGGGCAGAAAGAATGAAACTGAGTTCTTAATGTTATTTCTGGTGCTACGGTCACTTAAACGGCATGAAGAAGTACTAAATCCCCTTAAAATTTTTGAAGTCTTACTGGCTGAAATGCAAGTGCTGAGACATGTTGAAGAGAGGCTGCTTATGGTGGGGGTGTTATTCTATTCTTTTCATAAAAACATTTGAGGACCAGAAGACTGTGAAACCGCTAGGTTTTAAAAAACTTGGGAAGAGGGCAGGGACGAGCTCTCCTACTACTGCCAGTCATTCTAGTACCTAAACACAATCCAAAAACACTGCAGGGAGCTATATAGAGAGCTTCTTTCATTCACTGCCTTTTAACGGGAAAAGTGAGTTGTTTAAAATAATATTTTTTTTAAATTCAGTTAAAAATATTGTTGAAAAATGAAGCTTTAGTATAGAGAACTGCTAACTGGTAGATAGTCTATCGAGAAGAAACTCGACGAAAGAAGTTCTAGAAGATGACACTTCAAGGAAAGACAGAAAGAAAGACACAATCAGAAAGAATAAAAAAGTTTTCACTCACAGCCTGCTTAAAACGGCTTATCTGTTTCTTTTATTACATCAATCTTATTATACCAACAGTATTTTCAGACAGCAAAATCTATGTGAATGATAGGTATGTAACTTCATCATATTATTTGTATATAAGGATCAGCAGGCTTTACCTGCCGAAGACAATGCTATACAAGTGTCTTTTTATTTTGTGAAAGAAAATTACTGTTCTCATCTAAACACAGTCAGGAAAACATTCCCAGAAAAACTCTCTATATGGTGAAATAGTGTATCCCCCAAACCAGGCAGTTTGTGAGGCTCAGATGCTGCTGTTTATGTGCAATGCCCCCCAAATGTCTTGAGCTTCTCAACACATCATCAGCTACACCTGCTAAGTCTAGCAAATTCCTAGTCTTCAGTGAAGAAGGATAAGAAGGACACAGTAACAATAGTAACAGTAGTAACAACAGCAACAATAAAGTAAAAACAGTACAGCAGATTTTGAAATGTAGCAAAATAATGCTGGTTTTAAGGCAATAGGACAGTTCAACATCTACACTACTATGACTTACATAAAACTATGCACTGAATCTTTTCAACAGGATGTTTCTTTGGCTTTGATTTTTTGCATTATGCTCATTTTCCTTCTCTAGCTAAGCCTAATGTTTGCCACTGGTTTTCATTGAGCAGAACTGGGGACATATGAATTCAGTGTTCTTCAAGTAGGCATATTTTATCAAGTATACCAAATATTAAAGGACAATCAAAGGGTTTTAATCTTAGAAAAAGTTATCCTCAAAATATCCACATAATTCAGAGCACATCAATAGAGGTACCAGCAACAAACACTGCAATACTGACTCAGACAATAGCATATAAATATCGAAGAATAAAAAGGCCAGTGTTGTGCAGCAGCCCAATTTATAAACATGCAAGAAAACCTGCAGTATGTATACATATTCTTTAATTGTACCACTCTCAAAACATCTGAGGTCTCACAATAAACAGGAAACTAACCTTGATGTGAGCTGCTGGATCTGGGACAGTCTGAATCATGTCCTTTAACAGGCCAACGTGTTTACCAGGAGCTCAGATCCCAAGGCAGCTGCATAACCAAAGAAATAAGTCATACGATTACATTTTAAAAGTTTATTTTCAATAGAAATCTCTTATCTTTTTATAGACTGATAAACATTTTTTCTCCCCAGACCTCCTTGAGAACCAGTACAGTTGAAGCTCTAAGACATTTCTGTTTCCATACAGTCTGTTAAAGATATATTTCATACAGGGGAAAACAGTCAGACCAGAAGTTCTTGTGGAAAAATTGATCTCTGTCTGTAATGGACAATTTTCCTTAAGTAAGAAATCTGGGATGCGCTCTGCCCTGCACAACTTCATTATTCACCCAAGATACTGGGGATTTCTACAATCCTTTCTTCCCAATTTAGAAACATACAGCAGGATCAGGACAGATCTGGAGCTGATATAAATAACTATCATTTCACTGAAGTGGTGCCCATTTACAAGAGCTACAAATCTGGTCCAGCCACTCAATTAACAGCACTTCAGAGCATGCATCTTCTGGGATCCCTTATCTATGTCCGGTAATAAAGCACAGAGGGGTTGGGGAATGCGGGGCACATTTGCCTGCATGTGCAGGGGGTGGGAGACCATTAAATCAACTTAAAATAATAACAATATATAATCTAAATAATGTGCTGCTTAGTAACAAGAGCATCAAATAACTGCTAACAAATTGAGATCGATAAGTTAGGAAACTAGACAACATGGAAGACATGTAGGAAAGTGAATGTCATTTAAAATAATTTGGTTTTTTTCTCTGTTATCCCTAAAAGCCTGGAAATTCCCAATTCTCAAACAAAAGGTTTCCTTTTGCCCATAATCTTGAACTGCTTTCACCCTTTAAAGGAGCAAGGCACCATCAGAAAAAAAAAAATATCTTTTTCCGCAGCATTGGCTTTTTTAATTTTGTTATCTGTTCTCACATTTACACTAACTTGCAAGTCAAATTGCAAATAGCTATTACCTATTCATTCAGGACAAATGTAGGCAGACTGACTAACGCTGAATTGCAGCTTGCCCCAAAAGCAGTCCTCACAATGTAAGGGAACCATTTATAAACTGTGGTACTACACAGTTCAATTAAAGGTATCACTATTTATATCCTGGTACATTTCCCACTTAGTAGTTAAAGGAGCCAGCTTTGTCCATTTTCAAATCCATGAAAACGATGTACTTAATTCGATGGCCTATAAGAGAAACCTCAAAACAAGCCAAATTCCCATTTGATATACTTTCCTCAGCTGTATGCAGATGACCAAATGAGATACCAATGTCATTGTTTTCAGTGAAGACATTTGCCACAGATCTTAAATGTCTTCAAAAGCAAACAATGTTTGTTTCTGTAAAAGCAAACTTTCAACAGTGATGTTGTTCAGATTTAAGTCGTATAGAAACACTAACAGTGCTGACGTGCCTTTCAGTTCCCTTCCTCCCTTTCCTAGTAAATCCATGCCCGTCACGTTATTCATGGGATTTATGGGGTTTGTATTTGAAGCTTTTGAAATATCATACACAGAATCTGGAAACTACTAAATTTTATTTAAACTGAACAGAAAAATATTTCAAAACCATGTTTTGCCAGTTTGCATACTTTTATCACTGTCTTGCCATAAAAGTATCTCACTCTCACCCTCAGCAAAGAAGCTTACCCAGGAAAGAGGGGACTTGTACCACATCAGTGTTTATTTCCATCTCTCTAACATCTTTCCTCAGCATGCAACTATGTACTGTGTTTTTCCTCCCTACCCAAGTATTTCATTCAGTTAGCCTAGGTTTCAAAAGAGAGGTGGGTTTAGGTACAATTTGGGAAGCAGCTTCCAATAACATGTGGACAAAGAGAAGAGGCTCTGCCACTTCAGGCACCTGTGCCCCTCTTTGTCCATGGGAAACGCCACTTGTCCCCTGCCCTGGAGCCTGTCCTCTGCCCAGGAACAACTGCATGCCACCTCACATTGTGGTAGAGATGGAGCATGCAGGACCATCAGCGCATCTAGCCTACTATAACTCAGAGAGCTGCTAAGCTGGAAATGGCTGACAGCAGCACAGGGTTTTCTGCCACTCCTGAGCTCTCACTGCCTGGGTGGTTGCTCAACAAAAGCAGGATTTTGTACTTAGGAAGCACGTGTTGAGCTCAGAGGTGTGGACCCCATTCCAGAAAAGCCCCGTGTCACTCTGGGATGGAAAACAGACTTTTCTTTCAGAGCTCAATGTTGCTTGAAGCAACTGGGGTTTAAGAGAATTTTTTTTAACTATGCTAGGCCCATTCATATCGCATCTTTTCCCCAAGAAGATGGATTCTTTATAGAAGAGAAGATGACGCAGAACATTTGCAAACACGTTGCCAACTCTACACCACATGGTAAGGGAATGAAAGACGAGCAATGTTAGCCAGTGTCAGCTGGAATGATGCATATGCAACTGTTCTGGTCATTTGACTTTTTCCTCATACTGCTTTGTAGCCCTGATGCTAGAAGATGGAATTCTGCTTTAAACTCAACTTTTGGGAGTGTATTCTTCTTTCTCACCTGGATATTAATCTACAGCTAACCTGACACAGGACATGTCCTAGTTTGCAAAATGCACAACTTTTGTCTTTTTGCCCTTGCAAATCACTGTTAAAAAAACAGGACAGTTTTCTGGGCTTTTCCCCATCAGAAATATCATTTTAATTATTTCAGCTCCACCTTTACTGGCTGCAAGTGGAAGCTCCCAGACATCTGGTACTAACTTGCTGAACCAGATGGTATTTATTGCCAGAACTTACGCTGCTCCCACTCCAAATTTCATGCTGGTCATATTTGTGCTTGACACTCTGTCACAGGATTTGCATGTGGGTGCAGATTTTGCCCTTCATCCCCTGGCTAGCATGACTCTAAGGTAAGAGTCAAAAAGACACTAAAGCCTGGTTTAGGGAGACATCTCTTTTCAGGAAACTGAAACAAGGAAATTATAACACAAACTGAAATTTAAGTGCTTGCTTAAGTGCCTTCCTGATTTAGGGTTTCACCCTGGAAAGATATGTTTATAGCCACAGAGCAGGTTCGGGTTTTCTTACAGTTCCTAGCTTCCTGAATCAAGACTAACTTTCATTAATCCTGCTTTAGAGTTATGGGTGCCTGTTGGCACCCAGCCTCACTGGCTGCTGGAGATTGGAGAGACAGCAGCAGTCCTGGCAGCATCCATGTGATGGACACTGCAGCTTCTGCTGGCACATGGTCAGATGCAAGTCCATCAGACCATCCAAATGGAAAAAAGCTGTGTTGCATAATGGGAAGCCTTCCTGCCACATAAAACAAATAATCATTCATAAAGTCATTCTAACAAGTAGGACTGTGCACGTCTGATTGCTCAACCAGAGCTACAGAGCTGCCATGGGGCTGTGACACAGCATGAACGGGGAAGCAATGGCTTCTCAGTAGAGTAGGAGCAAACAGGCACTCACCAAATGAAAATAAGTTGTATTTTAGTTATATATGGTAGCATGTACTGAGCACGTCTCAAGGTCCGCGGGAGAGAAGGCACCAGAGGAAAGCCGTGAGACTCCTGAGACAGCAGACCAGGCTCATATGCCCTGCCCATATCCCTGAACAAAGAGGATAGCTGCCACGAGCCTGTGGGCAGCATTAAATACTCACAACAGGATCTGGATTTTGGTACTCATTTCCATCCCCCTGATATATCCAACTCATCTTAAAAGAACAACGGCAACAGTGAAAAGTAGCAATATTGCTCATGAGACGAGACACACAAATTCCCCTCTGATGTTCAGTACAGATTAAAATATCAGATAAAACCATGTTATTGTAGGAAACTAGCCAGACCTGTGTATGCTTGTGCTACACACAGGGGGACAGATAAACTATGGTGCCTGTTGTCTTTCTGTGCACACATGCATACAACCTGTGTTTTTGGAGTTACGTAAATACATCAAAGGGTTGCAGAATTATGTACAGCTCTAGACTTCACCAGATGTGATTACATTGTTTTTTTCCTTTTTATAGTCTTATCAAAAGGGTTAGACTTTTTGATGTACACATATACTGACAAATTACTGAGAAGTTGAACGTCCCCTTTATGGGAGGGGGGGGACATGACAAGGGGGAAGAGGGAGCAGTATGCACCCCTCTCTCGTACATTTTCACACTCATGTTACCTTGCAGACAGGAACATAGGTCCATTTTCCGTAATTCGGCATGCTACGCTCGCCTAGAAAAACCCAGCAGGTTCCTCCTGATATATCCTACACCCTGCACTAAAGTGCAGCAAGAGAACATGATCAGGCAGTCAGTAAAACTGACAGAAGGCGGCTTTGAGCCAAACTCCTGGCAAAGCAATGCCCATGCAGAGCAAAGCTTGGCTGCAGCAAATAAAGAACCACGGTCTGCACAGCTGTTCCGTTGGGGATGAATGTGGCCCAAAGTACTTATCTGCAAAGGGAATAATATCCAAAATACAGCCACAATGTGTATCCAGTACTGGATAATGAAGGGCTGCTTAATCAACGGCAAACAAGATGCCAGAATTGCTGGGCCAGATGCCTGGTGCAGTGAAAGCAAGACGATATTAAATGGTTACCGAAGCACAGGCTGCACAGGAGGGAGCAGCACCGAATCCCTGCCTGCAGGGCTGCGTCTCTCTCCAAAGAGCCCTGTATCACTGCTGCTGGGTCAGTAAAAGCCTGCACTTTACAAATACGTGAATGTCAGACACCATGGAAAGCTATTAATGGCACACAGCACTGGAGATTTGCACACACATGCAGACACGCAGTCTGGTACGATGAATAATACAGAGTGGCATTGCACTGAATTTCTACCAGCATGATTTTAGGATGTTTATCATTACTCACAGGAGGTGAATCTCTAACCAGTTATGCAGACTATCCCAAGAAAGTGCCAGCAAGACTTTCAAACCCCTCACACTGTCCTACAACTGTATTTGTCACATATTTTATAAGAACTGATGTTTTTCAGCTGCTGGAGAAATTTTGAGATATCCATATCTGGATTGTTTTACGGGAAATCTCTTTTTGTGCATCTGTGTCTTACCGGCACAGGTGAGATAGTGTGCAAAAGAGAGAAAGGCTGGGATATTCGAAAGGCAGAAGGACTATAAACCTGCTCTCAATGGTCCATAGAAGTAGCACAAGCTCCTGCCGCTGTAGCTTAGAGCTGCACTTCCTTGATAGATAAATATTCTACGTGTGGTTTTCAGGCTTTCTGTGATTTGTAGACACCTAAAATCATTCCAGTTATCGTGAGAGCCCTTGTATAGTAAATTTAATCCAAATTTAGGCTTGCTGAACTTTAGAAGTAGTCTACACATCTGAGAAGCTACAAGAACCACTAACTGAAAATCAGTGTGCAGTCCTTTTCCTAGTGCTGCTCCCGCTTTATTCATACCGTAGGGTTTTATTGAAATTAAGTTACTATACTAAGTTATTAAGTTATTTAAATTCAGCCCTTTAACAAGACTAAGAAAAGACTAGGTGAAGTCCTCATCCACTGAAATAAACTGGACTTTTGCCACTGTTTGAAGCAGGCCAGAAATTCACCCATTCTGCCTTAGCTGATGTGCGCAGAACTCAAGAGCAGAAGACTGCTACAAGCATGGCATTCGGAAACCACTAAACAAACAAACAAAACAATAAACTTCTTGCACAGCATGGCACCGTAAGCCTATGCCTCCTCTTCTCTAACACTTCCAGGTTTATCAGAAGGTACTGTAGAGCCAGGCAAGCACCCAAGGTTTGCTGAGAACCTAAGGGGATGACACAGATCATGGCCCACGATGCTGTACCGCAGGCCCGTATTCCTTGCGGGGAAACAGCTCAAAGAGTGAAACCTAGTAGTAGTATCTAGTGATGGAAAGCCCAGAACTGAAGGCACAAGAGCGTTTATAATTCAGCATTTGTAAACTAGGACTTTAACAAGCAGACTGTGAAATACAGCTCTTCCAAATCAGGGCCAATACTGACTGTTACATAGCAGAGCTGCATGACATGGGCTTCAATTTTTTATGTTTAGGTTGTGGTTGAGTATAACTACTTGAGGTTTTCTTTTTGTTTTTTCTTTTTGCTTCTTTTGTTGCATTTTAGTGGCCTCAACAATAAAACCCCAAGGAAAGGGCTTTCCTGCTACACTCAAGAAATGCTACTGCTGAGGCAGTTCACCTGCAGTCAGTGCGTATTTGCTACTAGAACTTCATGATTGCAGGTGGATACCATCCATAAAACAACAGTGAAGGACAAGAAAACCAAAACAGGATAAGATGTGTCAGTCAACATTTCTACAACTTTACATTGTCAATGAAAACTTTTTGCACTCATCCTGCCATTGTAGGACTGAACTCAATGGATGTACTGTACACTATCTGATATGCTTAGCTGCAGGAGTGAAGCAATATTAGGTGGCGTTGATTGTTCTAGCAGTAAACTAGGATTAATAGATCTGGGCTAGGAGAGATTCCTAACCTGTGAATTGAGTACCCTTCTCTTTGATACTTATGAGCACATAAAATAAATGGTAAATTCTTTAGGAACAATTAAAATATTATAAAAGAATAACTCATTGATAATTTTCTAGTTACATGTGTTTGAAAGGTTTTTTTTTTTTAATAATAGGGCACTATTTGTTTAAACATCCAGTGGGAAAAACAAAAGCGGATTGGATCTGGTTGCTTGATGGGTTTCAATTCTAGAAGCTTAAAATCTCACTTTCCAGAAAGACCTAAAGAAGTTAATAAAGAAATGAGTACTAATCTTCTCCCTTTTTTTTTTCCTTTTTTCTTTTCACTGGAAATAAGAAAAATTACCTACCCAGCCCTCCTTCTGAAAAGCCTTATGAGGATTTGGCTTTATGACTGGTTCACACTGGGAAGTTCTGTCCCTCATGAAAAGTTAACACCATTTCTGTCGATCAGACCAGAGTGCTGGTCTACCAGTTTGTCTCTGATCGGACTGCCCTTCAGCAGTACCCAGTTCCACTATCCAATGAGTCGTGGTGCCTCCAGAGCCCTCGAGATACCATGCAGCAGGAGGGAACATGTGCAGTCTCAGGAGTGGTGGGCAGCTAAGACCTGCCTCTGTCTGCAGCAGACGTTGGCTTTGCATGGTTCAAGCTCAACGAGAAACCACACATGAATATTGCTGTAAGCAAGTCAGTAATTGAAGAATAAGCCATGTATCACTACCTGTCTGTGAAGGCACAGATGGCCAAGGTTTACAGTTAGCTCTGTACTAACAATACTCCAGGTCCTTAATGTCCGTCAGGGCAAATGGACACATCTATCGGAAGACAGGTCTGTGCTGTCTAGGTTATGTCTATCTTTTCTGGAGTTTAAGGAAACTGAAGACAGAAGATGGGATTTCATCTGGGACACAGAGCTGATCTGCACACATTTCTACGGACCTGGAACATGAATTGGTAGTACAAGGAGTTAAATATCTCCTAATGGATGAAGACTGCTCCCCTTCTTGAAGAGGTCAATCCACCTACAGAGAAAAGACGTCCCCCTCTCCTTCTGTTTGAATGTAGAGCTGGTGGAGAAGGCACATTTCTATGCTAACACCCAAAAGTATCTGTGCAGCTACTGCTTATCTCATGTTCCAACCCATGATCTCACGGGAGGATACAGCCCTAAATTAGCTCATTTACAGTAGGAACTTTAAACTACAGCCAAAAATGTTTTTTATTAGTACTCCCTATATAGTACACCTCTGACCAATAACTTGTTTTATTTATTTTTTTGGCAAATTACCCTGTTCTTATTCAAAGCCATAATGAGGATTATATATCAATGTGGAATGCAGAGCAGCTATTCCTGAAACTCCCAACTGCATATAAAAGAGTCTGGAATTCCCCAAACACTATCTCTTCAGTCCAGGCCACTTACAAATGTGGTTAACACGAATGAAGTAACATCTTCAGAAAGGAAGGAGACTTCTTAGTCACATCTGACACATTTAACTACACCAACCACTTTCCATAGCTCAAGGTTTTGACTGTCTATCTTAATATCATGCAGGAATGTTTGGTAACGATTACTGCCTAATGCTTATCCTGTTACAGAATACTTATACACATGCATAAGATACCAAGGGAAGAGTTAATGAAGGAATTCAGGATGGCAGTCTCCAAGTGGAAAACCACTGAGATGACCAGAAACCTTCCCAAATCAAGTCAAATCCCTACTTGGTGCACTTTGTGGCTTTTCTATTTCATACTAGAGCTGTTCTGTTGGACTTCTGTGTTTAACTATTAAAACTCAGCTCAACTCTATGGTTAGCTGAAGGTCGACCAGTTAGCTCCATAAGAGCAAGACACAGGCACAATGTAACCACCACATAATTTCTTTCTGCAGGTTATAATTATGGACCAGAGTGCTCTACAGAAATATGACTTTCCAAAGAAAAACGGTGTATTGTACAAAAGCACGATGACATCAGGAGAGATATATAGTGACAAACAGTAGTTTCTAATTTGCATCCATTCCACTGTGAAATCCCAAGCCTATTTCAAACATTTTAGCCGACACTCTACTTAAAATTACATCTGCAGAAAAACACACTCATTGTTATCAAAAGAATTAATAACAAATTATTTTGAAGCTGAAGTCATGAGCTAAGGAAAACTAGTATCACTTATTGAAAGATGAAAGCAAATGAGAGTGTTTTCAAAAGTGAAACAACAGGATCCAATTCAGTAATAACAAATTACATATCAACCCCCTGTAGTGTGCGTTATCAGCTCCTTCAAGCCTTCCTTGATTAGTTCCTCTTGAACTTTAAGCCCATTTGTTTGAGAAAGATTTGTGGATTAACCAATGACGGCATTCTGCACTGAGTTCTGGTACCTGAATTTTCCATGCCAGAGGTAGCTGTGTGAAGCTGAGTGACAGATGATGTACAGGAGATTAGACTAGATGCTCTAGCTGCCCTCTAGCTGTCAGATACCTATGCCTCTATTTTTGTTTTTGTTCACATGAGATCTGTTTCTAATAAGCCTATGGAAAGAGTCAATATAAATTTTGCACCACACACAGCATTCAGGTGATATATTAATATATTCAACCATATTTAAGCATCTAATACAAACTGATGGCACATATGTAATAAGCCAAAAACAGTAGTATTTTTAAAAAGTCACGAATAATTCTGTGAACACTTAGTAGACTTTTAAAGGGCAATTACTTGATTAAATCTGCATAATCAGAAATTACATCTACCATGCACTTCCAATAATTTCTGAATAGACTACACTGGTAGATTATTTACTGTAGGTTATCCACATAGTTCTCCCAGACCTAGAAAACTGAATTGTTATAGCTAAAAGCAATATGTAAAATCTGAAGGCTCTAAAATTAAATTCACAGGAGAACTGAAGTGCAATGTCACTTAGCTTAGGAACATACCAGCAAGAAATAAAAAATAGTTAACATTTTTTTCTGCTTTCAATGAATTTCCTCAGTTGTCATGTTTAAAATATCTATATGCTGTTCAGGAACAGAATGTACTGGCACTGAATACGTTGCATGCAAGCACTCACTTTGGGGACGCAACAAATGTTTCAGCAATCTGCACTTCAAAGTTGTCCTCCTTTTTCCCCCCCTAGGCTTCTGGGGATGCTTCTTGCCCTAATGAGGAGAATCATTACTTTAATGAGCAATATGATTTCATTGGTTTTTTTTCTTGTGTGTATGGACTCACTCTTGTTGGTCCAGGGTGATGCAAAGGAGAGAGGCAGCTACGTGTCCTGGGGAACTCACCCACAAGACAGCTCCATTTAATGCCTTCTTTGAAGTCTCAGAGCATTCGTGGGAACAAACAGCCGTAGTTGTCCTGCCTCTATCTCTATACCCTAGTCACAACCTACCAACTCTCCTCTTGTGTTATGGTATCTCACTGTGGGTCTCCCTGTGCTGAATTTGCTCAGCTGTCAGCTTTGTGGGTGGGAACAGTAGATGCACCTCCCTTAAGAGGTTCCCCTGGGGAATGCTGGACCTGGAAGGAGAACAAAGATTGTATCAAGCCCTAAACTGGGCTCAGCAGGAACTTTTCTGAAGCAATTTATAATAAATCAAGAGCAGGCTGTATGAATGTAAACTAAATCCTACAGTCACTCACTGAAGTATACCAGCAACCCCTATAGTAGAGAAAATGTCCAGAGATTCAGTCACATCCAAGGACTGGGGTTTGTGGACCTAAGGTGTTCCAGGGAGTGTGAAAAATGGTCCCGTATATGGAAACTGTCCAGGAGAAGGCCTTACTTAGCCCTGGACGCTCACTGAAAGTGAAACAACACTTGCTCAAACAGTCATCTTGAGGTGTCTGAAGCACGTTTCTCCAGGACAGCTTTGTTTTCAATGACATTTGTAGTGCCTGCTTCCCTTCTACAGCCATGTATGGGTGTCTGCTACATCAGTAAAAGCAGGGAGTTAGCTTATGGGATGTCAGCAGCAGAAGGAATGGATAAGTCCTCTGTAAAAGTACAAGCATAGCACAATAGAGAGGGTGATGGAGAAGTATGGATGACCCTTCACAATCCCCTGCAGGACTTCTGTTGTTTGGAAACTCCACCCTAAGAATGCCAAAAGGATTTCATAGGGAACAACGTTAACCTGACCAATGTGATTCACGCCATCATTTTTTTCTTAAAGTAGTCTTAAGACAAAGTATAAATATATGTGGTGATCCTTCTTCAGCATATTAGTAAACTAAGCCAGCTTCCAGTGGAAATGATCTTTTGACTACAGGACAACACTCAGCAGTCTTTTCAGTTCTTCAAATCAATTTTCCTTTCTGTTACTGAATGTTTTTGTACGCCTCTTGTATGTCCTTGGCATAAAATCTTTTCTTTCTGTTGGTTTAATTCCTCTTTTTATTTGTGGCACTTCCATTTCAGATGTTGGAAAGTAAAAAAAAAAAAAAAATCAGAACAGCTGTATAAACATTAGGAATTTAAGAAATAAAATTATTTTCATTAAGTGTTGACTTGCACTGCAAAAAGTGCTTCAAAAGTACATATCAGAAAGACTGGCACTTCCATTGCAACTTCAATCTCTCTTTATCAATAAGAAATGTTAATGCATTATAAAAATAGAAATAGGACATATCCTTAGTAAAAAAATACCTTGGAAGGATATGTCATCTTCAATAATGCTTTGATTTGTGACCTTCACAGCTTTGTTTTCATTTTTATTTCAAACGCATTTGAAGAATGTCTATAAATAGCTAATACTGACTGAATGTATAATTTTAGGCTTATTTTTTCAGCATCTGGGTTTTGCAGTAGTTTGCTAGATGAAAAACAGACCTGTCACTTGTGAAACTGTAGAGCCTAAAGTTAAGTGTTCAGAAAAATAATATTTTGTGGATCTAAATGTGTTTCTCAACAGTCAGTGTAAAACTGTAACATAAAATTTTCAGCACTTTATTGAACCTGTGCTAAGCAAAGATGCAAGTTTGACTTAGAAATGTGAAGAAACAAACTTCACATGGAAAAGACACTCATTAAGCTCAACTGCAAATTCCTAATATGTTTATTACTCTATATTGCAAGGGAAATATTTGCATTCCACCTCATACATTGTTTAAAAACAGAGTGAAGAGGAATGCACTTAGCTCACCAAGTCTGATTCCACAGCAGGCAAAAAGTGCAGCAAAAGCAGTGCATGGGTTTTTGCATGTAGATAAGGGAAAAAGAAATACTAACAACTGCAATGCATTTTACTTGCAGCTGGAGAAGCAAAGTGATTACATGGTTAAGGCAGGTTTTGCTCATCCCTTGTGCTTTTCCATCAGATCTTTGGAAGGATCTAGCGTGGCAAAGAGTTACAGATGCAACTACCTCTGCAATTCGGAAGCAAATTGGAATAGTTTTGATGTATAAAGACATGAATAGGCCTGTGCAAGGATAAGGATACAGTTACCTTCTTACTTATCTTTAATTCAAAATCAGGACTTAATGGAACGAATATGGCTTATGGTCCAGACTTTCCATAGATGTAATAGGAAATCTTGGAATGGGATGCAGGAGGGTTTTCTTGAGCATTGAGGCCCTTTATATTTAGTTATTCTGTAATTAGTTGTTTTTATTGACATACGGCATACAGATGGGCTTATACATTGCCACAGGAATACAGCCAAAGTTTATTATCTTACTACATTTATTGCTGTGCCTTCCATCATGGAGACTCACAAAAGCATACAACTAGAACAGGACCCAATCTCATTTACGTTAAACAGCTAAACCATTACAGATCTCAGCCATGCAGGATCAGCCTCGAACCACTACATGAGCATACACATGTGCTTCGCCCACTTCTGAAGAGGTTTGTGTCTGGAAAGAAGCAGCAACTTTTCAAATAGAGAATGTTGCTGCAGAAAACAGCTAATTCCCAGAACTGGCAGAAGCGCATGGCAATTTTAGAGAAAGGATTAATTCAGATTGTATCTTCAGTGAGCAAATCCCAAATAACGCCTTGATTCTATGAAACTGGTATGTCCTCAAATGGTATTTGAGGGCTGGCACCTTCTCATGGGAATTCTGTCACAGGAATTTAGCATGCATTGCCTGCACCTCTAGCTGGCTGTCTTCCCTTTCTTTTGGCTCAGCCATACAATAAGATCCCTTGTCACAACAGACCTAACCTGACATTGTATAGCTTACAAGAAATGGTACTTCCAATATTTTTATAATCAAAATTTTTCCTTTGTTCTCTCCCTCCAAAACAACAGATCCTACCTCAAATGCTGTCATGAAACAGTGATGAGAGAAGGACAAATAAGATTTTATGGTCGTTCAGCTTTAGAATAAATTTTTGTACACTCTCTACATATTTGTTATTTCAGCCACTCTTCCCCAAAGATGCAACCTTAAGGAATACCCAGCAGTATGTTTTAAAGCAGTAAATAATTCGCCTTCTTTATCCTTTCTGCTCTCACCACTATTCTTTCTGTACAATTCCTAAGCTTCTACTACACCTGGGAGCTGCTCATGCTTTTTTCATAGCTTATTTCTAAAACCCTAATTTCTGGTTCTCACTCTCATTCCTATGCTCAGAGAGAGCTGGCAAATGTTTCATCCAAAAATTATTCAACCTTTCGCAACATTTTTTTCTGCCAATCCCCTGCTGACTCTTTTGTGCAGATCCTGAACAATTAAAACAATGATCAACAGTACTGACAGTAAGTTGAGTATAAGGCTTTTCTGTGAGCTGCAGAGACACTATCAACAGAGGTGGCATGGAGGGACTCCAGACGCAGCACTGCCCTGGAGTCTCCTGTATGGTGAATATCAGGCCCACCATAGAGATCTAGCAAAGGAGATCCAGTCTAGATAGCAAAGGTCTACCAAATGAACTGTGGCGTTGAACTATGACCCTTTAAACTGCTTTCTGTTTCGCATGAACTTACAATGTAGGCAGACTTTTACCTCTACTTCTATCTTCTTCATTTGCCCTCCAAGAAACAATCTCTACATCTTATAATGGAAATTCCCCACAAGATACCACAAATCTGCAACATGTCAAACAGCGTCAGGTCTGTCTCCACCTCTTCAAGCACAAAAAGAAATCCCACCTAGGAGAAGATACTGTATGCATTTAGCAAGACCTCCTGACTCTACCACATGTTGCCTGCTGCACCTCTGTGTTGAGGTGGTGGAACAAATGTGAGCTCTAGGGCAGTAGAACCACAGAATAACTGCAGTTGGATGGGACTTACGGAGTTATTTGGCCTGACCTCTGCCCAAAGTGGGACCAATTATAGCAGGTTGCTCAGGAACTTTCCTAGTTGAGCTCTGAGTATCTCCCACGCTACAATTACATTACTGCTCTGGTCACTTCTTCCAGTGTGTGGCCACTCTTACAACACTTTTTTTCCCCCCTAATTTCTAGTCACAATTTCCATTGTTAGCATTTGCAGCTGTAATCCCTTGGACTTCTGCTGCACACCGCTGAGGAGGGTGTAGCTCTCTCTTGCTCTACACCCTCCCATCAGGTAGATGAAGACTGCAACATTTTTTTTGTCTGTTTTGCAAATTCTGGACCTTTTTCATTCATGCTTTTGACCTTTTGCTCAATGCTACATTGGCTTGCTACAACAGTGAGGAACTAATGCTATTCAATTCAGCTGAAAAAGAGGGTTTTAGTGTCCATCTCTGCAGGCAAATCTGTAGCTTGGTGTGAAGACATTATTTCAAGAGCATATGAACCCTTCAAATACTGAATCAGAATACGCTTCATTAAGTGCCAAACAGGCATTGTAGGTATCTCATATTGACTACATATTAAAACACCTTTTTGCCATCCACCAGGGAAGTAAAAACAATAGGCATGCGGCTGTTGTGGCCTCATCAGTTCTCCAAATCACCGTTTTGCCATGTCACTAGTAATGCATTATTACAGCTTTAGTAAATATTTAAAGCCCTGGACTGGTTCTACAAGTCCATTTTGTGTTCTCTAATATTATTAATCATTGGAAAAAGTCATATATGTCAGTACTAAAGATCTTTTCAGACGTGTTAGCACATAGATTAAGATTTATGTTTTCTATAACATCAGTCTTGCATTTCCTTAAGCGAATGTACTCCTAAAATAAAAAAGAAAACCTTCAAGAATTTAACTGAGTGATGCAAAATATTTCCTTCAAATGTAGATCAAATTTCTTCCACTTTTTTATGTGCCATGTGTATATAAATGTCAAATACCAGATCTATAACAGCAACAACTCTGTTTTTTTTGTAGAATTAAAGTAAATCACTATCCTTTCCACACCAAGCTTTGTCTCATCTTCGTGCAACCAACTAATGAAATATAGTTAGGATGAAAAAAGAAACAAAGCACACCCTCAGCTCCCTGAAACAGGAACAGAGACAGTCACTAGAAAGAGCCCCTAATCAAAAGGATTCGGTATCCTCATCCCCACCAGGATGTAGGCAGGGACTTAAAGGGAAGTAGTGAGTGGAAGCAAGTCCACCAAAGGGACAGAAAATGACCCCCCTCCTTGCCCATGCAGGGCGTGCTGGGGATGACACAGCACAGTTGAAGTCTTGAGGAGATGAGCTCCTGAGGTAGTAAGAGCCAGCAAGGAAACTTCCGGAACACCGTAAGGGAAATAAGAGGTGTTCCACTAAGAAGGTGATGCAGCCAACAGCACAGCTGAAGTGCCTTTTTACAAACACACAAAGCTTGGGCAACAAACCGGAGGAGATGGAAGCTACCATGCTGCTAGAAAATTAAGATCTGGTTGCCATTATTGAAATTTGGTGGGACGAATCCTGTGACTGGAGTGTGGCTATCAATGGCTACAGGCTTTTCAGAAGGGACAGAGCAGGAAGGAAAGGTGGAGGCGTTGCCCTCTACATCAGAAAATGGATAGAGCGTGAAGACTTGCCTTTGAAAAGTAGCCATGAGCAGGTTGAAAGCTTGAGTCAGAATAAAAAAACGAGGCAAAGAAAGGAACCTTGTGGTTGGTGTATGCTACAGGCCACCTGACCAAGGAGAGCCTACTGATGAAGCCTTCTTCCTCCAGCTACAGAAGGCTTCATGCTCCCAAGTTCTCATCCTATGGAGGGACTTTAACCACCCTGACATATGCTGGAAAAGGAGCACAGCAAACTGCAGGCAATCCAGGAGACTCCTAGAGGGCATTGAGGATAATTTCTCAACCCAGGTAATAGACACCCCTACTGGAGGGGATCAATACTGGACCTGATGGTCCCCATTGCAAGTGAACTCATCAGTGATATCAAGATAGGCGGCAGCCTGGGCCACAGTGATCACGCACTGGTGGAGTTCAAGGTCCTGAGGGATATGGGACAGGCAAGGAATGTATTCAGGACTCTAAATTTAAGGAAAGCAAACTTCCAGCTTTTCAACGAGTTAGTCAGTAGGATCTCCTGGGACATGGTCCTCAGGGACAACGGAGTAGAACAGGGCTGGCCAATATTTAAGGGTGCTTTCCATAAACTGCAAGAGTGCTCAGTCCCCAGATGTAGGAAACGGGACAGAGAAGGGAAGAGATCAGTGTGGTTGAGTTGAGAACTGATGGTCAAACTGAAGACCAACAGGGAACTGCACAGGCACTGCAAGCAGGGACTGGGAAACTGAAGACCAACAGGGAACTGCACAGGCACTGCAAGCAGGGACTGGGAAACCGGGAAGAGTATAGGGACACTGCCCAGTTGTGTAGAGAAGGGGTCAGGAAGGCCAAGGCACAGCTGGAGCTGAACTTGGCAAGTGAAGACTAACAAGAAGGGCTTCTACAGGTATGTCAATCATAAAAGGAAGTTTAAAGGAAGTGTACCCCAACTGAAAATGGTGACCTCATATCAACAAATGAAGAGAAGGCTGACATACTTAACAACTTTTTTGCCTCAGTCTTCACTGATGACCATTCTCCTCACTCCTCCTGGTTCAATGGACAGCAAGATAGGGACCTAGGGTGTAAAGCTGCTCCCACTCTAGGGGAAGATCAGGTCCGTGACCATCTGAGGAACCAGAACATATATAAGTCTATGGGACCTGATGAGCTGCATCCCAGAGTCCTGAGGGAATTAGCTGATATGTTGGCCAAGCCACTCTCTATGATATTTTAAAAGTCATGGCAGTCAGGATAAGTCCCTGGTGACTGAAAGAAGGGTAACATATGGCCATTTTTACAAAGCATAGAAAAGATGACCCTGGAACCTTCCAGCCTGTCAGCCTCACATCTGTGCCTGGGAAGATCATGGAACAGATCTTCCTGGAAGCTATGCTAAAGCATATGGAGGACAGGGAGGTGATTAGTGGCAGCCAGTGTGGCTTCACCAGGAGCAAGTCCTGTATGACCAACCTAGTGGCTTTCTATGATGGGGTAACCGGTGCAGTGGACAGGGAAAAAACAATGCATGTGATCTACTTGGACTTCTGTAAAGCCTTTGATATGGTCCCCCACAACATCCTTCTCTCTAAATTGGAGAGATATGTATTTGATGGGTGAACTGTTCAGTAGATAAGAAATTGGTTGGATGGTCATATTCAGAGAGTAGTGGTCAACGGCTCAATGACCAGATGGAAATCATGACAAGTGGTGTCCCTCAGGGATCTGTATTGGGACTAGTGTTGTTTAATATCTTCATCAATGATACAGACAACAAGATCGAGTGCTCCCTCAGCAAGTTTGCAGATGACACCAAGCTGAAGGACTTGTGGGTGCTGATTGATGAGAAGCTCAATGTGACCCAGCAGTGTGCGCTCACAGCCCATAAGACCGACTGTATCCTGGGCTGCATCAAAATAAGCATGGTGAGCAGGTCGAGGGAGGTGATTCTGCCCCTCTACTCTGCTCTTGTGAGACCCCATCTGGAGTGCTGTGTCCAGTTCTGGAATCCTCAATATTAGAAAAATATGGAATGGTTGGAATGGGTCCAGAGGAGGGCTGCAAAGATCATCGGAGGACTGGAGCACTTCTGCTGTGAGGTTAGCTGAGGGAGTACCTGAAGGGGACATAAATGAAATCTAGAAAGGAATTTTTTACAAGGGCATGCAGTGATGAGATGAGGGGGAATGGCTATAAACTGGAGGGAAGAATATTTAGACTAGATATTAGGAAGACGTTCTTCACGATGAGGGTGGTGAGACACTGGAATACGTTGCCCAGGGAAGTTGCACATGCCCCATCCCTGGAGGTGTTCAAGGCCAGGTTGGATGGGGCCTCAAGCAGCCTGGTCTGATGGGAGGTGTCACTGCCCATGGCAGGAGGGTTGGAACTGGATGATCTTAGGGTCCCTTACAACCCAAACCATTCTATGATTCCATGATTCTATGAAATCAGTATTGTCACTTCAAGTGCCTTTGATGCTTGCAGCTGCAGTATACCATGACGTTAAACACAGCAACTTGGAAGTTTACTTTTAGAGGTTTGCAGGAGTGGTTGTATATTATTCATGTACTTCATCTTTGAGCAGCTCATACTTGTAAAAGTGAACCCCTTGAGGAGCTAATTGTCTCAGTCTCATATATGAACTACAAAGACTGAAGGCCCAAATCCTGCCCAGCTCCCATTCATATCGCTGGGCTTTGGATCTTACCCACACTAAATGAGCAATAGAAGAGAGAGCACTCTGAGATTGATCAATACACCAAAATAAGGAAACAAACAAACAAGCAAGACTTAATTTCTTTGCCTTAGAAGGATGTGGCTGGTGGGGAGAGTTAACTAGGATGGCATTAGTAATGGGTATGGTGTTCTCCCTTTATGGTATACAGAAGTTGTATGTATTTCCTAAGGACTCGGTGATACACATGAACTTTCTATAACAAAATGTCTTTTAAGAGTGCCAGATGATTTCAAAATTACTCAGAATTTCCTCCACACTATGTCACAACACCACAGATCCTAATATTAATTATATCTTGCCTCAAGCAACTGGCCTCAACATCCTTTTTCTCCTCTCCTTGCAGAAAGGCGGGAGGAGACAAGAACTGGTGATTTCAGAAGTGCACAAAGTGCAATGATTTGAAAATCTTCATATCACTTCTGAGGTCTGTAGTGCAGCTGGAGACCCACATACTACCACCTCTGGGAGACTATTTTCACCATCAATGGAAAAATAACATGCTCCAAATATATTCCCTGGCTATAGATCAGAGTTCAATGGAGAAAAAACATCCTTCACAGGGGTTCTACTTAGCTGGGACTAAGAAGGGCACCGTAGTCAAAGGGTAAGGAACAATTAGGCCTACTTTATATTTGTGAAACAATTAGCCATTAATTAGGCCGGTTTCACATTTGGAAAGGGAAATAGCTTTAATTAGAGTGGAATTATATCCCTCTGACAGACTTCAGAAGGAACTCTAATGGCAGGATGCAAACTATAAAGCCAGGCTTTTACAGCATTTAATAGCTTATGGAGCATATTGTAAATATACGGTCCTTTCAGTATATATGACAACCATCTGCAACAAAAACTCCACATCTCTGCCAGGATCAGAGTTACTAAATGTGTGTGGGGGGAGAATTTTAAAACAGTAACCAAATCCCTAGCTTGGATCCAGCATCTTTGTAACTACATTTGGGCAGCTTCTCTCCCTAATCTAGAATTCTTGTTTCCCATGGAATTCTTGACACAGAATATAAAGAAAACAAGAAGTACCACTTAAGGAGATAAATATTTAATGTCTACCTACAAAGTATACTTTTTCTTCAGTCATACTTTTGTTTGGCCATTAACTAGAGGAAGGGTCTGCACATGAACTTCCATCTAAAGAAGTAAAATTAATTTAACAGATGCCTTCTGTTACTCACTCTAAGGCTGGCAATGGGCAATGATCTCAAGTAAAAGTTTCTAGGGAGCTACAACTGTTCTGCAACTTAGTTTCCACTGACTTAGCTTAAACCCTCTTAGGCTGGGAGAAACCGCAAATCTTCCATCGCAAGCTGTGGGATCTCTCCTATAGAGTCCAAAAGGAATTGGCTTTGAGGCAGGACAATCCAATGACAGATATTTACCTAAAACCAGAAACATATTCCCATACTCTGAAATCAAAATTAAGCAAGATGGAGCCATAAGCGTGTTGAGACCCTACAGAGCAGACAACAGGACAACGTGGCATTTGTGTTGGGAACACAGTTGATATTTTTATTTCTTGGTGGGAACCACTCCAAGCAAGACACTTTTTTGAATTTAGGAATGATATCTTCATGGAATTTTTTTTTAGTGAAAAATAATTCAGCTTTCAGCTACCCTTAACTATTAGAAGATTTGAACCAAGTTTCCAGAACAGTCATGGTTCCAACAGATATTGTAGGAACTAAGGAAAGTCATAGCTCCTCTACCCAGCTTTGTGCACCTCCCCTTGCCGCCATGGCTTGGTGTTGTTTAACTGCTCCTTTTGGTAATGCTATATTTTACATAAATAACTAGGCATTCATTGTAGCACAGACTAGCACGGATGTATTGCTTTCCACATATTTCAACCACTGGGCTACAGTCTTTTTCATCCTATGACTAAACGCTTCACTCAAAAATGGACCCAATTCTACGGAGGGGATGGAGGGAGACTGATCTGACAGCACCCTTTAATGCTATAATGAGGATATCCCAAACCAGAGAGATTCCATTTTACATCGGCACTCTACTTAAACCACAGTAGGGATTTGAATTGAGGTCTGGGGGTTCAGAGAGTCCTGGAAAATGCATTTCCATGGACCAATAACGGAATCAAATTTGTGAACTTTTAAGGATGAAACAGGAAGAGTTCAAGGACAACACTTCCAATGGATGGATTCACAACATTCTGTATGCTAATGAAGCATACAGAAGAAAAAATTATTACCCTAAATTTTTTAAAACACTATTTTGCACACCCACCCAATGTTGTGGAAGTCTGTGAAACAAGAGACTTAAAAACAATAAATTGGGCTTAGGAACAAAAACTTCTTACAGAGAATTTCTTATTCCTATTAATGCTCCTTCTTCTCATCTCAGCTATGGAGAAAAGTGATACTACTGGTAAATGCACCTCAAATCACTCAGGCCTACAGATTTAAACCCACACCTTGGGTACTAGCTACAACTTTGGTGGAAACTAACACGGGTGATGCCCCCCCAGCCAGTGTGCTCTTCCTGCATGCATTCATACAAATTATCAGATAAAGAGTGTGCAAAATGTGTATAGTTATTTTCCGTAATCACTGGGAAAACTCATCCCAGGAGTAATTTCATAGGCAGATTCTTCTCAACTAACATGCCTTCAGAATATAGGCTCTAACACAGTCATCAGGCAGATGGCAAATAAAGGAAGAGAGCGTAACGTGTACAGGGGAACACAGAGGCAAGTAAGGAAACAATTAGTTTCTTAAAAGATGATGTTGCTTTCCACAGGAAAGAAAAAGAGATAATGGCAAAGCAAAAGCAGAATAACACATTGGCCCACTGTCATGAAGGAGGATAACCAGTATGCTACTTTCTGCCAGTCTCCTCTTTATTATATTCTTCAGAATAAAGACACAACAGCACACGCTGTCTTATATTTCTAGTGTGTCCAAGGTTTATTATTAACACTATGACCTTTTAAATTCTCTCTCATCTTGGAAAACAACTTTTACTTTATGACAGGGCCATAGAAAGGGAGCATGACAGAAGTCACCACATAGCTCAATGCAGTAAAGAAGTAGCTTTCCACTACCTGCACGTGGGAGGAATTTCTCTGTCTTGTTAAAGTGGGGTGGATAGCCCATATAGACCTTTTGAAAGAAAAGTCAAAGTTGCCTCAAATTTGTGTGCAGACAGGCATGTATTCAGGTTGTTGTATTATTTTAACCCCAAATCAATTTTTATTTTCAGATATTTTTATGTTATCATTGCATTTTACACCTTTAGGTGCAATATTCCTCGTCTTTATCACCATCCCCTTGATGTCTTGATGTATCACCTTCATTTGCTTCCAGAAAATGAAATCACAGTGCATAATTTTGTTGAAAACAGTCGTATTACTGTCATTCAATTATTCAGAATGTTCTTAATTCCCACATTTTTATTACAGTTAAAAGAAATTAAATAGGGGCATTCTCTAATCACCTTTATTTTTCAAGAAAACAATGTCTGCCTGTCATTCCACCTCAGTAGTGTGATAACAAGGAAAGACAATGGTAACATTAGTACAAATATTTTCTCATAATGTTTTTTCTTCCCACGGCAGCAAGAAGTACAGGCAACTATTTTCCAAGTAGGCTAGTGATTTTGTCAAGCCAGTCAAGACGAGGCCAGATTTTCAAAAACTGCTCAGTACCCACGTGATAAAAGTAAGACTCAAAAGAAGACAAGGAACACCTAAACTAATTAATTACTTTGAATAGCTTAATAACACTTCATTAAAGAAAATTACTCTAACTTACATTATCATTATCTACATAACAATTACTCACTTGTTTTACACAAACTTGTGTTTGAACGTAGCTGTATATTCCTTGCACTTGGCATGAAACAAATCATGAAATAAAACCATTTAGCAGCAAAGCACACAAACTCAGGCTGACGTATATCATCCTTAATCATACAAGCTTCCTACTCATAGACTAAATAACCTGAAGAAGCTGAAAGATTAACAGAACATAGACCATCATCTGGTCCTGATTCCTTTCTCCAACACATGCTACACATTTCTTCCAGTTCTTCTAGATAGTACCCTAATATAAAAAAGCAGTAAGTTCTCAGCGACATCAGAAAATTGAATATTCCTCTTGAGCCCTTTCTTTTTAAAGGCTATGCTGCTGCACAGATTCCCAGACTCTCTCTGGCTGTTTGGAGTATGAGATATCCAAAGTCATTGCTGACGGCAATGAAGGAGGAGGATGAGTGGCCAGTGAGCTCCTGCAACAAATGCTAATTGTGACAGCAACAAATCCCTGGAAAATACCCTTCAAACAGCTGGGGGGTCAAAGGAAAACATCTTGATCTGTGACCACCAAGCCACCTTTGGAGCTAACAGTGTGCCTGATGGATTGGTAGCAGCAAATACACTCGTAAATCCACTGAGTTGATGGCATCCCTTTGCTTGATATTTACCAGCATGGAAGTGTCTCCACGTGGCACTGTCTGTAGCTGGCACCGTTGTATAATGAGGTCTTGCATTGCTGAGATCTGGCTGGACGATTTCTGCATAGTACGAAAACAAAACATTGTCATAAAGTCCAAACAAATTTATGTTGGGAGAGGGAAATTAAGAACAGACAATTTCCTCCCTCGAAATTCCTGTTCCCATATTTCCCTCTCCCTGTGACTTTATCTCTTCTCCTCATCTTGAGGAAGCCACAGGAATTAAAAAAAATAGGAGATTTTGTCAAGAGTAGAACTGGACAGTTAATCAGCAAAATAAAACAACCTATACAACTCATATAACCTTGCAGCAAATAAAGTAAAGCTGCCTGGTGGTGACAGTTTAATTCTAACTACTCTCTGCCAAAGTTTCATTCTGGGTTTGAATACACAGGTTGCCCAAAGGAGTGGCATATGTCCCTCCTTTCCTAATTTTGAGACACATCTTTCAATTCATGTATTTCAAGATAAATCAGATGTTAAAGGTGATGTTTATAGTCTCCAGAACTCAAAAAAATACATTTACACTAAGAGTATCTTGGCTCTTTCTGGGCTGAAAAGACCATAAGACCTCATGTATAGTTGTATAAATAAATGAGTATATGAAATTTAGTAACAGGAGCTCTTGTGACTCATAGGAGTCTTTGGAAAATCCCCACTAATCTATTAATAATAAAGAATCTGTAATGCTAAAACTGCAAACCCCAGCACGTCCTCTCTTCTTAGCATACCAGAGAGACTTTTTTTCTGGTAACAGTAGCATATTCAAGACAGCGTAGGCTTGACATAAGCCTAGTTCAAATTCTGCAGCCAGATACCTAGAATTAAGATCATTCCCATGCAGGATATTGGATATTCAACAAAATTCTCAGCATAATGTAAAAAGCTAATATTTTTAAATGAGATAATACGAAAGCGCACAGTACAATCAATTAGTGTAGAATTCCTAGTGTTACCAGACTGGGTATCAAATTGTCTTCATTTCTTGCTGATCCAAAACTAGAAATTCAGAGTACAACAAACATGCACTGAAGTGCAAAAGATTCTAGACGGGGGAGCTGAAACCTCTGGCAGAGATGAAGGTGTTGATGGTAGTTTGATACCAAACATTCCCCTAGGACATAGTCTACAATATTGACATTTTTACACACCATGATTAGGTTTCAGAATTATGCCCCACAGATAAATCAAGTGCTCTCTGCTTCGAAGAATTTTTTTTCCCATGCTGTCTACAGATACTCAGATGTGACTGAGTAGTTAAAATCACTTGGATTGCATTTCAAGGTTTCCTCTATAGGCACAGTGTCTAGGGACCTGAGGTTTTGATTGTGCAGCACAGTTCTACTATGAGGGGTGATTTCTGGAGCCAACTACGTGTTCAAGAAATTCATCAGCAGTTCATAGAGCCTTTTACCTCAGAGGACACTGTCACTCTTGCACTTAATTTCAGTACATAAAATACATAGATTATTTCCTACTTTCTGCGTGTTCACCAAAGTGACCATCCCTTCTCATATTTCCAGGTTCCTAAACTGGACAAACAATACCATTGGAAAAATATATATAATATTTCATCAACAACTAAAGGAACAGTGCTGTGACTGGTAGGCCTCAATTCCCTTCTTCTTTTCTTTGTTAGCCTTTGTGTATGTTTTATTTTTTATACAGCACTTCAGGCATCACTCAACAAATTGATAATCTCACCACACAGAGACACAGTACAATAAACAAAGCTAAGTGGAGAAGATCCATTTAGTAAGGAGACCACAGTGGTTCCACTTTTAGCCCAGTTCTTCAAGTAATGGGACTTCAGATATCACACTGCATTCATATACCACTGTGTCTTGACCTTCCATCAGCTTTAGTTTCCCTCAGATTTAAGAGAGGCTTAACAGACTTGAAATACTACATTGCATAGTGAGGGAAGCAAACGGCTTCAAGCAGGGAAATACTGTTAGTGCCCCCACCAAGGGTAAAGCTAAAAAGCAGCAGCCTTAATTAGACATCCGAGAATTCACATAGGACAGCACTGCCAAAGAGGGCTGATTCATTTTGCACCTTACAGACCACTGGTATTTGTGACTGAGATCACTAAAAAAATGAATTTGCCCATCTGAACAGAGTCACCCCTTTTTATGCCCACAGTCCTGCTCACCAGCAAGGACAGATGCTTCCGAAGTGAGAAGCTCACAACATCATCTGAGCACTATCAGCATATTCTATGGTTGTCATCCACGGGCTCAAATGAAGTCTACTTACATAAGTCAGCTGATGGATCACCAAAGCCAGACTCATGGGAAAATCCAGTCTGGCAAGTATTAATATCAGCCTGAGAAGCAGCACTTGCTCCTTCAATGGGATGTCTCTTAGCAGTATTTTTCCCTTATGTAAATGCCTGTAAGATTATACGCACCCTGTACCTTGAATTAAATTTCCTGTCACTATCCTCTGGAGATGAAAAAGTGCCTTGCCAACTGGCACATATCTTCCTGATTTGACACAGAGTTATTAAAACATTACCGATTTGCTCAGGCAGGAAATGCATTCAGAAAGACAGTGCTTTGTGGGGGTACAACATGTACTCAGGTACCTCCACAGTATCCGATTCTGTGATTTGGGTGAATGAAAAATTTTACCAGATTAACAACAGAAACAAATATAGCAGAAAAATAAAGAAAATTATCAGTTTCTCACATTATTTTACAATCCGTTTTTCCTTGCAGACAAATATTTGAATTCTGATTAAAGCCTAGTTACAGAAGTTACCCACACTGAATGTAAATATCCTTTTGTCCAAAGATCCAAACATGGATGCATGGACACTTACACCTTATTTCCATGATGAAACAACTTTTGGTGACAATCTTATTTATTACTTGTCCTCAGTAAAGCTTATGAAGAAACATATCAAGCTAGGGATCATTCATATTCAGGATAAAATATAAATCTTCAGTGAATCTGTATGTGAAATAAGTGCTCTTCCATGAGAAAATGGCTAGTAGAATCTGCCATCCAGAAAATTATCACTGTTTTCAGCTAAATAATATATTTGCATTTGAACAAGAAACAAAAGAATACATTTATATTCAGATGACCTGAAATATTTTCAGCTTACCCAGAAATGTGTTTGTTCTATTAATACAAGGCTTTTATTTTAAACAGGAATCATATAAGAATTAATTTTGAAGTGTTTTACTGGTGGCAGATAGGTTAACATTCCTCCTAATCCACACAGTAACAGCCTTTCTCTAACAAAAAAATTCTGACAAAAGAATACATTACAGATGTCTACTTTTCAGTCTTAAAAAAAAAAAGTCTGAGCAACTAAAAGGTAGAAAATAGCCAGAGAGAATTATGAGCAAATGCCATATATTAAAAAGTTCTCCACATGTGGCACAGAAAGAAACAGTCAATTCACTGCAATTGTCTGCTTAACAGGTTGAGCCTCTATCCAACTGGTAGCAATCAGGCAGGACACTAGAGTGGGCAGGAAATCTAAAATTAGGTTTTACTACCTATAATGGAGGATTTATGGGATAATTTAATTGGCAGTCTTGGGACTGAAACCCAATGTGGGGGAACAAAAACATCTTTCTGGATATACTTTATGAACCCTTCCTGTAGTGGGTTGAAAAATAAAAGTACTGGGGAAATAACCTAGAGATGTAATATCCCCTTTCTAGTGCTAAGTAGGCGATGCATGAATACATTTGTGGGCATGTGGGGGGTGGGGGTTAACCAGAGATAGTAGGAAGTCATGCATCGATACAAACAGATTTCTTCCTTTTAGGGGAATGTCCTGTAAATTGTTTCTTGTAGTGAAACATGTCTCCAGGTGACACAAGGTATGATAAACAGCCCCAGGCTGTAATTTACTCAAATGCATTTATGACTTTGCAGAGTTGGAAGCACAGCACAAACAATTTATCAACTGCAGCAGATTGAACACAGCCCTGTATTCACTCACCCCAGGACAGCCACTGCCATCCACAATATTTGCTAAGCCACTTGTACTTTTGTTTCTCAATGGTGCTTCTATGCCTACACAGACCTTTTAAAGTCAGATCTCAATGAAGTAGCACTTCTTGCTTTCACCCATATCAGAACACGCTACCAATGCATTTTCCATGGCTTGCTGCATTTATTATTTGGGCTTCACGCCAGCCTGGGAGGTTCAGAGAGAGGAGCAAAGACACTGCTCACTGTCACCCAGTGAGAGGGGATGGACTCCCAGCTGCTCCTGCTGGAAGATGATCCGCTGTGGCAGATCTTGCCATGGCTCCTTGCTGTAAGGTCCTCAATCTTAACATAGATCCCCAACTCCACAACCGACTGAGATGCAGGGAACAGACCTACATCAGTATGGGGGAAGAAAAGGAGCTACCTATCTCTAAGAGGTACCATCTTCTACCTCTTTTTAACATTGCGACCCAATCTAATCACAGATTGACCATCTCCTTCTCGGATGCCTTTTTCTGTCCTTTTGGCAAATCTAATATTGTTGAAAAATGGCAGTCATTCATCTAACTTCCCAACTACCAGAGCCAGGGGCTACCTATTTCAAAGTTCTTCTGTAATGAAATCTCCGGTGCAGACATTTATGAAGACATTATAGTATTTGACATGTGCCTTTATTTTTAAAACTTGTGCACAACCATATTCGAATTCATGGTGACGAGTTTTGAGATTACAGGAGACTATGCTTACTGACTATAGTCAGTATAACAAACCTTGATGATGATGATGATGATTATAATATTATTACTATTAGAACAGCAATGATGTCAAGTTATAAGCTATCATAATTTTTTTTAAAAAAAGCACACTCCTATTTTTTTCAGAAAGTGATATGCAGAAATAGGCTGAAAAATTCTAAAGCTGTCACAAGACTTGCTCTCTCAGCACATTTCAAACTTAAACAGTATGAGATGAAAAAATCCTAGAAACAAGGGAAAACTAAGATTCCAAAAATCAGCCTTTGCAGCAGCTGATAGCTTTTAAGCCTACTGTAAAATCAGACGGGCCATTTAGAGACCAGTTCATTGAAAAGGCTAGAAAATCTCAAAAAAAAAGTGTTTAAATGTTCAAATATGGGCTGATGGTTTTACTGTTGTGCTTTTTTTCTCTCTTCTGTTTTTGGAATGTTAATGTCAATCATCCTTCATTTCTCATTTTTATAGTGTTCCTCTTATCCTGTTTCCACTAACATAAAGGAGAAAAATCCAAGTTTTTGCTGGGTTTAAGGCACTCTTGCTCCTGCACTAAGAGGACTCCTATACAGATTGACACAGGCTTATAAGTCATTGTTATAACTATGATGCTGTTGAAAGGTCAAGTCTCACTTTTTATGATATTGAAAGTTTTCTTTTTTATAGATTAACTTACTTTGTATTTCAAATATAATTGACATTTACTTTATATTTCAAATGTTTCTTCTGCAAGCCTCCATTTTATTTTCCCCTGGCTTTCATTTTCTACCTTTGGGGATTACAATGAATTAAAGAAGAAAACCTTTGTATTAAATATGGCCTCTCTGTTGCCTAAACTTAAAATACATGAAAAATTTATAAACTGTGACAAGTTCAAGGTGTTATGAATCACATTCTCCATCACGTAAACTGAGCCTACATCTGTGAGTAAGTTGCCTCTTCATGTAAATACTATTCAGAGAGCATTTCCATAAAAATACACCTTGGCACCATTCTGTTTCCCTTATTATTTGCCTGGCTGTGCTCCTTGTTTGACTAATTTTCATTTTGAAGAAGGTACAACAGTCATTTTCATGGGGGAAGCTGGGGAAACTTTCCATTTTTATGTAAGAGAAAACACTGTAGTCAATGTAATAGGACTGCATGAAGGATCAGTAAAACCCAGTGTAGTTGTATTTACAGAGATAGTCTGAGAGAACGTTTCCACTTCCAGCTACTCCCAGTAAAGACAAAGCTAGAATATAGTGCACTGAGTCCCAAACTTAGCTTTCACAGAAGGAAACACCAGGTCTTCTCAAAAGTTTCATTTAGTTCTGTCTGAGGTCAACACCAGTTCTTTCACTAACCTGACTAGGGTCCAGCCTAGTTTGCCCAGGGAAAAAAACGGGCGCAGAAGAAGGCGAAGGGGCCATCCTCAAAGAAAATAGCAGCTGGCTATTAATTAATGGACACATTATTAATTATTATTAATGGACACATTAAACTAGGTCATAACACTGCCACTGATGCTGCTCCTCAGCCACAAAGTCCCAGTGATGCCCTGGGGCACAAGGTGCCTCCCAGACCCAGTATCTTTTATTTTGCCTAACAGCATGCTTAGCTGGGATTGAAGTTTAACCATTTTAAAAATCCTTAACTAGTCTTGCAGCACACAACACCAGGGACAAAACAGAAATGATCCCAGGTTGTCCTCAACCACCCCCTAAGTCCTCACCATTACCGGGGGAAGGCAAGAGAGAATTTCTCATCCAGGTGAGGAGCCTAAATGCAGGCTTGAAAGCTTGAATTGCACCTGCACTGCTCCCAGTGGGAGGATGAGCTGGTTCCCCGCTCTGGAGCCTGGGTACGGACACTCGGTGCTGGAGCGGTGCTGGATCACCCTGAGTCATACCAGAGTGGGCCATGGCACCCACCCTCAGCTGCTGCCACCGAGCCCTGCATCACCACACACTCACATGTTCAAAGAGCATTTCAACCATGTTTCCCAAACAGAAACACTGAATTATTATTTTAAATTATTACGTTTGTATTTGCTGAAGCATTCACCCTACACTGAGGCTGAAAATGGACAGTCTGTGGTCTCTTTTATGAAATTGTTTTCCTCCTTTCAGAAACAAAGTGGTAAACCACTAATGACATGAGCATTTTTCTCATTATCAGTTACAACGTTAATGATTCTTATTTAAGCAAGCAGTCTTTTAAAACCTCTCAGGCTTGCATGTCCGTTATTAGACCTCAGACCGTTTATTATGTTTTCCCTCAAGAAAGTTCTTTTATAATGTTAAATAGATGAGGCTGTTTCAAGACCAGGCAGCAATTTGCATCAGTAAACACTTTTAGGAACTTGTTGCTCCACTGTCTTAGAACTGACTCATTTTCAAAATCCCTTGCCTAAAAGTTTAGTGAGTAACAACACTCATGTCTATTTCCAAATAACTAAAGGGTCAACTAAAATTGTGGTCCAACACCTGAAGCAAAGGCAGACCTTAAGATCAATGCTAGTATCAAACACTGCTTTGTAGTCTTGTGCAAATTACTCAGCCCACTATTAGAAAACATTAACTGAAACAAAGTGTTTTGAATTTGTTTGTCCTAACCCTCCAGCTACAACATGGTGTTAAGTCATGTCTCCACCTCCAAGAGTACACAGTCACCCAGATAGAGACCAGAACAGGCCACAGTCCTTCCACACAAGGAGCGTTAAGGACTTTTATTTGCTTCCCTTTTATCTCAAGCCTCATCCCAATGCTAGCGCTAAGACAAATGGAGGCACTATCACAGTGACCGAATGGCACTAGAGAAGCGTCCCGGGGTTGGAATTGGCAAGTTTAGGAAGGGTAGAAAGCCAAGCACCAGAAAATCAAAACACATTCATAAAACAACAGCCTGACATTTTGAATAGTATTGAGCACATATTACCAAGTGGTTGCCACAGGATTGCTGTCATCTCCAGGAAAAGCAAGCATGCCACAGATATTTCCTGTGCATACTGATCCTGGGGGAACAGTAAAAGTTGGTTATTGCACAGACCTACTCTAAATGTTCTCACTTCCATAATACACAAGTGTTTTCTCACTGCATCCATTTTTGTTCAAAACCATTGGTGGGCAGCATACCTAATTCAGCTTTTGTTTAAGTTCTTATGTTCTTCCAAGATAATTGGCCCTAGGGGACTTTAATCTAAATGGAGTGTATCTTTGTAGGGACCTCATAGAAGTATTTCTAATGTTTAATGGTCTCCTGAATTACTACTTTCCTCCCACTGTGAAGGAAATGGGCTCGCCGCCGTCCGTTTCCCTGTAGCATTCATTACCGCTAGCAACAGGGATGCAGAAGCAGCATCCCTTAGTCCATCCCATGCTGCAAAAACACAAGAAAGAGGAGGCAAAGCGTTTATCCTCCTTAATGAAGGAATGCTTGTTCCACATCTATGTGATCGAGTAAAGGCTGTCCTCATGTGCAATTACTCAAGACCCATCCATTTGGGCTCACACGAGAGGGGCTACAGTAATCATAACCTGGCACAGCTTGCTGACTCAGGGCAACTTGCTGACATAGGCACATACCTGCCAGTGGTGTGGGAACGTGAATCTGTCCATGTGGGGTTATTTCTGCCTTTTTTGTGCAGTCATTTCTCAGATCACTTTCTAATGTCTTCCAGACCACCAGCAGCCCACAGACCATATGTGGAGTAACACCGCCATTGACTAACTGGTTAATGAGTTATTCTCACAGCCTGCAATAAGGCTCTCCTTAGGAGCTGGTAGACATCTCACTACTTGCCAGCAGGCATAGTTGAGAACCAGATCTGAACTGCTGTCAATACCCACTTTAAAATCCTTATAATTATAGCAGCACAACAGCAACATTTTGTTTATCTAAAAGCTAAGGTCCTCATTCGCTCCCCCTGCCCCTAGCAAACAATCACCAGACATGCATACACAAAAAAAAAAAAAAAAAAAAAAAAAAGCGGTATAATTATAAAAACTGCAGCCCTTCAGTTCATAACAGTTAGGAAACACTGGCATACGGCATTATAAACCCTACTGCTAACCCCGACAGACCCCCAGCTGCAACCATCTAGGGCAGACTGTGCTCAGAGCAGCAGGATCCTCCGCACCCAGGTGTGACCTCTATGCCCAGTCCATAATGGCAGATAAACGAAGACCCTTCATTACATGCTGTGCTTCATGGTGCTGCTTATTCCTTGGGTGAGTTTGTCTTTTGAAACTGTTTCAGTGCTAGTAAGAGAAAGTACACAGGCTTCCTGAACATAGAAAACTTCTAAACCAGCTTTACTCAAAAGCTGGAGTTTAAAGTTTCCCCATGATAGTCTCAGCTATTGACAGACAATATGAGCTGGGCTGAGAAGGGTAGTCTATATTCATGGCCATTTAGTGTTGGTTTAGTGACAGTCCGCGTGTACACCAAGCCTGTTGGGCTTGCAACCTTCCTCTTCTTGCTTGTTGAAATCACCTGTCCCACTGCAAGAGGAGGAGGTGATAGGTGATGCTCTTTGGCTGTAAATGTCATCATATCCAAACTGCTGTTCAAATTTAAAACAGAGCAATTGGGATTCCCCTGCAAAAATAAGCTACCAGGTCTTGTGAGGAATTAAAACAGGAAACCTTGACAGCAAATCTTCACTCCCTTCTTGCTGCCAAAGGACTGGAAGGAGGCCAAAGATGCAGCAGGAGGGAGTCATAAGGCCTGCAGGTGTATGACCCCTGTCTCTTCCTCCATGAAAGATGAACCCACACAGAGAAAGTGGAAGTTCTCTGAGCTCCTACAAGTGAAATTTTATCAAGAGAAAATGCAGTGTCTGTTTCCTGTGCTAAAAAGATAGTGCCTTTAAATGCTGTAGTAACTGGGGAGAATTAAGGCTTTAGGAAGTCACCGGAGTGAAAACTTTTCTACAGCTTTCCAGGCCTAGTAGAAACATGAAGAACAAAATCTTAACTTGAAGAGCTCTACCCACTCAAGAAATCAACTGAGAAGCTTCAGCTGCTTCAGCAAGGTCAAGATTTCATCCACTGAACACAAATTCAGAGTATTCAAACTCTTTCATGGGTTATTCTGGAGTGGAGAAGAGGAATTTATGGGTTAGTGGTTTGTTTCCATATAAAACCAACCAAAAATGGTAAATATGTTGAACAGGCTTGTTGCTTTTCTTTTCAAGACAGCAACGGTCCAAAGGAGAACAGGACGGATGAACACCTATAAGCACACGTGGTGCAGTACACAACCAGTTTTGAGTTTCTGTGCACCAGCCAGGCTCTCACTTCCTACCAAGCCATCAAAAAAATTTTTAAAAAAAAAGAGATGAGAGTTCAAAAATTCAGTATCACCTACTTAGCTGCAAGTAATTTTTTGTGAAATTATTTGCCTTGCTAAACCTTTCCACGAAATGCAGGGGAGAGTTGATACGGATGGGGATCCCGCTGGGGCAGGTCCACAGCTGGTGCAGAGTAGCTCAGCTCCAACAGCCTCCTCAGGAGCTGGACAGGCACTCAGCCTCCAGCATGGGAGGTACTTGCATCTCACCTGAGCGTCAACATTACCACTTGAGCACTCTGGCTGCCAGTGATGATTCGTTTCCTCACAAGTCCATAAACACTCATAGCTTACGTCAATGTGGTTTCAGGCTCGTGTTCAGCTCAGACCACTCACCTTGCACTGTCCAAGAGGAACCCAGAGTCAGTGGTCAAAAGGATCTGAACTGTACTTCTGCAGGCACACAGGAATGCCAGAAATTGGCACGGAGGGCTAGCCAGAATACATCCAACCGTCAACAGGCAGGAACTAGGAATGACACTTTTCCACTACAAATGTTAAAACTATCCAAGCCCAAATCCCCTCCCCACAAAATTAAAATGCCTTCTTTCTATTTTTCCTGGTGTTAAACATATGTTTCATATGCCTTGCAAAACTTGCACAGTTTGTCCAGTTTGAAAGCAGAGGCTGAAGTGCAGCAAACACCCTTGCTCCCACTCCTATTTCTGCTTTCCAAGAGAAGTGCCAGAGTAAGTATTCTATTTTTGTAAGAGTTTAAAGGGCATGGTCAGAAAAGTGACTATGTAAAAATGGCACCTTTTCATCCAGCATTTCTGTTCCCAGTGAATATTCTGAGTCATGTCTGCTTACTTTAGTGACCAAAATAGATTTTTACTACTTTCTCACTCCTCTTTAGTTGTGTAGAATCAACATAGCAAAGAGGGAGTTATATAAATCCTATCCTGGACCAAAACCCATCAGGACTCCTATTAACTTAGTATGAGGGGCAGAAGCGACGGCGGGATGGGTCTCTGTGGGTGTCTCAGATGGCAGTGCTGCTGCCCTCCGATTTCCCTGTCCTATGCCAGGCATGGCACAGCACATCACACAGGGTGGTGTTAACTGAGAGGCAGAGAAGAGAATAGCTCTGATTCCCTCCGCCCCAGCTCCTATGCCCTTTGGCAAACCTGACCCACTGTCCCACATTACTTCTCCGCAGACCAACCACAACCTGAGCTCCCTGGGCTCACATTTAGTCTTTTCTCTAAACTGTCATGGAAATCACTAGCAAACAACAAACATGAAGCTTGCACCTCCATCTTGCTAGCTCTCACAGAGCTAATATGCAAGACTGACTGCAGCTTCAGAGTTAAGCTGCACTCGTTACACGGACAATTTCACACAAAGACATCAGTCAAGGGCCAAAAACTGTTCCTGTGCCCATGGCCAGGTACAGAACTTAAGGCCTCTCCAAAGCAACCTTCCCATATATGTGCTTTGAGATATTTAAGCAAAGTACAGAGGCGAAGGTATCACCTATATGGTTGGTAAAACCCTTTTGCGTGGTATGAGATATTGGACCAGTTTTACAAACATAACTTAAATGGATATTACTATTTCCTGCATGACTAGAAGAGAATCTTTATAGAAAGACAGCAGTATTAAACATTTCTATCTTACTTTACTGGTAAAAAAGCGCACTTAATGTCTTAATTTTTCATTTTTTTCAATGAACTTGCCAGCAGTGCAGAAAGCATAAAAAGGGCTTCCATTGCTATTTCTAATGTCTAATGTTTCTATCGCTGGTGTTAAAACCGGTCAGTAAAAAGGTAGTATGACAGTAAAAATGAAATGATTGTGTAGTGGATCAACTTTAAAATAAAAATAATAAATAAGCAATAAGATTCGTTCCCATTCAGACTGTAAAACACTCATCCGGTCTCTCTGCTATACTTTTACTTATGTTTTTCCTTCAGCCTTTCTAAGATCACCTGCTGGGGCCTAGATTGGTCCCTGCATAAAGAATTCACTGCACTCAATGCCAGCCATCTGAAATCTAAGATACCTGGTCCTGCGGCCTGGATTCCTACCTAAATTGATGGACAGAGGATGAATCTTCAGTGATTTTCCCAAACTAACATCATCAGCTCTGACTGGCAAGATTAACCTGTCCTCTGACCAGGGAGGGAACTTACACAATTATTATTAACTGGATGCTTGATATTTAGAGAGCTACAGCTAGGTTAGGTGAATCCTATCCTCCTAAAACCATTTTTCAGTCTCATCACATAGAACTGGCTTCTCTGCATAGAAGAATTGAGATCCAAGGTTCAGATTTCTCCATGCTCTTCATTTCAAGAGGTTGGTGAATTGCCTTGCTGAAAGGAAGCCTTGGTTGTGCCTATCAAGAAGTGCTCTTTGTGGTTTCAGGATGCTGACATACGTATTGGTGACAGATGATTTAGTTGTCTTGATTGCAAGAGATATAGAGCACGTTACAGGATTTTTGCTATAAATACATAAAAATATCAGAGAACTTACAAACGCCACAAAGAAGTGAAGAGAACTGGCCCAAATCCCCAGCTGCACATTCTGGACAAATCTCATGAAATTTGGAAGAAGGCACAAGATACCCACCAGGACCAAACTAGATCTTTATTTGATTTAAAATCCTCTGTTTCCTTCTCAAACCTGCGTTTAATGGCACAATCACAAACCTGCGCAAAAAACCTACCATCTATAAGCTTTTGAAGAACCAACTATAATCTCAATAACCAATGTTAACAGCAGTTTTTTAGAGAAATGATGGAGAACTTTTACTATATCTGCTTTGCAAGAGTCCTGCAAGCACCTTTTTCAAGCAGATTTTTCAGTTTGGTCTCAAGCATGTGTAAATGCAATATATTAATGTTACTTTAGTAGTTGACAATAAATCCTTTGTGTATAATTTGTGAACTCTATAGAGAACAGTTCGTTTTATAAACAGAATATTAAAACACCAGGTTTAAATTTATTGCAGGGTTTATTCAGCACTGACAAAACCTTCTTAGAAAACTGAATTTTGCTTAGAGGACTTTATTTCCGCATAACTACTACACTTTTTTCTTTATAATTTTTTTTTTAATTACACTGAAGAATATAAGCCACAATAGAAATGCATTTGTCAAAAGCGAATTATTTGATTGCCATGTTTCATTATGTGTTTTCATATAATGAGTCACTTATAAAATAGGTAGATTGTGCAATTTGCTAAATCCACAAGATATTTACGTACACATTTAATCGCACTAAGACAAATCACACATTAAGTACTGAATATCAAAAAGTATGTGACTTCTCGAAACAGTCTGCTTCAGTCAAATCAGGTCATATACCCTGTGTACATTCATACTCAACAAGCTAAAAGTAAAGTAATAAACTCAATGCAAAGCCTGAAGGTATTATGGAAAGCTCGAACTGGTAAGCATACGTGACTCACAAATTATAAGAAATCAATCAGATTTCACGAAACATTTTGTCACAAGTAGTTTACAGGGCAGCAAGCTATCACTCCCAGCACTAGGACACTAGCAAAACAAAAAAGACCTGAACAGTTAACGAAATGCATCTTTACTAACAGTATAATATTAGCAAAACAAAAATAAATAAATAAATAAAAAGAACCTTACTGACCACTTACAGCAGCTAGTAAAAGGCAGAAGGAAAAGATGCAAGTTCAGCAGGCGATATAATTGGGATGAGAGGAGGTTAATAGGGAAGGGAACCTATTTCTGACCCACTCGCACCTGCACAGCCCTAACCAGGTCTGCCTCTGCAACCCCATAGCATCCCAGCTGACAGCCCAGGTGCTGCAGTGACGACTGTGACCCCTCTCCTCTCATTAGGGCCACTGTTGTGTGCTAGCCACAGGCAGCATTCCCTGACTTAACAGCAATGATCTCAAACTCCTTTATGCTCCCCAGCATAAAGTCTGACACCCTAAATTGCTCTCCCGCAGCCACCGGTTATTCAAGCTGGTGCAAAAGCTATCAGGGATTTTCTCCTGTTGCTGTTTCCTTGCGAGGTGAAAAGAAAACAAGCCTGTTTCATTACGGACCTCTTGGAGAAATCTGAAAACTTGGGTGTCTAAACGGAGCTGATTGAAACCACTTTTAAGCTCAGATTTGTTTAACTTGCCTCATGCAGAACTGCGAGCCTCCCGGTGCTTATCATTTCCTACAAGCCAACCTTTCTTTCTTAAATAGGCAACTAATAAGGCACATGTAGTTCAAAGCTACTGACTACCTGATAAATTCAGAAGATCTGAAACACAACAGAAATCAATATGCATTTGGAGGAGCAGCATCTGAAAGAGGCAGCAGCTTTTTAATATCCTACCGATACCACAGAGTGTCTAAAAACCCGGGCAGCGTGCTGCTTTCGCCCTGCAAAAAGGACAAACAGAAGCATGGCATCTTTTAGTGGACAGTGAGAAAGCTGAAAGTAATGCTAATGTCAAGGCACTTTAATAAGCACCTGGGTATCATCACTTAGTGCCCATATCAAAATTAATAAAAAGAGAAGACCTCAATTCAAAACTAAGCCGCCAACTTTCTAGCTACTTGGGCACAACAGCAATCTGCCAGACATGAGCGGCTGCTCCGAGTTCAGCTGAAGAGCTCCTGTGGCTACAAGTAGAGGCCCCTAGTTTTAAACCATCCTTATCAAAGCCTGTTGTATCTCCAACTAAAATGAAAACATATGTTTATTGTTTTCTCTTTGGGCAGGCAATTAATATTTATACGATGCATTATCAAACAAAAATAACTATGTATTTTGTTCCTGGAATAAGTTTTTCTTATTGGAATGAAGTTGTGCCAAGGAGGGATTTCATCTGATGCAAGCAGCATGCAATAACAATCCACTTCCCATGATAGCTTTCTAAATTAAAAAGAAGCATTTCAGAATGGGCCATAGCAAAGGTAAGTTGATGCAAATGAACCCCACAGTGCAGTCTCATGCTCCACGCAAGAAAAAGTGACAAAGAAGCCAGTAGAATATGTGTTTGCCACAGCAATATGGGAAGCAAGTTTTTTACAAATCTATTCATGCTTGCTTTAGATCAAACACCATTTTCACTCTTAAACAACATAAAATACAGCTCACTGTATACATTTGAGTTTTGATATATACACTGATTAACAAGGACATGCACTATGTCCCCAGTAGAACAAACTCTTGGTTTTCATTGTGAAATTACTGTTTCTTGAACTCAATCAAGCCTTCCAGATTATACACATACCACTAAATATAAATAGAAGAGGTTAAAATGCAGTTTAAATATAACAGATATGTCCGCAACACCATATTTAGATATACCCTTCAATTTTTTCCTATTGCCTACTTTTCAGTAACATTTAAATTTAGCAAAGTAATTTTAGACTGCCAGTTTTCTACCTACACTAGTTAGCTACGATGTGAAGGAAATGTATTAGATTTTCTCCACTTATTTCATTACCTTCTAAAATGTTCTAAAATGCCAAAATAATACAAATTCCTGTGACTCAAATCTTCAATCTAGGCAAAAGACAAAAGGATGCTTAGCTTTATGGGGAAACCTGCCTGTCAAAAACTGCATGGCTAGAACCACATGGGGAAATTAAAAATATTCAAGTGGCTGTGAAAGTGGCCAGTTGTGGGTATAATGAAAAACAGTGTGGTGTTATTGCACAAAACGTAATTCTTTCAACCCAAGACAAATATCATTATAATTCAGGCTGAAAATATCTTAACAACGTGAACCTTTTTTTTTTTTTTTTTTTTTTTTTTTAGACAAAAGCATTTTAAATCAAAGCTGACGTACAAAGCATAAACTAATCCCTGGCCTACCTTACCAGCTATAGAGCAGAGAAACACTGCAGACAGCATGAGGCACTCAAGGCTAAGCCTGCACCGCTGACCTTAACTGATATGGATCGGGCCCAAAGGGCCCTTTCTGACCATACCCTCTGTCAACAGCTTCCATCTCAAGTTTGGGACGCAGATTTCCACAGAGCTACTTGCATGATTAAAAGAAGTATGGTTTGCCCTTAGAGCTGCATTTTCCCAGAAAAATAAAAAATGTTCACTTATAAGAAAATGACAAGCTTCCTGACAGTGGGGGGGGGAAAACCCTAAAACCCAATGCTATTGATATTTTAAGAGAAAGGGGTTATTTCAACCCAAACATTTTAAATTATTTGTTACCTGCTAACAACTCCTGGAGCATTTGGTAAGGCAGGGGGCAAGGAAAAGAATGAAATGTAACATGCAGTGTTTCAGGGCTACTAGATGCCATCAGCACCGCAAAAGCTTTTCATGTTTTTTGATCCTCACTGGAGCGTAGGTAACTGAGAGGAAAAATTGATGTATATGAGGACCTTGATAAAGTGGACAAATTAAAGCGCTCTGCAGAGGGGGAACCAGTGCCATGAGCCTCACATTTTGATAGTGAGGTGCTGGTGTTTTGGAGAAAGGACTATGGGGAAAGATCTGCTTCATCAGTAGCCAGGTATTTTGCTCATGTGGCATTATTCAAACCAATTGGATTACAAAAGTCATCCCAGGGTTTTGTATTTGTTTACATAACTCTAGGTGCAAACAGAAAATAAACTGCCCACAGAAGGGCAGGTAGCAAAGACGCATCCACATTGCAAAGGTGAAAACACTGATCATAGGTGCCATTGTCATTTGAACACTACCATAGGACCCAAACTGGTATTTCAGATAGAAAAGGTCTAACTTTTTGATATACAAACAAGTGTACTTGAAGTAAGAGACACTACTTCCAGGTCTGTAACAATATGCACTTTAAGCTCATGGTTCCTATCATCGAAACTCGGCAATGGACTCAGATATCCAGATTTCTTTGGTGTCTGACAAAGAGCTGAAACTGGGTTAAAAGAGAGGGAAGCCACACAGTCAGTACTGCTCATAAATCATCAGAAGGAAAAAATGTCTAACGTATATCTAGTAGAATATATCTTTAAGAACCAAATGCTACATAAATTACACTCCAAATGGAGCAACACTTTAGGAGCAAAAAGTCCCAACTAATCACACCTAGGACTTATACTGACAGGCCATTTATAAAATTCCTGTAACATGTAACTCTATCCAGTACTATATGATTTGTTTAACTTTGGGACTAAATTGTGGGAGGTGGGGACAGATGCTGTTCAAAGCCCTAACCCGGTGGTTAGTGATATTTTTTCTTGCTAAGTTTTTCAAAGAATTGCATGGCACATTAGCCATTGTTTGCCTATATCCATGTACAAAAGAGAAAATAAGAATGGATGATATTATTCCAATTAGCAATATCTTCAGGGTTTTTTAAATGTTCTTTAAGAAAGAGATAAGGTAAATGACATTAAAATATATTTGTTCCATATTAAGTATGGCTTACGGGGGAGGGTGCCTTTATTTATTTCCTTTTAACTAGGAAGTTCTCAGATGGTCTATTTCTCTTCCTTGATTTTCATATCAGTTCAGGTACGTTTGAAATCACATACCTGATACACGTACCCTGACAAAAGTTTACATTTCATACCCTAGTGAGAAGCTGTCCTTTTCTGCGCTACTTGTTTCAGTGAAACCAGGGAAGTGGTTAAAGGGTTAAGCCAAAGGAATGTGACATTTCTCCATGTGCAGTTCATAGACCTATCCTGGTTTTCCTAATGGACTCAAAATTACATGGGTAGATGTAATTTCCAAACTATAACTTCAGAACTGAAGCATGGCGTTAATTCAGAGAATGACACTTTGAATACAAATAAAAACTTCATTAAGGAAACAGTAAGTTTACATGTACTGTGGGTTCCTAGCAAAGGCAGCAATGAATGAAAGTTTATGTTAGCCAGAACTTGCAACTTCAGCTTTTGTAAATATCATTACACACACTCCAAACTCTACAGCGGAGTCATCTGGTCACCAAAATAGATCTCTGCACATTGTATCGCAGCGCTTACTCCTAAAAGCACCACAACAGCTCTTAAAAGCACCACAACCAACTCTTGTCTCCTCAGACCAACTCAGGTGGCGGAAGGTTATCCTACAAGGGAAGAGCTTGTCAGCTTTTGAAAAGGCGCAGTAGAGATATTAGTTAACTGAATGATGAATTGGTGAAAGAATTGCAAAGACACCAGGAAAAAAAAAAAAAAAACACTTTAAAAAAAAAAAAACCAACAAACGACGGCGGGGAGGATGATATAATTCCAGAGACCGATGCCCGGAAAGCCAGCAGCCGGCTCGAAACCAAACATCACCGACGCTCCAAGGAGTGTTGGAGGGGGGCGGCTCGCGCAACGAGGCGCCCGCGGAGGATGCGCCGCTGCGGCCGCCGAGCCCCGGGCGGCCCCGCTCCAACCCCGGGGACCCCTCGCCCCGCTCTCTCCGGCGCTCCCGGACCCGGCGGGCGCTCCCCCCCAGCCGCACCATCGCCCCGAAGGAAAAGGACTTACCGGGAGAAAGCGGGGCGACTCCCGGGGAGGGAAAAGGGGTCTCCGCCGTGGGAAGGCAGCGCCCGGCGGGAGCGCTGGGAGGGAGCGGGCGAGGGGACGGCGGCGTTTGCCGAGTGAGTCACTTCAGTCGGGACGGGCTCAGCCCATCGCGCCGGCCCCGGGCTCCGGGCGCCTCTCCCTCTCGCCAATCGCCGAGCGGGGCAGCCCCGCTGCTCCCCGGCTCCCCCGCTGCCGCCGGGGCACGGGCACCCCCCCGTCGAGCCCCCCGCCCCCCTGCTCCCCACCGCCGCCCCCGGAGGAGCGGGGGGAGAGACGGGCGGGGGGACGGGCGGAGCTGGAGGTGAGCGGGACCTCGGCGCGGGGGGGGGGGGAGGGAGACGGGGCTCCCGGGGATTCGCCTGGACTCGGCTCGGAGGGTCTCCGCTCCTCCCGGCGCGGCGAACAAGAGCGTGTTTTAAGGGACAGAACAAGCGTGCGGTTGTTACGAGGACCCGACGTGAAGCCAAAGCCTGGCCCCTCACCAGGCGGCAGCGGGAGCGATAGCGCGGGGCGCGGAAATAAAAGTACAGGGGGAAAGACGGAGACTGGGTTGTCCCAGACGGGGCTGAGCGCCTCATCGCCCGGTGGGGCAGGGAGGATGGAGGGGGGGTGATCTCCGATGGAGCAGCGAGGATGGAGAGGAGCTGAGCGCCCCAGGGCCCCGCGGGGCAGGGAGGATGGAGAGGGGCTGAGCGCCGGTGGAGCAAAGAGGGTGGTGAAGGGCTGATCTCCGATGGGGCAGAGAGGATGGAGAGGGGATGCTCCCCGACCCTGGCAGCGGCACTCACCTCACACACGCGCCCGCACTCCCATGGGAAAGCCCGGAGGGAGGCCGGGGAGATGCGGGCGCTGCGTCCCGTCCCGTCCCTCCGCTCCTGCCCGCAGCCACCGCCGCTGCCCCCGCACCTTCCTCGGGCTTGGCTTGGCCGCAGAGCATCGCCCGCCGCTCTCCCGGGCTCCTCAGCCAGCGGGCAGAGCCCGGAGCCAGCGGGCAAAGCAGAAAACCCAGTACTCCCTTAATTAAAAATAATGATTAAAGCAAAAAGAAAAAAAAAAAAGAAAATAAATTAAAAGGGTCTCAGTTTTTTTTTAACGTAGAACTACATAATGTATTAATTGGTTGCTATTAGCATGCAGTTTTATTGAGCATCGCACACAGAAGTCTGATTGTGAGCGAGGAGTGTTTTCAATGAAAGTGGAGTTATTTTAGCTGCAGACATGTTTACATTTCTGTGGTTTAGTCTATAACTTTCTCTTTTTCTTGCTTCAGAATTCTGCTCCATGAACCAAAGCCCTTAGCTCCCAGACATTCCAAAAAGTCTGCCAAAATAAGGGGGGGGTGGGGGGGGAGAGAAAAAAGGAGAAGAAACAGAAAAACCAGAGAGAGACCCCCAAGTCTGGGTCAGGCTCAGGGCTGCATATGGGCAGAGGGAGTATGCCCCCTCCTCACTCTCTCTCCAGTTAAAAAGCCTTCAGGGCTCCATTTCCTGTTTTTAAGGAAAAAAATAAAGCAGGTCTAGGACTGATTTTAGACACTGCCTAGACCAGGGCTGGTGGGTGCCGAGGACCTTTAACTCTCTCTATGCCGAAGGGTACCCAATAACGCACTGGTCCAAACAACCACACACTTCCCTCCCTCAGAGAACAGCCACAGCAGCAAGATGAGGTTTTTTTTACTCAGCTGTGCATTTTTGGTTGATTAAGAACCTGAAGGTCCCAAGCAACAACCTGGTGCACATCCACCACAAATCAGCAGAGCGAAGAGACAAAATACCCCCAAAGTTGGACCAAGCACCCTGTGCTGCAGACCTGCCGCAGCAGCACACACCTATGTAGATCTTCTGGAGAGCCCGCATGGTCCCTTCTCCGCAGGCTGTGGTGCAGAGCTGGGGACCATGTAGTTGCCTTCCCCACCTTCTCTGCAGCTGCTGTCTCCCTTGCTATGGATAGGCAGTGTAGCTTCTCGGTTGTGTGGTCCTCACTGAGTGGGCGTGAAAACAACTTGAGCTTTTGGGCGTTAAATCCACAGCTTAGGAAAATCAAAACGGAGCAGTTTGGTTAAAATTAGGAACACACACTAGCGAATGAAGCAAGAAGTTAGCAGACACCTCTCCAGAAAACTATTGACTCGAGTTTTCCACTCTGAGGCTTGGTAGGTTATGATATGAGTAGAAACAGAGCCATCAGAAGAAAGCACCCATGTAATGAAGGGTTGTGTCTCCAGGGAGTTAGGGAACTGGCAAGGAGAGATGGTAGGAGAGCAGAGGCAGCTGCAGCACTGAGAGCGGCATTATCAGGCTCAGACCTAGTTTGGGGACACCCAGCAATGCTGGGATCCCACATCCCCATCCTGCACCTCTGTCCCAAGTAACCTCCCCCAGAACAGGGGAACCTGTGTCACAAGCAGCAACACAAAACCTCTCAAGTGAGGCAGAGGAGAAAAAAACACAACTGACTTTCTTGGTCAGGCAGACGGTCACATCCCCTCTGTCTCCCAGCATTTGTCTCCCAACCTCATCCCAAACGTTTTAGGTGTCCTCCACCCCCTTTTCCCCTACCTTCGTTTTTATTTTACATGCCAGATGACTCCTGTATATTTGGACCTTTCGCTTTTGAAGAAGCCAGAAAGCGTTATGATTTCCTAATGCTTAAAAAAAGAAAAGAAAACACCTTTCCCCCAAGATGTTTTATATTAATTTAAGTATCGGTTCCTGGTTCATGTCAGCCCCTTTTGCAATGAAATGTCGTGCGTGGGCTGTCACACCTGCTAAATATAATCCCCTCTTTCTTTTGATATTCTGCAAAGGGCCTTTAAAGGTTCACATCCTCCAGTCTGGAGATTTAATTGCTTCATCTCGGATTTTAAAAAGCCTTGTAAATTTCTGAATTTTGTCGATTTCAAAGCAGAAGGGAGGCAGGGGGGATGTGATAGGGATGCGAGGGCAAGCAAGAGGCGATACTGAGAGCACTGCGCCAACACCGCCTGGCCTCACAAAAGCTCTGACCCACTGTCCCGTCTCGCAGCTTTTGCTTTTTGGGGCAGACAACTCGATCTGGTTTTATGACTTATGAATGAGTTAAATATGAAAATAGTAGCCTGTTGCACCATGGTAAATGCTCACCAGGGAGGAAATCACAGATTCGGTTTTACAGAAGGTAATGGAGTGAGATTACCTGCACTAATGTACTCAACTCTTCAGAGAACATAAATCTAGCAGGGAGATGGCCTCGAAAGTATTTTCTCCCCAAAACAGGCTGTGGCAGGCAGCAGTTTTGTCCTTACAGTGTGCCAGTGGCCCCAGGTTTGCCTGGTGGTGCTGTGGTTAGATACCCCTGACCAGGAGGCGAGGGGCAGTTAGCCCCGTGGGAAGGTGGGGGCTAAGCTGCACCTTGCTTGAGACCCAAAAATGTCTGGCAGGAGGGCAGCAGATGGGGCAGGTGGGCTATGAGGGGTCTTGCAGCCCTGTCATGCACTTCGCCACGCTGTACGTGCAGCATCTCTCAGTAAAACACGATGGCCACAAACTGCTCTGTGAAACTGTGTGATGCATAATTCCTATTAAACTGAACAACACAATGGAGAGGGGGGACACTGGGCGTGCTGTCAGCTTCTTGCTGCACCCTTAGAGGTGCGAATGCGGGAACGGTACCCTTGGTGGGGCCCCTAAATTCTGCATTTTCCTTGTGGGTTGCAGCAAAGCCAATGAGGGTCATGCCCAGCTATTGATGTGCCCACATGTCTGCATCATCTTTATGTTAAAAGTCCTGTGTGGTCACTCTCAGGCTGAGGGGGGCAGGCAGCCCCGCTGCAAACAAGCCACCACCACAAAGGACAGGAGGCGAGCTGGTAGACTTCCTTGTGCAAAGCCTCTCTGCATTGTACTTTCAAGCTGAATTTGGGTACTGACGTTTGAAATGCTTCCCAATAAACCAATCTTTTGCTGATCCTTTAAACCTTACATGCGTAACCTGAAATCTTCAGCTCATGTTTCTGCAGAAAGTGAGTTGTTCCTTCTGTGATGAGAGCACAAGGTAGGAAAGGGACGGAGAAAGGAGCCAGCCAGGTAGGAGGCTGGAGCATCCCTTTCCATGCCACCAACTTGCAGGCAGCCCCTGCTCACATTGCCTTGTAGTTGTCATGGCAGTTGTTCCTAAAGCTGGCCCTGGTTCCCTGTGCAGGGAAAGGATCCTCCATGCAGACTCATTTCTGGAGCTTTCTTTCACAAGGAAGGGGGAAACTTGCACATAGTAGTAGATGAAGTGTGGGCCTTTGAGAGCTTCTTCTTGTTCAGGAATGTCGTGTGGAAAGAAGAAAGTGTTCACTTCATTTTCCATCTCAACAGTTTTCAATATACCAGTTTGAAACAGACATTCAAAAATACTGGATGTTTGTATCTGGAAAAAAGAAAGACAACAAACCCACCTCTTTTTACATTTTTATTTCAGAGCAGTGGACCTATGAAAATGCATATATCTTGTAATATGTAGCAAAACCTCAGATAACTTACAATCTCTTAACAGGAGTACATACACCTTCTGACTGGGGACTGGACCACTTCAGGGCTGAAAACCTTACCATGGTTTCAGCTTGGATGCTGCAGGCTGTGAGGAAGGCAATGGCAAGTGCTGTGGGTTTTCAAAATTGGACCAGGGGTCCACCTGGATCTCATTTTTGTGCCTCTCTTCCCTTTACTGTTTGGCAAATATTAAGTAGTGCTTTGAGGTTCCTAGAAGTCTGAAGTTTCTCTTTTGAAAAAAACAAAAGGAATTATATTGGAGCTCCTATATTTTACAAAAAGAAGTGCTTCATCCAGTAGTGCTGGGTTGTCTGTACACCAACAGGTGAGGGGGTGGGGCATGTTTGCTGTGCTTAAAATGCCAGCAGGATGGGCTGTGAGCTGCAGCACGGAAGCTCTGCTCTAGGCAGATTGCAAACTCATGTGGGTTTGGACAAACTGGACAGTTGTCCTCTGTGAGCAATAGGTGTAGCATTTATTTATCTCAAAGACATTTCAACTCCAATACATTAAATAAACTAAAGAAAGGATATTAGTGAAAAGTTCATACTGTTCATTATCGCAGTTATTATCAATGCAATAGGACATACAAATGCTTTTTTTTCTTTTGATATGGAACAAGTTAAGTGGACAGGAGATTTTATTTTTACCACTGTGCAACGTTTTTGCCTGGCAAAATGCAATCCCAGCACCTGATTTCTCAGTAAAATCAGAAAGGATTAACATCGTACCTATGAAAATACCATTTAAGATGAACTAGTCTGGCAATAAAAAGGGAAATATAATAAATATTACCTCTCACAGGTGTGGATGACATTCACTAACGAAGGTTGTCTTATGTAAAAATGACATTTAAACCACAATAGATGGGCAATTATATAGACACATTCTAGATATGAACAGGCAACTATTTTTTCAAGTACCAGAATGGATGACTTTTACAGCATTCATGGATTTCTTTTCATCAGAACTAGACACTGACAGCATTTTGTCAGTCTCTGAGAAGACCACTGGAATCCCTCCTATGAGACAATCTCTTTTAATTAGGGAAGGGAAAATAATTTCTTCTTTAAAGCTCTAAGGCAGCAAAAGAAACTATTTTATTTGGACACTTGCTGGAACTTACCTCATTAATATGTGGTTTGATAAGATATTTGGATGAATGGGATATTGGTCACCAGGATATTCAGCACCAATAGATATTCAGGTCTGCTGCATCAATTTGAAACAGTTCACACTGTTTCCCAAACAGCTGCCTAAAAGGAAAGGGAAATAATTGTTAGTTTGAGGGTTTAATTTTTAGGATTTATTTTCTGCTTAAATTGATAGCTGAGATTAAAAAACAATCAATATGTTGGCAGGAAGGATCCAGAGAACTCTTACGACTTCCATGAATTTCAGCAGGGTTTTTATGAAGCCACAAGTAATGATGGAAGAAATTAAAGAATGTCAAAGTTCTCATCTAACTAATGGGAAAGTTGGGATGCTTGCCTGTATCTGTTCTAAACACCCTTACTCTCCAAGACAAGGTGAAACTGCCAGCTCTTTTCCCTGTATTTTAGCAGGTATGTCCCAAACCAGATAAAGGTGAAGATCAGCCTGTAAGGCAAACTAAAATAATGATGAAATAAACTCTCCCATGCAAATTTTCATGGCCAGAACTGAACTTCTGACTCATTCTCAGTTTGGGGTGGGGGTCAGAACTTGCATCTTTTGCGATTTTATCATGTAAAGCATTTCTCCTGCCCTCTCCAAATGGGCTTTTCTCTGTATGGCTGTCTGTATTCACAGAATAATAGTTCATTTGGTGAATTAACACAGAAACATTGAGCAGTGCATGTTTGCAAGAGCTGCTAACTTCAACCACAAGGCAGAAATTAAGAAAGCTGAAGTTGAAATATTTTTGAAAACAGAAAGACAACATTAGGATAGGTGATAAAATGCCATAATTTCTAAAGCATGCATTTATTTACTGATAAAAGAATTCAGCCAGCATACGGAAAATAGTGGGGTCAGAATGGTGTTGAAATATAAAAGGCTGCGAATAAATGATGCCTGAAGACAAGTCCACCACAAAATAAAATGTTTACACTGTTCAATAGAGACCGATTAATAAACACATAAAGTTACTTGCTTATTATTTGCTCATGTCCTTACATTTTTGCATTCTCTTTACTTTGTGTTTACAGATCTCTGAGGAGGCCATAGTTTAATACAAATGTAAAAAATAGAGAACCAATATCCAGATAAGTTAAATTTTTATAGGATTTAAGTTCGTGAGCTATCTTAATTGTCTCTCTTCTTTACATTAGTCTGCTCCCCTATTTTCTGCAGTTGCCATGGTACCAGGAAAAACCTAATTTTTCCCTTCAGGTCTATGTAATAGGTCCTACGTTTATATACAAGTGTCTGTACAGCTCTACATATGGCTTTGGCTAGCAGACCTGCATACATACATACCTCTAAGAAACGTGATTTTAGCATGCAGACTTAGTTCTTTCTCTATATTCATCTCTTTGCAACTATGCTTATATATAATCACCTAATTTTACTCTCTTTTATTTAGATAATTCAGCCCGAGTTTTCCGCATCATTTCTTCATTGGCTGTGCCATAGAACAGAATAATACCTGAAATTACAGTCAGAAGCAGAAAAACAGCCTTCCTTGGAACCTGAAGCTACAAAAAGCTCAGCAATATGCAAAGAGGAGATAACTTGATTTTCCAAAGCTATAATTATATGCACACACATGCATACACAGATGCAGAGGTTTCTTTTCACATCTGCCTTGTGGCAGTAGTGCAACAAGTTACACATAGCCTAGAGGCGGCATGTATGTATGCTGCAGGCATTTCAAAGCACACTGCTGAATTGCTGGGCACCAACACAGGTGCCTCAGCAAAGGCTCCGTCTTTGCCGGCTGGAGAGGAAGGGAGAGGCCACAGCAGAAAGTGACTCAGCTCTGGATGTGACACTGAATCACCCTCTGGATGAGCCAGAGGGAAGGGAGAGACCCGCCCCCTACTTTCAGCTGCTAAGGCTACATGTCTAAAGCAGACCATAGTAACTGCTGGAGTTGCAGCACTTGGTGACATACGTAACCTGGCGGTGTGCAGAGATGGGCACGCTGTGGCAGGTGCTTCTCAGTCAGCACCTTGACTGAGGTCTCCGTTACTGGCTGATTGGTGTCCTGTACCTTGTGTGTCTCACCACCTCATCTCTCTGTCTTGTTCAGCACAATTTATGTTCCACATTTCTTTCAGGCATCATCTTTTGAAACAAAGAAAAATGCAAAAGATGTTTGATTCAGGACAGCCATTTGGACTGGATTAAGTGAAGTCTATTTGTTCTGTCACAGACAAAAAGAATGACACACCAGAGCCCCATATTTTTTTGACTTGCAGCCTTAGAAAACTTTGGATTATCCCACAAAGGGACACACTTTCCTTGATTTTGTATCTGAGCCCTTGTATTAACTGGAAAACACTGGAAGGTTCTTGCAGGTCAAGAGGGGACCAGGACCACATGTGCTGTTCATTGCAAAAAGCCAAGAATTCGTAAGTATATCTCACTCCTGGAATATACTTCTGACACTGTGGGTTTAGAACAAAATATGAGAATAGGTTCTTCAGACCAAGAACTGATTTATTTTTTCAAACTACACACATAGTATAGGTGTTCTGGACATAATGATCTGTCATAATGTGGCTCCTGAAGGATGGCAGTTTCCCAGGGCAACTATGGTTTTGCATGAAGGCTGAAGAAAGCCTTTGCAGCTAACCTTACATATGTATTGGGTGACACTGGTGAGCAAAATGGAGATCAGGACAAGGCTCTTCATGTTGTTGAAAATGCTAAAAGGAACTTCCAGAAATGTGCAACAGATGATAACAAGACAACAACACAAATCAACTGTAAGAAATTCTACAGTCTTTATTACCATTAATCAGAATAGATTATCACAATTGGGCCGATCTGGCTTCAAGATTTATCAAATCAATACAGTCTAGGATAGACACTTAGTAAAAAAGCAGTTACCAATGTGAAGCTTGCAAAGACTCACCTTAGCCCCTGTATGAAAATTCTGACCTGATTTACAGCTCAAAAAATCCCTATTTTAGTGAATTGACTCCTTACTGTATGAGCAGTGGCAAATGCCACACCATTACCATGTTGAAAATAAGAGGAAAAACTGAGAGAGGTTTACTAACAGGTAGCCAGGTGGTCAGATTCGGTGGCAGCAGCATATAGCTGGCTGGGATGTCTCTGCCAGCGCAGCTGGCTTTGCACGTCATACAGTTTCACTGTGCAGCCATACCATGGGGATCAAGCAGTACCTATTTGGCTGTCCTGCATCCTTAAGACAGGGATGTTCACTGCTGAGCTTTGTTTTTCCCTTTCTCCAAATATTTTATTACTTAGCTTTATTTCTGCAAAGCTTTCTGAACCAGAATGATGAAAAACACTTTCCATGATCATTTTAGATATCAGACGTATCAGAAAAAAAAATCCCACACATGCATTTCATCTGACTTAAAATGTAATTTTAAAAGTTTTAACACTCACCCAATTATTACACTGGCTGCTGTCATCATGTTGAATTTCACAGGGAGCTCAGTTTAAACGGGTAACTTTTTGGTTTAGTTTTCTTTTGCACACATAAGAAAATATTAGCAAAATTATTTCAAACATTTCAAGCATTTCCTATTTTACTTTAAGGAAAACATGGGCCAATGTATTGAAAAGTTTGGTAAAGTAGGTTGTTTTTTTAATGAAAAGAACAGTTGATTCTCCAGAAGCATGGGAATTTTTAGCCAGCACTGCATGCATCCCTTCAGAATGGAGTGAAAACGCTCCTGTGGTTCCAACCAATCTGCCTTTTATGCAAGAAGCAGGCAGAAGGTCATGTTTTCAATGGGACAATACCCATTTTCTTGAGAGTGAAACAAAAACATAAGGTGCATTTTTACAACACCATAGCTGTGAAGATAAGCTTTTTAAGAAAAAAGAATGTGCAAGTGGAAAAAAAAAAAAAAAAAAAGAAAAAAGTAGGGGAAAATTTGCACAACTCTGTTTCTTGACTAAAACAAGAGCCTTTTCTGCTTTGGGTTGAAATAGCTGTTGCAGTGTATGCAAACTGCAGCAAATCTCAGGACAAGCCACTACAAATGCAGGCCAGAAAAAGCCTGGTTTTTTGCTTATATTACACAAAAGCATCTTTATGTGGAAATTATCCCTCTCTGATCTTTTTCATTTTCTTGACGCAGAAATAAAATAACTTAGAGTCAAATAAAAAGCTGGGAACAGAATAAGCAGTCTAAAACTATATCACACCAGATAAAATTCCCTGGAATTATCTGTGAACTCATTGAAACTGTATTTTATTTTTTGTTGAAGACAACTGCTTTGTTGAGGAGGTAATGTATAGATTAAGACAGTACACTTAAACTCCAAAGTCCCCTTGGAGAGTTCTTTCTGATATAAATCTGCTATCCTTTAACTTGGATTATAAACAATCTACATGTTATGCACCTGGTTCTGGCAGGGTCTATATTATTTCACTCCCAAAAGCAGCTTTATAAAGAGAACACACTGCATTTCAACAGCAATATAAATAATGTTGCCGTTTGGGGATCTCTTGCACCGCTTTCATTTTTCTTTCTTTCCTTTTCATCTGAACTGAACCACACCTCTCTAAAAATACTCACTTTCTTAATGGAAACCATATTTTGGGGCATTTCCCCCTCCCCCCCTTTCCATGTGCATGACCTGTTGAAATGCCTGCACAATCTTTAATGTCAAATTCAGACGACACGTGTCTTATGAAAGTCTGAGACCCAGCTCCCGGCGGGGCCTCCCAGATCTGTCCTATGTCTTTATGAGAAAGAGGGACAAAACCTTCTGGTTTTGGCATTTTATATTGAAGTCTGCTTTAAGCTAGGGGGAAAAAAAAAAGAAAAAAAATAGCAACGTAGAGTCTAGACAGAAGAGATTGGGTTGAAATCTGGAAGCTATTCAGTGAGGCTACGGCACATGGCAGCTTGACTGCAGCAAGAGATCACATTACGCTGCCTAATTACACATGAAAAATGTACACATCACTTTTCTTAAATGCTTGGAAAAATAGATGTTCAGATGGCAATTGCGAACTAGTAACTGAGCCAGTCATACATAGTTGGAACACTTCACAAATAGCATTTCAAAAACGTGCATTTTTTTTACAATGTAATTATTTGTGTGTGTGTGTGTGTTCATAAAACAACTTATAAAAAAGATATTCTAAATTTAGCAGGCAGTTGCACTGTAGAAGGAGCACAAAAAGGGAAAATTCAGCATGTAAGTAGGAAGAACGAGGGTCTGATCCTGACTCCATGTAAGCTGAGAGGCAAATTCCACCAGGCTTCCTTAGAAGCGTGGTTTGGTCTGCAGGTTTACTTGCCTGACTTTACTTATGTGGCCCCAAACATTTACATGTTCACTTTAAGCAGATGGTGCAATTTACATCTCCATTGGGAACTGCCCATGGGAGTAAAGATAAGCGGTGGCCTTCATGTTTGCAGTACCTATGTCACTGAAGTTTTGTGTTTATATTCTTGTGCCTATGAAATGTTAGAAGTTTCTCTGTTAAACATTGTGTCTATTAAAATGTGGACAACAAGGGGGAACAAAAACATATAATTTACTGCATTGTTTGACCATGAAGTTTTCCTGTAATCATCACTGCCTTCTCCTGACCTCCTCTCCGCAAGCTCTATTAATGAGTCCCTTTCTGCTGCACTCTTGAGATGCACTCACCACTTTCTGTGATGGGCTAAAACAGTTCAAAGATAAGTATGATGGAGTTATTCTTCTGTTTCTGTTGGCTTGAATGATATCTGCTCTTCTTTATAGCTTAAACATGAGTATTCAAACATGTCTGCTCCAAGGGAGAGAACAGTTTTCCAAGCTACTTCCAAAGTTTTGCTATTTAAATCCTTCAGTGCTAACGAAACATATAAAAGTGGATTTGCAGGGGAAAATCTTGTTAGTATGTCTGCCTGCCTCCCAGACTTTTCCTAGAAGACACCTCAGAGAAAATTCTTGCAACAGTACAAGAGCCCAATTCTGCACTCTGGGCACAGGACGGTGCCACTTTGGGTGAGCATGGAGGAAAAAGTGATGCCCAAAGCCCACTCTGGTAACAAGGCTCCATTTGACTGCTCTCTCTAAGTGCCTTCGAGTCCTTCACTTCTGGAGCCAGCGGCCAGTCAGACCTTGGCTGAACTGCTAATCCTGCCAGACAAAGAGGAAAGAACATCTTGTAAAGTTTTGTTGCTGTTGTTATTAAAACAGACTAAGAACAGAGTAACTGGCCAAGCTATCTGGCAAAAATGACCTGCAGAGAAGTCCTTTAGAACAAAAATGATCATTTCTGGATATGGGAGGAAGCTTCTTCAGTTTAGAGGGGTGAACTGCAAGGAACTGGCTACCTTTAGTTGGAATTCAGCTTGTTGTGCTGGTTATTTTATCACGGAACACTGCAGGACCTTCCTCAGCTTTTCCCTCTGATGGCATGGCTAAAAAAAATAAGGTGCTTTGCTGTTTGCGTAGCCTGTGCCTGCTGAAGTCCTGCAATTGCTGCGCAGTCCAGCATGAGAAAGATCAGTCACACAGGAATTAAAAAGATATCAGAATAATGTGGGCAGAATATGAATTGGAAACCCCTCTGCTCTTGCCAAAGACAGCTTTCCTCCTTTTCCTGGAGGGAGAGAAGGACCAGGACTCTGCAGCACCCACCTGGGGTAGGCAGGGTAGGAAAGCCTCCCAGGGGAGTGTGCTGGGGCTGCTGTGGAGAGGTGGGATACTGGTAAGAGCAGGAGCCATGACCACATTAAGGCACATGCTGTTCCTGTTTTGAACAGGCAGGAACCATTGCGGGCAAGGGCTTCCTTCCCAGGTTAGCCTCTGCAGAAGTCTGGAGCAGGCAGACAGTCCTGGGCTTAGGTGCTGAGCAAGCATCTTGGCCCCCACCTCCTCCGGGTATCTCTCCACTGTATATTTTGTGTGCCACTGTGGTTGGAAGCAACAGCACCGAACTCTGAAAGTCCTTCAGCAAAGTAAGGCCTCATCTTCCAGCAGGGTCAGGCTTGCGTGTAATTTATGAGAGTTGTGGTAGCCCTACTACGCTCTTGCTGTTTGCAATGAATTTTAAATAAAGTGAATATTTTTTCTTCTTCTTGCATTTGGAAGGGTCACTGGTAAAGGAGGAGGAATCATTGCAGGAAACAAATAACTTCCTTTGGTTATTCATCTTACCACAGCCGTGCTATTTTTAACAAATCTTATTAAAAATTATAGAACTCTGTCTTTTCTGGAATCTATTTTGTTGAACAAGTACAAAACAAACCAAGACAGGAAAAATGCACCGTTTAGAGCAGCGTTTTTTGCTGCAAGTGATTTAGCAAAACAAGCCACAGGGGAATGCAAATGGCTTTCTAGAACTGCTTCCTGTGGCCATCTCGCTCTACATGTGGAAGAGAGGAATATTTTAAGTTAACCATCTGCATAACTTTATACAATAGTAAATTATTCTAAGTGTTCTGATGACCAAAAAATACACTGTCTCTGAGATTATGACTGTTATCTGTGTTATTTATTTAATTTCTCTCTGCAGCCAGCTTTAAACAACAGCTTTTCAACATGTTGTCAAACCCATAGGGGTGTGTTTAGCAGAAGGGACTAAAACTGACCCACCAGATTTGGGGATTTCAGGTCCCTTCCTGGTGGGGTCAATTGGGACAAGACTTTGACAGAGAGAAATTCTTTGCACAAGTATTTTTCAAGGTCCCAGATCTCTTGTATTTATTGTCTTACTTACGACCTAGAAATAATTAATACATTTTGAAATCTTACAACCAAATGTGAAAAGTCTCTCTTCTTGCAGCTGTTTCAGTTTAGATAGCAAGAGGAGAGGCTGATTAGATGGTCTTACATCAATGTTAGCTTTCTGTTCACTGAGGTATCTTTCACCATCACCGCATTAGTACTACTCATTATCAGCCACTACTGACTTCATTAAGGCCAAGATATGTCCCTACACATACAAAGACTGAATTTTATACTGAGAGATTATGTATAAGTGAAGGAGACATCAGAGTTGCAAACAAAGAAACAAAAATTTGGGCTCTGACCGTTCAAATGTTTTAGATGCCTGACTCAAAATTATTTCAATAGGAGTTAGATGCCTGAGGACCTTGATGAAACTCTTCTTCTCCAGCAGAAGTGAAACTACGAGGTAGCTTTATAACAGGCAAATAAATATCCTTTGCCAGAAGAAAAAGGATATCCTTTTGAGTGCTTCTGTCCTCATCTTCAAAAAATTTTGTCTCCATTTCTGAAAGCACACTTCAATTAATCTACCTCTTCTGGGACATAAAAGGAAAACGTCTCTGGAGAATAGACTCAAGACTGCTTCACGGAACCGAAATTTGCCGTTTCAATATGCAACTATTTAGCCTGGAGGAATCTCCTTGTAGGGTTGGAAGAGGGAGCAGGGAATCTTATCATATATCTTATCATATAAGATCATGATCTTATATGTGATCATATATGTTACCACTACAAATAAGGGTGGCAATGCTCATTATGCTGCTGGATTAAGTACTAAAGGCACTTGCCCTACTCATTTTTTAAAGCTTCAAAAGAATTGTCTATCAACAAGCTAATCTGTTATTGATCTGGATCAAATATAATTTTAGCAGTAAAGGACTTTCTAATCCTTGAGAACCACCAGCATAGGTCTTGATGTGCCACACTGTTCCTCCTGTGTTGTGAATGCATGAGTGTATTTGTGCAAAAGCAAGAGTTTATAATCAAGTATATTTTTGAAAGTCATTGCAATAATTATTATAGAAGATGCCAATCATGGCCCAATATCCTTTGAAGACTGGCGAGTGCTCAGCTGGGGAAAGAGGCTGTACATTGTTCTCAATCCATCCATTGCAATTGGCGTCTAGTTCTGAAGCCAAGCAAAACCATTGAAACAAACGCCATCAATGAAATGGCCACATCCTGTCTGGCAGATGATCTGGACCAACTCTACATCCCATACAAAGATACTTACCATACAGCCTTAACACAGATATTTAAAATTATTTTACAGGGTTTTAGACAAATAGCATCAATAATAGAATAATTTCAGGGATATTATATCTCCTGGTAATTAAAACATTTAGAATGACTAATTCTCACGTCTCTGAAGAGGTACCCCAGAAATCTCACCATGATAGCCAAACATCTCTCAGCTCTGCATAATGTATGTCAGATAGAAGTGATCCCATACATCTCTCCCCAGGAGAATCATGGGTAATGTGACTTTTACTCTTTAGGCATCAAAGGATGGAGATAGCTTAGCTATTCAACCATACATTTTTCCCATGGACTTATTCATTGCTTGTCTTTCCTACAGACTGACATATATGATTCTAAGAGATATGTATTGGAATGTGAAACAGTTTCTTTCTCCTCTGGAACTGTTTGCAGTTTACAATGAGTTCAAGAGAAAATGAGAGTTGGTTTATTGGGATATTAAGCTTGATTTTCATCCTTTTTAATTTCAGGTCAAGTTCTCAGAGGGTTACCTCTTCCATAAACCAATTCACATTTGGTTTGACATTTGTGAGAGTAGCTGAGCAGACAGCTGTCCTGGACCTGGCACACCAGGTGCTGCGGGTATCATTGACACATGTCTCCATGTTCCCAGCAACCACATAACAAGGATGTTTTCCTAGAGGCAAGTACACCTGTGCTATGGGCTGTGGGTGTCAAGCATTAGAAAAGAACCACTGACTTGTGCTACAGTCCAGGTACACTGGCATTTTCCAGCTCCGTTAACAAACAACTTGTAACTCTAAGGGTAGTGCAAAGATGACAGTCTCCCTGTTGACATCACTTGATAAAGCCTCTACCCCTTGAAATGTCACTTCACATTTTTCTTCTCTCTTTGGTTTGGAAGATCTGTAAACAGGGATACTCCACCGGTCATTAGCGGTTCCCTGGAACAGTGCCTATAGACTAATATTCTGGATCTGAGGTTAGCACTGTGGATTAATCCTGAAGGAAATCCTGTAGGTGTTGAAATAAAAGGCTCCTGTATGAAGGCTTCCCTGAAATCTGAGATGCATTTAGGCACTAATGATAAAGGGCCTGACATCTGCAGGGAGAGATTAATCTGAAGAATAAGGAAATATTTGAATCCAGATGATCTTAAGGTCATATTCAGTTCAGAGTTTTATTCCAGTTTTCAATTTCTAGCTTAATAATAGCAGTAGAGATCTCTTTTGAAAGATTATGAGGTAGCAAGGAGAAATGCCAGGGACCAGCAAGACTGGGGCTGCTCCATGCAGAGAGGATGAGCCAGGAGCTGAGTTCGGCCACAGCACAGGCTGTGTCCTCACAAATGAGGACACTATCCTGTGTCATCTGAACATGACAGGCAGAGCCTAAAACAGGGTCCACGAACAATTCCCAAGACGACAAATTATGAACAAGGTTCAGAGTTCATCTATGAAGTTCAGGCAGGAGATGAGGCCAGAGATCAGGCTACACTAACACAGGAGCTCGGGCAAGGAGCGGGTGCCCAGGCTGAGCTTAAATGGGGCTCCTGGACAATGGGCAGAGTGTGAATTGGTGGGGTGCTAGGTGAAGGTAGTTTGGGCAGCTAAGACCTCTTTGCTAACAGGGTCCTGACACTGACGTAACTGCAAACTTAAACAAAAAAAAATACAGAAGAAATAACACCATAAAGAGCTTCAAGAATGAAGGAAAAGGTACTGAGATTTTTAACAGGAAAACCAGTTTAATCTCAAACTAAATGTTAGCTAAGGAGAAGTGAGGGTTAAGAATCAAACACAAGCGTTTGCAAAGCACAAAGAGTGACAGCATACATGTGTATGGACAGCCCAGACCAAAGAGAGCTGTACTGCACATGGCACACAGCCAACTGAACCGAGCATGCAGATCATCAGTCAAAGGAAGAGTAGCAGCAGTTTAAAGACCTAAATCCATTTGGCTGGGAAAAGCTGCCTGCTGCTAGTGAAGTCAGAAGAAAGTTCAGTGCTTGAGGTGACTGGCATTTTTTGGAGAAAGACCCACTTAAATCTTTGCAAGCTGTTGATAAAAAAAAATTAAATTAAAAAAGTCCTGTTTTCACTAATGTCACTTCAGTAAGTGTTCTGCAGTTTGAGATGGAATTTCTCATCCAGTCCAGAGGAGCAGTCTTTGCAAAGGTCCTGATTGCCCAGGTGGGCAGAGAAGACCCTCACACAAATTCATATTCTGCTGTTCTTCCAGCTACAGAATGGGGGGAAATCTTCTGAAACCAGGAACAGAAAGGCTTTTGCCATCTTTTTCTACTTGGGATATCACAGGAGGGCTCCACATCTCATAGAGGGAGTCCTAACAAGATAGAGCAAAGGTAAACAGACAGAAAATGAGAAATAGCTTATTTAGCTGAGCCTGAAGAGGGACTGTAGGTCAGGAGGAAAGATCACACAAGTTGGAATATAGACAGGACACCAAAGATAGACTTTAAAAACTTGCAAAAAATTGCTATGGGGGCTTTACTGAATACAGCCAGAAGATATCGACACACTCAATTTCTGTGTCCCTCTGCCCCTCCATGATCCCTTCTCTTCCCTTTTCTCCCTGCCCTCATGAGTACCTCTCTGTACAACCTATGGTACCTCTACAGCCAGAAAAAAGAAAGAATGTGTACCTCTGAATCACCATGGCATGCTTCCTAACATAACTCTAGCTGCCTGCAGGGTTGTTCTTGTGCATCCACTGTGAGAGGTGACAGTACAGAGGTGTGAGACAGGCTGGGGCTGAAAAGAAAGAGGTTCTTTCTCATGAATCCTTTCCAAAAGCTCAAATGAATATACCCTGAAGGAGCACGCAATTACCCCCTGGCAGTTGCTACGTTTGAAAGTCTAATACTTTTGATTCTGGAAGGAGGTGTCCTTGGGTTCAATTAAAAAACCAAAACAAACGCCTAAAAATTATAGTTCCATGCTGTAAAGAAGACTGTGGAAATCCTGTTAAAAAAATGTCACTGTATTAAGTTGTGCAGTTTGTTTTCCCTCTAATTTCTGTGTTCTTTTGTCACAACCTAAAGTAAGGAAAATAATGTATCTCAAACTGGTGTTATGCTGACATTCAACAATTCAGAGTGCATGTCCTTGGAATTTTATAAAGTGCAATTTTAAAATATTATTTTTCCAAAACTCTGCCCAAAGGAACCATTCTGGCTGATCAAACAGCCCTTGTAACTGCTTTAAATGCTCACACAGCATTTCTCCAAATAAGGCCTTGTATGAAAACGAAACACCACAGGGGTACCATGAAACACCAGTTAGCACCTTTATAAAAATCTGCTTCTAAGATTAACTATGCTACAACCCTGGCAGATCACAGAATCATAAGTCTTGTATGTCCACAGAGTGGAATTGTGTTTATTTGTCTCAGAGGATGCAATTGCAATAGTCTTTTCTCATCTTCAGAGAAATCCAGCTTGGAGCACCGAGACGGTGCACACCAGGAGACATTTTACGGGAACATGCTTTTGCAGGAGGATGCTCTCTCATTCACACAGCTTGCCTTATGCCCTTCAAATTGCAGCACTCTGTCTGAAGAGGAAAAGCAAAGATCTACCCTGAAATTTGCTCTGTGGGTCCAAAAGATGTTTCGTCCTTATGTTCCATTGGATATTTGGCATTGCAAGATGTCTTTGCGTGTTTGGGAAGAGATGAGGTAAACAGAAAAGGTCTGAAAAGCAATCAATGCTGCTTCATTCCTTTCTTGTGTTTTCTTTTGCCAGCTACACAATGTTGTCTCAGAGAAATCTTCAAGCTATCAAGTGTATAAGAGCCCAGGCTGCAGGCTGCACTGAGCTGAATGTTCAGCAGTCATCCACCTCCCAGCTGGAAGTGTGACCCCATTTCAGTGCCGCATATGCAGAAAACTACTGTTCCTCTTGTGCTTTGCATGGTGGGTGGGTTAACACAATGCTTGGACTAACCCAGCAGCTCAGGACTCTCAAAAGTAGTGAACCTACTCCCATACCTGCTCTGGACTGGGCCTCAACACTTTCTTGAGAGACTGTGCTCTTTTTACCTCTCTTCTTCCTTATTTTTTTTTTTTTTTTTTTTTGTCAGGTCAGTTTTTGGCTTTGGTACCTCAGCTGAGACCCTGCAGAGGCACACACAGGCATGCAGGGCTGGCAGGAGGGAGAAGCAGGGACAAGGCTGCTGAGGGCCAAGGGCAGGAGCCTTGGCCATTGCCTAAGTCCACAAGGCTTTAAAAGTCTGGCATCACAGCTTAGGTGACTCTACATGCAACCTATGGAGTAGTGAAAGATTTTCTTTTAAACAGGAAGAACTGAGAACCACTGAGAAGGTATTTTTGTCTGAACCACCCACCTGAATGGGACAGCAAAGTCTCCCCGGCTAATCCCAAATCATCTGGCATGCCACCACTGCACAGGAATGGGCCAGGGAATAATACTGCCTTTATCTTAAAAGCACGACAGAAGCAGGTTCTTCTTGGCAGCATGCAGTAGTTTGACTTACTGCTCAGTTCTAACAGCCTTGAGATGGTCACATTGCCTTTGTTCACCATGATTTCTGCATCAGATCCCCTGGCACAGAGATGGTCACAGTCCAGCAATGAGCTGCCAACAGAGTGCATGAAGACTGAGACAAAACAAGAAGTTGAACCTGATTTTAATAGTCCGAAGAATGTATGTTAACGCCTGGAGCATTTTTCTTCTTGAGAATGAAACTGCCTCACACCATCCTCCACTTTTTGCATTTACAGTCCATCATCTTTCCAAACTTTTGGAATTTTTGATTTAAAAAGGAATTACAGAGTAATTCCTGCCATTAGTAAATAACACAAAAGCTGATAAACTGTTAAAAAAACAAGGAGGCCTTGCCAAGAGACTCAGACGAGACATTTGTTTTTTGGGAAACCCTCTGTGCAGTACAGTCCACATGCACACTTAATCACGCAGAGAAACATTTACTGTACGATATATTTTTAGGCAATTTTTCAAGTGGCAAATTTCCACTGGGGTACAGCACTTGTCCTGTCATAATTAACTGTACAGAAAATATTAGTCCAGAGCTGGCCTGACCAATGGCAGAGGGAACGTGTTACACCCAAGTTCAAGAGAGGAGCAGGGTCTCTCGCTGTGTGGGCTAGTGAAGACTAAGCACATTACACACATATTTGGCCATCACCACCACGAAAGGCCGTGAGCTTTCCTCACAGTGTGTGCTTGGTCCTGGAGCTGAATAGCTTTCAGCTGCTCAAAATGCTGTTTGGCTGCTTCAAGAGATGAAAAAAAGATGTAGGAGTCAATCACTGGAGGAGGGAGGTTGGATTTAAAAAGGGGATTAATGTGACAGCCAGGGATCTGAAGGGTGGTGGAAAACCCAGGAGGCCTCCCAGCTCCTGTTGAGCAGGCGCCTGCCAAGTCACACAGATCTGCAGCGTGACACATGTCTCCCATCTTGGATCTCGTGGCTGTACAAATAACTTGTGTGTTCACATGGCTCCGGCCCCTCTCTCCACAAAGGGCCAGCACCACATGCTGCATCTTCCTGCATAGCCTCTGCCTTCTCCTTTTGCTTTGAGTGTTTATGAATTTTAAATATAAAACCAAGGGGCAGGACTGACGGGGGGGTTGCTGAGGTAAGTCCTCCAGCACATAGCTCCCAGCCCTCCAACAGCGCTCTCTCCCCTGGCTTCATGTATCTGAGCACGCCAAAAGTGCAGACATTGCCGGTCCCTGGCTCAAACACAGGACAGCCTTAAAAGCTGTCGTGCTATGAATCAACAGGGATAGATTTAGGCATGTATGGAAGGGCTTTGCTGAGTGAGAGTCTAACAGAACAGAATGGAAAGTCATCCACAGTAAAGTGTTTTGTTGTGTTGTTTTGGTTTTTTTTTTAAACAGGGAAATGTTGGCTTGGGAAGATCCTTCCCATGTCTTCGACACAGGAAACAGTTGGAGTAGATATTTTACTGGCAAACCAAGTGGAACTCAGCTTTTAAAAGGTCTCATTCCTTGAAAAATTTCTGCCATTTTTTTTAACTCACTGGCTGGTAAAGGGACAGATGCAGCTTTAGTACCATTCTAGGAGCTTTGTTAAACCACTGGTGTGGTACTCACCCACCTCATGTACCAAAGATGTGTATCTGCTATCACACTGCTACACTACTCAGCCACGGGAGCAATACATGTAATGAAGCAGAGAGGTTTCCAGGTCATGTCTTGACCAGAATGAGTCCACTTGCGTAAGAAGTATTTATGGACTAGAAGACAGTGAAAACTACTGAAACCTCAACTTTCTCCTATGCAGATATCTCCACTTTCTCTGGCTTACTTGATTGTAGGTCACACAGATTTATATTTGTGCATGTTCATAACACGTGAGATAGACCAGGAGTGAGAAACCAATTTGTGAAATGGAAGCTGATCTTCGACTTCACTTTTCCTGCACTTTTCAGATCTGTGAGAACCCTCCTGCTCACTGTTTGGTGAGGTCTGAAGTGTAAGTGGAAAAAGAGTCAATGAAATCCTATCTATCAAAGTTTGTGGTAACCCTTAGTAAATAGGGAGTATTTAATTTACAGGTGACAGACACTCTCTGCTAATATACAGAAGAAGCAAAATAATGCTGTGAGCAAGCACATCAGATTTAGCAGACCCTGGTGGCTGACTGACTGGCTGTCTGCATAGTAATGCGCTCCACAGTTGTGACCTAAAATAGAAAAGTCACTCAGCTCTGGGGTCATTCGATGCCAACACCAAAAGCTAGTACCACAGGGTGATTCTGGGGTAAAACTCTAGCCTGCACAGCTAACACAGTCTTCCTATGTCTTGAGTTTTTTATTCTGAAAAGTTATTTTGTTTTTGTGTAAGGTGTGTCACACCACAGTCCTTAAGTTAGCCCGTGGTTGGTCACCAGTTTGTATCTGTCCCTGCTGCAGTAGTTTAAAGCACTGACACAATCCCCCCCCCCCCCCCCCCGTTCCAGGCAGTCCCTTAGAGGAAATCTATGAGCAGAAACTAATAACATCTGGGCTTCTATCCTCTATCCTCTTTCCGACCTCTGTTGCCCGTTCAAATGTGTCTGGCTGAGGGGGTTTCTATTTCTGGGTCCTTCATAAGCTTTCTTTGTTGTGCTGATTCTCTGATGTCTAATATGGAATACACCATTACTTAAACCTGTCCTTCAGCAGCAGTGGCAACAGCAATGGGGTCTTCCTTCTCTATCTAGGTACTTATTTTAACAGATCCTATAGGAAACTTTACTAAAACTTTGCAAGCCTGCTAGCTATTGTCAAATCTCACTGAAAAGTGTACAGTCAGTTCAAAAATAAATGAACACAACAACTAAAAAGCAAAATGCCAAATATATATATATCCAGGTCCGTTGAGATCTCACAAGCTTTGCTGTCCTTAAAATTCAGATGAAAAGTCCATGCACCTTCTCCTTTCCTAAATCTTTGGTGAGATGAGTTAAATTTTTCAATCTTCTTTCAAACCATGAAGCAGAACAGGCACATTGTGAAAAATGTTTAATTCATATTTTTGTAATACACTGCCCTGGTTTAGTTTACCTTTTTGTATTCTATATAAGAAACTGTATGCATACAAAATATTTATCTGTTCATATAAATGGCTTTATCAGACATAAACATCTCCATATTTGATATTTTAGTCATTCTCAAATATAAAGACTCATTTTCACTTCTTTTATATTTCTCCTCACACAAGCATGTGTGCTTGGGATGAAGCATTTTCTTTCCTTATTCTTTATTGTTTTTTGTTTGCTGATTATTTTTCTTTTGCTTTTAACTGACTCATTAACACAGTTTACAAAGAAGTGTCTGAGACCATATCAGGTACTTCAATGTGCTTCTGTTTCATTATATGTAGAACACACTTCACAGATTGACAACTCCTCAGTTTGATTCTGCCTGTCAAAACCATCAAATTCTCTTTAAATTTTTTATTTCTGAATTGCATTTTTGGTATTTTAAGCACATATTTCTATAATAATACTTTAGAAAAAAATTAATTAAAAATAAACCTATCATTTGTCTGGACGTTCAAGATTTGCGTAAATAGAAGATGTTTTCTAATGTCTTTAAGTTACTGTGTTCTAATTCATGAAGCTGAACTGAGAATAACTGCATTAATGAGCTACAAAGGAAAATAAATCTCACACAGACAGCATATGCAGGATTATCTTCTCTAGCTGATGCTGATGACTCTGCTGAGTAGTATGGGTCCTTTACTGTATTCCTAAATTTTGAGTAGCAAAACGCTATCACACTGTACAGTATGCTTATAAAATTATTTGATAGATATAAAAAAAATGAATTTCAGTCTGTAACAACCTTATATATGAAAACATAAAGATAAAATTAAAAGATTGGTATTATCCTTTAATTACAGCACTTAGAAAATAATGCAGCATCCACAGTCCTGCATACCAGACCAGCCACTGGGAGAGTACACTGTTGCAAAAAATAGCCAACCCACTGAAGACGCCAAGGAGAGCAAATCTCTAGTTCCTGCTCTGCAGATCTATCAGATCACAAGCTGCCAGGGCAGGGAGAGAATAAAACCTAGAATAAACGTGCAGAAACTACCTCTCCCTCCCTTGTGTGCTACCAGAAAGGATTTTTGCCCTGGTTTTGGCTGTTAGAGAAATGCCCTGCCTGTAGCCCCACTTCTCAGAACTGCTAGATATCTTGGAAATCCCTGAATGATTCTTCCAGAGATGCTATAGAGAAGACATAGCCAGAGGATTGAGTAGACATTCATGAAAACTAGCTGTGCTGTTATAGTGCATCTGCCCTTTGCATGCTACTTTACATGGTCACTGCACAGTCATTTATACACCCACACTCACTTGGGCTGAGTGACATCTAATTTACATCTCATCTTGGCTAGCTAGAAATCTTGGCAACTGTAGAAGACTTCTAGCACTTCCAAGGTTAGACATCTATCTCATGCTATTTCTTGTTTCAGTTAATTCTTTTTCTTTACTGCTTCTCACACCATTAAACTGCTAAGAAATTTCTTATCCATTTGAATACTTTATCTTCCAGAATTTACTGAGCTCTTGCTACAGCATGCAGGACATCAGCACTGATTTGGTATCTGAAGTTCTCCTCTATCACATTTGCAAAGAGATTAAGCAGTTTATTGTATTTTTATACTGAAGCTATGATTTATTTTCCTTATGTTTCTTTCTGAGAATTTTTTTTCTCAGTTGACAGCGGGGATAGGTAAGCTTTTCTTTTTCTACGGTTGCTCCTATACTCTCTGGTCCTGAGTCACACGCAATCTATACTCCACTGACTTATGTCAGGACCTTTTTTGGGCTGTGCTGAGATCAGAGCAGCAGGTTTTGGGCAGAACCTTGAATATTTAAGTAGTAATTCTGAGTGCTAAAGCAATATACTGTGAAGGATAAGCATTCTGAAACGAATCATGACAAATAAAGTGGTGAAGAATATGTAGGAGGCCTGTTAAAATAACAGTTCTGAGCTGTGTCACTTAATGACTGTGTTTGAATGCTAAGGTATTTCATAGAAAAGATGTCCATGATTGTTGAGGTATTTTGAAGCATCTAACTGAATCGATGTCTGCAGAGGATTAAGAAAAGAAAAGGATTCACAAGTTGGCTTCAAACTCGATTCCACTTGACTTTACTTATCTCAGATGTAAGCGTATCTCCAAACTCAGCTTGGATCCCAAAAAGTTCATAATGTAAGAAAGCAGGAGTCCCACATTTTTCCAGTCCCCTCAAATATCCGAGAAATATCCTCAGAAATAGCATGCATACTGATGAGCTCTCAGCTGAAAATGAGAGGGGAAAAAAGGAAAAAACACCCAGGTGTATTAAGTTCGCAAAAACCAACATTGTGATTGCAGTTCAGAAACAGACAAATTCAAACAGAAGGTTCTTCCAGTGTGGAATCAAGCATTAACGTTCCCATGTTTGTATTAAGATCTCATCTTCAGTATTGCAAACATTGCTGTACAATTGCATCTGTAAGAGCAAAATCCAAATAAAAGCAAATGTGAAGAATGGCTACTGGGATAGCAAACAGAGAGGCTTTTCACTCAAGGAAGCTAGAAATGTTTGTTTTGTTTACTCCAACAAAGTGCTAAAGGGGGGAAAGCCTAAGTGCCTTCTATGAGACAATTAGGGAGGTATTTGAGCTACTGAAGCAAAAGATAGACTTGACAAAAGAGAAAACAGATATTTTTAAGAAAAACTGGCCACAAGTAAATTTAAACAGGGAATGAAACTGCTAACCATCAGAATAATGAAGTTCTTAAACAGCGTTCACATAGAAGCAAAGTGGGTGGTTGAGCTGGAAACTGAGAATCTGGATGGCTCACAATCTGTCTGGGGGGGGGAAGCAGCTACACTCAACATCAGGCCAAACCTCATGACTCAAGCATGGCCCTATTTCATATAGCCATAATCCAGGTAAATAGAAAGAGAAAAAAGTTGCAGGGCATACTGTAGACCCCAAAACGTTTTGAGTGGATATTTTACTGAAGTCAAAACATAGCATTTGAAAAAACAAGACACTGTGAAGTGGGCTAAAGCTGCTACTGGGAAGTGGGATGGGAAGAAAGGTTCCTATTTTCTGCAGTAAAGAGATCTTGTATCCCCAGTAACTGGAAAGTAGACAGGCTCAAGGAGCAAGACTGATTAGGACATGGTGACTGTTCAGGCTCTACCTTAATAACAAAGAAGTCTTTAAGAATTTTCCTGCATGAATTAAGATTTCTGCACATGCGGTTAAACAAACAGACGCTTATTTTCTACATGTTTTTTTTTTCTCTAATGCACCTTAAAATAAATAGGGGTGTGTATGGAATCTAACCTGGATCGAATGAGAGCATTGCATTAGGGAAAACACTGAATGTTCCCATTATTGAAGACCGCAATTATTAATAGCTGGAAGTAATAAGAAAAAGGGAACTAGTTGCTTAATGTAGCTGCTCTGAGAGTGGAAATTCTGGGCCAGAAAATACCAAGCACACAGAAATGTTTTGTCATTTAGCATATGAGCAAAGGCTGGGATCTCAAGTGGCTGAAGACTAGACTGCAGGGGAAGGGGAAGAGGCAAGGTCACTGGACCCCTAATATATAGAACTGTGGCATCTAAGGTATCACATGAACTAAAGCCTGAGGGAAAAAGCATTAAAAACCAGACTACATCTGTGTATGCACTAAGAGTAATGATCTCTGTCAGCCATAGTTTCCTGCAGGTATGTTCACTGTGACAAGTAATAAGGATTGGTGAAATTCTGCTGGTGAATATTTGCCTGATGTCTGACCAAAGCACATAAAGCGCAGAGCATAACCCAGTACAGTGCATGGGTTCCTACTGTGTGCCAGGAATCTACTTACAGGGACAGAATAAGAAAAACAGGAGACAAAACCCAAAAGCCCTTCCCCACTCTTAAGTGGACTTAGTGGAGAAAGAGGAGTTCCTTGTAAAGGTGGGTGAGGTCATCCTGGAGCCTGAGCGAAACTAACAGTGGTACATCAACACCCAGAAGCCACTTGGAAGAATTTCTATTCACCATAAGAGTAGAGCAGGGGAATGAGTGGCTACCTTGCCTGTCCTCTCCGCTTCCCCTGAAGAAGCAGAAGTTTCCTGTAGTGGGGATTCCACTGCCTCAATAGAGGCTTCCTGCAGCGTGGTTCCCTTCTCATTCATGCAGCCCTTGGTAAGACCAAACCAGATCCATGTTCAGAGAGGACAGTCCTCTCTATTAAAAATGTGAAACACAAGACAGCTGAGGTTGGAAGGCATTCTTGGAGATTGTCCAGTTCAAATCCGTGTTCAAAGCCGTGTAAGCCAGATCAGGTGCAGTTTGGTTTCAAGCATCTCCAAAGGGGGAAGAGTCCACAATCTGTCTGGGAAACCTGTTCGCAGTGTTTTTTTTACCGTAACAGTATTTCTTACATTTAAGTTACCTTTATTTCACATTGTGCCTGTTGCCTCTTCTTTCATTGGGCACAACTGAGAAGAGTTAGGATTCCATTCTCTTTACTCGCTCACCACCAGGCATTTATACATATGGATAAGATTCCTCTGACCTTTCCCTTCTCTGAGCTGAACAGTCCCAGCTCTCTCTGCCCCTCCTTGCGTGTCAGATACTCCAAGATCCTAACTATCTCAGTGGTCCTAAAGAACAGGTTTCTTTACCTATTTAGTGCAAATTTTAAAATAGGATAGTAGGTATAATGTTATTTGACACTCTTATTTTAAATTAGAAGATGGTATGTCTTCTTGTGCGCTTCCCATTGTGATTATCATTAAAGATTGCATACAGGCTTTGTACTCTGAAAAGACAGCATATATTTACAATTAAATACTTCCTGAGTTTTAACTTGTCATTGAAAGAATACCTGTTCTTATACACATTTGAGTGATTTGAAACAGAAAGGAGTACTATATTAAAACTGTTGTTTTCCAGAGCAACTTGCCTCCCCGTGATCGTGTGTAATTACCATTTCTTCTAAAAAAATGGGGTCTACAATTGAGACATGATAATAAATCTCTGCAAAATGCAGTCTATAAAGAAACATTGATTTCATGCTTTGAAGTTTCTTGAATAAGGTTAAGAGCGCTTGTGCAAACATCACAGGGTTTGCAGATAACATGCAATATTTTTAGAAAAAAAGTATGCTCACATATTTGTGAATAGAATATATGATGATTTCTGCCATCTGTGTGTATGCACATTAACGGAGACAAAGATTGCATTCTACATATTTCTTATGTAGTTTTGCAAATGTATAAAGAAATTAGTGCACATCAAAGTGCAATGATTTTGAGAGAGCAAAATGACCAGGTTTTGAGGCATACCAAGCACCTCTTGAGAACAACAGCTGGTGGATTTCTCATACTTGTGAAGCCTAACCATAGCAATTAAAGGTTAGTTTAAAAGACAAAGGTAGGTTGTAACTCATGTTCATTTTGGATTATAAGCCTTGGGTGGCATCATATGAAACATCACCCTGATTTAGTGAGATTATAGCTTAATAGCTTTAATTTAATTGAGGTGGCTCAAGCCATGCTGCCGTGGTAATATAAATGGAAATAGAGACTGGATGGACACTGAGTGTTTCTTTCAAGACCTTCACAATCTCTTATCAGTTAGGATCCCAGATCTGAGTGCTCCAGCATAAAAAATTGAGTCTTGGAAGCCAAGACCTTACTTTTATTGGTGAGACAATAAAAAAAAAATCCCTCTCCTAGTGAATCAGGGCACAGATTTATGAGGGTTCAGGAGAGGAGGCCTTGTGAGCTTGCACCACATAGGAAAGGAAGATGAATGCAGCAAAAGATCTTGGCCAATGTTTCCCTGCCAGCTCAGACCCCTTGCAGGCAGCCAGTGCCCATGCCAGCAGCAGCACTCACAGAGGTCTTGGGAAGATACGAAGAGCCAGCACAGGGGGTCCTGGCATTCAGATTCACATTGAAGCCAACAGTATTAGTGTAGAAACTTACACATTTCTTTCTGATATGGGATTCTGTATGAAAACATCTCGTTTTCATCTGGCCTTTCTCCTCTCCCTTATCCTACTTGTTTCAGCTTAATTCCATACTTAAGCAACCCCACATGGCGGTTTGAGGCTAGTATGTCAATCAGTCTTAAATGAAGTTGAAGCTCTGCCTTAAGACTGCTTGCGTACTAAATACTTGTGCTTTAATAACAAAGTCTGGCAATCCTCATAGATGATCTCGTACTATACTGCACTGCAAGAAAGGCACAGCACCTCTCCATGCAAAGTATTCTAATTAATGTATATAGCATACAAAGCGCAGAAGAAGGTGGTGTTCTTTGTGAATGGAGGATTTCCAGGTGTATGCTTTCAAGGGAAATTTACTTTAAATGAATGGGACTACCTACAATAGAAATTATTAGAAAATTTAAAACTCCGTGATTAGTCAGAAGTAACAAAAATTCCTGTTCAGGAGAATTCTGAGTGCCTTCTCTCTGTACTATGGGGACTCTGTCACCTAGTAAGAAATACGATAAAGGGAAACCAAACAGGGTATTGTTAAGAGAAGCAGGAAGACCCTCTTATTCAGATAGTAGTTAATGAAAAAAAGAGAAGCTAAGTTTTGTCTTTCACTGTATTTTGCATGTCTGAATATCTGATTGATATAATCACCAGCTTGTATCTAAAGAGTAGAAGCACATTTTTACATCTTTCATGAGTAGCAATTGCAGAACCAGGCAGTTGTTATTATCCTTATAAAATATACTTGAAGTTTTAGCCTTTTTAAACTTATTTATAGTAACCTAATAGATAGACAGCCTAATTCAGAAATTTATACAGTAACATCTGAAAGTGAATTTTGATTTAATAAAAAGAAAGCAGAGACATGACTTTGGAAAATTAACTACTGAGTTTCTCTTACACGCAAACACACACACACTCAGAATCACTGTTGACTTTGGAGAATCACATAGAGTCAAGCATCATATTCTTCATATACTAAACTCGCCATTGGATATTTTAAGAAACACCTAATAATATTGTACTTCCTGTGAAGAACTGCTGCCCACACAGCAACTGAATCACAGAATCACAGAATCACAGGAATAATCACAGAATCACCAGGTCGGAAAATACCTCCAGGATCATCAAGTCCAACCGTTCCTATCAACCACTAAGCCATGTCCCTGAGCATCTCATCCACCCATCTTTTAAAAACCTTCAGGGATGGTGACTCAACCACCTCCCTGGGCAGCCTCTGCCAGCACCCTATGACCCTTTCTGTGACTTTTTTTTCTGATGTCCAGCCTGAACCTCCCCTGCTGCAGCTTGAGGCCAAACCCTCTTGTCCTGTCCCCTGTCTCTTGGGAGAAGAGGCCAGCTCCCTCCTCTCTACAACCTCCTTTCAGGTAGTTGCAGAGAGCAATAAGGTCTCCCCTCAGCCTCCTCTTCTCAAGGCTAAACAACCCCATTTCCCTCAGCCGCTCCTTGTAAGACTTGTTCTTCAGCCCCTTCACCAGCTTCATTGCTCTTCTCTTGACACGCTCCAGAGCCTCAACATCGTTCTTGTGGTGAGGGGCCCAGAAATGAACACAGGATGTGAGGTGCAGTCTCACCAGTGTCAAGTACAAGGGCAGGATAACCTCCATGGACCTGCTGGCCATGCCGTTTCTGATACAAGCCAAGATGTCATTGGTCTTCTTGGCCACTTGGACCACTGCTGGCTCATGTTCAGGCAGCTGTCAATCAAGACTCCCAGGTCCTTCTCCTCTAGGCAGCTTTCTAGCCACTCTTCCCCTAGTCTGTAGGACTGCACAGGGTTTTTGTGCCCCAAGTGCAGGACCCAGCATTTGGCCTTGTTAAACCTCATGCCATTGGTCTCAGCCCAGCAGTCCAGCCTGTTCAGATCCCTTTGAAGAGCCTCCCTACCCTCAAGCAGATTGACACTTGCAACCAGCTTAGTGTTGTCCGCAAATTACTTAGGGTGCATTCGATCTCCTCATCCAGGTTATAGTAGTTAAAACAAGGCCAGCACACTATGACTGTTAAGCAGAATACTGGAGTGAGTCAAGAGACCCAAGACTTTTCCCCTTTCTGACACTGAATATATGATCTGCAATTTGCTGGGTTTTGTGTCATTGTATTCCTAGTTATAACCTGGCCATATTTTTTTCCCACATCTATAAGGGGATTTCTTCTCGATAGATGGAAGTAATGACCTGAGAGCTAAGTGTTTTTATCCCACAGTGTATTTCATTCTACAATAAGCATATACTGAACAGTGAGAACTAGGCTATTGCTAATTCTGTAACTGATGTACAAAGATGAACGCTCTGTTTCCAATCCATGGAAAGCTTATTAAGTAAGTTATAAGGCATTGCAAACTGGTGGTAAATGTGTGGTGGAAGATTAAACTATTAACAATTTTGGACCTAGCCTATCTTGATTTTTACTTCCCCCTTTTACTGCCACTCTGTTAACTTAAAGAGTAGTAGTATGTGCTTAATGATTCTTGCTACTTATACAGAACAATTGTGCCTTGGTGCCTGCATCACTCTACAATTGTATGCCCTGGCAGCCCTCTTAGTTCTGTTTCTTCTTCTGGAGATAAAAAAAAAAAAAAAATTGATATTGGCCCAGCAACCGAGCAATTAAAAAAATTAAAAGATGCCCACAAACCCCCTTATGTCTCAGGCTCCTTTATCCTCTAGTTCTACTACCAGGAACCACCAGAAAGAATATTAACAGAACAACAGAAAATACTTTGTCATAAATACGAAGTGGATACAGCCTCTTTCCATGAACACATGTTCTGCCTTTTCATTGCAGTACCCTCACATTTAATTTATTCAATATTTAGCAAACATACTCATTTTTATTTCCTTTCTTTTCTTTGATCACAGAACGTCTTCAAAGAATACTCCATGTGCAGTGTTCACACAAGTGCCTTCATTTAATTGCTCAGGTGATTCAACACATGTGCGCACCAGGCTAGGGGAGTACAAGAACTTTTCTGGCATGCATCAGCTCATGTGAATGGAAAACTGGAAAGTGATGAATGAAGCATTTTCTGTTGAGGTTGTAGAATGACAGACACCATGGGCACAACCAGGAAAAACAACGACGGATACAGCTTAGAAATCTCATTTCCATGGAACTGTGCCAGTGAAAATCAGTCACTGAAAACTCTCAAAATAGCACAAAAAAGGAAAGGCACAAAGAAAAGTAAAATTACTTCATTTGGAATTACTGCCTTTTGTAACACCTATTGCTACATCTATTGTTCTATTCAATTATGTCTATTGCTAACATTCAGTATCAAAATGCCTCCAGGAATCATGATTTACCATAATATGAACAAAGTTCAGATAATCTTAATATGAAGCTGGAAAAGAGTATACTATAATGTATAAGAACAGAACTGCATCGGAGAGGCAAATCAAGAAGGCTTCTCTCTGCAACAGCCCAGAACAGTTTCCAGTGTGCCACTGCTATTTAGATAACATTGTGACAGGCACTTTACAAATTACCCAGAATTTACGGGCCAGATCGTGACACCATTACTCATGCTGAAAACCAGCATTAGAATGGCAGCAGCCCCACTGAAGTCAGCAGACTACCAGACCTGAAGTCACAAGCAAAGGTTTCACAGTGTAGCTCCACTCTGTCCCCAGGCAGATAACCTACAGACCCACAGACATGTAGTCAGGTCTCGCAATAAAGGTACATAACAAATCTGAAGGAATGTTTTCTGGCTGCAAATTGCGGGAGGGGAAAAGGGGCAGGAAGAGACACTGTAGGCTCCTCTAATGTTTTGTTAGGCTTGCTGGCTCCAATCTTAAAAAAATAAGCATCTCAAGGGATATAGGATTTTTCTCCCATCTCCTTCTTTTCCTAGTTGAAGATCAACTACAGTTTTCTTAAGGAATAAAAAAAGACAGAAATGATAAAGCTAAGAATATTGCCTTATCAGTCAGCTACGTACAAGAAACAGAAGAGTTGTCAAGACAATATTAAAGGTTGTGATGATATGCCAAAGCTCCTTCGGGAGGATACAGGCTCTCTAAATCTTTTTTGACTGTGATACCAAGTTACAAATTACCCACATCTCATTCCAGTGTTCTCCTTTATCTCTTCCTCCACTCTTCCTCTATGATTGCTATAGTTTTTGTATTTTTATTTTCTTTGTAGAGTTAAGCTCTAATCCTACTTGATTCTAGCCATATTAGCATCTATTTTATGAAAGGAGAATACTTCTACAACCACAGCAACAAATTTCTTTCTGACAAGATTTATCTCATTCTTTTTTATGGCAGTGAGGCTTTTCCCCCCTTTAATTACCCAACAGAAGCAAAGTCTCTCATCCTTTTTTCATCTTTATATACTTTGCTTTCAACCAATTCCAGATGACAGCATGAGAGAAAGTTATCTGGTTCAATAGAGCCAACTCCTCTTACATATTTGGGTTAACCTGCACTATGAACAACAGGCTACACTTCGTACTGACCATCTAGTAAAAGTGTCTTTTGCTGTAAGCATTTCTTGCAGCAATATTTCTTTTCACGATGGTAAACTGGCTCTTCGTCACAAATTCTGTGAAGATCCCAGCCCTTCCAGACCTTAGCTGTAGAGTGAGGTGTCATTCTCTCAGATCTCATTTGTTCATCCACTACTTTCCTTGCATGCTACACAACAGTTATCTGCTGACTCCTCTGTCCCACAGCCCCACAGCCCTCAGGCTTGCCAAGCACTCCCATCTCCATCCTCTGCTTTTGTCTCCCTTGGTTCTGCGCTCTGGTGTCCACAAGCACATGCTTTGTAAATCAAACAGCCTGGCAGTGTGACATAGGAATACACTTTGACTAAATGGTCACAACACAAATTCAACCATATCTTTTCTCTTCCTCTCATGCCCCATTTTATGATGTTTATCACTGTTTTCATGGCAATTGTCCTTCTCCATTTAAGACCAAGATTTAATATTAATATTTTGGAGGGGTGAAGGTTTCTCTGGCAAGGAGCAATTGTGCCAGTCACAAAACAATGACTGGAAGCTTGGTCACCCGTAGACTAGCACCTGAGTTTGCCCAAATGTGACACAACAAGAAAGTTTGCTTCCAAGGATTTGCAAGATTCCCAAACTGTAACCAGCTCCAAGGCTGCACTGGCACTGGAGATTAAGCAGTCTGGTATGTTCAACCCCTTCTGCTGCGTTCTGTCCTCACCTGCAGAAGCTGCTGCTGCTGCTATCTCCTTAGCACATTGCCCTGCTGCCCTTCTGCTCTGCTGCCAGCACCAGCACTGCTCCTATCCATGACAGGACAATGGGAAGCCCAGGCAGATGCCCAACTTCTGCTGGGGCATGACTGCTCCCTACTAGTGAGAGTGGCACAGTTTTTAAACACTGCCTGGGACAGGACTATATCTGCAGGGGGATGTCTCAGTGTTGCACTGGAGTCCCATTGCCATTTTATTTCCTGAAGGATCATGTCCAGGGAATCCCAGGCACCCCAAAACCTCCTTCTAAGCTGAAAAGGCCATGGCAGAGCAGCTGTAACCCCTGGTGGCACCAGCTGTGGCTGATTTTGAGTGCTGTGAGCAGTGCCTTTCCGTCCCGAACCCTCAGCAGCTCTCAACCAAGGCAGTGGACACTGACGGAGGCACATCTAGATCTGCCAGCGGCCTGGGCAGGCCTTGGGAAAATATTACTGTAATGAATAACTGACTGACATTTAGCAAAGCAAAGCCTTTTGTGCAGTTAGGGAAATGTTACAATGTGTTTTCTTTTCAAGGAAACACGTGGGCAATGCTTTAAAAATGGATGTTTGCAGACGGGAGAGGGATGCTGGGGAAGGGACCTTCACTTTCTTTTCATTAAACAGAAGCAAAACTCCACCTTCTTAGGTGAAGGTAAATATATCATACTGCTGACATCAGAGGGGAAACTCCCTCCCTCTGTCCCGTCTTCACCTAGCTTGCATTGCTTTAGCAAAGCCAGAGGTTGCTAAAAAACATGTGGAACGAAAAATAAAATAGCCCATAACTCTGCAACAGTTGGAAGGGAGTTTTAGCTCATTCTTCATCTCTTTCACGTGCTGTGTTGAAATATGAGGCCAAGAAGGAGGCCAAAAGACTTAAAAGGCCTATCATGAGGTAATTCAGCCACAAGCCCTGAGCAGGGGAACACAATAATGGCAGTGTGCTCACTGTTTGCACAGAACTTGAAATATCAGAGCCCCATAGATCCAAAAATGCACAATTAAAAATGAAACAACTCCTTAGGGCTCAGAGATTACACACATCTCCCCCTCTGAAAATGTTTCACTCAATTATCCTATAAAACTGGTAATTGCTTGTGGCACCTGCACAACATAGCAGTTGAGAAACCCATAAAAGAACAACTGAGGTTATGTACCCACATCTACCATTGTGTCCTTCAGTGACCACTACATGCGCCTGTGCTTTATGCCAAGGACAGAAGATCCAGGCAGGAGCAAGCAGCATGTAAATGGTATTTCTAACTTCAGGAGAGGTAGCACAGCATACCTGACCTGTCCCATGCAAGGGCTCAAGTTCTTCAGCACTACCCTACAAGGCACACTAGAAAGACCATGCTGGCAGCAGGTGGATTGAAATACAGGGCAGCGCAGCAAGCATGAACCCAGATTTATTAATTGCTGGGCGTCAGGCATAGACATTTGTACTAGCCATGGGATGCCAAATATGCAGAAGAAATAAACAGAATTATAAAACAGCCCAGCCTGTTAGGACACTTACTTGTGGAGGGGGATACCTGCCCCACAGGCATTTGTTGCAGGGCTTCTATGTTTGGCAAGGTTCATTGGCCTGAAAGAGGGAGGATGTCACAAACACCGTATGCTTATTTTGCATGCTTGATCCAATAATTTTTCCTAATGTGGCATTTACAGCTGCAGGATCAGACTGTAGAAAAGCGAATGTCAAAAAGGAAAAACTAGCTGTAGTAAGGAGTATCACTGCCCAGCTCTACTGAATCAGTGAAACAAACAGAAAAAAGTCCCTTTTTGGAATGACTAAATACATACAGAAGAACTGTATGTTAAACAAGCACAAAATCATACACCAAATATAAAAACTGATAACTCTATCTTAAATAGTAGCTTTAAAATAGTAACGTAGATTCACAGTTCATAATGTCGATAAACTTACTCGTACCCTATAAAGATGATATACGTCCCTCTCAAGTGCCAGTCAGTTTAGCTGCTGTCCTGAAATTACTCTTCTCAACAAGTGGAAAACAAGCAAAAGGAGTGTTAGCAATCTCTCGAGACTGGCTTATGCTTTCCTGTAGTACTAGAAAAACGTTCATTTAAAGATATAATCTGAATACCACGAAGGAGCTGTCTCAACCAGATGGTGGCACTGTAAGCACTTGCTATCATAAGGGCATTATAAATGGGGGGGGGAACCAAAAAATAAACCAGTGCAACAACTACAGTATCACTTTACAGCACTGCATCTCTCAATTTATGAGAGACCTTCACAGATGGCTAAACATACATGATTTGCCTGTGTTACCAATCCCAAACCATTAATTTAATGAACAGTGTGCTGAAAAGAAATAAAGTAAGAGCGTCTCATGACATTTTAAAACATGCATCCAAAAGAAAAACAAAAGTCTTTCTTTCCCCAGTCCCTCTTCCAGTCCAAGTATTTCAAACTGTTCTCAAATAGTTGGGAGGAATTCCAGGGCATTACAAATGACCTCTCTCACCACACCACTAACACATAGATATTTAAATATATCAAACACAGAAAGTACAAGGCACTGAATCAAAACTGTTTCTTCAGCAGATTAAGTAGCAAGGTGTACAGGACAGCAATCTGGTATTAAATATAGCAGCAGCAGCAATTTGTGAAATGTACGGATTAAATGTTTGCAATGGCATATAAAGCAGAAATATAAGGAAGATAGAAAATCTGGGAGGAAAGCCTGGTTCCTCCTATAGCAGTGGGACTTTTGCCATTGATTTCTGTGTGGCCAAGATTTCCCCTTAAGGGTTATATCAAAATATAGATGGCCTGACTTTTTCACAGAAGTGTGAAATCCATGTGCATTGGCAGAACCATTCCTGCATTACAGGAGGAAGAATGCCAGGAAAAACAACCAGAAAATGTGTCTGAAAGCGTAATACAATGGATGCTCTGCCTATTGGAGGGAAAGAAAAGAAGTATGCAGCCCTCTGGACATCATACTGGTAACAACAAATTTGCCTTACATTTTTCTCCTACTTTAATTGCATTTCCCATTGTCTCTTCAGAGGCTTATTTGCCTCCTCTCATGCCTCATTTTTGTAAGATTATTCCGTTTTAGGAACTATTTATTACTTTTCCAGGTTAATCTCTCACCAGTTCTACTTTGTTAATTTTTCTTCTGGAAAGTGGAAAATATCCATTTTGTTTGTCACTGTTGCTTTTCTTCTCTAACATCAATAAATGAAACATTCATATATACTGCTTTAAATTAATTGATTTCAAAGTGTTTATCAAATGAAGCCTGCAACATTGCTGGTGTACAGATGGGGAAACATAAGAGAACTCAGAACCAGAAGAATTATTTAGATACTGATCCTGCAAACAGTTGTTCATATGAATAACTTTACGAGAGCATTTGATGTGGCTACTTAGATACATCAAGTTACTTGCGAGCGAAAGCATTTGAGAACCAAATCCTTATCCACTAACAGCAGCTGCAACTGGCTTTCCTCCTCCCTCTTCAGCTACCTTGAAAAAAATCATAATTCTTGAGCAACTTGTTGCTTTTAATAGTAGCTCCTCAGACTGGGAAAGGGGAGGAAAGTAGTAAAATCGAAAGTTGCGATTAAAAAAAAAAAAAAATCTGATTTGCAAAACAGTCCAGGTTGAAAATAAATAAAGGATTTTCCTTTTTTTCTTTAGCCATGAGAAAACATACAGTAAAAAATTCCCTGGTCTTTTTCAGATGGAAAAGTAAAAAATTGTGTTGCCAAAAAATTCTCAAGTTTGGTAGCAGCAACAGCATGTTTGAGGTTACACGGGAAGTTTCACCACATGACATTTCAGCTGCTGAGAGATGTGGCTAGTATCAAGGATCTGTCTTGATTATATGAAGATGCTTTATTCATAGCAAACTCACTATTATTCACTCCATTATAAATGAAAAAAAATTATATAACTAAACTACAGAATGCTAACAGCCACACTCCCAAAGGCTGAAGATTTTTTTTTTAGCCTACACATTTATGACAAACAATGTGGGGAAGTCAACAGCTTGCCAAAGCCTGATGAATGAGAAAAATGTTGTTTTTTCTCTTTCCTGGACTTCTGCCAGCCAGGTGTATTGCTCCAGACCTTCTGGGATTCGCATCATCTGTGAATAGCATAGCAAATGACCTTTCCCATCTACCATGGAAAATAATCAGTGCCATCTCAGAAGTGAGATTCCTTAAAATTGATAAAATCACTACACATAACCACTGGACTAAATCCTGGCTTTAGGAAGTATCTTTCATTGCTTTGATCAGAAATCCATTCTGTCCTATTTTGCCTGGTTTTCCCCAACACTGGATCAAATAGGAGATAACAGCAGATAAAACAGTGCTCTAGAGTTCTACAGAAGTAACTGTTGAACCTGAAGCACCACATTAGTATCATTAAACAGACTGGTCAAAGTCATTCTGAAATTAGAGCAAATTTTCTCCATAAAGCTTCAATCACTTTCAAATGACATTTTACAAAACAGACACTTTTTTTTTTTTTTAGTTCTGGATTAATGAAAACACAGGGAGGGGAGTTACCATGTTTGCCTTAGATTTACAAGATATTATTTATTATATAAAGGTTATTTATTATTGTGATCCATTCCCTCACTGTAATGAAAACACTTAAAATCAAAATGAGGGAAAAAAAGGTATCAGTCCACAAACTTAAACTATGTATGTGTGTGTATGTGTGTATACATACACATACACTTTATTTATTTATTAAATATTTCTTCCTAGAATGCAAAGATAAAGACATGTCTCCTAGTGAATAATTAGCGTGACTGAGTATTTCATTGAGGAAACAGAAAATGAGGAAATGGAAATGACACCATGATTCTTGCTTTGCTCAGAATTTGGGGTTTTTTACTTCTGGTTTCCCAGTTTAAAAAAAAAAACAAAAAAACACAAAAAAAGCTATCCCCATGGGGACATAATCTCACTTCTGCACATTGACATGTTAGTCATTCCCACTTGGTTCCTCTTGTTCAATAGCTTATCCTTGTTCAACTTACAGAAAATTAATTCACTGGGACTCTATTAGGCTACTAGAGCAGTAGGGAAATAACTTACATTTCACTTTGACACTGTACCTCTCCACTTTCTGAAGCCAAGCCTTCAACAGGAGTTGTTCAGCAATCTTACAGGAGAACCTCAGTCACCACACTGGGGACAAAGTTGTGATGGATTAACATGCAACTCCAAACTGAAACTCAATGACATCCCACCAGCCAACCCCTGTGAAGGTCTTTGTGCAGAAATGCATCACACAAAAGAGCTTTGATTCAACATACACTTTAAGCAGCCTTCTTCACATCAGACTCATTTCTCCCACTCCTTAACTTCTCTGTTGGTTCTTTTATCATTCCAAGTGGTCATTAGACAAAAATAAAAGTAAAGCCCAGAAGGAAGAATTATGCAGTGCTCTGGCCCCCTTGTTGTAGTGCAATGAGGATCACTCAGTAGCAAAATTAAACCATGGTTCGCCCTGCAAGTCCAGCCTGCTCACACTTGCCTGCTTTCCTGAGGGCTCACTAAGTTCTCTCTGCTTGTCAAGAGCAGGTCTGTGGCTACAGCAAGCAGTAGCAGCTGTAGTGACAGCCCCAGGTGAGATCAGTGGGTCCACAGCGAGAGGCTGTTTCATAATGGAGTGCTGCCAGGGAGAGCACCAAATCTCTCTTTTAGATTCACTTCACCTGCTAACTTTGGCTTATCAGTGATACAAAACACACAAAAAGTAATTTCTTTTCCTGGATTTGGTCATTACCTTCCTCCTTTTACCACAATTTTAGTTCAGGATGATTCCCCATACTGTGATATAAAGCAGAATAACAAACTCAACAGAGTGGTTGAGTACATTTCCACTTAAAATGCTTCAGTACTTTATCCTCTGACTAAATTTTTCAGCTCTTGTCAGGTTAAGCTCCCTTCCTATGGAGATCTCGGACCAGCGCAGATGAAGAAAACACTGTCTGGTTATCTGCTTGATGATACATCATCCTGACAAGTAACATGTTTGCATAAAGGGATGTTTCTCCAGCACACACTCTGCCAGGCAGGGACCTGTGCTTCTTCTGCAGAGAGCACTGGGCAGATGCTGAGAGGACTCAAAAGGACAGCGCAGTAACCCTGCCTGGAGCTAGAGCAAGCATGTGAGAGTCATCTATCTCCCAGAAAGATGTTGTAACGCACAAGCTCCACGGGTCCACTTGTAAAACAGAGTTTTTGTAATGCCTCAGAAAATGCCCAGAGACAGCCCCCAAGTCCCTAGTACTACATTCCAGAGCAGTGCAGGAGAACACACCCAGCAGTAAAATGCCTCAATATCAGATGATCTGGGGGTTCCAGAATCTCATAATGTGAGAAGCTCAAGACCTGAATTTCTTCAGACTTTATTTCACTGCATCTGTCTAGACTGCAGTCATACTACTAAATTATATCACTAAATAGGGCCAAATATACACTTACATTTCTTCAAAGAAATACTACAATGCAGAGAAACTCTCAGAAAAACACTGGTTTGCTCAGCCAAAAGCACTGTTCATTCAGCCTCTGATTTGAACTATTTTCAGCAGCATCACTCCTATTCTATCAGAAATGATTTTGCCCACTCTAGATGCAAACCTAACATTAGGATGATTGTTTTTTGGTTTTGTTTTTTTTTTTTTTTTTGCGAAATGGGAAAGAAAACTTGTTTCTTTGGCTAGTTTTGTACAAAACAACTAAAAACTCGCTAAGCAACAGCTCTAAAAGAGAACTGGGATAATTCATTGCAATCATCAGCACTCAGGAAATCATACACATCTTTTAGTGGCACCTCAGACACAAAACCAGACTCTCCCTGGTGCCGTAAAACACAGAAACTGAATCTAGATCTAAAATATGTACTGCTGTTATGTACTATCATTGCCTGGCTTCAGCAGAACTAAATCATCTTTCTACTAACAGAGAAAGCAACCTCAGCTGAAACCAACTAGAATAACTAAAGCAAAAATCAACAGTAGCGTTACAAGAAGTGACTGTGGAGGGAAGATGAAAGCCACTGACAAGAACAAGCCAGGCTATAACACAGCCTTTCGTGAGCCAGCTGCCTCATTACAGGAAAGCCTGCAAAGCTGACAGGCTCTCAGTGTCAGTAAATTAGAAGCAAAAATGAAAAGATAAAGCCCACTATCAAGCCAAAAGGGGAAAAAGTGCATAGCTGCAGTGAGGTAGAAGAAACTGCTCCGAAGAGATTCTTTTTGGTTGAATGCTGAAACTACAAAGGAAGCCAAGGCAAAATTGTTTCTTCGAGATGTCTGGAAAAAATGATAGACTTTAATTAAAAAGTTTATGTGTGGGAAAGCTGTATGCTGTCCTAGGAAGCAAGGAACATAGCAGACAAACTTTTTGACAGATGGGTAGCCTTGTGCCAAATCAAGACTCAGGAGCTGACAAGCAGATGTAGAAAATGCCACCTAGCATGAATGTATGTGCTTGATAGCCTGATATCTAAGTTTGGCAACTACTTCATGATTTCTAACTTTCAGACTTAGGCAACACATGTAATACCGAGCTGAACCCCTTGTACCGCAGAGTGTGTCCACATAGACTGGGGCCCAACAGTCCTGCCCCCACTGCAGCTCCCAAGGCCAAAACACTCTTTAATCATGATGGGACACTCCCTTTTCATTCCCAAATATAGGTCACTAATGTGACAGGATGGGTGATAAGCAAGCCTAGATTTTGTAATCTTGTGCCTACTTGCATTTTCACTCTGATGCTCCTGCCAACAACAGGGACACAGGTGAAACATTTCAAAAGTGTGCTGATGGCCATGATGTCTTTCTAGAAGAGGCAAACCACACTCCATGATGGGAGAGGGCACTAAGGACTCACATTGCTCTCTACCTAATCTTGGAGCTGTGAGGGCAGGTTGGCATGTTACATTGACAACTGAGCATATCCCAGGAAAGCCAGGGAAAAAGACTTACTGGAGGCAATCTAGACAGAGGGAGACAGAGGAAAATTCAAAGATATTTTCTTTTGAAAAGGTGAATAGAAAGATGACTATTCTTACTGCTCTTCAAAGGGAGTCTACCTCCAAGGATAAAAACCTGAAAGATTAAGAAACTATAAGACTCAGCTAGGAAGAGTCATGACTGGAATGAGAAGTGATTATTTTATTCTACACCCCTCTACCTGACTTTTGAACAGCTATTAAAAAAAAAAAAAAAGTCTTCATTTCAAAACCTCCTGAGGCAAGAGCCACACCTTCCATCACAGATAAACTCTTCCCAGTAATCCCTTCCAAGCCAAATCCCACTCTAGCTTGTTTGCTATACAGAAACCCACTGATTCCAAAGTACCATTTCCCTCATCTGTTCATAACTTTCAGGAAAGAAATCTTCTTCTGGAATGCACATGTAGTATTATTAGTCCCACACAAATCTATTTCTAAGGCACAAAAGCCCCCCACGCCTTTGTTCTACAGTTACCTATGGTAGCTATTTAAACCTCATTTAATGTAACACTGAATATTTGCAGTAAGTATCTGAAAGCAGCCAGCAGAAGCTCCAATCAAGATTAGAGGCTGACTACCAGAAAGCTCTTGGTAGATGAGAGTGACTGAGTTGGAAAACCTCTCTGCATCATGTAGAGGAGGCACAAGTTAACAGGCAAAGGTCAGAGGTAGCTGGAGTTTGCTTGCCTCCCCCACAGAGTCGTAACTGTTCATACAGAGAAGAAGAGAGTCAAACAGTTGCTGAGAATACCTCAAAACCAAAGGAGCTCTTTCACATATAATTCTCTCTCGGTCCTTCATAAGCCAAGGGGAGTGTTAAGACAGGAGATAGAGAAGACAGAAGTAACATTAAAGGAAAATGTATTAAAGCATATTAAATGCTAAGATATTATGGGAATGGGACCACAGAGATGTGGGCACCTGCTTTCAGTCAGATTGTTAGCTTCCTATCCTCTCCCACTTCTACTTCCCCCCCTCCTCCCAGGCAACTATGTGCCTCAGTACCGAAGGTATGGTTAGTACTCTGATTGTTTTTGAGAGTACCAATCACACTTGCTGGTTCTGCCCTTGTAGTGCAATGCACAGACCCACCTAGAAGGACTTCAGGGGCTCTAAGGACATCAAGGCTTTCATTTCCCTTCACCTCCCAGAGGTTAGTGCTGCCCAGTCTTGCCATGTGACAAGGACATGATTCTGTCATGTAGGTCAGGTCACTGTTTCTGCTCCTAGCATCACTACTCAGATCTGGCCATGCCCTCTCACATGGAGCTTGCTGAAGCAAAGGAGGCTCTGCAGAAAGGGTGAGGGAGTGGGCATCCAAACAGGCAAACTCGGTGGAAAAAAAAAAAAGCCTGTTGTACCTTAGCGATTCAAACATTTCTAAAATGTCAGAATCAACCTCAGAGCCACATTCAGCAGAGCAGAGAAGTGTACTCTTAGTTTCAAGCTGACATGGGCTAAGGAAGGACTTAAATAAGTAGTTTGCTCACATGAGACCTCCACGGGGCATGAGAGTGTCTGGAAGCACTCCAGCTGTAAATACCTGCCCTTAATGATGTCACCAGTAAAGCTGCCGCTTATTTGAGTGTGACCAGAGCCTCACCTCAATCATCTCCTTATTATTGTGCACAGCCAATGGGCAACTATCACAGTTTGAAGTCAGAGAATTTATTATCCCGTGAACAATATTTTGATAAGCCATCCCCTTGCCCTTCCCTGTTCTTAGTTGAAAGACTAACTTACTTTTACTGCACAGTAAAAATAACCCTCCATATCAGGTTCAGTTTCTTTCCTACTACTCCATCAGAATGTTTGTTCTTCTTTATCACTGAGATCAATATTTATCCATCTGGGTGGACACTGTTCTCTCTGCTCACTGCGTTGTTATCAAGTTAAAGTTTAACGTCACTAAAGAGGTAGTAAATGACAACTAAGCCTACATAACCAAAAAAGGATTTGTTTATTTAATTAAATAATGCATTTTACTGAGAAACCAAATTATATTGTTCCTAGGCAGGATCAAAAGTGCATTTTTCACAGTAATGCACCTTTATTGACCACCCTTCTTTTGATAATGAAAGTCCACCTTTGGAAGTGTTGGGCACAATCTGGTCTTAAACTGGCCTCACACTACTATAGCAAGTAACTTCATTTCATAGTACTGCTGTTGGATACAAAGATACGCAAGAACTGTAATCAGATCTGCTGCCTCTCTATTTAATAAATACTCCTTTTTTTTCAGCTTCATAGTTCCCCAACAGTTTTGAAATCAGAGGAAAACTAGACATTTTTTTTCCTTCAAAATATTTTCTAGACTGTGCACTGAGAGAGTTGCGTGCTCCAGATTCCTGGGCCAGCACAATTAAAATAAGGGGTTTTGTTTATGCCTTTTTGTGAATTAGTATATTATTAAGATTACTTTCCAATTTTAACAAACAGGCTAGTAATTATTAGCCACTGCTAGGTAAACTCTGAAATGGCTTAGAGTTCAAGTTCAGTTCAGATAAACATACAAAAGTTCAGATGCTTATCCAACTGCTTGCACTTCTTGAGTCTGCAGAACAAGTCTGGAGACCTATCAGGTTCCTCATCTCCCTGCTCCCACATGCCAAGTCATGCCAAGAATGCTCCAGTTACATTTTTTCACGGTGCTTTTTTGTTTCAGTCCTGTGCAGAATCAAGGAATACAAAGGTTCGTGAAAGGGAAGGCCTTGAAGGAAGTTCTCTTCCTCAGAAAACAAGGTGTTTTCAAGAGCCTCCAAAAGCATTAGAGTGAACTGTCCCATGAGACAGTCTACCTTTAAATAGAATGGTCTACCTTTAAAAAGAATTTAATTCCACCTATATCTTATAGCCCAATAATACCCTCCATCACACTTTCCCCCCGTCCCAGATAGGACGCCTATTCCTCGAATTGGTCTAAACTTTCTGGTGCTCCCCTCTCCAAGCACTGCCCTACCCTGATGCTTTTAGCTTCCACTTGACCTCCCCTGGTCTCCAGACACAAGCTTCAACTCTAGGAGTTCCCTACCTGCTAAGTGTGCTTAGAGCACACCTCAACCAAGCCCAGATTCCTCACCAAAGGTAGTCAGAAGAATTTCTTTTTAAACAGTGCTATAACAACTGGAGGTGCCCAACTAATTAGCTCTAGCGGCCAAGCAAATGAAAGGGCTGGAAACAACCCACTACCGTATATAGGAAGTCAAGCAAGCTTTCCAAAAAAGCACATTAATCTTTAGGATGGGTCATCCTGTGTGAGGAATGCCATACTCTCCTGTCAAAGTTATTATGTCCCTGTGAACCCAAGAAGGCACAAGCTGTCAATGTTGAGACATGACTAAACAATAGTGCAGGATTTGGGACAGAATAAATGTGAGACCGGGGTTTATAATCTCCTCTGAGCCGCCGTCAGGCCCTCTCATAACCTAGTGATGAGTAGAAAAAAAAAAATTCTACCTGAAGCAATACTAGGGCATTTTCCAAAATGCTTTTGTTTAGGCTTTCTTTGCATTTTGAGTAATACTGAGGCATGTTTTAGTTATTCTTCAAAAAGCAGTTTGTCCAGCCTCAGGAGTGACTATCTTGTTGGGAATACAGGCAATGGAGACAGAAAACAAGAGGAGGAAAGCAATAGTCTTTTGTTTGATCGGCAAGAGTATCAATCTGCAGTGTGGATGGAGATTGCTAAATTAGACACACCAACATAAGTAAAACTGGATTATTCAAAATAGGGCAGCCCTATGCATTGTCCCCCATAAGCAGGAGAGGAAAAGTAGGTGGGATCCAAGTTGAATGCTGTCCATGATGCCCTCACCGCTTCACCTGCTGGGAATGGCTTTGTCTCAGAAAAACTCAGGGTGGTTTGGGGAGAGGGTGTCAGAAAACAGCCCTGAGTGTACATTAATAGGATTATGTTTCAAAAGGCTGAAGAAGAAAATTAAATTGGTCAAAATTATTTTGTCTGTAGAGGTAGCTGGTGTACTATGGTATTAATAACATCACTACCACCTCTGTTTTTCACCTTTATGCTTCAAAACTCAGCAGAAATATTTGGGGTCATGATATCTGCAGGAGCCAAGACTGTGAACATTTGGAAAAACATAGGGACCAATAAGCCTTGCACATTTTGATGGCAAAAGAATTTTCCAGGAGGGCAATATAGAAAATAGGAATTGCAAAATCAGAAACTAGGGCTAGGCACACCTGAGCCTTCAATTTCTGCAGAAGCAAGGAGAGGATGAACAAGGATTAGTTTGCAGGAGATGCCCACCCACATTAACACCCCTTCTTGCCATGTGCAGAAGAGCACTGCTAACATTTGCAATGTCATTGCAGCTATACCAGTGCTTGTTCTCTCCCTGACCCCACTTCAAATTCCAGCTACAGAAACCAAGAGACTGCGTGAGGATTTTCATTTTCATATTTCATTTTGAAGACACTGGGTTTAGAGCTCTCGTGGTTTCAAAGCAGAGCTTGAACAAATAAAGCAAATTCATCTCACAGGTTCAGAAAACAAACTCAAGAACCCTTTGCTTAAGTAAGGAAAAAAAAAAAGTCACAGTTTTAAGTCTACCTGTACTTCTGTTTAGCTATGCACTGTTTTCTCTCTCTTTTTAGTATATCATATGACCGGTTCTGTTCCAATGAATTATCACATTCACCTCTTCAAAAGATGTTGAAATATTTCCAAAAAGCTGCTAAGTGAAATCTATTCTTATGTTCCAGCAAGTCGCTAGCCACAACTCCATATGGAACCAGAACGAAGTTGCTTTCCTTAAAGACTTGTTCATGTAAGATGATCCCTAGTTTACTTGTGAGAAGGAGAGAACAGAACATACATTTTGATACTGGTATCTCTTCTTTCCTTCTCGGAGGCAGTGAAATCAGTGCAGGACTCCTCACATGGAGTAGTGCATTCGGTTCTGGAGTCCTTAGCACAGGAGGGACATGGATCTGTTAAGAGTGAGTCCAGATGATGTCCACGAATATGATGGGGGCTGGAACATATTCCCTGTGAGGACAGGATGAGAGAGTTGGGGTTGTTCAGGTTGGAGAAGCATAGGCCCTGTGGAGACCTTATAGCGACTTTCCAGTACTTAAAGGGGGCCTACAGGAAAGCTGGGGAGGAGCTCTTCATCAGGAAGTGCAGTGATAGAGCAAGGGGTAATGGTTTTAAGCTGAAAGAGGGGAGGTACAGATTAGATATTGGGAAGAATTTTTCTTCCTATGAGGATGGTGAGGCACTGGAACTGGTTGTCCTGAGAAGTTGTGGTTGCCACATCCCCAGTGGTGTTCAAGGCCAGGCTGGATGAGGCTTTGAGCAACCTGATCTACTGGAAAGTGTCACTGCCCTCAGCAAGGGGTTTGGAACTAGATGATCTTTAAAGTCTCTTCCAACCCAAAGCATTCTATGGTTCTATGGGACAGGTCAGTCTGTTTTCAAGTGTGCCCCTTGCACCACATTGCATTTGACAGAGTAACTCATGTGCTGCCTCGGGGTTGAATCTGTCTGTGCGGTTCCACTCCAAGATCGACTATTCACCACGTGCCACTGGATGAAGCTACTGGGCTAGAGCCCTTTGCCACCACAGCCATCTATGCTGGAATGTGCCGGGCAGGCAACGAACTTGATCTGCTGAAATACATTATCAGTGCATGCCTCTGTGGCTATGAGAAGCAAGACAATTAAAACCGGGAAAAAGGAGGTGGGAGGAAATGGGAAGATTTATCCCATTGCATTACAACTTTTCTTATTTAGTGAAAAGGAAATACAATTAGTGGAACATATTAAACACACCTACACAGATATCTAAACATCTCCCTAATGCACTCAAACTCCTGCCTGTAGATGAAACAGGCAGGCACTGCTTCTTTAATCAAATTAGAAAACTGAACTTAAAATTATCCTCCTCTAGAGAGATATTTACACCTCCAAACATATTCAGCAAAAAATGAATATGAAGCTGAAAGGAAATCACTGAATTATTTATTATGGTTTTCTAATGGCCTAGGCTTACAATTTCAGACAGTAAAGTGTACAGTAGGAAATGACTGATTACAGTGTACACCGGAAATTTTGGGGAATTAAAAGTAAGTTGTTTTGCATAATAATTGCACACTTCCATTTCTTGTGGAAAATTAAAAAGACATTGCTACTCACTAAAGATTTCTATAATGGCAAATAAGGGAGTTTGGGGATGGGGTAGAGGAAGGAAAGGAGGAGAGAAAGAATGATGGCAAAGATGATGATTCTCCAAAACACAGCTAAGGACAGGAGCAATAAAAATCATGCCTCTCCAAAATGTGTTTGACAATGAGCCGCTTTCATTCAAGAAAGTGAAAAAGCACTTTGATAAGCTCACGTATGATCAGATACCTCCCCAGCAGTGGGTCTTTCTTCTTGCAGCCTCGTGGGAATGCTCAGAGCTGCACGACGCAGACCCTGCAAGGCAGAATGCGGGCTAAGGATGCTCAAGCAGGTGTATATCCTGCACGGGGAGCAGGACAAGGTAACAGCTCTGCAGCCTGTCCCATGAATACTGCCTAACATAGACAATCTCCTGAGGTCAAAGTGCTGATGATGGCTAGGGAAGCAGTGTCCTGCTTCCACTGCAAGGTACTTGTAGTGTGATGAAGTTGGAAGTTGGAAAGTGAGAAACCATTAGTGCTACATGCAGGGCACAGAAAGTCTACATAAGCAAGCTACACTCATGAAATAGAGAACGTGGGCACCAATTACATGTTCTGCTGCACCCACTGAAGACTGTTTCTCTCCTTCCTGCAAGAGCAGAGTTGAGATGCAATCTAAGGAGATGCATAAAATCCCTCCACTGGTGCTCTCAAAAACTTCCATAGCAGAAGCAGAAATCAACCTCTATTGTCAATAATAGTGCTATGTATGGATTTCTTTAAGTCTTACAGATGAATTAAGCATTTTCTGGGTGTAATAACACCTAATATTTTTCTATACCAAATGTTTTTTATATATACAAGGTTCAACACAAAGAAAAATGAGACCAATGCTATAGCTCAGGAACTAAGAGTGGTAGGATAGAGACAAAGAGATGGTTCTAAACATGTTCTAATTGGTCACAGTGTGATTAGGATCAACTTGATCACTTCACTCAGTATGAGCGGACACATGTTCAAATAGAGACATTTTCTTACCCCCAGTCAGAAAATGTCGGTGTGCAATAGAGAACAGTGAATTTCTTGTGAAACTGAAGAAATCCACAACGGAAACTTTTCAGTTATTGACCGAGGCTTATGGTGAAGAGATTCCAAAGATCAGGTCTGTGCTCAAAGGAACCCATTTTTTGTCGGTAGAAGATGTGAAAGCAAAAACAACAGCCTTTGAGAAAATAATCTGCGGAATTGCTTTGAACATGGGCAGCCTCATGTGCAGCTGTGTGTCAACTCAGAAGCTATTTTGAAGATGATTGTAGTTGATTTTCTTAATTATTTAAATACAGAGAGTTACAGGCATAGTCCCTTGGTTTTTTGTGTGTCAGACCTCATCTATACCTGATGCATTTAGACTTACATGTATACAAGCATATGCATACAAGCATATATGAATTTTTATATATTCCTATTGCATGTATACTATTCCTTGCATTTGTACAAATGCAAGTTTATATATGCTAAACCTTTTACTGCATTTGTCTGTTACATGTACTTATTCATTTCATGTTTACATATAACTAAAGATAATAAGGCATCATTAAAATAACTTACATGCTTCCAAATTCCAACTAGTATGGAAATTAGATTTATACCTTTTTCTTAGCTTAATAGGGCACATAATCATGCCTTTAGTGTGCTAAAATGTGTAGGAACACAGTGTAGTACTCGCACCTGAAGGCTTTGTTGAAGCCAATATTCCAAAGTAGCAGGTAACCACTATGGTTTATAGCCTGGGAGTAGTCCCATATAAGCCTCTGAAATAATCGGAGGAATTGGTCTCCCATCCTTCCATCATAATACGTTTTTTCTTGCAATTATGACATAAATCTTTACTTACTTAAAGAAACCAAAAGATTTAAGTGTGTCTGTACAAAAAATTTATAGCTGTAGACTTTAGTGGGCTTTTGAGTGAGATCATTGAGGTACTGTTAAGGATAGCTCACTAGGAGACAGGAGATTCCTGGATCCCATCCCTCCTAAGAAGTCTCCAAGAGAAAAGTTGGGTAATCTTTATAGGGATTTCTACAGAATGCAATTTATTCTGCCCCCACCCCCGAAACACTCACTGACCCATGGATTGCTTCCAGACATGGTCAGAAGCTTATGGGGCTGCTGGAACACAGGACTGCCCAGAAGATCAAGAATATAGTTTACAATGTGTATTCTGGAAAGTTCCTCAAGGCTGTTAGGCATGAGTTAAAAATAAAAAGAAGTATTTAAAAACACTAGTTACTATCCAGCAAAGAAAACGTAGCGCTCTGCCCACTTGGAAATCCCCCCAAAAAGTCACTGCACACATCCAGAACAAGTCTGCATGTCAGACTTTCCCCTCTTTTTGAAGCTGTCAACATCAGCAGGTCTGGGCTAGAAGGAGTTCATCATCCCTCGAGAATCACTTCTCTCTAGTTTTCACAGTGAGATAGTACGCTTTTATCAAGGCAGGAGAAGGAACAGTATTTAGCTTGTGTATTCATGGGGCTTCCAGTCCTACTCGCAAGATAACAAAGCACCAGGAAGATGCCCCTGTCCAAACTGGAAGCAGCCTGTCATCCTCACAACCCTCTCCTAACGAGCTGCCTCTGGCATCTTTTCCCGGTCAGGCCCAACAATTGAAGTATGGAAAGCAATTCTCCTCCGAGCAGGGTGGATGCCCTGTTTGCTTTCCCTAAAATACAGGCAGAGTAGAGAGTGGTTGTGTGTGGGGAAGTCTAACAGGTCTCTATGGAGAGATCTTATGGGACATATTTCCAGACACGTGAGAGTTATGACATTGATGCATTTTCTATGAGGAAGCCCATAAACAAGTGAATGACAGTTGCATAAAGATAATCTCGATTTAAGAAGTCAGTACAAAACCAAATTACACAGTGGCCATGCAGTAAGTGCCAATGTAACGGGAGGTTTTCATTTTGGGCTCAGCTGGGAAATGTCAATATTTTTTTCCCTTTGTTCTACTTCCAGTCATCCAAAAGCATGCCAGTCCAGCTTTCTGACCATAGATTATGTAAGTAACTTTCCTTGTAACTCAACAAAAGCTGTTTCTTAGCTGTGGGAAAGGGATAGAAGAAACTTCTTCCCCTCTGGACAAAGCACTTTACTTCCAGAGGTTTCTTGTCTTGGCTAGCAGAGAAGCTAACTCAGCACATAAAAGATAAACTACCATCAAGCCTGCCTTGCATTTTTCAAAGCTGTTATTCTGAGATGGTGCTTAAAGGAGCAGAGTCAATTTACATTATCAGGGGAAAATATTATTGTTGTTGTTGTTGTTATCATCATCATCATCATCCTCCTCCTCATCCTCATCAGAGTATTGACTAAACCGAAGTGTGGCACTGCTGAGGAGTAAGCACAAGACAGCTATATTAGCTAAGCAAATACAAAACAGGGTATGTTAATATAAATGCACCCACATCTTTGATTTTGTAACAGTGTTAAGGAGAACTAGAGAAGTTCAGCTTCTGCGCAAACTGGGTAGAACAAGCTATCAGTAGATGAGAAGCCATTGGCTTGCACAAGAGACAACATGGCTAGTTCAAGTGAGAGAGTGTGATAGCCTGAGTGTTTGGGAGGAGGCAAACACAGGATGTTCCTTCATTGTTTCTCACACTGCAAGATGTGAGGAGAAGAGGAAATAGGTTTAAAGCACATGCACACGCAGATGCGCATACACACACTTTTTCATGAAGCCATAGCTACACCGTGGGATCATTACCATCGGATGTTGCGGAAGCCAAAAATATAACTGGAGAGATTAGTCCAATTCATGGAAGAAAAGTCTACCGTGAGCTATTAAACACAAAAAAACCCCACAGATACAGCCTCTGGACCAGGAAGTCCCTGTGCAGTGACTGCCAGGAGTAAAAAGGACGCAGAGGAGGAAACATGATTGTCTGCTTACCCACTTCTTGCACCATGCTTTGAGTATCCCCTGTCCAGAGAGGGACGGTCAACTGGCCGGCCTTTTGGCCCCTTGCAGTGGGGCTTTTCTTCTACAAGGGACTCAATGCTTAGGTCAAAACCTTCAGTCACACAGGAATTTGATTCATATTCAACACCCATCTGTCCCTTAAGTGAAAAAATCTTTAAGCATTTAGGCAATTTTTTTCCCATTTCTATAACTTTTACCAAAGGTGTGGAGGGGATGTGCAGGTAGACTGCTTCTGTGAACTACAGTCAAGATCTGTCTCAGCCAGGGAAAATACAAATACTGTTTGTCCTTCTAGTTTTCTTCCTAACTTAACACTTTCTGTATTTACATATTAGCATCAAATATTTATAAATACAAATTTTGAAATGGTCAGGAATGTCAACATCCATTGTTGACAAATGTTTTACCATCCAAAAGCCAATGTTTTACCATCCTACTTGTAATCAATTCCCTTCCTGAAGAGACCTTGTGAATTTATTTTGCTAGCAGTTTTTAGGGAACCTTCAAGTATCATTTGTTAAGTGTAAACAGCCATTGCAAGATAGGTGCTTGTTATGTAATTACTGAATCTCTTTTTCTCTTGTTTTTGCCAAGATCTTCTTGATAATGGTGTGAAATGTTTAGGCAAGCTCATGCAGCCTACAGACATATGTACATACAATCTTTAAAGGAACTTTCTGTTCCTTGTTCCCAGGTACGCACCATACCATGCTGCATATTTTAAAAACCTGCTATAGCCTGTTAATAGAGTGTGGAAATAACCCTGGAGGATAAGGCACACAGAGTTTATTACATAACTTAAGAAATTTTGGCCAGGAAAAAATGTTGATCCTATTAAATAGGTTTTAATGAAGTCAAGATTTAGGTGATTTTTATGATAATATCTTCGTTCCAGTTGCTGTTGCAGCATGCCAAGTTCTGCATCCCATTAGACCCTTACCAAAGAACAAACTGTTACTGGTGGACTTCATTTTTAATTTCTATTTTTAAAGGACAGGTTGGGAAGTTGCTTATGTTGGCTTTTTCTTGGTACTGTTATTCCCTCAATATCTGATTATAAAGGGAATTCCAGTGAAGCCATTAATAAATGAAACAAAAATAAGTAGTCCGGAAAGAAATACTCAGGGACTGTCCTCACTGCAAAATATATAGCCTTTTAGTTGAGGCCTGCTTAGATATAAAGATCTTTATTTGTATTTAGTACCTTTTAAACCAACCTTAGCTTCCCTACAGGAAGCATAGGCTAAAGGTTTAGCTAACACACAGTTTCTGTTGCTAACAGAACAAAGTTGCCAAAATTGTTCTTTCTGGGTACAACTAGTCATTATTGACTTCCTCCAGCTACCCTCTGTGCTGAGATAATACCCCTGGAAAAAAATAATAAAATGAGTCAAATTCCTGCAGAGACCCCCAGGATAAACCCCTCAGCAACCTTAGCACAATACATGCTTGAGTGTAGAACCAGCATGCACGCAACTGCCCACATTTCATTCTATGAAGGGACTGCTTTTATCCCCACTAAAGTAAACTGGTAAGGAAAAACATCAAACCAAACCAAACTTTAGTTAATTACACTGAATTTATATCAGCAATTAAGACATACCCTTTCTTTGACAGCTAACTGGAAAAGCCCTTAAGCCATTGTCATTGGTCTTACTACAAAAAGGTTGTACTTTTGCCCTCGGGGGATTTTGTTGCTTCATAGCAGAAATCATGACTATTTTGTGATGAAGAAGCATATTGAGCTTTATGTTTTCTGCTGCAATCGTCTTTGAGGAAATGTTAAAATGGAAATGCTGAATTAATGGCATTGAAAGCCTTGACTTTCCCTTGAAAATAATTCACTCGTTATATGTGTTGTCTAAATGTCGTCATCCTTTTCACAGTATTTGAAGAGGTATTACTTCAGTCTTGATGTTTATGCAATTTATTGATTATGCTTGATTACTACAAAAATGAAACTATGTCTCGAATTCCTGGAGATAAGTTGAAGAAATTCCTATTTTCCTATAAGTGCACCCAACCTAAATCATGTACAATGTGGATTGTGTTTTTATATACATTCCCCTCACCTCATGTGAATGAAGGTTTTCTATTTTATGCAGGAGTTCCTGCCACTGGGATGGGACTCACAGTAGAGTACATGTTAGCATGATCCATGAACACTTCTTGAAGCCAGAGGCTGAACTGCTGGATGCTTTAAGTTTTTGGCTTGTAAATTAACCACATGGTAAAAGTACCACTAGAAGAAAATAAATACATTAAAACCTATGCATTTTACTAAGTTCACAAAGATAACACACCGTGCAATTCTTCTTTAATATTTTTCCCCATATTATTTTTTTCCTCTTTGTCTAGGGATGTTCTGATCCTCACACTCTGTGAGGATTGAAAAACATAACCCTTAGTGGTGGTCCATAAAACTGATGAAAGTATATGGAGATATATATTGCATAGACCTCCTGAGACAGGCAAATACCAGTGTTCAAAAAGAGCCATAATGAATGATATAATAAACGCATTTGAGACTGGGTAAGATCAATTATATGTTGAACATTAAAACTAATATCACAGAAGGTTGCAAGAGCTCCAGGTAAATGTCATGGGGCAGGATGCCAAAAGCTGTGAGTGGTTTAGCTGGAGAAACTCTGAGCTACATTAGAACCAAGGGGGGGGAAAAGACATGAAAGGAAACAGAGCTACGTTATACAAGAGCTGTTACATTAGTAATTTGTCTGAAGTACTGTGCAAAGGCATATTTGCTTGTAGTTGCAAGTTCCAGTTCTGATTTTACTTATACTGGGAAACAATTCCACCAAAGTCACTGGAATCATGTATGTGTAAATACCGATTTTTTCTGAGTCCAAAGCTGTATAAGATTGGGTTTAAAGATAATGTTTCAAAAGTGGTTTTAAAACTCATCCTTTCCCATGACCGTTGAGATTTCACATGCAATGGTTACTTCCAGGCCACAAAATGTTATGTTTCTAGCATAGGGCTACCTATATTCAGAATGAAACTTCCTTCTCCCATTGTCACAGCAAGTGTATTACTATATCACTGCTACAACAGCAACAAAGCCTCACATGTTTTAATGTATGAAAAGAAACACTTCCTGACCAACAAGCTCTATCCATTGTGTTTCAGCTCTAATTTTTAAGTCAAGCTGACTATGGAGACACGCAATAGGCACAACTGCATTCAATAAAAGGAACAATTAAAAATGACAGGCTCTGACAATGGGCTCTGACAAACCTTGCTGCTGCGGGTTTGTTATCATCCTCATCTGTCTGGCCCGCCCTTCTGCTAGAGATGGCTGCCCCACAGCAGAGGTGCCAGAAGCTGTGCGTGCGTGCATCTCAGGAACTTGTCTGCTCCAGTTCATAGCCTGCAACTGCAAACAGACTTGTTTCCCAGGAAAGCGGGGTTATACAAAGGCTGTGAAGCAGAGCATGGTCTCAGATTACCTTCTGTTGGTACTCTTTTGAGAGCAGTAACCTCCATCAGAGGTATAGGAGCAAACAGCTGAAGGAGGTAAGGACATCTTAAACCACCACAGCTGGGAACATGCGTCAGTCTTTAATATAGCCTTTGTGACTTGTCATTATGCTTTGGTTTCACCCTAGTCCTACTGAAAACCAAGAAAAACTTCGCAACTGACTCCAGAGGGAGCAGAATTCAGGTCTTCACTGTGGACCGCAGCAGAAAGGATGCTAAAACTGTTGGCTTCACGCTATTTTTCTTGCCTTCTTTCCTACATCTAAACAGAAGCACCCTTCATGCTTGCTAATGATCCTAAAATGAGCAGCAGTGACCATAGCAGCTTAAGCAAGTGAGCTTAGAAAGGGTTTATGGCCAGCTTTTGAATGTTTGGTGAGCACTCCCTTCAGCGTGAAGAGCAGCCAGCTGGTTCTGGGCTCTCCTAATCTGGTATTTACAGTGCTTCTTGCTGCCAGACGACATTTTAGGCCTTGGATGGTTTTACTCCATTTGCTTGGTTTGGTTTCAAGTTTACATATAAACAGCCACTACATAAGATGCCAACAAACTTTGACTCAGTTCCTCATCAGAAAACAATTTTATACTCCCACACCAATCCTACAAATGCTTCTGACTCTCTAATAAAGCAGCATTAAAAACATAGTACCTGACAAGAGTTAAGGCTGAGACATGGTGAGCACCAGAGCGCCCCTTCTGAAATGAGAGGATACAGAACGACCCTGAACCACTACTTCTTAAATGAACTGCCCACTGTTGCTACTATCTTCTCTTGAGATGTCACCTTTTAGTGGCCTTATGGGGCAGGTGAAACCTCAATGACATAAGCGATCTTGAAACACCTGCCATTCTGCCTTTTCCAACCTCACAAATTAATTCTGACTCTAAAGGACTAGTCAGAGACCTATGAGCATTACCACATACTTGACTGGTACAAATGTAATTATGGCTGAGGTAGAGTTGATCTAAAAATAAAACCATGACTGAAAACTACAGGAGATTTCATATCAGAAACAACTGGTCCTGAGCACCCGGGACCTGTTTGGGCAGCTAATCATTTTCAGACCCTGTCCAGCTACAATGGAGAAGTATGATGGTACTGGAAGGAGGTCCAGGCTCATTTCTCAGCTCTGTCAGACAGACAGAAACGTTTCTTAGCCTTTTTGCCTCAGTTTAACATCTAGACACAATACAGTCCAATCTTTCACAACTTCAAAGTGTTTAAGTGGCCATGTAAAGGCAGATTTGAGCTTCCTCTGCTGAGGCTCAGTGCTGCCTGCAGTCTGTGCGGTCATATCACTATAGCACAGCTGGGGAGCTATGACCTTTCTCTGGCTTCTTTATTTACAGGTCTTCCAGGCAGAGTCTATTTCTCCTCATATTTTTATGTGGCACATAGGACCTTGGAGCAAAAATTTCCATTGGGACTCTGTAGGTGATACTACCCCCCAAAAGCAATGCATGCCCAAACAAGGCCAGCTGGAATACCTTGTAGGGAGATACTGGGCGGCTGAGGCACAGGGATGCCCGCTATGTAAATCTACCCACCACAGCCAGCAAGGGTCTGGTCGCAGCACTGCCCACACATCAGAGATGCTGCCTGATGCTGCCTGACACAGGCAAAGGGCAGGAGGGAGAGGCTCTGCTCCAGACTCGTGAGTTACTTCAGCTGAACAGAAAAAAAAGGCATTCAGTCTTTCAGAGTTTATCTCCAAGACAACCCTAAGGAAAACAAAGACATAGAAGTGTCAAGAAACTGAGCTTAAAATGAAGCTTATTGAAGCTCCTGGAGAGCAAGGTAGGCCTTCTTTGAGCACTACATGACTCCAATTAGCAAAGACCTTCTCTGTGTGTTGTGCAAAGCGACCTGCTTATTTTTACTAAAACAGGTTTTAGTCCTCCCACCCCCACCCATACCCAAGGAACAGGTCTACCAGGAGATGCAACTAGGGATAATTTTGCATGGGGAAAGCAGAGCCTCATTTGGAAGATCTGCAGCCAGGAGAAGACATGCATCCCAGGCTTCAAACAAGGGTTTAGGATTCTCAATTTTTCCCACAGAATTTAAAACCAATCACACCAGCTCAATCCAATCTGATTCTGATCAGTTTATTTTGCTCTGGTTTTATCTGGCTTTGTCTTAGCAGCTGTAGTTACAGCTTAAGAAATCCAGTCTCTCCTCCTGTCCCTTTGAATATTATTGCTGCGAAGAAGCAACTCAGGCAAAACCAGCAGCTAGAGTGGGAAGGGAGGAGTAGGGGACTGAAACTGCCCTCTTAAGTGATGCACAGAAATCATATGAATGATTTTCATAGTCTGACTGATTTACCTGGGAGGAGGGGGTACACTGATTTTTCCAAAACCTAATGCTTCCTTCAGCAGCTCATACTCCTGATTTGTAATTGAGACTGATTCTTAGAAATACTAGGAATATCCCTGCTTCCTGACCCCTAATTCCCTCTTAGCCCACAGAAATGCCCCAGATGACCTCTCTGTCCCTGGAGGGGCAGCACTGAAACAGAAGTTGGGAGGTGGGGCTGGAGACCAGCTCCTAAATCACCTCTATTTCTCCACAAGGAGCAGGGAGATGGAGACATTCAGAGAATGCCACCAACAACAAACACCAGGGGCTTTCCAGGCTGTCTTTACACATATCACAGACAAACAAACAATAAATGCATTCAGACGTTCCCTCTACATTTTACAAAGCAGTTTAATGCAAACACTAATAATTCCCTAAGGCCTTCACAGGTGGAAAGAAAAGCATAAGTTTTGTCTACGAGCTAAACATCAAACTCAAGATCAGACTACATCTGTACACCTCAATAGCTGAAGTCTTTCCAGCCCAGGAAGCTGAAAAGCTCATCCTGTCCAGATGTTTCCACACAACGCTATCAGCTGTTCACAGAGAGAGCCCTTTGAGACGTCAAAATACTTATGAAAGTTTAGAGGCAGCAAAATTGCCTCCCCCCTCCACCAGGCAGCATTCCCAGCACTGGTCTGGGAAGCACTTATACCGGTAGTTTAACACCTTGGGTTAGGAAACAAAGAATAACAGTCTAAATTGAAACCAAAGGAAGCTAGGCAGAAAACAACAATCAAAACTGGAAATTGGCCAGGACCGCTGTCACATTCACACATAAAAATTGCCATGAGATAGTTATGAATGATGAGCAGTGAAGATCTCAATTTTCTGTCCCATCCAAAAGGCTGCAGAGTCCAATTAGGACAGCTGGGACAGAGTTTCATTAATGGTTGAGAGAAAGAGTGTCAACTACTTAATCACCAAACTGCTTCCTGCAGCACCCACGGTCTCTGTGATGAAATTTCACCAATTATTGATTAGTCCCAGCCCTGTTGAGCATGCAAGATCAGATAAGGTCACAGCCTGAAGTGACTCACTAGCAACCTGGAAAAAAGGCTTCATACAAGTAGCAACATTCATTAGCTACACTACTTAATGGAAAATATGCATTTTAGAGGGAAAGAGAAAAAACATTGCCAAGATCACTGTTCTAAATCCGGTTTCACATAGCTAAGCATGAATAAGCACTTACACGTAGTTTTAAAATTGTTTCCATTTTGGAAAAATAAATTAAAAGAAAACACATGCTAAAATCTTTGTCTCATCTCGTATGGAAGATAGGAAAGATGTGTTCCACTAATAAAAAAGGGTCTCCAAAGATCACTCAGACTCTTAAATAGTATTTAACAAATTCATTTATCATGAGTACATGTAGGAAATGTTATCAGATCATACAGGTATTTATATAAGAAATATTTCTTTCAAAAGCATCAGATTCTGCTTACACTGACTCATCTATCTACTCATCCTTTTTCATTTGTGTTATCTTCTTCCAGATTAAAAACAACAAAGAAGAGTGACTTTGATTAGAAAAATCCCACTTAAACTTCTCTTTTTCCCAACACAATATTCACCAGCTATCATAATTAAAAAAAAAAACTGTCACATCGAAAGTTATTTGGTGACAATCAAAACCAGTGAAACACTACAAAAAGTATGATGATCTGCATCAGCCCACAGTAATTTAACAGCATTTTAGTACGGTACATCCTGTATGTATCCCAAAGAAGAGATATGCTAAGAGATTTTACAAATACAGAGATGTGAATACTCAGGCTGGATTTTATTTGCATTTGCAGTGAAGGAGATCTGCCACAGGAAAACTGTAACCCCTGCATCACTGGGAAAAGGGAAAGCCACAAGAAATGTGAAAGTCTCTCTCAGAACTGTTCATTTTCCTCATTACATATCACTTACAGTCTACACTGGCCTGTCGCCTTCAGAGCTGCACTGTTAATACTGAAGGGGCGTTGAAGCAGACGTTTCTCTGCTGGAGTGGTGATCTCTTCCTAGTTTAAGGATGATTACCTCAGACTAAGAAAAAGAGTCCATCTTCTGCCATTGTTGCACCCCTTTTGTACTTCTTGAAGAATATAAAGGGTTCATAAAGCTGACTGCTTTGCTATCTACAAATTCTTCTGCCATACAGGGAATCTTTGCACAGTGCTAAACACACATGGCATATCTGTGCCATTGGTTTTGCAGTCCCAGAACAAGCCTTGTTTCCTCAGGAGAAGATGTAGGGACATGGGCACCTGTATTTAGGCAACTTCTCAGAGCCTTCTTGTGGGGTACTATTCCCCAGCCTTCTTTCAGAAACTGAATTCCCTCTCTGGGCAAGCTGCATACAAAGGAACATCATCCTTTCAGTATTATCCTTTCTGCTGAGGCTCTATAGAGCTCTGGGCATGAATGTGAATCCTCTTGACAGAGAAGCCCACACGCCCTTGCACTTCACAGAGTCAGAACCTCAGAGCACCCTTTCTGGGGTCAGCAGCAACGGAAACCAAACTGTTCATTTTATCCAAGCTTCTTTCCACAATGTGACACAAAATCCACATCCCAAGGACCCGCTCCATGGTGTGCTGGGAGTCTACTGAGTATCATGATCTCTCCCTGTGCTGATATACTAAACAGGGAGCATACTGTGGACAGCATCATACTTTGCTTGTCTTCACAGCAAGTTTGACTCATGAAGAGGAAAGAGTTCCAACTGAAAGAATACTTTTTCCTTTCTTTGTGAGTGCGATAAGAAAATACTCTGAGACAACACTGACCTAAGATACTTCTGACCATGTCTTGCCCTCAGCCATCAGGGCTATTAAAATGGAGAAAAATGACGAGCAATACATTTAGGCTTTATTGAAAACCCTAGTCCTTCAACTGGAGTGGACTGGCTAAATTCAGTGAGAACAGGCTGACTAAGCTGTCATCAGCATACGATGTAGAAGATGATGAAATCTAGCTTTAATTTTAGACTTGTGCATTTGTAAATTTTAGTACCCCCACACTTCCTGAGACCCTATTCCCATTTGTACTGAAATCATTTATTTCCACAGACTCGGACTTGCTTCCTCCTTTCCTTTCATTTTGAGGAAGGTGATCCTCTCACAGCTCAACTAGCAAGCTCTGGGGTGCACCTGCAAACCTCTGCCCCCCTCCTGAAGAGAACCTCCTACTCCCCTGAGAGCCAGCAGAGGAGCAAAGGGTTCGGCTTCCCTTGCTGGCTCAGCAGACAGCTATTCATGTGCCAATATCATATATGGGAACATTTCAGCCCCAACAAGCTGAAATTTCAGTGGACTCTCTGAGGTAAACACATGCTCCCTATGAGAAACAATATGTCTTACATCCCAGACAGAGCTGCAATCCACCAAACTAGTGAGTACAGGCATAGCTGCCCAATGACACTGTTCTTGTCCCCAAGTTCTACCTCTAATGATGGAGAAAGTTGAGCCTAACTTCATGAAGTGTGTCTCTGCTATGGTAATAATTACTAATGAATGGAAATTTCTCTTTAAAAATTAAAGGAGAGCAGCAGAGGAAAAGAAGTGAGCAATGTTTTGGAAAAACATTCCGTGACAGTGCAAGGAGGTGGATTTCAGAGATGCACAGCCTCATAAAAGCAAAGGTGAGAGACTCTCCCCTCTCCCTGCCCTCCTGCAGTCCGTACTTCTGTGAAGAGCTGAGCGAAACCTTGCTGGGGCTGCAGTGAGAGAAATCCTTCCACCTCCCTCCCGTGCACATTCAGGAGTGGAATCATGTGTCCACTTTGCAGGAAGCAGGGCCAGGAGGAGGAGGAGATGGAGGGGAGCTGCCCATGGCAGGCAGGAGGCAAGGAGGCATCCTACTGCCTGCTCTGGGAAGGATGCTTCTGGCAGCTGTACAATTCGAAATGTCCTACCCTTGGGCTGGCCCTGTGCATGTCACAGCCACAGCCATAAATGGTAAGTGTTACCAGCAAAAGCCATTTCTGTAAGCCATAAAATGACCACATTAAATAGGAAGGAAGTTAAACAATTATTCATGTTACTTAAGGTATAAGCTGACAACATCAAAAGGACAGATAATTAAAAATACAGTAATGTTTTTCCAAAGTCTCTTCCACTCTTATTTCCTCTTTTGAGCTGCCCAATAGGTGGTTTATGAAGTGTTATTTTATCAACTTCTAAAAATATCACCAAACTGGTTAGGAGAGGAAACCATCCCCCACATATAGGCCACAGAATCGTTCTGTTTGCTTTAAAAGCCAAAAAGCTCACTTTGGCAAAGCCCTGGGGCAGGGTGATGGTTTAAGTGTCCTGTTAATGTCCCACCAATGCTGCTATGTGCATATGTCCGAGGTTAAGCGTGCAAAACTTCCATGCAAGTCACAGTCTTGGAGTGCTTTGTTCAAATGGGATTTGTGAAAAACAAATAAGGAAACAAAAAAACAAACAAATAAAAAAACCCACAAAGCCAAAAAAAAAACAGACATAGGAAAAACATAGAAAGCAGCTACCCAATTTCTTGAAAATGCATGTGTGTTCCTGAGAGCAGAATCTGGCGATATTCTCTTAACTTAACTCTAGCTTGTGAAGCTGAATTCTTCTAATAAATCATTTAAGTGGGCTCTCAATTAAATATCTTGCATAATGGTCTCCAATTCCACAAACACAGTATGCTTTTAAAAAGAAAAAAAAGTATGTGTAAAATCAAGACTGTAAAATCAAGCTCATCTTCCACACAGTGCAGCTATTGCACATCCTATACTTTATTCCTGACAATATAGGCAAAAACTCACTAGTCTAATTTACAGCCTGTCAGCTTAGCTACTGAGCCAAACTAAAAGGACAAAAGGGATCAGACAGCATGTGCTGAGCAACCCATCCTCATGAGGACCTTCAGTTTACCCCGAAAGCCCCAGCCTGTGGGGAACTCCTCTGTCCCTGGACTGGGATGCAAAAGGGGAGGCTGGTGCCACCACAGGCTTTGCAAGTCCCCAGCCCTTTCCCTGAAGGGTGCCTGATTGATTCTTGTTGGTATCATGACACATTTTTTGGGCAACCAAGTTGGGAAAGATGCAGATAGTATCAACCATCACCACCTGACGACAGCGTTGAGCAAGGCACCCAACCACTGCTGTGCGAGGCGGGGGGCAGGGTCTCCTCTACCAGGTCTGTCTTTCTTGGACACCTTCCCATTTACATCCCGCTCTGAGTCACCACGTTTCCCCAGGTAGAGGTGGGGTGCTTGCAACAAGCTGGAGGGCTGTCCTATCTAGGCCATCTACCTGGAAGAAAAATGCCAGCAGGCTGGGCTGGGGCCCTTCATCAGCCCTGTGTAAAGTTGGAGAGGAGGGGAGGAAGGTTGGGTCTGATTTCTCCATTCCGTGTAATCTCCTCCCCTTGATTTCTTCCCCACACAACGTACTTGCTCCAGCTGCAGCCTGCAAATGAGCACACGGTAACAGGGAGGTGATTTTGCTGAGTCTGGGTGTTAGATTCCCTCATGCTTTCCTGAAATAATCGACAAGGAGATTGCTTGTATGCGGACATATAGACAAGCACCAGTGGCAGCATGCAGAAGAGCAGGGCGTGGAAGGACTGTTACTCTCTGAGTGGCACTGTCCCAACCACACATGTTAAGGATTATAAATAAAAATGGTGAAAGCCAAGAGAGGGAAATGTTTTAATAGCTTGAGGATTCATGTAGACAGCCTAAATTTACCATGCCCTAAAATAATCTGTTGGGTTGCACATAGTTTACCAGTTCATGTGACCTCTGAAAATTCTTTTAAAAAGTGGATTTCATACTTGCACCACCTCATCTAATTCATATTTACAAAATTAAATACCAGGCTGATGTTCTGTCCATCTCTGCCTAGAAGATTAGCAATTATTCCATATTTTCAAGAAGCCGTAGTACAAATAGTCAGTTCTAACTAATTGCTTTAATTATTCAACCCCTGATTTAAATGCAAGTTTTTCAGCATACTGCTGGTGACTTAATTAATTGTAATTATGTACAGGTCACGTTCCAGATATATAATCTTTATAAATGATAGACAGATGAGTAAGGATAGGAATCCAGATCACCAAACACAAGTTCAACCCCCAATTAAAGAACATGTGCATCCCAAATTTAAATGCTGCATAATAATTATTTCTATAAATAATAGTATCTAGAGAAAGAGCTGATGACAGAGCTGTATTCCAATAATTAGGAATGACTCCAAATTTGTTTACTATTCCCTAGAGATGCATGCCTATTGATTTTGTTTTAAAATGACCAGTTCATCCAAACAGCCCAGAGTATGCTATCAAATATTCAAACTGTCTGTTCAAATACCTGCTCAGAATTATCAGCATTTCTCACAGAAGTCATTACTGGGTCTAAACCAGTGTGTTCCCACTAAGGGAACCAAAACATTAGCCAACAGCATGAAAAATCAACAAAATTTCTAAGACTTCTTCTCTTAATTTTTTTTTTCACCAAAAGCCATTTCTGACATGTTTTTAGCTCAAAAGAGAAAAATTAAATATGCTCTATTTTTAAGTGAAACATACAGTACATAATTCATTAAAGTGTGTTGAACTGATATTTTAAATATCGGTTAGCTAATTCAGACATTTGGCTATTTTATCACGTTATTGTAAGAAAATAAGTGATCACAATATGTTTGAGATGATTGGTTGCTTTCCTTCAATGAATATTGACCCCCTAGCCAACTGCAATCACATTTGGCAGAAGAAAGAGGTCTCAAATATATTTAATTCCTATGCCTATTCAAAATGAAAAGCTGGGTAGAGGAAAGGGTCCTTGTCAGTGTTGCCACTGAAAGAGAAACCTTGAGAAACTTGAATTAATCAGGAATCCACCATGGAGAGACACAGGAAAACTATCTTCATTTAACTATTGCTAGGCTTTAGATGAGCATGGTGCACAGAAGCAACATGAAACAATTCTTCAAACAGACATTTCTCTTCCCTTTGAACTGTCACAACCTTTTCTCTGACTGCTCCATCTTCAACCCTTCCCCACATAAGCTGTACTGAAAACACTGCCGCTAAAGTCATCCTCACAGCTTGTCACTTCAATACCTTTTTCCCCAAGGCTTTACATCATGTTAGCCACAGGCATCCAGCCCTTACCAGAGACATGATTCATGAAACAGTCCTTCCTACATGCCTGCTTTTGTACCTTCTCACCCAGTCCCACAGCCCTCATGGCACTCCAGATTGGAATGACTTTGCTGCTTCTTCCAACTGAAAAATGTGGAGGAGCTGGTTATCCACTGGGTTTCTTCTGGAGGGCACAGAAAAGATGTTTTGAACAATGAAGTAAGAGAACAAGTTGGTATCCCGTACAAATTAATTCACTTCTTCTGTAAATCTTGTCTCAAAACCTGTCAGTTATGCACTGCAAAGTTCTAGGCATTCTTGCATTCCTCTGCCACCTTTAAATGAAATGGCAGGTCTTTGGAAAAGTAATGGATTGCTTTGCTCCTACTAAGAGCCTCGTAGAATCCCTGGGAGCAAAAGCAAGCATGAAAATTGAGACCCAGAAGACAAAAACAAACAGAGAGCATAACTGGTAATTTGATCTTTGCATCTTATAAGGAAGATTAGGTTTAAGAGCTTTATAAGGTTTGTTCTTGAATTTGCTGTTTACAAAAGACATCAAAAAGATAACTGGGAAATAATTATTTTTTTAAGCCCAAAGACAAAAGATATGCAGGTCCCAAGTTCCACACTGCTAAGCATAAGTACTTAAATCACTTAAGATCATCTCTTGCATGATTAGTATCCCAAATATCAGAAAACTGAATGTGTCTCTATCCCACCACTACTGGGCATGGAGACTACTCTCCATAATGAGCATATATGACATACAGTCCATACTGAAACACTGGAAACATGGGAAACTGGTAAAATGTAAGTAGAGTTTGAAAGGCCTTCAGACAGTTATGACTTTCAGTGGCTATTGATCTTGTTTGCACAAAACAGGTCCATTTGACATATTCCTGTGAAGCCTGGCAGTCACCCAGCCCCACCACTTGTGGATTTAAGGGTGATCCTAGCAATTCTGTTCTTCAGGTAACACTCAAAAAGCAACACAGGTCTTCTCTCACATCTCGCCAAATATCCTCACAAGACAGCTGGCTCAGACAGAGCTTAAGTAGTGATAAGAAACCACTGAGTAGAAGTAAAGATTACTCCTTACAAAAGCAACAAGTAGTTCCACGGAAAAGGCAACAAATGATGCCTGGCTCGCATGACTTGCATCTTAGGGTGCCTTATCTCATCTTTAAAAGATATCAACTCTTATCTCAAGCCTAGTAAAATGTGAGCTCCAATCAAAGGTTCTTGTTAATAGCATTTATTTCTCGTGTGATTCTCTGGAAACAAATACAGTTGAGCCCACATTTCTGCCTTTATCTCCATGGGAGCACTAGCTCTGGTGTCTTTTATCTACTGTGCTGCCTCTTATTTCTAAGATTTGTAAGAACATTTCCCTCAGATCATGAGACACTTCCCAGCTTTGCTTGAAGTTGACCAAAGGGTTCAAAAGTTGTCTGGGGGAAACAGGAAGCCAGAATTAAAAATGGCTGAGTGACTCCGTGACTTTCATTTCCTTAAGCTCAATCCAGGCTAAAACACATCCTTGCAGAGAAAGCATGGACTCAAGTAACAAATACTTGAAAAACAAACTTTTTTTTTAGGGACATGCTTCTTGCAATGGAAGAGGAGGCTATGCATGCAGAGGTGGGGGAAGGGAATATGCTAGGAAAAACTAAATTCCTATAGGTGATTTCAATATCCTTAAAAACAGAAAAAAGGAGTCAACTGTGCTCGTTTCGGAGCTCTTCACCTCCTTCTCAGTAACTAAACTCCCCACTGGAGCATATAATGACACAGCATACAGATACCTAAAGAAAGTGAAGGAAGCTTTTACAGTTAAATTTCTGTGTGGGAAGCAGACGCTTTACTTACTATTTTTGGGATGCTTTATACACAATCCTCAACTTTTTATATTATTTTTCTTCCAATAGGAAACACTGTTACTTCATAAATGATGGCCCTTGTGGGTCAGAGTCCAGAAAGTCCCTTTTGGAGACCATCTTCACAGCACTTTCCCAAATGCATTTGGTGTTTGGAAGCTGCCAATGGCAAGCAGAAAAACTTGACCAGCCTGAGGCAGAGCTGCAAGCTGCAAAAACACTGGGAAAGGACAGAGGGTCCAAGTGCAGGGGAAGAGTATTTAAGGATGATCCATGACCTGAAACGGTGTCACACACTGGGTATGATTTCCCAGAAACGCCAGGTTTCTGTGAGAGCACAGAAAGAATTTAAAGAAGGTGGGATCAAAATCCCTATCTTTTAAAATCTTTGCAGTTTGTTTCCTGCATGGCTAGAGCATGTGTTCCCCTGAGATAAGAGCTCCACACAACAGTTAGTTTCTTCTGAGTTTACTTATGAACATTAAAAACAACACAGGTTCTGCTTAAAGAAATCTGATGGAAATCAGCAGAGCTTGCCCAAGTGGGATCCAGGAGCGTATTGCTTCATAAGTTCAGTTTCCACACATGGACAGAGTTAGAGCTGTGATGTGGGTAGCAATAACTTGGATGGCATCAATCAAAAAGCAAATGAATGAGTACTGTAAAAGTCATAGTGGAATACATATGCTCACTTAAAGACTTTTGGGTGACCATCAGCTGTCCTTATAAATCAGCCACATTAAGAAAACCAGTTTGTACTGAGACAAAGAGAAGAGATTGCATTGTGGGGGGAAAAAAATTATGTGGCAAATTTATTTCTCCCCTAATTAAAAGATTTCTAGTGCTTGGAAAAGGCACAAGAGCAACGAATTCCTACAGCTGCTTATCTGCCCAAGGCCAGAGATCACTTCACACCTGCAAGAGAGCAGTGACTCCAGAAACCTCAGTGCTGTCAGCAAGACCAGCTCCTCAGCTATGAAAGCACTCATCTGGATGAGGAGAAAAGCACATCTGGCCCACAGAGGGGAATTCATGCTGGTGGGGGAAAAGCTATGTGGAGATTTGTGTGGGGAGGAACTGCCTACAGTGCTTTCCCACAAGATGAAGCCTTTGCTTGGTGTGTCCAGGACTCCACCAAACCCCACTGTTTGTAAATAAGGCAATATAAAATAAAAATATGCTTTAAAAAAAAAAAAAAAAAAGCCAGGAGCAAAAAGAATGGAAGAGTTTGATCAATCACAGCTAGTTTTTGCTTTGTTTTCTATATTTTCATATTTTTGACACTAATTTTATTGCTCCATGAGGAAAGGGGGAAAAACACAATGCCTGAGCTCCAGCAGAATCTCATGGGCTAAGAAAACTATTTTCCCCTTGTTTTATGCCAGCCAGCACAGATTCTCCCTCTTAGAGGGTCCACCAGCCAGTGTCAACACAGAGGTGGTAGTTTCAGTACTGTATGTCATTAAGTGTCTGCAGAGTGCTTGCAGAGCCTGGGGTTCATGCAAGGTCAGACGGCCACAGACGGACAGGACAAGAACCTGCAGCTATGCAAGTGGCCATGTCACCTCCTGCAGGAACATCTGCTTTGCTGGGGACACCACCAACAGGGCAAAGGGACCACAGAGCCCCAGGGTTTCTGCCAGTAACAAAGCTGCACATGGGGTGAAGGCAGAATTATGGTCTGGCCCCAGTTTGGCACTGGTGTGGAACATCAGCCTCCCCACAATACTCAGTTTGCCCCAAAAGCTAATTATTTCAAACTCCAAATACAGAATTTGCTTATTAGCATTGATCAATACAACTAAGCTCACTTTTTTGCTCTTCTAATAATATTCGTACAAAAAAATATTGTTTTCAAGATCCTTGGTATACAGCATATGTCATGTGTCCCCCACAAATATTAGACATGCTCCTGTCCACCCCTTCCATATTTCTCCCTCATTTGCTGTTATGACAAAGATACTATTTAATGAATCTTAATGACTCATGTCAAATGTTGTTTTTTTGCATTCTGATAAGCGCTAGACGGGGTGACTAATAGAGTACATGCAACACCTAGACAACGTGAGCAATTCAGTGTTTGCTTAAACCATATTAGATACTGATAACAGATACAGGCATTGCACCTGCTCCACCATAAAAAAAAAAAATTAAAAAAAAAAGGAAAAAGAACAAAAAAGAAGAAAAAAAGAAACCTGAACAGATACAGCAATTGCTGCTTATGTATGTATAAAGCAAATTCATCTTGTCAGTGTTCCAGAGAACGTGTGTTGTGGCTGTTATAAAGCTTCCCTCTCTTGTAAATATGACTAATTTGACATTATGCCCCTAGGGAAGTAAAAGCAAAAAGACAGCCAACTTGGCTAAGACAGAGGAGCGCTTCACAGAGAAGATGTCTATGAATCTAAGACAGACAGTTTTCTAAGTCTACCAACATATGCACTAGTGGACACAACAAAGCACTTCTGGCTAAAGCTGGCATTGTCTTTCCTTTTCCTACTTCTGTGAGATTAGGGTTAAGTTCTTTGAGACAGGAAAGCCTGAACAGTCTTCCAATTGAAGAACAGGTTAATAAAAGGGAATACAGGTCTTGCATGGATGTTATCTTAGTAAAGGCCATTTAACAGGCGATTTTTGCTCTGGGTGCTTCAGGTTGAGATCCTCAACAGAGAGTGGAATGAATGATCCTGATTACAGTGATTTACACCTGAATTTTTCCTTACATCAAGAAAGAGGCCCGTAACTTTTCCCTCAGCCTTAGTACTGAAAATGGATGTCATATAGGTCCCAACATGTAGCACCTGCCAGACTGAATGAATTTCAAAACATGGTGTAAACAGAGATATTCTTCTTACTCACTGACCACAACGAGACTCACTGCTGCTCTTTATGTAATGATGTGTATATGCATTAAACGTGCAGTAAGAGGGACACATGGACAAAATCATAGTATTTACTTAACAGAAAGAAACAAGTGATTAGATATGACTCTGCTCACTTTCTGTGCCACAAGTTCTGCCACCACACAGCACGTGGCTTGTACTGCTCACTACACAAATGTAAGTCAACGAGATAAAATAACCTAACTGGGAATTTGCTCTGGAGGGTAAGGGATGAGAATGAAGTAGGCTGAGAATAATAAATAAAGTAATGTAATTATTATAGTGGGACTCGGGCACTCACATGCAGAAGTTCATGTCAGTATGAAAAAAATAATCTTTAGTTGTTGCAAAAACATAGCCAGTTCCCACTTACAGAAGTACAAGAGCAGCAGTAACAAGCAAGGCTTCCTAGCAATGGGCTCTCCCATTCATCGGTGTAAACATATTTATCGTTATACCTAGTGCTAATATAAATTTGTAAATAGTTGTGACAGCTTGCCAAGTGCCAGCATGCAGCTTTTACAGGCACAGTAGAATGATGTAAAATGCCTATGTTTTTTGGTGAGGAAGGGAGAAGAGGGGAACTGTACCTATAGCAAGATGAAGGACCACTCTTACTGGTAAGGGAAGCATGCTGCTGCCCACATAGGTGGGAGAGCAAATGTGGTGTTAAAGGGCACATTACAGTGATCACTAAGTTGAACAGGAGAATCATAGGCCTGTACACAAGCAAGGTAATTCTTAAATTAAGGCATCAGTACGTGAAATGCAGAAAATAAAAGAAAAGCTGTGTTGCTAAAGGACACACAATCATCCAAAAGCAATTATTAAACTGCTGTTTCTGACTACACTTGGCCTTAAAATATTAACATGTGCTTTTTATTTTATGCTTCAGACTGCATGAAATGAATTAAATACACCCAAAATGGTATGAGCAATTCCTTACGCACTAGCAAGTTTAACGACTGATCTGCTTTAGTATGAAAGGTAAAGGCTTAGGTTTTTCAGTCCTATGAGACACCATCCTATAGTTCATGTGTTAGGCATCTCTCCTGTCCACTCACGACATTGTTTGAGGCATGCTTGTAACATTTTCACTTAATTAAAACACTGGAAGCCTAAGGACTTCAATTTCTATCCTTTATGGAGCTGGCAGTTTCTATTTTCTTCAGCTCTGTGTTGGTTCTATGCGTCACTTTATGGGCAAAATGTAACAATTTCTGTTCCCGGTCAAACATGCTGACAGAACTTGGACATAGTATTTTTTTTTTCTCTGCAGTAATTATTAATGTTGGCTTGCATGTGCTCAGAATAATGACATGCACATGAATAACCTGCTACACTGTGTGACTCACTGAGATGCCTTCACAGAAATTATGTTGGTCACACTTTGTGCACCAAACACTGTGGGGAGAAGTTTTCAGTGGGAACAGTCAGCAGTGTTTTATTTTAACAGAGAAGAAAATAGGTTTGAGTGAAAGGTCATTTGATACCCCCCCCTTTCCTCTACCCTGTATAAATATTTTGGTTTAGTTGTGTTTGAATGGAGAAGTCAATGAGTTTCATCCTTTGTTTTAATCATAACAGCGTCCTGTTTGAAGTTGGTATTTCAAACCGAGGTAGCTGGCCCTTTATTTTTCAAAGAGGTTATTTCCTGAGACCCCTTACACTGTGATCTTACATGCAGCCACTACTGGACCTTCATTGTTAATTGTCTTTCAGGGGCACAAATATACAGCCTTTTCTTTCAAATTCAGGATGACTCTGTTTATTTACGTTACTGAACGCAAATGAACAACAAGACACCCCTGGTATTGCAGGGATGCAAGGAAGAGTGGGAGAAGGCACATGCCTATCAGCCATACCGCACCCCTGAGCACCCACCAGACACTTGTGGGGCTCCTCTAGGACAGCACAGCCACACCACTCCCCACGGAGGTGGCAGCAGGAGGACGAGGAGGAGGAGGAATGACACGTGCACCCCAAACACACTCAGGCAGAGGAGCTGAGCCAACATGCAGATGAGTGTGCAACACATACTTTGACAGCACCACGGGGTTTTCACTCCTGTGTGTCCTCTCCTGTGGCGCAAGAGAAATTCTGGAGGAGTAAGTCATAGCTGCTCCAGAGCCCTGGCTGCAATGCAGCTCTTCCACATACCTATTGCCTTGCATTCTCTCTGTGTGCTTTAAACCTCTACATTCCTTCTCTGTGCTGACCCCAGTGAGAACGAGGTGTGCAGATACTGAGCAAAGCTCTTCCCCAGGTTGCCCTGACCATCAGCTGCTTCCCTTCTCCTCTGCGCTGTCTTTGCCAATGAACAAACAAATCAGCATTGCAGCAGCTCAAACCAGAAACTACCCCCTCAGACAACCACCCATTGCTTTCAGGGCAAAATGTCATGTACTTACATGCTTAAAAAAAAAATAAAAATATAACAAGTTCCTTTATCTTCATTCATTACAAGTGGGCCATTCTCCAGAATATTTCTGAGACACCATTGCAGAGAAATGCAATTTAAAAAACAGAAGCACTGAACACTCACAGCATAGGTCCTCTTTAAAACAAGAAATTTAAGGACAAGAAGGACTGAAAAAATCATACTTAGTGTGACTACCATCAAAGAATTAATGTCCTTTAGTCTTCATTTCTTTTCTTTCCCTTCACCTTTTAAGTCATTTCACTCTCGAGTACCACAGCTAGTTCTTCTTCACTCCTGAAAGCAAAAAATAAGGAAACACTAGTGGGTCCATATCAAAAAATCTCAAAAGTTCGCAGCCTGGTGCCAATACCATGATTAGTCTTAAGTTTATGCAGAACTGCTCTGTTTGACTGACAGCATGCCAACAGACACACACAAAAAGCACAGGTAAGAGCTAAAGCAATTGTGAGGCGGTGGACAATTCCTAAACCAGAACAAAACAAATAGGTACACTGCAGAAGCACTTTAAATCAAAACAAAGCCTGTTTTTTCTTTGACTCTCTAGCTTAAAAATATTACATTTTGAAAATGAGCAGTGCAGAGGGATCACACAATTATAGAACAACTCGTGTGGGTGAGGAGCACTTCAGGTCTTTGTGCCAACCTTCTGCTGGGGTTGCTCGGGAATGCATCCAGTCAAGATCAGAGACTCCACAGATGAAGTTTTCACTTGCGCTGGAAACACTTATTTGCAAATATCCGACTGGCATTCCCCTTGTTGCAACTGTGTACCGCTGAAAGAGACTGGCTTTTTCTTTGCTCTAACCTCCCATTAAGTAGTTGAAAACAGCACCCAGATTCCCCATTAGCCTGCTCTTCTGCAAACTAATGAAATCCAGCTACCTCAGCCTCTCCTCGTATATCATGGTCTCCAGCCTACTAGGCATGTACCACTTCTAATGCAGCAATAGTGTAAATTTATACTAATAATAAGCATTATTTAAAGAAATTATACTAACAATAAGTATTATTTAAAGAAATTAAACACACTTAAAGAGGAAGATTACTTTAAAAGTAAGACATTTTAATAGAGTAAAATATAGCCAGGTTAATCATTTTACTCTGAATCCCAGAACATTAATTTAGCAAGAAATAAATAACTCCCAGCCTTTCATCTTATCTTTTTGACAGATGTTTCCCCCTATATAAAGGGTGGCATAATTGTTTTTGTCAGTGTTATAATTAAAATTGCTGTGCAGCTGACATACAGTTTTTAATGTTTTTTCTTAGGATTATAACAGATGTTGCCTTATTAGAGCAGGACTCTCCTGAGGTAAGAAATGTCATTGGCATAATCAAGACACTTTTTTTCAGTTTCTCAAAGTAGACTACCACAATTTGCATGGTAACATCTGATCTTACAGAATTAAATACATCCCACTTCCCTAACAAGAATGTTTTCTGTAAGAGTTTGGAAAAAATACTAGAGAAGCTTTATCACGATCAACAAGTTGCAACGCTCAGTTTTTGATGTGGCCAGAAATAGCTGGAAAATAGAGAAAGACGGATCCTCGACAACTGCACTACCAACAGCCACAGAAACTATGACTTTTTAATGACAAAAACAATCACAGCTTAGACACACAGTAAAGTTGAAAGCTTGTGAGGAACTGAGAAGTAGCAGTTATTGGTCTATTACAAGAAAAGTTACAACCATATGACACATGTTAATTTTAAATGGGAGTTAGTTTAAATAAAGCAAGGTATAATAGGAACAGCTTTTAAAGTGCAATTTAGGTCCTTGGTGCTCACTGAAAATCTAGAGAATTTGAGGTGGAAGCAGCAAGAAATGGTGGCTTCAGGTTGTTTTCTCCTTACAGCTCAGTGATTCACCACTACTGAGGACTGCATCTGTGAGGTGGATGCTGAGGGATGCAGGCAGCCCTACAGGTCCCTCAGCATCCACAGCAGCATGGCTGCTGGGTGAACACACCATGGCTTCTTTCCAAATGGAGCACACAGCATGACAGCTGTCGCACAGACAGGTCTCAAAGCAAGACACGCTATCAGGACACAGCCCCCACATGCAGCCCATAGCTGGGCATCACAAATGGATCCCCCCCAACTGGATGCACCCAAAGTGTTTAACACCACATTAAAAAAAGTCAGTTGTAGGTAATTGTGGCAAGAGAGTCAGGAAGGTCAAGTGGCTCCAACGAGGGTAGAGAAGAGTAAGAAAAGCAACCCATGCCTCCTATCTGCCTGTCCAGAGTCTCTCCAACCTGTTGGGGGGAGCTCACTTTGACAAAACAAATTTAACAGCAAGTTACTTTATATTTTGGTGGCAGAGGGCTCCTTGCAACTTTCCAAGGGTTACCTATTTTTTTCACGGTCTGAGGAATGCCAACTCTGTTTTACTGACTGTGGCTCTTGGATCTGCAATTCCCAAGTTAAAACTGTCAGCATAGCTTTCACATTGCATCTAGTTTATATTAAGAACTCCCTCAAAATAATTGTAGAAGATGCAACATGACATAATTGCTGAATTTCTACAGTAGTAATTGTCACAGTTTACTTAAGAAAATAGACTATTTATACAGATGCTTGGTTTTGATGGCTTAACTCTCCTAATCTTATCTATCTTGAGGACAGGTATTAATTAAAAATAAGCATGGAAAATGTTCAGCATGACTTATCTCTGAATTGTTATTAGAGAACCTCTGCTATCAGGACAGGCTGAGAGTGTTGGGGCTGTTCAGCCTGGAGAAGAGAAGGCTCTGGGGAGACCTTATAGCGACCTTTCAGTACGTGAAGGAGCTACAGGAAAAGTGGGGAGGGACTTTTTACAAGTCCATAGAGTGATAGGATGAGGAGGAATGGCTTTAAATTGGAGAGGAGAAGATTTAGTCTAGACATTAGGAAGAAATCCTTCACGATGAGGGTGAGGTGAGGCACTGGCACAGGTTGCCCAGGGAAGCTGTGGATGCCCCATCCCTGTAGGTGTTCAAGGCCAGGTTGGATGGGGCTTTGAGCAGCCTGGTCAGTGGGAGAGGTCCCTGCCCATGGCAGGGGGGTTGGAACTGGATGGGCTTTAGGGTCCTTTCCAACACAAACCATGCTATGGTTCTATGGTTCTATGGTTCTATGTTTCTGTGATCTCTTCTATTGCCATGGGAAGAAACCAAATCTGTCTCTGGGAAGGAGCTAAAGTTGCCGTTGCCTTTCCCTGTCCCACCCCAGCAGCACCAGGCAGGGGCAGCCGTGGGGATGGGGACCGGCGTGGCGGCGATGCCGAGCGAGCCCGGTCTGGTCCCCAGAGCATCCCCCACCACCGTAGCGACGGTGACAACAACCGGGTGCCCGGCGGCGAGAGGGGCCGGGCTTGCGGGGAGGCGGATCCCTTCGCCGCCACCTCCCCCCACGCCCGCTGAAGAGCGCCTGCGAGCGCGGGCGGCGAGGCACAGCGCAGCGCGGCGGGGCGGGGAGCGGCTCGGCTTTGCACAGCCCGGCCCAGCGCAGCTCAGCCCTGCACAGCGCAGCTCAGCCCAGCCCAGCCCAGCAGAGCCCAGCCCGGCAGCAGCAGCTCGGCCCGCAGCGCCCACGCACCCAGCGCCGGGCACCCGCCTTCCTCCCGCCCCCCTTCCTCCTCCGGGACTCTCCGCTGGGATCAACGCACTGCTGCCGCCGCTGCTGCTGCTGTTGTTGTTGGCCGGCTCTGCCACATCGAGGATATTTTGGCTACCCGGAGAGAGGCGGCGGCAGCGCTTTTTTTCTTCTCTTGTTGGAATTGTGGTGGTGCCGGCGGGGAGCAGCAGAGGAGCAGCGGGAGACGGGCTCGGGGTCCAGGTGAGGCGGGGGGGATGCGGCGGGATGCGGGCGGTCCCCCGCACGCACCGACCCTCTGCGGAGCATCCTGGAGTGAGGAGAGGCCAGCACGAGCGGAGATGCCGGTGGGAAGTGGAGATGCTAGGAGAAGGGATCCATGTTAAGTGAAGGGCTTGTTATTTTTACCTGTTTGAGCGTGAAACGGTTTTTTGTAGTCGGATTCCATCCACGTCTCCTTCTCTCCGAGGCTCGTTGGGAAGCACCGTCCTGACCAGGGGGCATTGTCCGGGAAAGGCAGTGCTGTGCTTCCTTTGGCAAAACAGTAGGGTGCACGGTTGTGTTTCCACGATCAAACTGTATCTCTTTGTATATTTAAGACCTGACTTCTCCCTAATTGAATTTAGTTCGGGTTTGTATTAACTATGTATCAGCTTCATTTTGAAAGCTGATGCCGAGGTGGAAGCCGAGCATCGCTCCCAACCCTGTGACCGAGACCCCGGCGGGTGACAGAGGGGACGGGGAGGACCCCGCGGGGCGGTGGATGGGGACGCTGGCTTGGGGAGTGGCGGCTGCGCGCCCGGGAGGAAGGGGTTAATGGGCATGGATTTGGTTAGGGCTTTAAAGGGACTTTAAAAAAAACGTCGGGCTGTGTGATCTCCCCATCTAACTTTTTATGTGGGCGAGTGTGTCGTATGTGTGAGAAGTCATAGCAGCTTTGGGCTATCTCTGCCATCAGGACTTGGGGAGCAGCTCTCTTGGCTCTGAACAGATTGGTATGAAATATTTATTTGGCCTGAAAAAAACCAACCTTGTCATTTAATACCAAAACAACAACTAAACGCTCCAAAAACCAACCAAAAAAAAAAGGTAGAGATACTTTGGGGATGCTAGCATGGCTTCGTTCTCCATGTGGATGGTTGCCAGCTGAATCCAGCTGTGGGCAAGCACTTGGCTATTGCTGAAAAGAAGTCGATCAGAATTCAGGCATATAAGTTAATAAGTGCCTGATCCTGTTGACCCTGTTCTGGTTCACCCACTCAGCTATGCGGGGGTGTTGAAGAAGGTGTCCTGCCAGTTAAACCAATTATAGCTGGCAAGCAGCAGTCATCAGCATTAGTGGAGGAGTTGGAAGCGAGGCCCAGTCACACAGTTCGGTGCTGTAGTGTCTTTTCTGAACTTAAACGACAGCTTTCTAAGGCCGGCAGAAAGCCAGTTTTAACTCTTTGCATCATGGAAAGCTGTACTGCCTTTTGAATTCTGCTTGTCTTGTGATGCCGGTGTAAGGGTTTTGGATCTCAGGGCTGGAAACTAGTCCTGCTGATGGGAAGAATGCTGATGTATGACAAGTAAAGGCTGTAGAAATTGATAATAGTGTCGGAGATTTAGTTGGAAACTGGGGTGTTACAAAACATCATAAATGTTGGACTCGGTGATACAGTGGGTCCTTTCCAACCCAGTGATTCTATGGTTCTATCACATGTTATTAGACTGGGGCGCTGATGTCTAATTTTTCATAAGCTGTGAGGTACACAGGCACGGCCACAGAACAAACAAGCAGCCTAGCGTAGAGAAACAGTGACTTGGGTTAATGAGCAACACCATGTAACAAAGACTTCTTATAAACCTTTTGTCTTAGGACCCTAAATGTGTCTAAAGAAACAAAAAAACCCAGGAAGAAGAGAATACCAGCCCTTTTGGTCAGTGGGGAAGTTCCTAACGTGATTCGTATAGAGGCCAGGATTGCACCTGAAAGTGTCAGAAATCTTATTTGTAGTCTTAACTGGGGATCAGATCTAAGCATGCTGAAAATATCTGTAATGTTTTCACAAATACTTTCCATTTGTTAAGGCTTATGGCTTGTTATCCCTAGATACCAGAGCAGATTTCAAAGGCAAAACAAAGGTTGTTAGAAATTGCTGTATACGTTTAAAAAGCCCCACCAAATGCAAGGATAAACAGTTGTTTAAACTGTGGCAAATTTAATGAGAAGATTAGGATGCTTGCTGAGTGAGACTCATGCTGTGTAAAATTCTTTGCTGCTCAGTGAGATGTGTAATTTAGATCAAATATTTGTGCATGGTATTTGAGGTAAAAACCATCATTCAGTAGACTGCATTTTTAGGTAACATTAATGAAGTGTAAGTTGACTATTTTTTTCATATTCAGTTGATTTACTGTATTTCAATTATAAACCCCATTCATCTAATAACAATGAAGTTGAAATGGGCCTTTCAGGTTAAGGACTCTTGATTTTTAAGTGATCTACTGTATAAAAGGATGAAAGGGTTCCTTGTCTTTGGCTGTTGGATGTTTTTATTTTCCTCTTTGCTTATATGGATGGCTTCTGAATGTGTTGTCATTTTAACAGGCTGGGTTTATTTTGGTAAGCACCTAATTTGCCATCGTCTTCTGAGTTTACGATTGTATTTTGATTTTTACGTTGTCTTAACAAAAGAACTTGCTTGTAGTAAGTGCTGTAATATCATATGATATGTATTGATATATATTAATATATAATATCAATAATATAATATATGGTATAATAAATGATGTGAAAAAGGAGAGGCGAAAGATTATTGAGAGACAGCTTGCTGCTGCGTAGTCTGATAAGGTATCATTCACTGACACCTGAATTACAACATCATAGTAACCATGAACGGTAGTCATAAAACTGGCTTTATTCCTTATGTTTGATTTCTCCCATAGGTCAGTAAAAGGATATGAATCTTATCACTCTTTTTCCCTGAGTGATATATAGGAGAACAAGTTATATAGGCCTTGCATAACCCTGTTCCTGGTGATACATGCAACGTGATACAGCTTTGACTTCAGTACCGTGAACATATTATGGTAGTCACATTATCAGTTCTTTAAAAAGACTATTTTACTGTGTAAACCCTTTCCAATTTAAACTTAGACCCTCTAATGCTTTATAAATATGCTAATCCTATGTCTCCAAAATACATGAGTTAACATGGTTTGGAGATGCTTTGCCTAGTAAAGGCAGCAGATTGCCAATACTGGGTATTGGCTTTGATGATTATTCATACAAAGGTGAAAGGGGTGAATGTTATTACATGTATGTGTATTATGGTCAGTGCTTTGTCCTTTCTCTTCCTTCCTTTAAAAGCCAAAGTCCAAAGTTAATCATGGCATGTGAGCAGGAATATAGTAAGGAAGAATAATACCAAATTGAATGTTTAAGATAGTGAATGAAAGTTGGAAAAATATCTCAGAGCAATAGGCATTTGGTGGACAAAGGACGTTTGTTGGCTTTTCTTGAGGTACTAAAAGCCCTCACATTTGTTATCAGAAGCTAATAATCCTCATTTACTCAGGTCACAGAACTTTAACTCCACTGATGCCTGTGCAAAGTCTTCTAGCTAAAAAAACTGCTTGAACAAGATGGGAATTGTGCCCGATGTGGTCAGGATGTGAGCAATGAGAATGAAAGCTTTCCCTTTTATCTCCTTCTGAGACCTGTTCTGCAGTTTGCGCTGAGGCAGTGAGATACATCTGTTAACAGCCTTGCTTCCTCGGTAGCAACATCTTTCATGTGACCCCTCTCATTTTTCAGATGAGTGATTTTGGGATCAGGAACATGGATCAAGTAGCTCCGGTGTCTAACGTGTACAGAGGAATGCTCAAGGTAAGTACTTTTGAGCTGTCAGCTTCTAAATCCAACTAGTCCATCTCCCAGCTAATGCATTTATTGTGTTCCTATTAATGCTAGCAGAGGAATTGTGTAACCATGACAAGGTGAACACAGATATCCAGGTTTTAACTGCTTGCTCGTAACCACTGGTCTTCTGGAGTTCTCCCACTCGGTTCAGTAGAGATGTGTAAAGCAGATAGGAAGCAGTAAATCTTACACCCTCGACACTCTCTCTCAAGGAGTCTTCCTCCCTTCATCTACCAAATCCTAAGAACTTGAAAATAAGAGGTAGACAAGAACCAAGTTCAAGTTCTTTGGAGTTGGTGGTACACTTGCCTAAATAAAGGTTACAGGATTGGCATTAAGGGTGGTCTTTAAATCTTTGACTTGATGAGACTAGCAGAGGGCTGTTCTGATATGTCTGGTTAGGTCTGATTCATTCAAGAGGATTGCATGAAAAAAGTAGGTTATTTACTTACTACATGCAACTGTGTGAAATGGAAGTCAGATACATCATAAGAAACCAAAGATAGTTATTAACTATCTATGATAGACTATGTATGATAGACTATGATAGACTGTGTATGTTATCTTATTTTGAAAGGGATTTACAAACCGAAGACAAATAAGGAGCAGAATATGAAGACTCAGTCTTTGAGGGCTTCCATCCTCCACTTAGATGCAAGTTGCTTTTAATGCCAGTATCAATTTTTTTTTTTTTAACATAGCATTGATTAATGTAAAGTAAATACAGGTTTGGAAAATACTTTCTGATCTCATTAACTCTGAGGAATGCCTATATTTTGAAGAATCAGTTAATAAGACTCTGATATGCTGAATTCTCTGATGTTTTATGTCCCCTCTTAGTTTTCTGTCCTGCCCACAACAACAGAATCCACAAGTTATCACCCAGCTTACTAGCCGTGTGCTCTTTAATACAGCATTTTTTCTAGGCAGTAACTCAGTGTTCTGCTGTCATCTAAGTCAAAATCAAGACCTGCATTCTACTTTTTTGTAGCTTTTCGCATTTTTTTCTTTTGTTCTTTAATAATTACTCTTGCATACATTGAAAAGCCAAATAAAATGTTGTATAACTGATACAGCAAGCAGAATTTATTCAACGTTATGTTTTTCCCCCTTTATTACTCTTAAATCAAGAACCTGCTTAAACATTAATTTTCTCCTTCTGAAACATGAAACTAGAACAGTATGGATTTTACCCATTCACATGCCACAGCATTTTTTCCAATGACTCAGGATAAGGGTCAGCTGTTTACACAAAACGGAGGAGTTTCCAGATTATGTTGAAAGAACTTGCCCTTTCTTTTAGGTACTAGCGATGAGTCAGTGCTTTTATCTAGTAATGTATAAAGAATCTTTTACTAGCAGATTTGGCAATTGTTATTAACTTGTTTCATGTGGATGTGAGCATTTCCGTGGGTTTGCTTTGACTCTCTCCTCTAGTTGCAGTGGGTACCTGAACCAACTATATGCAATTTGTCTCTGCTGGTCAGTGCTCAGTGGAGATTTCTGAACTCTGTTAACCCATAGAGGCATGATACCGTTTATTTTACTGGCTTTTTTCTTCCATGGAATGTATGCTTTCATACGTTCTAGCACACAGAATTGACACAAGTCAAATTTGAAAGTCAAAATTTTAAGGGAGTGATAGGAATGGTTGGACTCGGATGATCCAGTGGGTCCTTTCCAACCTAGTGATTCTATGATTCTATGAAAGAAGTTAGGTTTTCAAAATATGAGAGTGTTTATTAAATGTTGTCAATGTATCAGTAGAATCCACTTTTATCAGGAACATTTGTATCAGCCCACTTTATCCCTCTCTGTATAATGAAACTAGCAATGTTTCACTGAACATCTGAGCGCTCGAAAGACTGTAAAATGTAGTAGCTGGCAAATCTAGTAACTCAGAAGTATAAAAGTCACGTTTTTCCTTAAGTCCTATAAGGGTGACCATATAGCTTCAAGTGGTGCGGTTCAGATTAAATTTTTCATTTCTAAAAAATGCTGCATAAAGCTGCTGTAGGTTCTGCTGCTTCTGTTCTCAAGTACTGATCAAGTGTATAGTCAATTTAAAGAGTTAAAGGAAATAAGGATGTCTTTAAAATATGCCTGGAAATAAAAATACATATAACACACACATACATATGCATTCTCTATTGTTAAAAGCCTCAATTACAGGAAAACTAAGAATATCCTTACTTGGCTTTACTGTAACCTGCATAACATCGCACCCACCTAGCACTGTGATATGAATGTTAATTGTTTTCTATTCCTGTACAAGGAGCTATGCTACTGTTGTGTTCATCTTTCAAAGCCCCAAGTTGGCCGATTCAAAATAGTGATTGTGCATGATCTTCAAATTTAGGAAACTTAACCCTGCCACTTCTAGCAATGAAGCTGGCAGTGCTCTAGCAAATGCTTACATTGTTTTTAATTTATTCTGTTGCTTTGCAGCGTCAACCAGCATTTGACACCTTTGATAGTTCAAACTCTCTATTTGGTGGATATTTTTTCTCACTAAATGAAGATCAAACTCTTCAAGAAGTGCCAACTGGATTTGATTCTACTTCTTATGGTAACTCTTCGCTTTGTTCCTTTGTCCACTCAGAAAGAAATATACCCTTAGAAGTGCAATATGGATTTCCCTAAAAGAAGTGTTGCAGTACACAGACTATTAGCCCATACATGATTTTATCCTGCTCTGCTGATAGTTACTGTTCTCTGTACTGAAGAGGAATGGTAACTGGGATTCAGTAGCCTTAATAAACTAAGAGCCCGTGGAAGAAGACTTAGTAGATATGAAAGCAGAGCTAAGAGTTTAATTTTTTTAATTAAGAAAAAAATATAATATGTGTATTTAAACTTACATTTTAATTATGGTTCAGATGATGCTGTTATTCTGGAGGCTCTTTTCTTGCCCCTGTGATGTTAAAGGTTTTGCATTCTTGGATTTATTCCCTTTCACTTACCCCCATCCTGGGTTTATTTTATTCTTTACCTTAAAAAAGAGAGATGGGAATGTTTACGGATCCTTTTTATGTGTGTGTAGGATAGTACCTACTAAAAGTTCTCTACAAATCCTTTCTTTAAATACCTGACAAAACAAGGAGTTTTGTACAAAATGTAGCTATTTTATCTGACACTAGCTTTATCTCCCCTTAGGGAAGGGAAAAAAATAAAAACCCTCAGACCTCTGAAAACCACCAGTCCTTTGTTCTAATGCGATTCTAATCAGTCATTGCCCTGGTCAGCAAAGCAAGTTCTAGCAGTTATTGAGGATGGGTGTGGTAAAAACAGAAACTGTGCACGAGCTAGTAATGAGCTCCACTTGCTGGGTCAAGTGGAACTTGCATATTGTCTAGGAAAGTGAGAAGAACCACACAGCTTCATGAACTAACATGAAGTCTGTCAAGTTCATCACCTTTATATACCCCAATGCTGTTGCATGCCTATAACATAGCAGAGCTCCTTTGAATGCAACCTGTATGTGAGTTCCTAATTACCCTTGGCTTAATGATACCAATCTCAAACAAAATATCGGGAAAAGGTTTCATAATCTGAAATATATAGGCTGTGTGATTGGTTTTATTCAATATAGTTATTTTTTCAGGGAAAAATGAGGTATCTTCTGGTGAAAATTATCAATAATTCTGAGTGGCATCCAGATTTGTCCTTAAATGGAATCTACTTGTAAATTTAAAAATCAGTTAAGCAAATTAGTGGTTTATTCTGACTTCAGATATTGCTGACTTTGGATTGGGTTGCATTGCTTAGGACTGGGTACTAGCTTGTTAGCAGTCATGCTTCTTTGGTTCAGATAATAGAATAACCTGTTGCACCATGTACTTGAGTGATTGAGAGATGCACAGCAGGGTCTGAGAAATACAGCCCATTGGAAATCAGGGTTAAATAGCACAAGCTGGCTCTTCACAAACCTACAATCGGTTACATAGCTCTCAAAATAAACTGACTGGAGTTATAAGGAAGTTGGAGGTCAAATTATAGATGACAAAATACAAATAAGCAAACATATTTCCTTTTGGTGGGGGAAAATTAAAAACAGCAACAGTAAAATTTCACTGCAACAAAGGCATTTTATATAACTACTAATAGTAAATGAGAATCTATATAATGGAAAGCTGCAAAGCTTTAATTTAATGTGATGCATTGTTGTCAGACCAATGGGACAGATTTTAGTGTTGATAAATTAAGTCAAAGACTTTATATCAGGAAATGGGTCTACTCTGGTTTTCTTAGTTTCTAGCATTTTCTTATTTTTCAAAATGCACAACAGAAACTTGTCACTCCTTTCATGGGCCTAGAAGTTAACATATCTTCCTTTTCCCTTCCACCCCTTTTCTTGTAGAGTCCAACAACTGTGAATTGCCTCTGTTAACCCCATGCAGTAAGGCTGTGATGAGTCAGGCCTTGAAAGATACTTTCAGTGGTTTCACAAAGGAACAGTGCCGGCTGGGTATCCCAAATAGTAAGTGTTTTCTATTTATAAGCCCTTTTTTTAATGCTAAGGAGGATACTGAATAGCGGCTCTTTCAAAAGAGAAAGAATGATGTCAGTAGGAAATAAAAGAATGAATCCTATGTGAATCTGGCACAGCTTGACTTGGAAAGACTGGACTTGCTGGTATTAAAAGTGGATGCATGGAGAGGTCATGCGTTGGCAGCATAAGAGCGAATCAAGTAAGCTGAGGACATCTCTGATTACAAGTGAATGCAGAAGGGAGTACTGTTTACTTCTGGGTTTTTGTTTGTTGTTTTTTTTTTTTTTAATTCAAGAATAAATTCATCCTGAATTCATTCAAAACTAAGTCATTTGGCTTAAAACATTTTTTTCATTTACTGCCTTCTAATGAAGATTATTTGACAAAGGTCAGTTGTTATCTCTAAATGCTAGATATTTTCTATCTTGCAGATCCTTGGCTTTGGACTGAACAACAAGTATGCCAGTGGCTTTCCTGGGCCACCAATGAGTTTAGCTTGGCAAATGTGAACTTCCATCAGTTTCTGATGAGTGGCCAAGACTTGTGCAACCTGGGCAAGGAGCGTTTCCTGGAACTGGCACCTGACTATGTGGGTGATATTCTGTGGGAACACCTGGAACAAATGATAAAAGGTAGCTACAGAGCCATAAAGAGCTTTTGGTTTTAAAGCTTTTCTGACAGAAACAGAAATAGGACTCTTTCAACATTCAGTTCGCTATGAAGGGCTTTTATTACCTGTAAGAACCCAACACGAACTTTAAAACTTGGTTAGTAATACATCCTTTGGTGTGCAAACAATAGATGCAGATATCTGCAGAAATCATTCCATGTTCACACTGAACATCTGTTGGAATCAGTTTTTATTTGGAATAATGATTGAAACAAATGGGATTAGGATAAGGCTACTCTAATGCCTCATTATAAAAAATTTGAGAATTGGACGGAATTTGTTCACTTCTTATTACCAGTTGTTGATTTTATTCCTTTAATGTAGTGTTGTAATTCCATTAATATATGTAAAGAAGTCGAAGACAACTAGAGGTATTGCTAAAACCCTGTGAGTTCCTTTGGTTTCAGAGTGTAGCATTCAGTAGTTGGATGCATTAAGGGCTTGGACCTTAAAACACACAACAGTTGTTGCTTCTAAGTTTTATGTTAAAATTCAATTGGGATGATGGTTTTCAAGCCTGTTGGAAGTTGGTTGGGTTTTGGGGTGTGGTTTTTTTTTTTTTGAGGGAGTGTGCAATGCAGTGCATTAGTAAAACTTATGTGAATGATGGTTCCAAAATAATCAAGAGTCAGAAGGTTTTTGTGGCATACAGGTCAGATGTTTAAAACTATAAAACCAAGTTTTCTTTTTTCTTTCTTCCTTTCCCCAGACAGCCAAGAAAAAACACAGGATCAATATGGGGAGAACTCTCATCTCACCTCAGTTCCTCACTGGGTCAATAATAATTCCTTAAGTAAGTATTTTAAGAAATTTGGCATTTTATGTCTCTTAAGTTTATTCTAAGCATGTTACATATCCCAGTTTAAAAGCGAAAAAAAACAAAAATAAAAGCACCAGAATAGTTACTGTGCTTTAGGAGAACACTTGACTACAGTTGCGCAGCCTTCTTTCATAGTATTGTTTAATTGTCATCTAGTTCATATCAGAAGCCTTTTGAAGAACAAAGGCTTTGAGAAAATTGGATTTCCTCTTGCTATGTCAAAGCCTATATCTGTGGAGCAGGACGATGACTCCCACCTCTAGCAGACAGAGTCAAAAAGTAGTGTTACTGGGGAGCAGCTGGAGTTACGTTTAGGCCTTTTTGAAGACTGTGGAAGCATAATAGAGCTTTTCAAAGTGTGTGGGATGCGGTGCTAGCTCTCTCAGTTTGATTGGTGTTGTATTTCATTTTACCACAGTCAACATCCAGCTTAACCTTACTGCACCACTTAATGATGAGGACTTTACTCAAAATTACTTTTTATGTAGTTTCCTTGAAGAACAAACAATAGACGTATTTGTGATCAGCAAATTGTAAAGGGAGATTTACAGAATTTGGTTTGGAGCTCATTAGATGGGGATCTTGTCACCAAGCTCAGTAACCTTTCCAGTAGATTTGTAGCATCCATCACTCTTTTAGTCAGATTTTCATGGGAAAATTACTTCTTGGTGACACAACTGTAGTGAGGTGCTGGAAGTGTGTTAGTCTAAGGGACTGCAGAGAGAAACATCTATTTCATTCTTTTATTTCTTTCTTCAGCTGTTAATGTAGATCAGAACTCCTATGGTATGCAAATGCCTGGATACCCTAAAGCCCTCAGCTATCCCAAACCCAGTCTCCTCACCGATGTCTGTCAGACTTCCACAGGAGCAAATCTCCTTGGTCCAGAACAAGAGTTTTCATTGTTCCCTAAAACACAAGCAGATGCTGTTGGTGTGAACTACTGTGCAGTAAATCAAGATTTCCCAAGAAGCAATCTGAATTTGCTGATGGATAATTCTGGTGAGTCATTATCTGTGTCATAACTGTGGGTCTAAGGCCATATTCTGAACCTCTTTTCCTCCTTTGCATAAATTGTATATACAAGCTAAATTAAGGGTGAGGAAAAAGAAAAAGAACACTTTTCTCCTTTTTATTTTTTCCTTTTATAAAGGTAAGCTTAGAGAACATGAATCTAGTGACAGTGGAGCAGAAAGTTACGAAAGCTCGGATTCAATGCTACAGTCCTGGAACAGCCAGTCATCATTAGTGGATTTACAACGTGTGCCATCCTATGAGAGTTTTGAAGATGACTGTAGCCAGTCCTTGTGTCTGAGCAAACCTACAATGTCTTTCAAAGACTATATTCAAGAGCGAAGTGATCCTGTAGAGCAAGGGAAACCAGTTATACCGGCAGCAATTCTAGCTGGCTTTACTGGTAAGTGGTGAAGCAAAATGGTCACTCCTTGTGTAACATTAATATTCTCTGTAAATGTGTAGCTATGGTGATAAAGTTGCGTAGTTGTAAGGTATGCCTTGCCACTTAATCAGAAACCACTACTCATGAAGAGTTTCAGTTTTAAATGTCATCTAAATAAGTCTCATTGGACAGTCCATCTAAAGCAAGAACATATGGGTACATCAGAATGCATGAACATCAAATGCACTTTTTGATCTGTTTGAAAAGGGGGAAACTTGGACAAAATCTCCCACGCATGGGAGTTTCTGTAGTTGTTAGCTTGTCTGTTAAGACCTTGTTCCTGTAGTCCTTGCTGAAATAGCTTTTTCCTCTAGAGTGTTTGCCAAGCCAGGGACTACAGGGCAAGCGTAAGAGTTTGAAATGCAGCTGATGGGAGGTGGGAGTGAGAATTAAGGGATCCATATGAAAGGGAAAGATATAGCTTGTGTAAAATTCTGTGTTTCCATGAAAAAGCTGACTTGTTTTAGTCTTAATGTGTTTGTGACCAGATTTGTGTTTATAGAGGGAAAACCTTAGGTTTCTTTCTGATAGTAATTTAAAAAAGTAATAAATCAGAGTAATTACAAGATGTATGCTGTGATACGAGTATAGTCACAGGTACTGATTGTGGTAAGAGCTTGCAGAAGTATTAATTGTGGTCTTCCCCGCCCCCTCTCTCTCAACAGGCAGTGGACCTATACAGCTATGGCAGTTCCTTCTGGAGTTACTAACTGACAAGTCCTGTCAGTCATTCATTAGTTGGACTGGAGATGGATGGGAATTTAAACTTGCTGACCCAGACGAGGTGTGTGGCTAATTGTGATGAACAAAAAGATTCAGGGTCTCATGCACCATCTGTGGGTCTAGTCTTGGCTATAACACATTTGCATGATCAAACACTTGCTGAAATCTCTTTACTTGCAAAGGCTTTATCGTACAGTCGTAATTGCTGTGGGATGTTCCCTCCACTCCCCCACTCAAGGATATCAGCATAGCTTGAAACTTAAAGGTAGCATACAAAGTTAGTTCTTCTGACAGTTTAGTACTATAATTAGCTGACTGAGTGTAGTTGAATCAACAATGCCTGGGATTGCACGAAGGTATGGGGAAAATGCACTCCATGTGTCACTGTTCTTTTAGATACACAGCAAATAAGGCAGTGGTGCTTTTTAAAATATTTTGGCAGCTTTCAGCTTTAGTCATTAAAAATAAATAGAATGCATTTTCTGGTACTGTTATGAGTAGGAAAGTTATTGTATTAAGAAATGTGATGTCAAGTCCACTGAAGCCTTTTTTTTTTTTTTTTAAAGGAGAGGGGGGAAACCATTAACTCAAAGGAGTTGCAAATAATTTATCTTCCATTTAAAGAGCTGTCCCATAGTATTGATACCAAATTAATGCTTAAATGGTGTCCTCTCGGGAGAGGAGACTATATTTTCCATAAACTTGATCTTCTTAAACATATGTTGGCACATCCATTACAAATGGGTATCCCCTTTTCAGTGATGCTTGTTATCAGCCACTTACTCCTGAAACATCTTGCTGCTAGTTATCTCGGCTGAGAGGTTAGTCACCAACTCAGATGAGCATGGAACATCCAAGGCATATAAAATACTCTGAGGAGGGATTTTAATAACTGTTTTTATTTGCCACCAACTAGAAGAACACGATTTGAACAAACCCTTTGCATGTTGCTTTCTTTTTGGACTGACAGGTGGCACGGAGGTGGGGAAGGAGGAAAAACAAGCCAAAAATGAACTATGAGAAGCTGAGCCGAGGCCTACGCTACTATTACGACAAGAACATCATCCACAAGACTTCAGGGAAACGCTATGTCTATCGCTTCGTGTGTGACCTGCAGAACTTGCTGGGATACACAGCAGAGGAGCTGCATGCGATGCTGGGGGTGCAGCCTGACACAGAGGACTGAGCCTAATGACATGATGCTGCAGGGCTGAAGATCACATGTTGGGACTGTGTCTGGGAACTGTCTGCAGTCAGTTCTTCTAGCTGTTCAGAAGGATGCAACTGTTGGGAAATAAGGACCTTAACCGATTTTGTAATCAGGGAGAGCTGGAAGGAAGTGGTCTTATTTCATCAGTGGCTTTGGGTGTTGCCATGTTAGGCACTTGAGCAGCATGGAAGTCAGCACAGAGCCTTCTTCTGTCATGAAGACATGGAAATGCTCTCAGGTTAAGCATTTCTACTACCTGTACTGCCATGTAAAACATTTTGGCTACTTACACTGCCATGTAATAATGGGTTGGCTCCAAAACCAAAGGTCGGATGAGAAACCGGTGATGCAGCAGAACTATTGCTCAGATATTTTAAAATGCCATCATCCTTGCTTACATATTACATCATAAAATTTATTTAAAAAAAAAAACAAAACTAATTTATTTTAAATGAGCAGTAAGGAGAATTGATATTAGTTTTGTTCTAAAGCATGTTTTATTGTTGTTACTACAGAAATGTGCTGCATAGGTACATAAACAGTCTGTGTCCAAAACCAGATGTAGCAACTGTTAACAAAAAAGACCCTTTATTAAAGAAGGGAAGGAAAATCATACCATTTCAATATTCAGTTTGTATATATTCTGTGATTCTTTTTGAAACTCTGTAATGTTCCTATTTAACAGATACTGTATAGTGTAAATTAAACTAATTGTATGAGTGTTTTTAAGTAGGATGAATGTAAATTTATCAAATTTTTTTCATGTTTGTCTAGAATATACAACCTTCTGCAAATATTTAATTGGCCAGAGAGACAACATAAGTGCTCAGCATGCATGCATATGGTATGCTTATGATATGAAATGCGGGAGGGAGAGGAGGGAGGGCTGGCTCAGTATTTTGCCAAGACTAAAGCTGGCGATTCTTTGTGCATTTTGGCATTTTTACAAGAAACTAATGTTATATTCTGGGACATAAAGGCCCTGTTTGTGGTTTCTTCTGTAACTGAAAATGAAGATATTAACACGGATAAAACTACTTTTTTTCCTTTATAAATGGCATATGTTTTTCAACTTCTATGCATGTCCTTTTAAAAAAATTTATATACAAGCCTTATTTTTTCAGTTGACTTGTCTCTTCTTCCTGCAGTTTATCCTGTATGATTAAAATATGAATTCTATTTTTGGAAATAACTGTGACTCCTTTTCAAAGATCAGGAGAAATTTATGTAGCAGCTATTTTTACTGCAAAAAAAAAAAGAAAAAATCACTGGAAAAATGTACTTTGTAAGAAAGCTTTATTTTTTATCTGAGCTTGATGTACATTTAAATGTGTTGTACAGTGTGAGAGGTTTAAACAAATAATGGTCTCTATTAAAACCTCTTGAGCAAGAAAACTGTGTCTGCTCTTTAATTCTTTTTTTGTTTGTTTGGGTTTTTTGGTTTTTTTTTGTTGGTGGGTTGTTTTTTTTTTGGTTCAACAACTACCCCCATAAACCTCTGCAGCATTAAAAAAATCCAGCCTGACGAGACTTACAGGTAGAGGGAGATTGGAGAAAATTCTTCACGAGTGCATAGGCTGATGGTCATGAACCAAGCTAAACACATGTAACTAATCTGTGTTTAGATATAAATTAAAGTTAATGCCTTCATGCCTCGCCTCTGAAAGAAAACTTAGCAGTTCTGCACTGTGTTGTGAATCTGTATGGAAACTGATGGGTAAATGCATGTAAGAACAAAAGCGTGTTAAGACTACTTCTGCTTAAACTGTTCCTGATACCATCCTGTACAAAGGAACTGCCTTAACTCTTTAGTTCATACTCTTCTCTATCACTCCACTGTATAGAAAAGCAGGAAATATGGAAATGTTTGCTCTTAAGCACATACTTTAAAAGTAGATAACGTAGTTATTTAAGAAAATGTTGCTTCCCCAAGGCTTCTTGATCATGTGGCCATGCCTTGATGTTGCTTCCATTGTAGTTACCCTGGTTTCATTGAATCATAGAATGGCCTGAGTTGGAAGGGACCATGTTGGAAGGTTTGGCAGCATGACTACTTCCCTAAGGAGCTTGTTCCAGTGCCCCACCACCCTCTGTGTGAAGAACCTTTTCCTAATGTTCAACCTAAACATCCCCTGCTGCATCTTCCTGCCAGTCCCTTGGGCCCTGCCATTGGTTACCAGAGATAAGAGATAAGCACCTGTTCCTCCTCCTTCCCTTGTAAGGAAGCAGTAAACTGGGATGAGGTCTCACCTCAGTCTTCTCTCCAGGCTGAGCAGACCAAGTGACTTTAGCCACTCCTCATACTTCTCTAGACCCCTCACCAACTTTGTGCTCCCCCCCGCCCTCCAGATGGTCTCCAGTAGCTTGATATCCTTTTTTATAGAGTGGCACCCAAAATTGCATACAGATGTCGGGGTGGGGCTGCACCAATGCAGAGAAGAGCAGGACAATTGCCTCCTTTGACATTCTGTTTTGGCAGCATGTTAAAAATTTGGAGAGTAAGGATCAGGGCGTTTTTGAGAATGTACCTTTCTAAATGAAAAAAGTAGACCTGCATCCTGCAGCACAGCCCTGGTCTTCTCTGAACAGTTGCAGACACTCCATCAGCCTTACTTTTCGTTATCCTTGTGAAGGAAAAGCAGCCTCTCACATCCTTCTTCCCTTCAGCCACTGCTGCAAGTCTAGATGCATCTCACTCGGTGCTGACCCACAGGCTGGTCTCACGCTAATAATGAAGAGAAAGTAAGGATGTAGAGAGCTGTGACCCCCTGAGCTAAACCCGAACTTGGCAGAAAGAGGGAAAAAAAAGCTCAAACTGACAACTTTTCCCGGGCTTTGGGTAACGTGCTTAAAACGGTAATGCTACACATGACCTGCCTTTGAGCTGTGATCATAATGAGGGGAGATATACAGTATTTTGAAGGATACACAATATGATCTGTCACAATGAATTTGTTTTTCTTCCCTAGGTGTCTTTCTCACACTGTGGCTGCAGAGTCCTTATCATCTTCTCAATCTGAACAAGTTTCATTTTCAATCTCTTTTCCCTGAACACAGAACTGTTTCTTCATTTAAACTGAGAGCTTAGTTGCCTCTTGTGTACATGATGTTAGCTTCAACCTAGAAACTAAGGGGAAGCTGTTTGTTTTCCTCCCTCAGCAGAAAAAGAAATTTCACCATAGCGGAAACAACAAAATACCCCAACGCACGCAACCCACAGTGGTGTGTCTTACAGAAGCAAAATCTAGTATCCAGCATCAGACCAGTGCAGCAGACCAAGCTGTAACTCAATGTGACCCAGAAGACAAATCTTTGAGGGTATTTTGTCACAGCTCGCACAGAAAACACCGCTCTGTTTTCACAGCCACCCAGCATTAAAGAGGCTGCTGAAAGTAGTCTGGCTAAATTCTTCACCTTCTTCAGGACATGCCTCCCTACCCTTCCAGCTGCCAGCTTTCCTCATGAGACAGCAGTAAAAATAAAGTCTTGCAGTTGGTACCTACCCATGGTTGGCACATCACCTCTAATAACAAATTTCTACTTCAAAGCCTTCTTTGCGCTTTTTTCCCCATTTTTTTATATTTAAACAAAATATACAATCCCGCCTAAGTAAAAAACATCTCTGGATTGGGAAATGTGTGAGCCACAAACTCCCAATATCCAGGAGGCTGTTTTAGGAAATGTACGTTTACCGCATCCCATTCTTACACTCTCTTTAGGTCTCAGCTGTTGGCCACTGTCAGGTAGATGGGAGGAGCATGAGAAATGGGGCAGATGATGAGTGACTTAATCCGGTACTAATGTCCACCAGTGGGAGGAGGATAGAGTAAACCTGGCCACTGTCTGCTGGTCCATTCCTGCTGTGATCCCCTATCTTCCCCCTGCAGTCTTCAGGCTCTTGGAGAGAACACCCTGCCCATTTATCTTACTACTGTCTTAAGGCCTTCTTGCCTTGCCAAATCTGTGAGGAAGCCTCCTGGACGCTCTCTACTGACTTGTCCTCAAGCATTGTAGACCAGCACCTCACCCAGTGGCTGAGGTAAGGGTACACCAAGGTTTTGCTCAGCAGCAAAACAAGACTCTCTTCTCAGCACCCTTCCTCATGGTACCTTATGCTTTTTTTCACTTCTTTGCCAGTCACTGCCCATTGAGGTGATGATTTCATGGAGCTATCATTGATGACCCTGAGATCCATTTCCTGGTAACTACCATTTCTGAGTTTAGCATCACATACATCCTGCTTCAGTTATTTTTCCTCAGGTGTATTACCTTACTTTAATCTACGCTGATTCTCATCTGCCACCTTATTGCCCACTCACATCATATTGTGAGGTCCGCCTGGAGTTCCTCGCACTCCTCAAACTACTTAGTATTATCTGTAAACTTGGACGTTTCTCTGTTTGGTTATTAGTCTAGGATTTCTGGCCCTGGTCAAAGCCAAAGTGGCTGCTCTTATGCTAAGGACCAAGAGGGCTGCTGCAGGTTTCAGCCCTTCTTCTGTTTTCAGTGCCCAGCTCTACCACAGGTTTCTTGGTGACCTCAGATAAAACACTTCAAGACTGAGCCTCTCTGACAGGGCTGCTGCTATTCTAGTATAAAACTCATCTGCTCATTCTTGTTCATGCAACTCGTAGCACGAGGTGGTGTTCTTCTGAATCTCTTTTGGGCTTTGCCTCTCCATGTGTAGGTTGTGGGCCAGCATTTTTGTGATGCAGGACCACACCTGGCAATGAACAAGACCAGCAGCAGCTCGTACACTAGGAAAGCACAGCATCTGACCCTTAAGAGGCTGCAGTAAAGCACTCTGAATCTACCATACTCTATAAATATCAATCAGACACTGGAACTCCCTATAAACTTCCTAAAAATGCTTCCTGGAATTGAAAAGGAAGCAAGAACAAAAAAAGCAATTTACATGTTCACAATGCTAATGGAAAGCTATTTCGATTTCCTTTCCAAGAATGATCCAAATTTTGACAGAGTAAAGAATTTCCTGATTTCAGTCATTGCAGCTTATCTTGTGTCTCGTGTTTCTCTTTTTCTCTGTGCGAAGCAGAGCACTAGTTGAACTGTGTGTGTTCACACAGCCATGTGACTGTAACAGTACTTCATGTGCTAGACATGTGAATGCTCAACATGCTAAAGAGGGAATAAAAGGCATCTTTGTAAGCAAGAAGAATGAAAAATCTAGCCCAGGGTGCACGATCTTTGAGAAAGATATCTCGCATCTCATTTGCAATGTGTAGCTTGTGATGTGTAGTCTGGAGCCACACAATATGGGAAGATACTAAAAATAAATAAAATGGGTTGACCAGTAACAGCGTAATTGCAGCTCTGTGCAAATTGAGATTTTCAAGTCATATGTCTTGTTTATGAATAGAAGAGTTTTAAGATAATTCTGTGGTTTGGGGAAGAAGCATCAGATCCCACCATTTTTCTTCCTTTTGCTTCTACCTCTCTTGGCATTTACGATACAAATGACTATCTTAAAAAAGTATAATGAGTAACAAGTATAACAAATATAATGAAATCTCTGCACGTGCACAAGCGTTTGTTCTTCGGAAGATATTTTTCCCAGATGCCCTCTAGATAGCTAGCAAAATGGCCCTTAGTGTCATATCAAAGGTTTGCCATGATTACCTGCATCATGACCTAAAACAAGAGTGCAAATACAAAGGTCCTGACACAATTCCTCCGAAGCCTGCATATGCAAAAACTATTTATTCATTATCATCTTCCACTATGAATAAAATCACAAAAGGAAATGTGTGTTTATGCATTACTTAACTTTCAGTTCGTGGCCTGCAGAGTGAAATCCAGACCTCATAGGAAGGTGGACAAGCTCAGCTGAAAGCACATGGGTTGGAAATGAAGGGACCTGTCACACTGAGTCATGAATCCCTCCCAAGGCCATCATCACCATGTGTTTGGGCTGGCTAACCCCGCTTTTCTAGTCCAGGTGCACACACATGAAGCCGAAGGCAACACACATAGGGGATAAAACCTGCAGCCCCTCCAGAAAGCTGATAGTCACAATCTTCCTTTCCTGAAAAAAAATGAGGCTGGGCTCACCCTCCTGAAGTGCATCCAAGGGGGATGGTGGTGGAGTGATGTATCTTTCCTCATTTCATGTACAATTTGCTTGCCTGCTTAGCAAGGTCTGGGATAGGACCTCACTGCTGCAGGAGGGCTTCAAGCACCTGTCTTCCACTTCGGCCCTCCAAGTGAAGCGCAGAAAGAAGGGAAAGTGTTGAAAGTGTTTTTCATTAAATGGTTGCAGATTAAAACTCAGTCTTGGATGCAGAGACCAGAATTCCTCCTCTTCTTCAGCTAGATTCCTGATTATTAGGCTAAAGAGACTTGTTCCCACTTGTACTGCCTCTCTTTGGTCTGATGAATCTTGGATCAATCTTCTTTTTTTTTTTTTTTTTCCTGACAGAAGGACAAGAACAATCTAGCAGATGCAGTTCTTCCATTTAGCCTTCTTCCATTCACAGGGAGCTTTCATTCTCTTACAGGGTGCTTTTTGCCCTGCGGAGGAAGAGGAGTTCTTCCAAAGAAATTTATTTCCTCCTACATGTCTTTGAACAGACCTGTTTGTTCATTTTTTTTCCTCATCTTGAGTGCCAGCCCCTGAGAGATGCCAAGAACCACATCTCTTGCTGAAGCTGGGACTAGGTTCCAACCCCCCACCTCGCACAACACCTGCCTCGCAGTCAGTCCCAGCTCAACAAAGTGCTGCTGCTGGTGAGCCAGCGGGGACAGTTTCTGCGTAAGGACGGACCAATTTTGAAGTTTCTCCAGTGTCACAAAGCTCCTTTTTTTTCCTCATTGTGACTCTGCATCTGCTGGCTTCTCAACTTTATTTTTTTGTTTTGAACAAATATAGGCATTGTTGCTTACACAGGGAAAATTCTGCTTTCTCCTACAGGGCCTTTGCCAGGACCCAAGGGCTCAGGATATATTTTTTCCACGGGCAGTGTCTTCTAGAATTCACAGATCCCTCCTTCTCTCTTTCATATGCATGGATAGTTTTCATTACATGTTTTTAAGCAATCTCTAAAATCCCCAGCTAGAGCCCAGTGCCGTGATTGAGTCCTCATCTCATGACTCCTATTTAGCAAGGGAAGGAGATTCCTGCTAGCAATGAGCACTGAAAGCCACCAGCCAGGCCAGTAACTGCACAATGGTCCCCATTTCTCTGCCGACTTCACCCTTAAGCAGCTCAGAAACGGCGCATTTACCATTTCCCTTGGAGTAGCCTTATGCAGACCACATGGGTATTCAGTCAAATGCTGTTTGGTTTCATGGTGCCTGCTAAGCCATAACCACTACACTTCTCCAGTGGGTCAGTACAGCTAGTTCTCAACAGTGACGTTACTATTGCCTTTGTGTTTACAAAGCCTTGAAGACCACAGTACAAAATGACACTTGTTAGAGGTAACCCAAGTGCTTGGGCAATTCAGGCCATCATCGTGTGACTTTACCCAAGTCAGCTATGTGGACTGACTCATTAAAAAAAAAAAATCAGTGGAGACCACAGAGGTCCATATATACTCCACATTCCCTTCCTATATGAACAAAACTTTCCACTAGTTGAAGCAAGAAGATGTTTACCAGAAGCTGGAGCGCCAGCAGTGCTGCCAGCTCTCTGCAGAGAGCAGCTACCAGAAGAGCCATCACAAAACAGCCTTGCAGAATGGAGCTTTCCACTGCAGCATGATTGGACTCAAGATGTTCATACTTTATTACATCCATTTTTCTCCAAGAAATATTAAAATCCTTTCAGTATTTGAAAGGAGGGGGGAGAAAACTCACATGAGCTGCCTAGCTATCCCTAGGCAACCTATCAAATAAAGCAATAAACTATTAGAAGGCAGAACGGCTTTAAAAGGACCCACAGCAGTTTCAGACCATCAGGGGAAGAATAAGAATGGAAATAATTCTAAAAATTATTAGTAGTACCTTAACAGCAGCCCCTTAATATCTCCCACCACCATTAGCACAGCCAAGATGCTGCGCCATGCCAATTACTGTTCTTGTGTTTCCCTCTGCTTGAGAGTCGTTTGCAGAGGATCCAGGTAAAATGAGATTCTAGGGAGATTCTGTGGCTTTTGCAAGCATCCTCTGCAGCAGCAGGGGTGGTATTGAGTGGAAGTTCTCCCAGATCTTCCCATAAGATGCAATCCAGAAATAGAGTTCAAATGTGGCTTAGAAAAGAAACGGGCCACTGCAGCTGCATTCCTACAGTTTCTTCATTGCAGGGACTAACTTCTCACTAACAGAGTTGCCAGGGACTGGCGGCAACAGTTTATGACACCCATGTAACCCAAATCCTCTAGGGTCTCTCCAGTTTTGGTTTTACCTCCTCTTCAACCCTGTGGTATCACAAATCGTGTCTGCAGTATGTAACTCTGTAGCAATGCCTCATTACCATCAGCAGGTTTGCATCATTATCTAATGTGATCCCTAAACTGGCTTTGCATTGAGACAGGGGTTGCACTAGTGGTCCCAGACAGCCTTAGTTATCGTATGTCTCTGTCTTCTGTTCACAAAGGCCCAACTCATCCTTCACTTAGACATCCTCAGGTCACAGCATGGCAACAAGAATAGATGCTGACAGTGGCCACCCATCTTCTGACATTGCTTTCACCCAACTGTGTAAGGAAAGCTTGCCGTGCTGAGAGAGGAAGTCCACAAAATCCGTGCCTCGCCACCTCCTCAGCAGTTTGGAAATGGCCAGATGTCTTATAGATGTTTCTCCCCTAATCTGAGGCATGAGACCCAGCATGGGAGGGTACAGGGCAAGGCTGTGCCGGGTACGGAGGTGCTTCGTCAGCTGTGGAGCTCCTGCTCAGGAGTTTTGTCTGCAAGGCAGGAGAGGTCTAGCAATAAGGTCAGTGTAAGAGGTCTGTGTAAACATCTGGTTCTCATATTGTTCATAAAAGCCCTTGTTTTATTTTGGTCTTAAGTCTCTTCCACCCAGCCAGCGAGGTGGAGATCTGCAAACATTAAAACAAGGCAGAGAGAAGGGGAACATGGCTGCTGCCTTGTCACTACAGCCTGACAAAGACTTTTCCTCCCCTGACCACAACCATTTGACTTTTCCCACAACACTTTTTTCTCCACTTCCAGACAACACGGAAGGGGCCAGGAATATGAGTGGAAAGTGGGTCAAGTTCCTTATTGTTCCTTGTTCCTGCGTGTGGGCGGTAAGAGAAATATGAGAGCTGCTTCTTGGCAATCTTCTTTGGTCTGGCTATAAATTAGAGCAGCTCCAGAGGCACGATCCAGGAAATACCCAGAGCACATTATCATTCCCTGATGGCTCTCCCCTTCTTCCCCTGCCCAGCTCTGTGCTCTCTGATCGACCACCCTAGCTAACTCCTGCCTGCCCCTGCAAGACAGGGCAGGAAGAACAAAGACAGGAGAGGGAAGAGGCATTATCTGTAGGTGCTTCATGCTCTCAGAGCTCTCAGAGCTCTCTGAGGGCTGTGTAGAGCAGCGTGCCGGGTCCTGACTGCAGAAAAGAACCATAGTCTCCTAAAACAGGGCTTGAATGTTCACATTCTGGAGTAACTCTGCTCCCAGAATGGGATAAACCAAATCAGGGGAAGGCAGAGGGGACTACTGCATTATTGCTCTTCTGATTAATAGACACGCCTGAAGTTAAAATAGCTGCAACTTTCCTCTTTGCCACAGAACAGGAGTGCAGAGGCAGCATGAAGATGTATGTAAAGTGTCCTTGTGGATACTTTGCCTTCTTCTGTCCCTATAGGACATATGAAGTTTTGGCTGTGAGGACCCCCCTCTGCCCTGGGGAAGCAATGGCTCCCTTTGCTTTCAGAATTGGCCATGAAGCCTCCATCCACTGCAGAAAAACAGTGCTGGTCAGCTCTGTTCGCAAATGCAAATAGAGGAACAGAAAGTTGTACCGGGATTAAGTCATGGGTGATAACTATGTGAACACAGAGTTCTCCATCAAGTTGTGAAACAGCAGTTGAGCTGCTAGGAAAGACATTCAGTGTTGCAGCAAAGGCTACAGCCCTAAACATTGCTGCTTTACTATTAAAAACCAAGGAAGATTGCAACATATGACCACATTTACAAAATGCAGGAGAAGGTTACATCATTGTATTGTGAATGTCCCTGCTATTTTGACTCTGGTAGGCCTGCATGTCAGAAACAAGTGCTGACCTCTTGAGTAACCATGTGTGTCAGTGAACAGAAAACATAGCTAGAGATTCGAAAGCGTCACAAGTAGAAGTTACAACATTTTAAGACTTGGCATTTTTTTAAGATTACTTTCCCTTGCTTCTCACCTGTAGTATCAGTCTCTGAACTTCAGGTGTATTTTTAAATGCAGCTACTCCCGGCTAAAGCTCTCAGAAAAGATGTTTTGTGAGCTGGAGACCTTTTCCAATTAAATATTTTCACTTGCCAAAATAATGCATGAACAGTTGAGATTATTAGGTTTTATGCCAGCTGCGAAAAAAATATATAGGGGACAAAAACTAAGTCTGGTGTTTCAAAATGTTCTACCAAAATACCTGCTTTTTCAGTTGAATGTTTCTGTCCCTCCCTGATTTTGTTTAAGAGGAGAACTGAAAACAGAACTTCAAATACTTTATGAATGAAATGTTTTATTTGATCAAAAGTGAATTGATTATTTGAGGGTGAGGGAAGAACATCAGAACAAAACCATAGTTTTAATTCTAGTGTTTCAAGCAGAGAATGTTGGATCTTTATCATTCTTTCATTTGAATTAATTAGGAGTGCATGAAAATCAGGTGGTTTAGATCTTTCCCTTGCTGGAGATGGGGTGTCTATGCATGTGATGTACAAAGCTGTTTAAACCTTACATTTTAATGTGGCATACTTATGGAAAACAAACCAACTTGCATCATGTCTTTAGTTCTAATGCAGATTGCCTTTCATATTGATAGATAAGACAAACAAAACCAAACCAGTGTAGCTCAACAAGTGAAAGTCTTGAGAGTACATCCATTTCTCAGCTGTGTTCCTCTTTCTCACCTCTTATAATATAGTACCAGCCATTGTTACAGGCTCCAAGTCTGGACAAAGCCTGAATTTCTATGGAGATAGACAAACAAACACTGATAAACCTAATTTAGGGAAGTAGTCTGTTCTTTGGTTGTTTGCTTATTTAAAGGAAAGCAAGCAAATATGTAGCAATTCACAGAAAAATCTTAACACATAACTGGCAGGAAGACTTTAGTTGTTTTTTCTTCTTAGAGATGGACAACACTAAATCTGCTTTTTAGCTTTATAAATCAGGTTTGTGATTATTTTATTATTGTTGTTATTCTGTTTGAAACTTCAGGTGAAATCATAAAGGAATGCAGTTATCGTCTGTGACTTCAATCACAATACACAAAGCATTTCCAACAAGAAAATTATCTGGATTTGCATGTGCAGACACAGGTAGATTCACAACTGCAAACATTTTAAGTGTTTTCGAAGCTTTGAAAGTTTATCAGCTTGGAAAATGTATCCCATTCTTGAAATGAAAGGCGCTGTAATCAAACATAACTGCTACTCGAGAGATACTTGTAAAACTAGCTCCTCCCTGTTCTAGAAGACATTGGAAGTCAAGAGTGAAGATGTATCACGGGCATAGCAACCATCTCACCTGAGGCTACGTTGAGACCACCAAAGCTAATGGCTGTATGGTGTCAGTACAGAGGGAGCAAACGGGGCACCTGATAGAGCTGTGGTACAGCAGCCCCCAGCTTTCAGAGGCTGGGAACATGCTGACCTACAGCTCATGCTTATCCCCAGGAACCTATCTGACCAAGCAGCTCTACCTTCATTACAAGATAAAGGTGTAATGGCAGCCCCACAAGTGCCCTGTGGGCTATGCCACCCCAGGCCCCAAACCCCCTTATTTCTGTATCCTGCACTGCAAACAGCCTCCATTTGGCATGAGTGCAAGTTCCCTTTAAACCTGCTTTGCAACAGATAGCACTGCCTTTGGACAGCCTTCCTGGACATCCTGCCTGTCACTATGCTGGCTGCCGATGGGGCCACAGGCCTGAATATGGCAGGACAGGCCATCTTAGGGAATGCTCAAGCTCAGAGAAACCTAGGCTTTCCCCTGGGGAACAGCCACATGACTGTCCCACATTTGTCCCTAAAGAAGGTCCTCTGGATGACCAGCTAATTGAGTCCTGACCTTACCTTAAACCAACTACTGCACAAGCAATATGGACATAATCCACGGGATCTTCATCTGTTGTCGTGAAAACTTAGAAGTGTCCCTCTCCAGGTTCTCCTCTGATGCCTCTCTCTCTTTTCTCTCACAATAACTTGTTTTCAAGAAGAATGCTAAAAGCGATTGGTCCTCTTTGAACTTCATACCTTGCTGGGAGTAGCCTCCTTAGTGTCTTCAGGTTTGGTTTCACGCCTGTTCTATCCAGTAACTCTGATAAACTCTTCTAAACAACAGCCTCAGGAGCAAGTCTCACAGGCCAGCCAAGGCTTAGTGATGACTCCAGAATGCTACAGACTTAAAAAAGTTGTGCCACATGCATGTCTGGCAAACGGCAGCAGGTATGGCCCGGCAGCAACACTTTCACCAGCAGGCACTTGAAGCCAGTGTTAGGCAACTGTTTGCTCACATTATTACTTGTGGTTGCCACCTTGTAGTACTCCCTGTGTCTCTCTCTGAGGAGGGAAACAAATCTGGTGTGGAAAACAGCCTTATGGAGTATTTCTGAGAGCTGATAATCCTCAAGGACAATAACAGAGAGGACAGATTACTGATAAAGAGCCAGATGGTAAATTGGACACCATAAACTCTGAATTTTGAGACATCTATGGATAAAAGCATAAAGCTTGGGATAAAATATGTTGATTAGGAAAGTAGAAAATATTTCTTTCTAGCAGATATAGCTGTGCATAATGTCATAGTATGACATTTGACCAGAGAGCTAACATCATCTTTCCTCCACTGAGTTTTCTTCCAAATAGCTGGGGAAAGGTCCATCTCCTATTGTGTTCTGGCTGCTGCAGTGACACTATCACCTGTCATGCTAACAATGCTGTTGTCACTTGTCTCCTTGGATTATTCTTGGCCACAGTTAGCATTTGTACAACACGAAGCATGACAGTGTCATATATTGACACAGGGAAACTGAGGGATGTGATCTATCTAGACTTCTGTAAAGCCTTTGACGTGGTCCCGCACAACATCCTTCTCTCTAAATTGGAGAGATATGGATTTGATGGGTGGATGGTGTGGTGGATAAGAAACTGGTTGGATGGTCGTATTCAAAGAGTAGTGGTCAATGGCTCAAAGTCCAGATGGAGATCCATGACAAGTGGTATCCCTCAGGGATCCATATTGGGACTGGTGTTGTTTAATATCTTCATTATGATATTGACAGTGAGATTGAGTGCACCCTCAGCAAGTCTGCAGATGACAACAAGCTGAGTGGTACAGTTGCTGCACAGGAAAGACGGGATGTCATCCAGAGGGACCTGGACAGACTGGAGAAGTGGGCCTGTGAGAACCTCATGAGGTTCAACAAGGCCAAGTGCAAGATCCTACACATGGGTCGCAGCAATCCCCTATTTCAGTAAAGGATGGGGGATGACGTGATTGAGAGCTGCCCTGCAGAGAAGGACTTGGGGCTGCTGGTGGATGAGAAGCTTGACATGAGCCGGCAATGTGCACTCGCAGCCCAGAAGGCCAGCCGTATTCTGGGTTGCATCAAAAGAAGCGTGGCCAGCAGGGCGAGGGAAGTGATTCTCCCCTCTATTCCTCTCTTGTAAGACCTTATCTAGAATACTGTGTCCAGTTCTGGAATCCTCAACATAAGAAGGATATAGAACTGTTGGAACGGGTCCAGAGGAGGTCTACAAAGATAATCAGAGGGCTGGAGCATCTTTCCTACAAGGACAGGCTGAGAGACTTGGGCTTGTTCAGCCTGGAGAAGAGAAGGCTCAGAGGAGATGTTATAGCGACCTTCCAGTACCTGAAAGGGGCCTACAAGAATGTTGGAGAGGGACTTTTCATAAAGGCTTGTGGTGATAGGATGAGGTAGAATGGGTATAAATTGGAGAGGGGCAGATTTGGACTAAACATTAGAAAGAACTTCTTCACTATGCAAGTGATGAGGCACTGGCACAGGTTGCCAAGGGAGATTGTGGCTGCCCCATCCCTGGAGGTGTTCAAGGCCAGGTTGGATGGGGCCTTGGGCAGCCTGGTCTAGTGGGAGGTGTCCCTGCCCATGACAGGGGGGTTGGAACTAGATGATATTTAAGGTCCCTTCCGACCCAAACTATTCTATGATTCCGTGACTCTATGGCTAAGCTATCAGCTGAGGCCACTGAGACAATGTTACACTGGGATGCAAATCCAGCCTAGGCAGGATCATGTATGTACAGCAGATAAAAATAGCAATGGCATAAAAGTGTATTGATTCTGTCCAGTTTTCTAGGGAAGATTTACAGAAAAACTTCAAATACAGATAGGAAAAAAATATGCAAAACTTTTAAACTCAGAAACTAAGCTTTGAGAAAGTTCAAGAAAATTAGTAGATTTTTTTAACAAAAAAAAAAAGGTGGAGTCATAGGCTAAAAAATTTCTCCCTGGAAATTGCAAATTTGATGATAGCGTAGCTCATGAAGATACAACAAAACTCAGTGTCTCAAAAGTAAAGCCAAATATGAGTGGTCAACTGAAAGTAAACAGGTTCTTCATAGTGAAGGGAATTAACTAATGGAAACAATGTTTCATGCTATGTACTGGATTCTTATCTCTAAATATATCATCATCAAGACAGGAAAGGTTTTTTTCAGCTGATGTGCTCAGATGAGAATCAGTTCAAGGAAAATCCAGTTCAAGGAAAATTCAGTTCAAGGAAATCCAAGAGATGATGTGGTACGTCTGAGATCAGACTCTGTGATCAGGTCGAACCCGTGATCTCTTTCAGCAGGAAATCTCCCTATCTCCAGCCAGCACTGTGACTGTCTCTAAGCTTTAGCCTTTTAAGGGTGATGGTGACACAACCTAGAACCCTTCAACAGGAACTTGCACTTAGGAAGCAACAATGAAGAAGAAATACCTCCTCATCCTTACTTTGCCTGTCCTCTGACCCCCATCCATTACAGCTTCTCCAATCCCTCTAAATTTCCCATGTCTTGCTCACCAAATGGAGACTTCAGTTTGGTATGTAATTTAATGGAGCTTTGTGCAAATGCCTGGAAAGACCTTCTATAAACTGTTCTTAACAAACATTCAAAGTAGTGCCTGAACATGCAGACAGCCTCTCAGTGTTGCTCAAGATCATTTGACGTGTCATTAAAGAGACATCACTGCTTAATCCTCATTCTTTCCATGCTTTGAAAACAACGACATTTCAAGAAAAGGGGCAGGTTTTTCTTCTGGAAGTGGTTGTACTCTTCAGTTTCCTGTTGAGTTTTATGACGGTCTCACCCTTAATAGCTGCAATTTTGAGACTGCACAACTATGCCTACAGCATTGTATTTCTGTGTTTTGGGTGTGTATCATGCAATTATATCTATAGCAGAACCACCACACATGGGAGTGCTTATGCCAATGTGAGACCGCGGGTGCATTAGTTCATCTTCCACTCCCCAGCTGCAGTGGAGAGGAACAGTTAGAGATCAGGAGCCCACTGCATGATCAGCTTAGAAAGAAACTGCATGTCTTACACTTGTTACAGCCAGTAATGTAACGTGGGCAAAACTTTAAGGAGGATAACGAATGTCACTGGTTATAAAACAAAATCAGGCCTCCCATACCTGTAGAAGGCAAATACAGCACTTGGCGCTGGTGTAAATAACAACTGGTGTTAATGCAGCAGGGTCCAGCCTAGCAAGTAGCTATCCACGTGACCTCCAAGCTGGATACAGCTGCTTTGTGAGCAGTGGACCCACCAAGATGCACCCGAGGATGCTGAGGCATGGAAACCCTCACCTCCAGTTCCCCATCTCCATATCACCCCTGTGAGTTACTCATTTGCTAGAGGCTTAGCAGATTCAGGCCACAGGTGCTGTAAGAAGGAGGCAGCTTGGCCAATCTAGACACTTAGATATCTACACCATTGTCCAGTTCAAGACCAGCCTTACCTGGACAGGCAATATGAAGATAATTAAGATATTTAAACACAGATCAAGCATTCTTTTTTCTGGTAGTGGGGAGAAGAGGAGAAATACCAGCAAAGATGGCACTCCCATGTGAGCACAGTTGCACATATCTTCTACTCAAGTCCATGTAGATGAGGCTGAGCAGCTGGCAGAAGTCACGATACACACACAGAAACGTTCTTTTGTTTCTTTTTTGCATCAGTTTTCCAAGCCTGGGGCAGCACAACAAGCAGGAGGAGTATCTGTGCTGCCTTTTGAATCCAAACCATGTATCAAAAGGGTGCTGGATCATTTCTAGAACAAGGATGTAGGAAAGTAATAGGATTCTATAACCCATAAAAATCTACTTTTCCCAGAAAACAAGTATGTGTGTCAACAACTCTGTCTTTGAAGCAGGCATGGACAGCCACTGTGATTTATCATTCATGGACCCGTGTCAGCCAGGGATTCAAAAGGCTGACAAATCCCTCATGATAAGGGAATAAATTGTAATCAGCTGTTGTTGCGAAGATTAGACACAGATTTATTACAGATGCATCTGTCAGGGCAGCACACGACACATTATGAGCTCTTCTTATGGCAAAGTCGTGTTGTCTCAACACAAAATTGAGGGGACAAGGAAATGAAAATGTAGCTTGTTGCTTGCATGGTCTGTTTCATTTCAGTAAATGACCACAAATCAAATAGATTACCAAGCCACAAACACTTTGTAAAAAGCAAAATAAAGACAGTTTTGCCTGTGCGCTGAATCTCATTTCAGAGCTTCATCACTGAAAATTGCTGCTGCTATTTGAGGGGGTAAGGGGACACTTCTGTTCTTTTCTGTTTGCTGCAGATCTGAATTTTCCAGAGCGAGAGGAACTTGACTGCTGAAGACAAACAACGGGTCATTTCAAGCCCTCTAAACTACAACATTGTGAAACAGGAGTATTTCTCTATAAAATAACATGCAAATTAACTGCCTAGGAGCTAAGCCATAAATGTAATGTCTCAAGGAAAGTTACCTCTCACAAATGGTTTGAACTAATTTCAAGTGTATGAAGAGGGAAAACCTCCAAACCATACAAAAAGTGTTTAGGAAATAAACCTCTTTCCTGTCTCTGTGTCCCTCATAGTGAGTACTAATCTTCTTTTACACCCACAAGGCACACTGTTCAGCTTGTGAAGGATTATGGGTGGCTTTCCTTTCTCACTGTGATATCTGAGAATGAAAAACGAACCCAAAACTCCACTCAAGGGAACTTTTTTTTGAAACCTGCCCTCAGGAGAAACTAGGCTATGATTCATCTCTCAGGTAGTGAGCTTAGGTGGAAGTCAAGAACATCTGAAGCATTAGTCGGTGATCAGAAACCAAGGTCATAAAAATACCACAAACTCTTTGTAATTGAAATGAAACTAAAAGTCTCCCAAACCTTTCAGAAACAACAGCCTGTGGAGTTGCTTCCCAAAAGAGTCCCTGGAACAAAAAAAAATCCTGTCATGCTACAGAGTGCAGCCCAGCTGGGTCAGCCTCTCTGCCCCGGAAGAGTTCCTTCCAGTTTCCTCCAAGCACCTCCAACAGGCATTGTGTGGGTACAGTGGAGGACAAAGCTGAAACTCTTCCAAGACTGCCTAAGAGAAGAACCACTCAGTAAAAAATGTCAAGCTGCGGGGGAGCGGGCAAGGGGGAGAGCAACAATTAAAGCTAATGGTTTTTTATTTTTTCTACATACAATTGCATGAATTGATATTACTAGGAGTTGCTTCCATATACTCTGACATGGTCTTACAGTTAGGAATGCATGATTTTAGACAGCAAATGGTGGGAGAATTTTTACCAAGTGGTTACTTCAGAAATAAAAGAATCTTACATAGCTCAAAAAAAAACAAACCTGCCAAATCCATAAAACTAATGAAATCTAAAGAAAAAGAGGCAGGCTTCTTTCTTTTGCAAACTTCAGACCATTGTATTTTCACAGACCCATGAGAAGCGAGAAGAATTTTTCCTACATTTAGTGCTTAGCAAATTGGGTTGACCTAAGCTAGACGTAAATTATGGTGTACAGTTTAGCTGCAGAAGTTAGCTGTAGATTGAGAATATCAAACTATTACAAGGCAGAGATGAATTTACAGTCTAGGTGTCCTATTTTCTTTCAGTTAACTTCTCTTTTGATTTTCAAGTGACACCCATTGAACCATACAGTTTTCTAACTGAAGCTAAGCTTTTGTCTGCCGAGTCCTTCCAGCAGCTTGTCATAAAGCTATTTTGTAAAATCTTGGCTTTCCCAGCTGAATTCTCTTGGTGTCAAGCAATCCAGAGAACAGTTAAGGGACATATTCCCAAGTCTTTCATCTCTGCTCTGCCAGCAGGAACTTATGACTGGAGGTCTATGTACTACTTAGAAAATGTTCTCTTGCTACAATTTCAAATAATATTGTTTAGAAATAATAATGATCTCTACTTGGAAACTATTTAGGGTTAGAAAGAAGTTGTCCCAGTACTCCTGCTAAAAACTGTCTTTGATGGAGCAAAAATACATTGTTTCCTGCCTACATTCAATAAAGACAAGTTTGTATGCATTTGTTTCTGTGCCCACAGTAACTTCACTTCAGTTGCTTATTCCCCAAGGGGATGAAGAGACTATGTGCTGCCGTCTGCACTAAATTCTTCTCTATTAGGCATATGTAAAACCAAGTGGGTCCTTTTTTGATCTCTGGGTTTATAAGTATGCAGCAGCACGATGGAAGAAGGAATCCAAACACATTCCTTTAATTTTTAGGGTAATTTTTGCACTCATTCAACAAATACGTAATGGAGATAAGCTTCTGCAGATATACTGGCTGTAGTGAAGTGGCTAACACAGAACAGCAACTTTTTGCAGAGGTCAGGACAAACGTGTTGTTTCCTAAGGGGACCCTAGTAATGCTAAGAATTTGTACTGCAGCTAGAGCACAACATCAACGCAGTCTGTGACATAACCTCAACGCAGCTTGTGAAGCTACACATTAGCAACAACTTGTCTTTCACACAAGCTTTGTGAACTCTAGGTGTTTCAGCTTTTCAGATGGATGAGTAAAATGCACTATCTAACCATGAATAGATTGAGGGACTTTATGGTAGCCCCCACGTTGGCCACAATCCAGGCAGCACTGATTTTCTGCTAAGAATTATGCAATGCACAAGAAGGAGTCTGAATAAATTACTTTGGAAAGTTGATTTAAATTCTCTATACACCATCCAACAGATGAAGATTTAAGCCATGTACTGGTCAGAAGATAGAACATCATGACAAAGTCAATGCCCTGAAGCCTTTCCAAGCCTTGCAACATAACCACTTATGTCGGTAAACTATAGGGATACTTCCTGACCTAAATTTGGTGCTGCTGCTAGCACTTCATAACTACTTCAGAAATAACTTCAAGGAATGATTTGGTAGGTAAAGCATTTCAGGGACCATTCCCAACAGGTGGCTTGCACAGAGCCACCTTGTTTTGGACAGTGAGCCAATTTACTGAAACAGGTACAAGTTAGTTTGTGCCTTCTAATGTCAGTGCTTGGCAATATTCCTGGCCACATTTAATTTAACAGTATAGATTCAGTCTATGTTTCTCCTTTGTTAAAATAGGTTTAGGAGTTCAACTTCTCCATCCATTTGATGCTAGTGCCAAATATGGAGTACCCTGTCGTCTTGTAGAGAGAGGAGCAGTTGAGACAAATATTTATAGTAACAGAGTTTGCATAATTAATTCCCCAAACAAAGCTAAAGTCTCAGTCAATCCACTGCCTTTGATACTTGCCACATCATGTGTCAGGACTAAAAGCATACACAAAAATGTATATAAAATAGATTAGCCTAAAGTAATTTGTGAGAATAAATCTACTGAGGTCTTGATGGAAAAGATTTAAGCCTATCTGTGAATGTACTCTACTCAAAGCTGCATCAGGCAAAGTTCAGACTTGACATATAGGAAGCATTTGTTTACTGAGAAGGAGGTGAAACACTAGAGCAGAATCCCTAGAGAGGTGGTCAATGCTCCAAGCCTGTAAGTGTTTAAGAGGCATTTAGACTATGCCTTTAATAACACTCTTTAACTTTTGTTCAGCCCTGAATTAGTCAGGCAGTTGGACTAGATGACTATTGTAGGTCCTTTCCACTGGCCTAGTCTATCAGGATCTAAAGAAGTCAGTTCAGAAAATATAACATGAACATCTCTACATCAGTATGCAGGCTTGTAGCTAAGAAAAGACTATCCCATACTGGGTGAATGATGGTTTCACCCTAATTAAAAGAAAGGCCTCAAGATCTTCAAATATTTTCCTAAAAATTGTCCATACTGCAACAATTTGATGATTTTGTTCCTATTCATCCAAAAAAAAGGATGTGGAAGAAACAATGGAGTGGCTGCAAAGAAGGGTACCTTGGGGTCCAGTAGTTACAAGGAAGCAGAGGGCAGGCTGGTGCAGGTCTGGAGCCAGCGCTGCTTTGAAGAGAAGCTGGGCCAGGTGAGGGTGCTCCCATCCAAAGACATGGCAAGCCTGGGCGAAGAGTGAGAGGCAAGGCCTGTGTCCCTACTGTGGAATTTGAACACCCTTCTGTGTCTCTGCAGTGCAGCAGATAAACCATGTTTAAGGCTTAATAGCTGCCAATGACCTTTTTATTGTCTGCAAAGTGTTTTCAGAAAAAGCTGATTTTGAGTGAATATAATCTTTCCGAGAAAAGCAAGCCCAATCCAGTAATTATCTTTGACAGCTAAATCAGCTATTAACTTACTTGAAAAGCGTGATGGAGGAACAAGCCTTTGCAAGTTAAAGGCTTTCTGGAGTGTGCAGGAGCCTATTTCTTGCCCTCTAAGAATAGCATCCCTCCATAGTCAGCGTTCCCTAGAGACTTGAAAATTAACTGGAAGAGACCTGCAGAAGCACTGTCTGTGTGAGAATAAGGAGAGGCACTGCATCGTGCAAGCCGATCTGCTCAGCTAAACTCTGGAAGACGTTAAAACCTGGTGAAACTTGTTACAATATGTTTATAATGTCCAGAAGTAATGTTTAATTTGCGGTGGAGGAAGGAGCCCTGCAAAGATGTCTGGTGCCAACCTCCTGCAGTGACACACTGCCAAGAGCTGGTATGGCCAAAGACCAGCACTCCCCTACACACACACACACATCAGGAACCAGAGGTGTTTTCCACTCTGCTGCTGCACCTATGCCCTGAGGGCTGATCTGGCACACTCAGCAGCTCCAGCTGCTCCACTTTGCAGCTATTTTCTTCCCCGCTGTAAGTGCCAGCAAAAGGGTTGGAGGGGTACAAAGCTGGTGAAGAGTTCAGTTGCCCACTAGAAATACCATTTGCTAGTTGCAGACTGGGATTACTACCTTCTGAGGTTTCTCCCTTGGTAACACCTACATATCATGCACCAGGAAGATGTCAGCAAGAACGAAAACACCTGGGCAGACTAATAAACCTAGCCTTCACCTCCAGTTTTGGAGGCTGACCTCATGCTGGCAGCTGCTGAGCCCTCCCTGGCCATGGCTGGGAGCACTGAAGGTTTGTGGGGAGGATTCACACCTCGAGGTCACTCCAGCTGACCTGCCCCCTCACATAACATTTTCTGAAACAACCAAGAGAAGCTGACTAAGTCTATTTCGGATTGAGGAGTACTGTTAGATACTATCCATCCGTTATAGACCTGTTTGCCTTTCACTGACCTTGTTGCAGGACTGCAGCCCCCTCAAACCCCAGCCTCGGGTTAAAACCCAACTGAGGCTGCTTTTGCTACCTTTAGCTGGGACTAGCTTTTTCCCCACCCATGTGACACAGGTCTTGAGGGAAGACACGCTCCTGTTGCTGGGAGTGCTCACAAGATAAGCCATAGGTAAGCAGGGGACATGCAGAGGATGGTGGCTGGAACCAGACCCCTTTACAAGGCAGCAATGACTGAAGCAGCAGCTACTTGCAGAAGCATAAAGAATATAGGCAAGGGTGTGTCAACTTTTACAATATTCCCTGGCTGTCATAAATCCACTTTATGAGTTACCTCAGAAGTGAGGCTTAGCACCCAAGGCCCTGACCTGTAAGTAGACTCGGGACAGGGAGTAGCCTTGCCTTCAGAGAGGCTGAGGGCGGTCGGGAGCACAAAACTTGCCAGCTTTCCATTACTCTCTCTGAAGGAGCAAAGGTTTTGGCAGTCTGAAAGGAAGCAGCCCTCATTCATTGCCTGAATCATAACCCTATCACTGTCTGGGCTCTTATCTTCAGCCAGCCATGTACAACCTACTCGCTGCCTCTTTGAACTCCCTCACCTGGGAGGTCCAAGCCCCAGTCTGTGAGCAGGTGTAGAAAGAAGCCAGAGATGTCTGCCCTGTCCCATCCGCTCTGAGACAGGAGCTGGGCAAAGAGAGGGGCTGTGCAGGGAGTCCCTGAGCTGCACGCTCCACTTCTGCTGCATATTGTGGAACTTCCAGGTCAGGCAGCAGCATAGCAATGAGGTAATACTGCTAAGGAGGAAGTTAGGGTATTGAGAGCATCAGGGAAAGCAGCAAAAAGGCTGTCCAAACCAGCATTAAGCATCAACGTGTTTCCTGATGCACACTTTATAATCAAGCATAAACAGCTATCATTTGAGCTTTGGCTTTTCTCAATGATTATTTACAGGTTGGAGAAGGTTTTCAATACAACCGGGAGGGATGTAGACAGGCACCAAGAAAAATAATAAGAATGAGATCTGATGGCAAATTGAACTGCTTTCAAGAGAAAGAGAAAGAAGAGGTAAAAAGGAAAAAAAAACCCACTCCACAACTCAGAGAAAATTCATGCCAGCAGAAAGCTGATTTCTTTCATCCTGGTGAGGCAGGCTCTTCGTGGGTGCAGGGCCCGGCCAGTTGCCTGGCAATGTAGGTGGTGTGCAAGAGTTCAGTGCTGCCAGATGAGCCATGTCACCTACAGAAGGAACTGTGTCCCTTCAGCCACAAAGTACTTGCTCTCTCAAGCAAGCAAAGGTGTCCTGGCTGAGCCTTTATAAAGCAAAAAAAGAGAAGCCATCAATGCAGCTTGCCCTAACAAGAGTGATGTTCCATTTGAGGTGAAGGACAAAGGAGCCCCAGGATGCATGAGAGGACTAGGGAAGGCTCAGGGGTAGCTGGAGGCATCAGAAAGTGACTGTAGAAGTGGGCAGATGGGGAACAGTAATAGATCACAAAGCATTATGTTGCACCATCCCAGTGCCTCACGTAGCAGGGTTTGTCTGAGAAATACCCTGTCATATCTGTTGCAAAGAAAACTGAACTATGACCCTGCCAGCCATGTCAAGGTACACAAAAGTACTGTCTACACCTTTTCTGGATCTGCAGGAGGTGAAACTGTGACCTAACAAGCTCTGCACGTCACGGGATTGCACTAAGTCACATGGCTCTGTAATTCCATTCACTTATCTCCTGTGATTCATTCACTCCTAAGGAGGCCTGTGTAAAATCTCACTGCTCTTTACACAACACTGAAGGAAAGCCTTCTCCACAAGATGCAACTCAGTATTTTCAGCTGACCAAGCAATCTACATGTGCACAATCCAAGGATAGGCTAAGCAAAGCTGTTGTAATGGGATCATCAAAACTCTTATTCACTGGTAGGAAGTCAGTGGAAAGGAAAGGAGTTAAATCTCCCTGTGGCTGGGTGAGGTTGCTCAGCACAGGGAAGTGGCATGGCTGAGCATGGTCTGGTTCTGCACCACACACCGTTACTCCTCAGATACTTGGGCAGCTCTTCCTGGTGCATCTCCTGCTAGCTGCCTATCTCACAGACGTATCTGTGGGACTACTTAGCACTGATGATTTGGCCGTGTGTGGGACGCCTCTGTCTATGCCGCAGTCATGGGAACCATTTGGGTCACTTTCCCCAGAACTCTGAAGAGCAACAACCCATGTTTCTTTCACTTTGACTTTGGCAGAAGGGATATCCAGCCCCCACATAAAAAAAAAAAAAAAGTCAATTTTTCTCCTCACTTCATCCTCAAAATGAGAGCTGCTTCAAAGGTCTCAGTACTTTTATTTGCAGAGCACATTTGTAATGGTCAGAATCAATGTAAACAAATACATCTGCCATGAACAAAGCTAGAATGAAAATTCCAAACAGTTGTTATATACTTACCAAATAGTTGTTATGTACTATACACTTATCCCACAGCCCACAACTGCAGCACCAAACACCATCCTGTTTCCCCTCACCAATCTCACAGTGTGGCATCAGACCACTACCTAAAACTCCTCATGCCTGCCTGAAAGACTCTCTCTCTCTTTCTCTCTCTCTCTTTCCATACATGAATAGCAGTAATCATCTATGTGCCTGGCAGCTCATGAAGGTATGAAACAAAGCTCTCAAAGGGGTTAGATGGAACCCATGGAGATGATATGCATACGAAGTCCAAAGAAATTACAGAGCTGGCACTCCCCAGACTGAAGTCACATCTCACATATTGGGGTTTGTTCTTTTAAAATTGGCTCTGGAAAGAAAAAGAGCTGTTTTCTGAGACTCCTGTGTCACTCCTGAAGACTGTGCAGACAGGAGGAGTTAATCTTGCAGCCAGGTGTGTAGCCCATAAGGGACACTGTACTATACAGATACTGTTTTTGAAAGTATGTTTGCTCTCTGCAAACATAGCAGGTCTTCAGCCAGGATATATTGCCACTAGGTGACAATAGCTGTTTCTTCAATTTCTTCTCCTGCACGCACAGGGGTCTATATGCAGGATTTCAATAACTGCAGTTCTAAGCTGGACTTGTACATCTAAGTTAGGGTAAGTAAGTACTGAGTATCTAGGTTTTCAGAAGTGTCAGCCAAAGCGAAAAGCCTGCCATCTCCTTCTGCTGCTATTCACTGACAAGTTCTTAAGTCCTTAAGCTACAGATCATCAGCCTTGGTCCTGATTTTCAAATGTGTTCACAGAAGTCCAAGGCAAGCATAACAACTTCTTTTAGCTGCTGTAAGGAGCTTAACAAAAAGCACCTATTTAAAAAAAAAAATTAAAAAATCCTGGCCTGCAAATCTCCACTGCCTAAAAGAGTTTGCCAGTACTCTTCAGCTGCCTTCCTGGGAACATTTAATGACAGTTTGCTTTGCTCTGCGTGCATGGGTAATACATAATCCCTGTGCCACCATTTGATTTTAGCGTTCTTCGTGACTGGAGGCATTTTTTTTTCCTTCTTGCTTTTGATGTCACAGAAACTGTTATTCTTGTAGTAGCAAAGCTATTTGTCTTTTTAAGTAAGCATGTGGTAATCCACAAAATCTATGAATCATAATGATATTGGCTTCAGTTTGCAGGAGTTTAATGGTTGTTTCAACCCAGTACAACTGGCAATTTTGGCACAGAATTGCTGCAACCACTCCTTGAACTAATAACATCTAAAGTGTTGGACAAACTGAGTGGTTGATGATAACCAGTATAAAACATGATACACAGCACAGCACTGGGTAAATTAGAGCCTGTCTTAATTTGAGTTTGTGTAACAGTGTTTAGCACCAGTTGGAGCACTTACTGTTTGCGTCAGTTGTGAAATTAATATTACAGTTGGGCTTGACTCTCAGAGATCGGCTTTGAATCTTTTAAGACCATCAGCCATGCTGTGCACCGAATTATACCAAGATGTATGGGAAAAAACAATGTTTATGGTGATGATCTTTAATTACAGAACAAAAAGTGCTCAAACCTATGCTGCATGGGGAGCTGTGACAATTTTTTTAGTATAATTTTTCTTTAGGAGATATATCTGTTTCTCTTATACTATACACTTGCAATACCATTACAGTATATTTAGGTCTTTGTATTTAAATAAGAAATCTAGGAAGACATGCCAGTGCTACAATCCCCAAAACATAGACTGATGCCCTTCTAGGCAAACATAACCCTTTATCATGCCAAACCTTTTTTTTTTTTTTTTCCTAAAGAATACACAATAAATGCACTTGCTGTGATCCAAGCATCCTGCTAAAATGTGTGTTTGAAATGGCATTAGTTTCAGTCCACTGTCCCACAGCATTTTAGTAAATCTGCCATGCAATGAAAACACCTGCTAACCTTAATCTGCAACAAAGAACCTGCCCCCTGATTTAGAAACTATTACATACTGTGGTTTACAAATGATAGTTGCTTGAGACATACTTTTTAGGTGTAGGAGTTAAAAAATAGTCTGTTTCTAGCTGTTACTGAGTATACACAGCTTGCTGGGTACAGCAAGTGAAGCTGAGCCAGTCCTTTGTTTCCTTTGATCCATTAAAGTCTGAGCCCATTTCATTCTGTCAGAGCAACATCACAAGCAGCAGCATTCAAAGCAATGTTTGTTTTCTCACCTCCTGTTTATGCTCTGGCTTTCTCAAGGATATTCCTGTTTGTTTGATATTTCCTAGGATTAATTTTAGCTCGTAAGTGATTTTTTTTCTTGGAAAGCCACAGTCAGCAAGAGCCTTTATGGGTACTCTTGGCACTCTAAAAACAGATGCTGTGTCTCTTTAAGAGGAAAAAAATGCCAAATGGCCTTTGTGCTTCAGCTCTACCGGGAAAAGAATAGTCCAACCTTAAGTCAGCTTGGGTGAAATTAGAGAAGACCAGCCAGAAGGTAGAAGAGATACGTAGGAGGAAGAGATGAAAGAGTTTGAGTGTTGAAAATATCTGTGCACAAAGAGCTTCACGTTTTGGGTGCTTGTCAACATTTTTCACAGACTCAGCTAAAGTTGGAGGGAGCAAAATACATGTCCAGCGCAACACAAAAACCAGGTCTTCTTGAAATTTTCTTCATGAAATCTGTAAGCAAAACCAAAAATTTACCCTAACACTGGTATTTCTGGCATTTTCAGCTTCCTGCAAAACACCTTTCATCTGAGCAGCACTGACTGGCCCATGCCTGCACTAGATCTAGGTTCACCCTCTAAACTGGGGAGTCACAGTGTTTCCAGCAGGCACTGGGGAATCTCCCTTTACTGGGAGCAATACACAGGTGCCCAGTGCCCACGCGTGGGTACCCGAGGCCTGGCTGCTTCTGCCCATTCAGGCAGCCAGGGTGAGTTACAACCCAAGACACCACATAGGTGATGCTTTCCTTTCAGCTTTGCTTTGTGGTGTGATTTTCCCCTCCTCCATTGATTTTTCTAGGAGGAAATCCCTTTCTTTTCCTCAGGCACATGTACCTGGAATGCTGGACTCAAAGCAAACCCACGCCTTTGTGTTGCCAGCACTGGTGCTTTTCAGGCAGAGAAGGTAAAAATCGGGATCAGAAGATTGCTGAGGTGCTGGGGAGCTGGTCCAGCATGGGGGAAGTGGGTTGGCTGGAGCCAATCAGCTGGAGAGCATCTGTTGAGGAACCGCCACTCTATGAATAAGCATACCAGCCTGCCCTCAGTCCTGGCTAAAGCCCTCAAGATATAAATGTGCTATAGCCTATGTGGGCTTTGTGGATGCTGCTGTAGTTTGTTTGGACTCAATATATTTAGTTTGTGTATCCATCCTCAGCTTGTGTGGGTCCACCTTCCCAAAGTCTGGATTCGTACTTCAGGTTCAGTGGAGGTCCAAAAGCTGCCAGGGCTCCCGTGAAGCTCATCACAATTCGCCCATCATGAGCAGCTTGCAAGCCCCATTCGCCTTTGGCAACACATCCTAAATGAGGACAAATGAATTTTTACTAAAAAATAAGTTAACAAAACCTCCTTTTCCACCCAAATGCGTGCAGCTGAGAGAGGATCTGAAAAGAAAAGCCTCTACATGACCCTCGTGGTGGCATGGGCCCTGTGGTCACCTTGCCCTCTAGGGCATTAAGGAAATCACAGAGATGGGAACACGTGAAGATGTGAAGTCAGCTCTTCAGTTGGCTTGCCAAGATGGAGATCAGTATTTGCTGCTGAAGGCTTTAGGTGTCACCCTTTTGTTCACAGCTCACGTGAGTGAAGGGAGAAAAACAGAAGATCCATACATTTCCCAAGAATTTTGATGATGCAACCTTAATGCTGCAACCACCACATCTCTGTGGCCTTCTAGCAAGGGTACATGGTGAAAAAAGATTACAAAGGGAAACTCTGTTGCTTCTACCAGGCGATTTCCACTGTTTTCCTATGAAACCGTGTCCTTCCCTCCTTTTTCGATGTCTTAGCCTTTGTACAGGCAACAAACCAGGGAGGACACATCCCTACAAAAGCATGGCTGGCTATCCTCCACCCCTGCACCATGAGTGGAGTGCTCCAGTGTACACAGCTCCCTACAAGATAATTAGAGCCTTTAATTTTCAAAGGTTATATATTTCATACCTATACTGAGGGGAGGAAGTTCACTCTTCCTACCAGCACTCCACCCAGGAGCAGTTGATCTCCATCCAGATAGGGCTGAAAAGGCACTCGAGCCATTTGCAAGTGTGGGTGATTTAAAGCAGAAGGGAGCAGAATTGCCTCAGCCAGCTGCCACGGCACTAGGGAAGGAAGGTCATCTGTGCCGATGAACAGCACATCTTTTGGAGATCTTTCAAAATAAACTCTCAGAAAATGCTATTAAAAAATCTGGTCTCAGCAGATGATGCTGATACAACAAATATGTTATGACATAGCTTTTTTAAATTTACTTAGGAACATAAATAGCTTCGTTAATTGCCATTCCTTTCGAAACATTTGTAGATGGAAACAGTATTTGCCGGATGAGTGGGGAAATATGTCTGAATTTCTGTGGTGACAAGTGGAAAACTAACTAGAATTGCCTTCACTTTTGCAGTTTGATCTTATTTTGAGTTCCCAGACTCATGATTCCTACCATATAAGCCCCAGGTCCTGGAATTATAAGGAAGCAGAAGAACGCAAGATTTTGTTTAAGACCAAAAGAGAACACAGAAAAAAGAACTTTTGGGGGTTTTATGCATTGTATTGCAGAGATTATGTGTTCTGGGCTCACTCAAAGACTTAGGGGAAAAAATGTAAGGAGAAAACTGCAGGTCTCCCAGTTTCAAGCTAACTGTCACAGCTTTCTGAGACTGGTTGATGGTGACACAAAAGGATGATGTGCACCAGTCTCTGTGGTGGGTGATGAGGACTTCACATGGAGAGACTAATCCAACATAATGAAATCAGGCAGCACTTGGAGACCCTGTCCCTCCTAGCCTTCTCCTTAGGTGGGGCTGAGATGGTGGGTAGGAGGACCCCGGCCCTCTCATACAAACTGACAGCTCCGAAGAGGACAGATGAGGGAGGGCAGGTGACAGAGAGGTTGCCAGGGCTAGTGCTGGATGAACCAGCTGGAGTTAGATGCCGGTCTCAAATCTGCTAATGGCAGTGGCAGGAGATGGGAAAGCAGCACTGTTGGCTGGAGACAGGGAGGGTATTTCAGGGCGATGTCCCATGCCCCAAGTTATTGATGAGGAAGTCTCCACCTCTGTTTCAGGTTTCTTAAATGCCAGTGCAAAAGAGTCAGCTGAATGTGGCCAGCATCACAGGGTTTACCTATAATTCTGCTATAAAGACTGTCTGTATCCTATTTGACCCTGATGTTACACTGCAGGGCCCTGCTCCAGTGGTTGGAGGGAGGAGATTGACCAGAGGATCCCAGACCTCCTACCCCTCACTGCCTTTCTTCTTTTGAAAGGGCATGTGACCCAGCTGCCTTCCTTGCCACACTAGCCCATACTCTTTCACTCCAAACCCATGGCCCTTTCCCACTTAGTACGGATCTCATGCCACTGAAATGGCATGGATCTCAGGACGGTTCTCCCCTGTGAAGCAAGGCAGCCACATGCCTCTGAAGGCCAACGAACTGCCTGTTGGCTTTTTTACTCATTAAGATTACTTTATTCATCCTTGTCAATGGTGTTCATGAGTAAGCTTGCTACTTGCAGTACATGGAAATTGCATACAACTCCCCTCACAGATATGTATTTTTCCCTCTCAGTGTACATGGTGTCATATCTGTGTAAACATACACGTTTGGTTTGTGAGTCACTGCTGAAGGTGAGAGGTCATCTCCTGCGCATGCCTTAAATCTCCAATTATCTCCATCACCTGTTCTTCCTGTACTGTAATAGCTTCACCTCCTTTTCCTATTGACATCAGCTCCCATGTACCAAAGAAATCAACACTGGTACAGCTGTCTCATCTTGCTGTCTCTAACCTCTACCACAGTTTTACCAGTCCCTGGAGTTTCTGCTGGTTTGGGTTTTGCTGTTGCTTTTCACAGTAAGTTAGTTCAAACTTTCTTTAAAAGTCTAGATACGTTGTTCTGACATATATGTCTCACTAAATTTTTGCCAGCCTGAAAAATAGCCTTCATTCATTAATCTACATTTCATCTCTGACAAACAAAGCAGTGGAGAGTAAACTGTTTCTAATTAGGCCACAAGAAGCTTGAACTCTTTTCCTGTGTGTCAAACAGGTGAACTTGAAAACCACCCCAATTCACAACATAAAAAATTTCCAGGGAAAAGTTCTCAAAATCACAAATTCTGACAGGAGAGGACATGCTCACTTGAGCTCCTCCCTCCATCACTCACAGCAGCAAGTTCTGGTACTGGTGTGTTTCTCCTATCACTGCCATCTCTTAAACATTCTGTGTCTTGCACAACACTCATGTGCTGACCAACGCATTGCCCAGTAGCCAAAGCCACTTCATTGGTCTTCTGTCATACGCCTTGTATCATAAGCATTTCTCTCCCTGGTATTTCTGCTTAGGTCATAAGTTTTGGAGTCACCCTTACTTACTTCATTTTCCTTTCTACATTCCCTAGCCTTTTAGGTCTATCTGTCCATATGTTAGAGCTACTATTATTTCTTAGTTGCTTGCTACCACAACTGGAAATCCCTGTTATATCTTGCCGTTTTGAGCTTGGGCTATTATAACTTCATACTTTATTTTTATGTTCCTACAGTACTTCTGGAAAAACCTCAAGGGATCCATACTATTAGAAGTAATGAAGTGTCTGTCTCACTTTTTATTAATTATCTTCCTTTTCATTCTTCTAGAAGAGATGGACAGACAAACTAGTTACGAAAAACAGCTGCTACTTAGTCATAAGTGTGTACAGCATGCTACAATTAGAATCTAAACCAATCCTGCTGGTCCTGTGAGTGAATAACAACATAAAAAAAAATAACTTTTAAAGGAGATTGAGTAAAGGCACTAAGTCATCATAATAAATAGAGAAATACACTTCGGTATCCTGCTCAAGGAGACTTTCTAAGTGAAAATTCCTTTCCTGAATCATATTTCCAATCTCCCTACTACAGCCGCTGAAAACAAATAACACCCAGGAAAAATGGTCTTTCTGACAGCAGGTACAGTGTTTTCCCAACTGATGATGCTGGAAAAAGGACCCCTATTAAAATGCATTTCAGTGTTTCTATAGCAAAATTATCTTTTAACAGAGACAGATAGATCCTGGACTCAGCAAAATATTATCCCAGCTAAGCCTGATGACAGCATATTGGTAGACATTTTTTGATGCCATTTCCCAGCATTTCTTACTGCTGCTGGTACAAGTTCCATGACCAATCTATTACATCGAGCACATGGCAACAATCCCTGCTTACTGCAGGCTGACAGGAACAACATGCTGGCAGCACAAGGCCATTTCACACCTCTTGGAAAAGCCCAAATCTGTGACGGATCAGCTGCTGAGTAAGTGGTCTGCAGGGTGCAGCAACAGTGCTGGTGATCAGACTATGCTGGGCACACACACACATGACAAAGCCAAAGTAGGGCTTGTACAGGTCCTCTGAACACAGCTCAGGAGCCTCTGCTGGCACTCCCTTTGTCTTCAGAGAGCCACCTTTCACCAGCTGGTGGCTTTGACAGCTTCCTCCTAGGGGAGGTTGGTGGGAAGATGTCTCTGGTTTGTCTTGTTTCTTAGTGGCTGACAGTGGGTTTTCTCTCACCAGGCTTAAGACGCCCATCAGACGTGAGTCAGTGTACAGCCCTCTCATCTCAGTTTTAGGTGCTCACAATACAATGCAGCAAATCTTGCTACAGGAGGACATTGTCTCCTTCCATTACCTATAAAGTAAGTCTAGATGAGTAGTTGACCTAAAGACACTTTGAGTGCCAATGTCTAAGGTCAGACAGGATGAATTGTCCCTCTTGTCCAAAAACAGGTAAGGCTAAAGGAAAGGTTTGAACAAATGTTTTTGTGTTATGTATTATTATTTCTCTTAGTCATGCATTTGCACATTTTAGGAACACACAATTGAAATCAAGATCTGTTTTGTTGACTGGAAAGCCAGCAGGCACCAAACCCAGCCTGAAGTTCTCTTTTTAGAGTAAATATTTTTGACACATGGAAGGAAAGGCTGCCAAGTGAGGGGAACATTAGCTGAACTGCTGCACCAAATAGGCTGACAAATACCTACAGGCCCCTCATTCCTTGCCTCCTGGGGCTGGCTCTGGCAGCCTTCACTTGCCAAAGGAATCCTGAAGCCAAGGAAACCACATGCCCTGGTAAGGTGAGCCCAAGGTTGACTCTGTCAGTCATAGAGAAGGAACATGGTGCCAACAGCACTGACACAATTATCCGGCTCAGGTTTTGAAACCTCTGCTCAACAGCAATGATTCAGCAGCTGATTAGTGTTCAGTTACTGGAAACTGCTTCTCACCACTCTGAAGGAAAAGCAACTGGAAAAGGCCCATATCACTTGATTTTACATTAAAACAGATCATTATGGTCAATTGCAAGCTTACAAAAAAAAAAAAAAAGTACAAGAAACCTCCAAAATCAAAACATTTTTTCTTTCAAGAAACTTTTAATTTTCATGTTATCATAATGATCCTTTTATTTGCTGGTTTTCTAGCCTTCTGGGAGTGCACTTCCCATTTTTATCTCATGCCATGAAGACCAGAAAATTTTCTGTGTATATAACCACACACATCCAGACACATACAAACACGAAAATTTATCCTATAACTGGGAGCTGAGAACTATGGGGGATGCAGAGGAAAGGGGAAGAAAGAGAGATAAAATGAAAGAGAAAAGAAAGAGAAAAAGAAAGGGAAAGAGAAAGAGAAAAAGAAAGAGAAGCACAGTTTTGATGCATAAACTGCCCGCTGAAAGACTGATACCTGCTACGAGTCTGCCCACCATGTTTAACAGTTTGTGCTTTGGGGGCTTATCCAGTGATTAGGTGCCCAGAGTGCCACTTGTACATCTTACAGGTTACAGTGATGATCTTCATAATTCAATGTCACTGCAGTGATCTTCAAAATAACACAAAACCCATTTTTTGACTCAGAAACAAAAGTGTAGATAATATTTAATAAAAGTTCTTTTGCTCTAACTCTTTCCTTCCTGGTCAAGTCACGTGAGTTCAGGTACCAGCCACCAAGCACCTTTCACACTAGCTGGGAAACACACCAATAATCCCATCCTCATCCATGCTTGCCTGACCACTAGTGCAATGTTGTCCTGAGCTTTCGCTTGGGCTCCTGGAGGGTGACAAAATACCAAGAAGGGACCATCCCCTATAGCTGCTGGAATTCCACATTACTCTTATTTCTAGAGCAAGGAGCTTTCAGACACCATGCAGATACCTTCAGTTCGGCCATACCCTCTCTCTCCAGATCTGACAGCTATGTTTACATTTACATAACAAACAAAAGACTCTGTTTCTCATCACAACTTCCCTTTCAACACATTGAGTGGTACTGTGGCTTCATCATGTTTATCATCTCATCAATGCTGCCTACGAGTAATGGGTGGACAAAGGTTGCAGTGTTTTTCCAGAGCACGTGCCTATAAATCTTCCACTACACAGGGGTGTCCATGTAACCAGCCTTATTCAGTGACACTTAAGGCCACATCCTGCTACAGGCGATATAAGATATTTTTATCAGATGTGTAATTGTTACTAATGAAGAACTAACCAGTGGGAGTTGGACCAAACCAACCCACTCACATGATATCATCTTTGCAGAGGGAGGCATCCCAGAGTTACACAAAGATCATTCACAAGGCTTGGCTTTCAGTCTCTGTAGGACAACATTGCTTTGTTTATATGTTCACCAAGATACCAGGACAGATAGCTCTCCTCAGCTCAGTTCTTTGAGGACTTGATGCTACAGCTTGTCAGGGTGAGTGAAGAGGCCAGTCTTAGGAATACGATCTTCTGAAGTTGTAGTATTTCCATGGATTCAGTTATGTTTTCCACAAATTCAAACAGGTTCTTGGTTACCAGATCATTATTTACACATTCATAAAAAAGGTTAATTCACAAGTACATGTAACAAACCAGTGGGTTTTGTCCATATGATGCATATTCTGAAACACTGCCACGTATTCAATAGATGTAATAAGAACAATGATTTGTGTCTGAATTCTCATCTAGCTGATATAATTGACAAAGTATTCTCAAAAACCTGACAGTGAGGCAGGGCAGTGTGGCCTGGGGTCTTCCCTTGCCTTTTGGAACCTACCCTCTTGCTAATGGCTTCAGTAGTCCCATTTCCACCCAATATCCATTTCAAAAGGGAGCTCTGGGGAGTCCTAGGCCAGCAAGCATGAAACTAGCTGAAGCAATGATGGTACAGCTAAAGGGAGGACACAACGTGTGTGTCAGCCCACTACCCTCAATGATGAAGAGGGAAGGCTTTTGGTCTGTTCTGTTTCACTTGTGGTTAGAACAAACAATGTCATGCTCTTGGTCCCAAACTGATAGATTCTTAATCTCCTGGAAATCTTTGTGAATCCTCTGTGGATTCCTATCAGGCACCCTCAAGAACCAGGTGGTTTCTTAGGTAGTGAGTGTGAGCTGCCAGACCACCATCTCCTGGAAAGGACCTTTATTATGAAACACTTGAAGACACCATTGTCCTACCTGCAGAAGGAATAAGCCCTCCCTGGCAGTCTCATTGCAACTCAACATCTCCTCTCACCTCAGGACACAGTTGGAACGTTGTTCCATCCTCCCTCTCATTCAGATTGTCTTATAATCTCCGTGGCTGATGCTTCCCCATCACCACCACTGACCCTGAGCCTCGAGTTTTGATTATCCTTCCCCAGAGAGACACTTTTGCCTCCCTGCTCATCCTTACAGTTAAGCAAGGTACAGCACTTCTTTCACTCTACCGCTCCTTGTCCAAACCCCTCCTCCTTCTAGGCCACCATCTCTCCTACTGCTGTTGCTGCCTCCTCCAGCAGACAAACTTCCACACAGGCAGACAACCACCATCCTCTTCCCTGCACGAAGCAACCCCAAGCATAACATAACTAACTGCTGTCTGTCTCAAATACAGTCTTTTTCATTCCCCCTTCAATTCTCCCTCTGCACCTCTGTAGGCCAGTCAAAGCAACTTTGGTTTGAGGGACCTATGGAGCTCCAGTGACTTCAGTTTTTAGTCCCAGCTACTGTCTGCCTCCTATGTTATGTGGGTTTTGTAAGGAATTTATCTCACATAAATAATTTCATCATCTGAGAAGGGTCTAGTCTCAGCTAGCCATCTCCCCACACTTGCTTCAGACCCTCCCTAAAATCAATAGATAGTCATATAGGACTGGTAGAATGCCCAGACCCCCAGAGGTGTCAGATTCGCCGCATGTCTTGGCAGAAGGAACTTGGTATGGGCAGCTTGCTCAGTGACTGCAGGTGTTAAAGGAAATGCAATCCGTCTACGTCACTCAGTCTTCTTTCCCTCAACCCTCAATGTCTGCAACCATCTTGACAGATCTCTGGACTTTGCTTATGCTGGACTTGCCTCCAAAGCTACCCTTTCTGTCTTGTCACTCTCATGTAATTTCTTTCTTCTCGTATCCTATTTTTCGTGTCTTGCTCATCCCGGGCTCTAATTACATTACTCATGGTAGGGTAAGCAAATGTGATGTCACAGGGTTGGTAAAACTGCTGGTCAAATTTTCTCCCTGCTAAGCCAGTATGATCTGATTTTTTGGCCTCAACCCTGTGAGCAAGCACATACTTGTTTAATTGTACACATGAGTTGTGTTGCTACTTGCAGTGGGACTATGCCCATGTGTGAAGAAAAGCACGTGCCCACAAGCCCAAAGGTTCAAGGCCACAGAAAGGGAAGGGGCTGGTTAAACACCTTTTGACTGTGGCTGGGTCTAGAGATCTGCTACATCCCACAGGGGGCTCTGCTGTCACAAACAGGAAAAACAGAAAAATACAGAGGGTCTTGTGGCAGCCTCTCCAAAGCCTCAGTACAGAGCTGACTTAGGGGACCTTCCCTCAAAATGAAAAAGGAACAAAGAGCACAGCTGTAAAACCCAGTAGCCAGATGTCTCCCAGCCTCATCCTGGTGCAAAAGAAGGGCTTACACAAGGCATGGGATCAAGATATAAATAAATCCCAGTGCTTGCACTTACATATTAACATTCATTCATCACCCCAGTTACTAGCCAGAACTGAATTTTAACATTTTATGGCATTTAGGACAGGTAACACTTTCTTCTGACTTTATGGTATTTCCTGTGAATTAATTCACTCAGCTACAAACTATTACTATTACTACTACTACTACTAGTACTACTACTAGTACTACTACTACTACTACTACTACTACTACTACTACTACTATAAAGTGTGTATATAATGGGTTTAAATAACAGCCACAGAACAAAAAGTTTGCATGCACTGTGTAAGCACTGTCAAGATCCTGAGACAGAACTATACACTGAGCAATGTAGGTGTCTGCTTCAAATGATGCTGCCTCACTGATGTCTGTGACAGCTAAGTGAGATTTGAGGGCCAAAACATCTAATACAACCATTCACTTCTCAGTGGACACTTCTTCCCATTTCCACGGAACAACTCTTCCCATTTCTACAGCTACAAAAAGTTACTAAAGTTTTTGCTTTTGCAGAAGTTCAGTCTCAATCCACTCTGTCGGAGTCAAAGAAAGATCTCCATTGGCTGAAATAAGGATTGTATCAAGCCCCAGGAAAAGGTATTTTTGTAGACTGTTTTTGTGGAACCATTTCTACAAGGACACAAATAAAGAGCTACAGGAACAGCACACCACAGAGGATATTCCCCATTATAATGCTCCTAGCTATTTTTATTTTGGGATTAAAAATTCAGAAGTTCTCCAGTGGCCAATAATGGGATTTTGACAAAAAAAAGCTCGTCAGATTCAGATCATTAGACATATGCCCAAATTTTCTTTTTTCTCTAGTGCACTTCGTTTGTTTTTAACTGAAGCGAAGCTGTGAATGCATGCCAGCCCTTTATCCTCCCTAAGAAGGGGAGAAACTTAGTCATGATACATCCATCATTCCCAATTCTTCCAACAGCCTGAATACATCAACAGAAAGGCCCAGTTTAATGAAAAAAAAACCTTTTATTTGGAAAAAAATATTAAGTAAAACAAGTTTCCATATGTTTACCATAAAAATAACCTAGACTCCACCTTGGGGTGTATAAAAATACAGACTACAGATTGTATATTTTGGCATTAGTTAAAAAATGCCTTTGTAAACATACCCTATTAAAATTTAACTGCGGCTTTTATCATTTACTCAAGTAACATATGAAAGGGCTAGAACACATTTATCACAGAAGTAGTCAATTTATCAGGGCTTAGTAATAGCAATGATGTATTGTGCATTTTACAGTGAATGTCTGGGTTACAATACATTACTGGTGAGTACTATTCATACACATCTGTAAAGTATCCTTTAAAGTGTACCCAGAAACATTAGCACCTATAAAAATAAGTAAGAGGAGCGGCAGACTTTCCAGTCCTGTAGATAAGAAGTTAAGATAGGTGGTTTGTGTCCAGATTGCTGGCCAAGAAAGGGACGTGCAGGCAGTACTACAGCAGGAGGACAAATTAAAATTATTATTTCTTTTTTAGCTGTTACCAAGATGAAATTATGACTAATATCCCCAAATAGCCCTAGACTGAGATTCAGAGTCACTATTTGGACATAGTTTTTACAGTATCAAAATAAATGTTGTAAGAGTTCACACAACTCATTGAGCTGTCAGATCTGGGTCCTCCCCATTCAGTTTGGATGTTAATGAGCCAGAGATGCTTGAAAGACTCCAGAACTTCTTAAGAAGTAGCTTGTATGACTCACTGATTTTTGCATTACCCCAGTGACTGCCTGGCTAAGCATACATACCACCCACAGGGCCAGTGGCAAACTCTCAGCATCTCTCAGAGCTGGTGGCAGGCAGAGATCAAGTGGGAACAATAATAAGCTCAATTTGGCTTTGCATTTCGGCAAGAAATTTCTTTAGCAGAATAATTCTAAGCCTTTCAAAGTTGTTACTGTTTCCTACTGGAAACAAAAGAAACAAAACAGGGAAAGTTTAAAAGAAAGACATATATTAAAACCATCACAGCTACTAAAGCACAGCTGAGTAATTCCCTAGTACGATTTACCAAAATAGCAAGAACCATATGGGTACATACATCATTGCTGCATCTCAGACTTGATGAGCATACAGATAATAAGGAGCGATACGTTACGACAGCAGGAGGTGCACACAACCATGTAGTGTGGACAAGTGTTACACCCTGGTGTTACCATGCAGTATCGAGTATTTGCATAGGAACGAGACACCAAAGTGTAGAAGCACTGAGTGATTTCCTCCCTCAGCTTTTCTGGGGTCACTCTGCTGTGTTAAAGAAAGGGGGCTCCTATTTATTTTTAAAACATAAAGCTTTCTATATCTTAACTATATTGCCTAGAAATTCCACATATGAAGGCCTACAATTCAGTGTAAAAAAAAATAAATGCCTTTCTGTCCTTTCAAGTGGGAAAGCTTTCATCTTATAACAGAGGAGAAAACAGGAGGAAAGTTAAGAAGATCTGCAGGTGGACTGCACAATGCCTCCTTTGAGTTGAAGGGCAAAGACAGTTGCTCAATAAACACTCTGCTGTTTATTTTTTTTTGAGTGTGGGTAAGATTGGGAATTCAAAGGATGATATTCAGCACAGTACAGTCTTAGCAAAACACATATTCCAAGACCTGCACATGTTGCCAAATGTTATAGTCCATTACACGAGACTCAAATACATCACTTCTGTTGTTCCTGTGACATGAAAATATCCTGAATGCAGGACAGTGTTTGATTTTGTAGCAAAGTAGATACTGGTACTATGTGGATTAACTAGTTGTCTCTGTTTACATAATGAAAACTTTGGTTTGATGTAGGACAAAAATGACTGGAATATAAAAGTCAGCTATTTCATCTTTTCTTTCCCATGTTCCAGACACACGTGCTAACAATATCGCCCAGCCATTCATCACACATTCTGTTTGCTGTGCCTTAAACCCATGGAAGAAAGTTGCCAAGTTGAGCATATGCAATATGCAAATCTGTACACGACAAGTCATTGTGCTCCAGAATAGTGGCTTTCTTTTTCTTGAAGAGAAGTTTGGTGACTGGAAAAAGTGGGCATCATGTTCCTGTCAGATTATATTTTGAGGTAATTCATGTACAAATTAAAGTGAATATCCAGGAAGAGATGTGGTTGAAAAGCATTCGAGTGACAGAGGCAGTGGCATTTGTCAGCTATCTGAGTACAGGAGAGTTTCTCCAGTCAGCACTTCACTGAATTGATAGCAATTCTGCCATGCAAGGCCACTTTTGGGAAAGCTATGCACGCATGTCCATAAACAGTGTTTGCACTTTAACATCTGCTCTGTTTTATCGGTGCATTTTACAGCCACTGCTGCTAACTGTATTATATTGCTGCCATGACATACCTCTGAACTCCAAGCCTGTTTCCCTGCACACAACAAAAAACAGGGCCAGGCAGATGGAAGAGAGGGCATGGGGTGATCCTCATATGCTGTGGCGAACATGAGGGCCACTGCCTCCAAAAGGGAGTCTGAAACTATCCTACTCAGTCTAAAAAGCGCCTAATATAAGGCAGCAGCTTGCTCAGAGATGCAAGAAAAAAAAAGTGAGAGTTTTAATCAGCCCGCAAGGTCACTCCCTCTCTTGCCAGGACTTTAAAGACAAATGCAGGTGATACAGGGGCCGCAAGTGAGGGCATTTTTCTTGGTCATACTTTTTCCTCATCAGCAGTGACAAGTGACTCATGAATCAGATGCTGCTCCTGTCCAAGAAGATCTGGTCTTTGGCACTGCCCAAGGGGCTCTCTGTTCATATTCACTGTTGGTTTCCCGTGCCTCAGCCAGCTGTGGTCAGAGCTACCACATACTGGTGGGAAGAGCACTGGCAAGGGATTCTCCCAGGATGCAGCAGATACAAGGCAAGCCTGTTTTGCAAGAGTGCAAGGAAGAGAGGTAAGCTGCACAAGCAGAAGTCTTGCCCTTGGCACTTGACAAGCACCAGTTTGGTTTTGGTTTATGCTGTAGATGTCACCTCCAGCAGTACTTAGCCCAAGTCTTGCTGCGGGTCTAGGCTATCCTGCTTGTGCACCCCCCGTGATACTCATTTGAGTACCAGCTTCAGGCATTATTAACATTTGCACTTAAGCGGCTGTGCCAAAACATCAGCACCCTCAACAGAAGCAGGAGCAGGACTTCGGGGTTTTTTTAATTTCTCTTTTTATTTTCTAGAAGAGAGTGGGAAGAATTTTGGCAAATTTCAATATGAGAGATACCGTAAGTTCAAGTAACAAGTGACATTCATAAAGCTCTACAACTGTAATCAAGACCTGAGTTGTCCATGCCTGTTCCTGCTCTGCTCCCACCATTACAGACAGGGACCACTGGCTTTGCTGGAAGCAGGCAGGCCTGACGAAGAGGACTAAGCAGCCAGCTGGAAGCTGAAAGATGTGTTTCCGCTGTATGCTCACGCGGATTTGGGGGAAAAGTTATTTTCCAGAGTGAGCATCAGGCCTGATCTCAGCCTGCCTGCAGGTCTTGATGTGTCTTCCACCCTGCAGCAAGATTTTCAGTGTTCTTGTGCTCCTATGGCATCTCATCTCTGCCACAGACAGGGAGCTGCATGGCCTCAGGATTTGTCTCTCTGTCTGGGTTTGCATTTTTAAGCTCAAGAGTAATGGAAGGCTATAAAGAAGTAACACAAGAAGACAACAAGTCACTTGTACCACAGATCACTGATGTTAAGCAGAGATACCAGCCCAGAGAATGGCCATTTCACTTCAAATCAGCCCAATTCCTGCTGGAAGCCCCTGGGGACGTCCCCAATCATCACCTCGTGGTGGGGCTTGGAAAGATGCAGTGATTGCTCATGCCACCAGAGAACCGATTGTCTGGGTAACATTTAAATGACTGGAATGACTAATTGTTAAATTATGGTGAGCTGAACAAGGAAAACACCCACAATGACCAGCAAGATCATTAAGTGTATCATCTAATGGTTCTGTGGATGACCACAATTATTCTTCCATCTCTCCTAGAAACAAGTTGTCCAGCAAAGCCACACAACTACAGACCAGTTTGTTCTGAGCATAGCACCAAAATATCACAAAATAATTCATGAGGAATATTCCTTTCCTCTGCCTACCACAACCGCCTGGTGCAGCACTGAGCTTCAGTGAGATTATGACATTTTATAGCTTCAGCTGGTGTAAGTTACCAGAAGAACGTCAGCACAAAGATGCCCTCCTGGTAGGCAGTGGGGCTCAGTGTAGCAGCTGATGTTTATCAACACCCCTGCCCCAGCAGAAATGCATAGAGGAGTACTCAGCACCAGTATCCTTCTGGTCACTGGCATCAGACAGCCCTAAAATGCCACATCGCTGTGTCTTTGTGGCACTGGTCCAACCACCTAGCGTGGTTTCCTGCACACAGTTTTCAAATCACAAAGCTCAGAATTATTTTATCTCCAGTTACAGAATTATATCACTGTGAACAGCATATCCTTCCTAATTAATAATTGTGATATTGCCAAGAAAGTTATGAAAGCTTGGAACTGTTTAATCATCTAGTCCATCTGACATTTTCCCAAGTTTTCATAAGTCATAATTCAGTAAACAACACTACTTTTCTTGTGCTTCTCAACACTTGCTGGAATAATTCGGGATAAAACTCTTTAATTATAATTCTAACTTCTTTATTATATTTCCATACTAGGTTTAGCAAAGTTAACCTGTCAATAAATCACAGAGGTGTAATATGAAAATTCCAGTGAATCAAGTGAATATTGAAGAGGGTGGCAAAAAAGACTTTGCTACAAGATCTAATTATTTGCCCAGATTAACTAATTAATGGTTTAATGTAGCCCAAACCCATTTGAAAATGGGAGTTGTCAATTTGAAAATGAAATATTAAAATTTAGTGTTTTAAAACAGAGGCTTCATGTTTAATAAACTGTATGAGCCTTGCCATGCTTTTTTTTTTAATATTTTTACACTTTCCGCGCCCTGGGAAGCTGGAAAATAGTATCTGTTGGTTTCTTTGGTTAGGTTAATTTTTTACAAATCCTATAAGAAAGCAAATTGAACCAAAGTAACTAACAAATTTGAGAAAAAAAATAAATAAAAAAATAAAAAACAACAACCCAAAACCAAAAAAACCCCTAACCAAAAATATATCACTGTTAGAAAATGCTTCTCAGGCCAGCCCCAGCTCCATTCCCTGCCCGGCACCAGCAGCAGTTGCAGCACTTACACAAAGTACAGGGGATCCTCACTGGGAATGTTTGACTCCCTGCCTAACTTAGGGCTCAGCAACCAGGGGCTTGGGATACAGTTCTTTGGGGGGGTTACTTCCTGAAAGTGAGTAATATTTATATTTTCACAAAAAGCAAACAGAAAAATATTCAGCTCTCAGAAGGCTTTCCAGAATGGAAGCCTCACTCCCTGACAGCCTCATTAACAGAGCAGTACATTGCCATGTCATAAACTCAACTATGACAGACATCGTCAGCCTTTCCCAGAAGTGGAGGGGCTCAGTATTTAAGTGACCTCCCGAAGCAAATAGGACCAGAAATTAGGACTCTCATCCACTAGGCTTTGAAACTACAGGGAAACGTGCTCAGCGATTTAACAGCCTTTTAAATCACCCTGTTGGGTGCACAACGTCTGTAGCACTGCGGTGCTGCTGTCAAAGCCCAGCTCATGTAAATCAGTACAGCACTACTGGTTTCAGTGGAGCCTCACTGGTTTACGCTGTCTGAGGACCCAATTCGAGGCACATAAAATCATTGCAAAGAAACACAGTGGGTGTGGGGGGACCTGAAACTGTTCACAAGTTTGGTTTTGTTTTTAAAGGACACATCGGCTGGACCAAGTGTGCTAAATTGCTAGCTAGTTGCCTTCCCAAGTGCTGCCATCAGCACAGCCAGGGGAAACAACTACAGACCCCACAAAATGACAAGTTAGGTGAATTCTGGTGAGACAGAGGTAAGTGCTATGGAAATAGCTCAGCTGTCTGCAGCTTCTCTTATGGGAAAGCTGAATAAGCATGCTGGCCCCAAAAGAGATCATCTGACACCCTTGTCATTTGAACAGTGCTTCCATACTAAGAGCTCAGAGACTGCTTTGGGATATGGCATAATATATGCTGCCTAAGGGTTTAATATCAGAGGTGAATATCTTACGGTAGCTAATTGAATGACTACAAATGACTACAAATCGATAGATGTTCTCTGAAAAGACAATAAAGCTCCTTACGCTCCTTCTGAATCCTCAGCCTCCTCTTTTCTGAAATGCCAGCAGTGAGTGATTTTACCCACCTTCTAAAATGTCACTCCCGTCCTAAGACAGAACAGAGCACCTGGTTCGCAGTTATCCTGAGGGACCATGGAGGAGGTAATTCAGGAGAAAACGCAGCAACAAGAAGTGAAAATAGAATTTCTAAACTAAGAAGTTGCTATTTCTCTCCGGACATCTGAAATTTCACTGGGGCATGCTGCGTGAAAACATGGCAAGGAAACAATCTTTGGTTTCACCTTTGTAAATCTCTATTTGTACCTTCCTGGCAACTCAGCACCTCCTAAGGCTTGGCATATGGTATCATCTGAAACACAAAATAAAAATATTGCACCCATCTGTACTCCTACATGGTTTTGCTAGCCAATTTCTACACTCATAAAAACAGATTATTTTAATATTATTTTTTAAGAAAAATCCTTCAAACATTGTTCCAAAATTGTTTTCAGGTTTATCTAAAGCAGTTGATCAGATGAAACACTTCTAGAGACAATCACATTTATTCTTGGGCCATTATCTAAGACATTGGTAAGATGAATGGGCCTTAACATGGAATTAAATGTAATTAATGCCTACGGCAAGTTTCCTTTACATCTCTGTGAAATAAAGGATAATTCATCCCTCATGTAATAAGCCTGTTCAAGATCATTAACTGCATTAGTTACTAATACTTTTAGTCCTGTAGCATCTGTCAGCTCTTTTAATGGTCCAGAATCCAGGCCAATTAGAGAATAAGTCTGAAACAACTAGAGATAAACTTTCTTTGTAAGTCCCAGTTTCTCCCTGCTTTCGCCTTACCATCAGAAAGTACCCAATTGGAGCAGGCATGCAGCCAAATCCTATCTGGGGAAATTCTCTACCTTACAAGTTATCTATTTAATTCCAATGGTACTATTTTATAATGGCCCTTCCTGTTTCTTTCTCTTCGCTCCTCCATTTAACTGTGCTGAAAAAGAGCCAGCTTTTCTTGTTTGGATTTAACATCCTAGCATTTTTTTTCTTAAATCACCGGACAGGCCCCCAGTCTTTGAAAACTCTGGGTTATTTCTAGATGTGTAAGTCAACAACAACTTCTGTGGACGGCTTATCTTGCCAGCTATAAACTCTTTTCCTACCTGTCTCTCTTGAGAACAAGACACATTGGCTGCTCATAATTCACTTAAATGTTCAATGTTTCACGACAAAGAGAAACATGCTGAATTATTTTTATCTGCTGTCCAAGAATAAATCTCCCCACAGTTCATTTCCAGGCATCCATCACTTCACACCAGAGGCAAGGCTTTGGTAACGAAGGGAGATCTAAGCAGAGAGGCCTCCAGAGCATTAACCTGCTCCGAGTGGGACAGAAGCAAAGCAGAACTGCATTCCACCTCCAGAAGTCAACTATGGTACCTTTAAAGCAAAAATTTACCAACACATGCTTGCATTGTTCTGTCAATTAAAGAAGTCCATAAGCAATGTTGTTGTCTGCACTGTAATGGATCTGCCTGGAAGTGTTGGATACCAAGGACAGGCAGGAAGCATAGCATGCATTGAAGAGCACTAAGGGAATAATTTTAAGCAAATATTTAAAATGCAATAAATTCTACCTCTATCTGCTCAAGAATGGCCACAAAATGAACTGCAATTTTGCTTCAGCTTATCTAATTTTAATCATTTATCAATGCATCATGTGATTCTCAGTCTGTAAATTATGTAAATAAATGTAAGTAATGAAAATCAAGTCTGTGTTGACCAGCCCTTAGCAGGAAGTGATACGTTGTTGTTCCAGCCCCCTGAAATGAAAGCGTAATTTCTTAGATGTTTTAAGAAAGTGTCCCTATAAAACCAAAAAGGTTTTCCCTCATTGTTGTAGAACATGTTTTCCATATTTGGCATTGCTGTAGGAGACACTTCTGTTTAGGTGGCTCATCTCTATATGGGCCATTAGCATGAGTCAGAGACACACTGTTAAAAATCAGCATTTATTAGGTCTAAGAGACCAGAGCAAGAAACAAGACTTCAAGCAGGTTGGTCTTAGCATTGCTAAAAATTCAACCATTAGACAACTGGAAAAGAGTCACAACAAAATATTATTCAAATTGTACTTTATCACAGAAACAGGCCATGTCAAGGGTGTGCTTTTTGGCTACCAACACTCTTATTAATCTCTCTCAAAGAATTGGAGGCAAACTCCAATATAATAGCATGCAAGATATCCTGATAAAAAGTTAATAACCAATCAAAGTGGATTTAGCTGGAACTCTTGAGTTCAGTTTGAGCAAATAAATTCTTTCAATAGTATTAGATTACAGAGGACAACACAATTCTCCCAAAATGCCATGAGATTTTAGCTCAGGCTCAGAATTTTGTAAAAAGGAATTTGCTATTGATTCTTTAAAGCCCCACAGAGAGACCAATTGACCCAACTGTTAGCATGTCAAAAAGTTTTTCCAAAGCCGAAAAAAATGCGCTAATTAGGGAGGAGAACTTCCCCTCCTCTCTCAAAATATTATAATTAAAATAAAAGCAAGGCAAGAGACAAAAATGAGATTGAAATTTGCCATGAGTTTTGCTGAACTGTATTTGTACAACGTTGTGAGCTGAACTACACTGATTTTGATAAAAGACTGTTCCTGTAACCTGCCACATGATTAAAAACAGAGCTGCCTTGGGTGCAACAGACAGCAATGAGTCAAGGCCTTGAGGACCCAAAGAGGGTTATTGGATGTGCCTCAGATTTGAGACAATCAGTGCTGACACCCAGCAGGGCATTTCCCCTTGCAGAAATGCAACCCTGGGAGCGTGGGGTGGCCAAGGCTGGAGGTGATGATCCTGCAACCACATCTGTGACTTGTTCAGCTTCCTTAAACCTGAGCAGCCCTGAACGGAATAGGACCCAGGCTTCCATGCGTAGGGTCAATAAGAGACACTAGGACAAGCACACTTTCTGCCATCACACCCCAAACTCCCAATCCTAGAGAGATCTCGATCCATTTAAGTCTTTTTTATTTTCTCCTACAGAAGCTGGAAATCCTGACTTTCAAGATAAAGCCAGTGTCAAGAGCTCCCAGGTTCCCTGCTGCACTGTGACAAGCCTGAGCCAGTGTTTGCTCCAACAGCTTATCATCCTTTGAGCGCAGGCGATGAGTTTGCTCTAGAGTCACATCTCTCCATTGTCCCAGCAGCTACTTGTGAAATTGGCACTGTCCTTGCTCTTCCAGCTGGTAGTATTTATTTCATTAGTAAACATAGTGTTTCAGTACTTTTAAAAAGTAAATTCCCAGTTTCTGGGAAACAGGAATAAAATTCAATTAAATTAAATCAAAACTTTCACACGGTTTCCCATGAAAGAGAAATTGTTCTTGCTTGCCATTTTCCATTAGTAGTTCCTAAGAAAAACAAGACTTCTGTGCTGAGCTTGGACAAGCGGTAGCAGAGCTTGTGAAGTCAGTGGTTACACTAGAAAATTTAGACTTAGGTTTGAATTTCACTCTGAGTCACTCACTTAGATAACTTTTTATACGAGTGAAAAGTCAAGCTTCACACAATGTTATTTAAACACAAAGACTTTTTAGACATTCAGTGTGTGTTCTTAGAGCAGTACATATACATATATTGAACCTGTGTGAATTTATCCTACTGTCTGTCAGAAGTATTATATGAAGCATCTGTAAGCAACTTCAGAAGTTCAGCACAAAGAATTATGAAGTTTATTCCTTAGGGACACTTCCAGGTCTTCAAATACAGAATCTGCAAAACCCACGGAAATTCAAAGAAAGAAAGAAGGATAAAAGATTAAACGAGCATTTAATTTGGTTTTAAAGAAAACTAGGAACTGTCTAGTGTAACAGAACCATAACGATCCAGCCCTAGAAGTATGGGTATCCCCTGTGGGCAGTAGGCAGTGAGAGGAGAAAGACAATAGGAAACAGACTGGTGAGTGATAAGGAGCATTTAGCCAGCAGGTTGTATTTGAAAACGGAGACTGATAAGCGCTCTCAGTGTCGAAACAAACCACATGCCAGAAAGAAAGAGATAGGATGACGAAATTGACAGGGTGGGCAAGCTCATCCTTGTGCTCAGTGTCCCTGCTCAAGGGCAAGCGAGGTCTTCCAGTCAGCCTTGTAATCAGAAAAATTGGAAGAGTAATGCTGAACTAGGTTTCTACTTGCACAAATTTCCACACTCTTTGGCACAAGTGTCCTCATGTTGGTAAGGACAGAGAAAGAGTGAAGGCACTGAGTCAAAGAAAATATAGTTCCTACACCACAAATACTTGTCAGAACAAACCTAAATCATCTGTGCCCCTGGCATAGAGCAACACCATGGCTGTGATGGCATGTGCACAAACAGCACTGTAAGCACATGACAGACACTGTCACTTACCAGGCTGGCTGTCCCTGAACTGCCCCGCTTTTGCCTTGTTCTGCAGAAACAGCACCAGTCAACCTGCCCCAACGCTGTGGCACAGCTCACCTCAGGCAAAAGCTGTTTTGTAGCTGTAATTACACTTTAAAATTTCGGCTGGTCACAGTCATTCTCTACCCAGTCTCACCCAGGAATGGAGATAGACCCATTCCTCAGTGAACTGAAATCTGTGGATTAGCTCCTCAGCTTACCTATCTCTGTGCATCCATTCAGATTTTGATAAAGCTATCACAGCTATACCCCTTTGTCTCATGGAGCCAAGTTTAGACCTAATTTAACCTCTAACAACTTGCAATACTGTAGCGTGATAACATTGTCTTTGGCCTCCTATCTTGCTTGTGAGATGGTCATACGGAATCTTCAGCATCACCAGCTTAAAACGCTATTCTATGATTCCTGCGATATTGTCTTCTTTTTTTTAAGAGGGGTGAGTGGTCGTATATTCCCTCTCAAATGAGCAACTGAAGCCTAGTTTTTAAAATTTTCTTCTGAAGAGCACTGAACACCATCACTTACACTGATCAGACTTCCCTTACTCATGTTTCCCTGCTCACTAATGTATCTAAACAGAATTTTATAGTCTTTGAACATTTCAGCAGTACCCAGCCCATTGTATGTGCAGCCGCATTCATACAAGACAATGCATCAAGAGAGGAAATGCAACTCCCTAACCCCCACCCAACATACTAACTTCTTTCATATCCCATTTAATCTTTTTTGTTATTCAGTGTATAGAGTCAAAAAGTCATAACATCTGGCAGAAAAAATATGTGCAAAAAAACATGATAGCATGGCATTTTAACTCTCTCCAATAGCTGGGAATATATTTTCAGAAATATAGAATTTTCAGAAATTTCACAAAAATAGAGAAGGAAAATCAAATAAGAAACCAAAGAACTGGAGAGCTAGATGTGCAGGAAGCAAGATGAGGAAAGGAATGGCGATAACACCACATGACAGCAAGTGAGGACAAGTGAATCTTATCCAAAGCCGTGGAGGAGTAAATCCCCAGCCAGGGGTGAGCCCAGAAGCCAACAACCCAAGGAAAGAAGAGAAGAGCAGTTGTCCCTCAACACAAAGAGTACCAGTGGGTGGAAAGCCAATGAGAGATTTTAAAACGCTGATCGTATTTTGTATGGAAGCATAAAAGTACAGTGAGCTAATGAGAAGGGATGGCTGAGGTGTCTCCCATAAATAAATAGTCCCTGGGGGATGAACAAAAAAATGAAAAAGATACCCCTCCACAAAGAAACACAACAACAACGTGAGATCAAGATTTTTCCCACACTTAATAATGTTTTACACAATTACAATAAAGGATCTCCAGGGAGTGTTGTTGCTTTGTAACTCCAAGAAATGTACTTGAAAAGAGCAGCTAGATGAAATTGTAATAGAGCTCTAGCTTTTGTACTCAGGAAAAAAAACACAAATATGTGTACAGGAGAAGCTTTTAAAGAAACAATACTTTAAAGAAAGAAAGGAAGAACAAGCAAAAGGGAAATGCATTTTCAAGCATCAATGCCAACCTGCTGAGAAGACTGCTACAGAATTAACTTAGTTATTTATGTTTTTATTGGGTTCAAATAGCTAGTAGGTCTTCAATGTGATTATGCGTGATGAATTTTATTTGATGAAAGATTTCATTAAGGAAAAAAACTAAATGACTTGAGATATCCACACCCAGCCTCCTAGTATGGGCGCACAGTAACAGAATACTCGCCTGGAGTGAATGGAGTTGAGAAGAAACTGTGGTGATTAGAGGCAGTTCCAGACTTTTATAGTAGTCCAAGCAAAGACTTAAATTTAGGACCCAAATGTTAACCACAGTTCTGAAAAGCAACTTACTGTCTTTTTGAGTAAATTAGATTTTAGCTTTATAAGTGTTTAAGACGTGAGTGTGATTACTATAATGACCTGAATTTCACAATAACTGGAGAGAGGTTGTGTCTTTCAGTTCCTGGCTCTGACATAGAGTTTTTTGTGTAACCAGCACCTCAGAGGTTTGCTTTGCTTTGCTAAAATTGTGATGATAATGTTTCTTTTGTCTGTTTTGCTCTTAACTTTGTTGTAAGTGCTTTGTCTGTGTGACCCCCTTGTAACACCAGGTACTGTAAATACAGAGACTTACTAACAATATGGAATCCTTCTGATTAATGACAACTCATTTAATGCACTCCACGTGAGTTCTGTATCATTATTTAGACATTAATACAATAGCATAAATCAAAACACATTATAAGGTGACACAGTTTTTGTTAAAATAAGCTATTTGTATTTTGCACTGAAAGTATGCTGGTCAAAAGGGTAGCACAGAACATCCTTGTAGGTCAGCACAGAAACGACTGTGTGACCCTTGCTCTTCTGAAAAGCCACGTTTCCACCCTAGACCCACACTTCCTCATGTCCCACAGTAAAGTACCCGAGGAGGGCAAGTGCTCTGAAGAGGGAGGGAACCCTCAGAGCTGACCTCAACCAGCCCTTATGTCTGTGAAGGAAGAAGCCAAAGCCCAGGCAAGCTGGCCCACCACCCATCCACGCACAAGTGCAAGGTACAAGGAAGAACCAGACAATTTCCCAGGTCAGCTAAGGTATTTGGAAATAGGAGTTAACACTCCTACCATTTCAGTCTTCAAGACAGCCAAGAATCATACAGACAACTGCAGCTGATCTTTGAGCTCCTGTGTCCTATTTCTTAAAGCACAGCATTTGACTGAGAGTGTAAGCTGCTGGGTTTGAGCTCCATTCTGTAATTGAATTTAATGGCAGAGCATCTAGCAGTCACTCCAGAAGAGGGGAATTTCTTCTTATTTGCATTTGTTTATCTCCTGTAAAAGGGATTAAGGGTGACTGGTTCAGAGGAATCCTGCCTGATAAGTCTCCTGGTGCTGCTGATGGAAAAAAACATAGCACTCTCGTTCTGCATAAGAATTAACACATTTCTAGGCCTGTGGGAGAAGATAAATTAAAAAAAAAAAACTCAACACACAACATTCTAACTTACTTAGTGCTAGGATTTCATGCATCTCTCTCTTATATCTAAGACACCAGTAACACACTGAGTCACAGCAGGCATGGGAAACTTTGCTCCTGGTTGCGTAACGTCAGCACTCTTCTGCATCGTGATCTTACGAAATTCAGAAGTATCATTAAACTGAACCAACATTGTATTTCTGAAAGGCTATTTTATATTATGTAAACAAACAGCTTTTAGTCCCAGAACAAGAGATCATTGTGAAAGATTATGCATCATCACTGCATAGTTTAGACACTGTTGATCTGAGTGATAGAATTTCTGAGCAAGAACCAAAGTCCTAATAATAATGTTTCATTTAAAAGGAAAGAAAAAGGAAATTACCCTGATTTTCACAAAGACTTCCACTGCTGGTAAAGTCTTGGATCCCACAGTCTCTCTCAGAAGAGGGTCATGGGAAAGGGATTTAGGCTTGCATTAATTCCCATTCTTTCAAACTCATCTGTGGCAAGAGTAGCATGGCAGTGTCTGTTGAATACAAATCCCCTGACCCTTACTTACACCTGGATGATCTCAGGTGCTGTGAACTTTGGTCAGGTTCATCCCTAGAGAATGCAGTTTACAGAGGGATGCCTTGGTTTATCCCTTAGACAGAGCAATTACTTTCATTTCAGTGAGATGCTTCTTTCCAGAGGAATCTGGGGGAAAGGAGAGAGGAGATGACACTGACATTCACCCCTGGCAATGAGGTGACACTACCTTCCTGGAGGCAGAGATGAGGTGCAGCCAAAGGAGAAGAGTTGCAGCTTCCTCAGGCTTCCCACAGTCCCGTTGCCACAGGCTGTGCAGAAGACCTGCCAAGGAAGTGTCACCCTCTGGGCGTCCCAGCCAGCTCTCTCTACCTCAGGAGCTCAAGTTCAGCTCTTGGATGCAGCCAGATAAAAGTTGCTCCAGGTGCCAGCAGATTTAAGGCAATGAACCTGGTATGCACAGAGGGCTGCCTTCACTCACCAGCTGGAGGAGAACATAGCAGCCATTGAAACTTATTATAAAGAATGTAGTATTTAACCAGAAAGCCTCTATGGCCTTTTGATTGAATACATATGCTATTTGGGCTCATATTAATACACAGAGAGTTACAGGTCTCTTGAGGCATGATATAATTTAAATAGCTGGCTTGAATTTTTCTTTCTAAAATACAGAAGTCCCCTGATCCACCTTGGGGACAAGCATCTGTAGTTTCAATTCAAAAGGCAGAGTCTTTTAGTCTCCAGCAGCAGCATCTAGCACTGCTGCCAGGTGGGGAGTGGGCCGGCTGTTCCCACTGCGTAAGCTTTCAGTCTGAGATTCAGAGACACATTAGCAACTGGGGAGGAAGACAAAGGGGCTGGAAGGGAATATGCATTGGTGAAGACTGATTGCAGAGTTACAGGACGCTACTAGGCATACCTCTGAGAGAACCCATTTATTCACAGGCCCCTTAAGGTTACCTTCATGTCTCTGCAGGTATGCAGCTCTGAACACTGTCCCTCTGTTTGTCACCTGCTTTCACCTTCATTACAGAGGCTACATCCCTATCACTTCATCCGTCATCCTTGGTCCATTCCTGGGCCTCGGTGTACATCCTGTCCTTTGTCTCCTTCATCTCTCATTATCATCACACTACACCCTTGGCTTTAGTACCCTATTCGGCCAGAGGCTGGTCACTTCATTTTGCCCTTTCCTGTCTCTTTCCCTAGATCAGGCTTTCTGCCCGTTTCCCAGTTTTTCAATCTTTGTCTTCACACAAAGTCAGTCTATGTATGTTTTTACAGTTTCTAACCTGTCATCGCTAACTACTTTTATTTTCCTGGGACCCACTCTGAGCTCCTTCCTTCCTTTAATTCAACAGCACAGCTATGATTCTTTCACACATACCTCCAAACCATATTCTTGCTGGCTTCTCCTTCCAACAATCTAGCCTACCCACAATCAGCCCTTGCTCACATCTGACACCTCTTTTCTCTGTTCCCTTTCTCAGACTACTGACACCCTTGGTAAGTTCCGTGACTCTGCTGACTTCCCTCCACTATTAGCCTGTCCTACACTCCAGCTGTCCTGACAGCTTCCTACTTAGCATCTCTACTCCAGATCCCACACCAGAGAGCCCAGCTTTCTTCTCATCACCTCTGACTCATCACTACACTCTTCCATCTGTCTCTACTTCTCTCTCTGCGAAGAAGTGCACTAGTTTCATCTGCCATTCTTGGTTCCCGTTCTTCTGTGACAGTACCATGACACAGAGTACAAGGGAGATGAGTTTTGTTGGCGGCTTACCTGCATGTGACCCCTCCCTTTAATTATCTGTTGATTTCCTTTGGAAACAATCATGTCTTTTCCAACATTTTTTGTTTCACATTACAAATGCACTTCAGTCTTTCAACAACTGCTGTTTTTTTAAAAGCTATCTTCCATTCCAGCTGTTGACTAGGCTCTCTTTTTTCTTCCTCTCCAAGTCCATTGAAGTCACGATTTTTAGTGGTTTCTTTCTTCCAGCCCCATTCTATACCCTTTTTTAACAACTTCCTGCCATGGTAATTCACTGTATACATTTCTTGATCTCATTAAATGAACTCATTAAATGAGCTCTTCCAAGTCTTCATGCAGCTGATATTTGTTCTTATACCACCCCTTTACCTTGATATGTAGCCCTCTGTTGGTTCTCTCTCTAGATTTTAAATTTCTCTTAGTTTATCGAAGGAGGACCCATCCCACGTGTAGCCGTGTCTTTAACCCTTCTTCATCTTAATGGTTGGAGGCAACCTCATCTTCAGGAAGCAGAGTTGGAAGCGACCTCAGGCAGATGTTGGGCCCATCCCTGGGAACATGGCAGGTTCAGTTATTGTTTATGAAAGACTTTTTTACTATCTAGGTGTAAATAATGTCCATCAACAGAAACAGCAGAGGTTCTCCAGCCAATTTATGTCTGATTTTGCTACTCATACTAGTAGAAAGCTTTTTCCTGAAGTCTGACTTGAGTTACTCTTGCCACAATTTAAGTTTGGGATTTCTTACCCTAACAACCACAGAGAATTATTCTTTTCATCTTTGCAGCACTCTTTTATATTATGGTCATCTCTCTCTTCTCTAGACTAAGCAACCCCATTTCATACATCACTATGTTCATCTAATCACCATTCACCCACATTGCTCTCCTCTGGTATCCATTCAAGCAGCATATCTTTCTTGAATCACGATTCAAACACAACTTTACTGGTGCTCCCTAGAGGAAATGCATTAGTTGAAATGTCCTGCAGGCTGTCTTTTGATCCATACAGCCAGGTATGTTGCTTGACTTTTCCGGAACAGCATGATACTGCCTCATTTTCTTCCCTGTGAACTTCCAGAACCATTAACAGAAGAAATAACAGAGAGCAGTAATAGCTACATGAACATTTTACTCTCAGCTAAACCCACTACTTTACATTCGACCTTGTTGAAGAGCATATCATTTTTCACCTGTATACGATTTGGGATTTAACCAATGTGACCACAGACCCCTGTATCTCACTGAGACCTCTTGCTATACCCAGCTTATACAGATTCTCTCTGTATCGCCTACCTAAATTATGTGGTCTCCCAGCCATCCAGGCAGCTAAAAATCTCCTCTGTGGGCTTTCAGTAAGTCGTGTCTGTGTTCAGACATCTTTTTCTTTAGCCTTAATAGATAAAAACAACTTCTACTTTCAGACATCCCAAATATTGCCAGAGAGGTGGTTTTGCTCACCAGTACTCTCACCTTGGTACACACCGTCTCTGATGAGTCTCTCCCACCTTCTCTGTCATATGAAACCATTGTCCACTTGCTGCCATGTTTCATACATCATCTCTTGTTTTCTGCTGATCTTCCAGCTTATGTTGTGTTTGGCCAGCTATATCCCCTTCCATCTTCATCTTGCCATATGACAAACAAGCATTTCTGGGTTTTCTCCTAAGTTCCCTTTATACTTCAGGGCAGATCTCCAGAAACAACATAAAGACTCTCAGGAACTTCATTACCATCTTCAAACTCTACTTGAAATCTTCTTTGTCAGGAAGTCTACAATAAATAAATAAATACAGAAATTAATAAAAAAATAAATGCTTGATGCGTCGAGTACACCAAATACCCTCTTGACTAGCAGCGTCCTCTTGCTTTCCTTTTGCCCCCTCACCTCACTCCTCCACCCACTAGCTCCTGTCCTCACATCCACTACACATTTTTTTTGGAAAGGAGCCTCTCTCTCCAATATGTGGCTGTATGAGACCTACTCCAGTGGTGTCCCAGTTTGTAACTGGTGTCCTAGACTCAATCTAACAACAAACATCCTTCAGCCATGGCAGACTATACTGGCAAGTTAACCTTGATAGCAAGTGGCTGTAAGTCGTTTGCATTTTGCCACAACTTGGCACTCCCTAGGGTAGCACAGTGATGATATGAGTTCATGTTCCAGTGAGCAAAACTGTTGAAAAGGCATTGAAAGTGGCTCTCAAAGAAACTTTCATGGCATTTGCTGCTTGACCCTGAAGTGAAAGAAAACCTTGTTTTCTAAGGTGGTCCCCTTGGTTTAGAAGTACAATACCTGTGGAGGGCAGTATAGGGGAAGGGGTACTCTTATTCAAGTGATAAAGAGAAAACTTCAGTTTTCAAAACCACTGGACATGGTACTGACAAGTAGAAAGTACATAAGCAAATATAGCAATATATCACATAGAACCCTTCTCTTGTTTCAGAGAGAAACAGGCTGCATTTTTCAGTAACTAAAAAATTTTTGAAGGTGTGAATACCTCCCCTTCTCTTTTAAGAGTTGTACTAGCCCTGCACACCTATACCTTTAAATAAAGGACAAAAGCCAACAAACTTTGAAGGACATAGTTAGTAAGAAAAAGCCCTCTGTATTCTAGTAAACAGCTCACAGCAGTAGCAGCACTGGTGATGCTCAAAAGGGAGTGCTCTGTATTCATGTTTACATATTGATTGTTTTGAAGCCTCTTTCAGTTCCTGGAATGGTAGACTATAAAAATGATATATATTTGTGGTTTGGCACCCAAAGACAGCTTCAGCTCAGGTATCATTGCTGGTTGCCAACATCTGCAAATTAGTACATGTTGGTTTTGTTTTGGGGTTTTTTAAAGCCTCAAAGTGCAAAACTAACGTCACTCGCTGGTTGCATCTACTGCCAAGTAATAGGGTGGAATTTTGGTATGGGAGTTTTGCCAATGCAGGTCACCGAGTTTACTAATAAATATGATATTATGATAATACTTCTGCTCTCTGTTGCTGTGCTATAGAGTAAAATCTAGCTACATAAATCTCAGAATTTCTGTTTCTTTCCAAAACTGAGTAGTGAATAAAGAACATTGAGATTTATTTTTAAAACAAGCTTCCACTGGAAATGGACCAGTACCATGCTATAAAGACACTTAGTCTTGTCAAAGGAGGAAAATAATCTGCACAAATGATTTTGGAACCATATGTGTGAGCAGCAAAGAACAGTCTGTCGAAGTGGAGAGTCCCCATTCTTTCTGAAATACTTGGCAATCATCTGTACATTGAAAATGCAATGTCAGAAGAGCTCACCACATGCTTACACAAGCCCAGCAGATCTCGTGACTGACATACAGCTGCGTGGATGTGTATACAAGAAAGCATCCTCAACCAACATCTGTCTCAGACATATGTGAGAAAGAACCATCCTGAACAATTAAGACACAGCTGCCAGGCAGCAGCAAATGCTTGCTCAAAATGCATCACATGGCATGAAGCAAACTCTATCAACTTCAGCAATTGTAGTACGCATTTTCCTCTTGCTTATAAAGGGCAAAGAGGTAAGCAAACAGCAACATCATGACACTGACTTTTCCCAACATCTTGCCAGTGTAATTTGAAGACCGCAACAGCAAACCCCACAACTTCATGTGTGCTTCACGGAAAACAGTGCTTCATGAAACTCAGGGTTTGTTTGCAGAGAAAACAGGTGTGCTCATAACACAGATGGCTAGCCAGAGTTTATTTGTATTGCAGTAGAAAGGAAGATAAAAAACACTGGTTAATAAACTCAATTTCAATCCCTTTATCTTAAACTGTTGAATTTCAAGCTCCTTTGTCTTTACTGCCATTTTAGCTTTACTTCAAGTTGAATCAGTCTGCAGCATAGGCACAATGTTAGTCTGGCATATCCATGTGGCACACTCAAGCAAAAGTACTATTGTCTTTCAAATTCATGCCTTGGTTGATTTTGTAACTGCTTTCCAGTACAAATTAACCCTAACCAGCCAACGGACTCACAGCAATGCAGGTTGCTGCTGTACTGCCTGCATGCTGCGTGCCTATGGGAAACACCCAAGCCACAACAAAAGCTTCACAAAAAATGTTAGAAATGCAAGCTTGGAAAACGCGTGCTTTGTAAGCCACAGTGAAACAGCTGAATCTGCTGTGGGAGAAGATGGATCTGCCAGAAACAAGTACACCTTCATGGCCATGACATAACAACAAAAGGCATAAAACGGTCTAAAGATCAAGCTCTCCTCTTGAGGAACATCAATTAATTAAGCCTAGACTAAGACAGCAAAGCAGTGCTCCTCACCACATTTTCTCTGCAACTGATATCTTCTCCTTCTAGTTTCAGAGTGGATTTCTCTTTCACATGCATAATCAATCACATACCAGCAAGACCACCATCAGATGCCTTCAAATCTTCCAATTTCTGACTGCTCTTTTTTAAAGCTGCCACAATGATTTTGTATAAAAGCTGAGACACTTTTCCCAGCTCCTGCTGAAGGTAAGGTTTCCTTCTTAATCCTCCAGTTACTGTAGATATGGCTAGCTTTCATGCACGGTGCTTTGACTAGAATGCACTAGTCTCTCCACTGCCCGACCCAGGATAGCACCCCTGTAACAGAGCTGGCAGAGGCAAACACATTCTGCCTTTCAGCTGCCACAGGTCAAAGTCCGGCTTATTATTTAATACTTAAGCTTGAATGGATGAGTCATAAGTCTACATGCTTTTCTGCTACGGGACTAGCAATTTTTGGTGGAGGAACAAACAAGTCCTCAGACTCCTGCAAGTAGACTGAATGAAGCCCTTCGTGTTTTAATCATACCAGCAAGGAAATGCACATTCACACTGAAATCCTATGTGAGACTGCTCGAGGGCATGGAGTAACTCAAAACCCTCTTCCTCTCTTTGAAGAGAAGGGAGATGAAAATATTAATAAAAAATCTCAGACCCATTCATGCGCCTTCCTGCTTTCACACCCATATATTTCTCAACACACATGCTCATCTTCTGCAGCTTTGTGCTGCCTTTCTCTTCTTTATCTGTGATCTCAGCTTTAAAAGCCACAGAAACTTTTTGCCTTTTAAAATTCCCCATCATTTACATTCTCCCTCCCACACATGATCTCTGTAAACAGATGGTAAAATAAGTTTGTATGAGGCTGTGTACAGTAAAATTACCTGATTGCTGCACTTCCAAAGCCTACCAGACAATCCCCATGGAAAAGTCATTCATAAGCTGAAATGCAGTGCCATGGACCAGCTTATGTCTGCACATGTCCCAGCCATGCTCTCTCACATAGCACTAGGGCTTGGGCTGAGCACTCACAATGATGGGTGATAATCTGGACAAAATGAGAATGGGACAAGCAACATGAGGACCGCTGCATGGCTATGGAGTGGGAGAATGGTGTCATGCCTGCCCTGTGCATGGTGCTGCACCCCACAATGGCAGGAGGGGTCTGGGAAAATCCCGACTCTGCTTGCTGTGCCATCCACCTGGATGAGGGGCTCCTGTTTCCAGCTTTCATACAGGGATGGGGGAAGATGTCTCTGGGAATCATTTGAAAAGCCCAGATGGGACAGATGAGGAGAGCTGAGAAATCCTGATTTCCCTGATGAGACAACCTAGAGCTGGAACAGGATGCTCCCGAAGACAGAGAAACCAGAAAGAAACAAATTATGAGTCAAGGGAAACCGAATCAAAACAAACATGAACAAAAATAATCCTATGCACATTTCATACACTATAAATCCTGTTCTTCAGCAAGGGGTTGGGTATTTTGCAAGGCTACCCTGTCTATGAAGAACTTTCCCCAGCTAGATCTGGAGGCCAGGCTTGCCTCCAGATTCCTTTAATGGCGTCCATTAAAAGGAAACCCTTTGATAACTAGGTCAATGAGGTTTGAGCCTGGAGCACAGCCACAAGGAAGGAGCCCAAAAGCACTTCACTGAGCTTTGCAGCGTGCAGGCAGCTACTGACCCAGGTCATTGCAGCAGCGCCCACACAGTGACCTGACTCTCTGACACCTAACTAAGGGCCAAACAGTAATTTAGATGAAGCTAGTGATTTTCTATCAGCTCCAGCAAGCTGAAGGTGTTGAACTCATGATCTCACAGAGCTTGGTGACGACTAAGGAAGTCAACAGCACCAATAGATGGTGTCCTGTGTTTCAGCTGTGGCAAACAAAATTGAAACTGTCCTTTGGCAGGGGAAGAGGTCAAGGCAGAGGTCCTGAGCATGGCCAGACTTCAAGGGGAGCATGTGTGTGCAGCCGAAGAGACATTCTTGTCTTCTGCTTTTTTTGGTTGTGGAGGAGAAAGAATCTTTCCCTCAAAGAGCATCTGCAAGCAAAATTTTTCTTCCTACTGTCTCACTTCCATGATGGTTACATTTTGGACCATTGTACACTAGGATCAAAGCAGATGTGAAGTCACAGGGAAGACTGAGCTGCTGAAATACAGCAAAGGAGATGGAGCAAGAGAATGCAATGAAAGGAGAACTAACAGATGGGGAGTAAATGGGCTAGAAGACCCTGAAAAGGAAGAAACCAGTGAGTTTAGAGCTCTTCCTCTGCTTCCTTGGCCAACAAATCTGTTGCTGGAATCAAGTAAGATAATCTTGATCCTGGGTCCATTACTGCCAGATGTGGTTGTTCACATTCTCAAGGTCAGTGCACCTCCTTCAAGCAAACACAAAATAAGTTCTCACATTTCCCCCACATCGCTTTTACATGCATGATCCATTCCATGTTTCCCCACGGGCATTTTCCACTGGATCTGTTCTGTTGAAAAGGCAACAGACCCTTGCCAAAAAAAAAATCCAAAACAAACAAACAAACTAGCCCAAGCAGCATGGATGTAGTTCATGTAGTTCAATTGTAGTGCAATGTAGTTCGTTGACCACTCTATCATTCTCTGTCATTACTGGTAAATTATTCAAACTGTTATCAAGGAAAATGCTTTAAACGTGCAATCATCTATTGTTTATCTTGCATTCTAGAAGTGTGTGGTCATGTCAAATATGTCCCAAATTCTTTAGTTTTATTTCCCCAGCATGTAAACGAATATCAGAAACATACACCTACAGGTAACAGAATGGATTCAATCCATTTCTGACACATCTCTTTCATCTTCAAGGAAAGAGAAGGGAGAAAAAAAACCCTGTTCCGCCTCCACTGTACTCACGCACTCCTATCAACATCAGCCTGCCCTGCTCCTATTCAAGTGGGTATCTTCCTGACCTCTGTGGACCTGCCATGTTTTTTGGCATATATTTACTCAGCCTACAGAGTGACATTTGTGACTAAATGACACGTGCTTTAAAGGGTGAGTTTGAGACGGAGAAAGCTTGCAAGGGGATTACTTGTACAACTGCATCACTAGACAGGAAGGTAAGAGGTGTGAATATCTTGGACCTCAACATGTGTGGCAACATTGCCTCAAAACAAAGAGCACACTTAGTAAGCAAAGTCAATAATCTGGAATTTTGACATCAGCACTACACCAGTGGTCCCACTACCATGTTCTCCATTCAAGAGACCAGGACATATGGCTGGGAGTAAAACCAGGTTTCTACTGCCATAGGAAGCCAGAACAGGTGGCACTAGACCTTCTTTGTGTTCAAGCTGCTTTTTCTCCTTCCTGCCTGCTTTGATCTAGTGTAAAGAGCCCAAGAGAGGTGTCCACCTAAATAACAGACATTGCTATCACCTAGGAGAAGCTCCCAAACACTCTACCACCTGAAATCATCACCTTGCTTGGAAAGGTTAATAGGACAGGCTGCTTTCAAAGTGGAAAGCTTTGTCCATAAGTGGGTTAGCAAGAGGGTGGGGAGGAGACTGTCTCTTACATAAACAAAAATTAATTTATTCAGCAGTTGTAACTGGGCAAGGTCTCTCTCAGGATGCAAGAGGTAAAGCCCAAAGTAACAGATATTTATTTAATATAGGAAGGTGAATTAGGCCACTCATCCGCAGTGAGGATCTGCTGTCCAGGCATGGTGCTCTTGGGCATCCCACAATATGAGAATTACAAGACAGGGCAAGCCTTTATACCAAGGAGCAGGAGTGCCTGCCAAACAGGAATATGCAGTGGCAAACACCAGGGCTCAATTTTGACTCATGTTCAGTGTGAATAAATTGTCCCCATCTACCTCCATCCCATTCCTTAATGCATTTCCCCTACCCCAAGACATCTTTTTTCCCCCCTCTTCTTATTCCTTCTCATTCAACTGCATCAGGTCACACCCATTAGAGCATATAGGATGCGGAAGCACTGCCACAACCTCTCTGTAAGTTACTCTCAAGGGATAAACACAAGGAGAAACCGTCATGAGTTCTTGGAAAACAAGAACTCAAACTTTTATTTTCTGACATAGACTAGCTTGGCAGCTCGTGCTATGTATAAAATGAAACATAAAATGTCTTTCTCTCTTTTGGCAAACACTGCTGCACATGTCTGCTCAGATCTATTTCAGGCATCAGTACTTATTTGAGGCAAATCACAGCTCTGTGTAGGTGTGTCAGGGATGATTCAGCAGAGAAACACGCATGGTTGAAAATGTACCATGCCTATGGAAAATAGAAATGTCGTATACCCCTTTTTTGCCAGATTATGGAAATCTCCCTTTCCAAGCTTACATTAACACATAAGCTGATTCTGCTCATTGCTGTAACAAGCTGATTCTTTCACCCGTGCAGAGGGCCAATAGTGCAGTCTGTATTAAGCAGAAAGTACCACACAACAACACGAAAATACTGATGTCTCTGTGTGTTGGATTATTTTCAGTGCACGGCACTGAATTTTTCCACAACTAAGAAAGGGGATAACAGCAGTTTGGTGACATACACATGACAGCTAATGTTTCCTTATGTGCATATACACATTTACATAAAGAACATTCCATATTAAATAGGGAAACAAAATTCAGTAATGCCTTTTCTACTAGGAAACCAATCTAGGAGTTTGATCAGTCATCTGTTAGATTTAAACAGCTTGATCATTAAACCAAATTAACTCCTACTTTTACACAGAGCTCTTGCATGAGATTTATCACACACACCCACGTATGTATAAATATTTACTCTCAAGAAAAGCTGACCTCTCTTAATGCACAAATATTCTGTACTACTCCAATTTTGGTGTAAAATGTCACATTTTAAAAGAAGAGCTCTGGGAGAACATACTGAAAACAGCCATTATGTCCATGAAAACATCTCATTACCCAAAACGGAGTTATGTTTAAAAGCGTCTTGTTTATATAAAGCTCGAGTTCTAAAAATAAATTCCATATTTCTCATTCTGCTCAGATAAATACTCAATTACTTAACATGTTTATGGCACTAAAATGAAGTCTTATGTTTTCTTGGTCTTTTTCTTAAAAAAAAAAAACCAACAACTGTTTGGTGGGTTTTTTTTTAAAATAGAGTTGTAACGACAATGAAAGATTTAGTAGCCATTTTAATTGCTCCAGTTGACCTCATAGGAAGTTATTTTGGAGAAAGACAGGCTTTTAGCAGGCAATGATTTAATACATTGAATTTACTGCAAGACAAATAAGCAAGAGTAACACTATTTTCAAGTAAGACTCTCTGCTTTTGCCTCTGTGGGGTCTCCATGAGGACTATCATTAAATGGATCAAGAGGCGTGCAGCTGACTTGTCACAGGACACTGTAAAAGAAACATGCTCCCTCAGTTCGGTCCTTATTAGAAGATGTGGCTGGCTGATGATTGCATTTTTTGGATGGAGTTGCAAGAGAAAGTTGATTTTGCCATTAATTTCATGGGGTCCAGATGTGAAGAGATTAGAAGCAGCCTCCTTGCCACACTGGAGGCTTTCAGCTGACAAAAACCCTAAAAGCACACAGTGATGTTTCCAGCAGTTCAGATCTAGCACATAAAAATGCTACCAAACAGCTCCATGGGTCTTCTGGTAGAACTGGCAGGGAAGATATCACCATCTTATCTACCAGATTATTTTCTGAATGACTGATAGATGATATCCCTTTTTGAAGGTTATACAAGGGATTTTCCTCTGACTTAGATGCTGCTTGCTCTATTTACCTGTGTGTAATAAGGTTATGGCACCTTCCCTCAGGGAATCACAGAACTACATATGCCAATCTGGGCTCCAGAGTAGAGCATCCTCAGGAGCAGACAATTATTTGAAGCCTGTTGTACAGGTTTATGTCTAAATATGTCTATCACGAAATTACAGGTTTTTTAACAGCCACTTAAAAACAAATATGGGCAAAATCAACAACAACAACAAAAATATCCCGATAAAACCATTTACCCTCAGCTTCACATTCAGAAAGTGAGATTACCATCTTAAAATGATAGCAGCAACCACCCAGAAACAACCTATTATTCATTAATGTTGTTGCTGCTAAAATAACAAGTGACCCTACCAGAGCCTCCTTGGGCAGCTGACGCTAAAGGAGCCATAGAGCCCGGCCGGTGGCTCTGTCACAGTAAGTGAGCAAAAACTATCTGCAGGCTGCCCTTCCCCTTACTTAAAATTCCAGATTAATGAGCACTTCACACAGAAGGGAAAATTTTTAACTCTGACTCACAGGATTATTATTTTTTGTTTATAAGACACACCTACTAATTGGATGCAGGCATATATCATGAACTACAGGCACGTGACAAACATTGGAAACATTAGCGTTGCACATCACACTACTTGATTAATCAATCATACATTTCCTTGGCGCTCTTAGGGACAGACCCTTAGCATGCTATTAGACTGTTACTCAAAGCTAAAGAAAGAGCACGCAAAGTTTTCTAGCAGCTCTTTAACCAATGCAGAATCTGTTGCAAACTTGCAAGCAGATGTTAGTTACCCGTAGCCAGAGAATGTGAGCGCCTCTCGCATCAGTGGGATTCCCACAGCAGACAGGAGCAGTTGGTGGCCCTAAGGCTTTAGCAACTGCATTCTGTACCTTGCTATTTATGCAGCAGGATCACAGAGCACTGTGCAAGCTGACTCAAGACCAGAAAAATCCCATTAAAAAAAAAAAAAAAACAACAAACACATTGCCCAGTACAATGGGGATGGCCGCCTCCTGGATCCATACTTTGCAGAGACAAATCCCTCTTCCAGCACTCCAGCAGAGGAAAAGAACCCTCAAGTGGGTGTGAAGGTTCATGCTGTCAGAGTGTAAATGAGAATCAGGCCTGACGGTCTTTAAACAACGCAGCTGCCCCATGCAGCAGTGCAGAACTAGAAGAGAAGGCTGTCCAACTGAAATAACAGGGACTTAGGCAACCAGAAAGTTTGGAAGCAACAATACAACCAGTTGGACTGAGGTGAGGACTAACACAAGCAGATCTGCCAACTCCAAGACACATGAAAATAACATACAGTAATAAGAAAAAAATCATGATCCACAGCTCAAATCTTGAGTTTTCTAAAACTGAATACTGTTCAGTTAATTTGGTTTATTAACTCTGCAGGCATATTCTGGGCATCAGTTTGAGCTTCCCCCCACAAATACAAGGTCTAGAAACAGCCTGTGGCACATTACAGAAAGCAGAGGCTCCTGTGAAATCAATCACCTGCCTGAGCTCCCAGTAAAGACCAGCTATGCCATGGTTCCCGGTTGGCCATGAGCATTGGCCCCCTGGCTATAGGACTTCTGTGCAAAGCCAGTCCCTGGCTCATTACAATCCTGCCCACCCATGTTCCTACTGGTAGTCAGAGGGCACACTGCCACCTAGTGAACCACTCTTCCTCCTCCCCTTCTTCCTCACAGCACCTCAAGCCTCTTGGTCTTTCCCTGCTGCTGAGGGACCCATGGCAGCTGTACTGTCTTCCCAGGACAGTTACTGCTTTGGCAGCAGCTCCCAAAGTTTCCTGCTTGTGAGCCAACTTCCAAGCTTGCATTACTGCAGGGAGTCATTGCTGCTTGCCTGGGAGCTGCTCGTGGCTCTGTGATGCTCATTTTGGCTCAGCTTGCCCTGAGCACTGCTTTGTCTCCAGCACACAGAGCAGTCAATCTCACCAAGCAAGGCAGACCCAGGATGAAGGCCAAGCAAGCACACACAGCAGAGTGATTGAACCCTTTTAAAGTTGCATCCCCATTGATTCAATTTTCATAGGAGGAAGAAATAAAATTGCTGAAGTGAATGAGAAAAAGTAGCAGCAGAGTGCAACTGGTATGGGGCAACCTGAAGATGTCTAATGTAAGGTGTTTGGCAGGAGAAGAAACCTCATTGTAGAGACCACAAAGGGCTGAAGACCGTGATGCATTACTCATGAGGGTTTCAGAGGAGCTGAAATTGCTCCTCTAGCATGGCCAGGCCTTCAGACTGCCTCATCCTTGGCGCTGGCTTCTTTGAAAAGACCAAAGTAAGGAGGAAGCATATCAGTGCACTCAGTCCACTTGGTTGGTAGCCAGGCTGCAGGCTCCTAGCTCTGAGCACATGGAGGCATCATAATGGAGAAAATAATAGCATAACAGGGGAATTTAAAACACCTCTGAACACCACTTAAGATAGTGATTAGGTGCTATTCTTATGAAATATGCTGTCCAAGGAGAGAAAACTGTCAGGGTGGAAGCTGTTGGAAACCCAAGGACAGCCGAAGCAACAGGTCCAGACTCGGCTGATCTTACTCCTGTTGTTGTAAAATAGAAGTGACATGTTGCACGCTGCATAGATAATTACAGCCACCTAACCCTCACCCGCATTCCACACAATACAGCCAAGAAATAAATATAATTACCTCCTTGTCTAGAGCTGTTCCTCAGGTTAACCTCCTACCTGCCAAGCAGCCACCCTCCTGGTTAAAAAGATTAATATTTAAAGTGTTAAATACATGGCTAAATTTAGGGTTCAGATCTCTGGAGCAACTCCACAGCAGACCTCCTGCACGCTTAGTTTTGCTCTAAAGGACCAGCAGAAGGTCCCACACACAAAACATCCAAACAGCACCAGCAACCAAGAAAAATGGGGTCAAATTGAGAGCAAAGCAAGAGAAAATACATTATAGATATAAGAGAAAGCATCTTGAGAGGAAACTAACACATGCCTTCCATTCACTAAGAGAAAGCGAGTTTTCCAGTTCACTTAGGACAGCTCTTTAATGCTTCCTAACTCTAGCCAGGACTGATGTATGGTAAGAGACCAGCTGCCAGTGGCTGGAATAGAGATTGGGCAATCTGATAGGAACTTTCCATCCGAAGTTTCTTGTGCTGGTGTAAGTCAGTGCAAGATCACTGAAGCCAATGGAGGCTATGTCTATTTATATCACCTCAGGATCTAGCTAATGAATCACCATATTGCTGTGGTTGGAAAATACTGCCTCACTAGGAAAATCCCACTTTCAGTGACACAAAATCTGAATGGCAAAGGAAAGAGCTCTCTTCCACTTCTATAGCAATCTTAGTTAAAATTAGGTGGGTTTATGGCCCCACAACAATAAGAACTCACATCAGTTCCTCAATGGCTGTTCAGTTCAAACAATTCTGTCAAAATATTTCTTACTAGGTCTTTCCTACTGGTGTTTCTTTACTTCTGAGATACCCTCTGCCTCTCCTTCCTCCAGGTTCTTATCTCCTTGCACATGTTCTGCCTCACAAGAGAATAACCATAACAAACTGTGATTTATGGCCAACTTCGAAAATGTGATGACGTCCAGGGTTCCATTTGAATTCCTTCATGTTTGCAAAGTTTAAACGCTGTCCTACAAGCTGCCAAAGCATTCAGAGCAGGAAGTCAGCAGAAAAAGAAAGATAAGGGGACTGCTGGGGCTAGGACAAATACCCTACCCCTTTGTTTTGTTTTCTTGCCTTCTCTTGTCTTAAAGCTGAAGAGGCATCTTCCTCAGCTTCTTTTTCCTTTCTCCCTTTGTCCCTAAAACACACGCTCAAGCAGAACTGATTATGTTTTCTTAGTGAAAATTAGGTCAAGGGAAGAGAGGTGTTTAGGGAGCACAGACAGTTTGCATTTGATATAGAGTGTATTTTTTTAAGTGATCATTAAACTCACAATGGCCTGGGAGCTCTGGTTATTTTACATCTTCAGCCAGGCTGAAAACCGTAGTGGGGTGCGAACCACACCTATCTTCAGACTTGCAAGGGTCAGCAGGGTCCCAGCCTTGGCCAGGGTGTCTGCTCGGTGCCTCTCACCTAAAAGAGCACAACTGTTTTGCATGGCAACTTCCACTTGAACTGTCCCCATAGTGGGGAAATCCCCCCTACTCCCCATGGGGACAGCTGACACATGGAGAACCCACAGTTTCCCTGACCACTGCTTTGCCAGGCCAAAGGTCTTCTTCCAGAAAAAAGGAGTCACCTCTCAGGTACTCCAAGTAAGGGAAAGAAAAATATAATTTTTATCACTATTTTGCACTCAAACAGCAAAAGCTTCCATTCTGTACATATTGGTAACTTGGTCTGTACCATTTTGACAGACTGGGACAGTCAAGTGGTTCCCATTTCACCTTGTGGTTGCAGTTTTCTAGGGAGTGGGGTCTTTTCTGAGGACACAATATGTGGCCACTGGGCCTTTTCCTAATGCAAACCAAATTATAACTTGACCTGAAGCAGTTAAGATATGCAGTGTACTCCTTGAAGCAGTTATGTGTCTCGTGATCAAACCAAATACCATACAACCCAAAACTTTCCACATGTAGGCTGCTTTTGCAGTTTGCACCAAGGCCACCCAGCCCTGTAGGTCTGCAAACCCAGCAATGCTACAGCCTCTGTACCCCCACACCAGGAGCACGGCAAGGCAGCAAATCCTGCTGCAGCAGCCCCGAGGGCAGAGATTCCTCAAGAGACCAAGACTATGTCAGGACAGTGCACTGCAAAGGGAAAAGGCATTTTGTAGCAATAAGATAAAAATAATGGATCCCACAGGGAAGCACTGTGTGACTGAGGCTTAAGAACTTGTCTCAGGGGGGACAACACAGAGAAACATATAAGCATATTATTAGGTTGCACCAGCTGTCATATACATCTTTCTGCCCTTGGCTGGCCACTTTGCTTGATAGAACAGATTACTAGAGATACATAGGCAGATGAAATTTGCTTCCAGAAGTTTTCCATGACCATTTCCATTCCAAAAGTTAATTACAGAGAACTTTTTGGTACAAACACAATTTACTTTGGAAATCAAACTTTTGTTTGCAGAGAGATGAAAAGAATCACAAACATGCTCACAATTTGTGAATATGAATTCATAGGCATATTTCTAGTAATGCTCATCTAGTACTCCTTACAGCTCTCTTGTAGGTCTGATGAATCACACCCTACAAACAATACTACTCAAGCAATAGTCATGCTGAATAGCGCATGACTAACCCACAAGCAGAAGTTTATTCACAAAGTGTATGCAAATAACAAACACATCTGTAAGCAGCAGCCCTTACTCCAGAATAATTTGCAAACAAGAAAAGGGGTTAAGTCTGTCACGCTGATTGCTTACAGAAAGTAGATCACTCAGCCTTAGTCATTTGCGACTCTTTCTGGATTGCAGATCCTACTGGCACAGAATACAGCAGGCCCTTTCATTTGTTTTCCTACTCCTTGTCCTCCAGATGTTCAAGTCAGACGTGTTTTCTGCAGTATTTTTTTTTTATGACTTCTCAGCCAGATAATGAAACCTATTAAGGTCACTGCTTCACAGTAGGATGACTATCCAAGCTCTGAAAACTCATAGATATACTCAATTTATTATTTCCAGCTATCGATCATAGTATTGTGTTTGTGCAGCAAAGTTTTGGTAGTAGGGGGCTACAGGGGTGGCTTCTGTAAGAAGGTTCTAGAAGTTTCCCCTATGTCTGATAGAGCCAATGCCAGCCAGATCCAAGATGGATCTGCCACTGGCCAAGGCCAAGCCAGTTGGCGATGATGATAGCACCTCTGGGACAGACTATTGAAGAAGCAGGGAAAGGAGCGCAACAAACCCTGTGGGCAAAAACAGCAGCTGGGGTGAAGAATTAGAATATGTGAGAGAAACAACGATGTAGACACTAAGGTGTGTGAAGAAGGAGGGTGAGGTGTCTCCTGACAGCAGAGCAGAGGTTTACTTGCAGTCTGGGGTGAAGACCACGGTGAGGCACGTTGTCCCCCTGAAGTCCATGGAGGTTAACAGTGGAGCAGATATCCACCTGTAGCCTGTGTAGGACTTCACACTGGAGCAGGTGGATGCCTGAAGGAGGCTATGACCCTGCAGGAAGCCCACACTGGAGTAGGCTCTTGGCAGGACCTGTGCACCCATGGATAGAGAGGAGCCCATGCTGAAGCAGGTTTGTTGGTAGGACTTGTGACCTCATCAGGACTCACGCTAGAGCAGTCAGCTCCTAGAAAATTGCATCCTGTGGAAGGGCCCCATGCTGGAGAAGTTTGTGAAGAACTGTAACCCAGGAGAAGGACTCACATTGCAGAGGTTTGTGGAGTTTCTCCTGTGGGAGGGACTGCGTGTCAGGACAGGAGAAGAGTGTGAAGAGTCCTCTCTCTGAGGAGGAAGGAGCAGCAGAGACAACGTGTGATGAAATGACCACAAACCCCAATCACCATCCCCTTATGCCTGTGGTGGTCAAGAATTTGGAAGTAAAGCTAAGCCTGAGAAGAAGGGAAGGGTGGGAGAAAGGTGTTTTTGAAATTTGGGGTTATTTCTCATTGCCCTACTCTGATTAAGAGGTAATGAATTAAACTATTTCCCCAAGTCAAGTCTGTTTTGCCTGTGATGGTAATTTCTGAGTGATGTCTCCCTGTCCTTATCTCGACTCACAAGCCTTTCATTATCTTTTCTTTTCCCTCTCCAGCTGAGGAAGGGAGTGACAGTGCAGCTTCAGTGGACACCTGGTGTACAGCCAGGATCCACCTACCACAATCATATAAATACCTTAAGCTTAAGAAGTCACCACATGAATATACTGCTTCAGCAGCAAAGCAGGGTAAATACTGAGATCCAACAGCAGCATGAAACAATAAAGCAAATCATTTATTTCTTAGTGACATCGAGTGGAGCAGCACTATTTAACAGGTTTGGTGGGCTCAGTGAATAGGCCTATGCTGAGACTTGGAAAAAAAAAAAGAAATTACAAACCTAAGAAACTTGCAATGTGTCAGAAGAAAACCAGAGGTATCCAGGCCCTACTCTCCTTCAGAGAATATATAACTTATTTGATGTAATATTGCCCAGAACACTCCACGACTGGATACACAGTTTTCAGAAACACCAGCTTTAATTTAACTTTGCCAAAAAACAAACTCCCAAGAACTCCTTCCATTTGAGACTGGAATGGTAACACCTGCAGTACATCAATAAGAGGTTAATTTAGGCATCAATTCAACTCACTACTGTTGTGCTGAGCTCCTGGCAAAGAGCTAAGAAGTGCAGTAGGAGAATCTCTACACCCCACAAAATGGAGCAGGTAAGCGAGGAACAAATGTTAAATTTGTACAAGGTGAGGGTAAAATTGATAGACAGAGAGTTAGCAAGCTTGGAAGATTGAATACATTATCATTTCTTAGACTTTTGGCTGCCTTTCATGACTGCTTATGTGTCATCTCTTGTTTTATAGCTTAGACAATGTCTTCAGATTATGTCATATAATGCTCGACAGATAAGCATGCTACTGTGACTGCTATATTACATCTTTTATGATGCTTTTTCAATGCTCAACTTAAGTATTGACTGAAGTACAGGCCACCTATGTGCATGTGAAGTCTCTATAGAATGGTTTGGGTCAGAAGGGACCTTAAAGATTGCCTAGTTCAAACCCTCCTGCCATGGGCATGGACACCTTCCACTAGAACAGGTTACTCAAAGCCCCATCCAACCTGGCCTCCCATATGTTCTCCTATACTATGGAGGATAATTTTCTAGAAAGAGACTTGCACTTTACTCTTTGATTTAAACCTGTTCTCAGGAGCATCAGTACATAAAGGATGCCTCTAATCACTGCTGTAAATCCCGTGATTTATTTTGCAGGAAGTTGTCCCTTTCCCTGGATTTAGGATGTTACCAGGGATAAGAAGTGAGCTACTTTTAAAAGCAGTTGCTGTGAATGCTATCTCTCTTATTACAAGTTCCTCAGTGTACAATCAAAGCCTCGCAACTTGGCCATGTCACAAATGAATAGCTATAAATTTCCTTTGATGCTGACAATCCTAAGATAGAATTGGATAAATAGTTCCTGGCACACCTCACTCCATCCTCACTCACCATCCAAGGACATGGAGCTGCAGGGCCTGAGGTCTTCGGCTGGATGAGAAGAATGGAAAGTCTGTATTCCTGATACCTCTCACTCAATTTCTTTTCACAGGTTTCAGAACAGTATGTTAATGCCTGACAGCTACAATAGGCAGCTGGGAGCTATTCTTGCTATGGAGAGCAGTGATAAAGGCTACTTGCATTGTATTTTGGAGGCCATGTTTTTCAAGCCACCTCTCTCAGATTGTCATTTTACTTTGGGAAATGTCATAATCATCGACATATCATCATTCAAACAACAGCAATATGCTGCCTAGGCATGGCAGAGCCCGTGTGCGGTATGGGCTGGGGTCCCAGGAGGTTACATCCCCATGCCTGTGAACAAAGGTGCCTGATGCCCCTCCAGTGGACCTTACCCAATGCCGCTGGAGCTGGGGGGAGCTTCACAATAAGTAGCTTATCTTGGCTTTTGGAGTCACTGTGGTTTCCTTTAGATGACTTACACGTCTAAATGTCATTGTACCCTAAAACCATTATAGCTGGCGTTAGCAAGAACTGCTCCCTCATTTCATTGAACTCTTTCCTAGTTCCACCTTCAAAAATAAGCAGTGGTGCTCAAGGGAATCTTCTTTCTCCTCAAAGAAAAACTCACTTTTAATTACCAACTACTAAATAAAGTTCTTCTCAATCCTTTCAGCTACCAGAACATATACCTAATTAGATAATACAGCACATACTCATTAATGAGCTGGCAATGGAGACACAAGAAGAGGGAGTTGCCAAGCATAGACAGACATATTCCTCTAGAAAAGGTACTACATCCTTACAGATGAGGTAAATGTTACTTTATGTAGCCCAAAAGTGGTAATAAAAAGGCTGTATACGCATCTAATGTTTTTGTTTGTGACAGGTTTATAAAAAAATCAGCAAATTTGAAGTAACAGGAGCGGTGTTTATTTTCTGCCTCTGTGAAAACATAACTGTTGGTATTCCTGTTTCATTGATATGAGTCGCTTTTTCTGCTTCTCTCCATTCCTGATTAATTTTAGTCTTGGGAAATTACTTTGGACTTGTACCACTGTGCCATCTAGGCCTGATGATTTTATCATATGTTTTTCCCTAACCAGATGTCAGCCACTGCTCCCTTTGAGCGAAATCCCCCGGTTTACCTTGATGTAAAGATTTAAACAAGTTATGGTCACCTTACCTGCCACTAGTACTGGGCAATCAAGAACAAACAATGCTGAAACAAATAAGTTTGCCTCAGTTCCTTTGATTTGGGATGTATTTATCTCTCAGTAAATACTGATTATAGGAAAAAGACACAGTGAGTGTGATCTGGCAAGCATTGATTAGAGATCCCCATACTGCTTAGTTGCATGTCTACAAGGGAAGGATGGGTGAGTGATCACCCACTCTGTGTGTTACCAGGTTGGTTTCTGGCCAACTGTCAGCAGAGGCGTGCAAGCTCCCAGTCACTAAGGCTTGGCTTGTACTACCTCAGTGTGATGGCAGTGAAAAAAGAGGAGGGTTGTGTGCCTAGGGATCTGGATGTTGTTGGTGTTTTCTCTGGGCCACCACAGGACCTCTTGATACAGCTAGCCCTTGCCTGCATGAGAACATGTTAGTCAGTATAGCAAATTATGGGTCCTTAAACAAGTCATGTTATGCCTTATATAGGTAGTTATACCCTATATAGGTAGTACAGCTAAACTTGCATCTCAGCTAGCATTTCATGGCTACCACATCATTAATGAAGAGAGTGACTTTTGTCCATGCTTGTGAAAGCTATGCCATTGAAACTTTTACCCATCAAACATAACTTAGCAGTATTCATCCTTGGTAAAGAGTAAAGTCAGTCATGTCACCAGCTGGCTAAGACGGAATGGGCGTGCAGCCAGATAATGGAGATGCTGCTCATGCAGCAGAATGACCTACAGCACTGGCATTCCCCCTGCCAGACCCCAGGGAGGCCCATGGGCTGCTGTCCCTAAGCAGAGCCCAAGACAAAGCCTTCATAACCACCATCGAAGTGGCATCCCCACATAGAAGCCTGGCTGCTATTGTGCTGTCTGACCAGGATCTTCTGCAATCCAGGGTAGTGTTACAGGGATGGGAAGGAAAGTGAAGGACCTACTGGCTTCAAACCCCTCTGCAACCTCAGCCAGCCTGCTGTGTGCCAGGAATTTTCCTGGGGCAGCCAGGTTGGCCATGGAGGCACCCATGTATGTGTGTGTTCTGATGGTCTTTGCTGATCCTGTTCCACATCTGCTCTAACAGACAAGAAACCAGGGACTGTCACTGAGCAATGGACCAACATCATGAATTTAGGAAATGGCAAACCATTTGTGTGTGTCTGCACAGAGCAAAATACATCCTGGAAAGGTTAAAACTGTCTTTGCAGCAGCACAAAACAAATATCAAGATGGACACACTGCGGCTGGAAAGAGAGTGGTGCCTTTGTTGTGGTAAAAGATGCTGCAGTGTAAATTCACCTGTTACAAGGAAATTTGCAATATGTTTCTTTGTCTCTATTTTGTGTTACAGTGAGGACTGGGTTTGGCTTTCTTTTTTTTTTAAATCATACAAATACTGAAAGTAAATTTCCTCAGATTCTTTGCTTGGTGGATTGCTTGTGACAAAAATTGATACAGAAATAAATCACTGTGCTGGATTCTGCCTGAAAAAGGCTGTGGTGCTCTGTTTTCTGTGTCTTCTATGAAATAATTGGCAGTTACTCATCTTAATTGCCTCAGTTATGCTTGTTTTTAAAGTCAGCTCTTACCTGAAGTTTTCCTAGAAGACTCTCAGCAACAAAGGGAAAACTGTGAGGCTTGTGGCATTGCAGGCATCAGCAAAGCACAGTTTCATACAAGCATTGCTTAATCTGTGGTTCTGAGTGTTTCAGTACTGATTTTGAGTACGATCATCTAGCTAGGGACAGAAATATGATTAAAGAGGAGCAACTGCAGTCCTTTGTAAAGGGCAGGGAAAAGGCAGCGTGTGCAGCTGCAGAGTGGGCCTCTGTGGGGAAGGCAGTGGCTGCACAGCTGCCTGACCACAGCCACAACCCTGCAGAGCCACGCAGGCAGCGGGAAGCTGATGCCCAGGCTGTTCCCCAATCTCCCTCCCAGGTGAAAATAAACACATGTCTAGCTGTGAGCCTGCTGGACTCATCTTCTCGCAAGCAAGTCCTCTGCATGTGTTCTAAAGGAGGGAAACGTGCAGCTGAAAGTATGGAGGTAGGTGTGATAAGATGCAGGGCATGTTCCCCACTGCGTAGATGATCCTGGTCAAACTTGACATCTGATTTTCTAGATATCAGATCTGGGATTAACCTTTCCTCTTTGGGTTTCAAAAAGGCTTCAGGGCAAGGTATGAGTTTACCGGGAGGAGGAGGATGTTGAAATGGGCAAAACTCTTTCTAAGGTCTCCAGGCAGCTGGGAGAAGAGTCACAGAAACAGAGGCTCCTTGATTAGAACTATTTCTGAGACTGATCTTACTCAAAATTTTTTCTCATAACCTTGGCTAAAAACATCAGCATGCACTAAAAAAATTTGCTGATGACACAAAACTGGGAAACAGCATCAGGTCAGAGGGTTAGAATATGTTACGGGACGACCTCATGAATGAAAGTTACAGAAAAGGGAGGAAATAAAGTAGCACAAAATCCAAGGTCATACATTTAGGAACTAGTAATTTTTTGCTGTAAGCAAGAAACTCATCAGCTAGCAGCAACAGAGCTTTTTCCCCTGAGCAAAGAGCAGATAATGTGATAACGTGATGCAGCTGTGAAGAGGGAAGTTCAGCCTTAAAATGCTTCCAAAGAAGTACCTCTCTTAGCGATACCTCAAGAGCGGTCATACTAATGCCACTATACAAGCTTTGGGTTAGGTCTTATTTGCAATAGGAGGTACAATTCTTGCTTCCAGTTCCCAGCATGAATTCCCAAGGAACACGAAATAGGGTTGGAGAAGAGTTATCAGGGTAATCAGAAGAAAAAAGACTATATTACCAGAATACTTCTGCTAAAAGTTTTGGCTTGGAAAACTAGCAGAACAGAAGCTCAGTGAAAATCAGCTGTTGTCTGTAAGTGTGTGGGCACAAACACTTGGGAAGGAAACCTGTTTGAGCACCAAGATAATTTCATCATAAGAACATATGGATATACACTATCCATCAATATATTTAGACTGTAAATTAGATGACTTGTTTAAATCACTGGGACAACCAAATTCTAGAAAATGCTTCCTGTATCAAATAGGAGTCAAATAATCCACCTACTTTTAATGTGGAATTTGAGGAGTTAGAAAAGGGAGCGTATACCTGGATTGGGTGACTCAGCAAGTCCTTTCTAATCACTTGGCCTGTCACACACTTCGTCAGTGCTATCCATCAATAACATAAGCGGCAAAACATAGATATGTGTGGGTAGCTTTGAAGCTCCAACTTTTTCTCAGGTTTTGGGAGATAATTGAAGGTGTCTGCAAGCCTACACTGTATGCTCAGCCTGTAAAGGATTCCAGTAAGAGCATATGGACTCAGGTTTCTAAGTATAAAGTAGCACATAGAATATGAAAGTAAGATTTCAGAGACATGTCCAAACCACTTATTCTGAAGAAAAAATACCCATCTGACTACATCAAGGTCTTTTAAAAATCACATTGAAAGAACTGGGAGTAGTAAAGGCTTTGAATACTACTATTTTGCTTGCTATCTTTTGCCTTTTTCCATAGCAAGTTTTAAGCACAATAGATTTTTCCTGTTTCCCATTCCCCATTGAGACATTTGAAAGATGCTCAGAGAAGACAGATGTTTCCCATCTGTCTGGCCACTAAAGTTCCACAAAGCCCTACAGAGGTACAGTGGTGAAAATAAATATATAAACCATTCGATTTTTATAAATTGTCCCCACAGGGACTCACAAAAGCTGAAGTTCTTAGGCTTGCAGGCTTGACAGGGAATGCATTTTTCTTTGTACAGCATTTAATTTTTGATACCTACAGCACACTGCCCAACATGAAGGAATCACAGCCTCTCAGGGCACATGTCTTTCTTTCAAAGTGTTCTATTTAAACCATATAATCACAAGCCCCATGAATTATCATCATTTAACAACTGGGACTTCCTGCCCTAAAAGCTCTTTGTTTATAAGTCACAATCCATCTCTCTATTAGCGAATTTCCAGTAACCCAATGTATTTCAGGACTACCACGAAAGGTATGACTAATACCTCTCTGGTCATATTTTCCCACTTTCCTGGTAAAGCACGGGTGAGGAGTAGCCAGAGCATCTCTATCTGAGCACTGTGCACCTCATAGGCTCCGCTTTTCTATCATATTTTCTAAATGCAGATGACACTAAGCTGGGTGGAAGCGTGGATCTGCTGGAGGGTAGGGAGGCTCTGCAAAGGGATCTGAACAGGCTGGACTGCTGGGCCGAGACCAATGGCATGAGGTTTAACAAGGCCAAATGCCGGGTCCTGCACTTGGGGCACAACAACCCTATGCAGTGCCACAGATTAGGAGAAGTCTGGCTAGAAAGCTGCCTGGAGGAGAAGGACCTGGGGGTAATGGTTGACAGCTGACTGAACATGAGCCAGCAGTGTGCCCAGGTGGCCAAGAAGGCCAATGGCATCTTGGCTTGTATCAAAAATGGCATGACCAGCAGGTCCAGGGAGGTTATTACAGTGCTCTGTACTCGGCACTGTGAGACCGCACCTTGACTACTGTGTTCGGTTCTGGGCCCCTCACCACAAGAAGGATGTTGAGGCTCTGGAGCACGTCCAGAGAAGAGCAACGAAGCTGTTGAGGGGGCTGGAGAACAAGTCTTATGAGGAGCGGCTGAAAGAGCTGGGGTTGTTTAGCCTGGAGAAGAGGAGGCTGAGGGGAGACCTCATTGCTCTCTACAACTACCTGAAAGGAGGTTGTGGAGAGGAGGGAGCTGGCCTTTTCTCCCAAATGACAGGGAACAGGACAAGGGGGAATGGCCTGAAGCTCTGCCAGGGGAGGTTCAGGCTGGACATCAGGAAAAAATTTTTGACGGAAAGGGTCATTGGGCACTGGAACAGGCTGCAGGGAGGTGGTGGAGTCACCTTCCCTGGAGGTGTTTAAGGGACAGGTGGACGAGGTGCTGAGGGGCATGGTTTAGGGAGCGTTAGGAATGGTTAGATTCGATGACCCAGTGGGTCCCTTCCAACCTAGTGATTCTATGATTCTATAAATATGGTTCTGCTTCTCTGCTTCACAGTGCACCCTGCCCTTCTGGAGCCTTCAAAAAGTTAAACAGTGAAAGGTTGCATTGACCCTAACCAAGGGCTGTTTCTGCATGATCAGCTCACTCACACAGCTCCCACTCTCATATCCACGTAAGTACTGTTCACAGACCTACCCTGGAAACATGCCTCCTGTTACCTATATACTACTCCCATGCAAGCTGTTTTGCCTTCCAGTCATCTCTAGTCATAGGTCTCATTTTTCTTTCCCTCTGCCAAGACATCCTCTGCTTCACCCCAGGCTGTCTCAGTCCAGTTCTGACATGTCATCTCGGATGACTTTCCTACACCCATACAACAGCCTCCAGGCCCACTCTCATTAGGCTACCAGCTTGCCAGCCTTTGGCACTCCAAGGTAGCTGCAGCTTTTGAATGGATACATCAATGAGTTCTTGAAACGCATTCTCATTCGTGCTCTTCACTCAGCTCTCTTGGAAGCAAAATCTTCCTTATCTCTACAAATCTTGTTGCTCAAGATCCTATCTGAGAACAATAAACAATTAACAAACTCCCAGGGAATACCTTAGGTGTATTTTCACATCAGACTTTACATCACGTCCCAGAATGCCCGCAGAGGTTCATGACTCCAAGTTCCAAGCTTGAAGTCACACTTCCCAAAAAGTTTAGTTCATATTCTTTTTCTCTGTGCCCCCTTAACATCATATGCAACTACCACTTTGCCAATACTGTTCATTTTACAAAAAAAAAAAAACCAAAACATTTCTGCACTATGCTGAGAGCCAGATCTTATGTGGATAGACAGACAGAGGGATCCATCACTTCACAGAGAGTAAAGCATTTTTTCGTACTCATTCCAGTGCTCCACCGAGCAGTAACTATGTCCTCACTGCTTTTCTCCCTCTGAAACATGCCTCTGTCTTTCTGCCACTGAAGCGAAGAGAAATTTGCCCCAGGTGAGACTAGCTAGGAGAGCAAGTGTGCACTGCAGTGACGATGCCAACAGGAATATTGCCAGAAGTGTAAAGTTGTCTCATCCCTTATGATCATCTGTACAGATGCCTTTTGTGCCAGGGAAACAACACCACACCTTTCCCTGAAATACCATGGTGTGGGAAGGGTGGAGGGCAGACTTTTCTTGAACAATTCTTTAGTTGTGAAGGAGACACATCTTATTAATGCTTTCCTTAAATACTACACAGTAGCACTGAAAAAAACACGTTTTATTCCACACATAGTTTCCTTCAAAGAAAGATGGTTTGTGGAGAGAGGAAATGGCTTTTCTTAGGTTCCCTAACATAGCTGGAAAACACAGGTGAGGTTTTGGGCACACAGCCTATTTCACGTTTTCTTTCTTCCATAATTGCTTTAGGATGTGTAACAGATTTGCAGCACACGTAAGGCAATAAAAAAAGAAATTCACTTCAACAATATTAGCATGAATGTGAGCTTTCCAGCAGGACCAACATTTTCACATCTGTGGCATTCTTCTGTTTAAATCAGGAACTGTTTAATTATAGACTGCTTGAATGGTGCTGGTCATCTGAACAGCACCAAGGGGATAGCGGGCAGGCGGTCTGCCCCAGCCTAGCCTAGTAAAGGCTGATAGGCATAAAAGTATGTTTTTCCCCATCTGAATGCCTTAACCTCTTTATAGACTTGTTAGGTTGAAATCATTAAAAAATCATTTTCAGACATGTCATACTATGCAAACAAATGAGTCTAGAAAGCTTCCAGAGGTGGTTCCTAATGGAAGAAGCAAAACAGAATTAGTATCATAGACTTCTCCTTGAATATTTCCATCTGAAATATTCTGAAAGCAAGAAAATCCATTTAATTAAGCAGAGGAAAGAAACACACTAAGGCCTCAAAAACACCCTGGGGAAACAATGGCACTTGCAGTGACTTTCCTCCAGGACATCAAGGAGGAGAGAACAAAGGTCTGATTTATCAGACCTGTGAAGAATGGTGCCATTGTTCTTTTATTTCCTACACATACCCATTCAAATAAAAATGAGCCCTTCCTCCAAACAACACCAGGCTGCAGACACTGTATGGATGTCTCAGCTGATACGTCTCTCTCTCACTGCAGGCGGGAACACAAAGTACTTTACCAGATTGCTTAACAAGCACTGAGCAAGCAGCTATAACCCCTGGCAAGTACCTACAGGAGGGGGCTGGGTGGGGGATGTTAAGCTAAATTTGCATATAGGTGTAAAGAAGCCGCTGTAACTTGTCTCCACATTGGAAATCTCATTAATTTTACCATTGATTCATTTGTTCAGTTACCTAGTTAGTATGTAACATACTGCATGCTGAAACTTGACCTCTAAGCATATTATGAGTCCAGAGAGAAGTACTGGTTTGATTGGCACCTGCATAAATAAAAATTTCCAGTAAGAAGGAAAATTTCTGCGCAATGATTGCAGCAGGAACTTGTTTGACGTCGATCACACCAGCAATGACTGTACAAACTTGGTTATAAATTACCGCCCAGCAAAGGCTCCTTTTCCAGGTCAGGGCTTCACCTCTGGTCCTGGTGTCTGTTTACTGAAGAAAGCTCCTCTAGGACTTTCTAGGAGAAACATATGACCACCAGCAACTGCCACTGCTTTTGTGATGAATTAGTATAGGAATAGTCTGCAGGCTGCCTGACAGTAGTATCCTAACCCAAGCTTATCAGACGGGAAACTACAGCTGCAGGACAAGTAAACATGGATAACACCCTCATTTCTGTACTATAGCTATGATTTTCAGCCCAATATTTCAAGCTAGTAGATAAGTAAAAGCAACTGAAAGCAGAAAATAGAGAACTACCTCTTAAGTAAATTCCTTCACTTTCCTTTATGTTTTTGCAATTTACTGTGAAATTCTTTCCAACAAAACAGTTGATGAATCTTTTAAGAGAAATATGAGATTAACAGGAGAAAGTACAGCAACATTGTTTTCCTCAGAGCTGGCCTTTGTTTTCTGAGCCACTGAATTTCTCTCCTCTTCACAATGAAATAAAAAAGAAGTTACCATAATTCAGGGAGCCCTACAAGCTTTCTTGCAGTGTGAGTAAAGCTAACTGAAAGTACCTTACATTTGCTAAGGCTGATGCCAAGGCAAATCAGCTGCTGATACTCAGTAAGTAACTTGGAGTGACAATTCATCTGACCCACTGGAGGGATCAAGTTCATGTGAGTTAATTATCCCTTTACAGCCAATGAAAAGGAAGAGGAAAATCCAGAGCAATTTACCTTACCTTAAGACAGAAAGCAAAAATAAGCCAGTTTACTCATGCCCAAAACACACCCCTTTCTCCTGTTGGCAGTAAAGGGAGTCTTGGGTGACGTGCATATGGAGGCAGCCAAAGCATAAACATGTAAAAGTGGGTGAGTCAAATTCCACCCCTATGTGGGAACCCTCAGCCTTGGGTGCCTGGTCCAGTTCTTGTCCCTGAGCTGGTTGTGAAAGGGAGACTGGCCTCTTTCCTTCTCACATTTCACAAATGTATCCAGCATGTCTTCGTTTCTCTAAGACAGCATTTGCCTTTCTTCCAGGAGTCATGTCGAGAGGAGAGATGTTTCCTACCCAGATATTGTTACTCGTAACCCAGGCCATCATTGTCCTTCATCCTTGAGGAAGACCTGTTGCACTGCAGGTTTTGCTGAGGTGCTCTCTAGTGCCTGCCTGCTGGCATGAAGTGCTGGAGCCCTGGAGCACTGGTCTTGCCACTGGGATTTTGGGTGCACATACTTATGGCTGTCAGCTTGCAGCTTCACCTCTCCGAAGTGGCCACAGACCATTTGGTGCCCTCACTTGATTTCACAGGCTTCATCTTCTCAACTTTCAGTGTCAATGTCTCATTGATAAGGGCTACTACACCTAATTGCTACTGCAACTGCTATTAGAGTTAACAGCAACCTTTGTACCCCAGATAAGCTGGCAAAAATGCTGAGTGTCCTCTGGCCCACATGGCTTAGAGGATGGCAGGGTGGTGGACTTCCTTCCGCCCCCTACCACCACCTCCACTGACTGCATCCAAGCTTGATCACAGGAAGAAGGCCTCCATGTGCCATAAGGACCAGAGATGTCTGAGATGGCACCTCGTGGCACCTGGAGGCTGGCAGGCTGTCCCCAGACCTTGGAGGGATGTAGTAACACAGAGAGGGTGGCCAGACTCACTGAACACATCTTGGCTCTTCGGGAGGTACCTGAAGGATGCTGGTGTCCAGGACAAATAGTACACACCTGCACTATTAAATGATACACACAGGAGGGAAGCAAGCATTACATGCGTGCACAGAGACATGCATTCACTCAAAAAATGTAAAGCTCATAAGTCGCCTAGGTGGGACTTCAGCTAAGAGAAAAGCAGGAAAAATTAAGGGATGTCACCAACAAGCAAATGCACCACAATGAGAATTTAGCATGCACAAGTGAAAAATAGCTGCTGCGTAGTTCAGAAATATAAAAATAGTTTGGCTTTTCCCCTACCCTTTCCTTTCAGTCATCACTTCTCTGCAGCCCTGGGGTTTGTTTGTGTCAGTTGCTATGGGGAGGCTGTGCTGCCAAGCCCTTCTGGGGAAAAGTCATTCAACTAACGAACCAACCCAGGGCTAACAGTTCTGTAAAAATATTAACTCAGACTTTCTCCCTCTCTCTTTGAATATCTGACAGCACACCTCAATGCAATAAAGAATCACTGTACGACCCCTTCTCACAAACTATTACCTGCCCTTTAAAAGAGTTGCAGTATGTATCAACGAAGTGGTGTTCAGCTGCTCCCTGTAACAAGTGCCATCCCACCCAACCCATGAGGTCACTGCTGACACCATATCACCACTCACAGGAAGGAGAATATGCCTGTGGCTATGTCCAGCCTGGGTACCCAAGGAAACACCCTGGGCCACATTTTGCTGCTTTGAGCTGTGAGCACACAGGTACCCCAGCCCTGCAAAATCCACTCTGCCAAGGCAGAACACGACAGAAGAAAAGTGCCTGTTCTCCTCTGCACTCCTCGGGTGGGCTGAAGGCACAGTGCAGGAGCCAGCACGCCTCACGGGAGCAGTGACTTGCCCACACCGTAGGGCATGGCATTTGGCAGTGAAGTGGTGTCACTTCTAGTGCTCATCACATTTTCAGGAACACAAATGCACCTCATCTATGCCTGATAACAATGTTGACAAGTATCTGCAGGCAAGGGCTTGCAGCACCCACTTTTAGTGTTCTGGCTCTGTTCATAGACAACTTGCAGAAAACATGCACCTCCTTTCCATACTCCTTCCCCTCTGCTCTGCACCCTCCCAAACATCACCGTTTGGCCAGGTTACAGACATGGCAGGCTCTCACTGGTCAGCAGGGTCATACTTTATGGAGTGCCTGCAGTCCATCACCTCCTAATAAATGCATTTTGGCACCCCCTGTATTTGTGAGTTTAAACATTCCTGTCTGCAATAAACCTGTCTTGCTCGCCCCACAACTGTCTGAGCACTGTATTTCCCTTTCCTGCAATGTTCAAATATACTGTTTGGCACCTAAAGGCTTCACATTTTTATAACACCTTCTATGTTTGCAGCACTGTGCAGTCATTCATTGCCATCTCCCAACACCCTAGCTAGGTTGGCAAGTAAATATTATTCTCTTTTCTCGAGTGGGAAGACTGAAACAAAGTGAAAGCGGCTTGTCTTGGACCACGTGGCTAAGCCTCCCCAGCATACCAAGTAGCTCCTGCGCCTCCTTTCCCTTTGCAGGAGTGCTGTGTTTGCATGCAGCCCACAGGCTTTCTCACACCTGGAGCCCATCCCTAGGGCTGGCAAAGATGTTCGCTCTTCGTGAGCTTCACTGCCAGGGCAGAGTATCATGTTAGCAGAGCATGAGTAAGAAACATTTACTGCTGGGGACTTGAGCTAGGGCTCCTTTTTCACATCCACGATGCAACATGTGGAAACTCCCAGCTCTTGAGAGCAGCCCTGACCTTGTCTGCTGGCCAGGTTGCAAGTGCTGGAGCTTAGCTTTTTGAAAAGGCGAGAGTGAAAAATGTGAGAGCACTTTCCAGAGCTCATGGGTGGTTTAGTTGCCATGTACATGGGACGGTGAGGCTGAGCAACAGGGGCAGGAGACGCAGTTTACAACCTCCCTATCTCCTTTCCTACTTCAAAGCATTAGGTGGATCTAGTCCAAAAAGCCAGGTCTCTGATTGCTACTGCACAGAATAAATGACTGTTTGCACATTGAGTTGTCTGCCCGTTTGAATCTTTAATTATCATTGCCATGAGGATGGGGTACCAAGTGACTCAATGAAATGAGAAGAAATCTCAGTTGACGTCTTGCCTATCCTTACATGCTTGCATTTATTTCTGAGCTCTTCTATCTCAACACTGGAGTCTCAAACACTAAACAGTGAGTTTTACCAGTCACTTTGCAGAGCTGTGCTGATAAGGAAGGCAGCCATCAAAGGGAAGCACAACCTCAACAGCTGTAAAAGTAGTGCCTCTGACTTTCCCTAATGGCTCACAGGAGGGGAAAAAAGGACAACTTCATTCTTTTCCTTTCGGGTCAGCATTTATACTAGCTGGCAAAAGACTAAGGTATCTATTTGCCCCTTGCTGCTGGTGCAGGTGAGCAGAGCTCAACTGGCACAACGCGCCATCCGGTGGTACCAAGCCCCACTGGCAGCACTGCCAATGTTTTCGAGTCCTTTCAAGTTCTGAACTCCAAAGGGTTTTCAGCTGGAAAGTCTGAATAGGCCTCAGTTTAATGACTTTCTAGGTTTTTTTCTCTTCACGTGAGTTTTGACTGAACAAACTAACTTACAACTGAGTTCATTTTCAATTCAAAAGCTTGGTTTGGATGTATGTTCAAGGGATTTTTTTTAAATGCTTAATGAGCAACAATCATGCCCTGCCTCACGTTGCCTCCCTGTAGCACCCACCCCTGGCTCAAACACAAGTTCTGTACGCATTGCTGCAGCATTGCCACAGCCCTGTCCATTAAAACAGAAGAAAGAGAGAGACCCAAGTGCATCACAAAGTTTTTCAGGAATATTTCAGGCACTTTGGTGGTTCAGGAAAAATTTGGAAGCATATCTGTGCCAGCTACAAATTTATCTGCACTGGAGTTTAGCGTTTCAGATTAAAGGGATAATATCAAGACTAGGGCATTGTTTCAAGTTATTAGCTTTATAGCCTGCTTGTAACTACAGAGAGCAATTTAAATAATTACATATTTGCCACAAAGACCTGGGAAACCTGGCCGCCTGGGCAAAAGGTGAATGGGAAGGTGTGACAAAACTGCTAGAAGAGCAATCAGCTGGGAAAGTGGGCCAGAAGTGGCTGGGAGACACCCTTGGCAGAAAGCTGCTCAGCAATCATTACTGAATAGGCACCTCACTTTGGCTGCATGTCCAGTAGCTCCTTGTATACCTCCCCCCGGGTACCACCAGCAGCTGAGCATCCTCAGCACTGAATGGGCACATCGAGGGTGCTATCCACACAGAAACCCTGGTTCCTCTTTAGGAAGTGGGCTTGGGCCTTGAAAAAAGGGTGGTGAGCCCTCCTGCAGGGCTCTGCCCATCCTGGGGCAGCCTATCCAACAGGAGGCCACTCTTGCTCCACACTATTTATTATCCAAAAAGTGCATGGTAACGGAGGGAAGAAGCCAGGCTGTATCCAAGAACCAGCCGCCTGGGAAGCCCCTGAGCAGAGAGGGTATCAGTAATCTTCCATGGAGGGGTGTAGTTGACTGTGTAAGTCTGCCTGGCTGCCCTGTCCCAAAACAGAAGAGCTTTCCTCATCTGGCCATTTCTCCTGCAGTGGCCGGGATGAGTGGCAGTTACCCGCCTGGCCGAGGTCATCTCCATTACGCCTCCAAGTACTGCCAGCACCAAGCCTGCCAAGAGAAAAGCACCAGATCTGTTTAGTGGAAATGATGAGGGTTTACACTACAAATCTCTGTTTAGGGCAGTGTTAGTCATCTGCTGTGGGTGTGATTCAAGACCAAAGTTAGCTGACCAAATTCCCTATATAGTCAAGAAAGAGACCAAGAAAGGTGAGGGTGTGATCCAAAATGCCTACATTACATGCCTGAAGTAAAACAGTGTCAATACTGCCATTGTGTACAAAGTGGTATTTTAGTTTCTGGCTGCGTGGAATTTTCTGTGGAATCCATAAAAGTAAAACAATATTTTAATACTTCATCAAAGTGGTTTTCCTTTTTTTCTGCCACCAGTAGGAGGTATCGCACATATTTTGCTGGTATGCACCCACTGCTAATAAACAGCACCATTTTGACTACATTTACCAGGTGTTCTTGAAGGTTTTGGGCAGAACTAATCCAAAAGGCACCCCAAGAGTGGTGTTTTTCTGCAGCACCTCCAAAGCTGGGCTGGCTAGGAGTGCTGCAAGGCGGATCATAAATAGGAGTTTTTAAAAAATCTTTAGAAATCCAACTCAAATTTGCAGAAGTGAAAGAAATGGAGTGAGAGCAGAGAAAAAAACCACAAACTTAAGACCACTGTAAGTGTTCATGTCATAGTAAATTATGGGAGTGAGGGAAACCCTGTGCAGTTACAGTCACTAAAAAGGCGAAGGGAGCAGTAGCCCAGGAGACCAACGCACCTGGGAGATAAGTAATAAGAGTTAGGATTAGTGAAACACAAATGACAGAAAAAAACATACCAAAAATCTATTCGCAGGGACATGGGCCGTTTACTGCCAGCTGTCAAGGAAATGCGTAAGAAAGAGTTGCTATCTTTAGTTTTCCATCATCTGAGGAGGCAGAGAAAACGATGCAGTGATGCAGCAGAGCTGGAAAAGAGTAAACATCATAAAAAGTTCATCCATCAGGGAGGAAGGGGTGGGCCAGCTAGCCTAACACTAATACTGGGCAAATAACAAGCTATTCAACTCCTGAGCACTTCTGTGGTTATAAAGAGCATGGCTGAAGCTCTGCTGCCAATTTTCTTATCAGATTTCCTAATTCCTTTGTTTCTTCCCTCATCTATCATTTTGCCTTCACACTGCACTTCAGATGCTGGGTCTTCCTCCCTTCACATCACCATTAAGCCCACTTCCCCTTAGTTGAAGATGCTTGCATGTTTGTATCAAATATCTTATCCAGTGACACTACGATTTTCTATCTTTGGAATAACCAACAAGTCTATTTCCATACACGCTTTTGTGATTCAAAGTGATACAATCTCCCAGCTAGCATCCATCAATTGTTCTCAAATAGTTCCCTGGGACTATTTGTTATTGGCAATTAAGTTTTGTTGATCACATAAATTTGTATGCCATTGTTTCCATTTCCTGACTGGAGGACAAGACAAGTCATTTCAGTGCTAGTATTAACACGGCATGATTTTCCGCTTGCTTTTTTCAGATACTTGTACCTGCAGCTTTGAAATTATTATTCTTTAAACCACTGTGATAGTACGGTTCAGTTGACTGTAACAGTCATGTGAGGCACATGCAAATGGAAGGCAAGAACAGTTAAGCAAATTCCCTTAATTATGCGCACAAATGTGAGTGTATTTTTGTTTAAATACTGTTTACAATTCATTTTTATTTAGTTTTCCATTACAGTTGTTAGCTTATTTTCTCATAGCTTTGTTCCCTTTCTTTGTTCAGCTTTATTTCATGGCTTTTTCCTTTTCTTCCCATATTCATGAGATCTCCTTCTCTATTCATTCTTCTTAGCTAGCCTTTCCCCTTCCTGAAGTGACTTATCCTTGGCAACCCTCAAAGTAAATATTGTCTATTATAAACTCTTTTATTACTTGAAATCTAATATCCTCTTCAGCAGCATTTGTTTGGGATGTGTCTTCCTTTTCCCTTGGGATTTAATTTGCAAACTTTTTAGCAGAACATTTTAACTAGTTGTGAAAGACCTTAGCCAAAATATGTCTCTAAAATAGGATAGCAGCCACATTAATAAAATCAGAAATTGCAAAGGATGAAAACTGTTATTAAAAGTAACACAGCAAACCTGTGACACTGTCCATTCTGCCTTTGCGTGGTTTAGAAGCAGGGCAGAAGAGATGTCTGGTGTTTAACCAATCAATCTGTGCTGCCACCTGGTTAACCTCCGCACAGTCTGGGTGGCTCTTTACAACAGACGCAACATCTGCCCTCAGTGTCGCAGCAGCAGTCACGCTGCTCTTTTGATGCCTAGTGATCACACCTGTGATCGTTTTGACCTTTTCAAAGGGGACAATTGTAAAGATAAGACAGGCAAGTTTTCCTGGATATTTTAAGAAAAAATGCAGAGGAGAATCTTAAGAGTTAAACATTACTGTAGAGGAAATGTCTCTACTTTTTTATGGGAAGAGATGTGTCTTGCATAAAGAATGCCCTTCAGATAAACCCCAGTGTGATCAGCTATCAACACGCACTGCCGTTTCCTCCTGGCATGCCCCACCCTAGCAGAATTACATTTTCTGCCCATACAAGTGAGAACTTGTGGCATACCCTTCTTCACTCAAATGAAACACTTTCAAAATAAACTTTTCAAGGTAAGCTAACTTCTGATGTCGTGCTATCAAAGGAGAAAAATCTGCACACACGCCTGCAAAAAATGGCATTGTGAAACACACACTGTTGACACACAGCTAAAGGAACACACATTCACCAAATGGAAGGAAATAAAAATTAAATTACCCAACATTATTTTTCTCCCTGTTTGTTCAGCCGTGCACCGACCCAGTTTTCTATGATCAATGTATATATATATACTGTAACCACCTCTAGTTACAGCTCCTTTCTGGAGCGTAGAGCTTTGCAGGGTAGATGTATTAAAATAAGAGTTTGGTTTAAACACAGTTTTCATATCCTTACTGTCATAGTCACATTGAAATAGTGTCTGGGGTGCAACATTATCTCTTTACGTCTTTTATTATGTCTTATTATGGCAAACTCAACATATAGAAATGTCTAATAGGCCTAATAGTAGAAATCAAGGACTTCAGGCAGCAATGTACATCTCTGATCCCTGTAACATGATAGGCACTCGGAAGATGCAAATTTGCCTTTTACTCCTGCAGGCAGGCAAGCAGCAGATGACTGGGGAGCCAGGCCAGGGCTCAAAGGCCCGCACCAAAATTTCCAGTTCAACCACAGCTTCCTGCATGACCTTACTCCAGTCACTTAATTAATCCTGTAGATTTATTTACAGCTGGTAGAAGGAGAACACACGCTTTCCTTATCAGAGGGTGATTATGAAGGTAAAATCCCTTAATTGCAGTAAGAAATGAGAAATTTTGAAGGCTCTGGCAACCTCTCACTGGATGTTAAACACTGATTTCGCTACTACATCTGCAGGCACAGGTTAGAACCAACAGGCTTGTGGTCTGGCAGAGTCTCCTGTTTCAGGCCACGGTCGGACGTGTTTTTGTTTAGAACTGCTGTGGATTTAGACATGACCTTACTCCCCAGATGCTTGTCACCATTTTCAAACAGGGTTGGTTGTGCCTGTGCAGACACAGAAGCCAACGAGAGGAGCCCGTAGAGCTGCAAAGCCACAGCTTCAAAATTAACAGTGTAATGATTAGTTAAACTGTTGCGCCATCTATGTTTAGACTAGTCTTCTGTTAATAATGTGCCCAGTCATTCCTGAAATGGCACAGAGAGACACCAAAGTTCAAGTTCTTGGCCACAGGTCCCTGCACTGACTACACCCGTGCAGAACGGGGAGTGACGCCATATGGGGCACCCTCCTTGCACTTCGATGGTGTTCGAGGCTGAGTCAGCAAACTTGTGAGTTTCATTGGCACTATGACTTCTATTCAGTTGCTGGGACCATCCTCAGTGAAGGTCCATGAGGCTCCGCCTTTGGTCATCTTCAAGAGAGAAATAACATGGCTCAGACACTGAAGGTAAAGCTCTTAACAAAAAGCTGAGGGAGCTCTGTCTGTAGCCAGCAAGTGAATCAGCTTGTCATTCCTCAAAAATAAGAGACATTTAAGCATGTTTTTTCCCTCAAAACCACTGCCTTTCTCACCGCTTACATTTTAAAGTAGTGTGGTTTCACGTTCCCTTTTCTAAAGTGTCAGACTTTGCACAGCCTGCTGTCCCTTATGCAGAAGTCCAGCTCTTCTCCTCACTGCTCCCTCTGCACTGTCCTCTTCACATCTGAACTAATATCACTGTAATAAAGCCATGTCAAAGACAAAGGAATCACTGCCGCAGCACTGCTGTCGACAGAAGTATATGCTTTTTCAAACCAGATGACTAGGGATGGGGGAAAGGGTTTCAGCAGAAGCATTTTGGATATTCCCTTCTTAGGAAAGCTCTCCACTGACTTTTCACATTAAAAATGAGGTGATTCAGGTCATGCTACCTGTCAATGCCTCATTTTAAATGTGTACAGACTCTCTTACAGGCGTATACTACCCAAATGCCAAGGTAACCACTTTCAAAACAGTTGCTACATTTGCACTCAGCAGAGTAGCTCATTGTCTCAGGGTAGTAAAGGGTTCTGCAAACACCCAGAAGCTCTTGTAAACATTGACCGTGCACACTGCTACCATTTTGCCTTCAAATTAGCAGGCTGAGTGTAAACCTGGCTCTGAATTCAGCAATTCTTTTGCTTCGCTTCTGATGCTGTGCCTTCAGCATTCAACCTTTCACCTTGCACGCCCCTCTGCACAGTGATAGCACCTCTGCACATGGAGCTCTTGCTCATAGAATCGTAGAATCACTAGGTTGGAAAGGACCCACTGGATCATCGAGTCCAACCATTCCCAACGCTCCCTTAAACCATGTCCCTAAGCACTTCATCAACCCGTTCCTTAAACACCTCCAGGGAAGGTGACTCCACCACCTCTCTGGGCAGCCTCTGCCAGTGCCCAATGACTCTTTTTGTGAAGAATTTTTTTCTGATATCCAGCCTGAACCTCCCCTGGCGGAGCTTCAGGCCATTCCCCCTTGTCCTGTTCCCTGTCACTTGGGAGAAAAGGCCAGCTCCCTCCTCTCCACAACCTCCTTTCAAGTAGTTGTAGAGAGCAATGAGGTCTCCCCTCAGCCTCCTCTTCTCCAGGCTAAACAACCCCAGCTCTCTCAGCCACTCCTCATAAAACGTGTTCTCCAGCCCCTTCACCAGCTTTGTTGCTCTTCTCTGGACACGCTCCAGAGCCTCAACATCCTTCTTGTGGTGAGGGGCCCAGAACCGAACACAGTACTCAAGGTGTGGTCTCACCAGTGCCGAGTACAGAGGGAGAATCACCTCCCTAGACCTGCTGGTCATGCCGTTTCTGATACAAGCCAAGATGCCATTGGCCTTCTTGGCCACCTGGGCACACTGCTGGCTCATGTTCAGACGGCTGTCAACCAACACCCCCAGGTCCTTCTCCTCCGTGCAGCTCTCCAGCCACTCTTCCTCCAGTCTGTAGCACTGCATAGGGTTGTTTTTCCCCAAGTGCAGGACCTGGCATTTGGCCTTGTTGAACCTCATGCCTTTTGCCTCAGCCCAGCGGTCCAGCCTGTTCAGATCCCTTTGCAGAGCCTCCCTACCCTCCAGCAGATCCACAGATCCACACTTCCACCCAGCTTAATGTCATCCGCAAACTTGCTGAGGGTGCACTCAATGCCTTCATCCAGGTCATTAATAAACACACTGAACAGGGCTGGACCCAGTACCGAGCCCTGGGGAACCCCATCTGTAACTGGCCTCCAGCTGGAGTTAACTCCATTGACCACCACTCTCTGGGCCCGGCCATCCAACCAGTTTTCAACCCAGGAGAGTGTGCGCCCGTCCAGGCCAGAGGCTGACAGTTTCTGAAGCAGGATGCTGTGAGAAACTGTGTCAAAGGCTTTACCGAAGTCCAAGAAGACTACATCCACAGCCTTTCCCCCATCCAGTAGTCAAGTCACTTTGTCATAGAAGGCAATCAGGTTAGTTTGGCAAGATCTGCCTTTTGTAAACCCATGCTGACTGGGCCTGATCACCCGGTTCTCTTGCATGTGCTTCATGATAGCACTCAAGATTACCTGTTCCATGACTTTCCTCGGCACTGAGGTCAGACTGACAGGCCTGTAGTTCCCTGGATCCTCCTGCAACCCTTCTTGTATATGGGCACAACATCAGCCAGCCTCCAGTCCAGTGGAACTTCCCCAGTCAGCCAGGACTGCGGGAAGATGATGGAAAGGGGTTTGGAAAGGACATCTGCCAGCTCCTTCAATACTCTTGGGTGGATCCCATCCGGCCCCATTGACTTGTGGGTGTCTAGCTGGGCAAGCAAGTCTCTAACCTCCTCCTCTTGGATCATGGGAGCCTCATTCTGCTCCTCTAACTCCTGGGTTAGGAGTTAGACCATGACCATGGAAGTTACATCCCCGTCCCTACCACCCTGCAGTGACGCTATCGCCATTTTCAGAGCAGTGACAGAAAAGAGAACAAAATGTAAACCAAATTGGCTTCAGCGTGCTTACTGCTGCAGTGCAGCCTATTCACCAGTTTGCATCCAAAACAGGCACCTCTCAAAAAAGCAGATAAGAGGCTAACTGAATCAGTCATCCTTCACTCCCCTGCTCCAAGAAAAGCTCTACACTCACCTGTCTCACTTTCCTGCCAAAAACTTGTCCTGATTCCTAGCCACTTTTGCAAACACCTTGATTTCCTTCTATTTCCTAATGGTTAGGACAGTCACGCAGACAAAGGGAGACCTACTCCCAGGTCTCAGCAGTGCTTCTGTTTAACATGCAACAGCCTCTAGGTAAAATACAGAGGAAATGTAGGGTCAGACCACGTGCCAGAAGCTGCAGTGGCTCCCACGCAGGGCACTGCCCCACTTCTCAGGCCCCATGAAGGGTGCACACTAGGTGCCTCCTGGCTGAGGCAGAAGCTGAGCAGACATTTCCAAGACCACATCTCCAAACTCAGTCCTTAAATGGATTTGGGGTTGTCCTTATACTTGTCTCTTAGCTTTATGGGTTGCTGCTGAAGAAATGCTCCTGTGGTTGAGAGGTCAGATTGTAAACAAGGCAGATTTTTCAAGGGAGCTTCCCAGAGGTCCAAAAACTGGTGAGATATCCAACCCTCGGTGGCTTTCAGCTTTGCCCGTTACTCAAACGTGGTGCATTTCAAAGCATATTTCAAAAAAGGCTATCATCCTGGAAAGGTACTAACTTGATAATTATTTGATGTTGGTTGCAGGGTGCAGGAGGACTTTGCAGTCCATTAATAACTGCAGAATCACTCAGCAGCAACACATGCGAGGGAGCTTGGGAGCTATATGAGCTGTTTATGAAAACTCTTTTATTCTGAAAAGTGTTAAAGATATCCTTTAAACTGCTCCTCCTCAGCAGGTTTTATTAGCAATTCACTTCTATCTTGAGTCAAGATACTGTAGATCTTGCAGCGATTTTTTAACATGTTTTTATTTAACTGGTGTCTTGAAGATTGTTTTGAATCCTGTGTATGCCCTGTGAGCAGCTGTCTGGATTTTCTTCCAAGACAGCCTCCACAGTGAAGCTGGTTTTACTTTGCGTGACTGCCATTACTAAAGGACCACTGCCACACACTGGCAAACTTTGAAATGCGTATTTTCCTAAAGTCATGATGATGGGGTTTTTTTTCCATCCATCATATCTGTTTCCCAAAGGATTTGTGTGGAAACAAAAGTTCTCTCTTTTCTTAACTAGGTTTACCCCCCTACCTGATTATATCACACATGCTGCACAATCTGCTTTGCAGGTTACATCAAGATTATTCATCATAAAGCTGCTGGTAGGAGAGGGCTGTCCATAGCACAACAAAGTAGCATTTACATGCAAATACTCTTCCAACAAATCAACAATAACCAGAGAAGTCATAAGGGGAACACTGAAACTGTGGTGGGGCTCAGCTCTGACCTTCTGAAGGTCTCTGGGTGAGCAGGTGAGGGTCTTCTGCATCCCATTAGCTTTCAAGAAAGTGCTGGTGCCTTATGACAAGGATTGTCCCTGTTCAAGGGTAGCTTGCTCCAGAAATCTCCTGCGGGCTTTCAGGGCTGTCTCTACACATGATTAAACCCGTCTTAAAGAAGGAGACAGTAACACAGGTTAGCAAGAAAAACATCACTCAGGCTTCAGGTTCAGCTTGTGCTGACGCGTTTCAGGCATTAGAGAAGGTTAAATCCCGCACTGATTACTAGGTCAGATGCATGGGGCTGTAGCTTCTCTTTGGCATCTCAGCTACATCATTTTGTTCTTCCTCCATCAGAGCATTATCAGTAACTTTGTGGTCTGAAACACAGAACTGATAAGATAATTACGTTCTCTCTTTTACTACCTCTGGCAAACAGCTTACCGTCATGCTTTTGAGACCCTAGGGTGTCCTGTTTATATGTGACTATTTTGCTTTATGAGTTTTCTAGCTGGATTTTTTTTCTTCCCTGAAACAAATGTTCATGACCTTTTATCTTGCTTGTAAGAGTTCCCTAGAGTGCTGGGAGCTGTCATCTGCAGCAAAATCTTGGCCAGAACCTAGTGGAAGTTAACAGGACTGCAACAGATTTTAGATCCATTTTGAAATACTGTTACTTCAACATCTGCTTTAAATCATATTCAGGTGTATTCTGTACTAGCCCTAGAGTTATTTTACTTCTCTTTGGGTGATCTCTTTGAGGCTGGAGCCACTTCTTCGCCCTGCTTGGGAGACACTTCACCTGATTCTTAAAATAATTTACAAGCTACAGTGCTTGTCCATTTCTCTGCAAACACTGGTTAAACAGATCTGATTAAAGCAGTGCCCGACATCTGATTTAACTGCCTCTCTGGTAGAAAACATTTCTTCCTCTGTAGTAATACATCAACAACTGTTCAAGGCTGCTCTGGATGAAGAGGAGAGCTGATAGGAAGTGCAGTTTCAGAAGCTGTTATTATGCCCCAACAATTTCAGTCCAGGTCTGGATTCAGAGGCAGAGAGAGACTCACGCCTGTGTCTTTCTAATTCAGTACAAGATATATCAAATAACAAATGCAATGAGCTCCTAAAAAAAAATCCTAGGAGGTAAGGTTTCTCTTAATCACTCCTAAAGCCTTGTAATGGTGAAAGTACATTTCTTTTGACTAAAAAGCATCATTCCGGCCATTCTTCTTTTCTGAGTCCCTCATGCCAAACCTCTGACCTCTATTGACTTACAACTCACCTGCCAAAACTTCTTGGTAAACACATCCCAAAATGCTAAGGCTGAGAGACATGGGGTTTTTTAAGATAAATGGTCACATAATACTCTTGCCTAATAACAATGGTCAGTTGTAGCTGGTGTGATTTTGCGCTGTTGTGGTGACATTATTTTTATGACAGCAAAAGCCTTAATATAGAATCAATGCTTCAAGTACACAGAAGATTGGGGTTTGCATATCTTGTATTGCTTACCATGCCCGCAATACATATTGGCAAAGTATTTTTTCCTGTGTGAGCTGCCTGCAGTCAGAAGGCTGGCCAAGGTAGTTACTCTGGCATTATTTTCCATCTAAACAATGCCCAAAGCCCTTGGCTCCCATAATCACTTGGTAGAGTCAACAGAGCTTACATGCCTAAACTCTGTGGGTGGGTGCTTCGGCAAAGAGGAGCAGATTGGAGGCTTCTTTTCCCCACTAAATGTAGTAATTTCAAGTGGATACAAAATATTTTTCTGCAGTATATATAAAAGACAAAAAGCACTCCTCTGCTGACGACTGTAATTTCTTCCTGATTGATTTTTCTTTTTATTTTTTGCTAAGTTGGAGGTGGAGAGCAGCCATTTCATCTTTTCTGAAGTGTCCAGCTTCCAGGGTTTGTCAAACCAAGTGTCAGACACTCACTATAGCCCTTTCAAAGCAGAGGCTCCTGCATGCTTTTTTGCTCCATCTTATTTGTGTCATGATTTCTAGCTCACAGTCCTTTCGTACTGAGGGATGGTATTTCCTTATTTCTTTTCAGAAGAATTTTAGTTGAAAGATCCTCTTTCATTTTTCACCAGTTTGTGACAATAGGTGTTTGTTCTGCCTGAGAGAGATGGTATTTCCATAAAACTCTTCTTTGGAAGAGGCTTGTTTCTGTAGTACTTTTTAAATTTTGATGCTTTGCAACAAGATGGAGTTTCCTGGAAGACAGCGTGACTGTGGATCCACCTTTCATCCTGACACGCCGTTGTACAATGTTCGGAGGAGACTCCTGCTCTTATTATTCTGCTCTTCATAACTCACCTGCAAAAGAGAGCTCTGCACAGCCAAACTCAATAGAAAATATTTTCCTGGGGAAATAGAAGTAGTCTCTGGGCTTTGTGTATATTTACAGCAGGCAGATGAAATGCATAAATTAAAGGGATGGGTAGAGGCTCTGAAGAGTTTAAGCCAGCCAGGGTATTCACACACTGTGTATGTTTATCAAGGATAGGGTTTTTTTTTCACAGGGAGCACTACTGTTTCATGTCTGACTTTCACAGTTGTGGTAAAATACACAGTAGTGTTTGAATGTGGTAGGACCGCTGTGAAACCCCTCACTTTGAGCGGTTCCCTAGTAGGAGACCTTGGCACTGGGAGATGGCAGAGGAAACCCTGGAACAGACTGAGAGTTGAAAGAAAGCACAGCTAAAGTCACAAGATTTAAGTGCTGTGAATAGGGATTTTGTCTCCACGAGAGTCATATGGCCTTTATCTGAAGGAAATAGAGTTGGAGGTGATGGGGGTGTTTGGGGTTTCCATCCTTTTTTGCCAGCAGAAAGCTACTTTGTGCCTATAGGAGAAGCTGAGGAGCACCCTGAGCTGCAGGCTGGAGGCCAATCAATAAGGAAATAAAGCCTGTCATACCGGCACTTGTCCCTCATTGTGACAGACTGGTGAGAACATGCTGAGCAGCTAAGGTTCCAGAGCCAGGAGCCAGCTGTGCTTCTACATGCAGCCCGCGTGTGAAATGGAAACCAGACAGCAACCTCTCCAGCCCCACCGGGCTCACCTTCCACCCGGTCTGCAATTAATTAAGACTGAAGGGGAGGTTTTGAATAACCTCTTTGTGGAACAAAATTCATGCAGTCAAAACCCAGCTGACAAACACAACAAAACTGACCTCATAGTTTCTTATGAGAAAACCATTAAAGGCCAGTGAAATGAAGAAACACTTTGTTCAAGTCACTGGTGTGAATGCAGCATATTCAGATTACAAAGCAGTGCTGCCCTGCTATAATAAATATCATATAGCTTTATCCACGGCTAACCAGGTATATAAAAGCCAGGAATAACACATTAGGTTTTAAGTTAGCATACAGTACCTACTACTACATTTTCATGGAGTTCTCTCACAAAGAGAGTCAGCTCTTCAACATCAGCCAATGCCTTTGACGCAGCAAGTACAGATGGGGTGGTCACCTGATATTCACTGCCGTGGCTCTCCCTTGCTTTTAGCTCTTTGTTTATGCCCTCCTCCTGTGTCAGTGAGCAAAGAAGAGGGTGATGGTGTGTTAAAAGGTATAATAAAGAAAGTTCTCTTCTACCTCGGTGGCGTGATGCCTTCTTTTCCACAAAGGCATGTGTTAGAGCCTGCTGATGAACAGTGGCAGGTTGCTCAAATAGTCAGGCAGGAAGAAGTAGAGGAAAAAAGATCGTATTCAGGGAAAACTTTTATAGTCGTCAGACCACAGCTGGGGTGAAGTTTAATGGTGTGTGTTATGTCACTGGTCACAGCAAAGGCTGTAACAGTCTCCTCTGCGTTACAGGCTGTGAATGCGATACTCAGCTTCTGTTTTACTACCAGCGCCAAAAAGCATCTCAGAGGTGTCCATGCCTGTCTGCTTCCTGACATGGATGTCTCTTGCAAAGGCTTTGTATGAAGGCTGGTTAGCCACTCTCCAGGACACTTGTGAAAGGGCCAGCCATGGGATGGGGAGTGTCAGTGCAGACCCAGCAGGTCGTGGTGTGGTCTCACGTCATTCACGTTCCGCTTTGGGCATTAGCATCTGAAACACCAGAGCCTGGCAAGAAACTTCTGTGTGCACCAAACCCTCAGTTCTGTCTTGAGGGTCTTATCTCAACCTGCAGATGAGAGACCTGGAGACTATACTGCAAAACTCATTGACCTTTAAGGCCTAATCCAACCTGGAAACTGAAGCCCCTTGCTGGAAAATGTGGCTACCATGCCAAAACAGGATTTCAGGCACAAACTGGATAATTTTTGTAATACCATCATCAACCTCCAGAAACACAGCAATTTTTAAGCTTATATCATAGTCCTAAAATGAAATAAATTCAGGTTAATACACTATATTTTCATTAGGCACTCAGAAAAACAGCACAGCACCTTATTGCCTCCATAGGCTGACAGCAATTATAATTGACTGGCCACATTATCTCCATCATTCTGAAGACTTTCACTCATCAAGCATGCCAGGTAGCATAACAAATAATTGTTTTACTTGCAGAACATGAAAAGAACTATTGCAAGAAAAATGAGAAAATCCTGTTTCTACAGGATTTGCCAGCCCTCAGAAACCTGGAAGGCTGAATTTGCTGAGGTGGTAAGTGTGCAAATTCAGCAACAGTTTCTAAGGGCAGTATTTCAAGCACTTCGCTACTCCACAAGCCCTCTTTACAGACTTATGATCTGGAGTGATGGACAACCTTTTCCAGCTGTTCCCAATAATTTCAAACATGAAGCTAGTCCTACCTCTTCCCTTTGTCCTGTCATGTTACATGACTAATTGTTATCTTCAGGGCCATGAACAGTGAGAGAAATGAGACAACCCATCCTCTGGGTTGGCTAGGTGTACTGAAAGTAATAATAAACATATGCTGTAAGCCTTCCAGTCAAATGGAACGGGCTCAACATTTCAAACTTGACCCACTGAGATTATGAGACCATGTCAGAACTGCCACTGGCCCTGCAGTTTGGTACTCATCTGCCCACAGGGCTTTGCTGTCTTTACTAATGCATGCACAGAGCGCTTCCCTTCACATCTGGTAGGAGGTATCTTCTCCCTCCCTCTCCCACACTTCAAATGTGTAATCCTAAAGGCTGTAGCTTATAAACAGGCTCAGGTCAGGTCCTCCACTAAGTGTTGCAGGGACAAGGATCTTTATGTGGATTCCTTGGTCTCAAAACAAGCTGGGACTACTATCCAGCCTTGCTTGATCAATCAGCTTTGGCTTTTCAACACTAATGTCTCCTGTCCTCTTCGATTTTTCTGTAGAGAGACCATGTCAGTTTGATTGGGATCACTGTGGAGAACCAAAAGATTTTACTTTTCCTTCCCCAAAACCACCACAAATTTATCTGGTACTCAGGTGGCCATAGAAAGATTTCTCACTACAAGCCTTTTATGACTTTAGATATACAGAAATGTTGGAGATGAGGTCTTAACTTGAAAGGGATCACTGAAGAGCTGGATGAGGTAACTACCCAGAAAGAAAAGCTTATTTCCTAAGGAACACAACACCCATGGTTTCCACTATTGTCCTCTTTCTAATGCAGGCTTGCTTGGTATTTAGGTCATCTAATATGAATGGTTGCAGTGGCCACCCATGGGCTAGACAGGACTAGGGCAGGGCCATTACTCCTCTAAATGTATAAGACACTTTATTTCAGTTACTTGCCTCTTCAAGCACTTGTTCAAATTGCAGTTAACTTAATGCACAAATTTCCTTCTACTAAGGTTTGTCTCATTTCTTCGTAACTCACCACACCTCCAGTCAGAGCTCTTCTTCTTCCTCCTGGTAACTTTGAGATTGAGTTTCCCACTGTGACTTTCTGCTTTCATCCATAGGATAATAAACCCCTTCTTCCAGCCCAGCAACTTCTTTAGGCCCTTCAGGAAATACTAAAGAATAGATTGCTTCTTTGCACCACATTTTGACCAAACCACTATCTTTTTCTTAAATATCTGCTCTGGCAACAACATCACCACAGGATCGGTCTCCTCCCTGGCTCTGACCCCAGCTCTATCTTGGGCAGACCATTGCATCATCCTCTATTACACCAGACAAAATGCAAGGGTCTACTGAGCATTTTACCTCATGTTGTAATATCTTGCGTGTAGTGTGAGTCAACAGGACACATGCAGCCCTGAGACAGACCAAAGAACGTGCCGTGTTTACACAGTCAAAACTAGAGGGACCACGTTTTATGATCTTCACAAAACAAGCCAAGAGTAATATTTCTGCCTAAGGTTTCTAAGCGATACCTGCACATAAAATTACTCATCAAGCTCTCTTCAGCACAACAGAAGGGATAAGCTGTGTTTGCTCTGCCTAAACTTTGCAAAGCAGAATTTTCCTTTTGTCAACAGAGATACACTGGGCATTTTACTCAAAAAAAATAGATGGGCAGAGCAAGGAACAGATGCAGAGAGGAGGTTACAACTGGAAAGTAAACGTCAGGCCTACTTATAACCTCCAATAACTACATTCGCAGTCATTTAGACTTTTGTCTATCACAGATTTGTTAAAACATAAACTACTTCATTAGGAAGAAAATAAAAAATATCTGTTTAAAAGTAAGCTTCTGGTTTTCTACTGAAGGAAGCATTTCCTACTACAGCTCACTGACCAGGAGAATTAAACCAGGAAGGAAAAGGAAGAATCTAATAAAAATGTGACTAGCAGAAAAGGAAGGGAGAAAAAAGAAAGAGCTCTTTAAGTCATAAATCTACCATAAGTCATAGTAACCTTTGTAAAATAATGAATAGTTTTACCTTGATCGATCATTATAGGTAGGCAGCTGTTGGAGACTGAAACAAGACCAAAACAGACTGTAACTTAATCACTTCATGGAGTGTCGACTGGCACTATTTTTTAAAGTTACTGGTTTTGGGGTGATCAGCACAAGGCCTTAACAAAATCAGTGTCAGAAAATGAAAAGGTTATTAGAAGTTGCCAAAAATCGGTATCTTTTCTAGAGTGTCAAACATAAGATCATTTAAAATTAATATTAGTATATGGGTTCATTTAGGTTACTGTGATAGGCAAAGTTTCAGTCAACAGCTTGTTTCTCTGTGTCATGTTCTTCCTCCACTGTTATTTTTTTTAAAACCTAAGTCCACACATCAATTTTGTCCAAAGTACTACCAATAGCACATAAACATAGCTTACATTTTTATAAATAGAACAATTTATTACAGCAATTTCTTGTTGCTCTGCACAAGAATGTCAAAGCAAGAAGGCTGCTGAAATCCTCCTTGAAACCATTTTTTATTGTCCACAGAGGATAAAAAGTAAAAGCCCATGTTTCTTAGCATTTTAACAATTTGATAGACTACTAAAGCTTAGGTTGAATGCACAGCAAAATACAGTAACTTTGCCCATTTGAAGTCATGTGAAAGTACAGAGTTATCAAAGAGCTTCTGAAAACCTCACTTTAAAAGAGATTAACAAGGTCGCGAAAAGGGTCCAGCTGCCTGTAGCAAGCCATTCCTCAGGCCTGGAGGCACTGCATCATACCAAGCACCCATCCAGGGAAAGCGTTCACTCACCTGGTATTTCATCTTAGGTTAATTTTGGATGGCTGTAACAAACTCCCCTGCAACCTCCAGCAGACTGAAAACGGCAGTGTCAAAACTCAAACTGACAAGTGTTCAAGTCATCTGGCTTTGCAGTTACACATATTAGGACATAGAGACTGAGCTAAGGCCCTCCAGAGGTGCCTTCCAAGCCAAATCTTACCACAATTTCAAGAAAAATACTGCCTTTTTTTCTACTGAATCCATTAATAGTTTACCACGAGCAAGGTTCTATTATTCTGAAATTCCTTTTCTTTTTTTCAAATCAACCCTAGAAAATCATCTCTCAGCCCTACCTGTAAAAAAGAAGAATACAACGGTTGAAAACTATTTAGTTTACCTGGACACCTGCCGCCTTATTACAATGGAGAGAGAGGTACTGTGGACTACACGCAACTCTAAAAATAGGATGGGACTGAAGAAAACTCATAAGAAATCACTTGTGTACAATTTCTGAGAAATACACTCATTATCTGGCTAGAAAAGTTAGCTGTCAACAAAATGTGACTTGGGTGCACACAGGAAAAAACAACTCAGAACATATTCCTCCAACAATCTAAAGATGAAATTCCCACACATTTGCAAGCTCAATCGTATTGTGCTTCCATTTACAAAGCTCCTATTCACTTCAGTAGTCAAGTATGCTCAAAAAATGCATATTTAAAAAGAAAGGAGCTTATGCCAGACAGGCAAACAGCAGGATAGAACACTATAATTTTGCAGTTTGCCAGCAGAGCCAGAGAGAGATGGAATGGAAACCATAATAAACATAGAACCAAGTGAAAAACCAACAGGGAACTTGAATGTTCTGCCGTTGCCTTGGGCATTTTGGTTTTGTTTTTTTTTTAAGAGCCTTTGCAACAGAAGTACATTCACAGTACCTAAAGGGGGCCTATAGGAAAGCTGAGGAGGGTCTTTTTATCAGGGAGTGCGGGAATAGGATGAGGGTTAATGGTTTTAAGCTGAAAGTGGGGAGACTTAGATTAGTTAGTAGGAAGCAGTTTTTTACTATGAGGGTGGTGAGGCACTGGAACAAGTTTCCCAGAGAAGTCACGGATGTCCCATCCCCACAGATGTTCAAGGCCAGGTTGGATAAGGTTTTGAGCAACCTGATCCAGTGGAAGGTGTCCCTGACCATGTCAGGGTTGTTGGAACTGGATGATCTTTAAAGTCTTTTGTAACCCAAACCATTCTGTGATCCTATGTTACTTTGGCCATCCTTGATGGCCAAGCACACCAAACTCTTATTTCCACTTGTAGGTTACAGTGAACTGTGTGCTGTTTTCCTCCTGTTTTTAATGAGGTCAATATTCAATCAAATTCCTCTCATAGATAAAAAAGTAAAGAATTAAATCTCTCCCTCAAGGTGTTAAATGTGGGTAAGTAGTTTTTTGTTTTAACACAACTGATCTCACAGCATCCTCGCTACTAGCATTCAAATTCCCTCTGAAGAGCTGATAAAAGCATCTTTTTCCAGTAGAAACTGCCTCCCGTTTTGCCCTGGCCTGGGTGGGTGGCAGAACAGGACTCCTGTTTCTGTAGATTGTTTCATAACTAGAGATATTGTAGCAACAGGCTGCAAAAGGCTTCAGGCATAAATGCAACTGGACAGGTTAGGTCCATGGTAGAATATAAGTAAGGAGAAAGGATCTTGTGCTTCAAAAGCCTCTAGGCTTTCCTCGTATTGTCTCTCTTCCTAATAAAAGGTATTACTTCTCTTTACCAGTGTCCCTGTGCCAAGCCTATGGATGCCAAGATTATTTGTCACGATGCTACCAAAGCAGGAGGTGCTGGTGCTGAGTGACTTGCAGTGGGGCTCAGCGCTGCGGTGGCTCCAAGGCTGTGGTCATAGGATGCCCATCTGTACCTCTGTGCTGCTGCTTCCTCTCTGGAAAAAGGGAGCAGAGCGTGGGTTCCCTCTGCAAAGTGCTTGCAGGTCTCTGGATGGAGGATGCTTTCAGTTGTCCTGAGCAGCAGCTGCTTAGCAGCCAGGTTTTAAATACAGTATTTTCAAGATTCAAACAAATTTGCTTTTATAACATGCTCAGGAAGCAGGAATGATACACACTGTGTCACCCACTGCAGACACCTTCCTCAGCAGATTGAACCAACAGACCAGATAAATGTCTACACTACTCAATGCAGTTATTCATCTACAACACCAGATGAGAAAATTTATTAATTTACTAAACAAAAGCTTATAGCCCTTACAGTTTTTAAAAGACCAGGGGGGTGGTAATCTGCCTCTACTTATGAGATTCTCTTTTTACTGTGTTACTGCCATCTACCCTTAAAAGACAAAAAAAAAATTCCTTTTTTACTGAATGGCAGTACAGTGAAGAGGTATCCCACAGCTCACTATGGGTTCAAACATAGTCAGCAAACTCTGCCAGCTCACAGCTAGGAACCGGGTCGGTTGATGTCTCACATTTGCCTCCATACAATCACCCACACCAGAAGCAGCTCGCGAGATAAGCAGCAGAGCAGGACAGGGTGCCATGCTGCCGCAGGACACCTGACCTGGTGCGACTGCCCTCTGCTGCTGCCATCACCCTGTGAGCAACAGGACATAGGTTCCCAAAGCTGCACCCCTGTCCAGATCAAAAAAGGATGGTCAAGGCTCCTGGTCCATCACCCCTTAAATACTCATCAACTTTTGCTTACCCCACCATTAAGCAGCCAACTCTGTGCCAGGATCTGCACTACATTTCTGAAAGCATCTGCAAAGACACCGGGTTTCTGCCATCTATCACAAAGAAATACTGCCTGGGTGCTGCATGTTGAAATTACACACGCTCCTTGCAAACCGAAGCACTGAACTAAAGCAAGCTGTTTAAATCAGCTGGACCATAAGTAGAAAAGAGGAAAATTAGAGGGCACTGCAAGATTACCTGGCTTATACAGTCCAGCCCTTCCATCTTTCTCTGAAAGAATGCTGTGATCTGCGATATCTCAGGTATTGAAAGTCTCAAACAACACTTATCAAGTGCTCGGATCAATTTTCTTCCATGTTATAAAGGGAGGAAAAGTGGAAATGTTGCCTTTTTTCCCTCTCAAATCACAAGGTAATCTTTTAAAAACAGGTAGAATTACTTCCTTATTTCTCTTAATTTTTCAGCATTTTTATCTCCTTAAGAAAAATATCTACATGAATTCTGCTAATTGGCACTAAAACAGGCCTTCCTAGGTTCCTGTAACGGAATCATTACCCATTTTAAATCCAAATGTGCCCTTCTGGAGGTACCTGCTGTCTATTTTTCAGGAATAATGAACAAAGACAATTATTAAGATTTTGTTACTTATTCCACAAACATGGGACCAAATTCCCTTGAGGAGGCAATAATCTTTCCATTGTACATCCCACTGAGCAAATTACAACCTTGATATAAAACAGGAAGACATAAAACTATCTCGTAGAAGGAATAAGATCTTTCTGGTCCCACGTTTGTGGGATAAGGCAATCAATCTATCTCTTCTCATCTCATGTAATCTGTAGACCTTGACAGCAGGTTGTCAATAGAGGAAGATAAACACATTGTAGCAGATGAACCATCCCATCCTGAAGTCAGTATCTAAAATAGCTGGGACTAATCACTCTCTGGGAGTTCCTGGCTCTCTCCATTTACTAAAGAAAGGGTTTCATTCGAGGCATCAGAGTAAACAGCTGTTGCTACAGCACAGGACCATTCAAGACACTACCAAAACCCTCATTTACTGCAGCAGCTAGAGGGTTTCCACCCAGCGTTGCCACGGAAACCATGAGGATTTGTCACAGCCAGTCTTGAAGGAGGGTTGGACGGCTGCACTTCTGCAGGAACTCCAGCTGAGTCAAAGAGTTGCTCATCAAGCAGTTCCTCCACAACCTGATGGCCGGAAAGGTACTTCCCTCATCCTTTTAAGGGTATAATCTGCACTTCCCATCCTTCCCTCCCCAGGCCTTCCTTTCTAGGCAGGCTGTATGGTGCTTGCATGAGCTCAGCTGGTAATGCTGTCTTTCAGCACGCAGGGAAGAGAGACAAATGCCAAACAGAAAAGTTCCTCCACCTTTGGATTGGAGATAGTGATGGAAAAAAAGCAAGAGGACTACAAGAAACACCTGCACCTGTTGCCTTTTTCAGTCGTACAGGGATAGGGTTGTAGCTAATCAGAAGATACACACGGGAATCTTTTTCTTCTGGAGAGCAGATGCCTCCCTCCAGTAAGGCAGTGGGAAAATTCCAGCAAGACTAGGGTCACAGGTGGGATGTTCCAGGTGGCTCTGTCAGCTGCTTTGCAGAAGCTTGTGCTTAGTATTCAGAAAAAAAAAAAAAAAAAAAAAAAAAAAAAGAAGAGGCATATTCAAATACAAACACCTGTTTCCCACAGGACCACAAAATCTCCAGGGCTGTTCTCTTTGCAGAAGCTGTAAGTCATTATCAGAGACAAACAGCCTTACAAAGAGCATCTGAAAACACGTTAGCAGAAGTAATAGCAGGCTGGTAAGGTGTTTAAAAGACACATCCAGAAAGGTGGTAGTTATTCAAGGTTGTTCATAAAGAAAAATATATCTTTGCTCCCAAATCCTGTGCACTGCATTGAACCTGCCAAATTCTGCCTTCTCCAGGTGCACCATGTCGCGCTTTGCAGGGAAAGCAAAACCTGCAGCATGCTACAGGGAAGCCCAGACCTGTGGTTTTGGTAGCAGAATATGTGTGCGGAGGGAGGTGAAAAGAAGAGAGGAGAGACAGAAAAAACATCTGATGTTCTGCTCCCAGTCCAACCAGGCAGCAAGCACCTGTCCTGAACCTTCTTTTTTTAATTCTTCCATTTTGTTTGTTTGTTTGCTTTGCTTTAAAGAGTGTATGTCAGCAGAGCTCAGGCTGCACCACAACTGCAGCAGTAGCACCTTGGAATGGTTTCCCCAGGGCAATTGTCAAACCCAGTGGGGAAGAGCCCCTCCCTGGTGCCAGTGCTGGGGGACCCAACTCCCCAGCTTGCCTCTGTCTGGCAGTTTAGTTGCACATGCAATGCGATCCACATGGGGCTTCTGTGAAGCAGGTGGGGAAGGTGACCCACTCCTCCAGAAATTATGCTCATACTGACGTTTCCCCATCCCACAGCACATATCCCCAGAATAGGTTTCCTGAGGACAGCCTTTATCCCTCCCCAAAGCTCTTCAACCCACATTATGGTGGGATTTTCCACTGCCTTGCACCCAAGATAACAAGTTTCACCCAGCACATCTCTGGTGGTCTCTGCTGATGTCTGTCCACCATCCAGGTCTCCTCCCCAGTGACTCCACCTGGCCTGTCCAGCCTCTTTGCCCTTCCCACACCCCTTGGAGGTCCTGGAAAGCCTGATTAAGGAAGTCACAAAGTAGCACAGACCCTTTCCTGAGGTGCCCCAGCATCAATCCCCCCTCACTGGGATGCAGCGCTTTCCCTGGATGCTGAAAACTCCCATGGTTCAATGGCCCACAGAGGCCTTCAGCTGCAAACAAGCAGAGCTAGTCACCGCTCACCTTGCAGAGGAAAACCTCGAAAGTGCCATCCCTTAGACAGTCTTCATAGGCAGATAATGAAATATTCAAGGATTATTTTTTTTAAAATACTTAGAGGAATGACACTGCTCTGTAATCCTGTGCCCATTTCCCTGCCAAGTTTATTTTTGTCTTGAAATCATATTATCCTTTGGGGGACTGCTCATTCCCTGGAAGACCATTCTTAAAGGAGAAAAATGTGCAGTGGGAGAGGCCATACTAAGACTTACCTGTAAAGGAACAGCTTACTAAGCACTTTATCAGCTTTTAAAAGCACCACGTGTTGGAGAGAATTTAAAAAGTAAGATACTTTTTTTCTTTAGAGATAGAAGAAAAGAGCAACAATTAAGACAGCCCAGTTAATGGTGTTCTCCAGAAAGCATCAGAAAATATATAAAACCAGAACACAGACAGACTCCTTTACTGCTAAACCTGCAAACAATTGGACACCGGTAACTTGATTCATTTGGGAAGTTTCCAGTAAATGCAAAAGATAATGTGTGTAAATGATTCTGTGTAAAACAAGTCTACTATTAGATATCACACACTGAATTACAGCACTTGTAATGTGAAGCACTACACCACAGAGCATCCCAACATGACACCCACTGGCAGATGAGCTTTCTTAATGGCTGTATTCTCTGTATTCTCTGAGAGACCCAGGAATCGTTCTCTGCTGCTTGTTATTATGACAAATACCTTCTCTGTAGGGGAAAGCTTATTAAAGTAAGTTGCCAAGACACAGACAGGATATGGCAAACCAAATGGAGAAGAAAAAAAAAACAAGAATGGATGAAATTTTCAGCTACACAATGAGCAATGGATGCCACAAGCACCACTGGCCTCAGAAGGTCCATGCAAGCCCCAGTCCTATCACACCAGCAAGTAATCAGTAGTGCCCAGGACAGCCCCTCAAAGTGCTAGGTCAGCAGAGAAGTCACACATGGGGAGGTCAGCAGCCGGCACAGGACACGCTTACACTCCCTTCTGCATGTGTACAGTAGGGAGCGTGGGAAGCAACTCAGTCACAGGCCATACAGTGAGCCTAGACCCACGGAGAGCACAGGATTTCACTAGTAAGAAGCTGAAAGAGGAAAAAGAAGATAAAAAAGAGGTACAGAAAAATCACCAGACAACTTGCATGCAAGATAATGGTAGGCTTTAAATAAGAAAGAGACATATAATTGAATAATAATTCTGAAGTCAGATTATGAGAATGACATGAAATCTTGCTATTTGTGTAAATAAAAAGGAAGCACTAGAATAAATAGCTTCTCAAGAAAGGGAAGCATGGACTGATTTTGCAGAAGAAGATAAGAGTTTATCTTCTACCTGTAGCCTGCTGATAGGGAAAGCAGATGTAGAGGAGAGAATATCACGCTGATCTGGGTCTCTCTCTTTGTACCTGTTCACTGGCAAATATGCAAAATATTAGAATTTAGCTCAACACAGGCACTGCAGTTTAGACATGCAGTAATAATCGATGAAAAAAAGGGCAAGTGACGTGTGCTTGCGAACTGCAGAAGGAGCCATTCAGTGAGACGCAGGAGAAGCAGCTGTGTTACACGCCAGCACTGGATGCCAATCCAGTCAGTGGGCTGGTGAGCATGGAATAAATCACACCTGAGCCCTTACATTTGCCCCAAGAGCCAGAGGCTGCGCTTCTCCAGTTAGTGTTATGTCCTGCACAAAGTTCCATGCAAAAAAAAACCCATGTTTTTTCCTAAAGTTTGTGCAGCTGTGTACAGCATAAAACTTTCCAGGAAGACATTTGGTAGAGAGGAATACTGTAACCTCATTCAATTTGTGTAAGGCCTCTGTTGCTTTCCTATCCAAAGAGTACATGTGCAACTTTTAAATTGGTTAAAAGGAGTAAATGGAAAAAAACTCACCCCCAAAGCCACAGGTGAAACTTCAGCAACCCAGCTAAGATGGAGACGTGCATGTCTGTGTTTCAAGCTATTTAAACCTGGGTCTGTTGGGTTCTATGAATTACTGTAGCACCCAAATTTTTCCAGAAATATCAGACAAGTTTACCGCAGCAATTAAGCTGTCTACCATCTGTAAAAGATTTGCCCAAGAGTTTTCCCAATGTTTTTTTCCCCCCTGAAAGACATTTAACTTAATTCTTTCAACATTTTGCCTATCATTTAAGTCCATATACATCAAGTATTGCAGAGCTGGCTAAATTTTTGAGGGCAACTTTTCCTTCTAAGGATTAGTTGTGCACTGGTACACTGAAATTTTATATACAGTGTAACACTCTGAATATGAATTATTTCTTGAGGAACACTGTGCCTATTCTTGGGAATGGAGAAGTAAAAACTTTACTAGGAATTTCAGCCAAGGAGCTAAGATTAACACCCTTTATTCTTCTCCCAAATGGTGAGTTATTTTCAGAATACTAGACCAGGCTCGAGCTTAATGTCTCCATCACACTGTATAAAAGTGCCCTACAAGTAAATATGTGCACCCAGACAGTGACAATGAAAAACGTGGATCTGAATTCCTGAGCATGTCAAAAAAAGTTTCTCAAGTTTTCTCAGCAAGATTTAGTGTTCCTTGTGGTCCAAGTAAAACAACGGTTAGGAAAGCTGAAGCGTATTCTTTATGTTTCTCCTCCTTCTAGCTTGCATATAAACCAGTTGTTCCCAACTGCCCAACACTGGTGGGTGTTCTCACTTTTCGCTATGGAAACTTAATTTTTTATGTAACTCTCTAAATACAGATTGCTTATGTGACAGATATTCAGTTTACTGCACATTATTTTCTCTCCATGAACAGTTATGCATTCATGGAGACTTTTGTTCCCTCATCCTATATCCAAATATTGAGTCTCCTAACTCTGAAAAAAGTAATCCATTAATGATTAAAAGGAAGGAGGGTTGGGGGCACAACCTTGTTCGTGTCACATAGACATGGTGTCCCCTTTAGATCCCGATTTTGACAGAACTGGGAATAATTTTATGCTGCTTCTTATGCAGAAGCATAAGATAAGGTCAAGCCTTAGAAGAATTGAGAATAAGTTTCAGAGTTTTAACAATACTCAATAAATGAAAACATAACTGAGAAGAGTGGCAATTATGAAAAGAAATAGCTAAGTCCCTCACCCGGGTCCAGCATAAGGCCCTTGAAATCCTTGAGTGACAAGATCTATCTGTTAAAAATAAAAAGCTCCTTTTCTGTCAAAAGCAGATACTGAATTCTGGGATGGTGATTCCGTGCAATTAAAAATCATCCTACAGCCTCAGTGATTTTATAGCTAATGCTTCACATTCATGAAACAACTTTATAATGCTCCTGGTCTCTTCTTTCAGTTTCCCATCACAGTTTCTGTTTCTGAATTTCTTCTGATCAAAGAAGCCTTTTGGACATGTCGTCCATTTCAAAGGAAAGTACCCAAAAGCACAGAAACTGCTGATCGTAGATGACTAGTTGTCCATATGACCAGTCCCACCATGTTCACAGGGAACACCGAGGCAGCAAAAAACCATGCACAGTCCTCGAGCTGGGGCTAAACCCCAAAGCACCATGCAGCAGCAATTGCAAACCCTCCCAGCTGCAAGGCTCCTCACACCTCCTTCCCTGTTTTCCCCTGTCCGGCTGCATGGCATCAGCCCACAGCTCACTGCAAAGCACATCTCGTCTTCCTCCTGTTCCAGGGCTTCCTGCACTATCTGCACTATCCTCTGCAACTGCAAGGTAGAGCTCTCGCCCACCCCCATCTTCCTGTGCCATCCTGAAAGACTTGGCTCCAGGGTGGTTGTCCTTGGCTGCCGTGGGCTGGCAGAGCCATGGCCCTGCTAGCCAACCCTACTGGCAGCCAGATTGCTTTCCCTTCGGAGCCATCACTCACCATGTCTCTGGCAGATCTACTGTCACTGATCCCTGTACCATGAGGCAGTGTCTCTGACCCGCAGGTCGTGTGCCGCAGCTGTACAGGATGGTAAACACCAAGTGGTTTGTGTTTTTTTTCACAGGCTTCTTCTCAATGCAGCAAAGAGAGAACCTACACTGATTTGGGGGTTTGATTAGGATGTTGAAAGCCACCCAAACAATACATTGAGCACTATACAGCTAAGCCTTACTACCTGCTGTGTCGAACATACATGCTTCATGCTACACCTGTCCTCTGTCACTGTATTTACTCCTAGAGTCGCAATACAAATTCTGGTGGTGTAAGAGTTAACGCAGATGCTAAAAAGTTGCATTGTTTTAAAGGGGTCTGCTGTTTTTCTTCTCTCTATACAGAAAGGCAAATTTACAGCACTAAAATAAGAAGTATCTCCACCCCAGTTTACACATGGGCCCAACGTAGCTAAAACCAAACAGGGCACACACAAAAGTGAAGTAAAACCATCAGAGAGGCTCTAAGTCCCTAGCAGCTTGCAAGGGAGCCAAGGGTCTGGAGATGAGATGGAGTAAGAACCTCCATCCCCCCATCTTAGCAGCAGGGCTGATTAAAATAAGGCAAAAATGACAGCTGTAAGGGTTGGGAATGACACAGCACACCAGTGAAGAGGATGATGGAAAAGCTGATCAGGAGTGACACCAAGAGGAGGGCAGGGAGGACCACACACCCTGTCGCCCCCAGAGCCACCTCATTCCCACAGCCAGGCATCTCTCCATCCTAAAAAGGTGAAAGAGGTGCAAGTTTATGCTTGCACTGCTGGCTTCCACCTTTCTGGGGTGAGAATGGAGGGCATAAACTTTTCTGGGGCTGGGAGTCCACACCCCTGCTTGGATGCCTACCCATCGTCCTGGCAGCATCCTCAAAGCTGCTCACAAAGCTGTGGGGACAAAAGCGTCCTTCTGCTGTGTGCGTCCTCTTGGCTCTGCCCTCTTCTCTCTAAACCACATTGGTGTGGACTACAAAAGCCCACGCAATTCCTTAGCAAGTCTTTCTGACTGCCAGAAACTTCAGGGACAGTATTTCTGAGATAGTTAGGCCATAGCTTTCCACTAGGTTGCTGCTAAAGTATTCAGTCCAGGCAGCATGGACTAGATCAATTTTCAGAGATCAAGCACAGACCCTGGTGGCTACAGCCCCTCACATACTCTTCTTTCATTCACTCATTTATTTGTTCACTTGTTCATTCATTCATTCAAAGAGCTTCCTTTTCTTAGTCACTTTTCACAAGTTACTTCTTAAAATTATCCGTAGCTCCCCAGGGGCCGGTCAACTACAAGTGGCGAGCACCAGCACACCACTGGCAGCCTCCCCAGCAAGCCCAACTGCACACCACTGGAGGCAGCCGACTCTACTGCTCACCAGAGCTGCACCCACCAGCCTCTGGGCCACCTGCTTTGGCGCCCCATGGACACTCAACTGCTCCCAGTGTCCACCCTACCACAGCCCTGTGGGAGCTTGGGAAAGTCACTAGTCATCCCCAGCTTGATTTTGGTGGCACCAAGGATGACCAGAGTGTTGCTTACTTGGCAGTGGCATAAATGGCCACATGGGAGACAGTACATACCAATATTTGGTGTGATATGAGTCTACTAGGATCCCTTGGTGCTGGTTGTACTTCTGTCCTAAAAGCTGAAAAACCTTCAGGAGGAAAAAAAAAAAAAAATCCTTAACAGCACTTCTATTAAAGCAGCTCTGGCTCACACGTTATTTCAGCTTTTGTGAGGAAGTGCTGTGACCAGAAGCCACAGAAACACAACTAAAAACAAAACAGAAATTTTAAAAAATAAGTTTGGAACTGTTTTCTCCTTATGATTTCTCCTGTCCTTGTCTCACAAAGACAAGGACAAGGAAGGTGCTGAACACTGAGCCCCTGCAATTGAGTTCAGCTCTTCTTCTCCGTCAGGTAAGGCTACCAAACACATCATGTCTGCTGAAGCATCCACAGCCACCTTTCTCCTGGTTTCTGAAAACAGTTTGTGTTCTTAAGGATCCCCTTCAAAAGCTTCCACTAAGGAATTACCATTAGTACACTTCTAGGATCAGGTTTACCTTCTCCCAGGGGTGCCAATTCCCTTTAAAAGTTTTTGCAGATGCTCAAAAGACAAGAGTGAGCCCTCCTTGGTTTTCCAAAACTTTTCACTCACTTGCAAATGTTATAATAGAAGGAACAATTCAACAATTGTGCAACTGACTCCTCCGTTTCTTACAGTACGGGTTCACTAACAGTAGTGCAACTGCTACATCCTTATATTCAAGGACAGACAACCTCAGAGTCATTTTCCTTCCCTCGCCCTTGTTCATGCTTCCATTGTTCGCTGTTGACTGAGCCCTCACAGGAAGGAGACCCACAACTTGTGCTTTACTCCACTGTGCAGGATAAGGAAGGGCTGCAGAAATGCAGAGTACCACCTGTCACGCCTCAGACCAGACTCTTTCTTGCAAGAGTTGCTCCTTCAGCTCTGTGGAGGCACCCTTCGTCTCCATCATGGCAAGGTCCCAGCTTAGCAAAGTATTTGGACTGTGCTTATACCAAATAGCAGCCAGGGGAGATGGAGGGACCCTAGGGGAGCAAAGAATCGTGGGGTTCACATGAAGAATGTGCTCTTAGAAACAGAGGGACACAATCAGGGTAGAAGTTAAGATAAATCATCTTGTCTGAAGTTCTGTAGGGAAAGGCAGTACATACAGTACAAGTGCTCGGTCAACAAAGGTTGAAGCTCAGCTGCTGATCCTGCCCTTCCCATTAGACCTTCTTCCAGTTTTAAATGTCCTGGCCAGAAAACCCAACTGCTATGGCTGGCTCTCCATCTCTCTCCTCCGCGCTGTCTGCACCCTGCCATTTTAATAGACTTCTAGTCTCTCTATATATATCCTGCATATAATTTCCTAATTCCCCAGACTGCGACATGCTGCCACAGCCTCCAGTGGTCTCTGCTAAAAACTCCTGGGCTGCCAGGCTAGTCACTCCAAAGTTCTCACCACACTTGGAAAAGCAACAACCAGGAGTCCTGAACTCAGGAAACCTCTAGAGGTGCCAACACCCCCACCAAACCCAGGAGGACAGCACCTGCAGGGGAAAAAGCTGGTACTGAAAATTACCTTTTGCCACTTCAACTCAGAGTTCATTCTTCGTGCTAACCACAAAATTTGCTCACCAGGTGCAGGACTGGTTTGCCTGTGTGGTGTGAGGGCAGCAGTTACATCCTCAAGCACCAAGACGCATCCTGTCACAGGGCTGGGCTCCAAGAATAGTGGCTTGTTAGTTTTCTATTTCTAATTAGCGTGCATCTTACACACTTGGAGGCACTAAATAGGCTGTAAGCATTTCCCAGGTTCTACTGTTATCCCATTTGCAAGTGTATTTTTCTCTGCGTCTAAACTTGTGCAATATTAGGATTAAATATCAAATATATCACAGACTCATTTGCAGAAGGAAAACATAGCTAGAGTCCATGTGACCTCGGGTGCTCAACCCTAGATCATTCAGTCAAATACAAAGTTCTAACAATTTCATCACTACTCAAGAGAATTTGAGCAGGAATATAGCAACAGTAATTTAAAATATCAGCTTTCTATTTCTCTGGGATGTGAGTCATTGTAAAATTCATACGAGCAAGTGAAAAATAAGAAAATAATTCTATACATCAGCCTACTATACCTTATCATAATAGGCATGCACAAGTGTGCTTAGATATATGTTTGCGGACAGGCGGGAGGCCAGCTTTTTTAATCCATACATTCTTTTTAGCGTGAGTTAAAATGCTGTCACTGAGCAGCAGGTTATTTTTTTCCCCAGGTGATACCTCTGGCAAAAGTATATGAATGAAGTAGGTCCTATTTCTTTCTCTTTGGGTTTTGTGTTGGTTTTTTTTTTTTTTCCTTCATTTTAAATGTATTTTATGCAGGAACTTATCAAATTTATTTTTGGTAGAAATGGAAATAGTGCACTTATGCTAACAGCTGTGCTGCTCAAAAGCATAATCTGTAAAACCAAAAATCAAATGTGAATAAGATTGTTGGTACAAACATCGTTCTGTTCCATAGACGAAACCAAAACATGACTCCATTTTCAAATGCTGCCAGAAATAAAAACTTTGACTCCTGGAAGGGCGTCGTAAACCACGATTTCGCTTCACACAGAAAATGTCTCAGCAGGTACCCAAAGCTGAACTTAGAGCAGGGAAGCAGGGACCAGATGCCGGGGCTTTACTTAGCAGGGCAGTTTCCCCAATGTGGGCCTCCAATGCATTAAATATCACCACTTAGAGAGAAGTAGGGTTTAAAGTAAAGCAGCAAATACTAGAGCACTTAAAATAAACTCAAATGATGTGGCAACACTGCCCTCATGCTTCTTAGTGATTCCTGCCCTTTTCTCATATTCAACATACTTTGGGCCAAGAGATATCCCGGGCAGCTTCTCCCAATACAGAAGTGTTGAGGGACTTACTCTGTGTTTCTTTCAGTCTGTCTATTTAAATCTCCTTGGGCAGGCAGCAAACACACATCTCACTAGGGAAAATACGATAATAAAAGCCCAAAACTTTAATTTCATGGTTTTCTCGGAGGGAATACACGCAGCTATAAAAATCATCTCAATATCCACTGTTTGATTTCTAGGTTCACCTTCAGGCTTTATAACTCAGCTTAATGCTTTATAACTGAATTAACAACAAATAAGAAAAATATAATTAATTAATCTTAGAATTTAAAATGGTTTATATCTGTTTTTTTCATTAGGTTTAAAAAATGAGGGGACTAGATTGTTGGATCGGATTAGATTAATCCTGTTCTTTCTGCGTTCAGTGGTTTGGGGATGGCAGGGAGGGAAAGACACAATCCTCTAAACCTGGCCAGATTCAAATTTTAAAAATTCATTAAATTTAAATGCAAATTAAAAAATTAATACTTATGACGTGTTCCTATCTGCTCCTGTTGAAACAGCCATCTTCTATAGGCCAAAAAAGCAAAGAACCTACCGAGGAAAGCGAGAAAAAGAAGAGAGGACATGTCCCAAGCACCAGCCCTTGGGGCAGGTACAACCGCTAACGCTGCTCCAGGAAACGAGTGAAGCCTGAGCACACCAACTGGATGACTCAGAGAGTTAATTTAAGCACCTGATAAAGCAGCTAACTACTGTAAAGGAAAACAATGATGGAAACCATACCTTTTATTTTGTATAGTACTTCACATAAGGCTCCGCTTTTTTTCCTGTCAGAAACAAAAACAAGCTGGGATGTGCAAATAAACCAAGAAAACTGGAGGGAAGGAAGGAAGGAACAGCTTGCAAGGCAGTTGTGAAAAACAAATAACAGCAGTAATGAGGAAGGAAGAGAAAATGCTTCACAAAGAGAGGACATGGGTCGGGATTTAGATAAGATTGGAAAGACTCAAAAGATGCAGGGAAAAAAAGCTTGAAGAGGCTTATTGAGCCCAAGAGGTGAACAAGTCTGAGTAACAAAATGAGAAAAAGCAGATTTATGAACTGAAAAAAAAAAAACCAAACCAACCCTCTGTTTTATTTCTGAGTTCTTGTAGAACTGGATACTGCTGCTGACAAACATGTGCCACTGGTGTTCATGTGTCCCTAAAGCCACACGACTTCTCTCCTTTCTGGAGAGTGCAAAGCTGGCACCCCCTCAGCTGTCACATAAATGTTCACACTTAAAAGTTAAATGTTTACCCAGTAAAAATTGTCTGTGTGATGTATGCCTTAGGAAGCATCTTTGTGCTTCCAAAGGAAAAAATATGAATTAGAAAAAGGAGGTGTAGGCACTAGTCTTGTGCACTTTGTGGCCCCAAAGCCTTTATGGTTTTCTTATTTGAAGCCAAAACATTACCAGTCTGCGCATACTCAAATTATTTGCTCGAGCGCTTTCTACCAGTTCTCCATTACTGTCCCTTGTCATTGACTTGACCAAAGTGTTTTTCAGTTGTTAACACACTCAGGAATCAACAGAGCCGCACTCTCCACCAGTGCAGTCCCTGGCACCCACCAAGCACATGTCCTCCAGGAGCACTGTAGAGGCATCACTTACACCTCTCACCCCTGCATCGGTCTCCCCTCTCCCCGCAGGACAGCTGCATGCACAGCACTGTGTTTTCCCTCTAGAGCATCTGGAGAAGAGGAGCAGGGTCTGGGAGTTTTGCTTGTGTGTTGCTTCCCTGACACTCGACGATATTTTGCATCATCAAACAACACAGCTGAATGGTTCAACAGCTATTTTCACTCAAACATTACTACTCATTTAATTAGCATTGATCTGCACATTTACCTCATGCTGGCTATCACCTTCTAGGCTTTCCATATGTGTCAGGTTTTCCTGACATGTGGCATTACTTTAATGCCTGGGAGTTTGACTTTTTTTTGCATTCAAAGGTCATGCAGAGTACTTTTTCAAAGCATCCTTCAAGCCAGCTCCCCAACAATGACAGATCTTGGTTTATTGCCTTTCCTAAGGCCTCACGGTGTTTCCTAACAGACATACTATTGCTATTCTCAAATCCACCACTCTTGAAGCCAGATGTAAAGTAACCACGGAAAGCTGTACACAGCCATCAAACCATATGAACAGTTTTATAACTACTGGCAACCCACTGAACATTAAATATTGGATTAACATTCAACAGCTCTGCTGGTGCTTCCTGCACTTTGGCAGTGAGATCTCCCCACTGTGTTGTACGCTTGCAGAATGGGAAAAATCTCTTTCAGGAAAAATCTCAAAATGGAGGGCTGTGCTTGTGCTACGCCAGACTTGCAATACTCTCAGCCAGAGGAAAAAGGGAGCAACACAACAGACCACAGGCAGGGAGATGAGGCCACTTCTGCTTTTCAGCCTCCATTAAATCAGTCTGCAACTCTTTACTTATATGGCTGTTCCAGGGAAAACCTGTGCTTGAGTTGCTACCAACCCAAACATACCCTCTCGCTCTCCTCTTTGCATGATCCTAAGAAAGAACTGTGACCCCACTGGGATCAGGACTAGTTTTCCTATGTGCAAGGAGAGTCTTCTCCTCATGTTTACTTGACTTTCTGTCCCTACACACCACAACATGAGTGCTTCTCTGAGCACAAACAATTTGTTCTGAGAGCTGGTTAATGCTGTCTGTGCTCCAGAGATACAAGGACAAGTCCAAACACCTCCCTGTACCTCTGCCTACTTTTGAGCAAGATCCTCCCTCAGCTCTGCATCCCTCCCCTCTGCCTGGTCCTGCATCTGGTGCCTCATATAGGACCAAACCCACCTCTGATGTGAAGTGCTGCAAGACTGCAGGCACTAACCTGACCCCGACATCCAGCTCCTACCTCCACAAAGCACGGGCAGGTGAGGTGCCGCAAACGCTGGCAATCCTGCCAACATAGGTCAGGCAGTGCAGTCATCACTTGCCAACTATTTCAGTACACATCAGGGCAAAACAAACAGACACAGCTGAAACTCCTAGAGACAAGCCCGATCCTGGAGGGATGCCAGGCAACTACTGTTGCCTGTGCACATACATTCCTCCCAACATGCTATTTTACATCCAGACACAGGCTGAACCGTTTTTAGAGGCAGAAGGAGACTGACCGATGGACTCCATCACACAGCGCAACAGAACATGCCAACAGACCTCTGACAGGGGTAATCGCCCTGTTTAAAACACCATTTAAAAAAGGTAACCTGTCAAGTTTGCTTATGTTGTAAGACTCAGCCCCAGAGGACTCCAGCATATTTCCAACACATCAAACCAATTGTAGTTTACATTCATTTCACTCTCTATTAGAGGTGCTCCACTTTCCAGGAAAACTAATTTGATCTGGAGGACTTGGCCAGCCACAGCTTTCTGCACGAAACCCGAGCGCCTTTCTTCAGTGAATGGAGCTTTGGGTAACAGTCAGCGGAAAACGTGCAGTGCAATCTGTGGCATGTCACCTTAAGCATTGCTACATGCCGAAAATAGTTTCATCTTCCTCCGCCTCGTGCAGTCTGGAAATAAAACATATGGAGTTAGCACGGCCACTGATTGGATTTTGATTGTTCTGAAATGCTGCCAAGTTTAAAGTGGGGAGTGCAGCCTGAAAGGAAATACAGTAGACACTAGACAATTTATTTGTTTCTGAGTGGGGACCTGGCTGACGGGCCACTTCGAAGGTGGCTAACGAGAGCAGCATGTTCCCATATGGAAACCATATGGAGAAATCGGCCAGGATCTAAAAACATGGCACAATATAAGTTATCATGGCAACAGAAAAAGCAAAGCGCTGTAAAATCAGTGCCAATCACAACAGCAAATTGCTGATGGATGGTGCTGATAAATAGCTAACATACTTGCAGGCTTTAGATAAACTGCTGTAGAATCACAGAAACATAGAATGGTTTGGGTTGGAAGGGACCTTAAAGCCCATCCAGTCCCAACCCCCTGCCATGGGCAGGGACACCTCCCACGGGACCAGGCTGCCCAAGGCCCCATCCAACCTGGCCTTGAACACCTCCAGGGATGGGGCAGCCACAGCTTCCCTGGGCAACCTGTGCCAGTGCCTCACCACCCTCACAGTAAAAATATTCTTCCAAATATCTAATGTCTTCCTAATATCTAATACCTTTCTTCTTAATATCTAATCTAAATCTCCCCTCTTCCAGCTGTAGGACCTGGAAAGGGAAAATGCAAAGACGAGATGAACTTGGAAAGGTGGCAAGGTGCTGGACACATGTTTGCCGAGCTCTCCTGGTTCAGCGGTGGGTCCTGCAAAATCAAGGGCCCCTAAAACCTTGAAAAAGAGAGAAAAAAAAAATCCTAAACGGCGTTAACCTTGCTAAAGAAACCAGCCGAAAGTGCAAATGTTTACATTTTGGGGAATGCACTGTCGAGCTTCGCAGCTCAGCCGCTGCAAGCGGAGCCTCGCCGCCACCTCCCGCCGTGCTGTAGGAGAGCAGGACCGCGGCTGAGCGCATCCCCCCCGAGCCGTGAGAATCCCCTCCAGAACAGAGCGCATCCCCCCCAAGAGCCGAGCGCGTTCCCTTAGAGTCAAGGCCATCTTCCCCCAGATCCTAGCGCATCCCCCCAGATGCGAGCGCATCCTCTCAGAACCAAGCGCATCCCTCCAGAGCCGAGAGTATGCCCCTAGAGTCAAGAGCCTCTCCTCCCAGATCCGAGAGCATCCCCCCGAGCCGAGCGCACCCCAGGCCCTGGGACACAGCGCCCCCCAGCGCCCTGTCCCCACGGCGCTTCACACTGGTCGGGGGTTGGTGGGGGAGGGCATCTTTGGAAGTAGCTGGAGTCCTGCGTCCAGTTCTGGAATTCCCAACAGAAAAAGGGTATAGAATTGTTGGAACGGATCCAGAGGAGGGCTGTGAAGATGATCCGAGGGCTGGAGCACCTCCCGTACAAGGACAGGCTGAGAGAGTTGGGCTTGTTCAGCCTGGAGAAGAGAAGGCTCCAGGGAGGTCTTATAGAGACCTTCCAGTACCTGAAGAGGCTGCAGGAAAGCTGGAGAGGGACTGTTTACAAGGATATGGAGTGATAGGATGGTGGGGAACGGCTTAACTTGGAAGATGGAAGATTTACACTAGACATTAGGAAGAAATCCTTCACAATGAGGGTGGTGAGGCACTGGCACAGGTTGCCCAGAGAAGCTGTGGCTGTCCCATCCCTGGAGGTGTTCAAGGCCAGGTTGGATGGGACCTTGGGCAGCCTGGTCTGGTGGGAAATGTTCCTTCCCATGGCAGGGCAGCTGGAACTACAAGAGCTTTAAGACCCCTTCCAACCCAAATCATTCTATGATTCTATGAGATAATACAAGGATGAAATCAAAAGGATTCCCTGAATTTAGGAGGCATTTGTTCATGATGTTGCCCAAAGAACAAGGAGAAATTAACCCTCTCATTCCCACATTTCAGATGTTTCAACCTGGACTGCTTTCATGCCTTTCGGTTTTTTCTTTCTTTAAAACAAGATCAAATTTGACTGGAGTTAAAAAAGAAATTTAAAAAGACACTGAAAATTAATAATGAATCTCAAAACAATAGAATCATAGAATGGTTTGGGTCTGAAGGGACCTTAAAGATTGTCCAGTTCCAACTGTCCTGCCATGGGCAAGGACATCAGGTCAGGTTGCTCAAAGCCTCATCCAACCTGTCCTTGAACACCTTCAGGGATGGGGACACCTCCAGGGACGGGGAAACTTTTCAGTCAATGTTCCAGTTTGAGCTAAAGTAGAATCAGTTTTCTAACATTGAGCTAAGCTTCATCTGAGTAACTTCATTTTCTGAAAGTTAACTGCATGTTTTTCAGATCGTGTTTCTCTCTAGAAATAGTAACATAGGGCAGTAGTATCCAGAAAGGCCAATGCTTGTACTTATAGTAACCAAGACCATCCATGAGCTGATGGAATACCATCAGTCAAAGGGGTGAAAAAGAGTAGCACCTGCTGACTGCATCTCATCCGTCTTCTTGCCCCGATCTCAGAACTGTGTGCTCCTGAATCTAGTCTGGAGTTCATCTCCCTCCTAGCCCCAAACCCTTTTTCTGCTCTGGCTCTGCAGCATCTATGCTTATGTAGTCATGAAGGGGTGAGGGAGTGCAATTTCATATATCTGTATGTATTTATATTTTTATTAATAGTATTTCCTTCATTATTACTATTATTATTTCATTAAAGCTGTTTCAGTTTTAGTTTCTAATCCACAAGTCTTTCTCCTCTCATTTCCCTTTTCCTGGGGGTGGGAAAGGAAAGCTGGACCACAACTGCTCACATTTTAGCTGCCAGATTGGGCAGGGTCAGCGCTAAACCATGACAGTCAATTAAAAAAAACTTAAAAACCCTTTTTTCCTTGTCATTTAGTGGACGAAACAGCATTTGTTTGTGTTTTCATAGACTCAAAACAGTCATTTTTTCAAGGTTATTTTGCTTCAGTCAGTGAAGGGGAAAGAAGAAATATCCAAACCATTTCAACTCTTGAGGGGAAAAGAGGAGGAAATAATTGAACACACCAAAGCACAGGCCATCCAGCAACCTGACAGTCACCAAGGCCACACTTTGTACTGCTAATTAGTGGCTGAAATGTTTCCAGGACAGAAGTATTTTGTGCAAAAGCAGCATCCAGAGAGCTAAAGCACAGGATTATAAATAAGTTATGCTACCACGGTCTTTTTAGAGTAAGATCCACTGTTTTCCCATCTCAAGAGCTACCAAACAATTTTTCATTTCTTAATTTTATGATTTTAAAGCTATAGGGAACAGATTTTTAAAAAAACCTTTGTCCGTGGAAAAGGCATTAGCTTTTCCACATTGTCTCTTCAAGATTTATAGCTTTCCTTTTTACAGGTGACAGTTCAGGAACTCTTTAACCAGTTCTGTGCACTGCTACATATTCAGATCATGTCTTCAGTAATATTAAGACCAAAGCAGTGATTTTGTGTTTATTAAATTAATACATGATTTATGCACAAGGAAGACTGGTCCAAAGCCCAGCAAAATCAATGGCATTTATGCTGACTCTAAGAAAAAACAACTTGGGGAAAATGTGAATATATTTCATTACAGCTTTGACTAGCCCCAAACACCCTGTTCACTCATTCTGGAAGACCTTTGTAGGAAGACACCTGCATGCTCCTACTCTTCCTACCACTAATACCTTAGGGCTGGTCATATTTGAAATGCAAAGTTCCTGACAACACCATCCTAACGAGCATGTGTACTCTTGGTGAACTTTGAGCCCTGACCTCCTGGGTTCACAATTATCTGCACAGAGGTGCCTGTGCATGCCCTGCTCAAAGAGTTTGAGCATGAGTGCCAAATCCAAAATGGTTGAGAAGTATCAAAGGTAGAGGGAATAAGAGAGGTGTCCAGAGAAACCTGAACATGCCACACACCCACTAGAGATGGAGTAACTCCTGAATCCTGACTGAAACAGGCAGAAGCCAGGCAGTTCCCGGTCAGGACAGGAATTGATGCTTAAATCACCCAGATTCCCTTTTTTGTCCTTTCGTTTTAAATGGCCCTGTCTGTGTCCCATTTCATGGAATCATAGAATGGTTTGGGTTGGAAGGGACCTTAAAGATCATCCAGTTCCAACCCCCTTGCCATGGGCAGGGACACCTCCCACTGGATCAGGTTGCTCAAAGCCTCATCCAACCTGACTTCGAGCACCTCCAGGGATGGGGCATCCATGATTTCTCTGGGCAACCTGTTCCAGTGCATCACCACCCCCACAAGAAAAAAAAAAATTCTTCCTAATAGCTAATCTAAATCTACCCTCTTTCAGCTTAAAGTCATTACACCTTGTCCTATCACTGCACTCCCTGACAAAGAGCCCATCCACAGCTTTGCTTTTTTTTTCTTTATAGTTGCTGTTCAGGTTGATTTGCTGGCACTAACTGGAAGGGTTGGGGGAGGGTTATGCACACTAATGACTTGAAGTTCATCAGTTGCTCTTACAGCTCTCATTTATCAAGTCCTATCAGGCATCTTTAATGCTAAACTGTATATAGCTAAGAAATGAAAACAGAGATCTTGGTCACTCCTTGTGATGATCTACTTGTTTAAATAAACTTGCCTTCAAAATAAAAATAACACTTATCTCATGAAAAAGATCAAAAGCTATAAGTGTCCAAAGGCTTCTCAATACAATCTTAGCAATTGTAAATTAACATTCACCTGTCAAAATCTGTAAGCAATTATGTAAGCCCATATATACACAATATGCTTACATTCACCATAATTTGGAAAAAAGAGAAGAAAAGCTTTTGGGATGAGCTTTAGCTTATTTCAGGATAAAGCAGAGGCCATGACATATTTCATCACCACTTCATCCATCACAAAGCTATAGCATGATGCCTTTTTATTCTGATCATGAAAAAATTTTACACTGATTTATGATAAAAGAGGAAAAGCTTGCCCTATCCCTGTCTCCAGCTGCAAATATTTTTTTTTTTTTTGCCTGTGTAACATCCATGATACGTTTTCTTCCAGAAATAGAAAGGTCCAGGTTGGCACTACTTTTGCTGCAGGGAAAGCCAACCAAACCTGTCTTCATGCGCTCCAGCAGCAGTGGCACTCACACTTTCCACTGCCTAAGACAGATTTTTAATGGCAACCCCTAAATACACCAGTAAGCACAGTTCACTGACTGATGCTCTTATTTTCATTGTGAACTCAGAAAATGTAGCAAAACTCCTAGCCATAATTAGGCAACAGCTTCTAGTGCATTCCATTCTGCTCTTTCAGCAGAACACATCAACTGTCCCAAGATTGAGCCCCTGCTTTTTCATTCCGGCTGGACTATTTCCTTGAGGTTGAATGCAGGTGAGACAACCCAGGCAGACCTGTGCACTCTCTGCTCTTGGTTATGGCCAAATTGTCTTAATACAAATACATGCAAAACTGAAGCTGTTACAACAAATGGTGTCTCTGTAAAGTCTAACTCTTTTTTCTAACCCTGTTGGATCTCATGCTGACAGTCACAACATCATTTCTGTGACTGTACTGTCTTTTCCTATTGTGGGAAACAGTAGTAACGGGCTGTAATAGGGCAGGGATGGCACTTCTCAGCTCCCACCTCAGAGGTGGTGACCATCACTTGCTCCTCTGACTCTTCATCATTGGGAAGATCAAAGGAGCTGAAGCTGGTAAAAGCGAGGTTCAAGTAAGCGCCCCACCTCGCAGCAGCTGGTGGCAGATGGTGAAGGAAAGAAAGATCAGACGCTTAGAAAAAGCCTGCAGCATCAGCCCCGGGTCTGCCCTACCAGTTGCTGACAATCTGGCATTTAATCTTTGCATTTACCAGCCTTCCACCAACTTTTTCTTTCCACTATTTGCCCTCACTGCCGTTGCTGTCAGCACAAGTAAACTCAGCAGCACCAGGGGAAAGGTTGGGAGTTTTCCCACAAAACAACATAGTCTAGAGCTTGCCCCTACACTTGAGGCTAGAAAAAGTCCAAAATGCAAGGATGGGAGGAGAGGATGCCAGCAAAGAGTGGGCAGGCTGGGAAGTATACAAGAGAGACAACTGGAGAAGGGAAAGTGGAAAAGAGGGGCAAGTGTATAAAGTGATTCCTATTCCAAAATGAAGAAGCCGGAGGCGGTCTTTTCTACAGAGAAAGAGGCAGTAGTTGAGGGAGTGGGCAGAGACTTGCCACCCCTTTATTACTGGGTTAGACATACTTACTAATTTCTGAAAGTCCCAGCTCCTGGAAATATGTGACTTTGTGATGAAAGTTAAAGTTCTGGCAAAGAAAGAAAGGAAAGGAAAAAGTCATAATGTAAACTCAAAGCCTCAGGAGGCAAATAAAAACAACGCAAAACGTACTCAGATTTTAGAAGTTCCTGAAGCCAATTAGGAGTTTGTACACTTAGAGCTAGCTACACTAACCGAGACTCTATATATGCGTTTGCTTGTCAGCAGTCTTTCTCTTTAAAAGCTGCACTTCACTTTGCTATTAAAGAGACTTGTTACCCACTCACATCAGATTGTAACATTTGTCTCTTGCCAGCAATTTTTTTCTTTTCTGCCTTCAAGTTCTGACCAAAGAGTAATTTTTCAATCATCAGAGAATGGGTTTGACACTTAGGATTTAGTGCCCCATAATTATGTCTTTAAGGTTAGAGAGCTGACGTGTACTAAAAAAAAAACTAATAAAAAAAGAAAGCTGGGCTAGAAAAATAACAGCTGAGAAATTTGCTGAAATAAAATATATATAAAAAAGACTTTTTATCTTTAACACTCCAACAATTTCATCCAACTACACTTAATGACTGAAACTTTCTTTTCATCTCATTTTGAGCACACCTTTAAAATGAACAACAACAGACAGAGATTCCTGCATCCACTTCCTGGTATCAACCAATCTAATTCTTCCAAATAAATATGTTTTGGGTTATTTTTGTAAAGGTAATGTTTAATATCTATCCCCATCGTGTAAACGTGTAGAATACACCAAAGTTTCAACATCTGCTATGAATAATTTTACAGAGGATCTCAAGTTCTCTATTTTAAGATTATTAGGATATTGTACAGGTGGCCAAATTATTAAAATATGGTTTAAATTCAACACTCATGCATTTTCATAATGTGCATTAGATTTTAAGGTCTGGAAGCCACATGTCAGCACCAGAAAACACAAGGCTGGCTTGCTGGGAGTTGAAACATTAAAGGCCACTTTCAAAACATTACAGACCTGCTCCACAGTATCACAGCTGTGGCTGCAGGCTGCTCTGCAGAAACACTTAGCAGCACCCCCCAAGGTAGAGGTGATGTAAAAAGCTAAGGCAAGCTACTTTCTTTTCAGACAAGTGACCCTGTCTATGAGCATGCAGCATTAGTTTCTCTGCCCCATATTGATTAAGTCAAGACCTTTACCAACTGATCTTAATTTTAACATCTAACTTGACGTGCAAGCTGCAAGTGTAATGTGGAACTAAAACAGAGGCATAGAAAGTCAAATAATTGCTTTTGATCCTGATTCTTTGTTCATAAAGTACTGTGAAAGCTAAATGAGGGAAAACTAAATAAATGTGATTTTAAAGAGCCCTACTTACTGCGCAAGACTCAGTATTTATTTCTATTTTGAGTTGCTTCTTAATGAATGAACAGAAACCTCCTGCCTGATGCCCTAACAAGGTGCAGAGCTCTGGGGATGCAGCTGGGGAGTTTGGGTCCCATCTGGAAGGAAGAACGTGATTGACACCAGCAGGCAAAACGTACTGAAGTCCCTCTCCAGGGGCCTACAAAAAAGCTGGAGAGGGACTATTCATAAAGGCTTTCTTCACCAAGAGGGTGGTGAGGCACTGGCATGGGTTGCCCAGTGAAGTTGTGGCTGCCCCATCCCTGGAGGTGTTCAAGGACAGGTTGGATGGGGCTTTGAGCAGCCTGACCTGGTGGAACGTATCCCTGCCCATGGCAGGGGGGTTGGAACTGGGTGGGCTTTAAGGTCCCTTACAACCCAAAACATTGTATGATTCTATGATTTAAAGGGGGGAGGGGAAATGGAGATCTGATTGCATTGAAAAAAAACTCATTAATCTCACCTACTTTCATTTCATTTCATTTCTTAGCTTATTTTTACTTTTCAATGTTCTAGACACAAAACAGAACATTTAAAATAATCAAAAGTAACATCCCAGGTCAAACAAAATCCTTGCCCTTTTAAAAAATCTTTTTCATTACTTGCAACGTTTCAAACATTTTCAAGTTTCACCATAATAACCATATTTCTACTTTCAACATCCTGATCCAGCTTTGTTCTTACCACTCAGATTGGTGAGCACTCAACATGTCAGCAAGTCAGGTTCCAGGTACCTCAGCTTGTTCACCCACAAAATAGAAACATACCAGCTGCATGTCAAATTATTATTTACAAGCCTTTCCCAGCATTACTAAAGAAACTCTTGCCTGAAGTTGAGGCAGAAACAAATTCCTCCTTTATGGGCCATTTAAGTACTCAATTATAACACTTTCCAACACAGAGGAGAAATGAAATCAGCAATACCATCCTGAGCTTCCTCCCCTCCACGTTGTCTCACTGAGCATCATCCTTTAGCACGGCAGCTTTATTTGGAAAAAAAGCACCTAATATTGTAATTAAAGATGCAAATGTCTTCAGGTACTGGATGAGGACTGAACTAAAATTTGCAAGACAAACTTCCAGGATTTTCCTAAATTTTGCCTACTTGACTTCCCAAATGTTTTAATACAATTTTCAGCACAGAAATTTTAAAATTAAGTGTCACGAGTAGAGGTTCTTCCTCTGAGGCTTTGGCAACAAAGCACAGTTTGCAGGGTGGAGTCAAGATATTTGCTGCCAGTATCAGAAGTCAGGAGTCTGGGAAAACTTAAATTATTTGCTAGAGCCGTACAGTAACAGGAGGAGACCTTCACATAGGAAGGGGGAAGAGAAATGTCCTATGCATTGGCATCACCAATGGATTGGCAAAGGATAAAGCTTTTTTCTACCTCAACTCTGTTGTGCTGTGGAAACACAGAGGTAGATGAACAAGGTTCATGGCTCACGTTACTGGATAGGAGGCAGGAAGTCACCAAAAGTAGCCTTTGGGACGTAAGCTCCAACATCCCTTGCTTTAGTGCCACAAAAACCTTTGGCTCCATCAGGAACATTCAGGCTGTTGCTTTTCTGTACAGTACCAGTGTTTCTGCTGATGCCATACAGGTAATTGTATGTACAGTTATCTGTACATACAATTGTACGGGTATATCACATCAAATCCAGAAGGAACACAATAGGACAGAAGAGTGCTTGGGGAGCAGAGCAGGGCATGACGGTTTTATGCTGCATTTTCAAAGGACTGCAAGAATTTTATTACTGGAGAGTCACTGCACTGTATGTGCCTACAACCACTGGGAAAATGAAAGCATAATAGCAACTATACTCCTGGTTTGGGCATTTGAACATGGTTTTGTAACAAATTCAAATAGAACGCAGATTTCCTGGCTTGGACCATACCTTCTAACAATATCTGTACAGTGCTGTACTCACATATCTGTGACCTGAACTTCACAAACACCGGTATGTTACAAGCCAAAAGCCAAGGAGCCTCATTAAAGAGCATTGTGATTTCAGGACTTATTTCAGGACAATTAGGCCAGGCTTATCACATTTCAGTCAGAGCCTTTGAGGAACAAGAAAACACGTCTGCCTACCAAATATATTCTGCAGCATGATAAAGCAGATGAGACTTTAGAGGAGGCTGCGTCCTCGGTTTAGAAGACAACATTCCTCAGTACAAGACAGCTTAGTGTTATCTGAAAAAAAGTAGGGGTGGCAAGTGAATTAGATGATTCGACAAACAGAAAACTTCCAGTCCAATAGTGTATTCTTTCTGGTTTGATTATTTGCATTTAGGCCAATAGCTTATGGAAACAAGTCTTAAACAATCACCTTTTAGACGTGTAGGCAAGAATGTACTTCTACCCCCAAAATTTTTGAAGCCATCTTCCACATTGACAAGTTTCAAGTTTATATGCTCCTATAAACATTACAAAAAACAAGACCAGCTGCCAGAAACAGAGGAAACCTTTTTGCAGGCTCTTGCTGGATAGCGGAGCGCATAGGAAAAAAAAAAAACCAACTAATTAGCAAAGTTCAAATATGGAACAGTCTCTAGCCAACGCCCACATTTTATGAGATACTCAGGCATCATTAGTTCTGATGCTTCCAGAACTACTTAGGGGGAGAATATGAGCTACTTCACACATCAAATTATGTTAAAAACAGAAGGAATTTTAAATTACCTTCTTTCACTGCCCTGTAGTTCTTACTGTGTATTGGAAAAGGTTGACATTTCAAATTTGCACAGTACAATCCAGCTGACACTGATGAGGGAGAGCCTTACTATCCGGTGTGCACACACCCTGACCTATATTTTCATGCGAGAGAGCACTACTGAATAAAGTTGTGTGGATGACAGAAATAAACTTGGATACAGAGTGAAACTACTAGCTTGATAGCCTGCAATAAAAAAGCGTCACATCCTACATAAACATTTCCAGCTACAAAGAGCTGCCATTGACTTTGAAGGATGAATAATTAACCTTCAGAGCATTCAGCCAATACTCCAGTTTTCAGTCTTTCTAATTTAATCTTCCAAGTTTCTTTGTTTTGTTTTCCACTTTTATTCAAGGTGTTTAACTGTATTTCTCACACCTCAGAAAACTGAATTATACTGTTTTGAAACACTGCAAACTGTATGGATGATAAAATCAATACTAGAAGTATATTTACAGTTCCTATAAGAGCCTGCATATTTATTATTGAAAATATTTCTTATTATGTACTTAATTATTAATTGAATACAGTTAGCATATAAGTAAGGAAATGGTGCAGCCAACGAGCAACTCTTCCAGAGCAACAAGATTCTCAGCTCAGCTCATGCATACAAACAGGTTTTCATTACAATGCTGTGAAGAAATGGGAAAAAAAGAACACAGAAGGAACCATGTCCTGCACTTCAGGCTTCAGTGTTTGTTCCAAAATACAGCAGCACTTAAAGTAACAGTTGTTTGCTTATCTGTAATGATATTAACAGAAATTTAAAACGTCTAAACTGATACACAACTTGATATCCACATCAAGAATATTCTATTACAGTTGAAAATGTGACACTGCAGGCAGTCCAAAATTTCCAGAAGCAGAAGGTGTAGTGGGCCTGCTGAAGCCAAGAGTTACTTCCTTCAGGGGACATAGACTAAGCCAATCACTTTCAAATTTGAAGGGATGACAGCTCTGTTAAGGGAATACAATGTCAAAAAATGTCCACTGGGCATCCAGTGCTAAGTCAAAGTTAAACTTAGGACAGAACTTAGAAGCTGCTATCCTTTTGTTCCAAAAGTATAAGCTACAAGCAATTTAAAGGTCTCTGTGCAGTGACCATACCAGCAAATTACTTGGTAACAGGAGAAATACTCTCTTTAACACCATCTTCTTAAACAAAATGGTAAATTAAACAGAAGGTATATACAAGTCAGAATTAGATGCCAATCCTAGTCAACATTTTAAATACACTGGTGAAATTGTTAGCAACTTTCAGAGATCTTTCTGAGACACTTCAAAACTTGAACTTTTACTTCCCTCTAAAAATCATATACTCCACATAAAAGTCTTTGCCCTATTCCTGCTGCTGCCAGAAATTCAGAGTTTTAAAGTGGGTAAATTAAACCTCTTTGCCCTGCCAAATCCAGCCTAAGCAGCTTGCTTCACAGGGAAAGGCTTCCACCAGTGCCTGATACCTGACAGTAGGGAGTGCTCAGGCGCCTCTCTGGTGCCTGATCAAGGCCTCAAGCTCAGAACTCGCATTTGTGGGCTGTTTTAGCACGGTACTGCAAACAGGAGCTGCAGCATCTGAATGCAGGCACATGTCTCTTCCTGCCACATGTGCAGGCCGCAGCATCCTAAACACCTGCAATGATCTACTCAGCGCATCCAAGTAAAGCTCTTCCATGCAGGTCAAAAAAGGTCCACATTCCTGCCTACTAATTTGTAAAGCAAGCTTATTTTTCACTACTAAGTATTTTAAAAGGTTTTGACCATACTTTACTATGTTTTGTATCAACATATATATATAAAATGTATGCGCATACATATATGGATATGTATCATTCATACAAACACACAAAATTATATAAATTTATGTATGCAAAAAGATGCAGAGTGTACTTTCTCCATCACAGACAAAACTTTAAGGAGGATCAAATATTAGGAAAACTTTAGTGTCTCAAAATTAAGTAAAAAATAAGTATTCTCATTAGATATAGACAGAATTCCTTAACTGCATTTCCTCTTTTGTGTGTAGAAGGCACACATTTAAATTAGATAATCCCTTCAGGAGAAGAAAAAGAAGTCGCTTTTTCATCTTCAAATATCATTCCTAAAATCATTCCAGAAAAAAGCCTCCCAAGCCAGGCAGAAAGAATATATGTGTTTGTAGTGATGAATGTGAAAGTAACAAATGAGTGCAAAAGTAAAAATCTACTGGAATTTATTCCACTTTGAAGGAAACAACTACAATTCCAAAATGTCCTCTACAGAAGAAACTGGAGTTTACAAAAGTGCAGTCTGTATCATAAATGTCCTCTTCAGATATAGATATTATTGTGTGTTTCATTTGTTGTCAGTAACTTCTTCAAATTCTTTGTGCTTTCCGATACATCCTAGGAAAAGGAAGGAATGATCAGCATTAGCTACATTGCTGGTAACAAAGCAAGAACAAAAAGCCTCACTGTCACCTATTCCAATTTTTATTACTTTAAATATCAGCTGATTAAAACATTAACGGTGAGCAAAACTCAGGTCTTCTGAATGAACATATCCAGAGACATGCTAAAGGCTCGAATGAAATATGCAGTTCAACGACAGAATAGGATTTGTGAATTTGCATCCCTCTTTGCCTGTAGACGGGAGGAAGAGCCTGCATATCTGCTGTTGTTCTCCTTCAGAGTTAAAACATTTACATACTGATCTGTTAAAACTTATTTAGCAGACCAGTATAAGCTGTCATGAAAACTAACCCAGGATTCCCACCTTTAAAGCTGAAATAAATACCTCAGTACGCACAAAACCCTTCTTGTCATTTAAATGTAAGTTCAATAGGCAAAACTGAGGAGAGTGTTTTGAATCAACTATACTTAAAATAAAAGCACTTCAGAAGCAAAACACTAACTTCAGTAGCTACAATGACAAGAGTTCATAGCTGCTTGATCAGTGCAAAACTGCTATAAATCATCATTAGAAATTCAGCCTTTTAATTCCAGAAAGATACAGGTCAAAGTAAATTTCTTAAGAAGCTTTCATGTATGGCAGAAGAGAGGCAGATACAAAGCTTGAACAGAGCCATCTTGCATATGAACATGAAAAAACATATATATACTTAAAGGTTTTAGCATGAGACACTTCAAAGGAAACTGCAGCTTAAACAATGACAGGAAATAACTCTCTGATATACTAGTATCACTATGGGAACCTGAAAAGTCAAAATGAAGTTTTGAGTGAAGATGTAGATTCACTGTTTCTGAGCATCTTATAAACAGATGTTGCAGCAGGTACTATAGCAGAAATCATTATCCTCTGTCATTAAAGCCTGTATCTTTCTGTACATTACATACATCAGTCTCTTCAGGCTGAATCCTCACAGGAGCACACTAACAGCAGAATGCAAGAGATAAAAGACAGACCAAAAGAGCCCAAACCTACCATTAATTTTTAAATATGAAATTTTACCTTGACTAAACTCTTCAGGATTTTAGAAGAAATCAAAGGCTTGAATGCTTCGATTGTAACCGTGTCCAGTTTGATGACATCAGTGTAACACTGATACAAGACTGCAGGAATCTGCCATACTTGACAATAACTCAAAACTATATACAAATCAAAAGAAAACGTGTGTTAGATTCAGCAGAGAAGGAATCTCAGTTTTGTGTATAAAGTCACATTTGTTCTGGCTAGAACTCCTAAAGCGTGAAAGTTTAGAAATCAACTACTATCAGGAGCGGCTGAGGGAACTGGAGTTGTTTAGCCTTGAGAAGAAGAGGCTGAGGGGAAACCTCATTGCTCTCTACGGCTACCTGAAAGGAGGGTGTAGAGAGGAGGGAGCTGGCCTCTTCTCCCAAGTGACAGGGGATAGGACAAGGGGGAATGGCATCAAGCTGTATCAGGGGATATTCAGACTGGATATCAGGAAAAAAATTTTCACAGAAAGGGTCATTGGGCACTGGCAGAGGCTGCCCAGGGAGGTGGTGGAGTCACCATCTCTGGAGGTGTTTAAAGGATGGGTAGACGAGGTGCTCAGGGACATGGTTTAGTGGCAGATAGGAATGGTTGGACTCAATGATCCAACAGGTCTTTTCCAACCTGGTGATTCTATGATTTATTCTACTCAGGATCTTGACTGCTAGACCAGCCATCCCTCATCCTTCAGGTACACAAGAAAACAAACCACTAAAAATGAGTAAAATGCAGTCGGTGTTTCTTCATGAGAAATACCTTAAGTGAAAATTGCACGGTATTGGTAGAAAAAAAACTTCCAATAAAAAACCCACCAAAACCTAACCAAACATAAAAACCTCAAACCAAAGTGCAAACAAGATAAACTTTTTATAGAAAAATGATCCACTTTTAGCTCCCACCAGACCAGTTCTTCCTCATGATACTACCACTAATTTGGTACTCTATAATGAAAATACTGAGGTTTTTTATTACGTTACATAATAAAACTGAATATAACTTTTACAGGAGATCGAGCAGGTGAAACCTACTTAACCTGTAATATGCAGAAAGGACTTTATTAGCCTCAGGTTGGATACTCAGATGAAAATAACTCTTATTAATAAAACATTTAGTTCATAAGTAAAATGCCCCCCAAAACCAATACACAATAGGCTTTGTGAGGCAATACTGAAGGATTTGGTAGTACTTATGGGGTACTTTACCCCACACATAAGGGGAAAAAGGATTTGTGGGTGGTTTTGAAATTTGTCCCTATTTTACATGGCAACATGGTAAGATGTCAAACTGTTAGAAATTAATTTTCAAAAACTAACTTATTAGCCAGTTCATACAGTGAAGTAAAATTTCTAATTGCAGTGGGATGCTCTTCAAAGTGAATTTTGTGTTGCCACTAACAGATAAGTAAATAATTAAAATTGTGAAATACCAGCAGCAGGGAGATCTCGCACAATGTTAGGCTGTTCTAGCAGTGGACAGCATACTGGCTCTTTGAATTCTTTTGTCTTCAAGGCTTTCAGAAACGGAGATGGCAGTGTTAAAGTAGATTCCTGAGTCTTATAATCAGCCACAGGACATGTCGAAAGAATGGTTACTTGCAAGCCCTCCTTTCGCATAGAGCCAAAAACCTGAAATAAACATATTAATATATAAGTAAAATTTATCTTAACACAATAACAGCATAAAACCACAAAAGTTTCATTAAAATCCAGTTTGATTCAGGTTTGCAGGAACAACTAAAATTTGAATGTTCAGGTAGAAATTTTTGGGGCATTGCTCTCCGGATGGAAATTGAAGGGAAAAAAAAAAAAAAAGCAGTTAACATATTTACATTTAGTGACCCTATGGACTTTCTTGAGAGGCTTTAGGTTGTCAGTGCTTTCTATGCACCTGCAAATATATTAAGACTTACTATTTTTACTAATGGTGACTGTAGAAAGAAAAAGGACTCCAGATAAAACCAGGCTGTTTAGGACAGGAAGGCAGCTTGCTAAGCTGCAAGACATCCAACATTGAATTGTGCTCCCTAGATGTTCTACAGTAGTTAAAAGGAGCCTCCATTTTATATTGTATTACATTCAGGGTGAATTGAGAAAGAGAATCTTAATTTTTCCAGTTTTCCTCATATTCAAAGAGAAGTGTTTAAAAAAAATTGTACAAAACATATTTTCAGATTTACTGCACCCTATCACAAAGAGCACTGTGCTGCATGGTGTCTGATTGTTTTTGAAGAACATATGTCAAAATGAGCAGAAGCAGGATAAACCTGCAACTTCCCCTTCAGATTTATGATCAGTAAAGAAATAAGGAGTTTGGTAAATGCTACCAAAACTTGCCTGTTTCTGTAGATAGTACCAATCACAGAAGGGAAGAGGACTGTACTCTTACATCAATGTGTTACCACTGTGATATAAAACTGACATAACTTCTCAGAAGCACACGCATTTTCAATTTACAGTATATTTACTTTATTTGTAACACTGGGTGGTATGCATTACTGTGAAACTTTAGTCTGTATGTTCTCATTTTGTCAGTGACTGGTGAGAAAACACAAACAGAAGTAAAATTTGACCTGTGGAGACTGTGAAGACACTCAGTGAATCTGAGTTTACGAAGAATACAGAACAGATCTGTAACTCACAGTAGAAGCAGAACATTACCAGCACAATATTTCTGCCATACATATATAAATATCAAAAACCATGAAGTCTAAAAATACTCAAGAACACTGACATGGTAAAAATGTGCACTCCTACTGTTCATGAACATCCACGTTTGATACAACACATATGCAGAGACAGCTGGAAAAATACAAACGGAGAAGACAGCAAAACCACAACCATCTTTCTTTTGCAATCCCAGTTTAAACAAAGCAAAAAAATGCATGGAATTCAGCAAAACCTAAAAGTTTTAGGTCTTAGAACTTCAGAACTTTGAAGTGAACCATTACTGTCCACCAAACTGAATTAAACTCTTCAACCAGCCAAGGAACCACAAAAAGCTAGTTTTCCACAAACTTGGGTCTGAAATCCCTGCATCATTCAGTGAAGTGACCCCAATTTTCCATGCTCCTTGCCTTTCCATAATCTCTCTGGCTCCCTCCCTCATGCCAAGTTGCCCGCATGGTTCTCCCTTGCAACCAAACAATCCTCCTCATGTGCTGGCTGGGCCAGCCAGCACCGTACACTGAGCAGGTATCACTCAGCTCCAGCTGAGGACTTGCTCTCCGCAGACATGTTGCTTTTTATCTCACCCTGTCTAGCCACAGCCTTACACAACTTCAGTGCTAACCTAATAGCTTTAGAATCAATCCCTGTTCATCAGATCAGGAGAGATTTAAAGGAAGGCAGGTTAGCAGACAGGCAGCAAGATAAAATAAGCATATTTCCTTGAGGCTAAGCAGTGACCTGAATCCATAAAGAAAATGAACAGCCAGAACTTTCCGCCCACGGCTTTATCTTATTAAATCAACTTGACGATATGCAGAGGGATCTGAATGACCCAGCAGCATTTGTGTACCTGAATGATACTGGGGTAAGGTACTTTGTTTACCAAGTCTATGAACAAATGGGACAGACACTGCTTTGGGGGCACCTTCTTTTAGAAATACTCTTTGTGAAAAGAGCAAAACACACCCACTAGTAAAGACACCACCCATCATGAGTTTCACAACAAGTCTGGAGATCCTTTGGAAGCTGTACAAACACAGTTATGTTATTAGTTTTTAAGGAAGGATTCTATCAGAGCTGAAATGCAGCTAAAATAAGCCATAGGAAATTTAAGGCAAACAGGAAGAACATTTGGAAAGCAGTTATTTGCAACAAAATTGAAACTGCTGAAAAAGAAGTAACCGCACAAAGTTGTTGAAGTTACAGTACAACTGGCAGCACCTAGAAAGGAATTTCACAGAATCTACAGAGAGTAAACTTCTCCATCTGTTGAATACTTAAGAAAATAAAGCCACAGGAAAACAGTTATTTACAATGCTACCATGTTTAGAACAGCAGAGAGGAAGAGACACTTGCACCAAGTTTAAGATCCCCACCCCTAAGATGTCATTGCTCAATTTGTTGTCCTGCCCGTTTTACCTTTTCAAGCCACTGGAATTGCTGATCCTCAGCAACGTAGCAACTACACTGGCATAACAAAACCTTAAGGGAAAAAAAAAAAGTTGCATAAGCAAGTGGTTTAAAGAGCACAACAACAGCTCATCATCACTTGTAAAGATGATGTGACTGCAGTCAACAACTAGTTTAGTTCTCTTGTGCTTCTTCACCCCATTTCGAAAAGAACCTTTCATTCACAACTGATGCAAACCCATCAGGCTGTCATACATCTTCTTCATACTGAACCTCACACACCAGAACTTCAAATAGTTTTAGAGAGCATAATGACCCTTCAGATATTTTATGATATTAATCCAGAATACTGCAGCATTATGCTTGGTTTGCCCTACGCAGGGCAGGGGCTGGATGAAGGTTGATCTCTTTTTCAGAAAGCTAAAATACTTTTATAGGGGAGTTCATGCAGAAGTCACTTACTGTTGGATCCGATATTAATCGGTAGAACAAACAGAAAGAATCTGTTGGGAGGACATTTGTTGTGTTGGTTGTTCTACACCACTCATTCCACAGCTTCAAAACTCCAACTACTTCCCAACATACAGAATCCAGAATAAAACAAGACAGGAAAGCTGAAAAATGCAATGAATACTGTTAATTTATAAAGAATAAAATCTGTTTTAAAAATAAATACCTGAACTGTCATTTTTTTGTAATCTCAAATTTAAAAAAAGTAATAACTTAAGTAATAATTTATTTTCATCAATATAATTCTATTGACAACAACAAGCACATGAATAAACTCACCATATCAAGACCTAAAAGATGAAAAGCAGTTCTACATATAGAAATCCCAAACACCAAAAACACGTATTCTTTGGAATTATATTATTATGGTTAACCTTGATTCCTGTAGTATACGTTTAGGATGTAAACAGTAAGTCTCTAATACTTCTTAACATACCAGATACAACTCACTTCTCAAAAATACCATCACAGAACCAGCAAGGTAGAACTATTACACTGGCTTTAGGAAGCAGAGACAAGTGTATGCATGAGTTAGCAGCAGAAAGAGATCCTAGATCATAAATCAAACTCCTGCCGAAAGTTAAATTGAAGACAAATAAAAGATCTAGAGCTATTTTTCAAGCAAACACCTGAAGAAAGAAATACCAAATTAGCAAAGTTAACTTAGTATCACCTAAATGTCATCTACCTGTGACTGAAACATAAGAAAGACTTAAAGCTTCTTTATAGCCACAGGAAAACAGCTATTGAAAAACTCAAGGCTTCTGTAAGTGTGTGTGGGAAGGGCAGGTGTTTCAAGACTCTCGGCCTAGTGAGTAAATAGCCACCTCAAAAAGGGGCATTTTGAACAGGTAGGGAATTAGAATGTGAAAAAGGGATGACTGACCAAGGAAAAAGGTAAAAAAATAATTCTCTGCTTACTAGACATTAAAGAAACTACAGTTCATTGACCCATAACTTTATGGCTTTGACAGATCCCTATTTCAAAACACTAGACTGCACCAAGCCACTTCCTACGATTAGAAACAAACTTTTGCCAATCCACAGTCAGTCCAGGAGAGTCCACCAAACAAATTCAGATAGAGGAGAAAGGGGGGCTATCTCAACTAAAATCCAAAACTGAAACATGCTTTGCTTCTGCCCTTCAACTGAAAATACATCATTTTACCATGATCTGACAGGAGGAATAGGCAGCTGTAACAAAAACCTGTGTTTTCTGTGTACAGACTAAACTTGCCTTTCTCTGGACAGCTCATCTGCCTCGGGATTAAAACTCTGCTCCCTAAATGAAGTGCTGGACAACTTTAAGGATTGTTTTTTCAGCAGAGACCAACATTAGAATAGATTAGGACAAAGGGAATGCCCTGGCACAGTTACATTTTATCCCACAGTTACATTTCATTCCAACCTCTTACTTTCTCAAAGGATTTTCCCCCAAATTCTTAAATCTAGCTGACAGCAAAAGCACAGTGAAACTTCAGACCCTTGGATAGTTGGCTTTTTGCACCTACCCGCAGCGTTATGTCCTATCGCCACAATGAATTTTGAACACACAAATGTCTCGCCAGCATAGTCTTCCACAGGTGCACCTGGCTTCAAGGTCCAAAGGACGTTGATCTCCCTGGCAAAAAAAGAGAGAGGGAAGTGAGCAGCACTCACCCTACTCACCCACCCTACTCTCCCTTACCAATATGGAAAATGCTGGCAAATAAACTCTCTGAGACTTGTTTTGGGGTTTTAGCAAGCAAGCATCCTTTATCAGGGCTGGCCAACACAAGGGAGAGCTCTCCATCCATCGTGTGCAGTGAGACAAGAGCTGGGACAGGATGGATTCCCCACTCACGTGCACAGGGATCAATTCTCCCAGAAATCTTACACCTATTCTATTACTTTCCAAGGACTGATTTTAACGTCATTATGAACTCCAGCGCAGCCAAATCCGTTGGTGATTTGGAGCTGGCTCCAGCTCTGCCTGACCCCGCAGTGGAGATGGGAAAGGCTGCAAACAGAGGGGATTGCAGACGCAGCTGCTCAGCACAGATCACACTGTGCACAAGACGTGAGCGTCTCCCAAGAAAGATCAGTGTCTGCAAAAACAGTGCCTGAAAGGAAACAAGATGTCAGACAGACATTCTGTCTAACTTCCAAGAAATACAAAACACAATTACTTAGAGGAAGCTTTGCTTTATCTTAAACCAAAATCATCCCGGTTTTGCAGCAGTAACTGCCCCCTGCGCCCCCCCCTCCCCCGGGTCCCTCGCCGGGGGGCCGCGGTCGAGGCCGCACAGCAGCGGCGAGGAGAGCTGCCGGAGTGGCCCTCCGGGGCCGCTACCTTTTTTTCTCCAGCTCCCTGCGGATCTCCCGATCCTCAGGCGTCTCCTCGACCCACTCCTCCTCATCGTCGACACCGGCGCGGGACGGCGCCACCACCACCTCCCCGAAGAAAGTCGCCATCTCCGCCGTCGGGCACAGCGCCTGCGCAGGGACACGCCCCTTTCCCGCCGGTGCTACCGAGCCCCGCGCCACCAGGGGGCGCTCCAGCCACACGCACCGCGGAGTCCCTGCTCTAGCCCCGGCCCCGCGGCGCGGCTTGTGCCGGGTTCGGGGCGCGATTGTGCCCCTCTATTCCACTCTCGTGAGTTCTGGAACCCTCAACAGAAGAAGGATGTGGAACAGCTGGAGCAGGTGTAGAGGAGCCTATGAAGATGATTCAAGGGCTTGGAGCACCTCTGCTACGAGGATAGGCTGAGAGGGTTGAGGTTGTTCAGCCTGGAGAAGAGATGGCTCCAGGGAGACCTTAGTGGAAGGTCACTGTACCTGAAGGGGCTACTGGAAAGCTGGGGAGTGATAGAGCATGGAGCGATAGGACGAGGAGGTATGGCTTTAAATTGGAATGAGGAAGATTGAGGTTAGACATCAGGAGGAAATCCTTCATGCTGAGAGTGGTGTGACACTGGCACCGGTTGCCCAGGGAAGCTGTGGCTGCCCCATCCCTGGAAGAGTTGAAGGCCAGGTCTGGATGGGGCCTTGGGCAGCCTGATCTAGTGCGATATGCCCCTGCTCATGGCAGCATATCTTTCAGGTACCTTCCAACCCAAACCATTCTGATTCTCAGGGCATGTCACCAACCGCTGTGCAGCCACTTGTGGCAGAAGGATCCACTTTATGGGACAGCAATGAAGCCGAGGAGCAAGAGCAGGGCAAAGACAGGAGGACTTTCACCTCTGCATCTGTGAGCTTTTCTGCCTCATTTAGAACAGGGGCACCCCAAGCAGCACACCCCTGCCTGCGGTGCTGTGGGGACCACACAGCATGTGGGCATTCAGGGGCAGTACCCCAAACACAGCCAGGTGTGCAAATAAAGAGTACAGCCACAGTGTAGGTTGATGACGAGCTTTACTTTGGTCCACCTCTACGTGTTAAGCAGAGAAGTCTCTAGAATGACGAGGTTCAACAAGGCCAAGTGCAAGTTCCCACACCTGGGTCGGGGCAATCTGCAGTTTCAATACAGGATGGAGGACTGTGATTGAGAGCAGCCCTGCAGAGAAGGATTTTGGGGTGCTTATTAATGAGCTCAGCAAGGGGTGGCATTGTGTACTCTCTGTGCTCTCATGAGACCACACCTGGAGTCCCATGTCCAGTCTGGAATCCCCAACATAAGCAGGATATGGAACCATTGGAACAGGTCCAGAGGAGGCTATGAAGATGATCCAAGGGCTGGAGCACCTTAGCATGCTAAGAGGACAGGCTGGGAGAGTTGGGGGTTGTTCAGCCTGGAGAAGGCTCCAGGGAGACCTTATAGCAACCTTCCAGTTCCTTAAGCTTCTGTCCCGCAGTGTCAGTATTTTCATCTGTCCATGCTGCCTCTGAGCCTACTCACCATCCCAGACTGAAGTCCCACTTTAAAACAAACAAAACACCACACCTCCAAAAAAACCCCAACTCACCCAGCTTACAAATGGACTGTACTAAGCAGCTTTAAATAAAAAAAGCTATGTTTACAGGTCTACTACATGCCTTCACTTCCCCAGGTACAGCTAGACCAAAGAATGCTCACTGATTAAAACTAGCAGGAAGGTGGAAGAATGGCTTTTGGCAAGGCTTAAGAGAGCCAGTTCTGGCAAGAGTAGGCATGCTCATTTAAATAAAAAAATAAAATTCAAACTCTCAGAGGGTGAAAGAGTAGAAATCCCTTTCCAGTTTAATCATTTACCTTCCTACTGGCTCTTTAGAACCTGTTTCAATGTATAAAATCCAGAAATATAAAGCAGCATTTTCTTTGCTTTAGAAATTGTTGCAGTCCCCAGGCCAGTAAACTCCTCTTGGATCTATAAACAGAGAGGCCAGAACCTTCTCCCAGCTTTCAGGGATCACCATGAACATGCAGGGCATGAGTGCCTTATGACAGAGAATACAGCATCTGCGAAAGGGCAAGAAAGAAAATCTCCAAGCCTGGATGAGAAATACAAGCCTGCCGGCCCAATTTTAGCTGTTTAAACTTAAAAAAAACTCTGACATTCACTCCAGGTCTATGACACAAATATTTATTCCTATACTGGAGTTTGTACTCCATAAAACATTGATCGTAAGCAGCTGCTGAACAATGCATTCCGTTTATGGATAATATATAAAAATACCAGTTGACTTACTTTCTTTTAACAAAGTTAAGACACACAGCCAACTCCAAGTTTCATCACTAAACACAACTGTGTTCATATTTTAGAAACCAACTTAAAAGAATTCAGGTATTTTGAATTTACAAAATTATACTGCATTGTATATGGGGACTACAATCCAAATAAAATTCCTGGGGCAAGAAATATATAAATGAGGTTATTCTTTACTTCACGTAGAAGTTTTAAGGGGGAAAAAAAAAAAAGGCATTTTGCTATACTGAGATAACAATTCTAGATTCCAAAATAATGCAATGCTAAATACACCTTTTGGCAAATGTCAGCAGTGTCACTGGAGAAGTGCTTCCCACTGACCACTGGTAGCAGCATGTGGGACTCCCTTTTCCATTACGTCACTTCTATTTGTACAAGCAGTTCTGGCATTAATGACTGCAGTTATGCAGCTGCACCAACTTCCCCTCTCATCCCCAAACCCTTCCAGACAAGAACTACCAGTCCAATCCTTCTTGAAAACTAATCTGGAAACTTGCTATTTCAGTTAAAATGAGCTGGGTTAGGATAAATCTAATATTCTAACTTATCTCCTATCAAACAATGAGATCGGGGATCACGGAATCTTACTAAGTTTGAGAAAAGCAGCCTGCAGAGCAGAGGGAGGAAACCTACAGTAGAGAGTAGGGAAGGAGTGGAGATCACCACCGAAGGCAGCGATCGTGGAGCTTCCACCAGCACAGCTCTGGGAAAAGGAAGGCAAGAGTTCAGCGGTGCTATACGTTCTCATAATTGATACATGGCCAACCAAGAATTCACATTTTTCCTGGAGAAGTTTTCTCCTATCTTTTATGCAAGAATTATTTTTAGGGAACAACAGCCACCTCAAACATTTTGAAAATAAGAGATGCACTGCAATAATGAGAAACTGATAAGGTTTAATCAACGATAAGTCTATAGAGTACTTAAGTTTAAATATGGAAGAACAGAAGAAAAAAGATCTGGAATGTAAGAATCCTGCGTCTCAAGCTTTTCACGCATAAAGAAAACAGAACAAGTGTTTTGGGTTTTTTTCTATTTTATAAAGAAAACACACAAACCCCCTTAGGCCCAAGAGTTCACCTGCATTTCATATTCCTAAGTTTACAGTATAGAAGTCACATTAATGATGATAGTACTACCTGTCAGCATAAACCCTCTCTTCACCAGCACCAATTCAACTTTTTTAATTGGCAAATATGCTTTTTCACTGGTAACTGGGTTCTAGTTGCATGTTATCAATAATGGAAGTACAGAACATTTAACATCTGTACTAATACAAGTTGTAAAGTTATTAACCTAGTGACCATTCCATTACTCTATTGATGCAATGCTAGCATCCACCAGATTTTTATAGTGTATAGAATTATTTATAAGCCTGTTACTATCGTATATGATTTCATACAGCTTTAGAGATGTTTGAAATCTGTTCTTGAATGTTGTATGACCTAGGTAGTATTCCATTGCAGCACCCATAACAATAATACTCAACATACTGCTATTAGCCTGTTGCGCAGTGTTTTAACGTTTTTTTAACTCTTGTTATATGTAATAAAATACCAGTAAAGACAAAAATTTGCCCCTATAATGAGGCACATTTTGGCATCTGTGCTAAATGCTGCTACATGGGCAGGCAAGTGCAAGTCAAAATATGAAAAGGAGAAATTCATCATCTAATCACATTCATAACTTTTTCATAGAAAAATATAAATATATTCCCTGAAATGTAGGACAAAGAAGAGCCAGCATCCATCATGAGTTCTAGTGCTATTACCATAAAAAAAAAAAAAAGTGGGCTGGCTTTTCTTTTTAAGTTACGTTTCACAATCTACATAATCTAAACCTCTGTCATCGTCATCTTCATCACAATTGTCGTATCTCACAGTCCGTTTACCGCCATTACGAGTTCTTATCTTAGAACGTCGATTAGCTCTTCTGTATTTGATGTAATCCAAATCTTCAGAGTCATTTTCTTGATTAGGTTTCCAACGTTTCCTCCGCTGGGGTCTTCTGGAGGGCTTAGGTGAGTTGGAATTAGTAATTTCTTTTTGAACAATTTCCAATTTCCTTTTCCTCTTTCTTGTTTCTGTGGCATCACTACAGATACTATTATCAGTTCCAGAGTCTGAGCCAGAACAACAATTGAAACTGACTTTAGAGCTCCCTGCAGTCCCAGGTGCTTCTAGATTCTCAGATACTGCATTTTTTTCATCTTTCTTCCCCTCTGTTTCAGATTGCGTTGTTTCTTTCAAGTTATCCAATAATTTTGATCTTTTGGAAGGAGCTCTAGATTTTTTCTTTGATACTTCTTTGATACTTTTAGTTTTGTGTTTAGTTAAGTCAGAATCTACCTCCTCTTCAGAGTTGCTCATACGATGGTTGTGGGCTGAAGTTGACTGACTAGAACTTTCCCAGTTTCCCCCATTTTCCATCTTGTGGTTTGTGGAATTTTCCTCTGAAGAGCCATAACTGAGATTAAGAGCTACAGCGCAGACTGTTGTGTGTGCCTGCTTGTTATCATCACTCTGCTTTTCAGTCACTTTTATCTCTGTATCAGAGTCTGTTTTTTCATTCTCAGACTCACTAATGTATTTTCTTTTAGGAGCAGAAGACTCGGGGCAAGAAAATTTTTTTCTGCCAGAAAGCTGTTCTTTCTCATTTTCAGACTTCAAGCAAGCATCTGTCTCCGAGCTGCCCATCAGTTTCTTCCTGGATGCTGCAGACACGTTGCCATGAAGCTGCCTTCTGTTCTTTTTCACTCTGCGAACACTTTCCGAGCTTGATATTTCTTCCTTTGTATCACTCATTATTTTAATCTTATTAGCTGCCAAAGCAGCACATCTGCGTGGACTTTTCTTCTCAGTTACATTAGACAGCTTTATGTGTTTCTTGTAGTTAATGACACAGGTCCGGCTCCTGAGCACTTTTGCACTTTGTCCAGTCTCCTCAGATTTTGATTCTACAAAATAAACATTTAAAAGCTTTTATTAACTTATAGTCCTGAAATCATCAGTTTATTAAGCACAAACATTACCACCTTTAATAAAATACACAAAACCAGTTTCTTAAAAAAAAATACAACTTCTCTGTGCTATTTACATTAAGCCTTTACTAGAAGTACAGTCAGATGTGAACGATGCTATGAAAATCAATGATTTAAGCTTTTATCTTCTAAATAAAACAGAATTACTCAAAGGTTATCAATAATAATTAAAAGCAGAAATTCTTGAAGTAAATGTATTAATACACAGACTTCATAAATAAAATATAAAGTTTTGTTATTTTAGCAGAAACATGTTTTGCAAGGTTAGTTTTCCCAAGACTGCTGTCCATTTCATATTTCTTCGTAGCTGTTACTAATTTTGAGTGCAAATGATAAAACATGTTCCATTAAAGCCCCTACATAATATTAGCCTGCTATCTCCTGATTAAGCCAGAACAAAACTGATTTAACTCATTAGTTTTGATGAGTCTCTACCCGTACTCAGCAAAGAGAGGGTAAAAATCAGGCAGCTGCTGCATATTTGCAAAGCACTAGGCAATTAAACATTTTTTCAAGAAGAAGTTTAGGGAAACAAGAGGAGTTGATTACGGAGCATATGCTCTCTCACCTTCCTTTACAGAGGGATAAAACAAACTTGTCTTTTTAGCTTTGTTTCAACAGCCTGAACTCCTAACGGCCAAATGTCTTCTGAGAAGGACAGCCACCCAGACACGGGAACACTAGCCTAAGACTTAAAACCAATCAATGTTCAGTTCCTTGCTCCTTCTGTCCAGCTGAGCCAGAAGCATTAACACGCCAAGTTATTTGTACGCTCTTGTCCCCCAATTTCTCACTTGTTAGGCAAGGATAGGACAACATTTTCCTTAAATTTTGACAAGAATAAACAGTATGAAGATATATTATAGAAAACTAAAAAAAAATTTTTGGGACAGAAATTGAAATGTCCAGCTTCAGTACCAATTATAAAAATTTCTTCAGATACCAAATCTGGTCATTGTTTCAATGTAAATCCTTTCACGTACTACTCAAATATATTCCTATTTTGACTTTTCGGAAGGATAATTAATTCACTGTCTTCTTTTAACAGTTTCCAGAAATAATACATTGATACTACTACTATTATTATTAGTCCTGTGCGATTTCATGGCCAAAACATAACACACTTCTGCTGAATACTGCATAATGCTGTATAAAAGGTGAACTAATTCACAAATTAAGAAAAAAAAAATCATAATCTAAAGCTTAAATTATACATTGTCCTCCAATACTATCAAGTAGACAAGTATGCAACATACAGCTGCTGCCCACAGCTGTTATGAGGTAAACCTGAAATAGGCAGGAAAACAAACCAGTAAACTACAACTGAAACAGGAAAAAAGTAAATGCGAAGATACATTCTAACATATTAGCGAGGGGAAACAACAGCACACAAGTTACTGGCACAAAGAGACATTTTGACCAGTTTGTAAGTGTGGAAATGTATAACCCAGCCCTAGGATTAAGATTCCTGGAGTTCAATAGCCAACTACAGAACTCAGCAGTTCTTTATTGCTGCTCCTCGGGTCCACCTGGCATCCTATTATATTGCTAATGTTAAACATTAAGAAACATTTTCAGTATGTTTAGCAGCTATAAATACTAAATATCTTTTTAGTACAAAAGAAAGGTATTTTTTTGTGGAAAAATGTCAGGACATACCCATCTTAAGAGAAAACATTTTTTTTCTCAAGATTCTTAAGCCACTGCATTATAACCTGTAACAAACATGCTACCCAAGAGGGCACAAAAATGTGAAACAAGAAACTTACAAGGCTGTTAAAAATTTAATCAGTCTGGAAGACAAAAATATATATGCTGTCAAAAATATTCCTCTTTCCCACCTTATTTTTTGGCAAGGCAACATTTAGTTGACACTGAACACTGGAAAGGAAACAGCCTGGACATAGTAAGGTTTTACTCTGTTATAATGTGTTTAAGGAACGGGTGAATAAGGTTCTGAGGGGTATGGTTTAGGGATTGTTAGGAATGGTTGGACTCCATGATCCAGTGGGTCCTTTCCAACCTAGTGATTCTATGATTCTATTCTATGATTCTAATGTAGCAATGAAGATGGCACTTTCTTTTTTCAATTGTCAAATTAAGTGATGTAGGAAGTAACTGAAAACACTGACAGGAATTTTTGCTCCGAAACATGACAGTCTTCAACTCTAATCAAGTACTATGTGAGCTAGAAAAGTTTAATTTTATTCTATATGCTTGGTATGGAAATGAACCAACCAACCTCCATGAGCTTGAGTACCATTTTTTCTTTCGTTCCCTTAAAGCCTTTTGGTAACTACTTGCAGATCACTAAATTCATTTGTAAACCCACGCGTTAAGGCTAAACAATGCAGACTGCTTTGTTTGAAAGAGGAAGGTGAGGAAGACAACTGAGAAAGATTAGTCTTTGCACCACAACAATAAAACAAAAGCTGTGTAATGAAGCCTTGAAAATAAAAAGAAATGCTATATTAAAGTGTGTGCAACAGTTGATAAAATACAATCCTGTACATTGAAAATATTAATTTTCCTTTTTAGGATAACTGCAAGTCATGTGAGTTCTCAAAGCCTGAAAAAAATACACCTCACTCACTGTAAAGCATACTGATAACTTGCACTTGAGGAAAGCTAGGTAAAGAAAAATCTAATAATCTAACGGCATCTGTTGCTACTTGTGGGTATTCTCTCAAGTCTTTAAAGACTGCTTAAGATCTTCCACAACTTTTTTTTTTGGTAAAGAGATACCCAAACCCCTAAACACAGTTAAAATGCCTAAAGACTTTTTAGAGGTTCATAACCTGGTATCTGCGATTCAGTGACAGGTTTGGAGGGATTAGACCAAACGCCAATCTCTGAACAGTCTTTTGAATTCTAAGCGAGGACCGATCCCCTAACAACACAAAGACACATAATGAACAAAAGCTGTTTTAATAACTCTCCACATCATTGTGATAAACTTAAAACAGCCCAAATCCAAATCTCCAAATCATACTGTCTCAGCCTGCACACATGTGTTTGAGTAACAGACAAAATTACAGGGAAAAAACCCAAACCTAAAAAGCAAATAACTAAACTTCTTTGAAACAAGCGGAATGGTAAACCTTGCTTCTGCAGCTGTCTGGCATTTCTGCTCTTCAGCTGGCTGTTGTTAAGTGCTTTACAGACAGCTTCTCATATAATCTTTTACCAGTATGCTAATATGGTTACAGCAGTGACATGATGCTTTAAATTAGATAGAACATTGCTTAGGCACCCATGAGCCTATGAAACTTAAGCAAGCAAGGAATAGGAGGGTTACTGCTGTATCGTTAACAGCACCCACCATACACCCTGCATGTTAAATCTGGGAAAAGCCAGACATGCAGCAGAACATTACCTAATGTTCTGGATTCAAGTCCCTTGCTGTCTTAAGGACATTACACATCACTGACAGTATAAAACCCAAAAGCTAAAATCAAACTACAGGTTCCAGTGTACAAAAGGCAAGTAAGAATAATGAAAACACCTTTCAATCAAATTCATTTTGAAAGACCAAGTAAATAGAAAGTTGATTCAACTGAAAGCAATTGTTAGAAGCCTGCTTTAGCAGAAGAAAATAACAGAAAATTTTGATAATCTAAAATAAGAACCATTACTTTAAGCACAAACCCAAGGTAACAGCACTACAAACCTGATGATTTTCATTAATGAAATTCTCAAAACAAGGAGCAAGCCAAAGAAAGAAGGTACTTCTTCTGAGATTTTCTGCTACCTTGTACTGTATTCCACAGAACTCATTCACAGCATCCTCTAGAATATTGCTTAGTTTTGTGCCAACAACCTGAAAGCCAGTGTTTCTCAAATTTAACTACCACAACACATGTGCAAACCAATATACCTCAGAATAGGTACTTTCACATTAGTTCCTATATCTGCTACATAGACAAACAAGTGCAAGTTAAATATGGAAAGAACAATCATCATTTAGTGACTTTTCAGAGAGAAACATACTGCCAGAATTGCACAACATCCAGCATTTAAGTCTGAATTCTATCTACCACAGAACTACACCAAACACTTTTGTCTCAGTGATGTGTTCGGTAACCTCCTAGCTCCAGATCTGTCCAGACTTCTAGACACTGTTGTCGTCATCATCATCCCTTACAGTTCTCCTTCCCCCATTTATAGTTATTTAAGAACAACAAGGAGCACTATTCCACTTCGCATAGTCCACACCCTCCCAGTCATTAATCTTGGGTTGCCTCCTTCATCTAATCAGTATTAAGAGTTAAATGCATTAACTTCAAATATTTTACCTTTTCTAATGATTTTTGGTCTTCCTTTTCTCTTCCTCTTTTTTATTTTCAAAGAAGTTTCACAATAATTACTGTTGTTGGAATCTGTCTCAGATTCAGAATTAGAATGACTGAAGCTGGTACCGGCTCCAGATTTTGAACTCCCTGCGATTGTAGTTGGCAACAAGCTCTCCGAGACAAAACCGCCATCCTGTCTGTCTTCCGTTCCAGATTCTGCTGTGTCTTCTAAATCACTCAGGACTTTTGCTTTTTTTAAAGGAGCAATAAGCTGCAGACCAGTTGCTTTTCTGCCATCCCATCTATCTGATCCAGAATCCGCTTCATCCTCAGAGTTGCTCACCACAGGCTTATTATGCGCAGATGTTGACTGATCAGAAACTTTTGGACTGCTTCCATGCTCTGAATTACGGCTTTTGCAGTCATCCTCTGAAAACTCTAGGGTGGGACTTCTCATTTTGGGAGATATAGAAAGGGCCGTCCCACGCAACGGTTTGATACCATTGCTTTGCCAGTTTTTCTGCTTCATCTGTGCATCTGTCTCAGAATCTGAAGTTCCATTTTCCGATTCACTAACAAACCTTCTTCGTACAGCAGATGAACCAGGTTGAGAAAGACTTCTCCTTTTGGTAAGCTGCTCTTTTATTTCTTTTTCACTTTCAGATTTTAAACCTACATCATCCTCAGACCCCTCCAGTAACATTCGCCTGGCTGCAGCTGAGGCATTTCGGTGAGGCAGTTTTCTATTCTTGCATCCGATGCCAATACTTTCTGAGCTTGAAACCTCTTCCTCCACATCACTCATTAGCCTTAGCTTATTAGCAGCCACAGCAGCACTTCTGCGTGGAGTTTTTCGATGTCTACCGGTGCTATTACTGAGTGATGCAGATGTTGCCACTGACGTATTTTCAGAGTCACTTCCATATAACTTTTTCCTGACAGTTTTTCTTGTATTCCCGTTCTCCTGAAGAAGTGTTCCTGTAAAGGAAAGGTGAGATTAATATCTTAAATATAAAAATAGCAGCTCCTTAAATCTTGCCAAATCCGTAACAGCTTCAGCCCACGGGCATTACAAATTAAATAAAGACGTAGAGAATTGTAGAATGATTTGGGTTGGAAGGGACCTTTAAAACCCATCCAGTTCCAACCCCCTGCCATGGGCAGGGGCACCTCCCACTAGATCAGGCTGCCCAAGGCCCCATCCAACCCAGCCTTGAACACCTCCAGGGATGAAGCATCCACAGCTTCCCTGGGCAACCTGTGCCAGTGCCTCACCATCCTCATCGTGAAGAAATTCCTCCTTATGTCTAGTCTAAACCTGCCCCTCTCCAGTTTATAGCCATTGCCCCTAATCCTATCACTAAAACCACTTGTAAACAGTCCCTCCCCGGCTTTCTTGGAGGCCTCCTTTGGGTACTGAAAGGACACTATAAGGTCTCCTCAGAGCCTTCTCTTCCCCAGGCTGAACAAGCCCAACTCTCTCAGCCTATCCTCCTATGGGAGGTGCTCCAGCCCTCCCATCATCTTCGTAGCCCTCCTCTGGGCCCGTTCCAACACTTCCATATCCTCATTCTGCTGGGGATTCCAGAACTGGGCACAGTACTCCAGATGAGGTCTCACAAGACAGGAATAGAGGGGCCGAATCACCTCCCTCGCCCTGCTGGCCACGCTTCTTCTGATGCAGCCCAGGATACAGTTGGCCTTCTGGGCTGTGAGCACACATCGCTGGCTCACGTCAAGTTTCTCATCAACCAGCACCCCCAAGTCCTTCTCTGCAGGGCTGCTCTGAGTCACATCATCCCCCATCCCGTATTGAAATCGAGATTGCTGCGACCCGGGTGCAGGACCTTGCACTTGGCCTTGTTGAACCTCATGAGGTTCGCACAGGCCCACTTCTACAGCCTGTCTGGTTCCCTCTGGATTACATCCCACCCTTCCAGTGTGTGATAGTTATGATATGTGCTTTTGTTGTCTGCCAAGAGAAATTTAACTACGTCACAAATTTTGGATTCATTCTTGTTTTATGGAAATTAGAACTTCTTTATGAATTTTTGCTTTTACTTTAAGATACAAAATATCACAAGTCATTCCCTCTCATCAGGCTCTTAGTTTCTGCCCTCCTTCCCTAAGTACTGGAAAAAAAAAAATCTTTGAAAGCTGAGTGTAGCATCTTGAGAGCTTCAGAACTACCATCAATCAGTTACTTATCTAACATACACAACAACTTAAAAAATACTAATTACATTACAATAATAATTACATATACATTGTAATAATTACTATATATACACACTTGTGTTATTTGCCATTCACAAGAAAACTACTCAAATCTTACCTATTTGTTTTCTCTGAGCAGCTTGGTTTCTAGTTAACCTACGATTACTGTTCTTTCTTCTACGTACACCATTGTGTAGTGGAGGTGATACAAGAGCCACAGAGCTTTCTTTGCTGTCTTCCGAGCTACTCATAGAGGATGAAGATGAAGCAGATGAAGAAACTAAAGAACCTTCTATTTCACTTTCTGTTAAAAAAAATAATAGTTATCTATTAGAATTCTAAACATACAGTTGGCTTCCAGTTAAGAGCTACACTTTGCAGGTCCAAGAAATCAAGATTTCCCCATTATCTTATCATACGCTATCATGCCTTAATGTTTTATGTAACTTAAATTGATAGCTTTACAAAGTATACCACTCCAGTGTTCAATGATGGAAAACTTCTTTAACCTGTATTTAAGTAAAATAAAACAGCTGTTTCCAAATAAAAGAATTCAGAGAAAAGGACGTTAAAAAACAACAAACCACATTCTGGCATATTCTCTTTTACTAGGACTTGCATTCTTATTCTTTCAAAGAAGCTGAATTTTTGTGAAGGTGAGCTGCGGGGAAGAAGGAAAAGACAGGAAGGTTTTTATCCCTCAGGGAACTTCTATCATTTGCTAATTTTGGAGGACAATTTTTACACAACATGTATGAGTGTATAACCCGTATTTTATATACTACCATTTATCAACTACATTGTATTTTCGTCTCAAATAAGAGGCATCAATTCACAATAGCTGCCTGAAATGAAGAAATTCTATTCTTCTATATGGTACAACTTATGAGCATCAAGTAACCACGTAGTTAGCACGTCAACTTTTTCTTACCATCCATCTTACTCAATTCAGCTTTGTTGTGAATTCCCATATCAAAGCTGCAAAGAAATACAATCCACTCGATGGGATAACCAGTTTGCAGTCTGACAGCTCTGCCACTAAACAGCACATTGTCCTACTGACAGATTTCCACTTAGGTGCAAGCTTTCTAATCAATGAAAGTTAAGTAAACTTACTTCATTCTATGGCATTTTAAAGCGGAAATGTCTGTTTAGTATACTGACAACATTCAGTAATGTAGTAAGTGTCCAAAATTCATTAAATTACACAAACTCCTGTACTACACAGGACCCAAACTGCATAAAAGTCTTGTCTAAAAAAATTCATGTTAATAAAGTAAACCTTGTTCAACAATTTAAATGTAATTGCAAATTACGACAATTAGAAAGGAAAGGAAAGGAAACATTAATAGACAATTTGTAGATAAGACCAAGACAAAAATCCTCATCTGAGACTGATCCCATTTCTGACCTGATGATAATGCAGAACAATTTGTTAGTGTTGTGGATCTAGCTTTTCCATTCCTTTCAAAGGATGCCAGGCATGCAGAATCGGAGGATTCACCAGAGGAACTACGGTTGTAATTGCTAGCATTCGTTTTATGGCTTGCAACACAGGTGGCTCTGCTTGAGGTAGGTTGAATAAAAGAATCTTCCTGCTCGGATTCAATTTTTGCCTGAGACTTCAATGGTTTCTGCTTCAAATTTCTAGTGAAAGGGAAAAGTAAAAGCAACAAAGGATGTAAAACTTGGAGAAATAATGGCAATTATGTATTTTAACAATAATTCTCTCTGAAAGCTTAACTAGCTGCCATACCATTTCAGTTTTACGGAAATTACATTTATGAGATAACATGGTGTGGGACAACTTTAACTGACGATAATAAACATGAAATACTTTAATGAAAGTAATAGTTTACACTCCTAGTGCATTTATACAAGAGTAGACATTCTCTGCTCTGAGAAACAAAGAAGTTGGTATTGAATGTCTTCTAGACAGCAATCTCCTCTTATTGTTTACCACAAGACTGCAAAAGCAGCTTCAATTTCTGTTGAATTCCCAGTCTCTTGTTAATTGCACCTAAGCCTCAAAAGTATGGCCTATGCATGCTAACATTATTCCACAATAAACTGAGTTCCAAAAGATATAGCCATATTGTTACGGAAAGTCTACTAAATCATAATGCATGTTTGTAGAGAAACTCACTGATTCATTTTGTCCTTACTATACAAGCTGGAGTGCAACACAGTCCTGGTAAGTAACTTCTTTTCACATTTAGAACAACTATTTTTTCAGTTGCTTCCTTACAGTCACAGTTTTTCAGGTATTTGTCTAGGTGCACAAGATACATATTATATGCTCTTTTTGCTATCCAAACACTCTTCCAGTCCCAAATCTCAAACCTGAGCACCACTGACTTGTGAACAAGTCACATATAATTCTTCAGACACGAGCGTAAGTGTTGTTTCAAATGAAAATCTCTGCCTATCCTGACGTGCGTTTCTTTATTTCTCTACGAAGAAAGGAGAAATTAAGGAACACACCAGGTAAAGCTTAAAGCTCACTGCCAGCTATGCCTGTAGCGTAATCCAGCATGCCTGCATAACAGAATATGAAAATGTAGAAGCAATACACTGAAATGTTGAGAGAAGAAAGCCAAATATGACACACAATAAATGTATTCTTAGAGGCATTTCTTCTTAAAACTCTTATTGCTACCTTTTCACTGCCTGAGGAGAAAGGCTGGAAAGCAGCAGAAAGGTACCACCTCAGTTTCAATGATTTACCATGTTTAGTTTTTGTATTTTGCCTTACTTCACTTCAAAATTCAGAATGCACAAATTAATAATGTAAACCATCAGTTGTGTCAGAAGCTTTCTTTCCTTCAATAGAGAAAAGGCACATCTAGCTACCAACAGAATGCTACAGTATGTGAAAAACCCTATAAACGCCACAGGACTGACTTTCTTCTGGATGTGACAAACCAGGTAATATATGCAACTTTGTAATCTTTGTAATATATATACCAAGTAAATCTTTGTATCATTCCTCCTTGTTCCAGCCAGATTAAATATTGATTTCCAGACTGGAATATTTTTAAAAACAAAAGGAAATATCCCAACCTTTTCTACTCTTTAGTCCCTTTGCTGTTCATAGCTAGTTGTATACTACAAAAACAAGAGGGTTTTTTGCATGTCTTTCCTACTGCAAGAGAAGTAATTACAAATAGTCTCATTTGAGCTAGTTAGCCATTTAATAAAATAATTGTTCTCTTCTTCATAGACTAAATATGACAGTCAATATGAATATTACTCAGCTGTGATGTATCTCTACATATTCATAAGTTAGTTACCTGACCATTTTGGTAGGTTGCTGCACTGAGCTTTGATTGTGCAATCTCCTAGTATACCTCTTGTTTCTTCGTAGTTTTTCATTCTGTTTCTGACCATTTTTGAAGTCTGAAACAATTCTTCTTATCTTCTCTTCAAATAGTGCTGACAATCTTAAGGTCATACTATAAATCTGAGTAAGGAAGCAGATTATATTAAAACTAAAACCTTTCATTGGAGAATAACGCTTCTAAAATTAAAAAACTCTACAGAAAAGAAATAGAAAAAGCATGGAACACAATGCTATGTAAAACCCAGATAAATGAGAAATAAACGTATTAAATATTTTTGTCATACCTCTCCTCACTACTTAACCAATCAGCAGCTTTATCAAAAGTACTGATCAACAAATCAATACCAAAGCACTCCCTCATTTTATTAAGACAAGTATACCCCTCCCAAATATTGACAGCTACCTTTGACTTTTTGTTTGGAGTATAAGATTTTGCATTACTGAATATTAGTCTTATATCCTTGCACAGTTCCATTGGAGTGTCATAATTTCCAGCTTCCAGAGTTTCTTTCACTGTACCAAAGTCCATTGGAGTGTCTATAATATGCCTGTAATCCTATATAAAACATACGAAAAAAAGATTCAGGGAGGTGGAGATCTTATTCTGGTACCAAATACTAAGAGAGAGACCCCCAAACAAATAACATTTACATATTACAAGGTTAATTAGAACAACTTACAGGATATTGATCCAAATCGACCGGCTGTCGGAAAGGTTCAGAATCCTCACACTGGAAAATTAAATTCACCAGTTCCATACACTGCTTCTTCCAACAGTTTTCATCATAGCCAGTTTTCAAATTTTTTCCTTTTTTTAGGCCTCGTCCCTTGGAAAAAAAATTCGGAAAAAAGTTTACTGAAATACAGCAAGAAAAAACAAACCTGTTAAACTGTCTGGAATTATTTCTATAATGGGAAAATGCATTTCCAATCATATTGTTTTACAACAAGAAGGGCACTATACTATTAGCAATTTTCTTCCTAATCTTTATTAATAAACTCTGATAAACTATACAATCTTCTTTTACTAACTTTCAAAGGCTTTTTTATATTAAATAACTAAGGCACACAAAAATCTACCTTCTGATACCAAGTTATTCTCAACGACCTGAATAACATTCACCATTTGGAATATTTTTTCCCAGCGTCTCAGCTGAATAATGCCTATATTTCAGTACCATACAGGTAACTGAAAACTGGTACACTGAATAGCACTGATATCAACTCAGAAGATTTTCCTAGACAACTATACAGAATAACTACAGAAACATTAAACCAGCAAAGATATATTCAAGCAAAGCTTTTGTTTTATTAATACCACTGGAAAAATTCTGTACTACGATTGTTACAAAACTCAGTATCACTCCCATCAAGCTTCAATACAGTCTGTTAACCAATTTTTCCTGCCAGACCTTATCTGGGTACATAGTGTAAAGATTAGCCAACTCACTTTTCTTCTTCTATATGATGTTCTTGGAAGACATTTTTCATCCTGCACAAAATAAAATCAATCATCTTAAAAATTATCTAAGAAAAAATAGGTAAGGGGTGCTCAAAGTGTCATTAAATATAATACTGTCATAAAAACAGATTTTTATTCTGACTTCTCTCCGCAAGAAAGAAGATGAGTATGTCAAAAAATATAACTCAGCATTCAAGAGACTTGGAAAACAAAATTCTAGATACCACCACCAAAGATTCTCGACTTCAACTCTTGTCCTTAAGACAAAGGAAAAGCCATCATCAGAAATGGCAATAAGACACCGCTCAGCTTTGAACCTCAATGATCGTGGCAGGGGAGTTGGAACTGGATGATCTTTAAGGTTCCTTCCAACTCAAACCATTCTATGATTCTATGACTAAGGTTTATCACTAATTCAATTTACTGATAATAAGTGTCATAAATCTAAATACAAAAAAGACTCAGGAAGTTTGGGGTACGCTATTAACAAACATACAGCATTGCAAACATTACTCACTATATAACAATAGCGCATAATTAACTCTAGCAGATTTAAGATAAATGCTCTTTAATAAACTCTCAAAGGGGAATGCAAATCTGATGCATGATTCATATTGTGGTATACAGAGAAACTGAGCGCCAAAACATCACCGTAATATTTATAAAACTTGATCACTTTCAGCATTTATGACTATGAATGACCATTTTTACCTCAGAAATAACCAGATGCATATAATTAAAAATACAATGAAAGACAGCTCTTGAAATATTTGTATTACATTGCTGCACGTTAACATGCTGCAGAAATACAGTACCAGCCAGTCACAAATACAGAAGAATTGTTCTAATTGCTGGCACACAGTCACAGCATACAACATATTTCATACACTTCTTAACGAATACTGACAACTCCAAATTGTTTTAAATAAAGCATGTCCACACATCATTTCTCCACATTCACAATATATTCCATTTTTGTATCAGCCATATAAATGTATAAACACACACAAACTTCTCTATAAAAATAATTTAGCAATGTTACCAAAAACATTTGAAGGCTGGCGGCATTTTCTGACTACCATGCATTATTGGAATTATCCACAAAAAAAAAACCCTTACCAGATCAGTATCAAGATAATCTTGTTCTTCATCTGTTGTACTACATAGTTCAAAAATGTTTGTGCAGTCCTGATCACTATAATACAATTAAATCTCTGTTACTGGAATAGCAAATGCATAGCTATCGCTTCCCAGATTAAACCCAGCCTCATTCAAACGCTTTTCATAAACTGGAACTAAAAATTAAATGCAATAAAAATCACAAGCTGATTATAATATTAACAACATAATGTTAGTATTCTGTGCTTTTCAGAAGTGAGGGAAGGAGCAGGAAATTAACATTGGGGATTTGAACGGGGCCTTCACACTTGATATACGTGCAGGAGAACTTCTTATAATAACTTCTTTCAAAAATAAACATCTCAACTGAATTAAGTCAGACAAGCTCCGAAAGGGACTTCTACACATGTGGTAGAAGAGCACAGAACTTACTTTATAGGTTAAACTACTCTCACGTTCAGTCACATTTTGATACTACAAACCCCAGTGAATGCTACTAAGGGGAAAAGTTAAAATATCTCTATGTTGACTATTTAGGTATTTCTCTGGTCAAAACAATACTCAAAAAGAATTATACGACTGTCCTGCAGTGTATTGAAAAACAGTATAAATCAAAAGAAGCAAGATTCACAGCAAAGAGCTATTAAGACGCTTTTTATACCTTCTCCTTGCTTAAAATCATGAGTATTCAAGCACCATTTAGACTAAAATGCCACTTACTTGATAAACTTTAAGAGCTGGGTAGTGATCTTTTTTGCAGCTCTTGCAATAGCACTCCCAGGTTCATTGAAGGTCCTAGCATTGCTTTCAATATATCTTACTTCCCAAACCAATGCAGAGATTCTCCTTAAAATCCAAAAACATGGTACCTTTAATACTAAGCTGAAAAGCTTAAAAAGTGCAAACACTTGTCTCTTAGTAATTTTCTGTCCACGCCAGATTAAGATGGATGCTTTTTGATTTAAGTATCACTAGCCCAGTCTCAAACTTCTCATTCACATGGAAAACTGAAGTGTGTATGTGTATATATACACATTTTCTCTATCACTCAAGGGAGCAAACCCAACAATACACATCTTTGCTCACTTACTTTTCAACTCATTATTGATAACTGATCTTCACAAAGTTTGTGAAATTCTAGCACATTTTCATCCTTAAAATTCAGTTAATATGATTAGCCAAATAAGCACTAACATGTTTTACCACTAAGTTATAAAATATCCCTGAAATAATACTGAGGAATGTGAGTTCCCTGGATTCTTTAAAGACGCATGCATTTTCTAAAAAGCTCACATTTGACCTTATTCAAAAATGAGGAGGGAAAGTACTATATAACCACCAATGTAAATTACTACATTTATTCTTGAAAGGTCAAAAGTTGCTTGTCACAAAGCCTTGTCAAATGGAACCCAGGTTGTATAATACCTTAATAATTCTTAAGATAAGAAACACAAGGGACAAGGAATTAAAAAATGAGAGCAACAAAATGCTTGGTCTAATTATATTCTTAAAGACATCTTAACTATGATGTTCTTTTCTGACATCCCTTGCTTTAAGGCCAACTGACCAGTAAAAGCAGTGCCCTCTGTAAAATAACAGATTTGTAGAAACTGCTACAAATTAAAATTATAACTTCACAGAAATAAGCTAGCATAACTACATCAACTCATTTTTATCATTCACTTTTCCAATTCCCTATAATTGTGAAACAGAGATATGCCAAGTTCACAGCTCTTCACCTACAAAACGTTGAACTATTTCCAAAGACACTATTTCAGTCTCACATAGGAGGAAAACTATCAATGCCTCTTCACTGTATTTACAGACACACTGAATGCCAGTCCGAGTGAAGAACACCCTTAAATTTCTTTTGGAGCTATGGATACTCAGAACATCCAGCAAATAAGAACTTTATCATCAGTACACTTCAGTTTCTTCTCTCTTTCTCTACTATAAGTTTTTACCAGTGGTGTTTTAAATGATAATATTTAACATTTCACCTCTGTGTTTAAGCCCATTTCTGAAAAGTAATAAGCACTTTAGAGCTTAACTCTCTTCAAGTCCCAAGTAATTGAAGCACAGCACTTCAAAATCTGAATTAAGTCTTCAGCATTGAATTAACTTCAATTTCTCTAGTAGTTACTAATTTCAAAGAGCAAATTTCCCAAAGAAATAATGTCAGTGCTTATTATAGCTCTGCAAACAGTACCAATAGAGACTGAAGTAACTTCCCTTAAGAACTAAGAAACTTAATGAAAATGAATATAACATTTCGGCTGTCAAGCACCAGAGCCCTGCTACAGAACACTAGTAATCCTGAAGTCAGATACTGGAATAGCAGTTCTCAGAACTCTTGTATAAAGAATAATTGTTTTTCTTATAAAATGAGCTTAGATCTTCTAAAGACCACATTGTCCCTTGCTTCTCCTACTAGTACTAACCTGTAAAATCTGTTAGCCAGTCTTGTCCGAATAGTGTTGAGGTCTGTTGGATAAGCAATCACGGTACAGTACTTGGGATATGTACACAGGTCAACTGGACCAGCAAAAGCTGCTGAAATGTCTGTTAAGAAACAAAAATTAAACTAGTTCAAGGCTTGTATGCATATGAAAATTGTATCACGTGTTCAATTGCTATGTATAATTACTCTTGATAAAATCAGTAATGTATAAAAATATAAAAATCACAGTTCAGACAAACAGAAAGAACTGCACATGAAAATGTGTCAACATTTACAGTACTTTAACATGCGGAATTTTTAAAGGATGCCATGGACATTCCAGAGACCTGTTTATAAATGTAATGTCAGGAGAAAACTACCTAAAGCTTAGATAACAGGCTCACCAAGAGTCAGAAGTTGATCAATACCACTGATAATCCGTTCACATGCTTCATCACGAGATCTCATTCCCCACTCGCCTTCTTGGGGTTTGTATAGTAGTTTCTCCACCTCTTCAAAAGTCACAGAAACACTAGCTCCTAGTTCTTCAGGCTGATGAACTGAAGAGTGACAGCAAATACAAAAAGGTAAGAAGTGAGAACCCAAACCAACAAGATAAACTGTTGAGTACTCAAGTGTATTAAATACTCATATGCTTGTAACTGGAAAAAAAACCCCATATATTCTTGCCTTGAAGGTGAATTTGATGCTAAGTCTATGGGGGAAAGTACATAAAACTCCTACAACAAAGACATCCTTTACTCGTCTTTTCTGTGGTTCCGAATTTCCAGAAGACCCTTTCTGCTCTTCATCTAAGCACTAGACCTAAAAGAGGACTTGAACTCAAAACAGCCATTTATACACTTATGTTTTAAAATGCATGCCCTAAATTTCACAGGATTGTAACTTAGTTTAGTGAGTCAATTTGTGCCTTCAACCTTTAAACATATGCAAAATACGTAATATACTTTATTACTTCCTTCAGGAAGTTGTTAATAAAACAACAGTGATCTTTTGAACATTATTAGAAATATTTGTTTTGAACACAGCAGATTGTTTCAAAGCAATAAGAACTAGTAAAAATATGAAGGTGTGATTTGTGGTTCTGTGGAAACGGTTACACTTCCAAAGACTAATGCAATGTGACTAACGCAATCTAATGCAGAATGGTTGGATTGATAATGCATGATCCCTGAATACTTCCCCCTCAAATCCACACATTTATTTTGTACATCTGCAGTTGCATTGTTTTTGAAAAGCTAGGAGTTGCTCATTTCACACAAGCATTTGAAAAGGGAGGACATGAAGGTTCCTGATCAGACACCGTGGGTAGGTAAGATCAACTCATTGTGCCGATTAGGACTACACGAACTAGAAGATAAAATTCAACACTATAAAGCATGTAGGCTTATAGCCTAAGACCTCTGCTTTGTGCTCCTTACAGCTTCCTGATGAACATGACACACAAGACTTGCCATAATTCCTAGCATATTATATGGACAGAGAGAGCGTGACCATATGACCAATCTCCAGGAGTAAATAGGTCACAGAAAGCTGGACTCCAAGGAGGGTTGCAGCACTTGCAGTACAGGTACAGACAGTTAATATATACACTTAGCAGTCCACCACAACAGACGTTTAGTAAGCAGGGTGCTGAAAACCAAACTTTCAGGTCTACATGCACCAGCTCTTCCTGGTCTTGACAGCAGTGTCCCTGACAAAACAAGAGTTTGACATCTCACACTGTACCTTGACAAAACTTATGGTTGCAGGACGTAACAACTAACAAATTAAAATTGTGACCTGCCACTTAGTTCAATTTCAGTGCTGTTCTCCTCCCATACATCTATCTTAGCAAACTGAATGAAGAAGTAATCTTTTGAGACAAGAGTTGTAAATGCGAAGTACAATTTCAATTCAATCTGTAAGTCATTCAATCGACAAAAGGAAGAGAAAGGAAAGGAAGAGTTTAACTCCCATTTTATACTATATCGTTAACATAATAATGCTTTCTAAAGATACGTAAAACCTTTCTGCAAGAGCCTGACTTCCTTACAGAGTGCCATTTTCTGCCTGGAAAGAAAGGTAGAAAATACGAGTTCTGAGTTGTCTTCAGACAGTTTCTGTTCTTACTCTAGTCTAATGGCTGCTGTGGTATTTATCTTCGACTTGCTTAAAGGATGTTCTTCTCAATTCTTTGAACTTGCCCAAAAAGATACACCAGAGGTTTTTTTTTGTGTGTGTGTGTGTGTGTGTGTGTGTGTGTGTGTGTGTGTGTCCCTTCCCCATTTTCCTATTGTAAATAGCTCCTTGGGTCAATCAAGCCTTAAGCTCTTAACATGCCAAAGTAGTAACTTACTAAATGAAAGAAAGAAGTTAGTTTGCCTCTGATATAGTCAGTAAATTGTAACTTACACATGTAATCCTATGCACACTCAAATTAGCATCTGTAGGATGTCTCTGCCATTATATCACCAGTATAGCACTTTCAAGAATTCTAGTTCCTTTATGCTATCAAGTTTAAGTGCTTGAAAACACTACTTTTTCAGACCACAGGCGAATGAAGTGATAATACATACATCACTATAAACAGCTACTTAAATAGTACTGCACAGCGTTCAGAAGAAATTGATACAAGTTGTCCTGTTAACAAAATAAATCCTGACTTAAGTTCACCTGTAAGGCTTCTGAGTCTCTAACAATAATTTGACTGTCTCTCAGTGACATCTATGGGAAGCATTAACCAGTTCATGATGAGTAAGAAAAGCTTCCATGTGTTGGGAAGAGACAGATGCTGGCGATGAAAAAATGGAATGTTTCCATTAAATCTGTGTGTGTGTAAAAACAAAATTCCACTGATTACGTGTTTTCTATAAACTAATATGCATAAAGATTTCAATTTCACATTTTGATTTCAGACTGTTCCGCAGAATTTTTCATCACAAGATATGACTGCAGCAGCCAGCTAACACCTAGAATATTAGACAGTCAGGTGGCTACTGAGAACATCCACACGTGTACAATATACTCATGTTTAAGAAAAAAAATAGAATAAGCCTTTCTGGTGTCTGGGAAACAAGCTCATACACAAGCAAAATTAAGAAAACAAATATCTTTGACAGCTTATTCAGTAACTACTCATTCAATATTTCACAAACTGTCCTCCCTCCACCCAGCTGGTACTGACAAGCACTGGAAAAATGAATTGAGTAAGATAAACCAGGAATCCAACAGTTTCTTTTACAATTACTTTGGATTTCTACAGCAAATTTTATAAATTGCTGGTTTTAAACTATATGCACTAAGGATTTACTGACTGGAAATAATTTTATACAAATTCTTCGCCCACTGCCTTATACCACAATGTATTGCAACCAACTAGTTTTTTTGAAACTTGGTACGATTTGAAACTTGACATTTTGAAATAGCAGGTTTCATTGTATAAGGCGAAGCCACACATGTCAACTATTCCCTTCAAAATTGCTCTGGAAAAGGCAAAGGGAAAAAAACAAATACAGGTACACTCAAGATTTTTCACCAAATCTGAAGCCAGACTGTCTTAAGGAACTGTCCTCCCAAAATGCACAAAACCACACTGCTGACACTGTCTACAATTTAAAGGATAAATATTACTGTATCACTTCTACCTACTAAGTAGATATGCACAGTGGATACTGGACTCTGATAGCTTAGTGTCAAGAGTTGTAAGATACCTAAGAATCATCTAAGGTCCACTGTCTACATAAAATGAAGGAACCGGAAACAGACAGACGCACTTTAACCGTTTTAAGTTAGTTTCTACCTACCATTATCAGGAACTGGTTCCATGTCCCACGGGCTAAGCTTTTCGATTTCACCATTGTCCCATCTAATTCACCAAGTCAAAAGAAAAAAAAACAGTAATTTAAAATTATCTTGACTCAGAAGTATTCCCTCCAAGCATATTTAAATCACAGCTAATTTTAGGTATTAATAAAATATATAGTATAAACATGCATATTAAGTAAAGCATTAGTCAGCAATCAGCTGTCACAGTGCAGAAAGGAACCATTCTTCAGAATGACGTTTAAATTATATTTGTGTTCTTGATTTCGGCTGCACGCAACTTAGCCAATATAAAAATCCATCTTACAAAGCCTGTATCAAGAAGTCACATAAGAATAAGCAATACACATAAAAAAATAACAACATATAAGAGAATATATGAGAAAACACACACTGAGAAGAGGATTTTTTTGCTAACCACAACAGTGGTTGTTAGCCCATCGAATGTTTCAGAGAAAGGAAGAACAATATTTGGTATATTAACACCCCATTTTAAAAGGCATACCACATTAAGACAAAAAGAAGAGTAAGTGTAAAATAAAGAAATTAAGTAAGGACCAAGAGGAACCAAAGGCAAACAGTTGATAGTGCATCTCTATGTTCACTCTGTTGCTCAGCTATCAGGTATAAATATCATTTTGAGATGTCTCCAAATCCTACCACAGTTGAGCAGATTTTTACGTGTTTTAATGAAAAAAATACAAATGGATTTTGGTATTTCAAAAATAAGAAATCATAGAATGGTTTTGGTTGGAAGGGACCTTAAAGATCATCTAGTTTCACCCCCCCCCGCCACGGGAAGGGACACCTCCCACCAGACCAAGCTGCTTAAGGCTTCATCCAACCTTGCCTTGAACACCTCCAGGGATGGGGCATCCACAGCTTCCCTGGGCAACCTGTGCCAGTGTTTCACCACCCTCATCATGTAGAATTTATTCCTAATGTCTAATCTAAATCTTGCTCCTTCCAATTTAAAGCCATTCCCCCTTATACTATCACTCCATGCCCTTGTTAAAAGTCCCTCCCTAGCTTTCTTGTAGACCTCCTTCAGGTACTGGAAGGACGCTTTTAAGGTCTCCATAGAGCACTCTCTTCTCCAGGCTGAACAATCCCAACTCTCTCAGACTGTCCTCATATGGGAGGTGCTCCAGCTCTCTGATCACCTTCATAGCCTTCCCCTGGGCCCGCACCGACAGTTCCATATTCTTCTTCTGTTGGGGATTCCAGAAGTGGACACAATAATACTCCAGGTGGAGTCTCATGAGAGTACAGTAGAGGGGCAGAATCACCTCCCTGCTGGCCACGTTTCTTTTGATGCAGCCCAGGATACAGTTGGCTGCCTGGGCTGCTAGTACGCACTGCCAGCTCTTGTCAAGCTTCTCACCAACCAGCAACTCTAAGTCCTTCTCTGCAGGGCTGCTCTCAATCACATGCTGAACCTCATGAGGTTCATACAGGCCCACTTCTCCAGGTCCCCCTGGATGACATCCTGTCCTTAGGTGTGACAACTGCACCATTCCACCTGGACATCCATCTGGACATGGAGCTGTTGACCCCTATTCTCTGAATGTGACCATCCAACCAATTTCTTATCCACCAAACATTCCACCCATCAAATCCATATCTCTCCAATTTAGATAAGGAAGTTGGGGGGATCATTGTCAAAGGCTTTACGGAAGTCCAAATAGATGAAACCCATTACTTTTCCTGTGTCCAGTGACGTGGTTACCCTGTGACAGAAAGCCACTAGGTTGGCCAGGCAGGACTTGCCCCTGGTCCAGAAGCCATGCTGGCTGTCCGAAATCACCTCCCTGTCCTCCATGTGGTTTAGCATGGCTTCTAGGAGGATCTGTGCCTACTGGATCAACTTAATGTCCTACTGGTCCAACTGGACCAGCAATTTATATCTTTGAAACTATTATTTGGAAAAGCTATATGATTCTGGCACAAGCTCGTTCTACTTATACTTCATAATCATTGTATTCCTGTAGGCATGTTTGCGAATACATCCCAACCAATTTCCTTTAGTATCTGTTTATTTTTGTCCAATACCTTTTTAAACCTGCTAATACTGTTTCCACGGCCTCCTGTATAAGTGTTTTTTCAAATTTCACTACCTCCAATGTTAAAAACAAACCCAAACTCTTTTAAACAAACCCCCTAAAGATATCAATCCGTGCTTCTAGTTCTGTCATTACAGACTTTGGTGAATAATAGTTCTCTATTCATCTTGCCTATCACCTTTACGATTTTCTGAACTATGAGCCTTTCACCCTTCTCCTTTAACTGAAGAGTCATTTTTTTTCAGCCTTAAACCACAAAGCATCTGGTAAACTCTTAATCATTTCAGTTGCCCTTCTCTGTACCTTTCTTAAAGTCATTACATCTTCATTTAGATGCTGAGACCTAAAATGCATCAAGGCATCAGCACAACACAGCATTGTGAAGCAGTGAGCAATACTGTTTCATTCTTGATACCCTTTCTGATGGAGGCCAACACTGTCTTTTGCAGCTGCCACTGCACACAGAGCTGACATTCTGAGAACTGAGAATCTGAATATTTGTCCTCATCTGAATCTACTAATGAGCACAATGTCACATAAGCATAAAGAAAATTATTGTTCCATTAGATGTCCTACCTAACATACTGAAACTGCACAAGTTATCCCAGGTTATTACATATTCACGTTGTGCTAGATTATCAACTTGAGACCACTAAAAAGTGATAATACCACCAGTAAAATCATTTGAACAATTTATATGCTCTCATACCAATAAGTCAGCTATGTAAGAGGCAACGCACACTACTAATATTAGAAACAAAATCTTTTTATACTTACTTAACACTGTAACACTGGAAGTGGCTGTCTGGATATTGAGGCTGATATGGTTCCTGACCCAACACTGTCCCAAACCACCATGCATCATCGATAATGGATCGAAACCTGTCAGCTAGAGCAAAAAACGTCCGTTCAGATATTCTACTAAAAGAAGTTATTTAACTATGCTTCTTCTACGTGCAAAATTTTTATCAACGTATTGCAGTTTAAAGCTCTAAACGCACTGAAACTCAGTAAAAGACAACTTATCACGCCAAAAAAATACATGCACTGACATCTAAATAAGCTTGCCACTTTGCTATAAAATAAGAGAAGGGAACACTAGAGTCTCTAGTTACTAGAGACGGTAACTTAGATCTGTGATAATCCCTCCAAAATGCTTAGTACAGCAGTTAGTAGGCTCAAATTTCTGATGGGCAAAAAGACTTCACCTACCAGAGAGTCCTCTGAAGTTACAAGCAGGTAGCATCTAGCATCTTCAGCAATTAGCCAAGGACATTTTTTTTTTATTTCAATCATTTGGTCAGATACTTAAAAGAGACACTTACAAGCTTGCCAGTTCCTTTGCCGTGCTTCATCATAGAATTGACGTAATATAAGGAAGTCGATAACATCTGGCATATCATGGTACCTAGATAAAAAAAATAACCCCTTTCATGTCTGTGCCTTAAAGCTTTAGGACAAAGCTCAAAAAGAAATACTTTTAAAATACATTTCAGAAAAATAAAGATGCGTATACCTGATGGAAAATGATTTGTCTGTATGTTTTCCAGTAGCATGATCTATAAAGGCAAGCTTGAGGCAACACAATGTGGGAGGACCAACTTCATACCTAATTCCAACAATTTTTACCAATTCCTGATCCTACAGGCAAGGACAAACAGTTTCAGCAAGTACTGCCCTCTTGACTACGCACAGAGCCACTAATTTAACATTAGTTAACCAAGCACATGAATTGTACCCACATCAAAAAGCCAAAAATATTGAAACTGTATTCGAGATTTCAGTGGAAGACAGTCTGCCAGACTTGGCAATTTTAATTCAGCTATTTATACTTGGGCTTCCCAGAGGTAAGACCGTCTAGTAATTGAAGACATTTTCCTTTACTGTTTCCACTGGGAAACATTAAGGGAATCAGTATAACCTCACAAACCAATGTTTTGCAAACCATGTAATACAACTCTTCATTCACAGACTACCAGAACTGAACCCATAGTATCTCCAATGCAGACCTACCCTAAGGACTACTTTTCTCCATGGTTCCTTGTGTGGATTCAGTTTATAAATGTTATTTCTTCTGACTGCTTCAATGTAAGCTTCATGTCCCTGTCGGAAATATATTACCTAAAAAAAAAAAAAACCCAACACAAAAATCATGAAAAAACATCCCAAACAGTAATGTTTTCCTATATTTAATCACTATAATAATGTTAGTTAATACAAGCATTTAACGATGTTAACCAATGTTCCTACCTCATCGCCCATCTGAGGAACAAAAGGAGACCGTCGAAGAGCTGTGTCTGTTATCCAGACGGGAGGATGCCAGTCATAAGACAATTCCAAGTTTACTGGTTGGGTTGGAGCATTAGCCTTCACATTTAATAGAGCAAGACAGACACAATGAACATACTGTCAACATGACATCAAACCCGCTCATCCCATTCTAATCTGGCAGACAAAACCTTAATTTATAAAGGACTAACGTACATTTCCAAAAACTATTAGCAAAATTCCTCCAAGGCTTTGCCTGAATTGTAAATTTTTTTGTAGTACTACTGCTAAGAATTCCTTTCCTATACGAAGACTTGAGTGATCAAGATGACCATTATGCAGGTCTTAAGAGAAACCAAGTTTTGTAATTTAGATGGCATTCTCAGTGCCCAATTAAAAATCTATCAAGCCACAAGAAACCACTGGAAGATGAAAAATTGAGAGATATTGCACAGCAAATAACCATATTAAAACTGTTCCAAAAAAATAATTTTGACAATACTTGGAAGAAAGTGAAAGGATGGAGAGAAAAACATATTAAAATCACCTCAAGCATTAAAAAAAATATGCTTGCCCCTTCATGGTAGAAAACAGCAAATAGCTATTGTAACTTTAGAAAGCATAACTATTTAAATTAAATTAAAAATGTTAGTATCTTAAGAAAGAGCGATTATTGTAACTTACAAAAGAAAATTTAAACTCAAGTATAAATAACTACCATAAATACAGTGACCATATACCCCAATTCTTCAAAAAGATGTTAGTTAAAACCAGACAGTTTAAAAGGGTTTTAGTCTAATATCCTACACAGTTATTTAATAATCACATTTCTCCTTGATATCAGTAATCTTGAGAATCATTTTATTCGAAAAATAAAAATTCCTCCATTCAAATCAGCTGATACCTTTCATTTGAAATGGTCTCAAGTTAAAGGTTTGCTGTATGTATTGATGCCAATATCCTTATCCAATGGCAATAACACTTATTTTAACAGTTTCCAGTGAAGAGGTCTAAAAACCTAAGAGAGAAACTTAAAGGGTGAGAAGAAGAAATTAATTGTGTACCTCCTCTTGCTTTTTTGGTTTGGGCTTTTTTCTCCTTTTTCTTCTTCTTCTCTTTGGAGGAGATGATTTCTCTGCTGATACTTCATCTTCTGAAGTACTACAATACCTGATAACTTTCCGTCGAGAAGTCCGTACAGGAGGTTGTAGGTTAATCCCTGCATCAGCAATCCAGTCAGAGTACCTACTTGAAGAATCACTGTCCGTAGTCGATGCAGTCAGGGAAAATGCAAACAGAGAATCAATTGTCAATAATTCAGAATGCTAAATGCCCTTAGGTAAGTTTCTGCAGATATAAATTACTGCTGAAAAGCATTATGAAAAGAACTAAAATTACTTTGACCTGTTATAACAATTACTTCACTTGATGTTTAACATAGTTTCTTGAAAACATAGCAATTCTAAGCATATTCTTTAAAAATACCACTAAAAATAAAAACTAAAATCAGTAATTTTATTCAAGAAAACTGTGCAATGAAATTCTGGACTAGTTAAGAGTCCTCCATAAAGTACACAATAACCTAACCCTGCTTAAATCCTTTAAAGACAGTTACACAAATCTCACAGGTACATATGTGCTTATCTCTCTCTCTCTACATTTTTTTTAGTTCTACTATAGAGTTCTAGAAAGAATATCTAAAAATACTAAAGTAAAAAGATGAAAAAAAAATCTGCAACTTCAATTTTAACCTTATCAAAATTAGGATTTATTTTTTAACCAAACATTTTTGTCAGAGCAAGCAGCTGACTTTTGCTGCATTATTGGAAAAAAAATAAAAAACAAACCTAAAAAAAACCCTGGAAACCAAACAAAAACCCTCACTCCTCAAAAATTCAACTGAACAAAACACACTATAAAAAAGTGTTCCAGCCTATCTTCTTTCTCCATGCCATCTAGCACAACTGCAAAAGGATTTGAAACTGTATTGAAAGAAATATTTTGGTGAAATGGAACACTAAGTAACACCACAAAACATCACTACAGTACCCTACAAATTACATATGAAGCACAACAGAACTTCCATACAACTTTTAACTTGCCAAACTTCAAGTAAAACTCACTACAGTAAAAGCTGGGATTTGTTTGTTTGCTTTTACCTAGAACTATCATCATTGCTTTTCTTGTCACTTCTCCACTCTTCCTCTTCATCAGATGAGCCAGAGCCCTCACTTTCTTCAGCTTCCTGCATTTTTAAAAAAAAATGGAGCAAATCAAAAATTTTCTCGCAGCACATGTTCTAGGGTTTTGAAACACAAAACAAGTTTTCCATTCATGACTGCTCCTGAAGTGTTCTTAAACTGGGAATAAAAGCAGTTCTTTTTCATAGCCGATTTCAACTTAACTGATTAACTCCAGGAGTGCACTATTAACCATTAACTTCCATTTATTTACTCACATTTTATTACCCACATGTAGATCCACCTGCTGTAGCCACTCTTCACACAGCAATACTTCTATCTCCCTACCATATGACAGTTGCATTTTTTCCTAGTCTAAGTTCACATCTTTTATCAAAGTGGGGGGAAATTTTGATTCCTTCATGTTTCAGGCTCATGATGCTGTAATTAGTTCACGTAAAGCATACAAAATCTAGCTAACTAGAATGCAAAGGAAGAATTTAAAGATTGTAAAAGGAAAAAAAATCAAGACTACCACACCTCCCATCCATACTCAACATGGGTTACAGGAGTATCATTTCTATGTTTGGGGTTTTTTTAATTAATTATGGAAGCTGGAATCAGGTGATTTTTCTGATTTTAGTATCATCTGATTGCCCAAATACTAATTGGGTGTTCTGGGTATAAATATGCATACAATTAAATACAAACTTAAACAGTCAAGATGCAGCAAAACACACTACAACTTAAGTAATTTTCCAATTGTGATTCAGCAAGTTATTTACATTAATTTCATACTTTAGATGTGTTTTCCATAACTGAAATGACTAAGTATGATGCACCGTTCATGTCTCAAGTTATATGCTGTCAACCAAAAAAGAAAGTAAGATTTAACTTGCAACTTGAAATTCAATACTGTTTGAATTAGTGCAACTGATTATTTGTTTGTTATTTTCAGTGTAATAAAATTAACAGTTTTCCCCCAAGACCTGTTCATACAGTGTACAGGATGGACAACATTCACTATGTTAGTTCTCTTTTATCCTACCATTTGTAGAATTAAAACAAATCAAAAAAAACCCATTTACGAAGCTTGGCTTCTTACAGTATCATTAGTTTTAGCATTATTAGATCTAACACAACTTCTCAAAAAATATTTAAGTATGGGTAGTATACTACAGCAGACATAACTCTATTAGCACTTTGTGTGCTTTGAATCTGTGAGATGCCAGAAGTTTCTAGTCAACTCCCTTTCCGCACTGTTCTCAAAATAATTACAACTTTAACTTTTTGTTAAATTTAAGCGACTTATTATTTTCAAACAAATTCGTTGTTAAGAGGCTAGGAGAAGACAGTCCATTTCCAAAGAATATAGTTCTTCGTCTTACTTACAAAATTATCTTATCTCCTGAACCTCTCCCATTTTATCATCATTCTTGCTTAATAAAGTGACTTGTCCAACAAGTCTGACCTTCTCTTCTCCTTCCCCAGTTTGAGACTATTTCCTTGTGTGCAAGACAAGGCAACTGTACTTCAAGCAGTGCTACCAATGATTCACAGCATCCAATAACAAAACAGTCAAAAGCTCTTGCTACCCACACCAACATCCTGTTTCACCCCAAGCCAGGACTAAGCCAGGATGTGCAGGATTGTGCGGAAGACAGACATCACCAGGCCTTAACAACACTTTATTAAGAACTATCAAAGCTTCCAGTTTTAGGCGTGTGCACGAATTTGGAAGGTTTCTCACAGAGAACTAGCAAAACACATCTAAAACCCAAACCTCACAGTAAACCAACCTCAGAATTGTGCATTTTGCCTCAAGCTATGAATTTGGTTTTCAAGATTCTCAGCAAAAATAGTTCAGCCACTTATAAAATGAGAGCGAATACAGCCATTGTTAAGGCAACAGATAACTAGGTTTGAGAAGTTCTAACAATAACATTTACAGAAATACTTTCCCTGGTAAAAGGGTGGAGGGGGTTGAGATCATCTTCTTTGTTTTGAGAGAGAAAAGGCACATTATTTACATGAAACTTCACTTACTGAGGAGCTTAAGTTCAAAACACAGAACTTGGAAGAGAACTTACCTGCTCTATCAAGCCCAAGCAGTCATCTCTTTCCTCATCAGAAGACTCCAGTTGTTCAATGTTATTCCGCGTTCTGTAATTGCGGTACTTCTGTCTATACAGTCTACGCTTAGATTGTATTAATGAAGACTCAGAGTCACTCTAGTTTACATAAGAAGTGGGAAAAAAAAAGTTACATAGAAGCATGTATGTGCTAAATTTTTATGGAGATGAAAGGGTGGCTAAAAGCACTGCCGAATGTAAGAACTGAAACAGCCTCATCACATCACAGACTGATCATGCCAAAACTCCTCTTCACAATACGTAATTTTCCTCCAAGCAAACAGATCCAGTAGTTGTCCTAAGAAGTTACTCTTCATAAACTACTGTGATTGGTCCATTCACAGTACCTAATAACTGTATTTACAGAATCAAGATGTCAGCTGCCTGCAATATGCAATTCTGAGAAATCCCCAATCCCTCCCAGTGAAGGAGATCATGCAGTAGAATCCTTCTGTCAAACTGTTTTCTACAGCAAGACACAGTGAATCAAGGTGCTATCTTACCAAGACAGTACAATAATAACTTTTTCCTTCTTGCCTATCTCTTCCAAAACAAAGATAATGAAAAAATCACTTAAAACAGAGCAAGTCTTAAATTGCCCCACATACAAAACATTCTTATGTAAAGTACGGTGACAAGGGAAAAGCAATATAGCTTATTTTTCTTCAGTTACAGGACCTTTAACACTCTCACATCTCCATGTTGAAGCATGGACCTGCAACAACTGTCTTTGAAACTGTAACTGCAGTAAAACCAGAACAGCCTAAAATCAAGCCTGCCTTTGAAAAATTACCACCAAATACCTTAGCTGGAAGAAGGCAAGACTAAAAGCAAAACCAAGAGTTCTATGTAAAAATCAAACCTTGTCCTGCAATAAGTGGAAGCTGAATCAGCAGGAACCTCTGTGAAGACCATACCTTCAGAAATGTCTGCTTTCATTTTTTAAACCATGACTTGTCCCTGGGTACAGAATGACCATTTTCCTAGAAGCTGCTGTATACCTTTTCCATTGACTCAAATGACTTCTTCTTCTCTATTGCATAAAGTTCTCTCTCTTCTTCCCCTTTTGCAATTCGATAGTCTTCCTGCTTCCTACAAGAAAGTAATGAAAAGCTAAATCTCCATCTGCTCTGACAATGCCGAGAAGTTTAATGATTCCTTCCCTTTGAAAGATCTATTTAAAAAACCCTAACACCTAATTCCATCACATTGTTAATTTCAGATGTTATTATTGTTTAACCACCTATAAGATATGCCCTTTCATTTCCAGAGAGAGTAAAGAAGATGGATATTAAGAAAGTCTTCCTTGAAAGTATTCAGAATATGATGAACTTGAATTCCAACTCCATTTTTAATCCAAATTCTTCCCTTCGCAATCATTCCACCTTCCAACACTGGGAAAGCTTTTTAAAACTTCAGAGATGTGGTAGCACCTATGGCTGTACCAGCAAAAAGAGATATTTAGCTATCAATTTTAATTCTTTTCACAGATGCATACCGATAGTACTTTTGAAAGCAGCTAACTGTTTTAGCATTTCAACTGCTCAGTTTGTCTTCTGGTCCTAATGCATCACCCCCACAAAGTCTCACAGAAGCACAATCTCTCCAAAACCTTTCATCATGTAAATATATTTAACCTATATACCTTTATTTTGGTAAAAAAAGCATCTAGGTAATCTAGTTGTCCTTTCAGATAACCTGAAATACTGAAATGTAAGAGAATCTTTCTGTATTAAACTCTAGAAACTTCCATTTTTATTGGATGGACTTCACAATCGAAACTTTCTAAGCACAGCTGACTGTAACACTGAACTACTTCGATTTATACCACGTATCTATTTTAGCTTGTAAGCTGAGCTTACATTTCAGCTCGGGTCTAACGGCACTAGATTTAGAAAAAAAACCCATAATATGTTCTCCCTAGTCATATCTGCAGCCCAGTAAGCTGTCTACAGACCTGAATAAGCTTGGTGGTATTTCTGGTACAACAACTCTTCGTCTCCAAGCCTGAAGATCTCGCTCGGTAGCCATTTGACTTCGTGGAGCATTCTGATGCATCTGACGCACACCTTCAACTTGCCCACTACGTCGCAGACCAATATTGGGAGGAGACTGGATGTCTAAACTTGGTCTTCTAAAAGCTAAAATGCACAAACAAAAACATTTTTTTCCAGACTATACAGAATAGGAACCTTGTTTCTTATTACTACAAGATAAAAAATTTACACTTTACATGTTTTTATTGTGTAAGTCTATTACTAGTTATCATCTTCAGGAAATTATCTGTCTTGTAGAAAATACAGAGAGATCACACGTATGCTTTTAGAACGGTTATTTCTACTACTATTTTAATAAAGTGCAATGAAGTATAATGTGACAGAGGTGTTTTTCTGAACTATTTCAGGCAGCTGCAAGGCTACTGAGTTTCTAAAAAGCACTTCTCCTGGAGCTGAGCTTACATATTTAAAACTACAAGAACACAGACAAGAAGAGTGTCTGGTTCAAATCTGTAAAGAAGAGAAACTGAGCTTGAATAATGCTAGAATACTTAATTCACAAACTCTAGAGGAGAATAAATGTAGATCTCGTAAGTGTTGAGTACTCTACAAATACTAAATGTATAGCACTCTACACAAAATACCATTAAAACTCTTTAAAAGGAAAAGTGAAAGGCTTTGTTTTGTAAATTAACCACAGGAGTTTTAATGAATTAAAATACATCAACCAGATGTAATAAAAATGGAGGTAGAACCATTACCTAAGAATTTATCAGCAAGTACTAACCTCTTCTGGGTGTTCCTTCCCCATTTTGCGGGCTACTTGCAGCCGATTCTTGATCAGCTGCAATTCTTTGATCTTGTTGTAGCTGTAATTGTCTAATCATGCCATCAAGAATACTGGGCTCCAAGCCTTGTTCATCCTGATCAACCGTCTGTTGGCCTATAACTTGTTCAACCACTTCTCCATCACCTTGTAAATAAAACAAATGTTTTGAGTTAACTAATTGACTATACTAAATGATTTAATCTCATTGTTCACACCACAGTGAGACATGCTCTACAACTAAAACTAAACAGAGTAACACAAACACAGTTTGTCCATGTCAGTATCCACAGAAAAGAATTAAGAAATCCATTTGAGCAATCAATTACTATTTTTCACTTGTTTAAATATCATATTCACTGTGGGTCCTTTCAGCATATTTTGTAAACATGAACACATGATAGTTAGCATGTGAGAAAAATCAAAGCATTTTCAAGTCACCTATGTCAAATCTACTCTGTTGTCATTCAGAATTACTAGAATAACTCTAACTTCTGGATTTAGGTCTTTAGTGACATTGTTCTTACTTGTTGCTACATATCCAAGCTGAGGAATCAAATGCTCATCTGCACAATTCTCTCTTCCTGGCACCAATCTTTGATATTTTGTTGGATGTGGGTTTCCATCCACATCTACTAAGAAGGGAGGTGGCATGAGATGAGGAGCCTGTTGAGTCTGCTCATCTAGGACGTAATTGTTAGAGTCTCGAATAAGTGGCCGATAGTCAGTGTGGAAGAACATCTGATCAGGAATCTATAAAGAAATGAAGTTTTTATGTTATCAGTTTGAAAATGAGAATATGCCAAAGAGCAGAAAACAAGTCACATTAAAATAACTAAAATCTTCTTAATGGTAAAAGACAGGGAAAGTTATAAATAAGAGTTATGCATAGCTACCATTAACCTGTACGGGTCTTGCAGTACTTGTTTTTGAAACCAGTTTTGCAGTCAACAAAACACTCTTAGAAAACAATAATCTGAGGTAACTTACAGCAGAAGCACTGCTTTACACTTAAAAATATTTTACATCTCATTGTAATTTCTTCCCACAGCACTGTGAAAATTTTCCTCAGTTTCCATGCAACGAAATCATCGCCTACAGTTCAACATAAGGGAATGGCCTCAAGCTCTGCCAGGGGACCTTCAGACTGGACATCAGGAAAAAATTTTTCACAGAAAGGGTCATTGGGCACTGGAACAGGCTGCCCAGGGAGGTGGTTGAGTCATCTTCCCTGGAGGTGTTTAAGGGACGGGTGGATGAGGTTCTGAGTGGCATGGTTTAGAGATTGTTAGGAATGGTTGGACTCGATGATCCAGTGGGTCCTTTCCAACCCAGTGATTCTATGATTCTATGATAAGCTTTCAGAGTTCCTTCTTCATCATGCAATGTCCACCAGAAATTTTTTCTGCAACTGAAACAGTCTGTTAAATCCATGCAGCTGAAGGAAAAGAATTACATAAGTACTAGATCACAGTCAGAATCTTCACTCCAAGCAATGATAAGCAAGATCAAGAGAATAAGTTTCAATTTCAGCTAAGAATGTAGAGCCTGATGAACACAGAATCACCATTGCAACTTAAAAAAAAAAACTGAGGGGGAAGTAAAGAAAAGCACAGGCCAGAACTGCAGTTGAAAGCCATTTAAAAAAAAAAAAAAAACAGTAAAGCATTTGTTCATCAAAAAGGAAACAGACTGATAAACATTTTGCTTTCTTGAATCTATCCTACGCACATTTTTCTGGCATTTCAAAATCCACAGTGCTGGATGTATATTTACTTTTGCTTATTTTAAACTACTACAGTGCATTTTGGTTTGAGTAAGGAAAAGGCCTAAAGAACTTCAAGTTCTAATAAAAATAAACTGAAATAAACCAGCAAATTATTCTTAACATATAGTCTGCCTATTTGTTAATTAGGTATAGTGCAATAAAGTCTGTAACACATTCCAATCTTTAAACACTTTTCTTTCTAATTTTTGAAAATAGCTAAGCAATTTTAAAGTCAAACAGTTAACATGCAGATAAGCTGGCTGGAAGATAAAAAAGCATTCCAGAAAAGTTCTTCAGAGCTACTCCCAAGTGAATGTTAAAACACCGTTTTTTTCTGCTGTGCCAGGACATAGACAAGAAAACTCACAGACATCAAGGAACCCATTATATTTAGAACCTGTACCCATACAAAACTCTTTTATATATGATGTTATAGAGGAACAAATGTAGCTAAACTAATTTCAGTTAGAAGCTTGAATAAACAGTTCTAACAAAAGCTGAACTTACCTTTTCATAAGGCCTGCTACAGCCAAAACCAAATATCAATAGATGCCCATGAGAATCTGTACACGCAAAATGCTGACCATCTGGTGAAAATTTACAGTCAAAAACAGCACCATGTCCTTGGCCTTCAATCTAGATTGAGGAAAAGAGAAGAAACTCAAGACTATTTTACCAACTTTTTTTTGAGCAAAGAATAATGCAGCATCAGAAATTAATCACTATCAAAAGCAGTCATACACCTTTTAAATACCTCTATTAAAGCACAATCAATCTCATTACCCCAGTTTACTTCTTTTCACTTCGACATGTGAATTTAAGTCCTGAATCATACAGTTTTAAAAAGATGCACTCTATTTTAAAAAATGCATTTAAGTGTCTGGAAACTTATTGTTAAAGAAAAAGCAACTTTTTGAGGGTTTTTAGCTGTTAGCATACTGCTTAAGAGTAAAGTGCAGCTAATACATATACTGATTTTGTTAAACTATTTTCCAGAAAAGCATAGGGAAACTTAAAGCTAAAGGAAATATAAAGTGCTCCACTACTGAGTGTATCCAGAAAAAAAAAAAATAAAAAATTAATACAAACATTGGATCACAACTTAAGTCTCAAAGAAAATACCCTATTTTAAAGTGTTAATCATGAGCTGTCAAATGGGGCAAATGTCATGGGAGCTCTCAAGAAAAACTACGTCAATCCACTAACGCTTATAGCACTAATAAGATAATTTTTAAGACAACTGAGAATACAAATTTTTGTTTATAAGGCTCTTGAAATGATGGTCTAGACCACGACCTTTCAGTCTTTTTGATGGTAACTCATTTCAATTAAGAAAAAACGGTTACTATAGGCAAGACGCAAGAAGATCTTTAGTAACAGAGTGGAAAAGTCCTGGTGTCAATCATTCACAACACTTCACAGATCAAGAAGTCCTCATCAAGAAGTAAAGTTAGAAGAGATCAGAAACTGACTATGATGAAAGTGAAGTCCTGCTCTGCTCCTCCATCCCTCACATCCAACTGCAAATTCTCAACAATTCATCTTCTTTGTCTCAGAAGCTTACCAAGACCTCCCTGAACAAATTAAATGCAGAAGCCTTACAGAAAAGTAGCGGTGGAAGGAAGCAGGGAATACTTTTGCTGATCAGTGAACTAACTCAGCTTAGCAAAAAGTCCAGTGAGAGGCACCCGATTGAAGGCAGAGAATGGAAATGGGAGGCTTGGAGCACACAAGAGAGGCAATCTTGGCTCTCCTTTCCTGCCACATTAAACTGCTAGAACTGGGTACTGGTCCCTTTGTACCTACAGTTACAATAACCAAGAAATTCAAAGGTAAAACCTCTAGGCAAAAAAAAAATAATCATAAGTTTTGCTGGCTTGGGGTTTTTTGATGGATTTTGGTGGTTGGTTTTGGCATTATTTCTTTTCCAAAGGGTGCTGTGGCTGTGCATGTTGGTGACAATTCCTTAAACTAGTATGTTAATACACTGCTGTGTGTTGAGAAAAAATGGAGTTTAAAAGAAGTCTTACCATGTTAAAATAATGCTTTGTTTTCGTGCCTTTGGTAATGTCCCATATAAAGATGTTGCCATCATGACCCGCAGACAACATTATCCTGGAATCAAAAGGATGGGTCTCCAGGACAAATACTTCATCCGCATGCCCCTAGAATTTAAAATTGCACATCACATGCAAAGAAGAGGAACATAAATGGAAATCAACAGGATATTTACAGTAGAGCGTAAAGCACTGTACTGTTAGACCCCTACAAGCTGCCTCCAAAAATACACGAAGTTTTACAAATTTCACAGTGTATCTATCTGGGATGCTACCTGTGGCACATAAACAGGGAAAAACACTAGCAGTCAGAAAGACTATGATTCCAAATGTAACAATTTTCTAGGTTCAAGCAAGAACTTTAGAAATATGAAGTTTAGCCAAAGGAGTGGGAACTATTCAATGGGCACAAAAATTTTACTGCACAAAAATTTTTATTTATTCCATAGGAGAGACAAGTTCAACACAGCAGCTAGGGAAACGATTGTTCAAATGCAGGAGGAAGCCGCTAGTTTTGGTTAAAAAAAAAAGTTCAATACATATGATACTTGCTTTATCATTCATACAAACTTTCAAGATAAATTGGATCCAATTATGAACTCAGCATGCACATGTCATTGCAATTCTAGAAAGACCACCTACTTCAAAAGGCAAATAAAATTACATACCACCAAGTCATGAAGCAATTGCCCTGTACAGGAATTCCAAACTTTAAGCAGATGATTATTCACAGCCGTAACGACATAGTTATCATTTTGGTTCCAAGCTATCATAGTTACTTTAGGCTTCATAAATTTGTCTTCTTCTGAACATGCATCACTAGGAGTTGAACAAGCACAAGATATGTTTAACTAGCCCATTTCAACCTCAAAACACAGAAAAATAATCCATTTTCCCATGTTAATAATTAGACAATGGAAGATGAGTTAAGATTTAAGTTTTTTTTCAAACTTTTGTCCATAAAATTCATTCTTTTTGGAACAATCAACTATAAAGTTCATCTGGATTTCTAGCATACTTATTTTATAGAACATGAAAATCTCTTCCCCATTTGAGATGCAGGAGAAAAAGGCTTTCCTTTTTCATGTCGTCTTATTCCTTCTACAATTAAGAGTTCTACTAAACTAAAACTGCTTCTTCTGTGATGTGTCAGGTGTTTGACTGAAATACAGAGAAAATCTACCGCACTTCCTGTTAACTTCTTTTCTTGAACAAAGGAAATGTAATTAATTTGAAAGCTATATAAATATTCAAGAATATTTCAAACAGACTAAAATTTAGTCACTTATTACATCACCATAACACTCATTTTTCACAACCCCAAGGAACACGCTACTTGACCATAATATTTCTACAGCTTGCTCTAGTTTGAAGTAAGCGTACTTGATGAGTTTTTCAAACTTTCTTACTTTACACAAGATATTTAAAATAAAACAACAACACTTCACCTACCCTGGTAACCGATCGGACATATCCAACAAAACACTTCTCCATTCTGCTTGCTCAAAACGCCAGATTCGAGCTGTTCCATCTCTACTGCCACTTATGAACCTCGAAGAAGTTTTAAAAGAGAGTTAATTCATCTTCAAAAGAATTTAAAGCATATTCAGAGTTACACAGCACCACAATTTTAACTGTTACAATGATAGAAGTGAAATCTTCAATTAGTGTACGAGAGAACTCTTTACAGTTACTTGTCCATTAACTTTCTTGTGAGAAGCCCAGGAAAGTTTTTCTGAGCTGAAAACCTGAAGTTGTCAAAACATGTAGAACAGAGAAGCAAGTTCCAAAGTTAAACTCAATTCACAACTTCATCGTCAACTTCCCAATTACAATACTTCAATGAAGTATTTTAAGTAATCCATTCTGAAGTTGTAAAGTATCAAATACCGAAGTAGAGGCAAGAACAGATCAGCATGGCAAAACCCAAGATGTTTCCACCCACAACTGTGCATAAAGGAAGACTGCCAGCGGTTTACTTTTAAGATACAGAGGTGTAAACCAAGGCAGTTCAGGCTTCCATTTCATGAACTGCTGAAGTATGAATGCAGCAGAATCGAAATTCCTGAGGAGAGGAACTGAAACATTGTAAAACATCCAAAGATAATCTCCCTAGGCCAGGATTAACAACCCCAAGAAAGATAGTTTATGTAACTCCTACGGAAAAAGTCTGCATGCTAGGGATATCACAACTGTGCTCTGATTTGGTATGATTCATTTTAATAATAATTACAAAACTTAAACACCTTCCATTAAAAAAGGTAATTGAGCAAAATAACAGAAGTTTTGGTACTGCCTTGAAAAGTAATCCATGCAGGCAAGATGGATGGAGCAGTGCAACATGATGGCTCCAAAGACAAGTATAATTGCAGAAAAATACATTTAAAAGGAAGATAACTACAACTGAATGAGAATTACTAGCATTCTCAAGTCACAGTTACAGGGCTTTCAATATTAAAAAAAAAAAATTTAAAAAAAAAAAAAAAGCTGCAACTTATGGTGGCAGATGTAAATCTACCCTGAAGACTAAAATCCACATCTTCATTAGTGACAGGCCAATGACAGATCATTTTTTACTTCATTCCATACTGGAAGTACGTGTGAAATTTTACAAATGGAATTCACATAAGGCTCCCTCCATCCCCAAGTCAGCTGTAAAATTCTGTTAAATCCATTTCCTTAACAAAATAATAGTAGACTAGAAAAAAAATTAAAAGGATTTAAAACTGCTTTTAGACCCTTTCCATTGCATTTTCCCATTTCCTATTTTGATCCAATACTTCCTTAAACTGAAAGGAAAGCAGGGAGAAGAGGAGGTTTATGAAGCTATGACTATATCAAGTATGTTAAAAAGTGATAACATTCCTCTAGGTAAGTAAAAAAAAAGCCCAAAGACACTGTCTAACAAAGATTAACAAAAAGCTGAGACAGACTGCTGAAATTTAACTATGCTGTCCTGCACTAGCCCAGATTTCCCCTTTGAGTTCTAAATTAGTAGAATTTTCTTACTGGAAGCCTTCAGGTCAGAACAATAATGCATTCTTAATTCCAAAACAAAGTATTATTTTTGCACATCTGAGCATCTTTCAACATACCTATCACCACTGTTTGAAAACTGAATGCTGTCAACTTTATCCTGTAAGAAAAAGTACAGTCTGTTAGAAATTATATTTTTAAACAGGAAATATAGTTTTCATAAATCTGAGCTTAGCAAACTCTGAAAAAAATAACGCATTGTTTCATATCTAACAGTTTTAACTGCAAGGTGAAACAAGTCAAAAAAAATACTTAACAATACTCACTAACCATGAATGCATTTAAAATGCAAGGTTTTTTTTTTAAATTACAAATAAATATGAAGGACTGACAGATGAAATAGTTGTCAGTTAATAACTCACCAGCCTGTATTTGAACATACATTTACAACATCCTGAGCCAACTAGAGCTAAGAGAAATCTGTTATTCCCACTCCTACTTATATATTTTTAAAGAAATAAACAAAAACTCCAGGAAAAGTAGATAGCACACTCAGACAGGTTTATCTTCAGAGCTTTTCTACACACAAAATGAACATTAATCAAGCCTTATCACTATAGCATAAATGGTTAAAGTCAGATTCAAATATTAAGGCAAACAAAATAAAGATCAATATTTTAAGAGATGCCCTTGAAAAAGCTTTAAGGATATCTAAATTCTCTACAGTAAAACTACAGATTCCTTTCACATCAAGTGCTGACAAAAAGTGAGTCAACCTTCAGCACATCAACATAAGCCAAGTCTCCCTTAGTTTCTTAAGAAGGCAGAGTCTGCTTGACACAAATAAAAAAATGAGAGTATTTTATCTAAGAAGTTCTTTTCCTAACAAGGATCAGTTATACCAAGAAAGCAAGTAAAGACAGACAGCACACATTACATAAAGCACATGGGGAAACAATGGTAAATCAGCAAGCTGACTTTTTACTCAGGAAGTATAAAGTAGCTTGCACAGCCACTGAAGACATGAATAAAGGTAAAGATGAACAGAAGTGAAACTGGAAAACCAATCCCATTTAAAGATTTAACACAAAGGTGTCAAATGGCAAATAACTTCAGCAACGAAATCCACATTCTCAGCCTATCTACTTCCCGAATACTGTATATCCCGCGTATCATAAGTGGGTGGCTAGGCACACTTACATCATAGAGAAGCAACTGAGCAAACCACATGCTTTAAAATTAGAGAAATGTGTGACATCCAGTTGAAAGGGAGAATTCTAAATATCATCTTGATACATTCCAGCCTTTAAAATGGTCAAGTCACATTGAGATGATTGGCTGAAATTCTGCATAAGTTCTAAAAAATTCAGTAAAAGAGCATTGCTACAAACCCACTAATAACATTAACTTGCATCTTCAATACTGCTTGAAGTGACTAATAATTACATTTAATCTTACTTACAGCATGACTTTCCAATTCAGCTATTTTCTCAGGTGTTTCAGAGCCAAAAAAATACATCCTGATGACATGGTCAGTGCTGCCAGTTGCTAAAAACATACCACCTGTAAAAATCAAAAAAATGAAGCTACTGTAAAACAAACTAAAGCACATCAACATTTCTCAGATGCCTAATTTAAAAAAATAATCTGAAGAGTGTCACACTTTTTATGCTCTTCCTCTGACATACAGGTATAGAAAACAAGATACCCCGAACAAACAAAATGCCAAAAAAAACCAATCTTAAACACAACCCAGGGCTATATCCTGACATCATTTACAAGCTACGCTTTGATTTGTATTTTATTTCTGATACTCCCAAGTTTCTTCTAATGTTTCTGCTGTCTGGTACCAGTAAGGCTTGCCACAAGCCTCCAGATTGAAAGAGGACTACAAGCTAGGAGTAAAGCACATTTATAGATATATCTGTGAATAGATATACCTGTGAATTCCTGCATACAACTGACACAGAATGAGGAGCTCCTACTACTGCTAAGAGTTGAATTAACTGCTGTATCTTAAGAGAACTAATTTTGCAAATCCCTGACATACTAAAGGATTAAACAAAAATAAAAATCCAGTAAAGATGGTTAACAAGCAAACAAGCATCAGGTGACTTTTACTTCTGTAAAATCACCAATGGCAAAAGTAAAACAGTATTCCTTAAGTTCAACAGTTTTTCCCTGTTAGCAAAGGCAAGTCACACTATTTAACAGACTAACAATACACATACCAATTACTACATGGCTGGTGGTTTCGTGTATTTTACAGCTGTCAAAACTGGAGTATTACAATAACTATTTATAAGGAAAAAAAGAAATCACAATGCTAAATTCAATCTGTTCACAACTTACCTACACTGAATGAAGAACAAAGCATCTGAACCCCTGGTCTAGGTTTCTCTGTGAATTTCACTGGCCGATTGCTTAAAAAGAAAAGATGCTTGAAACAGGACATACCATACAGAACTTGACTTTTATCAACATTTCAAAACAAAGGTATGTTTCTCCAAACAAGTATACAATGGGTACTTTAAATACATACAGTAACATCTGTAACTCTTGTAAAGGACGATGAGCAATAAGGTTTATTTTTCAAAATTACTGTACACACATACACAAATGATATTTGAAGCCCATACGGCTTATATTTTTTTCTGCAACATGCTATTACCTAGGAAGAATAACACAGCATGCCACAGAATATTTATATTTTTTCTCACCCTTTGGTAAGCATGAGTGACCTCCTCCATAACATATCTACCAAGTACTGACCTCTTGCCTTCACATTAGAACCAACCAACAGCACATGAAATAAGGCCTAACAAATACCATTACTGCAGAATGCTGTGCAAAATCATAACTTTTTAGAGAAGTAAATAAAATTCTTGCAACACTGCACACGGGAATTTAAAAGACTGATTTCCTGTTCTGCAAGTCACATATATACTCTTCCAGCTGATGTGGCCATGGTCTCACAGAAAGTACGTACTAAGAACTACATGAAGGAGATACCCAGCAAACTGTGCCACTTACAAGCTTTACAGGTTTCTACTCATTATTCTACTGCTTTTTTGTCCAAGTGTTTTCTGTTTATCAAGGGAAACGTTGAGATCATCAGTATAAGTGTATTTTTCATGTTTGGATGATACCCAGTACAGACAGACATCCTCAGACAACTGTTTTGACATCTACCCAATTTAAGTCTATGCTTTAACTAATTTAAACAATGCTTACATCTCATATAGTCCTCTAAATTAGTTTTAGAAGGAGGAATAAATATCCAGTTCAAATGCTCTCCTGCTATAATGTACAGCCCTAAAAGATTCTTCAGATAAAAGACACCCTTGATAAAATTGCAGCAGAAACTACTACCTTAGGATCACAAGCTTGAATTACAAAGCAAAATAATCCGCTTTCTAAACCGATTTTTTTTTTTAAATAGCTGCTCTAATGTAAAAGGGATCATTTTACACTAACTACTATTACATAGCACAGTACTAGATACAGACCGATTATCTCAGATCTTTCCTTCCAGTAATAATCTTTTTTTTTCACAAATAAACAGCAATTACACAAAAACTATCCTGAACATACTGTGCATGCAAGTTCTGTAAGACACATCCTAGAACTACAGGACTGTTGAAAACTAAACGCAAAAAGGTCCACTATACTGTTCAACACTGCTGCAAACAATGTTTGTTATTTTTGCAGTTAAAAATCAAATTTTTTAGCTAGTTAAAAGCACTCTTCTTATTTTAACCAAGTATAGTACGGCATAGAGTTAATCATCAACCCGTTTACATACTTGAATTTCATGGTATCTGTATCCCATTGCCAAAAGCACACAGTTCCATCTGCACCAGTAGAGACCATGTACCGCAGGGAGCCTTTCACCATTGGACTAAACTAAAGAGAAGAAACTAAAATCAGACACATACAGAAAGAGATATTTAAAAATTGTATAAGAATTTCTAAAGGCATTAATGTAAAACCTTGATTTACTTTGGATTTTCCAATTAAAACTGCTAGAGCAGCAACTGACAAATACAATTTTTAATGTATACAAAATAACATCTCCTGTACTGCAAAACAAGTTTGTGGTCTGTTTCAATTATTGTATTATAAAAACCAATTCACTTAGCAATTTGATTTTGAAGTTTTAACTAACCATAATTATTCACTAGAAGTTATCAATATATGAAGCAAATATCAGAGCAAACTGAAAAAAAGAATGGAAGTTTCACTAGAAAGACTTATTTTTTAAATTCTATAATTAAGCAGAACATCAGTTACGAGACAGTCCAAATGTGTGTAATCCAACATCACATATGAATTTATAGGAAGTTCATACACATACTTAAGACATGGACTTAACTGCTTGTATATATATATATGCATAGAATTACCCTTCAGAAAACTTTACAGAGCATAAATTAGACAAGTGGATTAAATTGCTCATCTATTACTCTATCACAATTGGAAACTGCCACATAAATTGTACATATTGCATTTACAGTATTAAGAATGCTTAAACAAAAATATCCACCATACTACAATAAAAAAACCACCACAAATAAGCACTTCATCATTTAAAAAAAAAATTGCAATAGATGCCACAAACTCCACAAATGTGAAGACTGCTCTGAGAGCAGCATTTTTGAGAAAACTGCAAAATTATTTTTTGTGCTGAACTTCACAAGCTGGCAGGTAGCCACTCTTCATCCCACAATATAAGCCTGTTTGTCTCACTGGAAAACGCAGCAAACCTGCATAATAAGCCACTAGCTTATCTGTTAAATAAGGAATCACAGAAGCCAAAATTTGACTGAATCCAAAGGACACCAACAGCACATACAGTATCATAAAACCCTCAAATTTAAATACACAACAAATTACACTGAACATCTTTGCACTTTTAAAATAACATCTTTTAGAATAAGACAAATACCCGTATCACAGAAATTTTAAGAGTCACATATTGGACAAAAACACTCAGCCATATAAACCAGCATATCATGTCTCCACACAATATTTCCCAGAAATTTTCTTCGGTTCCAACATCTCAAATATTAGAGGTAGTGATTTTTTTTTTTTTTAAGTGAAGACAGATTCCTATCATTATCTTCAGTTAAATGCTCAGGAATCTCAGGGAAGTAAGGAACTTCCCTCCCCCTGATTTGGTTGATATTTTTGGGATGTGGTTTTTTGGGTTTGTTTTGTTCTGTTTTTTAGAAAGTAACTTTCTCCTACAGTTTTGACTAATTTTTGACATCAGTATTTAACAACGTTCAGATTTTAATATTCCCACAGGCAGAAACACAGAAATAATTTCAGTCATGAGATTACCACAGTGACAGGCACAGTGGAAGTTATTTGCCATTCATGTGCCAGCCTTCACAGGAAACAAAACATCAGTTCCTTGCCCTTGGACATGAAAGAGTAAGACGAACATCAAACAGTAAGATGTACACTTGGCAAGTTACTTCTTAACCTAGCAGCAGCAACACAAAGTACTTTTGTCCACAAACAGAATATGTGGTACTAATCTTCCTTTTCAAGAAGATACAGCACATAGAAGGTTCTACTAGTGTAGAGCATTCATCTATGTTGCCCAAGTTCAATAAGCAACCAAGGAAACAGGTTATTTTTTACTAATGTGATAGCTACCTAATATTAAGATTATCCCATCAATCTAAATCCTATTACTAAAGCACTCTTTTAACTTATCAAATCAGGCGCAACATCACCTTTTTTTTTTTGCCCAAGTTACTTATTTCCTATTATTTGATTAAAATGCCTTCAAACTTTCCATACTTATCTTTGAGTTTCATGGATAGGCTGCTTCTTACAATCCATCTACATTATTTGTGCTTCAGTATGTAGAAACACTTAAACATACCTGTAATGAGGTAATGGACCCTGTGTGTCCATGGAGGACCGCAACTGGTGCACAAGTTCTCAGACACCACACTCTGATCATTTTATCACAGCTTCCAGCTGCGATCATAGTGTTTTCATAATTCACAGCCATATCTGAAATCTCTGCTGAATGTCCTCGTAATGTGGCCAATAGCCTGCCATTATGAGTTGACCAAATCTTTACCAAACAGTCATCTGAGCCCTAGAAAGAAATATTTATTATGCTCAGCAAGGATTTTCAAAGACATTCAGGATAAAACTTTTAGGTTTCCCTTAAAGAATCTATGTTTCTCCACAGCTTGGTAAGCTACATTTCCATTTAAAACTGTCTGCTACTTTAGCTGAAAGAAATAGTCATACCAACAACATTAGAAAAAAAAAAGTTCCCTTATGGTTCAGGATTACACTGCAATCACCACAGATCTATACTACATAATGCAAAAAGCCTGGAATAAACTTGAGAGAATTCCTTACAGTAATGACAAGGGCCAATAAAAGTACTGCTTTGCAAAAGCAATCTCTCCTCTGCCACTTCATAAAGAATATGAAACTTGCTTAATATCAAACTACATCACTGAACAAAGCTTCTGCATCAATGTCAACACCTGAACAAATATTAAGTACAACAATTTCTTACACGCCTCCAACCATTAAGTACATCTAATTGTTCTACTTAAGCAAGGTGATGGAGCTATCAGCTACATTCCAACACTACTGATATCCACCTCCAGGAGCTTTAGCATAACGTGCATTTTAAGAGTTCTTCTCCTTGCATCCATCTAGAACTACATTCAGATTCAGATCTATTTCATCAACTCACAGTAAATATTCTATGTCCAGTCCTATCGAATGCAACACAATATACAGAAGAAAGATGGCCAAGAATCCGTCTGTGCATCTTGATGTGCTGATACATATTTCCTGGAAATGAAGTACTGAACTTTGCATATCCAGTTAATTGTTTTGCTCGATGTACTTCCACTAGAACACAAAGAAATAAAACGATGAGTGCACTGCTGTTTAAAACATGACTATTTAACTGCCATTAATATATTACTTAAGGACTCAGTAGTAAGTGACTTTCAGATTTCATAATCAGTGGGTTTTTTATATTTGCTATTTCTTCTATGTATAAAACCAAGACAACATTTTAAACTTGCTCCTATGAAAAATTCAGACTCTAAATAAGAAGTACTAAACGTTATCTCTACTTTAACATGTCTTTCTATACCTTAAATCATAGAAGAGTCCTTCTACCCAAAGGAAAATTATTTGTATTTTCTGTAGGTTTATCTACTTAGTACAGGGGTTTTATAAAAGAAGAGTCATCTAGAGGCTACTCTCTCATTCACAGGTGCTGTGAGCAAGACCCTTGTACCCAATACGTAACTCCAGTGAAGCCATATAAAGTTGCCCAGATAAGCCTCTAGATCAAGTTCTGATCTGCAACTTCAAGCACTACAGGAAGGCCAGCATCAAGATAAACGTTGTATGCTGACAGCAGTAGTGATGAGCATTGAAAGGAGCTTACCAAGATTTGGTGGTGTGCCATAGTTCACAGGAAATTCAGGAGGTCTTCCTCTATGAAGAGCAGCAAACGCAGAGCCCTTCCAAACAGTGTTCCTGCAATCTTTAAAATCAATTGGTTGAAGTCTGTCATAAGTACATGTTAAAAATCCCAACAAAAGAACTGCACTTCCAAAACACAGTAAAGAATGGATCTATAGGTGGTCTCAAACACAGTATGAAAACAACTGAAAAACTAGGAACATCAAATGCCTCAAAACTTTTCAGGAACAACGCAATGTCAGAGAGGAGAAAAAAACATTTACTAAAGCAGGAGGAGGAAAAAAATCCAAAACAACTACCAACCAAACTGAGATTACTCTTAAATGGTGATGTCCCTACAGTTCCTGTAACACACAACTAACTTTTCAACTGAGTTTTTCATACTCATTCTCATTGCAAAGCATTTAAGATATTTTAAATTTTCATAAATATTTATTCATAAACATTTACTGAATATTTATTAGATTGAAATTATTCAATTGGGTGATTTCAAGAGGTCCCTTCCAACTTGACAAAAAAATTCCCATGCTGACAGTTATTTTGACACACTCACGTCAAGTGTGTCAATTGTAAATACTGATCCTGCAATCCTGGGTTTTAGGATAGAACAGCCATTGTCATTCACTGTGCATCTTTTAAAGTTGTTAGGACAGACAACTGGACCATAAATCAGTCCCACGTCATAGCATCTATCTACCCAACAGAACTTCATACAAACACCAATGCTCCCCTCCCAGAAACATTCAAAGAGATAAGTCTAAAGCTAAAACCTACTCTATCAAATAAAGTATGAGCTTATGCATTGTCAACCATTCCCTTTAAGTTACGGGCAAGGACTTTGTTTCTGCATATGTACAGAATTCACAAACACTACTTCTGATGACACTTGCACTAAGCAAGAGAAGTTTCAGGAAACTGGTGTTACTGCCTCACATTTGCACTGAACAGAGTACACTGAACAGCTACTGTATTCAAAACTAACATGGGCCAGTATACTAACAGGAGTGCTGGGAGACATTAGAGGAGTAGCACCTGTGTCTAAGGATTCATTATATTGCAGAAACATTGAACACTGGCTTTGTTCAACAGCCTCAGCACTCAGAGTAACAAGTAATTCTTGTGATAACTTAAAACCATCTCTTCACAATAATCAATATATAGTTATACCATTAATACACAGATTGTGGATGGTTTGGTTAATTAAACACAGCACAGAGTTGGGGGCAATTCTGGTGAAAGCTCACCACTTTTAAGTATTCCAAAAGCCTTCACCATATACTTATGAAAATGTATGCTACCCATTTTGCATAATAAACAAACCATACCTTTTGCTGTACGTAACAATGACTGTCTCCCTGCACCAAGCAAGGAATTCACTCTCGAAATGCTGGGTGGTATCTCCTTATCCAGTATAGGGCCAATACGCTTGCAAATTTGTAACAAATGGTCTGGAGCCACATGTTTGTTGGATTGCACCTGACAGAAATTGAAGTTTTAAAAATACATACAGTATATCCAGAACAAATGAACCTAAAAGCATCAATATTCACAGGTATATTAAACATTGCTTAAATTTTAAGTTCAACTAACAAAACAAAATAAATTCCGTTAAGCTCTGATCTAATAAATTCAGCAAGTACTTTCCAAGAATGGGAGAACCATAGTAAAAATAACTGCAGTAAAATTACTTACTGCACATTACTATTTTACTACTGAAAGCCTGCAATATTCACACATACAGCACCCATTCATGCGACACCCTACAATTTCTTTCCCAATTCACCCGATTATTTTTATTAAAAACAAAAAATAAAATTCAAATCTTCATAACCCAAGATCACGGAGGATTCTGTTGTAATGAAGCACAAGAATTTATGTGACTAGTAACTCAGTCAAAGAGTACTTTTTGAGTAAACTGAATCTAGTAGGTTTGAATACAATTCCTCTGGAATTATCCTTGAAAAAACAGTACTACGTAGCATGACTGCCCCACTTCCTTAAATCAAAAGGATCAAAACAGTCATCCATCCATTTAGGAAGGATCCCATACTATCTACACCTAACAATCTGAAAAAACACACCCTCACACTCACTCAGGTGTTTCAGTGAAGAACAGACGTTCATAATTTTTTAATATTTCCCCTTCCTCTTCTTGCTGGGAGTTCAATGAAAAAAAAATCCTTATCTAACAATAAAGTTAATCAAAATAACGCAGAAGTTAAATATGCAAAATAGAGTTCACGCAGACTCAATTAAACCAAAGCATGAGAACCATAAATCTGAGCTACTGAGGAGGTCTGAATCAACAGGCACAAACAGCTTCATGCTTAGTCCACTCTCTGATCTGGCCAAGCAAAAACCAGTTAGACCCAGAAACCACGCTGCTACTTCAGCAGCCAGGCTATTCCCAGCCAAGACATCCAGGAGAGGCAAAGGGCCACACCAACACAGGTATGTGGCTTCTTTCCCACATAGCTCAGAGCACAGGCAGAGCTAGCTCATGCTTACAATGCTGTTCCCTGAGCCTACTGACTGAACTTTGATGAGAAAAGCCCTGACAAGGCTGATCTCATTATCAGAACAGTGGGAATAAAAATGCCACATGGTGCCATGTAAGATTTGATCACCAATAAGTTGCTCAAATGCACACTGACTACTGAGAACTTATGATTTAAGCCACAACTTAATACTTGTTTTAATAATAAAAATCCAATTAACGTATAAAGCTTCTAGGGAAAGACACTTCACTGTATTCCTAGGGAGGTGGTAATATCAGTAAAACAGTTACATTATCACACAGCCAAATACATCTAAGCATATCAGTTCATCAGATGCTTAAAGCCAACGATGAGTAACACATTTGCCAGTCCAAAGATTATAAAATGCATTTTTTCATGATTATTTTTTTTTTTACGAAGTCTGCCTCTTGAACCAGTATAGAGCAGTACCTGCCATGCCATTCAGGACAGAAAGCTCAGCATACTTTATGCCAAGCATTATAAACCATTTTGTTTGCATGCTATCCTAAGAAAGTATACATTCCAAATACAGCCTCTAGAAGCACACACACAAAACCCTGCAATTATCTTCTCTTTTCAAGTAGTTTTACTCAGATTTTGGAAGGAACAGTTATTTTAAAATCTTGCTCCAATTCCATGATGAACAATGAGGAAAAAATAACTGCACCACATGATTGCACGTCTTCAGTCTCTGCAAAATCAGAGTGAGACCAGTGGGACAACAAGAGGGTCCCAAATCCCCTCAAAGCAGAAAGTAAAACCTTCAGAAGATTACCTGGGGTATTCAGAAATACTACTACCCTGTATAGAGTTTTCTTTTAAATTGTGCAGGACAAAGAGGTAGAAGGAGCACATTTTAAAGAATTAATCTGACACTGTATATGTATAATAAACACAACTAAAAAAAACCTGTACTGAAGTTAGAAGAATACACACATGACGTCTCTTACCACCGTTACTTTTTACCAGACAAACTGGGGTCAAAAAACCCAATTGATTAAAAAAAAAAAAACAAACAAACCACCAAACAATCCTTTTTAAACTTAATACTACTTTCACATTTGCTAAATTCAAGTCAGAACTTGGAAGTATTCCTGTTTAGCAAGTCTAGCCTTTTCAGTGACTTAAAGCATCAATTTAAAAACCTCATTTGCTCAACTGACCATACTGACAAATAGAAGAATGAAATCCCATTTACGATTTTAAGCAGCATATAAACAATTAAGAAAATATTTTAAACAATATTTAATTCCTTCTCCATGCCAATACAATTGTAAGATTTTTCAAGTGTTACACAAGAGGGGCAAAGGGATTTAACAACAACAAAACCCAAACTGACAGGTAAAGAAGTCAGTCCATTAACCTGGAATGCCCGAATCTTGGGGGGGGGGGGGGGGACATTTTTTCAAAGAAAGCAAGATCAACTACAATAAAGCAGGATAAAACTATGTTGGTCAGGCACTACCAGGCCACCACTTCACAAGATTCAACTGCAAACTACACTTTGCCATTTCAGAAGCTGTAAAAGAAAACACAAAGACTCCTTTCCATTCTGAAATGGATAGAAGAAAACATTTAAAGCAAACTCTGTCAGTAGCAGCAGGCACAAAGTATATGCTGTTGAGAGAACACTCATATCCTTCTAATATTTAGAAACAAAGCAATGACCAGTGACTCCTCAGAGATAAAGAGCATACTCATAGGCACCAGAACTGCCAACCCCTGATTTTTGAACAGCGATTTCATTTCCTAATCTGTTGAAGGGGGCTGATGAGGAAGCCAACCAGAAAATAAATACCATCGAATCAAAACGCGCTTGACAAACTTGCTCGTGCAAGTCTGAAATGAAACCTTGCTTCAGATTGGTTCTTCCCTATATGTAGGCAGTCGCATGTACCAATGCACAACGCCAAGCTCCTCCTCTGCTATGTAAACAATATCCTCAATTTAAAATGCTACCTGTGTTTTTGCTAGTCTAATGTAAAGAAATCAAAGGCCCTTTCCAAAATAACTCCAATGCTTTAACAACGCCAGAATGAAACTCGACGGTAACATTTTCGGCCTGCTTTTAAAGGTAAAGTGTCCAACATCAACGCTATCATCCCAATTCAAAGTTCTTTAAAAAAAAAAAGTAGTCTCACCAATTCTTCGTAACTCCTATAATGTTCATTTCCTTGCCAATCCAACCTTTTAGGAAGCAACTAAATAGAGGGAAAAAGAAAAGCGAGCGGTTAAACGGGAAGGAGGTATAGATCGCATCCTAAACAACGCGTGTCGAGGGGGGAAAAAAGTTGAGAGCGCAAAAAAGTTGAACGACTGGTCGAGGAAACTTTCTGACTACAGCAAAGAGACACGACTTCATCAGAGCCCACACAGACCTGGTGCTGCTCCAGCTCCTGCACTAGCACCTGCGGGCAGAAAAAACAGAGAGTTAGGGGCGAGCAAAGCTGCGGAACCCCGGGCGGCTGGTGCCACAGCGGGGCCGGGGGGGGGGGGGGAGCGGCTGCTCCCCGCCCCGTCCCACCCCGCGGGCTGGGCCAGGTGAGCCCCGCACTCACCGAGAGCGCCCTACGGCAGGGCCCGGTGGTCAGGAACCGCGCGATGAGGAAATAGAGCTCTGAAAGAGACGCGGGGAGAGGCGGCCGTGAGGCGCGGGGGGGAAGATGGCGGCCCCGGGACCGGCCCCGCCGCCGCCGCCGGCTTTTACCTGATTCAATGAGCGGCAGCGACGCGCCGGGGCTGGGCGAGGCCGAACCTTCGGCCATGGCGGCTTTTGAGAACTCGTTGTGCTTTTCCAAGGCGACGGCTGATGGCTGCTCAACGCCAATGTGTGGGCCGGGGGGAGAATTCAGGCGGCGCCCGGCGCGGGTCCGGCCCGGATCGGCATCAGCCCTGTCAGCGCCGCGCTCCCCCTCCCCTCTCCTCCTCCGCCCGCGCGCGCGCGCGCCTCCTCCCCGCTCCCTCCCCCGCCCTGCGCCGCGCGCGCGCACGCCTGGTTCCCTACCTCCTCTGTCTCTCTCTCTCCCCCACACCCGCCCCACTAACCCTTCCTTTCGCACCCCCCACCCCCCGCCTCCTCCACAGCGCTCGCGCTCTGCTTCCCTTCCCTCTCCGCCCTCCGCTCCCTCCTAAGGCAGCCGCGCAGGCGCCACCACCGCCACACGAGTCGCTGCGCAGCCGCCGCTGCCGTCACCTGCGGCCGGGCGCAGCACAAGGGCGGAAGGACACAAAAAGTAGTCCTCCAGCGCGTTTAGAGCTGGTGGGAAGGGGAGGGAGGCGTGTGTGTGTATATCTATCTATCTATCTATATGTGTGGTGGGGAATGAGAACAGTGAGGCACGCGGCAGGGAATACGAGCGAAAGGAGAGAAGGCGGTGCGGAAGGATCGCGTGAGGGAGGGGGTGGGCGGGGCCGCGCCGCGAGGCGGGGGAGGTGCTGAGGGGAGTCACGTGGCGCGCTGGGCGGTGCGGGAGGGCCCGAGGGTCTCGGCGGGCGCACGGTGTCCGCTGAGGGGGGCGGTGGCGGCGGCGGTTACGGCCGGGCGGCGGGGGCCATGCGGGGCCGGAGTGTGGAGGAAGAAGCAGTTACTGTGACCAAAAGTGGAGTGTTTTGATTTAAGCTAAAGCAAAGTTCAGTTTCACCTAAGTAACTGATTTTTGAAAGTCAGATAGAATGTCCCCGACAGCTTGATTTCTTCCAAGCAGCATTTCTCCAGACACTGTTCATTCTTTGGAGACGCTCACGCCGTGTGCTCGGTGTGATCTGTGCTGAGCAGCTGTGTCTGCTGCAATCCCCTCTGTTTGCAGCCTTTCCCATCTCCAGTGCGGGGTCAGGCAGAGCTGGAGCCAGCTCCAAATCACCAACGGATTTGACTGCTGTGGAGTTTATAATAACGTTAAAATCAGTCCTTGGAAAGTAATAGAATAGGCGTAACATTCCTGAGAAAGTTTATCCATCTGTGTATAAGTGGGAAATACATTCTGTCTCAGCTCTTGTCTCGCTGCAGACAATGGATGGAGATCACTCACTCATGTTGCCCAGGCCTGATAAAGGATGCTTGCTTTTTAGAACTCCCAAGACAACTCTTAGAGATTCTTATTTGCCAGCATTTTTGGTATCAAGTGGCCACCACGTGCTGTGGGGTCAGGAGCTTCATCTCAAAGCAGTGGCTTCTCCCGAGCCCACGGAGCTTGGGAATGGCTCTGGCCAGCAGCACAAGTGTATCATCAACCAGAGTGTAACCAAACCCAGTGTTTTTACACTCTCCTTGTAAATGCTCTTACACTCCTTGGGCACCTTGTCAAGGTTGCATCTGGTCCTAGCTGGTTCTTTCTCTTATCATTGCGCTAGTCCTTATCTGGCCTAATTAGATATAGTCACATTTTTCCCATTCTTTCTAACTGCAGCCTTGTTAAAAGTCCTTAGTTAAGCATAAGTATCCAGGCACAGGCTAGCTAAAAGTTATTATTCAAGCTAATCCTACATTTTAGTACTAAAATCCCCAAATCTATACATAATATTCAAATACGTAATAGGTTAGAAACTCCTAACGAGTAATGTCTTACTTCACTTCACTGCCATCAACCTTCCAAAGCCACCAGCTTTGCTTCACTGGAATTCGCTTTCCAAACAAAGCAGCTTTGCCCCAGTGCCCCACGCTGCCTCTCTACAAACAGGTGCCAGGGCCACCTCCACCCCACCCAGCTGTTTATGGGGGATTTTTTTCCTTCTAACTGTTGTTTCTCACCTCTGCCCAGCATAATTCCAATGTAAACATAGCAGTGGCTATACTGGTGGTGTATTTTAAATCTGACCTGTTCCTTTCTTTTTGCATTCACCACCTGTGGTGTTTTAGTGTGCACTTTCAGAACCTGTGAAGTTCAGTATTTTTACATCACATTGTAGAAATGTGCATGTGTTATATTAATCTCACAAACTCATATATGCTGTCAGCTTTGGACAAGGAGCTTTTGTACATCTGAGGTGCAGAGCAAGCAGCTGGCAGTTTCCCCAGACGCATCCTGGAGAGCAGACTGCTACCTCCACTACCTGCTCTTCACCACCTCCTGCAGATCCGTGGGGTTTGTTTTTTTGCATCCAGTATTGTTGTAAGCTCCAGCCACGTCATTCTTAAAGGCCACCTGCATTCCTCTTGATTTCATTGCCAAACACATCAGTATTCATTAGCTAAACTTGGATGCACTTCAGCATCCTGGCTGTGTGGTTCGTGTTTTAAAGAGCCATGATCTGGTTGACACTAAATGGTCAATTCCGAAATGGTACAGTGTGAACGTGGATGAAATGGCACTCTATCCAGTAGTAGCAGCACACGAATACAGTTGTGTAACTGCAAAGAAACATTTTGCTCTCTTCATGTCCAATGTTGAAATGGATGTTTCACTGTTTTGTGTGTGCACTGTGGTTCACTAGCTGTCACTCTGCTCCTTAGATGCACAGAGCAAATATATATCTGGTGTCATACAGGAAAGAATGCTTTTTCTGAAGTGTGCCCATGGAAATTCTTGTCAGATGAATTTAAATGCCTTCCACTCCAATTCTCCACAGGCAGAACTGACAGCTAGTGCCAATATATACAATTCCTCATTTTCCCAGTAGCCAAACTGGTGCTTTATTATAGCTACACACTGGCAATTTATGCTATGTAGAGGAGGGCACTAGTATCTGTCATTTATACAACATTATTCTTTATTGGGTAGTTGTGTTTAGCTTGAAATTAGATTTCTTTCCCCTCAAGTGAACCACTTGTGATGGCTGGAGAATGCTTCGAGAGGTTTATCTTTTTCCTCTCAAAGGGTGCCCAAATAGTAGCTATCTGCACAGTAATTAAGGAGCCTTTCCTGCCTGTATCTGCATGTGATCAGCTCTGGAGAATCATGCATTAAGAGCTGCAAAAGGTAAGCCCACCTACTGCAGCATCAATCAAAATTTGTGACGGATTCACAGACTCATTTACTACTTTATGTAGTTTCGAAAGCCTTTTTTTATTCTTTACCATATCAAGCGGGCTGTGCTACTCGTAACAGATCTAGGGCCTCTGATGCCACCACCTCTGTCCTTCTGCTAGCAGAAAAATCCCTCTCTCCTGCAAGAGATACACTGTCACTGATTTACACTTGCAGAGTCCTTTGACTTCTGTAATTAAGAAATAACTTTTTATCCCCAAGAGTAAATATTAGGGAACAGTTACAGTAGAGTGGATAATAGATAGAAGATGTTGAAAGCCAACAGGATGTCAACATCAGTAACTTAAAACACATGAAGAGTAGGCATTTGGTAAAAGGAGGTGAGAGGTTATTTTGGGTTATTTCACTGCAAATTTATTAGTCATTAACTGGTGTTTTTCACTTGCTAAAAGCTAAGTAAAGAATGTCATGTAGCTATGTCATGCTACTACTAAATGAAACCAATAAATAAAGTAACTGAGGGGTATAAAAAGCGGCATCCATGTACAGCTTTGGAATAGCCAAGAACCTGCCACTGCCAAAGCTAGGTGCACTCTGTTAGCAACACAGCTGTGGTGGAATTGCACCAGAAGCGTGTTGGAGGACATCCTCTATATAAGATGAAGAAAAATTAAACATTGCTTAAATATTGAAGAGGCAAAAAAGGTAAAATACATTCTCAAATGAAAGCATTCTTTAAGAAAAGTTAGAGGCAAAACAAGTATTTTTTTTTAGAAATAACTCTGTGACAATTTCGAGAAGCAAAACAAGTATTTTTTTTAGAAATAACTCTATGACAATTTCGAGAAAGCACCAAAAATATACAGGAGGCAGATACTGTGCTTGCAGGTGTTAGTTATCTTGGTCAAGGGGGAAAAAAGAAGAAACAAAGAATGAACGTTACTTTTTGATCTTGACTCCTCCCACAACAAGGCCGACAGTTGTCTAAATGTCATCAAATAGACCCGTAAGATAAAACCATGCTGCTGTCTGCTGCAATACAGCAAAATAATGTTAAGTGGGTGGAAAAACCCAAACCAAAACTGTGGGAGAACTGAAGGAGTGCTGTACTAGATTTGATTTTTTTAAGGTTAAGTAAGATATACTTAATATGCCCCCTGCTGAGGAAAGGCTGTTCAATCTTCAGCAAGATTGCTTAGGAATTGAGACTGTTTTGTACTATGTGAGTTAGCTCTCAGAACAGGTATGTTTTATTTGAAAGCACTCTGTCAACCTGCAACCTTACCCAGTAGGTACAGTTGCTCACCTCAAGAGCTCAGCAGCACCAAAAGGGAAGTTTTCTTGTGCTTCCCTCCCTGCTCCCACCCCAGGTTGTTTCACTGCTCATCCTCTGTGGGTTCCATTACATACACTTGGCCACCTAGGGGTGTTCACAGCCTAGGCTCATTTTTCCCCAGACATCTGAAGCTTTATTGATTTTAAGGCAGGAGAGGGGGAAGAGGATTGCTTTGTGCATCTTCCTTAAAGCAGTTATTCACACACAAGTGAGTATGCAAACTCTTGGCAAGCATCAGATGTTTTAATGTTCTGCATCTAACTACTGATTTTTTTAAGGCAACAGAACAAGCACTAGGCTAATCAGCTTTTAAAATGGAAGTCCAGATTAGGACTGCAACTGCAGTTTTCTACATGCTACTCCCTGCATTTCCACCTCTCTCCTTGAAAGTACATTTTTAATAACATTAAGAATATGGTTAAGAATCAAAACCTACACCAGTTGTCATAGTCAATGCAGGAGATACAGAAGCATCCTTTCATAATCCAAGATTTATTTGGTTTTTGTTTGGTGATCACAGACACTATGAACAATTTTACAGCTGTTTTTACTCACATAGTTTTTTAAATCTAAAAACTATAATTCTGCTTTTTTTTTCTAAGACCATTTCAAATATTTTTCATTTGATCTTTGTAGACAAGCTGTCCTTTAAAACTAGATGTGAAGTTCCAGTATCTCAAATACCGACACAAGTTATGTCTGCTAAACAGAAACTTTTACTTAAGCCAGTAAAGATGTAATAAAACTTTCCCATCTTTCGCATCACAGCTACAAAGTTGTTGGAAAAAAATAAAGCTGCAACTACCAAAAATAACTTTGTCACAGATATACATCACTCAGCAAGAAATCCAACACTAGGGAGCAGTTTTATTAGATAAGCAATTCTACCGATGGTACAACCACAGATAAATAACTAATATGTTAGGACATTCTCAACACGTCATTATGAATTCCAAAGTCTGATCTGTGTTACGCTTCATTTAATAGGATAGAAAAACTGTCCCTTACAGTCTAAGGAATGTGAAGCCTCATCAAGACTTCAAAGTCCTCTCCTTAATGTAACATGCCATTTATTTCTGGTTTCATAGAAAACAGACAACCAGTACATGATTTTACCACTTAAAAAATGCATTTACACTTATCTAAATATGTAAAAAAATGGGTTGAGTTGGGATTCTCTCCTTTTTAAAAATGTGTTTTCTAGAACTACTAAAAAACTTGCATTTACAAAATAGTTGATAAAAATATTCCTCTGAATTGTACAAGAAGAAACGTAGAAGGACCACCAATTAAAGACTTGGTAGCAGATGTTACTCAGACTTAGCTTCTTTCTCTACAGCTGCATCAGGTGCTGGGGTCTGAAAAAAAGAGAACAAAACAACGCTTCAATGCATAAAGTTTCTAAGTGTCTCAGCCTCTTATTTTGTACTATTTTTAATGCGAAAGTTAGCTAAATCGACACACAGAACAACCATGACTTGTTTGTATGTACCATGCTTTACAGTCTTAATAAATTGGTGTCACAATCTGCTTCTTTCTCTTACGTAACAACCTACTAAAACCAGCTGTCTTGAAAAGGCTTCTGTCTCCTCAGACATATCCGTATGAAGTTTAGAATGTTGCTATTGTTACTACTCAATATAAACTACAAAGGATTTTTATTGTTTTTAAAGAACAAAGCTCATTTCAATAACTATTGCCTTTATGACAGGAAAAGGGGGCTTTTTAACCTACTAAGATAAAATCCCTGCATACGGGGTGTTCAGAACAGACTCTATAGATATGTTCCACACATGTAAATTTCAGTGCAGCACTGTTAACATATTTTCAAATCCTACCACGTTTTAAAGTAACTAAGACCTGAAACACAGTACTGCATTACATTAAACTTAATTGTAAAATTACATTATATTAAACATAATTGTAAAAATGCATTCAGTGAAACTGAACTGCAGCAGCAGAGCTATTCTGTTTTCAAGTCTGGTCTCAATGTGCTGCACCTTGGCTTCCGAAAAAGTTCATACTGATTATAATTGTAAATCCGCTTAGACTGGAAAACTCACTGCAATTGCAACGTGGGTTAAAAAAAGGAATATAACATATGGATTAACATAAAAATTGTACTTAATTTAATTATACCGACGTTTTGCAGCATCACTAGCAGAACAGGCTGTTTAATCACAGTAGTAACCAAACAGGAACCCTAACACCCTTTTAGTCTTTACTGCCACCTGGGGGAAGCTTTAGAAGGATGAAGTAGGAAAGCCATTTCCTTTCCTAGGTGTCAGACTTTCTGCGTGTCACTGCAAGTCCCCACTGACCCTTCACCAGATCGTGATTTAACAAATTGCATCACTGACAGTATCGTCCTGACTGAAAACAGTAATGTCAAACAGGACAGACTATGCTTCTGTCTCTTCTAGTCTTCAATATCAAACCTGCAATTTTGGCTGGTGTGACCAGCATGAACATGTGCCCCAGAAGTCATTGCTCATTGCTTGTAAATTTACATATTCTCTGCACTAGTGCATTAAATAGGCCCTAGCTGAGAAACACTGCCAAATTTCACTTTTTCTGGTATTGCTGAAATACTACATGTGCAGATTAAAAGACCATGTTATGTGATAGGAACACAGAGCCAGAGCTATCCAGAAAGTAAAGCCAACTAAAGAGTTTATAGTTGGTACAACTTTTTCAAAAAGATCGCGCTGTAAGCTTGCAAATGTAAAACTGTTACCCCGAAGTAAGTTGTCTTGTACACTCAAGTACCACCCTGTAACTTACCCACCAAAACTAATCGCCTACTTAAAACCAACTCTTTTCCTCTACTGATAGATCACTGTGATAGAATTCAGATATTTTTTTTTCTATCTTTAAAAAAAGGCTTTTCAATGCAACAACCAGATATGAAGCATGAACCGCACATTTAAATTTGAAAAAATCATCTGACTATCTGATCAACAAACTCAACTGAAATAATTAAAATGAGCAAGGCATTCAGTATTGCAGAAACCTGAAACTAATTCTAGGCTTGCTACCACATGAAAACTTGTGTTTCATCCAGCTGTTTACACCCGCTCCAGTAAGAGGCACTACTTCTCCCTGCAGATCCTGTTCTAAATTTAAAACTAAATAATGTCCACATTCCAGAAAAAAAAAAAGTGTGGAGGATGTTTTAAGTTAGATAACCAGTGACTCCAAAAACTTCAGCAAAATGGTCATTTTAACACAGTATTACAGCCAAAACTCATATGGCGTATTAATTTCTTCAGGAATAGCAACTTCTACTAGTTCCTGCACCTTCTCTTCCACTCCTGCACCAACCCATCCCTTCCAACAGCGGTGCCTGCCTATGTGACTCCTGTAAATGTTCTTAAGTTTGGTTAAAACATTTCAACTTTGGGTCTTCAGTGACAACTGCTTCCAGTCCCGAGAAAATGAGCACTGCATTTGTCGAAAAGGTTTTGTAGCAAGGAGGAGCCTCTCTTCTAGTCACAGCAAAGGCAGACCCAAACCCTCCAAAGAGAGACCGCCCCCAACCCCGACACATAAACAGAGCAGTATCCCCTCTGTACACCCTATGTGTATTATTTTGCCAAGATCTACCAGCAGGCAAAACTGACTCTCTCTGAAAGACATTGTCCTATCTTAGAACTTTAGTAACATTCTCACCTTTTTCCTTAATTTCCGGGACTTATCACTGCAACTCTTATTGGGGCACCTTGAATTTTCCAGGCACATCCCCTGTTTTAATAGCCTACATCCTTCTTTTGGCAGAAACAGATTCTAAGAACAGTGTATGTTTTTGACAGATGTTTGGATAAACCGGTATAGTAAGTTATTCAGCTGCTTTGCAACAAAGAACACAGACAACTTTACCTCCTCACTTTTAGCTTCCCCATTTTCTGCAGGCAGGTTGTCCTTCGTCTGTTCCTGGTTTGTCTCTTCTGTCTGTTTTCCTTTGGGCCCCCTTTTCCCCTTTGATTGAGCTTTCTTGTCCTCAGATTTATCCTACAATGAAATAAATTTCCAGTAAGTAAATTCCTATTACCTACTAGGTAATCTTCGAAAATAATCAAATCCACACAAAACCAAGATGGACTTGCTAAACAGCAAGAGTTAGTACCAATAACCAAGAAGCTAAAGGCTCAACTGCCAAAAAACTTTTCCAAACTATATACGGACCATTTCAGGTAGTCAGGAAAACGAGAGAATCTAAGTGGGATGAGAAGATATGTAGATTCTGGTGGCCAGACAGAGCAATTTGTAATACATGATTTAACTTTGTGGCACATAAAAAAAACAGCAATAGAGCCTTTCCACTTTATAAATATAAAGCACTTAAAACTCTCTTTTTTTCTCTTATATTGATAGTTGGGACTTTCAGTAACTTAATCTAAACAAATGCATCACTTAAAAGTATAATTTTCAGAGCTCCTTTTTCAGGGTCTCAGTCACATCCTCTGTATCTACATGACTGTAGTTAGGTAGGTAGGGAAAAAGTATTTGTTCAAGAACTATTTTCATATAAATACATAATGCATCCTCCCAAGCATTCCTTACAGCAACCAAATGGTACAGTTTGCCCGTCCTCCAGCTGATCCCCCTACTTACAAAATACTCGTATCAGTTCAGAATTACATAAACACACTACTTTTGACACCATCTGTCAAACATTAAGTAATCATAGAATTATAGAATGGTTTGGGTTGGAAGGGACCTTGCAGATCATCCTGTTCCAATCACACCCTGCCATGGACAGGGACACCTCCCAGCAGATCTGGCTGCTCAAGGCCCCATCCAACCTCATCTTGAACACTTCCAGTGAGGGGGCATAATGATACTAACAAAAATTTTCAATAAATTAACCACTTTTTCTTGGCAGGTACAATGTGAAAGACTACCACTACAGTTATCTGCTCTAAAATGTATCTAATCATATTAAAAAGTGTGCATTTCATAACTATGTGCTTCAAATTACCTCCTTATTTGTTGTCTCTGACCTAAATTCACTCCAAGCACTGAAATTCTCATTTTTGTTTATTTTAAGTACTGTAGAAATGTGTATCTCAGATTACTATCAGAAACCATTTGGTCGTAAGTATTCCCTACTATCTTCACTCCAAGCATTCTTCTTTACAAAAACCACACAACTTCCTTATTTCACCTGTGTAGCTTTTTAATATTAGTACACTTCCTATTTTACATGAATGCTCATGAAAATATGGTTTTGTCAACTAACTGCAACTACTGAGATGTTCCAAGTGTTTTACACCACTAGATAAGAACATGCAGTAAGTTACATTACACATACAAGAGATGCAAGTTAAAAAAAACCCTAATACTGAGGTATCTTATGCCAGGTAACTAAATTATCAATATCCACAACACTTTAGAAATTCTTTACTCCTATTTTTTAGAAAAGATAATTTTTTTTAAATCTCAAGAGCACAAAGAAAACAGTTGCAACATGCTAATGGGAAAAAAAATAATTTTAAAAAGTTATAAAGGCTAAACTCAATATTACAAATCCAGGTAACAGACATTTCACAACACAAACTTCTATGTTTTGATTGTCAAAAATATGTTTTTCTTTATTAATATTTATTTAAAAATAATAATCACCAAGTAACTTCATAGTAAGAAAAATTTCCCCAACCAGTAAAAATACTGTCTGGAAAGTTTTAAGAAGTTACAAAATTGATGCAAAGAAGCATCTTTTGATAGATCAAATACACAAAAAAGATAATAATTTGTTTAAAAAAATAAAAATCTATCATTTGACTGGTCTGTAACAGTAAAATATTTCTGCAACCCATTTAAAGAAAGTCTACAAATAGCTAGAATTAGAGAAAGTGTACTAAAGTTGGAACAGTAAAACAAAATCAGAACAAAAGGTATTTTTACACTAATAACAAGAGAGTTTCCAGATGACAAAATATTTTAGTGGCATCACGAGTTTTAAGACAAAGAGGACCAAATGTAGAACAAGTTGTACGCTTATTTGAATTGCCAATGGTAAGCTTCTTCATATAATCATATTACAGCAGCATTCTGTGAGGGTTTTGTGCAAGGTGTCCTACTTAATATTCTAAGATGACAAAAATTTTTTGTGGTATCCTTGGTTTACACTAATATGTTCCCAGCTATGAACGGTGGAAACATTTCTTTCTAGAAGTAAAGTAGTTACAGGCAGCAAATCAGCATCATGTATTACCAGCTAGCAGCATTAAGAATCAGATGCACCGCACAAAAGACATTGGAAAAAAAGAGAATCAGAACGGAAGTAAAATTGGAGAACTTCTCTAAGTTCTTTGGGTTTACAACTTTGAGAATGGGAATGCACTAATATTCAAACCACTGGAATGAAAGTGTGTTACTGATAGGCAACTATTCAGTATGATTAATAAAATGAAAACAAAACAATTTGCAAAGCAGAGTTCTACATCAGTGTATCTGAAATGCTCTTCATCCATACATTAAAAAGTCTATAATCACGAAGGAACACTGAAAACCAACATATACCAACAAGCCAACAGATACACAGCCTCTTTTATTCCTCCCAAAACCCAAATAATTTTCCACCTCCGTTGCTGGCACTGTGTGGGCTATACTGAAAAACTGGAAGCTCAAACTAAACCATGCTTACTTACACATACACACACAGACCCATATGACAGACCACATAAATGGAACCTCAGATTTTTTTCAGTGTGTGCCCAAGTAATTTAAATACTTTTTCCTGTCCCCACACTCAGCTTTAAATTGTGAGCATATTTATTACAGTGCTGAAATATAATCCTATGCATAGTCGCTTCAACATTGTAGTCCTGCTCAGTACCAGACTACCAGCTAACACCCACGAATCAGTGCTCACGTTACTATGCCATACTTGAGAGCTTAAAGAGGACTACTCAAACAGTGGAGGAATGAACCTATAGACACCGTCAGAAGCATCTGAAAACGGTATTTCAGCAGAGTGAACATTCTCACAAGAAAGAGTGAAAACGCCCACATACCACCATGCTTCGATGACACAAAATGGGATGCCACCAGGCACCTGTACAACAGCCTCCACCACCTCCTGTCCCTTCCCTCTTCCCAGTGGCTCTCACCTTTGCCGGTAACTTTTTTGGTTTTGGCTCTGCTTTGGCAGGAGCAGGTTTCTGTAAAGAAAGAGCAAGCAAGAGAGCCCTTGGTAATCCCCCTTTTCAATACAGGAAGGCAACACACCCGCCCTTCTCACTGAGACCAGCCCTGTGGAGAACGACTTGGGGATGCCTGTTGATGAGAAGCTTGACATGAGCAGGCAGTGCATGCTAGCAGCCCAGAAAGCCTACCGTATCCAGGGCTGCATCAAAAGAAACACAGCCAGCAGGGCAAGGAAAGCGATTGTGCCTCCCCACTCCGCTCTGGAAAGACCCCACCTGGAGTGCTGTGTCCAGTTCTGGAATCCCCAAGGTAAGGAGGATATGGAACTGTTGGAACGGGTCCAAACGAGACCACAAAGATGATCCAAGGGCTGGAGCAGGTCTGCTATAAGGACAGGCTGAGAGATTGTTAAGCCTCAAAAAGAAAACGCTCTGAGGAGATCTTACAGCAGCCTTCCAGTAACTGAACAGGCTGCAGGAAAGCTGAGGAGGGACTTTTACACGGGTATGGAGTGATAGGATGAGGAGGAATAGCTTTAAATTGGAAGGGGGAAGATTTAGATGGAGAATTTCTTCACGATGAGGGTGGTGAGGCACTGACACAGGTTGTCCAGGGAAGCTGTGGCTGCCCCATCCCTGGAGGTGTTCAAGGCCAGGTTGGATGGGGCCTTGGGCAGCCTGATCTAGTGGAAGGCGTCCCTGCCCATGGCAGGGGGGTTGGGACTGGATGGGCTTTAAGGTCCCTCCCAACCCATTTCGTGGTTCTAGGACTCTCCCTGCTGTACTCACAGCGGACAGCCGCGCCGATCGCCTCTTCGGCTACAAGACAGGGAAAAAACAAACAGTAAAAAGAGAGCGAAACGACACGGTGTGCGGGCGGGAGGGCTGGGGCCCGCGGTCACCCACCTCCTCGGGGCGCTGTCCCTCCGCCACCGTCACCTGTAACACACACAGCGCGTGAGGCGCCTGCCCAGCCCCCACCCCCCCCACCCGCCGCCGAACCTTCCAGACCCCGTGGAGGGTGGGGGGGCTCGGGCTGCGGGGATCGCTCGGCCTCCCCGCCCCCACCCGCCCCACCTTTCTCTTGGGCATCGCGAGACCCCCGGGGCTGCTGCTGGCGGCTCGCGCCGGGCTGCTGCGCGCGCGGGGCACCTCACGGGCAGCCTCCTGGCTGCCGCCGCGCTGCGCAGGGCAAACTCCCCCCCACCCCGCCGCCCCCCCGCCATCCCAGCAGCGCCAGCGGCACCGCGGCAGGATCCAGCCGGATTGGGGAGGAGGGAGGGAGGAGGGAAGGGGGGTGGGTGCACCTCTCTAAGAGGCGGCTCCGCCCGCCGGGGGGGAGAGGCTTATGGCGAGAGACCCGGCCCCTCGCGCGCGGGAGGCGGGAGCCCTCTCGGATTGGCCAACCGCCTCGTCACGTGATCGTGCCTGGTGTCTGTCTGTCTGTCTGTCTGTCTGTCTGTCTGTCTGTCTGTCTGTCTGTCTGTCTGTCTGTCTGTCTGTCTGTCTGTCTGTGTGTCTCTCTCGCTCTTCCCCCCCCCCACCCCCCCGCGCGCGGGGAGTCCGACCCGGGGGCAAGGGAGGGGATGGGGAAAGGAGAAGGAGGAGGAGACAGAGGAGAAGGGAAGAAAGAGAAGGAGAGGGGAGGGGAGAAGGAGTAGAAGGGAGGGGAGAAGGAAGAGAGAGGCGGGTAGAAGGAGGAGACGGAAGGGAAGAAGGAGGAGAAGGACGGGAGAAGGGAGGGGGCAGCGCAGGAGAGGAGGAGACGGAGGGGAAGAAGGGGGGAGGGCAGAAGGAGAAGGGGCAGGGCCGTGCCCGCCCTCGGCATGGCGGAGAGCGGCGCCTGGCTGCTAGTACTGAGCTCCGTCTTCCTCTGCAACGCTCTCAAGATCCTGCTGCCCTCCTGCTCCTCCATCGTAAGTGGGAGGGGGCGGCCGGGGCGGAGCCGGAGCCTGGTGCCCGCCGCTCTCCTCGTCTCCCTCTGCCGGGAGCGGGACGGGGCGGCGGGGAGGGGGCGATGCCTCGCAGAGCTCCCAGTATTCCTGGGAGGCGGCTGAGAGATGGGGGACACGCACCCTTATCGCATCCTCGGCTGCGCCGGCAGGGCCTGGCCCTGCTTCTCGCCTTGAGAGAGGAGAAACTGGGAAGGCTGATACTGGGAAGAACTGGAGGTGGAGAAACCTGACGCTGTCACAGTGGGTGACTGACTCCGGCAGCCTGGATTAGGCGTGTCTTTGAAGCAAAGCTCGGGGTCGTGAGTTCTCGGTGTCCTGAATGGTGCTCCTGAGGCTCCAGCCCTTAGGACGCTGCGGGGAGTTGTAACGGAAAGCTTTGCTCAGTCTCCCGTGTTTTTATAGGATGGACATCTCCGTTGTTGAGAAGGGAGATCAGTAGACACAGAGATTAGGGAGTTAGGTGTCCTTGGAGAAAACCCTCAGTCGCAGTCACTAGTTAGGGTTCCCTTGGTATGATCTTAAGCATTTCTGTGAAAGCATGGATAACAGCATGATCATAGAATGGTTTGGGTTGGAAGGGTCCTTAAAGATCATGCAGTTCCCAACCCCTGCCACAGGCAGGGACACCTCCCACTAGATGAGGTTGGTCAAAGCCTCATTCAGCCTTGCCTTGAACACCTCCAGGGATGGGGCATCCATGACTGCTCTGGTCAGCCTGTGCCACAGCCTCATCACCCTCACAGAAAAACATTTTTTTTTAGTATCTAATCTAAATTTCCCCTCTTTCAGCTTAAAAACATTATCTCTCATCAGTATCCGTGCACTCCCTTATAGAAAGTCCCTCCCCAGATTTCTTGTTTTGGACCAATAAACTTTCTAACTGCCAAATAAACTTATGTATGAGCAACCACATAAAAATACCTATCATTCTGCTCTTTCATGTAAATAACTTCAGTGCACAGTGTTCAATACTGGATAAAAAATCCTTTAAAACGTAAGTTACTCTTGGCAATTTGGGAAGCTGAAGTCTGTCTTACTGTAGATGACTAATGAAAATCTCTGCTCAGCTTTTTCCTATGGTTTCCGACAGAACAAACTGTAGAGATGTTCTCACTGTCTGCAATACTGAGAACATCATTTGTGGGGAGAAAATTACATGTGTCTTGAGAAAGCTAGAAATATTTGCTGAAGGAACAGCAAGAAAAAGATTTTTGTGTTCTTTGTAGCTTCATTTTGGTGGCAAAAGAAATTAATGAACCAGCAAGCTGGTTGTGCCCCATGAAAAAGAGTGGGAAGGTAAAAGAAGGGGAGAAAATGTTCTCTATTATAATGTGTGATTACCCTTCTACATTTCTGTTTGTAGGAAATAATTTTAGCCAAGAAACCAATGTGATGTTACAAGATAACTGCATTTAAACATGAGTAAGATGTAAAAAAAAAAAAATAACTAAAGCAAATCTGTGTTTCTGGTTTTAAGGCAGTGGTAAGATACCGCCTGTGATGCATTGCAACTCTTGGCCTGCATGGCAATCTGTGTATTTCTAACAGTCCAGACTAGTCTATCTGTAATCCAGAGTACTGATTCCTAGTTGGTGAGCCATTCTTTATTGGTGAGGTCTAAAGTTGGGTTTCAATGAATAAAGTTTCTGTGTTAATTGGTTTAGACCCTTGCTGGTGCTCCTGGAGCTGGAAATGTGAATGATGAATAAGGGGCGTTAGTGGAGCTGTAAAGAGTAGTGATGAAAAGGAGGGCTTCCCTGGTCCTTCCTCTCCTGCAGAGAGGTCGTTGTTATCCAAGCAGAGCACAATGAGAATTGTAAGGAGGGAGGACAAGCAGTATAGTTCAGGATGCAGCAGCAGGCAGGGCCTAGGAGGTCTCAGAGGGCTGCATCATCGAAGAGTGGAAAGATGAGATGAAGGCAGAAACAGAGAAGGAAAAGGCAGTTAACCTTAGCATAGAAGTTGAAAATTGCTGCTCTGAGGGAACAATTTTCTTTGTTGTTTTTTGGTTTGCTTCAGTCAGAACAAGAGAGTAAAAATTCTTTGACTTTTAGAACGTGTTGCAGATGTTAAGCCAAGGTTTTCCTGTGTCTTGATGAAAGGGTTGTGCTTTATGGAAAGCTTTGGAGTGTGTAAACAGCTGATCATGCTTTATACACATTGAAGAGAATCAATGGCATTCTGGATAAATAACTGTTACTATTTTTTTCTTCTTAGATATCCAGATTTTTACAAAAGGATGCAGAGCAGGAGTTCCAAATGAGAGCTGAAATTCAGAAAATGAAGCAGGAACTCGCAACCATTAGTATGATGGATGAGTTTGCTAGATATGCCCGTCTAGAAAGAAAGATTAACAAAATGACTGACAAGCTTAAAACTCATGGTAATGTTCAATGTTTACTCCATTTACTACTTTGTGAAAAACATTTTTCCAAGCATGTTTTCAATTCTAAGTCTAATTTCTCCTTCAGTTTTCTTCTTCTCCTCTCATCTGTCTGGAGTGTTAGTTTGTTGTTTGTTTATTTGTTTGTTTCTTTTTTCTTCTCACTTTTTGGAGAGCTTACTTTTGTCTTTCAGTTATGCATGGTTCTGCATACACTTATAGCGAGTGACTTAGATATAATTTTTTTCTTACAAGGAATTTCCTGGGCTTCACTGTGTAATTATGTACTCTTTCTTAGTGATGCTCATCACTGAATCATGTTTTGAATAAGTCAAGGAAGTCCTCTGCTGCGTATCTTCACTGCAAAAGGATGCATTCATCAGTTGAGGCTATTTGGTTGGTGTACTACAAAACAGTAGAGAGAAGGTGTTGATCAATAAGGTAGCCAGATGAGATCTTTCCCATCACTTTGCAATCTTATTTGACCTTACGCAGCAGCATTTGCAATAAACCGGTAGTGCTTTGTCTCATTTAGGATTTTACAGTAGCATAACCCATCATCCTGTGGTAGATAGATCACATAAACCTTTGGCACCACAGCTTTTGCTCTTGCCTTTGCCCAAGCTCACTAACTGATTCTAACAAGTTAGAAGACTATTTGCTTTGTCTGCCTCCTCTGTGCAGAATGGGTAGATGTTTATATGTTCTCCTTGCTTGGAGAAAGGACAATATTTACAACTCATGTTTTTGGATTGCTTCAAGTAGTGTTATTCTTAACCCAAAAATTTCAGTAAAACCTGAGTAGTTTACTTAGGAACCAACAATGTTGTTTCAGAAAACTTTAGGTCACCGTTACGTTTGAAGATGTGTTGTCTTCACTGGGCTTATTTATATTGGTCTGAGGTTCTGTAACAGAAGGAAAATAGGCATGAGAAGGTTTAATACTCAACCTTACCAAGATTAATTCAGTGAAGGAATAGTCTTAAATGTGTTTGTGGATGAAATAGGGTAAAAAATGCATCTGCTAAAACCATCATTTTCCCCTTTCAGCAAAGGAAAAAGTTTACTTTATGCTTCATCTGAAGCAGATTCTTAAATTAGTAGCCACAGTGACTGTTCTCATTCAGGAATAGTATTCATGATGACATGTGACATTTCTCTGTCTGGGATATCGGTATTTTGCAACTTTTCGTAGCAGCATCAATAAGAAACTTCTGTGTAATATGGGACTAGCACTTTCTTGTAGAAGCGTACTTTGAATATAGCTATGAGTCACTGGAAAAGAGATTTTTAAACAGTGAAATGTTCTGATTTGAAGAGTGATACATTATTAGATTACTAAATTTATGTGATTCTGTATTATAATTAACGCAGAGTAATTTTTTTCTTTTAATAGTGAAAGCACGAACTGCCCAGTTAGCCAAAATAAAATGGGTTATAAATATTGTGTTCTACATCTTACAAGTAAGTAAATATTTTATTATGAATACAAATTACTAAACCAAATCCTCAGCAGTGTTACAATTACCTCCTACAACTATTGGCTGATAATGCACCACACAGGTGTCTGACATTCCAATGACACAGAAACAGTTTCTTGAAATGGAAGGGAGAGATGTTGCTGATAAGCACTGGTCTGGTAGCTGTGGATGGAAGGAGTCTGGAGTTTCTTTATCTTTCTGGTTTTGAGATGACAAAATGAGAGTTCATCTTAGCTCTTAAATTGCTTTCATTTTAAATTTAGATACGGTGCTGGACCCAGGAAAGTTCTGATACCTGTAAATATATTTGGCTGATGTTTTAGAAAACAAAACGTGCTTTTGATAAGGCTGCAAATCCCCGCTTACAGCTGCCACGCATTTCGCCACAGTGCCTCATCAGATTGTCTCTGTAGTTCAGATCCCAAAGAGTTGCCTGCTAATAAGGATGACAATGGTCAACCTGCAGATATCTTTAGGGCAACGTTAAAGCTAGTTGGATTCCTAGCAGGTGAGGATTATGGCTAAAAACAGTCATCAGAATTCAACAGTCACTATTACTATGTTTGTCTATGCTAGGTTGGAACCAGGGTCTCAAAAGAAAACAGTGTTTTCCAGCATCTCACTGCTGCCTCTTAGTATTGTGTATAAAGTTAAGGTTATACAAGTTTAAAAATGTTTTGAACTTGGTTCAGACCAATGTAAAATAACAAAAAAACTATTTTCTTTAATGAGAATTTGTGATTTACTCCTTCAAAATAACAGTGGAAACGTGTTTTAGTGTGTATTATTATCCAAGCTAATAAACATTTTGATTCTAGGCTGCCCTGATGATCTGTCTGATTTGGAAGTACTATTCGGAGCCAGTTACAGTGCTTCCAAGCAAATGGCTTGCTCCATTGGAGCGCCTGGTAGCCTTTCCTACGGGGGTGGCAGGTAAGGACTGTACAGTAGAAAAAATACATTTTCCAAGCCCATGCAGATATGACAATGTTGCGACGAAGAGTGTATGTGGATTGAAAGTATGTTTCTTCTAACTCCCATAGCAAAGGGAGGAGGTTCGAACATTTGATCAGCTGTTATCTCCAAAATGGGCTATTTGACGTTTTTAATTCTTCTCAAACAGCGCAGCTTTGTCTTAATATGGAATAGGCCCTGGAGAAGATTTCAAATCAGAAGTATTTTTATATTACAGAGTCCACTGAAATAGTGGAATTGGGTTTAAAAATGGGCAAATACTTCAGAGGTCTGTATCACTTACATATGTTTCTAATAAACTGCTGGGATTTCATAGTAGTGTAACTCCAGAATAATTGAGGTATGCTTTCTCATGGCATTTTGTCTTGTCTGTTCCCATCCTTTTTCCCATTGCACTTTTGTTGCTTTTTTACCTACTTAAATAATTTTATTTTGGGCAGTTTAATGAATTAATGATCAGAATATCACAGGTTGTAGATACTAATTTCTGAGTGAAAAAGGTGCTGGCTCTATGCCAGCAGGATAAATAGGAGAACGACAGGACAGTGTAGTGTGGCAATGTACCATCAGGCTAAAATGCTGCTGTTGAATCTTCAGGTGAGGCTGAAGCTGGTGAAGCCCCATCTGCCTTAGAAGGAATTCCAAAATACGTTGTTGTATTTACATTACAGCTTCAGTAGCTGTCTGGAGAACAATTTGTATGCTTACTGGACAAGAAAAGAGTTTGCTTCTATGCAGGGTGGGGAAGCGGTACTTGGAAGACATTTATGTAAACAGCATTTGAGGAGTTCTAAAATGGTTCATATTGAAGTCTGCCTTTAAATCTCCTTTTACAATAATCTGATAATCACTTTACTGGAGAGATCGCCTTTGAATTTGAGGTGGTAAAGTCGAGAACACAAAAATGTCTTAAAATAATCAAAAAGGTAGTTTCCTCACGTGTGCTATGAATAGCTGTGTATCCTATGATGCTGTGTAGCATGATTCGACACAGTCTGCAACATGGATGCGCTGTGTATTACAGTCAGGGCACGCCCTTTATTCCATCATACCAATACAGATTTCTGTGCTGCTAGTTGGGATGACAGGACCCTTTAAAACAGCAGTGCCAGGCATATCGAGGTCAGCATCAAAGGTCTCGGTAGCATTTTACTGTATAGCTGTATGGAGACCAAGGGAGAAGAACTATGGATTTAATATTTTTAAAAAGACTGATTAAAATTTTGGAGGAAATTTCCTTTTTACCCCTCTCAAATCTCTGAATTTAGGTTCTACCAAAGTGATGTTACTTGCCAAGACTCAACTTCAGCACATTTTCTCTTAGGTACATAGCAAATGTTTTTAGCTGTGGGTTGTGTATACCACAATTTAGCTCAAATTTGTGATATTTGGTTCTCTTTTCCCCAGACAGTCTTTAGGTTTTCTTGGGATCAGCATGGGGTTAGCTGCTATCCCTTGAAGAGGGACAATTGCATATTAAAAAGATATTTTGTTCCTGTTCACCTCATAAATCTTAAGTTTATTTTTTTTTATGCTTTGGAAGTTGTTTTCAGAAGCTTATGAACTTCAGGGTTATTAGTGCAATATCTTAAATTGTGTTTTTTTCTCTCTTTTCAGGTGCTGTTGGCATTACATGTTGGCTTGTAGTTTGTAATAAAGTTGTAGCTATCATGCTACATCCTTTTAGCTGAAGGAATCCCAGTAATGCATGGAGTCCTCAACTACATTTTCATTATCACTGTTTTAAATTAATTTAAAAACAAAGAGCAGTTGTCTTTCATGTTACTAGGTCTGAGATAATCTTTGTTACTTCATTTGGATATCAGTCAGTATTCCTTTTGTTTTATTTTCTCTTTCCTAGTTCGTTTTTCAGTTTGGTGGTCAGTTTTCAAATAATAGCATTGCTGTTGATAGGACCTCATTTTTGTGCCTATTTTGACAAGTATCAACACCGATTCATGGCAGAACTAGAAGACTTTGCCATGGCATATATACACCAAAATCTAGAAGTGCTGAATTTGGATTTGCAAGTTGGAAATGCACTAGCATTTTTTACACTACAATTGGTGTATTCTTTGGCTGTCTTAGAAAATGTTATTGATAAACACGCAGAATCCACCCTTAGGAGACTCATTCCGCTGCCAAATATAGGATGGTTTGTTACTTTTTCCTCCCTGACTTTTAAAATTCGTTAAACACTTGATTTTTTTCCTGCTTTTATTGATAAGTGACCTCTCTGATCATGATGTTTTTTCTGCCTCCTAAACTAAGTGAGAATCACTGGAGCCATCTCCTTCCATGTTTTGGGAGGAAAGGTCTAGCTAACATTCTCATGCTCTGTGTTAAGAAAGAGAAAGTGGAAGACAGTGCTGTTCCTTTGGAGAACTACATTCCTAGGGCTTGAGTAGATATTAACAGCATTCCAGGACAGCCTGAAACAGCTAAGTAAGTGTAAAAGTTAGTGACTTGAATGTCTGTAGTAGTAACAGAATGGTAGCAAACAGAAGGAGGAAGGAAAACAATTTTCTGTTGTGGAGTAAATCCTTCTTGCTGTATTTAAGTAAGGAAATAGCCACAATGTTTTGAATTTAAAGGAGAGAATTCTTCTAGAACAGTGACCAAAGTTGTGTTCTCTTCTGTGCTACAGCAGTGTCTGCAAACCTGTCATTGCTGCCCCAGAAGACAAGTAGGTGGGTTTATAAAGTTCTTGTTCCATACCTCCAGGGTTTTTTTGACATGAGCCTGAACAAAAGTGTAAGGGACACCTTTCCATCTGCTGCTAGACTTCGGCAATTCTGGTTCAGCTTCGTCTACAGTGGAATGCATCTGTTATTTCAGGTCCTTTGCCTTCCTGCAGGAACAGGCTAGGGACCCTCCATAATTAGCACTGCAATTATAAATTAATTCAAAAGGTCATGATATACCGCGTGTATATGTATGTATGCATGAAATGGTGGGAGGTTTTAAATGTTAATTTTTAAAAAAGTGTTTTTCTATTAAGGATTACATTTAGTGAACATGAAAAAAGGTACATTAAATACAAATTAAAGAAACGTTGTGATTTAATGTTACGTACAGTTTTTATTAATGAAATAAAGCTTTTCAACCCATCTTAAGTTTTCTAATGCATTTTCAGTGCTAATTACAGGTTTCCTAAAAAAACCCAAACAAACCCAAAAACCCAAACCAATTCCCCTCTCCCCATCCATGTTCTTGCATAAGGAGACACTGTCGGAATCAGCGGGCCTCATTTGTTATTTTTAAAAAATATTTAGGACTCATTATTTATCTATGGCATTCACATATTTCTGCATCTAATGATGTGGCTAATGATATTTCTACTCAGTTTGGAGTTTAACACAGTGAAGTCAAGAATAGCAGCATCATTTAAAATTTTCACAGTGACTTTTGCTGTGTATCCACACTTAGCATCAGGCCATCAAATACACAGTTTGTTGGCTGCTTTAGTCAGGCATGTGGCAAGTAAGGGCAAAAAGGCTTTTGGCCATGTAGTCAGTACAAAGAGGAATGTTGGATCATGTACACTTGTTTTCTTTTAGCTTTGGGACAGCAGTAAAGGCATTATAGAAGTCTTAATAGTTCATAGACTAGAAATGCTCTTCTGACTGCCCAAAGTCGATCTTAAGCATTACTTCAAGAAAAACCTTCAAAATTTTGAGACTAAATATGCTGCGAGTCAGTCCAGATCTAAAATTGTCTTGATCGCCTTTAAAAGCTTTTTTAAGTATTTTTTTTTCTAAGTGCTACTGCCTTTTCAAATTAATAAAATACGCATGATTTTCCCTAACTTCACATTTTAGCAAACGTTCCATGAATTACTATGAGGAAAAAACCATAATCCTCCCACTCTTGCTTACATAATCTTAAACACAGGATTTTAAAAGGCTTTTTGAGAACTGGCTATGCCTGACTTCTCCAAAACAATAGTTTACTCTTGCACATTCATCTTTGGATGTCAGCTGTGGAAGTTACCAGGCGAACTGCTTTGATAAATTCTAACAGTGGAAAAGAATGAAGCTTTAGAGCTTTATAATGCTAGTGAAAACAATGTAATAGCAAATTATTTTTGTTATGTGTGAATTCTGGAAGCTATTTCAGGAGTGAAGAAAATAAAAAAATATTTTCTTTTATGGAGTTGTTAGTACAATAGTGAAAGCAGATTTCTTACTTCAGCTAGCTAACTAAATAATCAGCTTCAAAATTCAAACTGCTGAGACAATGCAAAAAGCTGGAAATTACAAAAAAAAAAAAGGACTAACTTGGACACCTGATAACAGGTAAAAATAAAATAATTGTTGAGGTATTCTTACTAACATGTACATGCATGCACACAGACTGAAAACAGAATCATGTTCTTTTGTGACAACTGATTTTGGAAAATTAGAAATTTTCAATACTTGTAAGATTTAATGTGCATTTAATGAAGGTAAAGGCATTGGTTTTTTAAAAAAAAATGTTTTAAATGATCCATATTTCTAGAGTAAAGGTAAAGTGATATACTTAACTAAACATCCAATAAAATAATTAATTTGTGTATTCTCATGACAATTTCCTTAGTGTTTGATGCTTTACACTATGAACTAGTTAGTAGCAGTGGTTTGAAATTTGGCTTAGGTAATCCTGTATTCTCTCACTTCTCTTTCTCCATTCCTTTCATGTTTGAACTTGAATGGTTGCCTTTTCAAGCACAGCCTTGTCCAAAGAGTTCTTTCATAGGACTGCTTTTCCTGTCAGCAAATGTCATATGAGCACAGCCTTCTGCTTCGGTGGATCTGTCCGTCTGCCTTGTTTTGGTAACTTTACCAAAAGATGGTTCATATAACCCAAATGAATTTTTCACTTTAGATTCAGCTCTTTCTTTGTAGTCCTGACCTGCACGTCTATGTTTGCAAAGACTGCTTTTTGGGGATGTACCTGATGTAGGAAGCTCATGATGCAAATTCGTAGTGGCTTCTGAGAATAGGTATGTTTTTTTGAGGCTAGTAAGTGTTTTGTTCCTTGGACCTGGGGTTACACATTTACTCCTTGCCTTCTCACTGTTATTTAGCTGTTCATCTGGCTTTTCCTCTTCACGTTCTTCTACTGCATCTTCCTCATTGTTATTCTCCTTTATACTCTTGCTTAGAGGAGTTTGTTCAGTTTCCACCATTTTTTCCAGCTCCCTTTTAAGCAAATCTGTCTCTTCTTTCATAAATTCCAAGCAAGTATATTCTCCCATCAATTGTCTGCCCTCCCTTAAACACTCTAAAATTAAATACTATGTGGTTTAGGAAATTTCTTAAATTGCCTAGGAACATTAAGAGTTATGAGGCATTCGCAAGAGCAAGTTTCACTTCCCTATTTCTTTGCTTAACTTAGCGATGGTATTTCAAGGTATGACAATGCTATCTATTAATAAATATAACTTGATGGGGCAAGATTTAAACAGGATCATTGTGCCATTGAACCCATATAAATATTTTTACCTTTTTCATTATGTTTAATATTATTAAATGACTTAGCATACAAATATAATCAGCGATGCCTAAATGCAGGCCCAGAAAAGTCATGTACAATGCAACAGAGAAACCACATGAGATTTAACTCTAACTGTAACTTTATTGCTTTTAAATGGAACTTGAATATATGTATGATTTTCTGTCCCTTAACTGACAATATCGTTGCTTCTAGTGTGGAACAGAACATACTGCAACTGTAACCTATGAATGACTTGGCTCCACATTTTAGTAGAAGAAGGTATGTTTATACTGAATGCCTACAGTAAATACAGTTTTCTGCTGCAGTGGACAAACTATAATATGTTCTGTGCTTTGGAGAGACTCACAATACCTGGAAAATGAGGTACAAAGCTAGTCCAAGCTTAAATGGGAAGTATGAAGTCACAATAAGTAAAATAGCTAAATAAGACTTCAATTAATAAATATAATTTCTGCTTCACAGTCAGAATCAGATAGACCTGCATTTTCTGACAATTTTAAATGGGAATTTCAAAGACAAGTGACTGCTTTTCTGGTGGGGATCTGGAAAGGCTTTAAGCTGAAAGCATGGAGTACAAAATACAGGAGTTAACATCTTTCAGATTACTAGCTCTGTTACTGGTCTAGTAAGTGACCGTAACACCCTGTTGCATCTCTGTAAATGTGTGACCTCTAGGTCACGCGTCTTCTACCATTTGTAAAGTATTTATCACGATGACATTCAGATCTTGGTTCTTTCTACAAGGTTCACTATAATGAAAATAACATGAATACTTTTAGAAAGAAAAATTTGGATGAGGAGTAGATGCATTAGTTTCTTCTATTCTATAGAACCTCTTAAAGATAAAGGTGTATCTAGATGAGTCCCTTGTGTATAACTGTTATATGAGTATGATCAATAGATAAGATTTACATAAAATCTATTCACAGTGATTGTTGTAATGAGGAGATACTCTCAGCCCTTGAAGAAATCCTTTTCCTTCCTCAGCAATAGATCCTGAGCCAGAAATATACATCGACATCAGCTATGATGAAGATTTGAGATAGTATTTGGTTATTGTGGAATTAACAAACTATCAACTGAAGTATACTTTTACGTGTAAAGCACTGAGTTTTTAGTAACATGGCTAGGAGCTCCTATTAGATATACATTACTAGGAAGATGTCTTATACTGAGAGCTACTCTGCTTATGCTTGAAGTATTATTTTGTTGAAGTAGTTCCTGTCAGTTAGGTTCCAGACCCATGTAAATTACCAATACCGTTGGTTCATTCAACTTCTGAAAAAATCAAATGAACTTCTGAGAAAAATATTAAAATATACGTCTATGTGTTCTATTAAAAGTTTCTGGCTTTAGTGTTTTCTTGGCTGATTGCTTTTCTGTTCTACATTGGGCATCCACGTATGCTTCATTTGCTTTAGCTTTTTGATTCGTATCTTCTGAAGTCTTTTCCTCCTATAATTGGCAATTAAAGGTAAAAATAATGAGGGAGTACTTGTTTAGTGACTTTTAAAAAGACGCCATCAGTGTGGTACTTATAAATAGTATATGTATTTACTTTAAATTCTTATTTTGTATCAGAATGTTTGTCCTATATATTTTGACAATATAATTGCATTCCCAAAATATCCAAGCTATTCAGGCATATTACTGAAACATACGGAATAACATACATCTTAGTTGAGAGTTCAAACAAAGGATTGGATCCAGATCATTCATACCTCTGTTAGCTGAATTGGACTATTTTCTGTTTCCTGAGTTTGGTACTGTGACAGCAGCAACGGCCTAAAACTCTGTTTATTTGCTTCTACTGATATGCTTGCACTAAGACCTATTGAAAAAGGACAACTGTTAGTAATGCAGTAGTTTCTAGAATTATATTGTTGGTATAAACAAAAGGTATCTTTGATGACTGATAGTACCGGTATATGTCCTAATACTTCAACATCTTTTTTGCTGCATGTTTTAATGCTCATTAATCAATAAATTCTTTGTTCTGCATGATCTATAAATGCTGAAAGTGGGACACAAACATAGATAGCTACCTGGATATTGGAGTGTTCTCATCTGTACATCAGTATGTCATAAATATATGTAAGTTTGGCACATACAAAGTCCTATTCAGATAGAACGTGTGATGGCAGACAAATGTGTCTACATCCTAGAGCGCATGTGTGCTTAAGCTGTGTGGTGAATTTGAATGTAAATTTAAGAGGTCTGGCATTGAGGCCTCAGCTTTGAGGTTCGTAAATTCTGATCTTACAGAGTATAATAAAATGCTTGCTTTCATGCCTTCTGACTTCATTATTCACCTTTCTCAAAGTTAAGCACTTATATAAGGCTTTATGGGACCAAACTCTTCAGAAGAGATGCTTAACACTATTTGAAATATCTGTGGTCTTTGAAAAGACATTCCAAGGGAGTGACTGAACGAGACATTTAAAGACATAGGTGAATAGAGATGGGATCAGATGGGAAAGTGAGTATTTTGTACTTTTATTCTATTTTTAGAATAAATATTACATGAGTACAGTAGCTGAGAAAATTTCTGGCACAGAAACAAAAATGTATTCTTACCTACATCAACATTTGACCTTATTTACAGTTTTCATCTCTGCAATCAGACGAAGACTCTCTATAAACATAGTGATTTTCCAGTGTTTGCAGTTTGGTGGTAAAATGGATGTAGATAATTAATTTAAGGATTACACTTGAAGGAAGGGCTCTGACAATGTGGAGGGAATTCATTTTTCCTTTTGAAAGCCAACCAACAAGTAGTTATTTCAGCATTTTTTTTTCGAACAGAAATCAGTGAAGTGTTCCTCTAATTCAAGACTAGGGGGAGCTGTACCTCCAGACCAGGTGGTGTGACCTTTCCACAGCGGAGCAATTTTGCTCTCACGAAGAGCGTGTGAAATTAACAGCTTCATTCAATAAATCAATTTTCTTTATGTACACAGAGCTTGCTGATAACCTAAGCAAGCCTACCTTCAGCTATCAATTGCGAGTGTTAAAAAATGCAGCCCCACATTTCTTTTCTCCTTTCCTGCTGGGTAAAAATTTTTGCAAACGTGGAATAGAAAATAACTACTCGAAGAAGTAGTTCTTTCTAAGTCTGTTGTAGGAAAATCCAAGTCAGTAGTGAAAAGGAAAAACAATCTGCAGTAATTCCAGTTCTAGGTTTCTAAAATCGTTTCCATTAACTGGCAGAGAATGAAAACTGAGTTGGCCAAAAATACCAAAAAAATCAGACAACGGTGCATGGAACATTTTCATTACAGAATATCAGGTCTCTCTCTAATTAAGCTCTTTTATCTTGCTTAAAGAGAAAAACAGTAAACAGTGATTTAAGTGCTATAATTTAAATAACAAAATTGTACAAGTTCATATGTGAGTAAAATTAAAAAAATATACAACCCAGAGCTGGTTATATGACATAACTAAAAATGGAATCCAGCGCTTCATAAAAAAATATGTCTGACTCGGAATGAGAAGTAGGAATTTGTGTTTCTTAATTTTACAACTGGAATTGCCAACCTTTTTCCTATAGTTCACTTGTAGTTAAGGTAGAGTAATTGATTTGCAAAAGCAACATGGAGGAAAGAAAGTTGCAACTGAGTATAAGACTTTGTACTGATACCATAATTGGAAGAATTCTGTGCCATGTGCAACATTTCCACCAGACATGTTTGCTACCATGTAAATTTTAACTGCTCTTCTGTACCTATATGAAGAAAGTTTCAATTCTTCCTTCAGTTTAGGAACAGGAGTATCTGACCAGTATTTTAAAGGGGAGCTTAACCCAGGAACGTCAAGGTTCAGATCATTGTCCAAAATTTCAGGGCATAAGTTTGTTGTGCAGAAAGATCTCCTTTAGGATAGCGACAGAATGTTTATGACACTGAGTAGGAGGCAAAATGTTACTTTCAATGTTGGGAAAGTGCTTGAAATCTGTTTATTAGTAAACCCCCACATTTTTAACTAAATTCTAGATGCTACATCTACAGCATATGACAATTGGAAATTCCAAGTGCTTCAAGCAAACTACCTTCTTCAACATTTCTGTCTCTGGTGAACATAGTGAGCACATGGGCAACATAACAGGGGGTGGATCCACTTGTCTGAACACAGATGCAGTATGTTATTTGAGAGGCTCTCAAGTATTCAAGGTATCCACATAAGGCTGCCCAATATTAGACAGGACTGATGTGCCTGCGTCCTTCTCAAACAACAACTACAGGGCGAGGTAGAATGTGCTAGGATATCTCAAATGGCATTGGATGCCTATAATTAGGCAGCTGAATCCCACACAAGGTAGCTGCTCTTGGAATGTTTGATAGACAAGATTGCGTATAATAGATATTCCTCTCCAATACCCGTGAGCATCCATGTGAAAGAAATACTCTTTACTAAAGAGCTCTTTCTTCCTTTCTGTTATTCTTTTATATCATTCTACTATATTGCTTTAAATAACATCAGTTCCGTGGATAGAATTGATTGAAAGAATATACAATAACTGTGTTGTTATAAACTCTGTCCATTTAAACTAACTTACACTAAAAAAAAAAGGACTACTAAGGATAAACATCCTCTTTTCTCAATAAGCTGACATCATCAGACTGGCCTTTAAACGTCCTAAAATTTGTATCTGAAAACTCTTCCTCTTTTCACCCCAATAAAATGCAACTTGCAGGACCTCAGTAATTGGACATTGAAATATTTCTGCTATTTCTAAGTTACAGAGCCTAATTAAATTCATTATTTTTGCACTTTGAAAGCTTGTACTAGAACAAGGAACTTGCTACAGGAGAGGTTTTTTTGTGAAGTGCTTTTGATTCAGTGAGGAGTGTTGTGGGGATTCTAGGCGGTGACTTCTCTGTGCCAAGTAAAAGGGAACAGCCTGAACAAAAACTAGTCTGCAAAAGCTTTGTGGACTGATAGCTTCACCCTGTTGAAAAACAAATAAGCAAACAGCTCTTGGTGCAAACAGACACTTAAAAGGCAGCACTATTTCAGTGTCACTGTTAGTAAAGAAAAACCATGTATGCTAAATGCTATTCACAGTGAAAATTGGGTTAAATATTAAAAAAGGTCACATATTTGTATTCATAAAATACACAAACAAAAAGCCAAGCACTACGCTTTAAATTACATCCCAGAATATTTTTAACCCATATAAAAGCATTATTTTGGGTTTTATTTTGGAATATATGTCCCAGTTATAAAACAATGTTAAGTTTCATATAACTAAACAACAAAGGAAAATTAATATACACATACTTGTTTCATGAGGTACTGAATCACTTTTGTCTTTTGCAGTTTTAAGCATCCGATTTGCATAGATATTTTTTACACAAAGTTGCCGATCCTTTTCCTAAGATGAAATAAACACTATTAAATTTCTAATACACATTAAGAAGTACTTTCTACAAACTTAATTTTCTCATGCTGGGAGAATTACTTTTTACAAACTTAATTTTCTCATACTGGGAGAAAACTGCCAGCAATTTTGCTCTGTGCCAGGCCATGTGGTGACTTTGTCATTTATGTAAATAGGAATCTGTGATTTGCATGAGCCAAATCAAAAGTCCCCTTTTTAAGGCTAAGAGCACACCTACACAATCTTTTTTCACAACACAATGGTTAAAAAATCAAGCCTTCTCTAATGATTTTTTCAGTTGTCGTTCTTAGTTATTTTTATCAGACTAAGTAACTTTTGGCTTTACTTGCTTTTTAATTTTTTTTTTTTATTTGCTCAGTGCCCCTGTTTGCAACGTGCTCAAGTTCTGATTTACAACCTATTGCTCAGGAGATGATATAAAGTTCAGAGGCACACTTCTAAAATTTATGTAGCAAGAATCCTCTTGCCTTAATGATATCTATCTCAAACACAGAAGAGAGATTTCAGTTATGCATTCACTGTATCAATTTTAGTGTGGAAAAAAAAAAAAAGGAGCTGCATTTAATTTGGAGCCACAGGTTGATCTGAAAGGAAGCTGTGTGTCTGAATACATTTAATGGACTAAGCCAGGTGCCCCAAACTATGACTTTGTAAAAACAAAATGTTCCGGCACAGAATTAAGGTTAATAAGCAGGTCTGGCCTTTGTGGTAAAACAATAGGTTTTGTGAAAGTAAATACTACATTAAGAGAACGTGACACACAGAGAAAACTGTATGGAAAACATATGAAATAATAGACATACTTTAGAAAAGTGTTAAGATGAGAACTACTCATCTTTAGAATACTTTATAATATTATAATACTTTAGAATAACTTGCATTTTGGAACAGTTTTACATTTGTAATGTAGTCCAGGGACTACAATTATTCCTGTCTCCCAGATCTGCACACACAAGAGATCAGACTTTGGCAGGGAAATAGCCCTGCAAGCATTGCTTAGGGTACTTTGATAGAGGGCCCTGGAAGAGCACTGTACTTTTTTCCCTTTCCCAACAGCCCACTGGGCTTTTGCAGCTGGGCAGCCCAGCTGCTGCGAAATATCAGGAGAAAAGTTCCTGCACTGGATACATAAGTAAGAGGGATGAACAGTGCCCCTATACAGCAATGCAGATCACCATTAATCCTCAGGAGTCACCTGTTCTGCCCTTCCCAATGTCTGGGAAAACTCCCCATAACATCTTTTACAGACACGTGATTCCACTTAGAAAGAGAAAGCTCCCTACTGAGATCAACAGATGAGTCAGTCACTTTACATAGAAAGAAAAATAGTATATTTTAGCTGGGTTACAAACACAGTTTAAATTATTAAAAAAGACATGAGGGGTTTCCTGTTTTATTTGGAGTAAGTACTGTTTCTCTTCTTTACAACTCATGTGACAAACCATTCATGGTAGTTTTGTTACTGCTACTTAATGTCCCTTTTAGGTTTTTCTGTATGTTTGGTTTACAAGCATCATGGTAAGTGTTGAACTGGGACATATTTGTCCCAAAAATACTTGACTTAAAACCAAGCTGGAATTTAAAGAAACTATTGAAATATTTACCTATGTCATTTTGTTAAACTCTAGTTTTGCGGATAGCAATATTTAGCTCCTTTTGATTTGAAAGTGTTTCTGTAAGGGGCCTCATTTAAAGTTGGTAGATTAATACATTGACATAGATCTATCAAAATGCTAACAAGTTGGTGGAATTATTTGTTCAAATTGTGATGCATTAATCTTTGTTCTGATTAGTTACTGAACTACTTTGAACTTGTGATAAATAGACTCTATAATAATTTCATCGTTTGATATTTTGACTTTTTTGGTAGACTATAAACTCAACTAGGAAACAAAAATTCTATTACTAAATAATATGTCATAAAAGAGGCAAAAAGAATGGATAACATGAGTACTTGAATCTTCTTGTAGGAACAGAAATCTGTTTAAAATCTTTAATACCTTAATTTTTTGGTGAAGAGAAGTAATTTCCATCTTCAAGGTCGTAGTAATTATCCCAGCTTCCACAGCTTTTTTGTTCTCATTTGCCAACTGACGACTAAAGGTGGTATTGTTCAACTTCAGCTGCTTTTCTAGGCCCTTAAAAAGATTACATTTTACAATATGGATGTTCTGAGTATGACTATTGAAAAATTTCAGTTCTTAGCAGATTTGAAAAATAAGCATGCTAAAATAATGAAAAAATAAGCTTCTAATAATTATATTCCATATATTCCATTTGTGAAACACAAAAAGTTTATTTGGCATTACCTTCTTGATGTATTAATACAATCAACTTTGAGAAATGTTAAGACAACATTTCTGTTCACACTGAGATTTATTAACTGTGGCAGCATAAGGAGGCTCACTGAATGGAAACTAGGTAGTTTATTGAGTATTTTTTGAGTACTTTATCATCAGAACCCAGTGCCATGCACTGAAATGATAGTTGCTAAAATTATGAGGTGGACACCCAACGCTGCATGCTTTTTATTGCTTCTCACTAGGACTTCTGTAAATAGAAAGTTTTCAAAAGAGTCTGAATTCAGCTGTTTATATTTTAATTGTCTTTCATGTACTAAATGCACTTCAGACCTAGCTGTTCAGATGGTGAAATGCCTCTAAGATTACCTGTATCTTTATTTAATTCTATGTATAATACACTTCATAGAAAATACAAATTAATTCCTGGAGGACAATAAAAATTTCACTCTTCTAGTTTTGTATCAAAAACTGTATTCCTGTCTCTTAGTGAAAGGTTCAATAAAAGAAGCATGAGATATTAAAAGGAACTATATTATCTCCTCTTTATCTCCTATCACCGGGCTTTTACTACAGTTACATAATAAAACAACGGATGAAACAACCGTAAAATCCACGACCTTTGTCTACTGCCTAATTCAGCAGTAATTAGTGACTAGGAGATGTAGATATGTCCATACTGTCCACCAGCACCACATAAAACCAACAGTGTTAGTTCCAGATAAGCCAGCTTTAATTGTTCAAGAAAGCAGATCAGCAGCAGCCTTGTGGTCTCCGGGTATGACTATTCCTGTGCTTTGCCAGGGTAAATCAGGGTCTGTGCTGAGTAGCTAAATGGCCCAAGCAAGGCTGGGTACCCCACGCTGCTGGCAAAGAGCAGAGTAGACCCTCTTCTGACCTAACCGGGTTAAGGCATACAACTTAACTCCTAGATCTTTATTGCCAATCATAATCTCCCCGTACATTTCTGCCAGATTTTAAAATAATGGAAGGGGGTACCACTGCCATTTTTAGTATCTTACACTCAAGGCAGCTCTGAATTAAAAAGAATGTTTAGTGTTACAGGATTGCATCAGAATCACTCACATGACAAAAAGCAGCTTAAAACTCACTATTCTTGCACAGAAACCTCTCCTATTATCATTCCTCAAATACAATGATATACACACATTACCTGTATTCTCCTATTGTTCACTTCCACTTTTTCTGTAAGGACTGATAGTCTGTGGTCAAGTTCCTCTCTCTCTGCAAGAACTTTGTCTTCTGAAAGCATATGCAAGGCCTGCAACGCATCTTTAGTTTTCAGCAGCTCTGCTTCAACTTCTCTGAGCTTCCTGGATGTACTTCTCTCATCCTCCTGAGATATCCTCAGGAGCTTCCTTAAAGTTCTCACCTCATTACAGTGACTTCCTAAAAGATCCAGTAAGTTACTTTTTGGATTTTCATATCTGCCTATTGCTTTCACATGTCGACACTGAAGCTGTTTCAAAATGTAGTTTTCTAAGCTTGATGCTTCTAATTGGTGTTGTAAATAAAATATTTCATTCTTCAGCTCTTTAATTTTGTTACGTCTCGCTGATGCTATTCGCTGAGATATTGCATTTTTTTTCTGGGAAGCCATACTACTCTGTAGGCTTAAAAATGAATCAGCTGGCAATTTTTCTCCTCCTGCAAAATAAACTGACATTGATATATACAGCAAAATCACTGTATGTCTTTACTGCTCATATAAGCTCAGATACTGCTCATCCAAGCTACTTAACTGTGGTACATTGGACAAAACTCCCAAGATATACATTAAGACTGCAACATTCAAGTATTTCACAGATAAATCTATTAAAGATTTTATCTCGTAATGTATTTATGTGGCTGCATTGGGCCAAAGCTAAGTAGGTCTATAAGGTAAGGATCCCTCCTTTCATTTGAGGGATGCTTTCGTTTGAGCCAACGTGCTCACTTGCCATTAATAAAAGCAACTATATACGTGGTGTCTTCTCAGGCAAACAGCAATAATACTCTGGAATAACTTAGGAAAGTATGTTTATGTTAACACATTACTCCAGTACCAATGGAAACAAATTTTCTCTGTGTAAATTATGCACTTCACTAACGTAGATCTGGGGATTGATGAACCTAAGTCACCCCATCTAGGAAGATTCCCAAGAAGAGGAGTCTTAACCCTGAATAAAGGTGTAACAGAAAAAACAACATAGTAACCCACAGGTCTGCAAGAACTCAAAACCTGAAGGTTATAATAGCACATCAGTGAATTTCTCTGCAGCTAGGATTTCTAAACAGCTATCTAGAATTTTCAAGTCAGCTTTGAACTGAACTACATTTTAGAACTTTACATGCTGATTAGAACACTTACACAATTGTGTACACTGTTTCTATACAGCAATTGAAAAAAAATCTTTCCAGCCTAGCATTTTAAATGCATTACTGCCATTTGCCTTTCTTTATGGCCAGCATTCTAAGTGACCTACTCTCATTTTCCTTTCCTGAAACATAATTAGAATTTGAAAATAGTCAAGACTGTAAATCTGAGTGTGTTCCCCATTTCAAGCATAAATTCAATTTCACTACACCTCTCAAGACATTTCAGGCAGTATTTTGTTAGACGTTTATTATAGTAATTTATAGACCACATCATAACATTTTATGCATAAAATAGCCAAGCTCCTAACTTAAAAACACAGAGAAAAAAGACAGATCTTTTTCAAGCACTTCTGTGTTTGTTCTGCACACAAACCTTCCATGGGAGTGGACTTTAACCAGAACACCCCACTGCAGATGGGAAGAAACATCAAATCAGCAGTAGGGAAAGTAAGACAGGACACTGCCTAAGGCACCACTGTGCTACAGCCTCACTGCTTCCATGACCTAAGCCATAACAGTTGAAAGCCACAGAAAGAGCATTATTTAGGAAGACAGGGATGCATGGGGCTGTGACCTCAGTGCTCAACTCTGCTGCAGCAGCATCTATTGCTCGCTCTCTCCTTCCCTGCTGGTAGAAGCCACACCAGCCCTCCTGTTCTCCACAGATTCAGCCCAGCTCTTCTCCTCCCTTTCCCATAGCAGAGCCTGGACACTGGCCTGGGCCTCGACATCCCTGTGCCTGGTGTGCAAGGCAGCAAGTTTGAGAAAATGATGAAGGGGATCAGTTGTACAACTGGGTGCAGTAGGGTGGATTGATGATAATAAAGTGAAGTTGGAATGGCACGGAGGAGAACAATCACACTGTCTGTCCTTTCTTCTGACTCCTGGAATACCCAATATACTCCACCATTTCAGGATACAAACCAGAGGGTCTTTGTTCTGATGGCCCTGCTGACAGCGGAGAGAAAGCAGGGGCAAGCTCATAGGATCTCATTCATACAGAGCCACAAAGGGAGAAGAGACTATCAAATCCAATGTGATAGCAAAAGCAAAGGATAGAAAAATTCTGAGATTAGGAACCAAAAGGAGGAGAGACTGTGATTTGGGCAGGGCAGTTAATTTTTTTTTTTTTACGTATGTTTTAAATGGATTAAAGACTATCATGGAGGTTCAAGTAAATGGACAAGACATTACAGCAGTCAGTTGAGGTCAGACACATTCAAGACCTCCTGCAATGACCAAAATTAACAGGTGCTGTGAAAAAAAACCTCACCAGAGGTAAAAAACAAAGCAAACAAAAGATGTGCAAGCATCACATCTGCATGTTCCCTGTAATACCATTCCACCTCAGGAAGACTACAATATGATGACAACTGTCGTCACGAAAATGAGAACAACCATTCCATTGCTCTTTTAATTTACCAGAATGGAATGAGAGGATGTAAAAGAAATGTAAAAATACCTTCCCGCAAAAGCTAACAAAATCACTGTAAAACCGACACATGTCTACACAGGGTGAAAATGTAGGTTATAATCGTGTTCCTTGCAAACTGATGATTTCAAGTAGCCGTGAACAATCAAAAATGACTTAAAATACCCAACACAGCCAATAATGATTCTTCTGCTAAATACATTCTAAAAATAACGTTATTCTTTCTGGTCTGCTAGTTTCATGCCTGTATGACTTCTTGACAGCAGCATATAACTTATATAATAGAACAGATAATCAGGGGTATCTCTCTCTTTTATTGGTTGATTTGCATCTTGTAGATTTGGTAGAACTAGACAAATCACTGAAACTCAGCAGGAAAAGGGTCGTTGGTTTTACACTCATTTTTTGATGTGGCATGGTGGTATTTCAGAAACTATGGGTCTAGATACGAAAATATGCAGACATGGAAAGTTTCTTCACTGTTAACATTTATGTAAAGGGAATGTATTTGTGCGAGGAATAAGGATTGCAAAGGTGCTCTTACATCTCAACTGACTATCCTGCCTCTTGGACTGCTGAGAATTGTGGGATAACACAATAGGGAATCTCTATCTCTCTTCTCTCCCCTTCTTAGTGTTTGAAACGTTATTATTTTTCTTCACTGAAAAATTGTTTCCTTTGTCTTCTAATTTACTGAAACAATGCCAAGGAAAGGGAATAGTTCTCAAGAGAGTCTAATTTTACTACTGCTACTAGAAAACAAAATACTTCTTTATCAAGTTGGGAATTATCCTTTTTTTTATTTCTCCTCTTTTTTTTTTCTTTTCCTATGTATTCTTCTCTTCAGTCCCTGATATTTCTAAACATTTGCTGCTTCCAGCTGTTTCAGAGCAAGTCACTCCCAAAGCCCTCAGAATAGTTAGTCTGAGAATTTTCACTTCTGTTTTCTCTACTGTGTTGCTTACAATCATATGATTATATGATTCTATGATACTTCCGCTACAGCTGCTGCTTCTGATACTTCTGTGCTCTGAGAAATCTCTAGCATCCCTGCTTTTTGTGCCATATTCTGACTTATTACCACCTGTCACTAAAATATGGAAGAAACAATTATCTGAGTTCACCACTGTATTACAGTAGAAGACTTAAAAGTTGACCTCCATAACCTGTCAGGAATCACAGTTGGTTACTGTTAACATAAACAATACTAACCAGTGTTCAATTGTATTAAATTATGCTAAGAAATACTAAGTTACTAACTTAAATACTAAGTTTTTTTAAAAAAACATTCATTATTCCTTAACCTATGAAAATAATTGTGTGGTCTGTAGTAAGTGGGTAAGTTTGTTTCCAGGATGAACTGTAAGATGAAGTATACTCATTTTAATATCATAATTTACTATGATATTAGCATGTATTTTCCAAATATTTATAAGGTGTTATCATTTAAATGTAAACAGATAACAGAGTTTGTTTCCTGCAATGTATACATTTTATATACAATTAATGCTGTTTAAAAGAAATGTAATTTTATTATGTTCAATACCTACATAGTGCTTTACGATATTAAAAAAATAATCGTTCAAGTCTCCAGAAACTGGATATTTCTAACTTTTTTTGTAGTATTTTTAGCTTTCCACTCATGTCATACAAATAACATTCAGTCATATTTTTTAACAGTTATATAAAAAATCAGATCACAAAATTAACTTGTATGTTAAAATAGAAAAAAAAATAGCTACTGTATTAACATTATGGGTAGAGCACAGCAGCCCCTAAAGATGCACAACAGAGTATCTTGCTTAGAGCCTGAAATAAAGGTTTTCTTAAAATCTGGGATGTTGTTTATTTGTTTTCATATCGGATTTGTTTGTATAAAAAAAAAAAGCTTGCTAAATAAAACCTCACAATGTCAGGAAGTGTCTCTGCACAATTTCAGAAGAAACATTAGGGAAAAATTCAGTGTTTTTTAATAAAAACAATCTACTCACAGCCTAACTGTACTTAACACATTTGTTTGCTTTTGAAAATGCTGCAAAACACTTATCTCCATGTCTACATACCCATACAGCTCAGAAAACATCACCTGTAATGCAGTTATTGTCAGAGATGTGGTTCTTTGATGAGATGATGATATCATTTCTTTGATCAGGTATTAAGAAACATTGCTGCTTCCTCTGGAATTGTCTTTCCTCAACAGTTCAATTTTCAAACAGAACCACCTTCTGTGGTTTTGGCTTTTCAAAAAAACCATGCATTTTGTTTGGCTTTTCAAAAAACATACATTTAGCATAAGCTGACTAATTTTCTGTGTCTTTATGAATATCTGTTACACCTCAAGTCTTTCCCCTATTGACGCCACTGGGGAGCAGAACAACAGATTACTTCCCGATCCTGGCAGCATTACTTAAACACTGTGGTTCTGGTAAAGAACCGTATTTCTTGGGATATGGTTCAATTTTTTCATTTTCCTCGTATCACATGAAGACTACTCGGACCATAGCTTTATACATAAAGAATTCTACCCGGTAGTATAACAAGTTCTATATTTGGGAAGGAGGGAATGTCTAAAAGGGCATAGCAATTATGTAAAGGAAATTTTAGGAAGCTTAAAATGATATTTTAGTTCAGATGGATTTTAACAAGTAACCTGCACTAAAATAAATGAGAAGATATTTCTAGAACATTCTAACTCCATTGTTGGCATATTTGCTTTGTGGTGGCATTTTATTTTACATTAAACTACACTTCTTAAGGGGGAGAGGGGAGTCACATACCCCCTAAAGGAAATCAAAAAGTCTAATTTATGATTGCAGAAAATATTCTATGTTGAATTAAAACAGTTTCATTACTCTTCATTCCCTTACACAAACTCAGTCTTACTGAAGACTGAGGAATGTTCAGGGTCTTACTAAATTTGAGCCACTGCACTAACCCCCAGGAGATGAGACCTCATATTTTAAGATGAGGATTAGGAAAAAGCTAGCTTGGTACGTAGATTTGTATTTCTGCTTAAATTAGATTTGGCACTGTGAACACTTTCTGGCCAAAACTGTCTTTAAATCAAATTAGCTTAAATTAAAACTACTGCTGTAATTTGTTTTGATGAGAAGTGTGGGCTGAATCTCATCATCCAGCTTCAAGAGCAGGTGTTGAGAAGTAAATAAAACAGCAAAGGAGCAGAAAAGACAGAAAAACAAAAAGTGAATGACAAGAAAAGAGAAATGAAATTAAAGGTATTACTGTAGAAATGAAGTAAAAACAGTAGTAGCTGAAGGGGAACCAAAATGCATAAACATTAGGAGAATGTATGTTGAAGGAAGAGATGCAGGAACAAAAATACTTAGGGCCAAATCTATCCATCAAAGATGAAATGCCATTTCAAGCATCCAGAAACTGCAAAGCTGTGAACAGGAAGAATGAATTGTAATCCGTGTGCAAAACCAGAGTAAGTAAATGAAGGTGGGGTCCTAGTATGGGAACATCAATCAACTTCCCAGACCAGCATGGTGCAGCAGTCACTTGGCCTCGCAGACGAGCCCAGTGCCCTGGGGAACCCACTTGCTCATGCAGGAAGGGTGAGGGTGTACTTCAGACCCTCAGACCCACCTCCAGGCTCCTCCAAAAGCCCCAGAGAGCTCCCTGGAGCCAGAGGTCCCCTTACTACCCTCATGAACGCAGACTCCTGTGGTGCTGGTGGGGTCCAACCACCACCCTGCTCTCTCCAACCACTTTCGAGGCATCGGAGACCTGCAGCCTCCCTGACACCCTGACAGGTAGCCCCCTGCCCCAACAACCATCTCAGAGCCTCCATACACAGCCCCAGATCATGACAGACACCTCTAGGCTCTGCCACTTAGCTCCATGCCTTGACACCCAGCCTGACACTGCCCTTTTCAGAGTGGGAGCATGGCTTCTCATTGCAGGGCACACCGGGCGGGGCATCACACCTTCCCCTCTGCCCTTTCATGAAATAATAGAATCATAGAATGGTTTGGGTTGGAAAGGACCTTAAAGCTCATCCAGTCCCAACTCCCCTGCCACGGGCAGGGACACTTCCCACTAGATCAGGCTGCCCAAGGCCCCATCCTGCCTGGCCTTGAACACCTCCAGGAATGGGGCAGCCACAGCTTCCCTAGGTAACCTGTGCCAGTGCCTCACCACTCTCATCATGATTTCTTCGTGATATCTAATCTAAATCTTCCCCATTCCAATTTAAGGCCATTGCCCCTAGTCCTACCACTACAAGCCTTTGTAAAAAGTCCCTGCCCAGTTTTCTGGTAGCTCGTTCAGGTACTGGAAGACTGCTAAAAGCTCTCCCTGGAACCTTCTCTTCTCCAGGCTGAACATTCTCTTCTCTTCTCTCAGCCTGTCCTCATATCAGAGGTGCTCCAGCCCTCTGATCATAGACTAGACATAAGGAAGAATTTCTTAACTATGAGAGTGGTGAGGCACTGGCACAGGTTGCCCAGGGAAGCCGTGGATGCTCCATCCCTGGAGGTGTTCAAGGCCAGGTTGGATGGGGCTTTGAGCAGCCTGATCTGGTGGGAGGTGTCCCTGCCCATGGCAGGGGTTGGAACTGGATGGGCTTTAAGGTCCCTTCCAACCCAAACTATTCTATGATCATATTTGTAGCCCCCTCTGGACCCGTTCCAACAGTTCCATATCCTTTTTCTGTTGGGAACTCCAGAAGTGAGCACATCCTCCATCCCTCCCCACCTACGCCCACCCACCCCCTTCCTCAGCGCCTCCCGCCGCCATTACCCGCCGCTCCGGCCGGCACCCGCGTCACCGTTGCCATGGGGACCAGCGGCGCTAGCGGGGCACTCTGGGAGTTGTAGTCCCAGCCCCCCGCCCCAGCCCGGGCCCTGCAGGGGGCGAGTTTCCTCCCTCGCGTTCCTTTGAGGTGTGGCGGGGAGTTTGACAACGTGGGGCGCAGGCAATACAAGAAGTAGTTGCTATTACAAAAAGCGGAATAGTTATGATTTAAGCTGAAGCAGAGTTTAGTTTCATCTAAGCAATTGTGGTTTTTTGAAAATGAGATAGAACATCCCTTTGACAGCGTGTTTTCTTTCTTTCCGTGGGTTTCCAGACCCTGTTCATTCTTTGGAGACGCTCACGCCTTGTGCTCAGTGTGATCTGTGCTGAGCAGCTGTGTCTGCTGCAATCCCCTCTGTTTGCAGCCTTTCCCATCTCCAGTGCGGGGTCAGGCAGAGCTGGAGCCAGCTCCAAATCAGCAACGGACTTGACTGCTGTGGAGTTCATAATAAAGTTAAAATCTGCCCTTGGAAAGTAATAGAATAGGCATAAGGTTTCTGGGGAAGTTTATCCATATGCATTCAAGTGGGCAATCCGTCCTGTCCCAGCTCTTGCCTCACTGCACACTGTGGATGGAGATCGCTCCCTCACGTTGCCCAGCCACGATAAAGGACGCTGCTGTCTCGAACTCCAAAACAAGTCTTAGAGAGTTTATTTGCAGCATTTTGGGTATCACATGCAGTGGCTCCCTCGGGGCCATGAGCTATAGTGGCCGTGGAGGCACCTCATGTCATGTCATGCCATGATGTGGTACACACCTGGAGAGGGCAGCAGCCAAGGGAAACAGGCTCCCAGCTCATGGTTTAGGTCTACACGAAGCATATTAAACATTGAAAAAAAAGCAAACAACAAATATTTAAAGGACCTAGGGCTGCTGGTTGACAGCTGGCTGAATGCGAGCCAACAGTGTGCCCAGGTGGCCAAAAAAGCCAGCAACATCCTAGCTTGTATCAGAAATGGTGTAGCCAGCACGACCAGGGAACTCATCATTCCACTGTACTCAGCATCTCAAGGTGAGACTGTATCTCAAATACTGTGTTCAGTTTTGGGCCCTTCCCCACAAGAAGGGCATTGAGGTGCTGGAGCACATACAGAGAAGGGTAATGAAGGTGGTGAAGGGCCTGGAGCACAAGTCTTGTGAGGAGCAGCTGAGGAAACTGAAGTGTTTTTCCCTGGAGAAAATAAGGCTGAGGGGAGACCTTGTCACTGTCTATGGTTATCTGAAAGGGGGTTGTAACTAGACTGGTATTGGTCTCTTCTCAAGTAGCAGTCATAGATTGATAAAATTCCAGGTTGAAAGGGACCTGGCTCAAGGTTCATCTGGTCCAACCGTTTTAGTTGATACGTAGTTTAAATGAGATTGCCCAGCACCCTGTTGAGCTGAGCCTTAAAAGTGCCTAGCGTAGAGGAATCTACCACTTCACTCGGTGGATTACTAGTGTGATAGGACAAAAGGGAATGGCCTCAAGTTGTGCCAGGGGATGTTCACTTTAGATATTAGGAAACATTTTTTCACTGAAAGAGATATCGGGCACTGTCAGAGACTGCCTAAGTAGATGGTTGAGTGACCATCCCAGGAAGTGTTTAAAAATTGGGTAGACAAGGTACTCAGGGATATGGTTTAGTAGTGGACAGGTACAGTTGGACTCAATGATCTCAAAGGTCTTTTCCAACCAAATGCTTCTATGATTTTGTGATTTTTTTGTGCTGAAACAGGCGAAAAATATCATAGGGATGCAAGCAGCTGGAGCACTGTTTCTCTTCAAGGTTGGGAATTGTACCCTGAAGTCCCTGAAGAGCTTCTTGGCCCTGGGTGGGCAGAGGTGTTGGGCTGCATCCTGGGTTTTCCCTGTGTAGTTCAGTGGGCATTTCAAGTGGAAAGTTGAATAGGAGATAGTGTTGATTGGCAGTTTGTTGATTGGCGCTTTGAGTATTAATTATTAGTATCTCTATCCTTCCAAGACTCACCGGTATGCTTTGAAGCCAATGACCACTGTGTCCTTTGTTTGTACTTCTGCAGAACACTAGTAACCAAATAAATTAACTTGGAAATGGTTATGTTCCAAATGGCCACTGTTTTCCGTTGAATTTACTTACATACAAAATCTCCAGGGAAACAAGATGTGTAATAACTCTGACAATAATTATGTTTTCGCACTAAGGTGTTTCTTTGTTTTGTTTTACAAGAAAATACTCTGAAAATACACAATTCCAACAGTTTTTTTCTTTTTGATGGACCTCCTCTGCCTCTCCAAAGAAAGAAATGACAGATGGTGAGCCACAGTAAACAGTGCAAACTATCCATACTGTTATTCTTAGTTTTCAGTGAGATTTTTTTCAGGATCCATATTCTGTACATGGAATGCTGCATTTCCATCTTCATGTAATGGTTTACACTTTCAAAAAAATTACTTTCAAGACCATCTTTACTATTTTGCATTTGGTCATACCTAATCAGTCCTGGAAAAAAATATTATATGCCATTTTAAGTATTTACAGGATTGGACACTGCTATATTAAATATTAACGTTGGAAGTGTGTGTAAACAATTCCTAAAACCTAGGCCAGTTTCACCTCTGACATAGGGTCAGCTTTACTGATTCAGTGGTACGTTTCTTACTTACAGCAGAAACAAACTTGGCCCTGAAAATTTGAAAGCAATCTGTTACCATATAATATTCTTAAAATACCTCTCATGCTCAGAGACCTCCTTAGGCAAATACATCCAGGCAGCTGCTGAATTGTTACAATCTCTGCAGCAGAAGGCAAGAACCACATGGGAAAATAGCATCCTGGGTGACACAGTAGAGTGGGATATATTTTACCAAGTGTTCTAGACCTCCTCTTGCACATTGTCCCCTAGCCATTTTCACTGGTGATGCAAAAAGAAGGTAAAACCCCCAACAATACATTCTGGAGGCATAGAACCAGCCAAATCACCCTCCTCAGTACTAGGAAATGTACTGGCACATATTTATTTCAGAGAAGTCCCTGAGCCCTGCAGTGTGGATGATGATCTAAATTCTTTAAACCTGACAGCGTTTATAACCAAGGCTTGTTTCAGCATGATCTCAGCTATAATTACTTCTGCATTTGTGTTCCCCTTTGCCCTCTCCTTCTTCCTTCTGCTTTCATAATTTGCAGCTATAAATCTAAAGTGTCCTAGCTGTGGCCGGGGAGAGGACGTGAGGAGCAGGAGTGACATTGTGACAGTGCCCATGCAACATTAAACATTACCCGGCAGCTTTGTGTTCACCCCCAGCACAGAGTTACGGGCTCCCTGTCTCTTATCCCTTCTCACTTGTCCCTTCCCCCCCTCTCACAAATATTTCTCTAGCCTTGTCTCATTGGTGCACTACTCTCCTTTGCCTTTTTTGGACTGCCACCCTGTCAATCTAATGCAATAAGGCTAGGGGCAGGTGCAAAACCCTTACTATGGCTCCTCTTACTAACCAATCCTCTACTGTCCCTTATCCCAAAATACCTAAGAGCCAATGGAGTGGGAAAATCCGAGACATCAGGGAGAGGCTGAAGCTGCTGGACTGCTGGGTGTGGGGGGGCATCCATTTAGGACCTAGGTTAGCCCAGGAGCTGCCAAACACTTGGATTCCTCTTGAGACTGTGGTGACTTGTGGACAGCAGGCTTGCTCTGCTGATTCATTCTCATCTCTGTCAACATGGTGATCAAGGTCTTCGTAGCCACATCTTCGGGGTCTACAGCGGTAGGTGTCACATTTAACATACTCCTCTTTCTGCTGCGATCAGGTTAGTAAATTAGCCTGGAAGATCCCAGGACTGCCTGAGCTTGCATGTGTGAAAAAAACACTGGATTTCTTCTAGTCTGCATTGACTATGTTATTCTTGAAAACCAATCAAGATGTAGAGAGTTCCTGTTAATGCAGACTTGTGAGGTTTTACTACACTCATAATATTTACCTATAACTTATCTGTCATTTTATAGATTTATTTCTGTTTGAAAAAGAATATGCAATATATTCACTGAAGAAGAAAAAAGTGGATATTGTATTTGCACAAAAGCTAAGGTAGTTTGTTTACAGTAGAAATTAATGTATTTGTTTTTAAAAGAGAATTCAGGGTACTGTTCTTGCCAAAGGGAGACTGTCTAAGAAAGAGCCTGGAGCCAAAGTAAGCTGAATGAAGTTATGCAGGGAAAAAACCCTTCCCTACTCCCCTGCCTTTTCCTAGGTCTTTGGGTTGATTTTTTTTTGTTGTTTTTCTTGGTTTTATTTTTTTGTGTCTGTCTCTGTCTCTCTTGAAATACTATACTGATGATTTTTAGTATTGAGATCTACTGCTGTAGCTGTCAGCACAGAGTATCAGCTGAAGAGAAGGGCATGTGAGTAGTAGGGAGGCTGGAAGTCCGTGGGAGGTGGGAACTGGGAAAGGACTGTTTCCTTTTATATCCAGTTCCCAGATGAGCTCGGATTGCAGCTTTCCTTTGGCAGTCGCTCACTCCCAGTGACATGGCTAAACAAACTGTCTGGTGCTTGCACATAGCTGTAACTACATCTCTGTCTCTCTGACTCCAGCTCTGTGTCATTAAGAAGCTTCCAGATTGAAAAGCTCCAAAAAATCCACCCCCTTTTCAAAGGAGCATCTCTAGAAAATGAACTGAGGGATGTTGCCTGAAATTCACAGGGCTGAGGAATTTTGCAATTTTCTTATCAGGTTGTCTTGCCTATTGTTAAGCCAACAGTCTAAACTTACTACTGACATTTTAGCATTCCTCAGATGCAAGGGAGAGCAAAGAGAGGAAGGGGTTGGAAACTGCGCTTTTAGTAATTTGTAATCTAGCAATTACGGATCAAGTAGCTTTATAAATTGCCATGCGCTGTGCATCAGCAGTCTTTTCGCTCCCGTTTTGGTCTCCTTTTGTTGACCAAATAGAAATTGTCTCTACCTCCTTTGGCGCCCATCTGTTTCCTGAGAAAAGTTGTGGCTGTGACTAAAATCCCAGTGCAGGCATTCAGTATGTGTGCCGGAGCCATCATCACCTCACGTGCCTCAGGTGCGAACTGTTGCCAGTCCAGCTATAGGATTGGGGCTGTAGTGCAGCAAGGCAGTTGTGTGAGTGGTTTGATTAAACACTGACATTCAGAGATCACTTATGCTGTTAAAACTAAGTGTATCATATATTTAGCAGAAGCTAAACCGAGATCACAGAATCATAGAATCATAGAATCACCAGGTTGGGAAAGACCTGTTGGATCATTGAGTCCAACCATTCCTATCTGCCACTAAACCATGTCCCTGAGCACCTCATCTGCCCATCTTTTTGATACCTCCAGGGATGGTGACTCCACCACCTCCCTGCGCAGCCTCTGCCAGTGCCCAATGACCCTTGCTGTGAAAATTTTTTTCTGATGTCCAGCCTGAACCTCCCCTGGTGCAGCTTGAGGCCATTCCCCCTTGTCCTGTCCCCTGTCACTTGGGAGAAGAGACCAACACCCTCCTCTCTACACCGTCCTTTCAGATAGCTGTAGAGAGCAATGAGGTCTCCCCTCAGCCTCTTCTTCTCAAGGCTAAACAACGCCAGTTCCCTCAGCCGCTCCTCGTAAGACTTGTTCTTCAACCCCTTCACCAGCTTCATTGCTCTTCTCTGGACATGCTCCAGAGCCTCAACATCCTTCTTGGAGTGAGGGGCCCAGAACTGAACACAGGATTCGAGGTGCAGGATCTTTCCTCTGCTGTACTTCTTTTGGCTCCCAGTTAGCAGCAATAACTAACTCCTTTCCTTTTGGGCTACAGTGAAGGGATGTGTATGCTACATTGAGCACTGCGCAATGCACAAGCTTTGTGAAGCCATTTTTAGCTGTTAATCATTGCTGCTGTGGTTTATTACTGCTAAGAAAGATGGCTAATGCCAGTGTGCTGTGTAGGTTTTAAGCTTATTAATGCCACTCTCTCTGGTACATTAGCAACCCACAAAAGCAGTTAGTGAGATCCCAGACGTGTACTGAAAGGAAGGATATGGCATCCTTACAGGGCAACACCTCTGTATTTCCTCCTGCCTGGTGTGTTGGATATATCTAGAGCTGTAGCAATCTCAGAAGGCAGCCTGTGTTCAGATTAGTGATACATAATTGCAATGCCAAGTAAACACAAGGTTCAGCTGCAGTAGTTTTCCAGGTTTACTGATTAAATGGATTTCAATGAACCTTTAATGAGTTTACATATATATAAAATAGAACTCACCCGTGCAAGGAACCAGTGCAGACCTCAATATATCACTAAAATCCTATTAGAACCAAATTTTGTAACAGCCTTGTACAGCTTTTTCTGAGAAGAATGAATTTAATCCCTAAAGAGCTTAAATTGGAAATCTAAATTTTCCTAGTAGCACTGGTGCTCTCTTCAATGGGTCTGATCTCCACCAAATGCATGTCATTCATTTTGAATTTCAAAATACGTTGGGCCCTGCCTCATCTGGTGTAAATCAGCAGAGCATCACTGGTAAAGAATGAAAAAAACCATTTCTATTCTAGGTACTGCACAGTCAAACTATTAATTGCAAGTGGCTATCATGTTAATAAATACTTTTAAAAAGTGACTGCAGTGAACCCAGGAAAAATCTGGATCAGATGCTTGAATGATATAATTCACTGTGGCTTTAGAGCAAATCTGCAGTCTGTATTTTCCCCTCAATGATTCAGATTTTTTTTTTAAATCACTTTAGCTTTATTGTCTTTCTGCTTCAAACATAGCTGTTATTGAACTACTCATTAAGGCAAGCAGAAGTGGCGACTTTATAGCACTAAAACGTACTAAATGCTTGGCTTGAAGCAAGCAGTAAAAAATAAAATAATTCTGTCACTAGCCACAGGGATATTTAGAACTAATGGGTAATATCCTGCAAGGCTCGAAAGTACCATTAACCATGGGAGAAAGGGGATTTGTGTCTTACACAGAGAAAGCCTTCCAAAGACTTGCTTATGGCTCCTCATGGTTAGGGCACATTTAAAATTCTTTTATTCCCAGCATTTTTGATGATATTTTGTGAACTCGCCCACCTTCAAATCTGTAGGTCTCAGAAAGACTGAGCAAAATGTAGACTATTTATATTATGTCCTCTAAATTACAGGGTAGAGGTTTGTCATCCATCACTATTAAATCTGGCCATATGCAAGTCTGAGCTGAAATTTCAAATACATTTCAAATCAAATTAGAAGTTAGCGTGTGATAAATAAGAATAATGACAAGGAATAGGTTGTCCATGCAGTGGTAGAACCAAAATCTGCAGAAATTCTGCCTGCCAACACTAATATTGCTGCTGCAGTAAGTTGTTGACCGGGTATCATCGCTTCTGCCATAAGCAGCTGGTCAATGGGAGTGCGCTGGATTGTGAGGATACAGATGATAATATTTAATTATGCATCAGGTGAAACTACTGTTATCTCTATATCTCATGCTTTAACTAGTTAATATTTACTTAAAACTTTTTTTTTTTATTTTATTTTAAGGAACAAGAAACTAGGGATGGTGGAACTCAAGCTTTGTTTAAAGGGAAAATGGCGTAGATGAAATAATATCCTGTTCACCACCACATTCCAGGGAATATGCCCAAGCAATCTGAACTCTTCCCGTGCCATTAGACAGAAGTGAGGGCACAAACAGGCTCCTGCAATTGCAGCCGTCCTGGGAAACACTTTTTCATGTCCTCTGTATTGTTATATCCTGCAAGATTTCCCTCTGTGAGTGCTGTTTACTGGAGAGATTCTCCTGGTTGCCCAGCTACTTAGTGCCAGCCACAGCAAAGACTTGCTTTACGGTTTCATACCTAGTGAGTGTCCCAAGCCTTTTGGTCTGCCTCAAACCCTAATAATTCTAAGCCTTACAACACTGTACATCTTCTACGTAGTTTATCGTTGTTATCATCATGAGAAACATCTCACCTTTTCCTTGTGCAGGCATAATTGCGTGTAACTTTAGTTTCATTCATTTTATTCATTTTTCACATAACTCTCCCCTAATTTTTGCTTTCAGTATTGGTGCTGCCTGAACCTCCTGTGCATTATGAACCTCAAACTGATGAAAAATATTTTATGCAGGTTTAATTCTAAAAGTTATAGCTACAGCCATAAGCAAGGGAGCACAGAATTTGTAGCTCAGTTTCCATTATCTCCTAAGAGGCACTATCTCTCTGGGGTACTAGCTATTCCAGGAGCCGTATCTACTCCATTGCCTGTGTCCAAAGAGACAAGCTGACCCTGAAATTGCAGCTGACAGCACTTGAATATACTGGCTTTCAGAGCATGTGGTGAAACTCTTAGTAATGGCTCATGCAGATTTTATTAACCATTTATGTGAACATTATCCTGATGCTTCTTCCAATGAAGTGCCCCTCAAGCAATCCTTTCTGCCATGTGCATGTGTTCTGGAAATAACTGGACAGCTAAATAGCCATTAAGAGAATGACTTCTGTTTAAACAGTGAACATAAGAATATAAAGAAGCATCTTTGAGATCTGTCAGCTGCAAGAGTTTTGAACAGTTTTGATTAAAGTTTCCATTTAAAGTGATGTGCATTTTTTAGCTCACCATAAACCTCTGTAGTTGTCATAAAAATGTACAGCATTTATCATTTTTTTTAAGCAAGTATAGCTGTCTAGATAGTTACCTCCTTGTTTAAACAAGAAAAAGAAATTTTATCCTTAATCATGAAAATTCATTCTTCCAATATAATAGGCTATCATTCTATTTCAGCCTTGCAGGTTTATTAGATTATAGAAATACATAGTCCACAAATTATTTCTCATCTCATTGCTTGTCTCAGACTGATTTACACTGGCTTAGCATCACTTTAAATTCAGTTGTAGAGACATTTGATTCATGGAAGATGTTTTCAAATCAAATGATGGCTTGGATGTAAAAATTATCTTGATGCACCATTCTAGCTACTACCTATATAGGACACTAACTTGCTGCATGGAGTAGTGTGAGTGGGAGGAGAAGAGAGTCGTGTCTGGAATGTGATTGTGCTAGATGATAGTAATTTAGTTGTCTGTGACCAAAGAGCAGCTTGAAAGAATACAGACCGGTACAAACAGTGCTTGCTTCAAATGCTGCAGGGCTTGTAGGACTAAAGTTTGGCGTTGCAGCTCTTAGACAAGTTAGACAAATACAAAATGGGGAAGTTCTTTAAATGTTGCTTAGGAGTAGCATTTCTTTAGTAGAGAAGTATAGTGAGTATTACATCTCCAAAATCAAGGGATAGGCTATAAGCTTGATGCCTGCATCCTAGGTGTATACATCAATAGCATCAAAGGGAATAAGGGCCATGTGAATTTTAGCTGTATATGACTTGCTTTGTTTTTATGTAATGTGTTCTTCATGGCCCAGCTGGAACACCATTCTGCAATGTGGGAAATATTCAAGCACAGGAGTTAAGCTATACTGGATTTTTATTGAGCTTTCACCTATTTTTAACTGAGCCTAGCATTAAAGAACAGGAACAGAGTGAAACAAATGGCTCATGGAAAGCTGAATGTCATATGTGATGATCAGGAAAAAGGAGACTATTAGATGTTGGGGAGAATATGTACATTCTCAAACTTGCACTGACTTTAGGCAGGATTAGTTTAGGTATTTGTACACCACGCTCATACATCTGGGAATGGAGTAGGAGGCTTCCTACTGAGCATCATTTCTTAGGGGAGGAAAGAGAGTAGCTGGGGGGCAGGGGTGGCTGTGATGGAACGGCAGTGATCTGGCTGCTGAGAAGCAGTGTTGAATCCAAGCTTCAAAATTTTGGGGGTCACTGGAGTATTGAATCTTGCATTAGCTCTGCTTGTAAGTGCAATTGCTTTTAGGAAAAAAAAATAATTTTAAAGAGGGAATTTTGTTTTTCTTCTTTCCTCATCAGATCAAAAAGAAACAGCAAGAAGTAGTGGGATTTTTGGAGGCCAACAAGATCGACTTTCAGCAAATGGACATAGCAGGAGATGAAGACAACAGGAAATGGATGAGAGAGAATGTCCCAGGTGAAAAAAAGCCTCAAAATGGAATTCCTCTCCCTCCACAGATCTTCAATGAGGAACGGTACTGTGGGGTAAGAAGCTGTTTGGAAATTTAAATACCTTCTGAAAGTCTTCTTTCACAGAAAGTTACCCTTTTCCATTAGTAGGAAGCATAAAACAAACTCCTTAAGACAATGTGAGATTCACCTTGAAGGACCTTGAAAGAACCGTTCTTATGAAGCATTTTTTAGGCACAGAAGTGCAATGAAATGAAATGTTATTCATTTTAAAAAGAAAAATATACACAGAGGGAAAACTGCTTAGAGAAATTCTGATTAACAGGCTGTATGGATTATCCCCTGCATACCCAGAGCCTTTACAGGACCCAGAGCAGACTGCAAAGCCTGGAGTTTGCTGCCTGTGACGAGCTGTGTTTTCCTCTTACACTTTCCACCTCCTGCTGTGTAGCTCACTCACAAGTTGTCCTGCTGTTGGCTCTCTGCCTGCACTCTCACTTCAGGTCCTGTAGACCGAAAGCGGTACTGTGTATGTGATACTATGGCTTTTTCACACACTATCTCATGATAACCAAATGTAGACTATGAAGACAGCTCAGCTGCACTTGGTGTAGTAAGTGCTTAATTACGTGTTTTCACATTAACCTACTCAAGACTAGGGAGGTTCATAGCAAGGCTGATCTGCTTTCTCTAGCTCTAGTGTACTTCATTTCTCAAACTTTCAGTTAATGTTGCATGGTGAGTTATGGTATTTTGGTTGTTTGACACAAATTTATCTGGGCTGCTAGGAAGTCAATCTGAGGAACCACAGCCCATGAACAGGAATGTTTCTTTTCCATTACATTATAAAAATAAGTAAATAGGAATTATAGTTGACTGGAATACTTCTAGTGTGTGGTTCGAATTATTGAAATTATATTACTTATTCAATAAATAACCAGCTCTTCATAAAAGGAGTTGTATCTTCACATATGCAGGTTAACAGGTTATTTCTCTTGGAAGAGTGTTCAAATCATGTACCAACATAAATATTAGGATCGTGAATCAAAAGATAGTCTCATTGTCTGGATGGAAATACAAACTGGAAACTACTCTGATATGATCTCTGAAATGAACTTGCAAAGTACTCTGAAATGCAGATTACATAGTGAGCCTAGTTTTAAGTTACTTCACAAATCCAGCATGAACTACTGCTAAGGTTGTTTTGTGAGAGAAGGGATTCACATGCCACTGTTTTTACAGTTAACTTTAGAGCTCTCAGAGCAGACGTTGCTAGAATGATTAACAGTGCTATTGTTTCCTCATTTCCTTTTAGGAATCTTAAAAGAGAACTTGATAGGTTAGAGTTCATGTTTGTTTAATCATCCAACCTGCACCAATAAAAAGTATCATTTGATATATTTGGTTGTGTGTTTTGTGGCACACTATGTTCCAATAAATGTTCTGAGAGTCCCTGGGGAGGTTATGTAGTGAATTAAAGAATAATTGCCTTACAAAGCATTCCAGCCAGCCAGTCTTGCCAGTATATTATAAATATATGGTTTTCACTCCGTGTCAGAAGCTCTTTCAGGAAGCCATACAATCTACAGCTGGAAATAAATTTAGGTTGAGTCCTTTGCAAACACACCTCTGCGTGGAAAGGGGCCGAGAAAGAAGTTGTATCTACTGGTTTAAAAACTAAATAAAATTTACCACTAGTCTAAAAGTCTTCAGAATTCTAATGCACCTATCTCTCTAAGCTCATCGCTAATGATCCCAGTGGATGTGTAACACAGACTGATTTATAGCATCATTATCTCCAAATAAATGAGGTAAGGAGATCTGTATCAATATATAAGCCTCACCATTCTCCTCAAGGGAAGGTACCTTAAGGGAGCTGCACAGTGACTATGAAGGGGAGTTACATGAGCTGGCTGAGAACATGACTGGGGACTGACAGACTGGGTCAAAATTCCTCCAAGGGACATTGTCTTCTGCAACATGTCTACAACATAAACCTGGGTGCTTGCACTCTTCTTCCGTGCATAACCTATGCAGGTCCTACAGACCCATAATTCTGAAATTTAGAACTGGTTTACACTGTTCAAGGTTTACATGGTGTATCTTAACTCTTCTCACATCCTTTGACCTCAACCACCGTGCGAAAAATAGAGCCAAGAATTTTAAAATTCTGTGTGACTCATGGACTCCAGACCAATATCTTGAATTCATGAAAGTCCCTTTAAAATATGTTGCTCTTGTTAGTACAGTCTTTAGTACAGTCTTGTTAGTACAGTCTAAAGAAAGTCATCGAGCTGCTGGAGTGCATGCAAAGAAGAGCCACGAAGATGGTGAAGGGTCTGGAGCACAATTCTTATGCGGAACAGCTGAGAGAATAGGGGTTGTTTAGACCAGGGAAAAGGAAGCTGAGGGGAGATTCTTTTTCGCTCTTTACAACTACCTGAAAGAAGGTTGTAGCGAGGTGAGTGTTGGTCTCTTCTCCCAAGTGACAAGTGATAGGATGAGAAGGAATGGTCTAAAGTTGCACAGGGAGAAGTTTAAGCTAGATATTAGGAAATGTTACTTCACTGAAAGGGTTATTGGGCACTGGCAGAGGCTGCCCAGGAAAGTGGTTGAGTCACCATTCCCAGAGGCATTTAAAAGATGGGTAGATGTGGCACTTAGGGACATGTTTTAGTGGTAAAAGTGGCAAGCTTAGGTTTATGATTGGGCTTCATCTTAAAGGTCTTTTCCTACCTAAATAATTCTATGATTCTGTCTTCAAGGGCCTCAGTCTTATGGCACCTAGAAGCTTTCAAATCTGTAGCCTGAGTATACGCACTCAGTTTATATTCATTTCCTGGTATGCCAAAACCAACTTCTAACTTAAACAGCTCTAGTCTCATGTGTTTATAAATGGGAATAATATCATTTTTTAATCTTCATTTTACTGTACTAAACAAGTCAAGCTTTTTACACTTCTTTTGTTGTAAGACATTTTCTCTGGGGTAACGGCAGCAGTGGACACGGGTAAACTGACAGATGTGATCTATCTAGACTTCCGTAAAGCCTTTGACACAGTCCCCCACAACATCCTTCTCTCTAAATTGGAGAGATATGGATTTGATGGGTGGATGTTAGGGTGGATGAGAAACTGGTTGGATGGTCGTATTGAAAGAGTAGTGGTCAATGGCTCAAAGTCCAGATGGAGATCTGTGGCAAGTGGTGTCCCTCAGGGGACTGTACTGGAACCGGGGCTGTTTAATATCTTTATCAATGATATTGACAACGAGATTGAGTGCACCCTCAGCAAGTCTGCAGATGACAACAAGCTGAGTGGTACAGTTGCTGCACAGGAAAGACGGGATGTCATCCAGAGGGACCTGGACAGGCTGAAGAAGTGGGCCTGTGAGAACCTCATGAGGTTCAGCGAGGCCAAGTGCAAGGTCCTACACATGGGTCGCAGCAATCCCCGATTTCAGTACATGATGGGGGATGACGTGCTTGAGAGCAGCCCTGCAGAGAAGGACTTGAGGGTGCTGGTGGATGAGAAGCTTGACATGAGCCGGCAATGTGCTCTTGCAGCCAAGAAGGCCAACCGTATTCTGGCCTGCATCAAAAGAAATGTGGCCAGCAGGTCGAGGGAGGTGATTCTGCGCCTCTATTCCTCTCTTGTGAGACCTCATCTGGAATACTGTGTCCAGTTCTGGAATCCTCAACTTAAGAAGGATATGGAAGTGTTGGAATGGGTCCAGAGGAGGTCTACAAAGATGATCGGAGGGCTGGAGCACCTTCCCTACTAGGATAGGCTGAGAGAGTTGGGCTTGTTCAGCCTGGAGAAGAGAAGGCTCAGAGGAGATGTTATAACGACATTCCAGTACCTGAAGGGGGCCTACAGGAAAGCTGGAGAGGGGCTATTCATAAAGGCTTGTGGGGACAGGACCAGAAGGAACAGGTATGAACTGGAGAGAGTCAGGTTTGCACTTGACATAAGGAAGAACTTCTTCACTGTGAGAGTGGTGAGGCACTGGCACAGGTTGCCCAGGGAAGCTGTGGATGCCCCATCCCTGGAGGTCTTCAAGGCCTGGATGGGGCCTTGGGCAGCCTGAGCTAGTGGGAGGTGTCCCTGCCCATGGCAGGGGGGTTAGAACTCAATGATATTTAACGTCCCTTCCAACCCAAACTATTCTATGATTCTACGATTCTTTCTCCTTCCTACTAAGTTTTTTCCCTCCTGATTCCCGGGTAGTATTTTTTTTTTAGATCAAACTTATTCTATTTAATTTCTGCTAGTTCTGCTTTCTGAGATCAGTCTTTTCCCTCTCTTCCTTTCCTATTGATTGTCTTGTATGTTTGGTTCTCATTTGCACATGTGCATATATATAGATGTTAACAACATGCTGGCCTTGAGGAATGAGAATCCAAGGGAAAAGATTTCCTTCCTCACTCTGAGAAAGAGGAATTTGGAGAGAGATGTGACAATCTTCAAATATTTTAAAAGCTGCAGCAAAGAGGGATTTGGTATTGGTCTGAATTAAATATTGACCCTGCTTTGAGCTGGAGGTTGAAATATGGTTTCCTGAGGTTTCTTCCCACCTGAATTATTCTCTGATTCCAGCATTTTGTAAAATGTGTCCAGCTCCATGCACACTGCAAGTGGGACAAGATGTAATGAGCAAAAATGCAGCAGTAGAAGATTAAATCAGACATCACAAAAAAAATATGTGGAGTTCAGGAGTTTGTTTCATTTTCTTTTTAGAGGTCCTTACTAATGGACTGGAGAAACACCTATCAGGAACACAGTAGTGGTTACTGCCTTTGAGATCTTCCCCAGTCCTCTCTTCCACAGTTCAGTGATTTTTTGGGGATGGGGCTTGGGAAAGATGGGATACTGGGGACAGCTGAGGAGGCTTCCTTTTCATGCTGGAAAAGCCCGAAATAGTGAGCGAGTAAATGCAGTCCTGCTGCTAATGTCCATGTCTGCTGTTATCTTCAGTATCTTCATCTCCTGGCTGACCCTGAAGAACTGCTTCATCTCCTAACTTGCTGTAAAATATAGGTTTCTTAGAGATGCATTTACGAAAATACAGTGTGAGCAGCTTTTCTGCAAGGTCAGAGACGCTTAAGGCTGTCTTACAAAATGCTTGAATCTTATTTTTCTTTCAGATCTTTGGTATTCTTGCTTGAAGAAACAGATTAGAAATAGATTCATTTTGTATGTCTGGCTATAGCACCAGTTTCAAGTATCCATTCTAATCCATCAGCATTGGCAATTATGCTCGTGTTTGATCTTTTTCTGAAGCTGCTTCTTTGCTCATGTCTAGACAGTTGTCTGCATCTGTGTCACTTTCTAAATATATTGAGCAGGCTGTTGTTCTTTTCTTTGCTTTTGCTTAAAAAAAACCTCCTAGAAAACTAAAAAAGAAATGGAATGTAAACTTCAGGGTTTTTTTGTAAGCTGAAATCTATGCTTTTCTCTGTAAAATGAAATCCGTAGAACAAAATACCTGTGTACTTTTTTTTTTTAAAAGAATCTGAATTATTAGGTAAAACTTTTATTTGATGCTTCATGTAACTGCTGAAGTCAAATATATAGAAATCATAGGGACCTCTGGAGGTCTGTAGTCCAGCCTGCTGCTTAAAGCACAGATAGTTTTAAAGTTAGTTTATGTTTTTTAAGTCTTTTGCCATCTAATTTTCAAAAGTGTGCAAGGATGGCATTTCCATGCTTCTCTGTGTGCTCTGGTCTGGTGCCATACCAGTCATGTGGGGAAGAACTTTCTGCTGTTCTCCAACTGGAGTTTGCTATTTGCTGTCTAGCATTTCCATTGTGGTCATACAAAGGATGATAATGTGGAGTGTATATGTGCATATGCACTTGTAAAGAAAAACTCATGGTGATGTTGTGTGTGTAGTTTTTTAGATATGTTTTGCTGTATTTTTCAAAGACTAGTTCCAATGATAGATGACACCACTAACCTTCACCTAGACCATTTATATCTTCTCATACAGATACAATATTATTGCTTACTTGAAATAAATCATTACTGCTTATATTTCTTACTGCCTGCCTTTGGAACAGCTATCTTTGACCATTCAGTGAATGGAGAGGTGAACAAGTCATCATTAGGGAAATGAGTGTAAATATACAATACAAAAAAATTTTACATCATCATTGTAGTCATGCTTTTACACCATGCTATATATATTATAGCTTACTCCTCAGTGTAAACAAGGTAAGTGATCTTCCATTTATTGCGAGGTACCACTTTTAATTTAGGATGTCATTGTACACTAGCAGCTGCCAAGAAGTACGTGATGTGGAAGAAGGTTGTTATCTCTTCTGATAAGAAGTTGATCTGGTCATTAATAGGTCTTGCTTGTGCCTTCAGGTCTGGTTATCTACAAGAACATTTGTCTCTTGAGATTTTTAGTACGCTTGCTGTCTGCTGCTTTTCCTCTGAGGAGAAACTAACAAGACAAAATATCAAGTCCTCCTTTGTTGTAGTCTTCTGTTTGTTTCCCAGCTATTGACATGTCATGCCATAGTTTGCCTAGGCTTTTTTATGAGTTCGTGGTATCCAGGAGGACAAAAATTTCCTGTGTTTTTATGGCCCATGTCTAATTCCAGCCCTTTGAATTGCAGAAAATCCTTGTGTTCTTGTTTGCTGTATTTCTCCTAAGTTTATGGGTAAGACTTCAGACACTGGCTTTCTTAAACACTTAGGGCAGACCTGGGTTAGATAAGAAGGAAAAACCCACAACAATGTGAAAACAGCAGAGAGATGGTTTGAGAAATGAGTGGTCTGGAGCAGCAGCAGATATTCTGCCTGGTCAGGGTAAAATTTGTTCTGGGCTTCTTCCAGACTGGGCAGTTCCCACTGCTTGTTGCTAGGTCTGTGTGAAAGCTTGTCTGTCTCTTAGATAAATCAGTGAAATGGACTGTCATTTATCTCGTCGGTTAAGCTGAGTTGCCTCTTCCAAACTGAACTGAAATGTCATTAATTCCAGTCTTATTGACATTAAGGTGACTTGTAAACCATCCTCTCCAGCTTTTCCTTCAGCCAATAATTTATTCTTTGTAAACACTGCAACAACTCAATAGAACAACACAGGTCCTAACCCAGCTTTACAAACAAGTGTCAAGGATGAGTCAGCACCTTAGTATTTATAGGCTTCTATTTTTGGAATTACTTGGGATGAGAGGGAGGATGATAGTGTGGTTGAGGCAGAAGTCTAGAACTCAGCAGATATGCTTTCATGTCTCCTGTCCTACGCAGAGCTGCTGTGGGATTGTGGGACAGTCACTTGTGAGCACAGTTCCTGCTGAGATTTAAATAGAAGTTGTTTTTTACCAGTGTAAGATACAAGTCATGAACTTCCCAGTAGCAAACTAGTGATAGCAGAGCTTCCTTAATTAACAGGAAGGTTGTTTGGGTGAATACAGTAAAGACCATGCAAGTTATGGGTGATAGGATAGGATCCATACATCACATCTTTTCAATTATATTAGCACTGAAGAGAAAATGAACATTCAACATAATGATTTATAACTTCAGTTTACATGTGAGTAAGACATTTTGGCTGGTATATCTATGTCAGAGAGAACAACACAGTTCTTTGCTAAGTTTGTTTGAAGAGCAACGACATGTTCTAACCAGAACACCTTTCTTTAAAATAAAGTTTCCTCATTATCATTTCACTTGTGCTATTATGTTGTCCTCTATTTGCCGTTCACTTCCCCTGACTGCATCAATCTTCTATTTGCCATAAAGCTGTCCAGGGTTTTGAGGGCCAATTTTGTGTTCTTACTCACAGCAAGCTTTATTTTAACATTTAAATGGGAATAGATTGGCTTTGGTGTGTACAGCTAAGGCACATTCAAATGAGATATTTCATTTTATTTGATTCTGACATAGATTTGATAGAATTAAAGTGTAAGTCTTTGGAGAGTTTTGCCCATTTGTTCATTTTACCAGCCAGTGTGAAACTCCCTTTAACTAAATTTTCTTCCTGGGGCTTAGATAATGCAGGTGGTTGTACAAATGCATAGTCACTCTCATCAATATAAGAAAGATTTGCCTGGGCTATTCTGTTTCTCCCAGGCTTTTGTTATTTTTGTAACCAGTTCTCTGTTGTTTGTTTCTTCCTTTTTTTTTTTTTTTTAGGATTTTGAATCCTTTTTCTCTGCTAAGGAAGAAAATATTATTTATTCATTCCTGGGTCTTGCTCCTCCTCCAGGCACAAAGGTATGCACTGCTGTCTTTCCATGGGGGGTATTTATTTGATTTTAATAAAAGTTGAAGATAGGCAATGACTCAGCATGTCAAATAAGGGCAGTGAAAAGCACTACGTTAGATGCTGCTGTAGCAAAGCGCTCACAAGGGTTAAAAAAAAGTGGCTGGTTCAGTATATAATAGAAAATACTTCTCTCTTCCCTTCTTTCACTGCAAACTTGTTACCATTCCTCCAGATGATGGGTTTTGTTGTTGTTATTGTTGACACAAACCAGTATTTTATCATGTTCAGATTTTAAATGATGCAGAATTTCCTAATGCAATTTGTAGGTTGTGCTAATTACAAGAAACCTTCACTTCCCCCTGACTGCATCAAACCTTGAGTAAGCAGGCTTTGTACTGGCCACGAGTAGAGGAGCTGGACCCATTCCATTCTGTGTGTGTGTGTACAGGCTGGCACTATGGGTTTGCTCCCCTGCCTTGGGGAGATAAAATCTTACTCTTGACACCATGAAGTCCCTTTGGCAAATCAACCCTTTGTTCTCCATCCACTGTATTTTGACAATGTTCTAATATTTTTCTGACAAAAGAATAAGGTGTTTCTTTGATTTTTTTGATTTATTTGTTTGTTTCCTTTACAGAGAGCAATGTGTTTCATCTTTAACTTCTTTTAATTAGAAGATTTATAACTCAGAGCATTACAGCTCTCTTGTCCTAAGATCATGTTAGATGATAAACAAATATTGCTGTATTTAATGTGGGTGATTCAACAAAATAAATGAATCCGGAGCGCCATGAGCCAGAGCGATAGCAGAGAACTCTGCTGCATCATGCTAACCTGGCTGAAGAGCTGCCCTGGAGCATGAGATCTTTCTGTTCCAACTCTGCTGCCATTTCTGTAGCGACTTTGAGTGAAACACTGTTGTAAATGTCTCTGCTTTTTCTCTTCTGCCAAAGTAGAGAGAAAAAAGAGTCTTTCCTAAGTGCTTTGAGAGCTACAGATGAAGAGATACCCAGGGGACAGTCACAGTTGCTATAAATGTCTTTGACACTGAGTCCCTGTGTGATAAGGAACAAGTGATTTAAACTTTCTGCTTTAGCTGTGCCATCTCCCATCAAGGGAAATAAAACTACTTGCCTACCTCACAAGGGCCTTGTGAGAATTCATTTAATTAATGTCCACAAAGCCTGAAAAGCTTAAAAGGACTGCAGGTATTACATATTATAATAATTATAAAAGATACGTGGAGAGTCAATAAGATAAAGAAAATTGCATTTTTTTTCCATCTTCCCACTTCCTATATTATCTGCTCCATCATGCAAGGTTCTGTTAGATAGCATGTCTGAAAAGCAAAGTAGCAATTTTTTGAATTCATTAATTCCCAGCTATCAGCAGAGGCTATTAGAATTTCTGTTTAGTGACAACTTCGTAAATGTTGAAAAGAATGTTTTTGGTACATTTTGCTGGGCAAATTACTGCTAGTGTTATTGGTAGCAAATAGGTATGTTTTTTGCTGATTAACTGCTGCACTGGTAGTGGTTGTTTCAGTCCAGTAAGTGGAAATAAGTGAGGATGTTTTTAAAAAATACATGTAAAGAATGGAAGTATATTTACATCATCTCCTTTTTAGAATATGTTCATGGATTTGATGGAGACACATACAAGTGGTTTAGCATTTATTGCAGAGGTGCTTCTAAGCATCTTTCCTGCATGATGGGCTGGCTGTGCTTTGTCATACACATAAGCTTGCTGCACTACTTCTTCTTTCATTAGGCTGTCAATTCAACCTTAGCATGAAGTACAACGGATAGCTTGTGACATTGATTTCCACCAGCGTGAATCTGGAATAATAATTCAAATGTGGAAGAGATGGTAATGATGACACATATGACAGGGTTTCCTGCTAACATCTTCTTAAATAATTGTATTTTTTTTTTCTGGAATAAGATGGTAATTTATAAAAAAGCAAACTATAAAGCCTGGAAACACCACCGGCCAGTAAGCATTTGCTTTCTAGGTGTTTTTAGCTCACTGAGGCATTATAAAGATTAATATGAAGTTGATACATGTTTTATACTCTTGCCTTAGATGATTCTCTTTCCTCTTCCATCCATCTTTTGTCTCATATTGCACAAGAGAAGCTCTTTAGCGACCATGATGCTGTTTGACAGCACAGCTGTCAAGAATCCTGACCCAGGTCTGTTGTAGACCTATTTTCCAGAGCAAGCAAAGGAACTTTTTGCTACTCCTCCCAGCAAATTATAACTTCCCGACCAAATAGGTATATTAAAATTCATTGCCATGTCAGCCTGATGAGTGCAAAATACATGTCTCCAATTTGCAAATTTGCATTATTTAGCCCTGATTTCTTTCTGGGTTAGGTGGCTACAACTTGTCACCAAACCTGGTTGACCGATCTTTACTTTGAAATATTAGGTCTAGGTGTTAGAGCTCTGATGGTGTCAGAGCCTAATGTGCAAGCTGATCTACACATACATGGTGAGTCTGATACATCTAGGACACATCAAGTTGCAGACCGATTGTAAGACACATGTAAAGAAGCTCTGAATATACACAGGTGTAAAGGAGATCCTCAGATCTGCAGCACACATGTAAAGAAGTCTTTATGCACTTATTTAAGTATCCTCTTACTTAAAAAAAAACCCGCGATTTTTTCAGTTGAAAATAGCAAATTGACATCAAAGTTAACCAGACTGGCTGGAAAACAGGCTGGGGGGCAGCTCCCTAAGTAAGCATTTGCTTCTCCCGGCAGCCAGCTGTTTTTGGACCTCTGCTGAGGGTTCTGGTACCACTGTACTGATGGCCAATTGCTGTGCCCATCACCGTGTTCCCATAATATCCATTCCATATGGCATATGGAAAACTCTGCAGATCCCGGTGGAAAGGCCAGAGTTCTAAATGCTAACTATTTGCCTAGGTCACTGTGGAAGTCAGGCGAAGATCTTCACACTTTTTTTCCTATGTACCAGATACATTTTTATCATTAAAGGGTGCTATGTGGCCATAAAAGTGGCACTACAGAAAATCAATACTTATTTTTGGCACTTCGGAAAGGATCAATTAGCTCACATCATCCTTTCTCTCCTGTTACTTCCCCATTGTACTGATTATTATGTTTTCTAAAGCATCTTTTAAGAAGGATGAGTTAAACAGTTTTCTATGCCTAAGAGAAGGAGCAGTCATTGTGTTAGTAAGTTCTTCAGTCTATTAACATGAAATACCTTCTCAGTTGAAGGAATACCTGGTCATAAATACTTTTCGCCTAACTTCTAAACATGTTCCATAGCAAGCTGGGATTTAAAATACAGCTATGCCCTGTGCCTGACCCAAAGATCACCCAAGTCAGTGACAGATTTTTGAATGATCCCATTTAATCTTGGATTAGTGGCATTGACAGTCATGTGCCAAGAGACTACATGTGTACATTTAGAATCATAGAATCATAGAATCACCAGGTTGGAAAAGACCTCTTGGATCATTGAGTCCAACAATTTTTGAGCTATAATTAAGGCAGTTTGTATGTCTAGGGTCAGGTGTGTCAGTGTCAGCTGCCCCCTAAGTTGGGTACATTTCCTTTTAAAGCCCGCACAAATACTATGCTTAGTCTGAAACTGTTCTCAGTATTATTTTATCTTTTCTGAAATATTGGTGACGTAAAGACCCCATTAATAGGTGTGGCTGTGCCATTTGTTTTCTATAATGGCAGAGGTGAATTGTTCTACCGATGAGATGTCTGTTACTTAAAACAGTATATTGTATCATTACACTTCCTGAGTGTCTCAGCAAGGTTTGAATGCAGGTGATAACTGCATTTTATTTTCAGGCCCAAACAGATTTTCAGGCAACTTTATTAACCACAGTGGAATACTGCCTCTGTTTCCGAGAAGTCCAGAGAGCCAGTAGCTTGTAGAAAGAAAATTTAGGTTTCCAGTTTCTCTGTGAACTCAGTGAAGCTGATTTACTTGAGCTGAGGATCTGTTTTCAAATCTTGTATATACTTAAGTCCTTAATCTTTATATTTTTGGTCTCAATATCCATAGTCTTGATATCTTAAAATCCGAAGATACTTGAGCTTTGGTGTTACAATTGAAAAAGACTTCTACTAAGACTGGTTTGGATTACAAAATTACAGTATGTGCATCTTGTTTAAAGAGAAAATGACCCGTCAGCCAATGTTTATAAATGGTACTTCATTTTAAATTAGTTAAAAATTAAATTCGGTATTTCTATGGAAAGCTAGTATAATGCTGACATTCCAAACATTACAGCTCTCCATATAATAACCAAAAACTCTTTATGTGTGTGTGTGCGCATACACCTGTGTTCTGGCTGCTTCTAACGTTTAGTTCTTTTAGCTACAACTTTTTTTTTACCTTATGCTCTGACTAAGTATATGATCCATCTGAGATAGTTTTACACAATAGGTTCATTTTAATTAGAATGCCACCTTCAGTCTTTATGTATTTTATATACCTGCCAAAAATATTAAATACATAGATTTTTAAAATGAAATGTTAATATACATGCTGAAAATAAATATCTATCTGATTTAGTTTTTGTTAACGCTATCCTTTTCATTTTAGGAACTCCTACAAAGAAAGTACCTGTAAGGATGTTACCGTTTCCTTAACAAAACAATGTATTAACACAATGATGCACAAGAGAATTGCAGTATATGCCTGTGCCACTACATATTTTAATCTTCAAGTATTTTATGAGCTTGTGGGGGAAAAGTAAAAGACAAATGTCTCTGTAGACCTGTTTTCAATAGCAATGCTGCCAGCTTCAGAGTGCAGTGTGCTCACAGTTTTATGTGTACTTGAATGAGACAATATTGCCAGAAAAAGAAGCAGTCTTTTCTCCTTCCTCTGCCTCCTTCTGCTTACTCCCAGCTGCTCATTCCTCTCCCCAAGCACCCTCCATGTGCTGGCAAAAACATTCGTGCAGCTGTGTAATGGAGTGAGCACATTGTGTGTGGTAGAGGTGTTTTTCTTTCAAAATCTTTAATCTTGATCAGCCTTCTGCTCCAGTTCATGGAAAGGCTTTTGCTGCCAGAAGGCCAGGCAGTGCTGGGAGGGACTCCTGGGAGGACCACGCTTGCTGTTGTTTTTTCTCTGTGGAGAAGAAAGGGAACTAATGAGTATATGCAACTACTTTCTTTTCATTGCAAGCTCCTTGTATGTAAAACATATTTTCCACGATTCAGGAGAAAATTGCCAAAAAGGCACCAAATCTTACAGACAATGAAGTTTCAGGAAAAAGGTAAAGCTACAGAAGTATTTTGTCCATCTTCACTCTGTCACGATATCTGCTGCCAAACATTCCTGACCGCCTTCCTATCATTTTTGTCCCCATCTAGCAGGAGGACACCTTATATTGCACACCACATCATGTGACAGAGTTCCCTAAGTCAGCACTCACCCAGGCCCTCTCTGGGACTAAAAGCCAGATAGCTATTCTAGTGCCATGCTTCTGCAGGCTAAGTACACAGGCTGAAACCAATCATATGTTTAGGGCACCAGAGGAGGACCTCTAAATTTACAAGGATAGGAGATTATGACTGGAGGCTTTTGTCTAGACAAATGAAATTATGGAAAAGCAGAAAACCCCAAACCAACCAGATGGATGAGTTGTGTGGGCTTGGTCACAGAGATGACAAAGGAGCTTGTCTTCTGATCACGGACATGCTGCTCTGCCACACCATGTAGGACAAAACAGGACCACTCTTGAGCCAAGTTCTCTGTTGCTGGAGGCAACCACACCAGATAATACCTCTCAGAAGTGACCAAATTTTTAGTGATCATCTTTTAATGAATTTAGTCCTTTATCTCCAATTCTCTACTAAGAAGCTCTTCCAAAATTTCATAGTGATAATTTTTATTTACAGCCAGTTTGTACTTATTTTGTATCTACTTCAATCTTTCTTATCCTATTCTTCTCTGATGTTTACTCTGATCTATTTTTAGAGAGCTATCGTATCCCCTCACAGCGTTACATTTAATAGATTAAAGTAATGAAGGTTTTTTTGTCACCCTTTCATAAGACAGACTTTCCACTCCCTCAGATATTCCTGTAACCCTCCTCTGCACCTGTTCCTGTATGAATTTCTCTTTCTTGAGCCTGAGTGACTGGAACAGTACAGAGTGATCCAGAGGAGGTTTCTCCTTGGCCTTATATGATGACATTAATATTCTCTTTCAGCTCTACCAGCTATACCTCACTTTTATTATCTCTTTCACTGTCGCATCACTTTCGTGGCTCAGTTACTCTGTGATTATTTAAATACATCCATTTTCTTCTTTGATGATTATCAACTAACAAGCACCCAACGTGCAGTAGAAACGTCTGTTTCTAGTCTCTGTTCCAGAACTACCTGTCCCAAATATAATGTGACTTTGCACTTTGTGCTATTTTATTTCATCCTTTTTCTGTTTTTCCACTTGTGGCCTTACAGGTCTCCTTTTATCTGACACAGTGTGTGATCCAGTGTGACCTTTCATAGCTACTAGTAGTTGGTCTTTCTAAGGATCACTGCAAAGACCCAGCTTTTATATTGTTAAATAAACAACTTACATCATTCTAAAAAGGAGGAGTTTCTGGCCCCAGTTGCTCATTCCTCCCCTCAGTCCCCCGTCCCCCCCCCCAGCTCCTGCTCGGCCAGAGCCCCAAGAGAGGAGATAAAGAAGCAGCTGGATATCGCTTATCTTTAAACTAAAGGGGGCTGTTGAGATGCAGCATTCTTGCGTCGTTCTCTTTTCATACAGTGCTCATGCTCATGCTGATTGGTCAGCCAGGGTGTTGGTGGTCCTGTTCTCTATATGCTAGAGAAGCTACAATTAAGGTTGGACAGTCCAATTCTGCTCATAATAGCAATGTGAGAAGTTACAGATTGAACAGTACACATAGCAATATGAACCATCCATGGGTCACCTACGTTGTTTTAGAACTGTCAATCAGGTCCTGTCACTTCATGAACCTAGAATGTGCCATCAAGATCGGCGTCGATTCCTATGCAACTTCCCGCAGAAAAACTGGAGGATCTACTGTGCTCTGAAGAGAAAGAAGTGCCTGAATTCACATTTTCCCTACATAAACCCCATGCCTTTACCAACAGATCAACATGCCAACAAGTGTTCCTTTCACAAGAAAATATCCAAAAGGGTACATTTTCATTTGAGTGTTGAAGCACAATTAGAAAAACACCTCCCAAAACTGTAAAGTCAAGAGTTTTATAGAAATGAATTGTTGGTTACGTGCCCTGAGACTAATAGTGCCTTCTCCTTTGCTGCCAGGAGACTGAGAAGTCTGATGCCACAGAAGAAACTGAGGCAAAATCAGAAGACAAGACAGATGAAGGTGCTCATGAAGAGGTTCAGTCTACTCAGTCACCATCAGAAAGTCAACAGGTGATTTTTCCCTTTGTGATGTGAGGGTTTTACTTGTGCTAAGCACATGAAACAAAACACATAGGTGCTTTTATTGTTTCTCAGGGTGGGAAGACTTACTGTAGAGTGGTCTTGCTTGTCTCTTAAATGCATTTTCTTTGACATCATGGTGAAATGAAACCTAGATAAAACTCCAGAGAACTTTGCTTTGAATCTTGAATAACAGCAGTTGTCTTTATTTAACAGTTTCCTTTTGCCACTTGTTACCATAAGGTTGTTGTTTTTTTTTTAAATGCTCGTTTGGAGCCAGACTCTACTTATGGAGAATAATTTAGGACTAGACATCTGAATCCTGTCTGCGTGGAAAAAATTGCTGCTGTCACTGGCCAGCATCTGCAGTGCTCGTAAATTTAGTTAATGTTTGTTGTTGCGTACCAGCATTGACTACAGTGGCAGCAAGCTAGGTATGGCAGCGTCTTCTCCAGGATATGCAGAAGCCCCTGGGTTGTGTAGCAATGGTGACTGCTGTTATTCTTTCTGTCTGCACCATGGTCTGATATGAGCAGATCTCAAACTGCAGTGCTAAAGGGTATTGGAAGAAGCCATCTGAGTTCCTTCAATTTCCTAGCATAACATCCTGCAGTTAGCTAACATCAGTAAAATACTCATGCTTGAAAGGTAGATGAATCCCACAACCATTCTGTTGTGTGCCAGTGTCTTACTTAGTGGGTTGTTTACGTTACTGGCCATGTTCTAGACCCAGTAGCAACTATGCAGAAATGGATCCTGTGTTTGGAAATAAGGATCCAGCTCCTTTTTTTTTCCTGTTGCTCTGACAGTTTGGCATTTAAGGATGTGTTTGTTTTGATGTTGCAGTATCAGGTGACTCTCTTCCCAAAGAGGATGGCTTACTGCTGAGTCAAGCACTTCCACTTGTTGGATTTTTTTGTGGTTTGGAGATCAGATGGTCCCAGTGGAATATCTGTTCACAAATGCATCATCTCTTCTACTAAAGACCAAACCAAATGTGTTTTGGTTCTTTTCCATCTAGCTGCAATGTTTTTCTAGAGGAAGCAGCTCTCTATAAGCCTTTCCCCACTCTTGTTTTTAACAATGACTGAACCAATGATTGTTAGGTTGAAAAAGCACCTTTCTACACAGCCACATGCAAGTCTCTGGCACTGGCAAGTCCCATTTAAAACTTCAAAATGGCGATGAGGGGAGACACTCCTCAGTGGAAACTGAAAATTCTCCTTGAATTATATACAAACGTGTCTCTATGAATTTCAGCCATTATGTGAGTGCCATCAAATACCTTTTTCCTCAGCTCTTGAGAGAAGCCTGGCGTAAAACTGCAGTGCATCCCCTAGCTGGATCGTGTCACTTGCCATTCTGGCTGGCAGTCTACTCTAATGTCTTTCAAATGAGAACAGAATGCTGGAACATCTCTGTAAATGCGTCAAACAGCTGTGTATGAGAGGTTTTGTAATGACATAATGCAATACTACTCCTATACAACAAGCACCTTGCTCCATTTCTCACAGAATGATTTGGAGCTATAAGCAGAAAATATATTCTCCTTTAGTTTTACAGGGAGGGGTTATAAGGTCATAAAACACGGTTAGTGCTTTCCTTTCACCTGCACAGTCTTGGCAGTGTTAAATGTTTTGACATAGTCTTATGTAAGGTGGAGGAAAAATTTTCCTGAAATTTTCCAACTCAGATACCCACTTTCATCACAGCAGGTGTATATTAGCTCTGAGGGAAAGGAAAAAAACCCTATTTCTGTTCCTGTCTTACACATTTTTTGAGAATGTAAAGGCAGCAGGCAGCATGGTACCAGTGACTTGTGCTGGGAATACGAAAAAACATTTTTCACCCTGTTCCACCACCCACTTCCCATGTCACCTAGGACATTTCAGTGACGTGGTATCTGTCTGACTTGCCACAGTTTATCCCAATTATTACTTCTTTTGGGATGGCATGAACCATTCTGTAGAAATTCTGATGTTCTCATTCACTACAGATAGCACACAGAGAATGTGTTTAGAGCAGAATAATAGCTTTAAGGCAACTACGGTGAGATGAATTCTGCCTTTTGTCTCTGTATCTCATTTTGCCCTTATAAAAGAAAGCTAGAATAATATTTCCTTACCTGGTGAGGGTTTTATGAATCTAAATACATTTAAAGACTGTCAGATTACTGTTGAAGTATCTCCACTGGATGTTAGGTCCTAAAAGTTACATGTAACATCAACACAGTATTTTCAGTATTTCCCTCTGTTCCTCTCATTCTACCACACTGAATAGATATTTTCTGCATGCTTTCACCATCCATGTCCTTTTTTTTCCTTCTAACTTATTCAGAGCTCTGTATACTGAGTTCTGAAAGGGTGAACTTTTTATAAGCAGCCCACTGCGTTTTGTGACCAAACAGTTGGATCTTTTGAACAGTGGTCAGGTCACTTTTGGAGTGTCAACTTACTCTTTTGACAAGCCTCCAAATTAAAATGCCATAATTTAAGCATTGCAGTTTTATGTTCTCCTTCTGAATTAATATACTGGTGGGAAGTACTGCTATTTTGGCCTTATTTAGGACTCAGTTTCAAACCAGCTTAAAAATGATGCTCTGATGTATGGTGTAACTCTGCCAACTTTTCTCCAGTGACTTTGCAGGAGCAGTGCCAGTGCTATGAACAAATTCTAGAAGAGTCTTGGCGAGGTAAAGATATCTCAATCTTCACCAATAAGCAAAAGACAGATAACAAAATAGACTGTCTCAGCTGTGGAGCTGCGTAGAGTGTCCCAGATTTCTGGAAATTCCTCCAATGCCTCAGCAGCAGGAATGGCAGTACACGGTCAATGTGCGTAGATATGGAGGCTGCAGCCCTTGCATAGTGCTTGTGCTGCTCTTGCTAGGAGATGGAGGAGTCCAGAAGCTCCAGCTTTTTTTCTCAGGCTGATATGACCCCGAGGAAGCCAGTGAGATACCCCAACCCTCTGAAAAACAAATCTCTTAAGTTAGCAACTGTCTCCAGAAAGCAGCAGGGATAAGCACACACCGTGACAAGTTGTTCTTCATACACCTCACGTTAGACTGCCTAGGCTACAGCAGCTCCAGCCCCTCATTCACACAAATACCCAGGAAAGCCCAGAGCAGATGTTGAAATAGAGAGTCCCTTACACAGATCCAGTAATAAGCAACAGGAGCAGCTTTCAGCCCGGGTCACCAAGGGACAGCTGCACTAGGATTTTAGATTATGGATTTTTTTTTTTAACCTTAAACCTGTTGCATACTTTCCTTCTCTAATCACTTCATCAAGCTTATCCTTAATTTCTTCCTAATTTTTGCTTCATTACTGATCCCCATCCTCTGATGGAGAAGGCTGGGGAACCATTTTGTCTGGATAGAGTGCCCCTTTTTTCTTGCTTTGTCTGTACCTTTATTTTTGAGATTTTTGAGGAAAAGACTGTGACCTCCTATGCACGTGACACAGCAAGGGCTCTGCTGGCCACCAGACCATAGAATCATAGAATAGATGTGATGGTAATAATTTTTCTTTAATTTTACTGCCTGAATTTAACTGTAGATTCTAGCTCGAGGGTTAGAATATTTTTTAAGTTGTATCCCAGTTAAATCAGTTTGCAGTACAGATTAGGCTCACTTCAGGGCAGAATTATTTTAGTAACATGTTCAAAAATCATATTATAATGCAAGTCTGTATCCTGTCTCAGCAATTCCCCAGACGATATATAAACCCTGGCACTGCAGCTCACTTTCTTATCTCAACTCACTCTATGCAAACACATATCAATCACTCACACCTTCTACATGGTACTGTTCCATTTGCCCTTTGTCTTTAGATTTTGTGTAAGATTAGCTCTTCTCCCCAATAACCTGCTTGGTATTCTGTTCACTGTACATTTACTTTTCTTTTCTTTATTTATCTCTCTTTTCTTCATCGCTTTTGCTCAATCTATTCTCTAAAACCAGCTTGCATTATTTCTTATTCCCTAGTGCTGTTTAGCCAAGTTACCTGTTCCAGCCTACAACAGTTAACAGAATTGCAAGCCAGATCCTGAGTGATGATATATGAAATAGATAAGGCTCTGTACAATTTTGATTTAACTTGCATTTTACAGGTCAGCTAATTACTAAAAAACCCAAACCCTATCTGAAAAAGCAAGCAAACTCCAAGCTTTAATGCTTTGCTTGTCAATGAAGCAGTTTTGATTGCAAGTAACTGAGAAAAAATGGAGCTGTATTTAATACTTTTATAACCCTTTTTCAAAGTAAAAGCTTAGTTTAAATGTGCTTTGTGAGTTAATCTGGAGGACATTATCTCAAAATAAATCCACTGAATTCCACTTAATTTTCCTACATACAGCGTTTAATTTCTGCTGTGTTTTGCCCATGTGACATCTGGTAATCTTTCTTTTTAACGTTTTCTTTTGTATCTCTTATGCAGGAAAGCAAGGAAGAACATGAAGCAACAGGGGTATAGTATCTCTAGACACTTTGCTTTGATCTTTTGTTTGTGTGCATTTAATTCTTTTTCAGTCTTATCACTTTACTCAAAAGTTAGTAAATTATTAATGAAACTAAGCATACTAGTATTATATTCTGCTAGAGATAATTATTGGTCATATCATAGTCTTGTTGTTTGGGGAAAAAATAGGTTATTCGTTATTAAAAACCATAAAGACAAGAGACATTTTCTTTCACAGATTTTTACATAAAATTTGCCAAGGGCTCCCAAGACAAATATAACTTTGACAGCTGCTAACTGACACCATGTTGATTCCATTTTCAGTGTTGTGAATGTGAAAGAGTTATTCTGACAATTTAAGCAGTTCTGCCTATAGAGGAAATATTTTCCTTGCCGAATTGATAAGGCCCAGGTTCAGATCCTTATGTGCTTTTCTGCTTTGCCCATCATTGCAAGTTTATGCCTTGAATATTTCTTCAGTGCTGTTTTCCACTACAATTCTGTAAATAATAAGAGGACACATTCACATCTTCCCACTTCCAGACTGCAGTACATGCATATATACACATGTAGCTATGCACAAGACCACTGTCAGAGTTATGATTGTGGACCTGGCAGCCGAGATGGAGCTCCCAGGCCCACGGACAAAGCATGGGGGCTCCTGGTGAGGCTGGCAAGGGTCATTAAGGTTGCTCGGTGCACTCTGGCCCTGCTAACTAATGCTTCAAGCAAGAAGCAAGAAAAATACCCATTTTTTCCTGTAAAAGGCAACTGACTTGAATTTTGAACTGAAGCTGTTAGTATCTGAAAGAGTTTACTTTATCTGTGGACTTGTCTGGCCCTGTTTCAAAGAATGCTCATGAAAGGTACCTTTCTTGGGGGAAGATGCTGAAAGAGGCAATATTCCTTTGGTGTGAGAACTTCCAATCCAGCTGACCTGTGCGGATATTCATATTGCATTTCTGGATTTGCAGGGATGATCCCTTAGTGCAATAGTTTTCCCTGCAAAACAATGATTCAGACCAGGAATCTGGTCACAAGATGTCTGTTCCCAAGCACATGTTTACCCAGGATTTTACTTCAGCAACTCCAATGTGACTCCTGTACAGACAGTATGTGTCTCAGGGGAAAACCTAAGATCTGTGCTGCTCATGTATTTCCTGCAGTCCTAACTGGAAAATAATTATGTATTCTTTGATTGGTTAATTACACCAGGAAGAGATTCCCATAATATTTGTAGTCTAGGTAGTATGTAAAGGTATGAAGTTTTGAGATAAAGCTTTTTATAGATACAGAAGGAGTGCCTTTGAACAAGTGTTTGCTGGAAGACAAGGAGCAGAGAAGCCTGCAATGCAATTTTCAGCTGTTTTTCAGAGTAGGACTACACTTAAAAGCTTCATGTACTAGCAATAAGTACAGATTGTTGTCTGTGTTACACAAATACCAGCTTTCAGAGACTGTTCATGTGGTTGACTGAAGCAAAGAGTTGTTTCCTTTAAATTGTTCCATTTCTCCTGCCTAAAGGAGAGAAATAAGAATTTTGAAACAGAAACAAGTCTGTATTATATGACTGTAAATGATTTTTAGATTATTCGGGAGTCTAGTTCCTGTGACATGAATCTGGACCAGTTTGCTGGTACAAAAAAGCATATGCTTAGAAGATCTATTTACATATACCTCACATTTTTATTTTGATCTTGAACATCTATTTACAGCTTATCCATGTACTGTGTTCCAGCCTCCCTAAGAAGAGGGTAGTTATATTCCAGCACTTTTGCCTATGAAGTCCACAAAGGGAGAGCCCTGGCCTGTTAAGATTGAAAGCTCTATACGTTACTGCTCTCTTCTACTGTTTAAGCTTGAAAATGTTGAATTAACCAGAAACAGAACAGTTGCAAAAGCAGGGCTCTATATTTCAAGACTGTTTATTTTTCCTTCAATTTCTACATGATAACTACAACTTTTTCTATAAAAAAGGAAGAAGAAGAAGAAAAAGAAAAACAGGAAGAAGGAGAAGAAAAGGAAGAGGTGGAGGAGCAAGAAGAGTCTTAGTACACTGCTGACACATTCTTTCTTGAACAGGTTTTCAGGTAACTATTAAGATATCCAGCACAGTGTCTAAATGTTTTTAAAGTAACATAAACTTGAAAATTTTGTACATACCATTGTTATATGCAATGACAAAAATGGAAAAAATGTGCCAAAACAAAAAAGGTATTAAGCATTAGACACATCATGTTTAGTCAGAACTAGTGCCCTTAATAAGTTTTTTCCTCTTATCCATTTCTGTGGCACCATTGAATCTGCTTTTCCTACACAGCTTCCTCTGTGATCCCTAATAATCACCAAATAGCGTAGCTTCTTTGGTCCCTTCCCCGTCGCTCTTACAACCTTTAGCTACCCACCAGGCTTCTGATATCTGCTTTGGGCATATTCCTTAGTGTCTTCCTATGACACCTCCCAGATCTCTATTGTGAGCCCTAAGTAGGAACAATGAAAAGTTTGCAGCATGTTCAGTGTATACTGCTTGAATAGTGCATATGTATGTACGCAGTGCCCAACTGATGGGCCAAAATTGCACTTAGCTGTTAGATTTGTTGCAGCTTCTCTTTTCTCAGGGATAAGAATCTGTCCCTCTCTTCTCTTACTCGGCTACTCTTTACTCTTTTTCACTGAAACGTTTAAGAGCTTTATGTCTTAAATGAAATTTAGTTGAAATGTTAAAAAAAAATTACTGACCTTTATATACCTATATGACACAATATAAAATTACTCTAATTGCCTTAGAAATTAGGACAAATGTAACTTCAAAACCTCAAAACAGGAAGCATCTGAGAGGCAGAATTTGTGCCTGTGTAGAAGTATGAGCATCCAGCATTGCTAAGTTCTGTCAGCATGTGGTTCCAAATTTAATTTCTAGGTTTCTTCTTCATCCTGCTATCTCTTCTCTGCACAGAAATAAAGATCAGACAACCATTTACTTGAGAAAAACTGTTAACCTATGAGAAAGCTGAAATTTCCAGCAGATTTTCCATCAGATGTTGGGGTGGAACTCCCTCCCAATTGGAAACGTAGTGTGTGATATGCTCTTTCTAGAACTAGCGGGATTCCCAGCTAACTCTGCCTCTGAGGTAGTTGCCATAGTTTTGACCAACCATATGCTGATGTGGAAACTTCAGTGCCTCAACGGGATAGAAAATCTGTCACTTCTTTCACACTACTTCTCCCAAATTTGGATTTCTCTCTTGCATGGGAGTTAATTAATCCCAATGTTGTCCGGTGTTCAGACATATAAAATCACAGAAGGAGTGCTAAGTTCTAGTCTAATTTTCCTTATTTTTGTTCAGGAAGCGCAAGATGGAGCAGCCCTGCCCAAGAAAATAAAATCACTCTCTCAAGCAAACCATCACTACCTTTCATCTCTGTAGACCTATGAACATATAAATACATAGCAGAACAAAGACACCACTCTGTCCTACCTGTGGCCTTTATATATATATTTGGTATTCCAATTGCTTGTTAAAATGGGTCTTCCTATATATAACTGATGATATTTTGGTTGATTGTTATACGTTGGATAGTATTGTCAATGTCACATTTTAGATTGTAAGCTCCTCAGGGCAGGAACCATGTCTTTCTCCATGTTTATATACTGCCAAACACATTGCTTCCACTCAGCAGACAAATACACTCACAAAAGCTACATTTTCAGAGAAAATGAAATTCAGCTCTGAGAACTTCGAAGATACTTCCTGTATACAAGCTGTGTGAGTCACTTCTCCCTCAACTGGCTTTTGAAAATGATTGAGATTTCCATTGTACCGCAGTTTAAATAAATGCTTTTTCTGTCATATCTGTTCTTTGTCTGCAAAAACATTAATTTAACCCTAGCAAGCTCTGCTAAAGTCTGTAAAGTTAAGTTTTCTTCATTGTTACAGCTGTAGGGTATACAAAGTCCTTCACCTTATCTTACATTCCTGCTGGTGTTTCTGGTGTCATGTTTAAGACCCCAACCACGAGGATATGCAATCTGCATCGAAGGAAAGGCACACCCTGGTCCCTTCTTCTGAAGTCTTGTCAGTCTTCATGGATACATTTCTATCTACTGGGTCAGGAAGATGGAGAAAATTAGTCCACCTTCTGGCTGTAACTGTTGGTTAGAAGTTCACTGAGGCGGATGGAGCTTGGACTTTAGTCCTTTGTCCAATTACTTTTTATGAGATTTATAAAAACTGCTTATAAAGGAAGGGAGAGGATAAGAAATGCTTATTTTCAGTGCAACCCACGGCTTCGTAGAACAAACAATCTCCAAAGGATCCAGAAGTTTACATTTAGTTCTGACCAAGAAGAGGCTGGCTTTTCAAGCTGAGATCTATACGCTCTTAGGTGATGCTGAGCTCAGAGCTGGCAGGTCCGGCTTAGGGAAGGATTGTTGAGTCCTTACTTGCTGCTCACCAAAGCCATTAGCTCAACATACAACAGCAGCCAAGACCCAGGAAAATGCTGGGGACGGTCAGGGGGACAGCATGACTTTGTTGCCAATTTAAGCATTACTGAGTAGATATCTTGACCACTTTGTGCTGTCTGATCTCTGCATCTCAGCAAAGATATAGTGATGTAAAAAGAGGTACAGAGAAAACAACAATTAGAGAAGATGAAACAGCTGCTCTGTGAGGAGACTGAAAAGACTCTTCTATTTGGAGAGGAAGCCAAGGCATTTACAAAAATCCTGAAGGCAGTGAATGAAGGCAGAACTGCTGGTCAAAAAAACCCTGCAATACTATAATGAAAATTAGTACACACAATGAAATTAGTAGATCAGCTTAAAGGAGATAAAAGAGAGTATATTTTTTTTACGGTGAGTTGGGAACTTCTGGAATTTGTTGTCACAGGGTGTTATGGAGACTGACAATGTCAACAGGCCCAAGAAGGTCTCAGGTAATGTCAAGAACAGAAGACTTGTAAAGGGATACTACATCCTGCAATGTGTCCACCAATATACCTAATCCAATGAATCATGGATGCTTGGGGCTGGAGGCAAAAGAAATCAAATACAGTGGACTTGCTGTCCCTAAATAGCATTGCCCATTGCCACTTTCAATGCCTGAGTACCAGATTGGGTGAGCCACTGATCTGACCATTTCTTATGTTCCTGCAGGTGATTACTCTTACTGGGAAAAATGTTTCCCCATCTTGCCAGGAGCCAAATTGGGGTGCTAGTCACCACTGTGGTAGTTTCGAGCTAAAGGCTGGACTTTTGGAAGTACGGTAGACAAAATGAGAACAGAACTGTTTGTCACTCTAGAAATTAGGTAGATGCAACATGGTGAGTGCATGTTGTGCAACAGCCAGTGTGTTCATGGTAGGCTTGATGTATCCCAGGGCTTCCTGAGCTTCTAATGGTTGACTTTTTCTCCTGCTGATGGACAGAACAAAGAGCCTGAATGTACTAGGTATGTCAGGCAGGGCCACAGGCTTTGGTTTTGAAACAAAAGCACTACACCTTGCATATTTAGGTATTGCTTTTTAAGGCAGAAATATGGGGACCATCTTCTTGAGAGGGTATAATCTGAAAAGGCTGTCAGGGAATGTGAGGAATGTTAAACCTCCCATACAGGGCTGACGTGCTCCCTGGCCTTCATCTGGTAGCTGAGGTTGTGCTCAGTGTGTGTAATGTAAAAGCAAATGAGATAGAGGATGGTTGTACTCACAACACAGCTCTTTGGTGTGTTCCTTGGGATAATGCTCTTTAGCATGTGCTGATCATCTGTTCTGCCAGACGAAAAGGAGGTTGTGAGTATGTAAAGGATAAACTGAAAGCTGATGGCTGCTTGATGATTTTAGCCATAATGCTAATTCTGCTTACATAAGCTTAATACTTTCTGCAGTAATTTAGTGTGACTAGGCAAAGAATTAAGTCTTTTCTAACTACAGCTGAATGAAAATCAGTAGCACAAACATGTGAGCTACTGACTTAAACACATTTGAAAATATACTGTCTGCATTTTTATGTTATTTGTATTTTACTGGGAGAAAGCAACCACAGTCAGTTAGCGGGGTACACCCAGTACATGGCATTTCATGTGCTTCAGGAAACTAAGACTGCAGAATCATTCTGGTATACCACGGTTAAACACAAAATGGCACTCTGCTTTTTGTGACACTTTGGTATGCAAAGCATTTTCCTTGGATGTTTGCTGCTAGAAACATATTATAATACACTGAAACAAGCTAAAATTAGAAAAGCTTCAAACTATGTTTCCTACAGATCCATATATGTTATAGGATGGTGGTTGTTTGCTCATCAAAATGTTTGATTGTCAAGTTTAACAGACTGCTGAAGTGTAAAAGAAGTGACTGCGAGTATCATTACAAAGCAACTAAGTAGATAGTGCTAGTTAATGGCTTGTTTTCTAGGAAAATAAATGTTAGGAGCTTCATCCTTTTGCTAATAGCACGGAGTTTTGAATAACAGATCCAGAAGGCAACTTGGGTCATGCTGTGTCTTGCATGACAGCACTTCTGAGCCAACAAACTACGTAAGAGATTTTCTTCTAACTAAACTCTAAGGAAAATTAAACGAAGAGGCATTAAACTGTTCAGTAATTTTGCCAGTACAGCAGCCGCCCCCAGTCAGTGTTTCTGGTCACTTTCCAGATGCCTCATCTGTTCACCTGCCTTCCAAATGACAAAATTTTCTAGTAGTCATCTGTGTACTCTAAAAACATCAGTGTTGAAGGAGATAGTACTAGTTATCTGTATCCTTTAAGAAGTTCAGAAAGCTGAAAATATGATTAACAGTGTGGGAAGCTGAATATTCAAGACAGGAGTTTCTTTAGAAGGCAGATTGGATGTTTCTGTTTTGATGTCAAATACCTTGAAGAATTCTTGCTGTTCCTCCAGTTGCAAAGTCATCACCACGCATACAGCAGAGGAAACAATTCTCAGCTGAGACTCTCAATGAGTTACTGTCTCCATTTTGCTCATAGGGAAGTGAGGTGCAGAGCTGGGACAACATGCTTAATACCACAAATCAAGGGTGTTAGAGTATTAAGTAGATGTGGACTATCTGCTGTGCATTCCCCTGCTTCAGAACATAACAGACATGGTTTTGCATGTCATGATGACTTTCTCACCAAATATTTTGAGTTATTTAGGTTAGAAAAGACCTTTAACGTCATCAAGTCCAACTATAAACCTAACACTGCCAACTCCACCACTAAACCATATACCTAAGTGCCACATCTATATGCCTTTTAAATACCTCCAGGGAAAAAAGTAGGAAGGAGTCCTTGTCTCAGAGGGATGAAGAATGAACCCCCGAGAACTCCTGGAACTACTTTTTGCAGTGACTATGATTTCTTTGTAGAAAGAAATTGATCTGTGCTTTACTGTTTCAGGATATTTGATTTATAAGGGATAAAATTGTCATTAGGTTTAAGAGAAGCTGAGTTTTGATACCAGCTTGTCCAAAACCATTTTTGACTACAGACTATTCAGTTAACTTCCTTGCACCTCACTTTCCCTATGAAAGTGAGAAAATATTTGTAGAAAATCTATGGGGAACAGAAGCACTGATCGAAAGATGAACATATAACCACATCTTCTTTCTTTGATATTTGCTTCTGAGTTGTTCATTCCATCTTCTCCTTTACATTATATCTTCACTGTTTCCAAAAGATTTCATCATCATCACTCTACTGTTAAGCAGACTACAGAAGAAATGGCTGAAGAGATTATCAGCTTTCCCTCTTCATTACTGACTGGCCTAGATCAGAATTGCACTTTCAAAAAAGGTCTTTGGGGATTCTTCTTAAAAATATCATCTATGTCAGTGTCTCCATACTCCCAGAGTGTAACAAACTTGTATCTACACACACCTCTCTCACAAGCTGGCTTTCAAAATATGTATATGTTTATAGCCTTTTGATCAAAATTAGATTCATGTGGCTTACACATTTACTAAGCAATATATTTTGAAGCAGAAGAGAACTTATCTGGGCTTCCTACTTCATTGAATAAATCTGAACTGTATTTCTGAAATTGCAGAAGCTACTTCTTTATCTAAGTAGAAAAGGATGTCACACCAAGTGTCCTCCGTTAGCTAGCTGTGATTTTACTGAAAGGTGTGGGGAAAAGACTTTAACATCTCTGCTTTCTCATCAGTGTAAACCTTCAGGGGAATGTAACCCCAGAAAAAGAATCCTAGGGGCAGAAAACAAAGCAAGAACCTAGAAAAACTTTTTTACTTTTTATTCTTAACTGCTTAGCGTTTCAGTAGGGCTTGGCAGATCAAAGACCAAAGAGAAACTTTGTGTGGGAGGGTAGGCCTGCTGTTGACCCACATCACATTGATGTAGACTGTGTGCAGAAGCACCATAGCTGCATGCTGCCATGAGTGTTTTCCTCTCTCCTAAGTTATTAGATCAGCACCCAGCCGACGAGATGGAACAAGACCCCACATCCCCCAGTTCTGCTGTCCCCACCTTGGTGCAGCTGAAGGGAATCCCCGAAGAGGGTCAACCCCCTTGGTTCCGCCAGATGGCTGGGACATTACCACTGCTGGAGGGGAACCCAAGGCAACCTTCCTGCCTTCACGAACACTGCGCCCTGGTAGCTGGTAAGGACTTTGCTTTCAGAGTTAGAATAAAAATTATCCTGCCCCTGCAGCAAACTGCTCTGGGCAGCAATGCCTGGTAGCTTAAGCCGACTTGATGGTGGCCATACCTGGGCGCTTGAGGCCCATTCTCCTCTCTGGGTAGGAGGACATCATCTCTCCTGCTGCAATCATGTGTGCCCTATATTGCAAAAGCAGCCTTGGAGGGGGGAGTCCTGGTGAACACAGGAGATGCCTTTAAGATAGATACTGGGACATAGCGGAGCTGGGAGTGCACAAAGGTAGGGGTGAATGTAGCTGTCAAAGCCAGAGCACCTGACTCCCAGCTGACTGCCCACGTGGAACGATGGCTGTAGAGCTGGTAGCAAAGCACAGTGGTTTCTGCTCCACCGGCTTTAAGGACAGGATCGTGGATGGATGCCATTTTTCTGTCAGTTTCAATTCCCAGCTTTCTGAGGAAAATTGTTTTTGTTTTTTTTGACCTTCAAAGTTTACAATATTTGAGCAGTAAGGCCAGAAAAAGTTTATATAGTTCTTCCTATCAGTGGCTTACCGTACTGGAGAATTGTTTGTGAGTCTTTGAAAAAAATCCACCCCCCGGCACCCCCAGCTCCTGGCAGGGCAGAGCAGAGGCTGCAGATGAGTGCAGAGCCAGGGCAGCATGCTGAGCAATGGTGAAGCCTGCTATTGCTGGCCCTAACCTTCAAAATCACATTACCCTGATAATGTTAGCAGTCCCAGGGCTTGCTGGGCAGCACAATGCACACAAGCTGCCTTTTTTTTTGCTGCCTAGCTTTTATTTCTCTTCCACACACCATGGGGATTTTTTGTTTTGTCCTTTTTTTTTCTAAAAGAAATATTTTATTTTAACAAAAAAAAGAATTGCCTCCACAATAAGCTACAAATAAATAAATAAAACAGATGCATCTCTTCATGCCTCCGTCTGGCTGAGTAGTCAATAACTCCCATAGCAGCAGCCCTGGCTGATGTGCTGGGCACAGCAAATAGCAGGTAGCAGGGCTGTGCATGGGGCTGTGGGGTGGCAGCTGGAAAGGGCCAGGCTGCTTGTGGGTGTTCCTCCTGGGCTCCCAAGAAAGGGGTGCTGTTCCAGCTAACTTAGCAGTAGCATCTCAGGTGTGAAAGCTTGCCACTAACTCACTGATGTTTCTTACCCAGTCTGGGGTGGAGGCAAGGAAAACCAAGAAAAGTGAGAAAGAAAATGAGAGCAAAAATCACATTTTGGTGAGGTATTGTCTTTTGGTTTTCGCACATGGGCAGTTCCCAGCAGTTAACAGAAGAGCATGGTGTGTTAGAGGAGTTTTGGCTTCCTATGTGTTCAAGTACTTTTCCATAAGGATGATAGAATTGCTGGATTTTAATGATGTGGTGTGCTGCATTAATATCGGCTACAGACAACTTAAAATGGTCTGGGACTGGCTGCCATGTGCTCCTAATTAGATTCTGATGGAAGCTGGAGGCAGTAAAAGGAAGTCATGTTCCGCTTCTGGCCATCCTCGAGCTGGTTTTGGGGCAGCTGCTGGTGTGGCCCATCACGGACAAATGCAGTAGCTGGAAGAAGCAGCTCTGGCAGGATCTTGGGGGACCAGCAGGCTGAAATTTGGATGGGCAGTCACCCAACTGTGCAAACCGTGGCACGTGATGTATCTCTGGTCTGTTGCTGGAGGTGGTGAGGATGCCTCCACATGGTGCCCAGCACTGGGAGAGGAGAAGGTGGTGGGTAAGGAGGGGCAGGGCAGATGCAGGCAGGGATGTGCCCAAGATAGTGAAGACCTCCAAGGATGGGTCTTGGGAATCACATTTAATCAGGGGCCCCAGCAGAGGATGCATATGCTGCTGAAGTTTGGCACTTAGGAGGAGTTGGGGAGCATTGCCAGCACAGAGGAGAACAGGATGGTGGCCCAGAAAGAAACAAAAGACCTCAAAATACAGAGGTAAAATAGAATTTGGCGGTGTGGAGTGCTGACATCATGTGCTTTGGGACAAATAAGAATTTCTGCTACAAGCTGTGAGCCTGTCCTCCTATGACTTGCATAGGAGGAGAAAGGCTTGTGTGTACAGGTTTATCTCCAAGCCATGGGGAGCTGTAATGTGATGCAGTGGTGGCAAAGAGTAATGTGATGAGTAGATGCCCTAAGGAGCTATTTTCAGAAACGAAGGGAATACCAAGTAATGTTGTGAAGCATTGCAGCTGTACCTCCTCTGGGGCATGTACTGTGTAATGTTTGAACCCCTGGTCAAAAAGGATGAATTCATACTGAGAAATTGTGGAAAAACTGTTCCAGATATTAGGAGCCTGCACTGCCTAATTTAAGAGAAAAGGAGATGGGACCTTGGTTGTCGTAGTCCAGCAAAATTTCTAGATTTCCAAATTTGGAATTGCAGAAATGGTGGATATTGACAGTTGTCTTGTGCTTGGGAATAGAGGAAACATAAAGCTCGAGAAGGAACTTATTCCAGAGGAGTGGGAAGTGTCTCTTCAGCAGACGGACTTTGCACATTGCACATTACTTGTCATAAGGAACTACATGCAAATAAAGCAAGGAGAAAGTATGGCTGATCATACAACAGTATGTACTGACTGTACAGGACAGACTGCCTGGCATACAGAGAAACAGGATTGCAGCAAGATCTGGAAATGCCTCTCACCTGCAGAGGGCAAGCAACCATCGAGGCAAGGAATGACATGTGAGGCTTTTCCTGGTGGTGACAGCCCAGAATTTGCAGGTCTTTGCAACGAAGCTGGGAACTTCCCTTGAGAAACTGGCTGCTGTTATCAACCAGGGTTTGACTGGTGGAGATCTACCTAGTATCAGGTTAGAGATGGCTGAAGACAGTACATTCAATCGGTGCTACATATCCTTAGCAGAGTATTCCGCATTCCTTTTCTTAACAGTACATTTTTAACCTGTAGTGACCTTTGCCTGCCTGTTACTTTTCCTGATGTCAGCGTTAGCACCTTCTCTTAAGTCACTCATGTTAAAAACACTGGTATTCTGGTGCACGATGTCTTAAGGGTGCATGTTGAAGTCTTGTCTGCTACTATTCAAACCTCACGAGAGCCTGGCAGACACTTGATCCCTGTTTGCGTCAGCAGGCAGGACTTAGAAATCTGTGCTGAGATAATCCCTTGGGAGGTAATGGAGTCTCTTTAGGTTACAGACAGGCCCACGCGGTGGTTGCCCATGGGGTGCATCCGAGTCCTAAAAGCTGGCAGCAGGGCTTATTGACATACCACAGATAAAGGTCAGAGACTTTTAAAGGGTGGCCTGTCAGGCTATATATTTGATTTCCAATTTAGATGGGAAGCCAACAGCAGAAACTCAGCAAGTGCTTCATCCTTGCCTGGTGGCATCAGCCAATGGGGTGGCACTTGGGCAGCAGGTCCTGCTCCAGAATGTGGAGAAGCATCTCTAGGGGCAGTAGATTCTCTGGTAGCTGCCATCTCCCTTTCTCAACCTCCTGCGCCAAAATAGTGAGTACATCTGTAGGTGTAAAGCCATCTTCTGCTCACTAGCAAGAAGCCAATGGTACCTGCAATAAACCAAGGTTTCATGCTTGTCTTTCTATGTTTCTCCCTTTGAGAGGTCAGGGGTGTAATAGGAAGGAAGCTGACTTGTTCATCACCTGTTGAAATTGGGCACTGTTGCAGATGTGTGCCTTGGAAATATTATGGCAAAGTGACATTGAGACATGGCTTATCAGACAGTTGCCTTTACTGTTGGAAAGAGACTTGTCCCTTATATTTAGATAAGCCTTTGCCAAGCAAATAGCTTTTGCAGGATGCAGCCAGGGGCTCATGATTTCTTGCTTTTGCATGACTTGTCTGACTTCAAAGTTGACAGGTGAGGTTTATACTAACCAAGCCCTCATTAGATGCTACCACTGAGGTATAGTCAGTTGATAATATCTCATATTGGGCTAATGGAATATCACACATTAACCGTGTGTCAACTGGTAAACTTTCCCTAACCTCAGCAAGACCAGTAGAGACGAAAGTCCAGAAAGATGCCATACTTGTTGACATATTAAAAAACGTGACCCCATTGGCATGCCCATTAGGTTGTGACCAAAGATAACAGGGAAGCTGGCAGAAGAAATTACCTGCAAATAGTGTACCCGAGGGGATAGGGAGAGGTTTCTATCTCTTGGTGATATAGTCAGTTTGCATTAAAAAAAACCCAACCCTCAAATGCTTTTGGGGCAAAAATAATGACACCATCATTTTTTTCCATGAGTTGAATGATTTTTTTTTTGTCATCTCCTCTAAAGAAGTTAAATCAAAAAAAAGCATTCCTCAAAACCAAAGCTCAATTACCTCCTCAAGTTTAGCCTGAAATTTTGTTAAAAGAAACGGTTTAATCTCTTTCTTTTGTGCACAAAGGCCAGAGACATCTTCTTTGACAACTGCCTAAAAGGCAACTTCTAACCTCAAAAAGGGTGAAGGGTGTGTTTTGCCTTATCGGTATTTTGGGCCCCCTTTGCAGCCAGGACAGTGAGGGGAGCAGAGCTGGGATGTAACAGCTGCCAAACTCCGCCCCATGGCACTTCTGTGGCTCAGCAGTGGAAGCACCATCCAATGGGGAATTCCATATTCCCTGAGTTTATCGGCTGCTCTGAGCCACTCATCTACAGGAGCTACCCTGCTCTTCCCTGCCTCGCTGCCTGCCCACCACCCTCATGTGAGTCTTTGTGCTCTTGGCTGCAAAATTTAGCTCAGAATTTGTGAATTACTGGGTTTGCTGTCATTTCACTCTGGATAATAGCATTACTGATCTGTATTTGTAATTGTACCATTATTTAAAGGAAAATTATCTCTGAAGCTGTTGGCCTGGTGCCTGTTGCAGTAACTTGTTCCCTTAACTTGCCGGGACTGCCCTAAGCTCTTGTTGTGTCTGTCTTGAGTTTGTTGCTGACCATAAAGCTATGGAAGCTTTCTGCCTAATGTGTGAAATTTTGGGAGGGCCAAAGACAATGGGAAAGTGGAAGGATGGTTGTTGATTTTTATAGGGTAGGCATGGTGAAACAGCTGACTCGCAGAGTGATGTGGAAGGTGATACATGGTCTTAAAATGTCACTTCATATTAATGTGCTGTGTACTAAGTACATTGCAGCGGGTTTGGGTTAACATTCAAAATACATCAAAAAAGTGCAGTATGTACCTGTTTAAAGCTGCCTACCTACCTAGTTTTGAAATGTTCAGTCATTAAAAATCTTAGAAATCTACAACAGTGCATCAGCTTTCTTTTTTCCTTTTTCTTTTTTCTTCTTTCTCTTTTCTTTTCTTTTCTTTTCTTTTCTTTTCTTTTCTTTTCTTTTCTTTTCTTTTCTTTTCTTTTCTTTTCTTTTCTTTTCTTTTCTTTTCTTTTCTTTTCTTTTCTTTTCTTTTCTTTTCTTTTCTTTTCTTTTCTTTTCTTTTCTTTTCTTTTCTTTTCTTTTCTTTTCTTTCCCTGGTGTCTTTTGCTGCATTAATGTGTAGCACAGCTTCATGGTTACCTTCAGGAGCAAAATTGCAACTCTATGTACTTAAAAGTTTGGGGAGGATGGCACCCAACTTGGGCATTCTAGTTCGACACAAACTGAGCTGGAGATACTGCAGTGTCTGATTGCTTAGAGATTTGATGGTTTAATATTTGAAACCCAGTACTGATGATTCACACGTACACATTCTATCAGGCATTCATCACAGACTGCTGGTCCACCATATGTTTTTGTTGCATTTTATTAGTTTTTAATTTCCCTGTGATGACTGTATAGACCTTGGGGCACACTGTGGGTACCCCATGGCAGATGTGTGGGTTCATCTGCCTGACCCCAGCTTTTCTGTGCTTGAGTGGGTGCTGGAAAGGAGACTGGTGGTATTCCCAGTGTTGGCACATTTTTAAGCCCAGAAACCAGATTGGGAAAACATGAGTTTAGCATACTTAATCATGCTGAGACTTTTAAATAATATTGGCAGAAGGAGTCTGTGTCCTTAGTGGCTGTGTACAGGTAAATGTCCTCCATGGACAGAGCTGTACTTTGTGGAACTGTGAGCTGAATCAAGTGGACAACATTAATTTGCTCAGTAAAATGCTGTGGGATATGTTTTGCTGTTGTTAGCTTGAGGACTGCTTACAGATAGAAAGATTATTTTTTTTTTCTTAATTACAGTTGCATTTCCTGAATGGCAAAAAGCAGGAAGTTGATTTAATGGGCGAGAGGAAATAAGGACAGGTAAGCTTATCGCTCATCTATGTTTTGCTGTACTGTATTATAGATTTAAAAGCTTTGGACTTGCAGGCAGCCAGTTTTCCTGGTTTCTCCTATGCAAAACAGGAGCTTGTGGAGATGCCAATATCCCGAATCTGGGTGCACAAACCACATGGTTCCATTCTCTTGGAAAAAGGGGTGTTGAGAGGCTGAATATACACTAGAGATAACAGAAAATGATTATAAGCAGAACAAATTGAAAATATCCACTTTTTTTAAAAAAAAAAAAACCCAAAACCAACACATCCTTTTCATGATTCAAAAATGCCATTCATAAAAAGTCACCTGGCAAGCAATGACAAATAAATAAATAATCGACTGTACAATCTCATGCTATCTGTGTCTTCAAGCTTGTCTTTCATGGGAGAGAGTGGCAGAGAGCTAAATCTAAACGTGCAAGTCACGACAATCCTGGCTGTGGAGAGACCTGAGCTCTGGGGCTGCCATCAGACAGAGCCAAGCCACGGCTGCTAAGGGGGAGAGAGATGAGGAGAGGGGCTTTGGGGCTTGGTGTTTGTGCAGGTTGTGCTCCCTGTGCCACCGATTACTTAGTTTATTTAGTGTCTCTTGAATACACTCAGGGTTTGCCTTATCAAAGGTGAGTGCTGTGAGTGCCATGGATGCCAGAGTAGCAAAGAAAAGAAAGGGAGATTCCCACTCCTTCCAGACACGCCTTCAAAGAAAGGAGTGGCTTAACAGCAGGTGAAGGACAGACCAAAGGCAAGAGTTGGCTCGGAGAGCTTCAGTGCTGCAGCTCCCAGTGGTCCTGGAGGAGCTGCCTCCCACTGGCCAGGAGCAGGGAGTTGTGCCCCTTGCTCTCCAGGCTGCATTCTCAAATTCCCCTCCTTATATGCTGGACAAACCCTCAAGCAACAAAGGAGTGTTGGAAGCTGTCCATACGGCATACACTAAGTGTAATTCATCTAATTCACCTGGGGAATCGTGGGGAAGATGGACATCTGGCTACCAATGTCTACTGTGATTCACGTGAAAAAAATTCACCCAAAGACCCAATGCAAAAAAAGCCCCTGTACATTTCCTAAAGTGTAAATATTTAAAAGACATTGACAAATATTTGTGGAGTCAATGGCTTTGTTCAATTTACTAAATTGCTGCGAATAATAATACTCTTAGGTAACAGAAAGTACTGTAGTAGAGCAGGGTTACAGGCAGATGGTTGGATGACTGTACTGATAAACAAGGTTTTCCTGAAAAAAAAGGGTAAAGTAGTTAGGATTTTATTGCAGATGCTAACATGGCAATGCATTATAGATTTCAAAGAAATAAGTGTTCACTGAATGGCCTTTCTTCTTTGTTGAAAACGTGTTTCATTTCTTGGAATTCATCTTAAAACCAAGAGGAAACATTTCAAAGAGGAATGATATAAAAAATTAATTCATTTTTGTTGAGGTTTTTTGAATTTTCAATCTCTTTGAAGGTAATATTGCATCAGATTTCCCTTGCGGCCCATTTTGTACCAGTGCCATGCCTGACAGCAGATTAGTTTGTTGTGTTCAGCTGGATTCAGAGCCTTCTGCTCCAGGAAAAAGTGGTATAAGAGCCATTCCTGCTGTGTCATAGAATCCCAAATGCTTCTTTTAAAATCATGGGTACAAGCTAGTGCCATAGCCTGTATCAGCCACGATGCTCCTGGGATGATTCAGCTCTGTTGTCTTCAAGGCCAGCTGAAAAGTCTGAAGACTTCAGCTGTAATTGGTTTTCATTTCTGTTTCATTGGTGCAGGTCTGTGGGCAGGTGTGGTCCCATGGGAGCTGTTGAACTTAGGCTGTCCATCGTAATGGCAATGAGCAATACCAGGCTTGTGTCAAAGCCATGTCTTAAGGTGCTTTACCTGTCAGGATGAGCGTTTAACAAAGTGCCTAATATATCACTTAACTTTAAACTTGTCTAACAACATTATACACCTTTGCTGGCTCTACAGAGAACTCAGCAGGACACATGCAGAGCAGAGTGGGCAATTGCCTATGAGATAAACTCATCTCACCTCCTAGGCTGTTGCAGAGGGCTGTGTGTGCAAGCTGAGTCTCCCATTTTTCCCAATGGTGTGTTTGGCAACCTGGGTCCTGTTGAGGTGGAGTACAGCCCTGCTAAAGGCACGTGTTGTCATGCAGGCTGACATGGTCCCATCTGTGCCTGGATCCTCACTGGCCATGCAGATGTGGCGCTTGGGCAAAGTACTTGCTGCAAATTCAGGCTGGCGGCTCCATATCTCTCCTTTGTTGATGTTTGCATCCTGTAAGCTTTCCAGAGACATGCTGGAAGTGTCTTGGGAACTATTTTCCCTCTGAGAAATAATGGTGTTTCTTTAAAATACAGAGAATAGACAAAAAGTGAGAACATAATACATTGTTTTTCAAATTTGGAAGATTTGGTGCACTTGGTTTTAACATACATGACCGGAAACTTTCCACTCAACAGCCCTTTTTTTGAGCCAGATAAAAAATGTTCTGTTTGGATGCCTTCTCTTTGGCTTTTGCTCTCTCACTAGCCCAGAACAGGAATATGCTGATAATAGATAGATAGATAGATAGATAGATAGATAGATAGAGCCACATTAAACTTGGCAGCACAGAAGGATGCATTTGTCAGAGCCATAACTGAATGAACAGTTTTCTGGCACTGCAACCAAGCTCCATCAAAACCTTCATCTCAAGCTATGTACCAGATAACAGCGCTCAGCTCAAATAGTGCTGAGAAAATATTTGCAGGCATATAAGGCTGGAAGAGAAGGAGTGGGAGTTGCATTAAACCTGATTTTCAATCTTTATTTCCTGGGGATAGAATCCTTGCCTGGATGGTGCCTTTCCTTCAGGAAGCACGAGCTGTAACAGCTTGCCTGATCTGTAGCGCATCCCCGTAGGGAGGCTGCAGATGCTCTCCATCCATGAGGGGTCCCAGGCACTGTCTGCCCTGCACTGAGCCTACAACCAGCATCCTGACAGCTGGGCTTCATTGCCCAGCCCCGCACAGCTCCATGGTGGCTTCTGTCCATCTCCTGGGCTTTTCTTGATTGCCTCACTATTGACAGGTAGGTATCATGAGGCTTAGTGTTTTCCTGTGGAGTGGGTGTTGCCCACAAGCTGTCATTCAGTTTTTCCTGCAAGAGAGGGAATAATGAACTGTTCAGAGTGGGACCACTGAGGATGGGGCCAGAAGGCAGGTGGTGGGCATGCAGGTTAGGTGCCTGAGCCATAACTCTGGTTGCAGGACAAAGGCAAACCCTTTGCGTCTGCCCCGTCCATGCCCTGCCCCTAGATCGGGCACTTGGGCTGGGGGGCAGAAACCCCTTCCTGAAGGGAGATGAGAGCATACTAGCAGGGCACACATTTGTGGCTTTGCAGCTGTTGTGACCCAGGATCCTGCACAGAGTTGTGAGAGTTTTTCTTTTTTCTTTTTTTTTTTCTTCTTTTCTTTTTTTTTCTTCAAAATGGGGGACAAGGAAAAGAGACATAAGCAAGTGAAACGCCTCCACATGCTTCCAGTTAATTGTGCAATGGGCAGAGGCCAAAAACTTGCTTTCCTTATTCCTGCAGGCTGAAGCCCTGGAGCATGTGATTTGATTATTGTCATTGTGACAAGGCAGTGCGCAGCTCTTGCTGCAAGAAAAGACATTTCTGGGGGGCTCAGGAGGCCACTCATTCCCAGGGCAGACATGGTGAGCCCTGACTGTGTCCAGCTCCTGCCCCTCCATACTTCTTCTCATGGAGATGTGCTCTTTCCAGGAGAGACCCGAAACACTGCAGGTAGTGAGCGGGAGGCTAGGCTGTAACTTTCTGATGACCCCAGCACTTCATAACTTGCCCTATTTTTTTAAACAAGACGTGCATCTTAGTTAAAGTCTAAATGGCTTGAAGCCCAACCTCCAAATGCTGTACCAGTAGGAATGTGGAAAAGTCCTGTGGCACTTGAGACCACCAGTCCAGAGTTTGCTTTTGTCCAAAGTGCTTGGCTTTTGTCCAGAGTACTCTGTAGAATGTTGGTCTCATGCTCAAGGAGGGATGTGGAAGTGGTGGGAAGAGTTAACAGGACCCAGACCCTGGAAAACAGTCTGGCAAACAGAGTTGTAATCAGCTCAGAACGCTGAGCCTAGCAAAGGGGGAACCAAGGAACAGGAGCTAGCTGGCTGCTTTATGTAGGTCACCTTTGTAGGCCAAACCTTTGAACCTCAGCCAGCTGTAAGGCCAGCGGGGAGGCGGATGACTGGTTGCTGAAACCCACTGCGCAGTGACCAGCAGCACTGGGTCCATTCTTGGAGGACAGGGAGGGTTGAGAGCTGCACAAAGCCAGGGTTCACATCATGCTTGCAGCAGTGAGATGGCTTCAGTGTCTTCATAAAGCAACTTTGGTGAGTAGGAAGGCGCTTGGGAGAGAAATGCATAACTGTATTAATGGAGGTTAGGGCTAACATGTCCTCACAGCAGTGGCAAGGAAAACCCCAGGGCCCAAAGCTCCTGCACTGCGATCAGCATCAGGCACCCTCATGTGATGCACTGACGCAGAAGATATGAGGTCCTTGTCCTGACTTGCTCACCATCAAGATGAATGTGGACAAATTTTTGAGCAGCTTATTCAGAAGAAACTCAAAAGGCAGAACAATGGCAGTCTGTGTGTACTGACAGGGTCAAGGCAACTCCCCTAGGCAGGATGCAAACCTCAGCCAACGAAAGCATAGCAAGAAACAAGGCAACACACCTCTACAGTTTGGATGGTTAACTATTCAGGCAGCTTATCGGTAGAAGTAAAGGTTTTTTGAATTGCTCACAGGTCCTAAGTCAAGCTGGGCTTCCTTTCCGAAAGGCAGTCTGTTGTTCAGTCCAACCTCACCGAGTGCCGGTGAGATCTGTGGGGTGGTGGCCACTGGCACATGACAGCAAGGAGTTGGATGACTGCTGGTGCTGGCCCCTAACCCAAGCCTGGCTATGTGGTTTCCCAGAGGTACCAGGCACGACTGGGGCCGTTGGATTCATACCGGCTCTGCCCTCCACTGAGTGACAGCCAGCAACCACCCAGCCCACAGTGTCAACTATCTAAGGAAGAAACAAGCTGGAGCCTGTTGCTGTAAGCACGCTGCTGCTCCCACCCTGTAAGACTGTGCTGTAATGTGCTGTTTTGGCTTTTCTTAGGAGATGGATAGCTCCAGGCTCCACTAGTAATTAGCACTGGAAAAAATAATGACCGGAATGACAAAAGGCACTGGAAAAAATAATGACCGGAATGACAAAAGGCTGAGGATAGATTGGAGGTTTTATACAGGACGAAATGAAAAGCTGCTGTCCATACATCTCAGCTCTTGCACTGAGTTAGTGCTACTGTAAATAGATAAAGAATAGATTCACAGCTTCAGCAGGAGATGAAGACACTCCTGGACTCACTGAAGTTCTTTGTTGCAGTTTGCAAGGCCCATTCGTAGTCCCATATAGAAATAATTAACCTGTAAGAATTTGGCTTAGCTAACAAAAAATTCTTAGTGATGTATATTAAAGAAAATCAGAACACTTCTTACCTCTGAATAAAATTTTATTCACATATTAGTAGCATTCTTTCTTACTAACAAAGAGTAGAAGCTGGTATTAGGTGTGCATAAAGAAAAAAATATTAGGAACACTGTATCCTTTGTGAAGATCAATTCAAGAAGCTTTTAAAGACTGATTGATGTATTTAAGCAATTCCATTAAATGAGTTTTTAATGCCCTTTAACTGATTAGCTTTATTTATGTACACAAAATTAGGATGTCAATGACTGTGGGCAGTTTAAGATTTTTCCTGCCACATGAAATTATTATGGAAAACTGTTTGTCAAAGAGTTTTTTGCATGGCTATTTGGTCTCCAGCATATTCACCAATGGCTTCTTGCAGTGTGCTACAACTGAGGTTCCCCAGCCAGATGCAGAGAATGTGAAACAACTTAAAGAGTGAATTAGAGTCATATTAACACTCTGCATGCTTTTTTTTTTAAAGGGAGCATTGCTTTCCATAAACTTCTTTTAAGATGCACTTAATCCTTCTTATTTTCAGTGGTGTGCAGTAGACTGGTAGTGCCATCGCTGCTGTAGCACTGAACCAACCCTGCCAAAGGGGAAAACAGCCTTCTTTCTCTCAGACTCCATCTCTGTTTCTGTCCCAACCATCTGCACACGCCACCAAACACAACTGCACCTCGAAACAGCTGTACCCATCAGTGCACTGCAGAAGTCAGAGCAAATGGGATGTGAAGACAGGAGAATTCAGTTTCCTTTGCTTTTTAGGCAGTGGTTAGACCAGCATATCTAGATTTAAAAAATATTAGTCACTTTACCTACACGTGGCTTAAAACCCCACCTGCTGATTCATTTGAGTACAACAGAGAAGTGGGTAGGGTAAGGTACGGTAAGGTAAGGTAAGCAAGAAACAGAGAACACAGGGTAGGTGCAGGTCAGCAGGAGAAACCCTTCTGTGCTCAGAGGGATTAAAGCAGGGTGAAACACAGATCCAGGAGCATTGACCAGTGCAGGAATCAGCTGTGGGGAATAGTACACAATACTGGCTCCCCAGTTATTTTGTTAGCTGCTGATGCTGAAATGTATTTAAAGCTTGTTTGTACAAGTTATTGTAGAACTTTATATATTCAGATATAATTAAGTAAGCACTATTCCCATCTTCTCCCTCACAAGAGTGCTGTGATATAGATAAAGCTTTGTGCATAGTGAGGTATCTGATGTACCTAGTTTACCAACAGACTTCGCACCATCTGTCAATGATAGTTTTTGCATCAGTAAATTATAATACTGTAAATCTGGGGGTAGAAAGCATTTTGCTACTCTACAAATAGGTTTTATTGGTAATGATTTTTTCTCACATTAATCTGCACTGCCTTTAGAGCATAAACTGTGCCCATTGAAGCAACGATGCTGTTGTTTCAATGAAAGTTCTCCTGACTGAAATAAATCTGTTTAGATTCACTGTAGAAAAATCTTGAAAACTTCTACATGAAGATTGGATTTAATTTTGCATCACAGTGAATAGTCTTGAAACTTCCAGTGCAGCTAGGTAATAAAGCCATTAAACCATCCCTGCACCAAGCATGCAGCCTGTAAATCAGTCACCCTCTTCAGCTACGAGTGCTTCTCTGCCGTCCCCCACAGCTGTCTTATCAACACATGCATTCAGAAAATCCCAAGGACAGAGCTCCTATTCAAGATTTCCATAGTGCTACAAAACAAAAAACAGCAAACCTAGACCCAAACCAAACAATAGCATCTTTTGATGAGCATTTGCAGTCTGACCTTACCTCTGCCTGCCTTATGTTTGAACAAGCTCGTATGTGGAAATACGAACTGTCACTTAGCAAGGCCACATCCAAGCAATGTTACTTGGCAGGGGAGATGACAATATAGAATCACCAACGCAACTGGTGTTTCAAGCTGCCAGTTTCCTGCTTAAAGAAAAAAGGAACAACATGGATGGGGGTGCTGGGGGAGCTGAGTGTGGGGGTGACTGCAGTTTGGAAGTCAGAAATAAACCTTGGTTCAAGCCAAATATCCTGCTCTGCGAGACCCACCTCCTCTTGAGCCAGCTAAGCAACATCCGCACTCTCTTTTTTTAATTTGATCTGGCCTCTTTTGATGACTAAGCGAACAGGAAGATTATAGTTTAAGTATATAATTTTCATTTGATGTGACAGGTTAAAGCTACATGCATTTAGAGGAGGTTTAGGTTATTTCAGTTCAATTACAATGCAGATTTATACCCTGACTCACTCTTTGAGGCCTGACTTCATATAGACATATGTTGACTTCAATTTACTGCTAATGAAATACAGGAACATGTTTACATTAATCTGCTTAAATGCTTTGCTGGAGTAGGGGTGGACTTACACACAAACTGCAAACCTGAATCAGAATTACAGAGAAGCAGATTTTGCTAATTGTTTTTTTTTTTTCCAGCACAAAGGCTAGATATTTCGGAATTCATTTGTTTCTTCGTCCTCCCCCTGTCTCCCACCCCTACATTAGCTGGTGTAATCTCTGAGTGCAATGTGTGCTTTTCAGTGTGCGGAGACCAAACTCCCTCAAGTGTCCCTAGCTTCAGTGCAGGCTGAGACCTGCAGAGAAACAAACTGCTAAAACTCAGATAGCAAGCTGGGAGCAGTAACTTTTCACTGGCATGGCTTAAGGGAGTGGGAGGAGGGTTTATATGAATGGTAACACATTCCCATTTCAGTATGCTCCTTGGCTACGACTACCCTGAGGGCAGTTGGTGAGCAACGTGATGTACAGCAGCTGTGTGAGCAGAGGTGTGAGCCCTCTCTTGGTTTCTCACTTTCCATGGGAAAATATCCTGTGTTGGGGTGAAGGGCAGGAAATTAGCCAGCAGAACCTTTCATGTGTCCAGTATCTCTTTGAATTTGTGGGTCTGACTGTGACAAAGAAAGGGTTAGCCATTTCCCAGAACTAGAGGAAAGGATTTTTTAGGAACTCAGAGCACAAAAGAGATAGTCATATGTGCAGAAGGAGGTACATTCTAGGTGCCATAGCTAATGCTTCCATTTTAGAGGAAACTAAAGCTACCTGAGGAAGAAAAATGACAAATCCTCATGGATCCTTTTTGGAGCAGTCCTCTCTGTAGCAAATCTGGAAGTACACACGAACTTCTCCTCTTACCTGTGTTTCTCTCACAAAGTAGTACAAGCAAACAGTTCTTTCTATGTCTCCTTCACTACATCTATCCGTCTTTAGCCTTGGAGCAGAGAAGGAGGAGAAAGGGAGCTGCCAGCAGCCCATAGTGATTGATACCTCTCTTATTTTTTATGCTGCACTAGAACAACCTGTTTCAAAAATGGCAATGACAAATCAAAACAAATATTTCTTGCTAGAAATACAAACTCCCTGATTTGTCAGTGAGTACACCGCTATTAAATATGTTGCTTTAACCAAAACATTTATTTGGAAGTATTTTTTTCTGCTTGAGCTTTCAGCCCTTAGGAGAGAAATGTATTTCCACAAAGCCATTTGCTTCAATAATTGTTGTAACGTGAAATTTTCTTTCACTGATTACTGTCACCAGGGAATAGCTTGCGTATATGCAAAGGTAAAAATGCTGTGCTTCTCCATTTGTACCAAGAAGTATCAAGTGGCTCTGGAAAGAGACCGGGCCTCTCACCCGGACTTGGACCAGCCCTAAAGCAAAGGCTTGACTATGCCTGGGGTCAAGAGCTGTCCTGAACAGCAAAGTGTCAAGGACCAAGAAAACACAGCAATCAGAGGAGAGAGGCAATGAAGTGACCAGGCAGAGAGTGGAGACTGTGGACTAAGAGATGGGTGCTGCCACCCTGCCTATGCTGCTGCCTGGAGGTGCATGCAGGGTGATATTTGCTCCCCTCTGCCCTTCTAACCAGATTGTCATTCCTCATCAGGGAAAGCCCTGTGGCTTGGAGGGTGCCTCAATGCAGCCTTTTCAGCAGAGGGAGATTTCTCTCCCACTGGGCAAATGAAGGCAGTATCGCTCATAATTGGGATTGCAGAGCTGAACTTTCCCAGTGATGGAAAACGCTGTCTCTGCTCTGACACTATTCCATCTCCATGAGCCCCATTGCTGCACCTGGGAGCCCATTACCTCCTCCTCCCAGTAAAAATATTAAAAATAAAAACGTTTGCAGACAGTTCCTAACTTTCATTTCCTTGCTGGTGGAGCCACAGCAATACTGTCAGTCTGTTACTTACGGGAGAGAAGCAGGGAGACGGAGAGAGGGAGGGAGGAGAGACAGAGGGAAGAGGCAGGCAGGGAGCTTAGATTACCGCTGCCGCATCACTGCCTTCCCTCGCTTCTTGCTCCGGAGAGATCGACGATCATGCACCGCCTTGCCCAGGATGGCTGGGCTGCAGGGGGATTGGGGGCGACTTTCCAAACTGCATCCTGTGCCTGCCGCTAGGAAGGGCAGCCTGCCCGCTGCAGCTCCCGAGCAACACGGCCAGAGCTGCCGGAGGATGCTCTGCAGCCATCTGAGGTGAGGATGCACCCCTTTCTCTCCGTAACCCCAGCTGCAGGTATGACTGTGGGCAGGGGAGTTTGTTTGCCTATGGACGTGCCCTTGGACTCGCGCCACTGACTTTCCGAAACTCGCTGGGTTGGGAGAGTAAGTGAAGAGGGAGCTGCAGTTGTGATCCTGCTTCAAAGACTGAGATCAAAGCACAGACCTTCCTGTCTTGGAAAGTCACTCACTCGAGCTGAGTGGCATATGGCCATGCAGTGACCTGGGGTTCAGCGGGGGTTCCATCCTTGGACAAAACGGGCGATGAGTTCCAATGCGTGAGTAGTGGACTCGTTTGATGGTAAGAAGGTAGTTAATAAGTAATCTAATTTGCCAAAGGATTTAGTGCTTGTTTTAACGCGGGGAAACATTCTGGCAGTCTGGGAGCCTGTCTCCAGATAAAGACTAGGATCAGCTTGGACAAACATAGGGCAACGTTTTCCCTGCTTTCCTGTGCGTTTGCTGAGGCTCTGGATAAAACGCTTAAAAAGAAGATCCATAAAATATAGGTAAGTAATTAAAAAATCAACTATTGAACCTGATACTGCACACATTAATGTGCATAACCAGCACTTTTAAAGCCAAGTAGTTATTTACAAAGGATTTGCCAGAATAAGGGCCCCGTGGTGGGGTTTCTGTTCCTGTGATTTCTGCCTTAGCCCTGCTAATAAAAAATGGAGCTGGATACTCTCCCTCCTGGTTAGCACTTAGCACAGGGCTGAAGTGGTGAGGAGAGCATGAGTGGGTGTCCCTGGGCTGTTTCTGTCGTGGTGGAAACTGTACGATGCCCAGGAACATTGTTCTCCAAAAGTACCAGATTGCTTCTTTAACAGAGGTGTAAATGCAAAGACTTAGTTCAACTGTCATATCGCTGGGGAAGGATAGGATAGGATAGGATAGGATAGGATAGGATAGGACAGAAATATCACTTGGAAGGGAACTACAGATAAAGCTTCAAATACTAAAAAGTGTCTGTGCCAAGAGGCAGCATGAAGTGAAGGGGCTCTGACTGACTTATCCTGTGCAAGTACTGCCCTAGCTTAAAACGGGGAAAATCCCATCTAAAAGGTAGCATCCTGGCAAGTCCTCACCCTATAGTGATGTTGGTAGGGCTGAACAGCACTCTGTTTATGAGATATTTAAGAGTGACACTGGAATGTTTTTATGTAGATTTTTTCCTGTTTTGAACATTTTTTGTACAATCTGCATAGCTATTTCTTTTCTGCAGTGCTCCTTTACTTCTTATTTCATATGTCTTGAGGTTGTCATTTTCAGGTTTATTTTTCTTTTTCATTAAGATGATTCCAACATGTAGCACTGCTTGTAAGTCAGGGTGCAATAAATAATTTGTTTTGGGAAGACAGAGACACATATGTACAATTTCTGAAGGACAATGTTTCTATGTCTCAGAGAACCACGCTTTTGGAGTTGTAGCATTGACAGCAACAGCTTAAAGAAGAATTTTTCTCATTGTTTTATTTATTTATGAAGATAAGAGGGTGGCTGTGAGTTGGACTTTGTTCCTGCACAGCACAGTGAACCTCATGGGTTTATACTGGTTAAGACTGCTCCAATTAATCCTATTGTGGACAATTTCTTGTCTTTGATGAGATCTGGAGTTCAGAATATAGCAAGTAAAACAGTAATTGTAGTAGAACATCTAGATTCATGAGGCGATTCTTAGAAGATAAATATGCTTATTAGCATCAGTGACATCTGAAAGATGGAGGTATTTTAGGAAGAGAGTGAGCATTCGAAGAAACAAGTCTATTAACATTGAAGAGACACCAGAAAAGGGATGTTTGGTACATAGGGACTGAAGGGAAAACAGAGATGGAAAGATGATTTTTAGGCTGAATATTTGGAAAAAATAACTACGAATATGAGAAAAGATCCTTCTAGAAGAACAAGGAGGGAGCGCTGTCGAGGCACTGCCATTTTCTCTGCTTGTCAAAGTGTATGTCTCTTTGCTGGTTGCCTGCCAGCTGTGTTTGGATCTCCTGTGGAAGTGGATTAAGACAAAACTGTCCAAATATGTTCCTAAAATGGGCAAAGAGGAGCAGCACTTGGAGCTGGACCGTAATGCCTGTCTTGTATGGTTTTCCTGTGCCGATTGTCTGATATGTGCACCAGTCCATATCGTAACTGCCACTGCGACATCTTTCTCTTTTCTCTGGAAAAGAGATCTGGCCTTACTTTAGTCAGGCTGACATTTTGGTAGGCTTTTTAGGGCCAGGATTCCTGAAGAGAATTTTGCAGGCAGCTTGAAAATGCAAAATGATATTTTAAAATAGAAGTAAGCTTTCCTGACTTGGCTGAAGTCCCTGGAAATATATTTCTTTTCTGCTCTTCAGATGCAGCACTTCTTTCCTGTGACATTATGGGAGCAGATACATCTCCTGCCAAACTTTTGGTGGTTTTGAGAGAAAAACTGCATTTTGGTCTGAGAACACTCTTTGGCTTTCCTAAATGAATGTCATGAGCCAGTGTTCACAGTTGGGTGGTTGAGATCAAGGTGCACCAAGAGCTAATGGCTCTTGATGATTTCTTCAACAAAAAGGAAGATGCAGCCTTTGATTCAGAAGATCTGCATGCCACAAACACCTTCCCTCTATGAGAACACCCTTACCATGATCTTTATCCTCCTTTTGTCATCTGCCACTTGGGCACTCTTGGAGGCGGAAGCCAGAGGCCTTCTGAACCTCTGTTCTGGGCCTTTGCAACTATTTTAGTCATGGAAATCTCCACATACAATATCTGATATCTCCAGTTCAATATATGAACTGGAAAGACTGTGTTTTTGAGTGCACAAGACTCTCAAATATTTATTCTTTCCTTGTAATAATAAAGACGCACCTTTTAAACTGGTGAATGTTGCACATCAAACTTCTACTATGTCTGTGTGTTCCTTCTGAGAGCACTACCATGTTAAGGTTTAGTTTATATGCAAATGTCGATACTGTAGTTAACCACCCGTACATTACTCTTTGCAGTACAGAAAGCATGATATGGAGGTAGAAACGGTGGAAATTTTTCTTTGAAGAGATAAGGTTAAGGAATTAGAGTCTCTTTTTTTTTTTGATCATGGTTTTTCTTTGATTGCTGGGAAGTTTCTTTGCTTGTTATGGCTATCCCAGAGTTTAAGCTGTGTTGGTCATGCTGCTTAAAAAATACAGTTGTATGCATATATCTGTATGCATATATCTGTATGCGTCTGTATTACGTATATATGCACGTGAATTCCTTGGGGTTAATATTAGTCTAGAATTTAACATATATGGTAATATATGTTTCCCTAGTACTATTTAGTTCCAAACTTATTTCTGCTCTTCTATTTTTTTTTCCTTACTAAAATCCAAATTAATAAATAAAACCAGCACAACGTTCTACAAAGAAGATTCAATCTGCTGTTAAAGTTGCAGGGGTCCATCGGCTAAATGGGTGTTAGTAGCACAACAACAAAGCATAAACCAGACAACATAGTAGGATTTGCAAATAAATAACAGTAGTGCTCCTTTTCTATCTGTTGTCTAATGGATTCCTTACAGTGTAGGGTCTAGAGATGGGAACTCCTGCCTGGGTGTGTGGCCATGGACAGGTGGTTTACCCACTCTGCAGAGTCAAGTGTGCAGCCATAAAACATTGTGGCCTTTCTGTAGAGCACAAGGCTTATTTTCATCATCAAAATCACCCTCCATCAGAGAACCTCTCCCCGTGCACACCCCATCCTGGCAGGCCAGGCATAGTGCAGAGGTACCCTTGGAGGAGCTGAGGAAGTTAATCCCCTCAACAGTGTTGTAATAAGAAAAGATAAAATAATTTTTTTTTAAAAAGTGTCAAAAATGACAAAAAAAGATTTTTTTAAAAAAAAGAAGGGAAAGGATTTGTCTGTAAACAAAATGCCTAGCAACTCAGTGCTTCAATAACAGGAACTGGCATGTACGAAGAAGAGGAACAACGTCTTGCTTTAACACATTAACAAGGAGAGACAATTCTGATAGCAGAGGCCAGTGAGAGGTAGCAGAAGGAAAAAAGTTTTCCATGGTCTGTCAGTAAGGGCAGCAGAAGTTGTATTTCTGTTGTCCTTTACCCTTTCTGGTCTTCCATCCTTCTTGTCTGATGTATGGTCTGGGTGAGGACATGGTTAATACACATTACCATAAAACCTCTCTCTGAAAAGTGACATTTTAAAGTGCCAGATAGGGGATGTTTAACCTCATCACCTTAGTGGCTGTTTGCATGCAATTCCTTCAGTTGGAAATGACACCACTGGCTTGAGAGGCTCCACAGGACAATGCCACAAGAGCACGTAGTGCAGAAGAAGCCAGTCAGTGCTCCCAAGGGATGAATCAGGGTAGTGTTTCACTTCATTACCCTTTATGACAAGCAGGGGTTCATCACTACTATGTTTGGTAGTCGTGTGTGGGACCTGAGCGGGCACTGTTGTATCTGACAACGTCTGGTAGGCACCGGGCAGCATCCTGCTTCAGGAGCAAGGGGATGGCTGAAAGCTACTGGGCCAGGGGCATCTGGTTATTCCTTTCCTGACTTCTGGGCTTGAGCTAAGGGAGAAACGCAGCCACCCACTGGATGAACAACTTAGTCTCTGTAAACATGGTGGTCTGGTCTCTGCCAAACCCACAGCCTCCCCAGAGACGATGTCTTTGAAAGATCCAAGCTGGTCCCTTCTCCTCTGAAATGCTTGCATTTAGGTAAAAATAAATGCTTCCTGCTGTACTTGACATTTTCTTATTATCTATGCATGTTTAATCCCTCTTCATGTCCTGCTGAGCTTCTGAGAAACCAATTTAGAGGCTTTATTTTTAAGAAAGTCAGAAGTTAGCAGGTGTTACTAGTACTTATACTAGGGCACATGTTAATTTTGATTACCAGGAAAGGAAAAATGGCAATATGACTGCTGATTTGAACTGGGCAGTATTTGAGGCCCTAAGTCCTCATTGCACATTTTAATAGTGCCTCCGCTTTTGGGTCTTCCTTGTTGCAGCTTCCTGTGTCTCTACAGACAACTCTTGCAGATGGTCAAAAGCATTTCAGTCACTTGTGGTTTGGCTTGTTCCCTGGCTGATGTGTGTGAACTTAGTAAAACTAACACCCACCCATCAGCGACATGACTGTAGCTTTGCCCCAGAAAAATGAAGACAACTTTATTTCTTTTTAAACTGATATTTTGAATCTTTTTCTCAGGAGTACTGTAGACCTACTTACCTCTCTTTTCCTCGGGCCAGATTGCTTTTCCTGATCTATGTGGCATATAGCCTTGATCTCTTGGTGCCATTTAGATAATTATACTCATTAACACACCTAACGGAGGAGGTGTCAGGTTAATTTTTATGGAATAATTAGACTTTGTCACAGGAGCTACCTTGGCCCTGTCACTGTGCAACCTGAAGGAGTTACACAGGATCAGTGGTGTGAACAGAGGGATCTATTGCCAGTCTTGTTACCATGGCAGAACACAAGAGGAAGTTCATGCCATTGGAGGAAATAGATACTTGCAAAGTTGAGGACTGCAGTTTGTTTGTTTTGAATTACAGACTTTAACTACCTTCTTCTTTTCTTCCTGTGTTTATTTCAGGCGTGTGTGACAAGAACACTGGGCTGCGGGCTCCTGTAATCCACATCGCTTGGATCTCAGGCTTTCATGCAAACCTTGTTTGGATCTGCGCAAAGCCGTGAAACACCACACCAGCCTCTTTTAAAAAAAACGCTGCCTAGGACAAGAAGCAGGTAATCTTTTGACAGTTCCCTATATAAATTATTTTGCAGTTGGAACTATAGGAGATGGAAAAAGCTTTGAGATAGTAACAAACTGGAGTTTCTGTCTCAGATCAGAGGGAAAACTGAAGTATAACTTCCTGTGAAAGGATATTCTATAAAACCTAAAGTATTTGTTCTGATGCAACAATAGGAGCTTCTGTTCAAAATCACCTTTAGAAATGAGGTTGGTTGCTAGTAACTCTCCATTGCTTTCTGGACCACCTCCTGTAGAATTATTTTTCACTTCATATTAGCATCTCCAGGGCTTTCCCATGAAGATACATGCACACAGGCTGGAAATCTTGAATCACAGACTACTTGTTTCTCAGATGCAGGCAAAGGAGAAAAGATACAGTGACAGATGATTTAGAAACCATAAGCCTTGTCACACCTAACTGATGCTCATATCTCTGCTGTAGAGCAAGGTGCTTTAGGTTGGATGGTGACTGTTTTTTGACAGTAACATGACAGAAGCTGTTCTTTTCCAGCTGTCCTTCATATATAACCATTCTATCAGGCAGTGGGAGTGGCAGAGCATTTATTTCACCCAGAAAGCTGAACATATTGTTCACAGGAAGGGTGAGACTTGGGGCAGGGGCATAGCATTCCAGAGGTAAGGAGCTGATATCAGGATGATTTAATTCCCAGATATCCCAACTTAAGTGGTCCAAGCCAACAACCTATCTGTGTTAATATAAAGCACTTTTTAACTTTCAGAATTTTCCCAATTCATCTGATAACAAGAAAGAAAGTGATGTTTTTAAAAGGAAAAATGGCTTCAGTGAGAGGAAGCTGGTCTTCTCTCTGTCATGTTTTCCCTTGACCTTCTTCCATTAAAGGCCAACCTTGTAACATATCACCAAGCTTGGGTGCTTGGGACATCAAGGCTGTGCCTCTGCAAATGCATCTTTTCCAACAGCCCCCTCGTCACACTATGGGCTCCTGCGGGCCTCAGGGGCACCTGGGGCAACTCTTCCCTTCTGAGCTTTGAAAAAATTAAAGACAGGGCTGTTAGAAGATACACTTGTTGCATTCCCACCAATACCCGATGTGTTTACTGAGTTTACCTGAAAAGGGGGGTTTAGGGAACTGGTGCTCTGCTGTGCCTGGTCTGGGGACTTGTGTGGGTCTACAGGGCTGGGGGCTGTAGTGAGGAGCTGCAGCAGGAGCAAATGACCAAGTGGGGTGCACCATGTTAGTTGGATGGATCCTTCCTACACATGGCTCGGGACGTGGAGAGAGTTGAGACTCCAAATTGGAACACTCAAGATGCTACTGGTGGAGTCTGAGTAGTTGCCAGCCTTCCATAATGCACTCTGCAAATACCTCTGTGGGTGTTAGCAAATATTTCAGTAGAGAAAAAAATATTATTGGTTCCAGATAAGCCCAGGTTTACTTTTGGTGATTAAACTGATGAAAAAAGATGGTACGTTACAACTTTCACACAGAACCAAATAAGACTTTGTTCCAGGAAGTGTGTGTTATCAAGGCTGCTACCTATGTGTTGGCAGTAGGCTGACACCTGCTGTGATATAATAGATGTACGTACGTGTGATTTTCGCATTTTCTGAAATTTATTTTAGAGTTTACATCAATTTTGCCCGGGTGAATATGTGTGTGCATTCATATATCCGAGTAAGGTATGCTTCCTCACACATGAACTGAAAAAGGAAAATAGTCTGGATCAGGATAGGCAGTATGTTAAGTACATGACAGAACATACACTGGGAGCCTGCTCTCCCAGATGTCCAGAATAAGGACCCTTTTAATTTTTTTTAGATCTATTACCTGTGACTGAACCTAGAAACAAGTAAGAAGTAAATATGGCCAAGTCACATTAGTCTGATTCTCCTGAAATATGGTAAAATGAGTATGGCTTCTTGCTTTTGAGTATCTCTGAAAAAGCATTTTCATAGAAAATTGCTCTCAATTGCTTTATTAGTTCATTATTTGAAGGGCTTTTGTTTGCACATCTTCTGGAATTCCTGTGACGGAGAAATGTCAGACACTCAAACAGCCTTGTGAGAGCCAGCAACAGGAGTGAATCTCTCCCGCAGCAATATTGTCAACCTCAGAACTCCATCTTTTCCTGAAAACACTATTTTCAGGATATTCATGTGCTTCCCTACAAGCCACTAAATAACATGAGAACAGATGCAGAGTAGATTTTTCATACTCTTTTGTGTATGTTTGTCTGTGTGTATATATATCTTTATGCATATGTATATTCGTGCACATCTTTACATACGTATTTAATTAAAGCAGTTTTTAAGCTAATCTCAAGACTACTGTGAGTTATGCATATGAAAAAAACCCACACCTGAGGAACAGCATATTTAAAGATAAAGCTAATTTAAGCATAAGTGGCAGAAGAAATGTGAACCTTTAAAATATTTTCAAAATTCCTTATTGAATCCTTCAAAAATACATTTCACTGTAGCAGGAATTTTAGTAAAACAGGATTCCAGTTCTACTTGTTTCATGCTTTTGAGAATATCAACTCAAGCTAATAGGACTATTCTTATGGGTAATTTTGTCCCAGGAACACCTGGCTGGACTTTAGAGTGAACTTAATCCTGTAACACAAAACCTTTTCATTGCTTGGAAAGGGGAATTGGAGAAAAAGGAGGGCACTAACATGGTTTTGGGGAGTCTAGGCAGAGCATTTCTGGTCAGAAGGTAGAAATCAAATTTCAATGAAATCTACAGGTCTGGAGCACATAAACTTTTCTTGCTGTACTTTTAGATAGGAAGACAGATCCAATTCTTTGTAAAGAAGTAGGGAAGCAGATGGGAATGCCCTTCCCCCTAGTAAAAATTTCCCCATCCTAGTGCTCTAAATAGTTGTCAGTGGACCCACGGGTTAATGAAATGAGTAACTAACTATACTCTCCTCATGAGGTTAATTTATGGAGATGTGTAATTTTGTTGACACTGTAACATTTTTGGGTTTGCTTTGATAATTTTTCTCTCTCAAAATTTATACAAGATTTGTAGCCAGATACACAGCACATTAATTTGTAACACGGATGACTGAATGACCACCATTGTTATTGTTTGGATGTCTTTCACCTAGAAAAGAGAGGTGGTACTGACAACCCCCTTCTTACCTCAGCATTCCTCAGTGAGTCACCTAAACTCTGAAAACGTCAAAACATCCAAATAATCTGATCCACTGTCATTTTTCCAAGCAGCTGACCCAACGTCAAATGCGTGACTCATGGGCCCTCCAGCAAAAAGATCGGGAGCATTTTCTTGGTCCATGCAAAAGCTCCACAGGACGCAAAGAAGATGAAGACGGGAGGAACCTGTCAGGGTCTGCCAGCTGTCCAGCACTTACTGGCTCTGGGACACAGGCACCTTTCAAACACATGGAGAAACATGGTATTTACAAAAACCTATTGCTATTATTCTCTCTCATCTGACATGGGCACGTATCTGGTGCTTCTCCACTGTCTGGCTTGTGAGAGCCCCAATGGGTCAAAGTCATGGTCTGTAAAATACTGGAAGTGGGAAGAAGGTCTGAAGCATCAGCCAGGGCAACCTGATATCAGTGGACTCACTTGTATGGGTTTCTGAGATATGCTGGCTTGGGGGGCATATTCCAGTAAGCACGAGTGTGGATTTTATTGCAAACAGAACATCTTGTGGGAATTATATTGAGAGAAATGTCTGTAGACGAGTGCCCTGAAATGGATTTTGATATACAGCACTGAAAGGAACGAGATATTATTTTTTCTTGATGTGCTGTTCCTTCTTGTTTCTTTCAGGTGGATTTCAGGAAATTCAGGCTGTTTGTTTGCCTTGTAGGGCTCAGCTGTGCTAGCTTCTGGGTTTTTTACAACAATGTGACCAAATCCTGTATATTCTGTGAAAACAGCCAAGATTACATATCCCTCCCTGAGACTTTTAGGAGATTTGAAGGAAATTTCTTACAGCTCCCAGATATAGACTGCCATGAGAACCCACCTTTCCTTGTCCTGCTTGTAGCATCATCGTACCACGACATCCATGCCAGGATGGCCATCCGGCAAAGCTGGGGGAAGGAGAGAACAGTTGCCGGCAAGCGCCTGGTCACATATTTCCTCCTGGGAACCACTGTGAATCTCAGTCAGCAGGCTGATATCGCTGCCGAAAGCCAAAAGTATAAAGACGTTATTCAGAAGAATTTTACAGACACATACTACAATTTAACTCTGAAGACCATGATGGGAATTGAATGGATTCACAGATTTTGTTACCAGTCCAGCTTTGTGATGAAAACTGACACAGATGTGTTTGTCAATGTTTTTTACCTCACTGAGCTTCTTCTAAGGAAAAAGAGGACCACTAGATTCTTCACAGGCTTTTTAAAACTGCATGAGTACCCTATACGGATAAGGAAGAGTAAGTGGTATGTGAGTAGAGAAGAGTATCCTGGAAAGACCTACCCACCGTTTTGCTCTGGGACTGGCTATGTTTTATCCACTGATGTTGCTAGTCAGATCTATAATGTTTCAGAGAGTATTTCATTCATTAAACTGGAGGATGTATTCATAGGATTGTGCCTTGCCAAATTAAAAATTCAGCTGGAGGAGCTTCATTCGGAGCAGACGTTTTTTCCGGAAAAGATTAGTTTCTCTGTTTCTCGCTTTAAGAAAATCGTGATGTGCCATGAAGTAGAACCATCCCAGCAACTGAGCTACTGGAACAATTTAGTGACAGATAATTATGGAGAAGTGCTCTAGCACCTTCCCTGCATGAATTAACAAACTGAAATGCTCCAGAATTATTTTTTTTTTTTTGGAAGATGAAGGCATGCAAACCTGCCCTCCAAATCTTGCTGCAACAGGACTGGAGCACTTTTGCAGTGCCAAACTAAAGTTCAAAGTACTTTCATTCAGAGAAAATTTGCACTGTCTTCCTAGTCCCTCTTGACAGATTTCTTCATTTACACCCATCTGTGCAGGCATTTAAGGAAAAGTGTTTGTAGCTGTCAGGACATTCACCTTCTAGTACAGGGAACTGCAGCCCTGCCCTTGCAGAGAGCTCTGTGTGGGCAGAACTGCATGCTAGCACAGATCCCTCCTTCAGGCTACACAAATTTTTGGCAGAAAGTGAACAATTTGCCAATGCATTGCTCTTGGGATAACCCTAGGTACTGCAGGTCACTTGGTGGATGCGTGAGACTACCGCATTTGTTATCTTATACACGATTCCTACTGAAAATGTTATGCAATAGAGCTGTATCCATTCTCAGTGGAGTGTCCTAGTCTTTCTACTAAAATGGACCCCAGACACATCTTTTACATCTGTGTTTCACTTTGGTTTCTTTACAGTAATGGTAAAGTGTTTGCTGAGGCTAAACTAGAGTCGCTTACAGTGAGCTAAACAATAATTCTGATTTAGAGCTTTTTCCCTACAAGGAACTGAGTGTGTAAGGAAGACTTTACTGAGTGCATAAGCAAGACAAGTGGGAAAATGTGCCCAAGTAATCGTTCAGACTGGAAGCCTCATTTCTTATTTCATTACCAAGAAAAGACTCATGAAATCACTAGGACGTTTGTTGTTTTCAGAGATAAGGAATTCAATTTTTACAGTAGATGCTATGAGAAAGGCATTTAAGTTATGGGGAGGGAGAAATGTGTTCATAAAATCATGCCTTATGTAAAACTCCTATTTGATTTACTTTCATGCAGAGAAAAGGTTGGTTTTACCAGCCAAGAAGTATTGAAAACCTATACTATATGTGAAATACTTCTTTCAGAGAAGAGTGGGGTTGCTCCTAGGGGAAGATGAGATGGGACCTGAGGGGATCCAACACCCAGCAGGGCTCAACCCCACACACCCACATGGGGGAGCAGGACAAATCTGCAGATGATGGTCAGGTGCAACCAAAAGTCATGATCATAAGGCAGTATGAGTGATGAGGTGATGAGGTCTGAGGTCAAGCCAGCAATGGACGGGCCCTGGTGATGACAAGTGAGGGTCAGAATCAGACCCAGTGAGGGTCAGAATCAGACCCAGTGAGGGTAACCAGGTCCAGACACTGTCCCAGGATGACAGAACATGGCCCTGGGGATGGGGACGTATACATGGTGAAAATCATGGAAGAAAGACAGGGAAAGAGACTTTATTACTTAGGGTTTTTTAAATTTTCATTGTTTATTTTCTTTTTACTGAAGTTTGTGAGTACTGTCCAAGTGACCTTTTTTACTTTTACCTGTGTCTGAAGAGCAGGATGATTATTTTCAAAGGGAATACACCCTATCCTGTTTAACAGTGGTAATAATGTATTACTTGTTTTCTTCTAATGTAGTGTAACTTGAGCTCATGTGCTTATTTTTGAAAACTGATGATGAAAGATATTATGTTGATTTGATTGGTAGAAGAATAATCTTCTTTATTTTAAGTTTCCCATTCAGGAAATAGCTGTGCATATGGTGTTTGCGGGGATATGGCTAACCAGGTGGTAGGGTGGATGACCAAGGAGGTGTTTGCTTTTCTGTGGGGTGGACAGCCCTGCTCTGGGTTGAACAGCACATCACCATCTCCCATCTCAACTTTGTAGGTCTATCTGCCCTTGGACTCAAAGCCTTGCTGTAGTACATCTAGTTTTGCTCTTGCCTTTAGTAGGTGTGATGGGTCAGACAGATAAAGCCTAGCAACAGCATTTTAATCACTATTCTTTCCATGTAACCTGTAGGAATGTCTTTTTGGTATTCATTGCTGTTGCACCCAAGGTGCAAACTGGCTATTGCTTTAATTTAGGGGAAAATGTAGAGCATAAAGGAATGCTTCCTGGCCTCTCCTAGCTTCCTTTCTTGTGGGTGTGGGGTCTGCTGGGACAGCATAATACAGCCCAATGTTCATCCTAACCTCTTCTTGCTCTCAGAGAAAATAATCGTGCAGTCCCTCGTGGGTCTCACTTCCACCTCTGTGCCTGGTGCCGATGTTATCCCAGCTGGCAGGACCAGTTCAATGCAGTTCTATGGAGCCTGTGTCTCAGCAAAATAGCTATTCATTTACATACGGATATGTCGACTTGTTCACCTCCACCAAGTGATGAGTTCCAAGAATTATGGTGGTAGCTGGCTCCTAGGATAGTGCAGCTGCTGTTCTTCTGACCGGCTGAATTTGTGGCCAAATTGTAGGTCTCCCATTTAGAGGCAGTATTTTGGGTTGCTTCCCTGAACAATGACTGCTTGTGAGTGGCATTAATAAATATCTTACCTGAGCAGATTTGTATCATCATCAAAAAAGTTATCCTTGAGGGCCAACTTCTGCTAGACTTCTTGACTGTGTTTTTCATTTTAGTTCAGGAGTGTTCCTAATTACTTGAATATAGTTAAGAATTGGGAAGATTGTGCTATCCTGTGTTTGTTAATCACATTTGCAGATGCTACCACTATATTTTTGGGGCTAAATTCATAGCTACAATGCCACTGGGAATAAGATCTTTAGGCATGTTTCATGAAACTATCCCATTCTGGATACTGTTTCCAAGGAGTCTATCTGTAATTTGAAGTGACCTGTACGAGATACTTCTCTTTTGTTACTGCATTTGAAATATTTTCTCGTCACTGAATATATATTGTTGAGCATCTAACAGCCTGCCTATCTGAAGCATTTGGCTTGTCACTGCTAAATCTCTGATGAGGAGCAAATGAGTACAGGTTGAAATCTTATAGATTCAGATAGCCTGTTTTTCTCCTTTTCACAAATTACCTTCCCAACTGAACGCCTTCAGTTGTTGCACATTATTTTCCTCAACATACCATTTTCTTTGTGCTCCCATAAATTAGAAATTGATTTAATAATTCTGTCCATTCAGTAAGCTGCTTTGAATAAGAATATACTAAATGAATATTTAATTACTTAAAATATAAGGTTATCCTGCTGCAAGAGGTAATTTAAGAAAAGTAGATGATTGCAGGTAAGGCAAATTCATTTATTCAAACCAAGCCACCATCCTAGTCTGTTTATACATATCAGCTAAATGAAATTAGCTTTTGCAGCTTGGGCCTCAGATCACGATTTTTAAAAACAATCAAAACAGTTTTAGTGGCCTTTTGCCAAATTATGTGCATTTTCCTATAAAAGGCCATCAAAAGAAGATCAGAAATCTAACTAGAACTGCAACCACAATACTGCAGTGTACATTACTTACTTATAAAGTTTTGTATAGGCTAATAAAATAGCTTAGGCAATTTCGGGGGACTTTATCTGTAAAAGTAGTGCACTAACCTAACATTTTTATGCTTTCAGTGTCACATGATCATTAAATATTTTTTGTTTTTTAATAACTCTGAAAAGTTACTCTGAAAAGTTACTCCATCACTTCTCATTTAGTAGGAAGGAGTGAAAAAGTCAACAGAGCTCATAGTGTCTTAGAGCTGATTAGAGATGTGCATTTCAGCATACTCTGTTTCTGCCAACACAGGATCAGGTTTTGTATACAGAAAACTGAATATATTTTTCACAACTCTAACTCATCGACCAATGTATTCTTAATTTAGGTTAGGATTTTTGAAAATGTTTGTAAATTGTTTGCCACACATCTTACCTGATTCAGTATTACTGAAGAGGTAGAAGGCTTCTAGTCACTTTTGAGAATACAAAGTAGATTTTTGTAATAAAACGTTTGCCTTACATAAAAACTGAATGGAACACAAGGGCTAACTGTCTGTAAAGGATCTGACAGGAATGCTGCTCTTCTTGGGTTTGTGCGGGTTACTATATAATGTTAATATAAAATGTGTGACAATGTTCACATTATTTGCATAGAACATGAGAATGTTAAGCTGACTATTCAATGTATGATATTTTAGTAAAGTATTTTGTTATCTCAGTTTTGTGTGTTCACTTCTCTTTTCAGTTTTGAATGTATTAACATTTTGGGATGTAGTCAAGTAAGGAGGCTTGCTCTTTTTCCAGTTAAAATAAATAGAATAATAATTATAGAATCACTTATGTTGGAAAAGACCTTGAAAATCATCAGGTCCAACCATAAACCTAACCCTGCCAAGTTCACCACTACACCACTAAACTGTGTCCCTTAGTGCTACAGCTACACATCTTTTAAACATCTCCAGGGATGGTGACTCCACCACTTTCCTGGGCAGCCTGGGCTTGACAACCCTTTCAGTGAAGAAATATTTCCTAATATTCAGTCTAAACCTCCCCTGGCACAACTTGAGGTCATTTCCTCTCATCCTATCACCTATTACTTGGGAAAAGGGATCAACATGCACCTTGCTACAATTTCCTTTCAGGTAGTTATAAAGAGCAATAAGGTCTTCCCTCAGGCTCCTTTTCTCCAAACTAAACAAATCCAGTTCCCTCAGCCACTCCTCATAAGACTTGGTCTCTAGAACCTTCACCAGCTTCATTGCACTTCTTTGCATGTGCTCCAGCACCTCCATGTCTTTCTTGTAGTGAGGGGCCCAAAACTGGACACAGAGGTGCAGATTCACCAGGGCTGAGTACAAAGGGATGATCACTTCCCTGGTCCTTCTGCTGGCCACACCATTTCTGATACAAGTCAGGATGCTATTTGCCTTCTTGGCCACCTGGGCACACCACTGGCTCATATTCAGTTGACCAACACTCCCAGGTCCTTTTCTACCAGAGAGATTTTCAGCCACGTTTCTCTAAGCCTGAAGTGTTGCATGAGGTTGTTGTGTGCTCAGTGCAGGACCCAGCACTTAGCATTGTTGACTCTGAATCTGTTGAATTTTCTCCCCTTCTCTAAAATGCCTTAGTATGTACATCCCAATATGAGTGGTTGGTTCTTCTTCCTAAGGCAAATGCATAATTCCCCCAAAAAAGAAGGTGATCAAGAATGAGAGTGCGTTCCCAAGTATTAAGCATGCAGTTCTGCCACATTTTGCCATTCACAGTTTACACATGGTACAAAGTCAAACTCACCTTAAACCAAAAACTTAGGAACGTGCCATGACCTGAATTCAGAACTTTTTGTTTTTTCCCAAATAACAAGGGTGTTAAGTGCAAGATTGTTTCAAAAAAAAGCAAGGGAATTGATAAAAGACAATTTTAGTCACAGCTGATACTTTTTTGAAGATTAAGCTCCAACCTGAAATGATTTTGCCCGTGTCACCATAGCCAGTACTGTTTGTGGCTGACTGGCTGACGTCCATGCTCCATGGGAGCAGGATGCACAGTTCTATTCCCCAATTCCTTAAAAGGGAAATGTCAAATAACTGAAGGCCATCAGATTGTTTGCCAAACACAAGCAGTTATGAACTGAAAACTGTAACTAGAAAAGGTCTCCTTTACTACCATTTTCTTTTATTTTATCTTTTTTCTTTGCTGACCTTTCTAGTGTATTTTGCTTGTTTGCTTGCAGCTGGACTTATGTTCCTTGCACCAATGTATTTTCAGAAGCATCTACAAACATAAACTGGATAGAGGAAAGCATCTGAATCCTAGGACTTAGATATATGAAATACAAAGGAGATCCAGCCTGAAAAAAAAGGGACTTCAAACTTGAATTTGCACATGTTCTGGGTGAGCAAATAGAGAATTTTCAAAGCCTAGTAATATGGTGGGTTTAAGGCTTCTAAAAAGTTCACTCAAGTACATTTTCACTGGAAAATGTAATTGGGCAATTTCAGTGGTTGAGAAATAACCTTGTTGCCGCCTTATGTTTCACAAATTCAAAACCGCATTATTTTTATGGGGAAAAAATAAATCCAAGATGCTTCTTGGAATGTTTCCAGCTGAACCATGTACGCAACATCATTTTTGTTCAGCTACTGACCTAACCTGACCTCATTTAATGTATGACTTTAGTTGTAGGGAGAGAGGCCCATCTAACCAGTTTCCTATTCTTTCGTCACCAAAAGCACTTAGAAATCACAGCCGCCCTTACACTTACAAACTGTCAGCGTACAGCTGTAGGCGCAGAATGTCATAAATTAGTTATGTGGTGTGATTTACACCTCCAGCTTGTAGATCTTCCAGGCAGCTCTGTTCCCTTCATGTTTAATTTAATTGTTATTGCTGGAACAGCAGTTGTAAGTAAATGTTTGACTCTGATACGTAAAGGGACCTGCAGCTTTTACATGTGCTTCTGCTAGTAAAGGTTCAACGAGGGAATTAAAAAGAAAAGTGAGCTGAGCCGTGAGGCAAGAGTGGGAGTGAGCCATAGTGCATGTGAGCAATGCAGTTTACTCCTGCTGGGGATGAGAAGGCAGCAGAATATCTGTACTCGTGGCTGACAGGTTGAGCTTGGTGCGTGGACGAGGGTGTGCAATGCACCTTTGTGCTCACCTGGCCCCTCAGCCCATTTTGGGGATCCCATCCCCTTATGCTGAGGCTAAACTTTGCATGCCTTGCAAGTGTAATTCAGGTGGCACGGGGTTTGCTGCCGGAGGCCACTCTAACTGTGTGGTACTGCCCTCTCCAACTTTCTGAAGAAAGTGCTGCTTGGGACAGGGGAGAAGAGCGGACTGGAAACTCTACTCTATAAACATATCAGTCATTACTATGTTCTTGAGATCTCAGTACTCAACAGTTCCCAAGGCTTATTTTGAACACAATCTGATTTTGTATACAAGTGTTGCAAAAGGAAAAAGTTAAATATCAAAATAAATGTACTGCTCCTCTATAAGAGAAAGCCAAAAAACTGCAGTGATCATGAGCACTTCCATTACTCTGCCACATAAAGAGAAATTGAATATCTGAAACCATCTCTGCCAGGGTCTTAAGTTCTCTTACTGTAAAAAGGGAGCTTTCAGTCAGAGACTCAGTATCACAGATACAGTGCACAGGAGACATTTATTTCTAAGAAAAAAAAAACTGCCATTTCTACTTGGTGGTCTGAACTGAATCCCCAAAGGGCATTCAGTAAAATGTCAGTCATAAGGATGCATTTCATGAAAATGCAAAAGAGACACGGCTCTTCCAAGATAAAGCCTACTTTTATGCTGGTAACCTGCTCTCTCATCATTGCAGTGTCAGCCTGGATCACACCTGCAGGTCACTTAGGGAATATTCGTTAATATTCTGTTTTCAGAGGTGTAAGTATTAATGTTTCTCATAACTGGTAACCTTGCAAAATCACCAGGAAAGAAAGAAAAGGTGTATAATATCATATTCCCTTGGTAGTTCTGCTGACATTATTGGGTAAGTCCTGTGGAGTTTGGAGTTTTGAGCATAGTGCTTGTGTATGCATATCACCAACAATGATTGTGCACTGATCTTCTGTCATGTCCAGAGCTGGACTTACCGAGCACTGGTTGGTAGGTGTTGAGCACAGGAGTTTTAAAGGAGGTCTGGATAGACTTGCACTTTGCCTGAACTCCTTGAAGAATTTAGCTGTGCATGTAAAGCTCTGGAGGGAGTCTAAAATTGTGACCCTAAGCAATAATGAGAAACGTAATTGTGGTTATAATGAGTGTACAGAATAGTGTTTACATTTTCTTGGCATGCTATCATAAATTGTAAGGTTCCTTAGAACAAACTGAGTGATAACCACAGCAATTAAGCTAACTATTTGGACCAGAGACAAAACATTTCTAAAGCTAAAGAAAATGTTGCCAGGGAAACTGAAGTCTTAGAAAGCACTAAAAATTTTCTTCTTAGATGTGCACTCCTCCTCACAGGACCAGAGCTGCTTCTTCTTTCATTCTGTGATACACTTCATTTTTTACTTATTGTCACTTAGACTCTATGTTGAATGCATTAATATATGTTCCTTGAGTTATGACATTTTCGTTTTACCTGCTACAGCATCGATTTCAGTGCTGGAGAGGAAGAATGCACCTACGAAAGGGAAACATGGAATGTGGTTCAGAAGGAGTGCTGTCAGGAAAGTACTGAAGAACTACATTCCATTTGTACAGATTTATTAATGTCAAATAAAAACTGCAAGGATCTTCATGCAAATAAAGCATTTAATCTTGTGGCCTTTTGTGTCTGAAAGTCTGGGAGAAGATTATGCCCAAAGCTCTCCTCATTAAGGATCCACAGCAATTCTTCACAGAGGATTCACAGGCTACATAAAACCCAGCAAAAGAATGCTCATGAAAAGACAGCAACAACAAGGAAAAATCAGATGAGCTATACTGGTGTTATGAGTTTTTTAAGGATTTTCCCAGGCCTTGATTTACAGTAGCATCACTTAGTGAATATTTAGGTCAAGACAAAGATAGTCTGTTTTCCTAGAAAGGAGATAGAACAGGATACCTCAGATCAACATAAAACATTTTTTTTGTTGGTGGGATTGTTCTCAGCTAACTTTTGCAGCCTAAACCAGCACATTGAAGCTAACACAGTCTTTCAGACTAATCTGTAGTCAAAATAATGAAGCAGACTTCACTAAAAGGTAAAATACCTTGCCTACCTTAGACCCTTGTACTAGGAAAGGTGAAGTGTTATCTGATGCTGCTTTCATAATTTGAACGACTACAGAAAAAATCCTTGATGAATAGTTTAGGATAGATGCTAGTGTCTTAGCTGGCTAGCAGTAGCTGATGAGGGGGTTCTGCATGCTGCGGATAGTGACTGGTATTCATAATGATTGCAGCTCTTCTGAATGTGCCCCCACAGCCCCACTTTATATCTTTTAGATAATTAATCTACATGTCCAGTAATTCTTTTTTGTTCACTCAGCAAACAATTTTTTACAAACTGAAGCTTCTTTTAAAATATGGAGAAAAACATTACACTATTGATTGTGCAACACAGGTATCCTAATTTGGGGTATCCTAATTTTTCACGTAAATATGTATGTAGCAGGCAGCAAGGACCCCAGCTGGCATTGAGGCTTCACTGTGCTTGATATTGAAAGTAGATATGGGTCTCCAGAGTTCTTAGACCCTAGAAAGTGGAAACAAAGCAGGGAAAATGCATCTCAACATAACAAAAGTTATAGAAAGAGGAAATGGCACAGCCCTGTTATTGCTAGAGCTTTTCTTCTAGTGCATTTGGGTCCTGACTAAGAAGAAAGTGAATAAAAGCTTAAAACTGATGTGAATTTTCAATATATTAACAGATCAATGAAAAGATTTTGAAAACCAAAGTTTGTGAGAGAATGATCTGTGTATCTTACTTGACTTCAATAGCTAACAGTAATAAAACCTGTTTTGAATGAGAATTATGCCTTTCAGAGATCCAAGTATTTTGGCAAACAGTAGAGGAAAGACATAAGATCATAGGAAGAGGAGAAAAAAGGTAGCAGATCTGGAAAAGTTATGGCTTAACATCTATTTGGCCTGATTGGCTACTAGAGAGAAGTGTCCTATAGGCATCAAGATAGACACTGCTAATTCAGTCACTAGGCCGGCTTGTCTCTTATCTTAGTCTTTTCTAGAGGTTTCAGTTCTCCTGTTCTTCACTAGAGAAAAGAACATTTTTATTTTTTTAATAGGGAGCCATTTCTCAAGCTCTTTGTAATGTTAAAACCCTTTTCAAGCCAGTTTCCATGGGGAAATGAAGAATTTTATTCCTGTTTATAGTACTGACCTCAAATCAGCTTATATTTGTACCTTTTCTCTGCTATTTTAATGCTCACATCCTTTAATCATATTTTCTTTGACTCAGCTAAATAAGCTGATGTACAACATGGAAGTGTATGGATTGGTGATTTCCCCTGCTGTGCTCTTGCTCATTAGAAGTAGTTTACAAATCAAGATGCCTAAATGCTCTTCATTTTCCATGATGAAAATTTGTCTAATTCTCCTGTGAGGAAATTAAAAAAATAAAAAAGACACTGATGGCTACAATGACGATGACAGAAAGCTTCACTAAGTGGCTCTTGGAAAGTCCATTTCGCTTGGGGCTTCTTACATGGTTTTGAACAGTAAGTTGCAGAAACATATGTTTCAAACTAACACAATCCACAGCAAAAAACATCGAGGGTTGCTCCAGCAGTTTACACAGTCTACACGCCATACAGAAGAAATTATATGGTGTGCAAAATAGAGTTTGGAAGGGTTGGAGAAAAAAAAATGGGCAGAAATCCTCCTACTCACACGCAGAAGAAAAAGGAAGAACCGGAAAGAAGTGTCTAGAGAAACTGGAGTGGGAGGTAGAAATCTGCCTGGTATGCAGGCTGATGATTCACAAAATGATTTTCCATTTGCATTGGACTGGTAAACTTAGGATGTGATCTTTCAAATACTTATCAGCATGGATAATCTTGTATGTGCATGATGTTCTCAGTGATTGGAAATCTGTATACTTTACTGGGCTGTGTAATGTCTTATCCCATGCACAACCTAACCAGTGCCAATAGTTTTATTCATCACGATATCACACTTCATTACTAAAGTCAAAGTCTGGAAGGAACTAACAGGGGCAGTGAGAAATAACTGATTGAATAGAAATACATGTGTTTGTAGCCCAAGCAGCCCCAGGGAAAACAAAGGACATTTGAATCCAGTCTCTGTGTACCAGATTCACCCAGGAGGACTTCAGCTGATGAAAACCAAGCCAGCATATGTGTGGGTGGAGGTGACAGGTTTCCTCCTGATGATTCCCACCGCGATCAGATCCAGAGCAGGAGGTAAATATGGTGGGTGCTCTATGCCGCAACACATCTAGTTCCCACTATGGGGTTCAACTAGTCCTCTCTATATTGAGGGGATAGAAATGAAATGCCCGTGATGAGGGCCTGCACAGTGGTGTAATGGATCTTTATGTGTTTACACATTTAAGGACACAGCTAATCTCCAGACCATGACAGACCACAGCGTGGTAAAGATATAGCTGATCAGCCTGTGATTAGCTGATGTTATAATGACAGCTGCAGCACAGGTGCAGCAACATGACATCCAAAGGGACCTCGATAAGCTTGAGGACCGGGCCAATAGAAACATCAATAAATACAGAGTGAAAAGGCACAAAGTTCTGCACATCAGGTGGAACAAACTTGAGGTACAGGCTGCAGTAGTGCTGCTTAAATGACAGTGGATAGAAATCTTGATGAAGAGACCTGGGTGAAATGAACACCAGGGTAAATACAAGCCAACAATGCCCTCTCAACACAAATATGGAAAATGATGTTCTAAGTCATGTTCAGAGAAGTGTTGCCAGAAAATTCAGGGAAACTACTATTCCCCTTTACTAGACACATCTGGAAACCCTGTGCTGTCTTGTGCCCCTCAGTTCAAGCAGTATGTAGAGAAGCTAGAGAGCGTCCAGTGGTAGGACATCAAGCAGGCAAAGGTCTAGAGCACAACACTGGTGAGGAGATGCTGAGGGAGCAAGGCTATAGTCAGGCACAAAAGAGGTTAAGGGGGGATCTAATAGCAGCTTAAATCTACCTGAAGAGTAATTACAAAGATGAAAGAGCCAATCTCTTCTTGGTAACGCCAAACGATAATTTTGTAAGAGTTTTAAAAGCAGCAATTATCCTTTCCAAAGCATTTATACAAAGAGTTATCTTCATTAATTCAGGCTGAAAATCCAGTCAATCTATTTTAACCTTCTGCTCTTTTCTTACTCTGGTAATGAGAGATGGAATCTTATTAGATGTTTTCCTTTTTCTTCCTCTAGCTTTGCTTAGATGGAAATCAAAATATATAGAAGATATCTCAAGAATACTGTTGTGAAAGTTGGGTTGTTTGTTGAAGAAGAGTGTGAGATTTTAGGCTTAAAAAAAAAAAGAGATGCTTGGGAAAGCAAGGAAGTAAAAAGAATAAATTATAACTGGGCAAAAAACTTCCTGCAGATTTCACAGTTTTTCTTTTTTTTTTTTTTTTTCTTTTCTTTTTAGCAAGTTTGGGTGATATTCTTTTCTAATAAAGCACAGGTTTTTAAATCAAATTTTGGAAATTGATCAAAATTACCCAAACAAACTCTTTCTTTTCCCTTTGCTGAACAGAAATTTTTCATTTTGAATCATTGAATCAGAAATTATCTACTTGTTCTAACTGTTACCTTGCTCAGCAGTAAATACAGTTCAGGAATGTCATATGTTCCTTCTTTATGACATAAGCTTCCCAGCAGATGGACTCATCATAGAAGTCTCTTGATGTGTCGTGTCAGTTCAACTCAGTGACCAGTGATGGTGTAATGTGAAGGATGCAGTTTGGCTCTAAGCAGAAGATGAAGCCTGCAGCCATTGAAAGAGCATCTCTTATGAGGCAGTGTCTCAGCTTTGGTGATCAAAGTGATAGGAGAAGTTGTGATTTAACTCAGCAAACAAACCACAAAATATTTGGAATTAAATGAAATATTTTAGTGCACATTTTCCTGACATAATGTAAAGAATTCCCCAAAATAAAAGATGAAAGGAGGAAAAGAATATGAAAATAAAAAACAAAACCCCATAAAACTTGAGGACTGTACTTTTCAGTAAAAGATGGAAAACTAATTCAGTTTACTCAACAACTTCTTATGATGTTGCACCTCTCAGTAAGGACCTATTTTGACATGGTCCTGAGGGCACCAGCAGTCCTGACCCTCCCTTGGCAGCCTCTCAGGGCTCCTGCACCTTGCCCACAGCCCCGTGCCCCATGTCAGCCTCCCTGGGGTTGTCAGCCCCTGCCCCTGCCCCAGTGATGCTGCAGCCTGCTTCATCTCTGCTTCATGCCCTGCACACAGGATGGGCCCCTTGGCACTGTGTCATGGCTTTGTTTCCAGCTCTGTACCTGGCCATGTCTCCTTTAGCTCCTGATTGGACCCCCTGGATGTACCCTGGCTGATGCCCTCACCCCATCGAGCACTGCTGGTGGCTGATGATGCCACCGGGTGACATCGCCAGCTGGTGAAGGCACAGCTGGTGTGGAACTGCCAGTGGGTTCTTCTGCTCTCTACCATGTTACCTGCAGTGCTGTAACAGCGGGACGAGCTCCAGCCTTGGCATGGGGTGCCGACACACTCACCTGCGCAGTTATACACTGGGGAAAACAAATCCCGCACCTCCCATGGCGTCATGGCAAAGTGGCATGGCTGAAATGTCGGGTGATGGCGTCCACCCAGCCTTTTTGGGCCAGGGCAGAGTGAAATTTGCTCCCGTGTGTGTCATCGGCTGTGCCATACTTCCTGCTGCGGGACCAGTTAAATATTAACGCAGCGACAGGCGTGTTTGGGCGGGGGGAAGGGGAGAGGCAATCCTTGCCTCACCGTACCGCAGGGACAATGTCAGAGCAGGCGCCTGTCCCCAGCTCAGCGGCTGAGAGGCGGCAGAGGTCACAGCTCCTTCCCTGCGGCTTCTTGGGAAGCTGTCCGTCTGCCTGAGGGAGGTTTCCCTGGGGTGAGGAGGCGAGTGCTGGCCCAGAGCTCCCCATTGAATGCCGCTGGCCTTCTCCTGCGTCCCTTGAGCGTACGTAGGGTGTGAGCAGGGCTTGTCGTCAAAGGGAAAGCAGTCTCGGAGACGCCCTCTCTACGCCCAGGGAAGCAATCCAGGTAACCCCTCCAGAACCATTACTCCCTTTCCAGCAGAAGGAGCTGGCACCCGGAAGATAATTTAACCCTCTCGTTTGCTCCTGCCACAGCGGTGAAGCCAGCCCCTAGCTGGTGGCACTGGGGTGTTTTGCAACCCCCATTTCCCCAACCCTCACTTTTAGGGCAGATGCCCCCAGCACTGCGGCATGCCCAAAACATCTGAGCCCTCCTCTGTGCCAGGATGGATCCAGCTGCCACTCTGTTAAGGAAATATTATCGGTATTATCCTCGGCTCTTCGGTGCATGGGTGGGAGGGAGTGGGCTCAGAGTGGGGCTGCAAGCTTGCAAGCAGTAGGTGCCCCCACACGCAGGGCAGCGCTGGCAATGCGAGCCGCCTAGGCACCTGCACAGAAGGTGAAAAGCAGCTCAAGCCAAATCCCCAGTACTTAATTCATCAGCGGCAAAAATATCCTGTTTCATCTGGGGATTGGGTTAATACTTCCAGGCCCTTGAAAGACCATTTTGAAACAAAGTGAAACAAAATGTTATAGATCCCTTGCTTTTCTTTGTGGCTTTGCTTCATCCCAAGTTATTTACTGATTTTGGCCTGAATTTGAGTGTAAGACTCTAGAAAGTTTATTCTTCTACACAAAACTTTGCTTGGCTCATCTTGCACTGATTTGTAAGTGGAAGTATGAAAGCTACTGTCCTGCCTGGCAGGGTCCTCTCCCGGCCTGTAGAACCTGCCTGGGATCACAGCTTCCTGGAAGAGGATATGGCCCTAGCTTTTAGATTTGTTTCCTGCTGCTTTACTTGGGCTGTTTTTCTTGATACGACAGATAATGCTAACCTTAAAAACTACTGACTGATTTGTGTACCTGTTGAGAATTATCACAGAGCAAGGAGAAATCCCTCCAAGCAGTGCACGGTCACCCTCCATCCCCGCTGCCTCCTCGGGACTGTTCAAAACTTTTCGAAATACACTGGGCAAACCCAAACCGGACTACAAACTAACTCCCATCCTAACACTCAGATGAGGAAATCAGCCCACAGGTTCAGCTTAAAATGTTGGTTAGCTAACAGGTCTGTCCTTTAAGTTGGCAAGGTAACCTGAAAGCTTGCAAGATGGGAAGGTGCGGAGCAATTTGCCAGCTGAGCAGGTCAGCTTGCAAATGCTGTATTAAACTCATCAAGATCCCCAGCTTAAAGCATTGAAGAGTGAACAGAGGTCTAGTATACCTTGATGCTACAGAGGAACATGTCTGGAAAGACAGCAAAATTGAGTTTTGTTACTTGCAGTGGGGCAGTGGACAGGGCAGGTCTGTGCATGGGTCGTGCCTCCTACACAGGCACCACGTGAGAGGCACTGCCACCCACCCTTGCACCATCCCACCACTACTGCTTTCAAAAAAAGGCCTACTGGGAGTTAATGCAGGGTCTTTGCACCAAACTGACAAATAAATTGCTTGCTTAAGGGCAGCAAAGCAGCTAGGCCAGGGCTTTTGTGTTTTGTGCCTTGGTGTGATTTTGGTTTTAGCAAGAGGACAGTTGAAAAAGTATGCTTGCTAAAGGAAAGTCACTCAGGGTTTCTCCGTGGTGATACTAATATGTATGCATTGCACAGAGCTGCTGCAAAGAACACGCTAAAATCAAAACCACTTTCCTGTCCAGAAATTTGGGCTGGCCACAAAACCGCATCCTTCAGTCCGTATCCCTTTCACAAAGGCAAGTTTCAATTTCCCAGCTGAGAACTTTGTAAACCAAGCAGCACCATCAAACTCTCTCCCACATATTTTGAGGGGGAGGAGAATAATATCACACAAGTGAATCACAAATACTGGAAAAGCAGAAAATGCAGAAGTAAGGTGATGGCTCCCACCCAAGCTCTGTATCTTATCTCTGACCAGAATGGAGAGCTTGTGGTGTTTTATTTTGGGGTGTAAGAGGCTCTTTGAGGATCAGAGAAACAATTCTGGGCACCCTCTTTGCACTAACAGTCTTTATGAGGGCTCAGTCTGGGAAACTGGGAAGAGATTTGGTGTTTCTCATCCTTGCCACAGGGCAGGTGGGACAAAGAGGCCAGAGGGGCAGGAGCCATTCCTTCTGGCTGGAGTGGCCCCTGTGCAGTAAGGGCCTAAAGGAACTGCCACAGCAATGACGATATCAGGATCTCCCTGGCAATGTATGAATGACAATCCTAGTTTTGGAGTAGAGCCCACAGGAAAACATCAAACGAAACTTTTTGGGTGCCGCGGTGCATATCCCCACTTCTTCTCCTGAAGGCTGCCTGGTGCAGGAGGCACCAGCTTCTCAAGGGGGTGTAATAACCCCTCCTCCATACAGAGATCTGCTCCCGTCTGATCCCAGGGGAGCGGCTGGCACCTTGCACAGTTGCCCTGCATGACAGTAAGTGATGGAGGACAGGGTTCATTAGACTGCCAGGACGTCAGTGGTGGCACAGAAAGCACACACACAATGCACACACATTTGCAGGCAGCTTAAAGTATTACTTATTCCAGTTGCTTGTAATTAACTTTAATGGTGCAGATGGAGCTTCCCTGACACAGTCAATCCCGAAGCAGCAGTGTTGCAATAGCCAGGAGTGACTAAAGGCATGAGATATAAGATCCGTAGGAGGAGACTTCTCTGCTGAATCATAGAATCACTCAGTTGGAAGGGACCCACTGGGTCATCGAGTCCAACCATTCCTAACACTCCCTAAACCATGCCCCTCAGAACCTCGTCCACCCGTCCCTTACACACCTGCAGGGAAGGTAACTCCACCACCTCCCTGGGCAGCCTGTTCCAGTGCCCAATGACCCTTTCTGTGAAAAATTTTTTCCTGATGTCAAGCCTGAACCTCCCCTGGTGGAGTGTGAGGCCATTCCCCCTTGTCCTGTCCCCTGTCACTTGGGAGAAAAGGCCAGCTCCCTCCTCTCCACAACCTCCTTTCAGGTACTTGTAGAGAGCAATAAGGTCTCCCCTCAGCCTCCTCTTCTCCTGGCTAAACAACCCCAGCTCTCCCAGCTGCTCCTCATAAGACTTGTTCTCCAGCCCCCTCACCAACTTCGTTGCTCTTGTAATAATAAGGCTCCTCTACTTCTTTTGAACCAGTTGTTCTGAGAAAGGTTATTGTTCACCTTCCAAACTCTCCAGCATTTAATCTTCTCCCCTTGTTTGTAATACAGGTCACTTAAAGTCACATTTTATCACAGGACCCAAAGCAGCAGCTCATTACTGCATTTCTCAATATGTTCTGTCCTTCAGCTTCGGCTCAAGTATGCAGTGACCGCTGGTGGCTTTCTGCCTTGGAGACCAGGAGAGAATGCTCCAATGGAGAGGATCCAGAAATTCATTTTACATACTCTCATCTTAACAGCCTTGCTACCAGGTAGGACACATTCATAACCTGTGAAATGAGCCACCGTGGGCAAAATGCATGAACTAATTTTAAAACCATGTAAATGGCAGTTAGCGGTGAGAACAGATTGAACAGTCAGTCCCAGAGGGGGATTGTTTAAAGTGTTTGAAATGGTTAAGTGTGCATTTCAAGTCTGAATGATCTAATGGCTCAGACTGGGCTTCAGTATACAACAGTAAGCAGTGAATGGGGTGGGGAGGAGACAGATAGACTGCCCTCTCTCATTGCTGATGTGAGTGACCAGGGATATCCCACTTATTTTTCCTCTCCTTCCTTTCATATCCCTCCTGTCCATTGGGGACTGCTTTGAAGGGGGTGTCTGTAGATAACTCAATATTAGCAGCTGATTTTGCTTCCAGAAATATGTGGAAATCATCATTTTGCTAATTTGCTTCCAATTTGCATTTCAAATGCTTGAGCTTCAAAGTGAGTTCACATAAAAGCTATCTTGGTGACAGAGCTTTAAAGAAAATGTGAATATAAAGTGACTAGTTGGGTAACAGAGACAAAGCTTTTTTTTATTATTATTATCATCTACCTGGGGTTTTAACAGGCTCTGAAAGGAGGGTGCTGCAGTGGGATGAGAGGCAAAGTATTGTCATGGCTTAATAATTGGTGAAAGGAAACACAATGCAGGAATAAACGTTGAGTTTTCTGAGCAGAGTGGTGTTCCCAGTAGAGCTGCACAGGGATGTGTGGTATTCAACAAGCTCTTAAACAACCAAGTGAAGAGGAGTGAATTGTGAGGTGGCAGACTTTGCAGGTGGTGCAGAATTACTTAGGGCAGCCAAATCCAAAAAAGAGACTAGGAAGTTTTGCCAGAAAATGTCACGATGCCAAGTGAGCAAGTAAGAAAGGAGCATAAAACATTCAATGCAAAGCATCACTTAACTGAAGGAATAGATAATTTGGAAAGAGTGGATTGCTGAAAAAGAGAAAATTTCACCACTTAGTTTCTTCAGCAAGAGCAATACCACGAAGCCTCGCATTTTGTAAATCTTCAGAAAGATTATATCTTGGATTCTGGATGTTTTGTTAGCTCTTCCATTTCGAAAAGGACCCACTAAGTCTGAGAAAGGTATAAAGTGTGACAGAGGTGATCAGAGGTATGAGGGAGCCTTCATAAGCCTGGGACATTTTTCTGCTGGTAAAAAAGAAGGAACAATAAAGATTTATTTAAACAATTATTTATATGGAGGTGGTTGGTGAGATGGTTAATTACAATTTCTCATAACTAGTGGCAACCAGTAGAACTATCAGAAAGAAGGTTTGAGACAAATCGAGAATGTATTTTTTCTCACAGCATGTAATTAAATAGTAAAGCTCATGGTCACTGGATATGGGAGATATCAAATTATCAATAAGCTGCAAAAAGCAACAAACAAATATCAAGGAACATAATCATAGATGCAGGTGCAATCTTTGGCTCAGTCAGCCCTTAGGTCTCTTATTTTTGAACATGGAGAAGTTATAACAAGGAAGCCTCAGTTTTTATTCTTCTGTTTCTTGTACTGTCTTCCTAAGCATCCAGAGCAGAGCAGTACATGTTTTAGAGGATTTCTATTACCCTTCACTAATGCTTTTAGGAAAACATGCCTGCAATGGATGTTTTCTTGCCCCAGCTGGAAGCTGTACTGGGGTAACAGGCACTGCTCACGCGGTGTCGCAGCTACAGGAGTATACCCCAAAGCAGACAGAAGTGTGTTGTGGAGGGCCAGATGTTGCTCTTGTAAGAAGTATTGCTGCTCTTGGGATACTGTGACTTGCAAGGCTGGGTGGTGTGACTAGGCTGCCGAGACGGCTGCATGGCACAGCCAGTTTGAGCATCGCTCTTGTCTCAAGACAAGAGACAGAGAAGGAAGGAGGGGCAGTGCAGTCCAGCAGCAGAGCCAGGAGAGGCTACAAGGGACAGCTATCAATCAGTGAGTAAGAGAAGAGATGGCAAGACACACCTGGGGGCTGTGGAGGTGCACGGAACTATGTGTTGCTGAGTACCAGTAAACTGGTATTACTTGACAGAAACATCCTATAAACATTTAAAAAGTCTTGTTAGCATAAGGAAACAAGCTAGTCCTTCTCTGCAGGCTTTGACAAGCTCTAACCTACTTTCATTTTCAAAAAGCTCAGCTGCAGGGTTGTTGGTTTTTGAAATAAACTTGATACGTGCTGAAGAAAAATCTTGCCAAATCCCACACAATTTGTTGCGAAGCAGTTGCTGAAGCAGTGGGCCAGCGATGAGGCAGGGAAGGCAGAAGACAAGGTGGAGTGAACAAGAAAATACACTGAAAAGAAAAAGGTAATTTAAAACAGACTAGAAGAAAAAAACATAGAAATCCCAACAGTAACAACAGAGAAGGAAGGGAGGAAAGGAGGAAGACAGAGGCTGAAGGGTAAAAGGCAGGGCTTGTGGAAGATTGATATGGGTATAGAGGGGGAGATTATTTTTAAATACAATAATGAGGCTGGAAGAAAAAGGAGTAATTATTGCAAAATGTCCATCCTGTCCTTCACTGTGCTACATCCAAATACGTCACTTTTAAAAGAGGAAAGACAGAGTCAGCAGAGAAGAGGAGAGAAGGAAAAGAAGGTAACCATGTCTCAATGCCTTTGTTACTGGAACCTTCATTGTGAAAAGTGATCTTACAGCATTAGTTCAAGCGGGGAAGAGAAAAACATCGGTTGTGAAGGGCAAAGGCAGTTCTTTGGCAAATGAGGTTCCCTGGGTGCAGTCATCATCCAGGGAATTAGATACATTTTTGTTTTTTCAAACCCCCCAGTGATATGACAGTGTATTTGTGTGGCAGCTTTTAAAGGAGTTGGTAGTTACTGTGCTCGCCGTTGAGAAGGACTAAGCAACTGAAATACCATAAATGCTTATCAGTTTCAGCAAACTTTTATCACTGGTGACTGCTTTATAAACATTTATTGATGTGCCTCAGAGAGATGTCCTAACTCAGTCTTGTTCTTCAAAAATCAAGAGGTAGTGCAATATGATGTGGACAGCCTAACATTTCCCTATTGCAAAGATGATATTTTCCTGAGTGGGATTTATCGGTTGTGTGTGGGGAAGCAGATGTTAAACCAGCTTTAAGAGCCGAACATGTAATTTCTGTAAAGTGCAATGACAATCTAGCTTGAGGCCTTAAATTGTCTAAAAGCAGCCATCTGCAAGGTATTTTTCAAGCAGTATGTAAATGAAACTAGCACTAAAATTTTCTCCTTAGTGCAAGAAGGAAAAGGACTGATAGCACCAGCTTAAAGCACTGATAACAGGGTTTAGATCCCATTTCTGTCTTGAATGTCCTCTTTGACCTTAAAGGAGTTACTTTATCAGAGTTTGCATGTGGGTAGGACAGTGGAACATGCTGTTAGTTTTGGACTCCACGTGCTGTTGCAGGGCAAGAAATAGAAACAAAAAGATACAGATAAAGAGGCACAGTTAAAACCACTAAAAATGCTGTGGCAACAGGTGGAAAGACTCATGAAGCTCCATTTTTGATTGTGCCATGACTTTACTGAGATCTAAATGGAGGCAAAGTTGAGCTATGTCCCTCTCCTCAGTCCTCCTGCAACGCATAGGATCCCCAGGGCTTATGGACTTGCTCCTTAGTCACAGATGTTAATGAATCACAATCTGTTGCTCTAGCAGATGTTGGTGAAAGATGATGTAGATCCTACCGTACCTATGGACTAATAAAAAATTATTGTATTAGATAAATGAAGAAATAACTTATATCTACCCTCCTGCACCGTCTTGACTGTCCGGATAAACAAAAGTAATACTAGCCACATATTTTTAGAGCTGATGATCACTCATTATTCATGTTTAGGGGTAGATTTCAAGACTATAATGGAACTCTCAGACATGACCTCATAGTAAATGATTAATTAACAACTAGCAGTGTTCTAAAAGTCGCATTATTTATTCAGAGCCACAATGAACCACAGCAGCTTAAGAAAGTAACGTGTTTGCACAGGCATAGAAATAAATTGCAAAGAGATCAGTTTGCATTAAGGGGAGTAGTATGGATAAGTACTGTATCTCCTGTTTCATGAGCAACTACATGCGTTTTGGTGTTAACTCTAAGGAATTTTTTTCATGGCTGTGTCTGTCCTTATGGTAGCTGTTTAAGTCCACTCCAGACATTTGGGAAGAATTAAAACAAAGCCTAAAAATACAAAAAACTCAGCATATGAACATGTTATAGACACCAAAGGTGTACTGGGAGTAGTATTGTAAAGGCTGGCTACAATGAGAGTCAAGAAAAAGTAGATTAGTCAAAGACACATTTGGGCTTAGGACAGTATTGCAACTCTGGTAATTTAAGTTATGAATGGAAATCATGACAACCGGATGTTGAATATCCAGGAAGAGGGCCATATGACATGACAAATGGTCTCACTTCATCAGTGCGCATTCATTAGAAAACCCATAGCTCTGCAAAAGATGCCATCCATAGACATGTGGTCAATCCCTAAAGTGACAAATAGAAAAGAGGGGAAATGGCTTTAAGGCATATTTGTTGTATGAATTGTTTAAAAAGCAACACATTAAGTTGTGCCAAGAGAAGTTGTGGATGCCCCATCCTTGGAGGTGTTCAAGGCCAGTTTCAATGAGGCTTTGAGCAGCCTGCTCCAGTGGAAGGTGTCCGTGCCCATGGCAGCGGGATAGAAATGAACAATTTTAAAGGTCCCTTCCAGCCCCAACCTTTCTATGATTCTAGATTTTATCATTTGATTGCTGAGTTTGTCTTCAAGATGTTTCATGTTTTGAAGCATTTCCATTCACCTTTATAAATCTGAAGAGAGCTTTGAATAAGTGTACTGGAAAAAATGAGCCATTCAAATTGAACAGAGATATACTTTATTGTATCTTATCTGGCTTTATTAACTATTAGTGGAAGTGAAGTTTGCTTTCATTTAATGTTTCATAGCTCACACACAGATATACTTTGGAGAATGAGGTGCATGGTGGTGGTAACATAACCCTGGAAAGTGGGAAAGTGGAAAAGCTTTGTAAAGGTGGTTGTAAACATGAGAGAGCTCCGAGTCAATCATACAAAGAACCAGGTAGAGCTAGATTTGTACAATCCTGAAAAATAAAGAATGAAAAGGCTCTTGTCTGTAAATACATGCAGCAGATGGGAGGAAGGAGAGGAGCTAGGAGCTATTTATATTAAAGAACAATTCTTGGCACAAACCTGGTTGCATATATGCTGCCTAGGGTTAAATATGAGCTAGGAATCAGAAAATGATGTTGACACTGGAGCAATGAGATTACAGACCTTATGCTATGGGTGCCTTCACCAAGGCTCTGGTTGCAACATTGTAATGGAGATTTGGCTCTGGTTCCATTTATACAATCATCAAACATCTTTCTTCTGTGAAACAATACAGCGTATTCTCCCCTACTCACGTCAGCTATTGACCAAATGAAAAATTATTTCTTCAATAATTTATAATTAATCTGTTAATGAGCAAACTACCTAAAATATACAAACCCTGGACTGAATGAAACCTTTTAAAATCACTTCATTGTCCTGAATACTCTTAGCAAGGAAGTAATGGCTTTTTCAGACTTTCTTTCTCCTGGAAAATAATTGAACACTTATGCTCAGGCCAAATTTGCAGACACAGAGTTTTAATTAGACTGCTATGGACTATAGTATCTAATTGCTGTAATTATGCAGACTAGAGCCTGAATTTTTAGGGGTAGCACTGGCAGTCCTGGTGCTTCTGCAGCATGAATGTTTCCCATAAGCGATGAAAAATTCGGTGGTGGCGTAACCTCACATGCAGGACTGCTTGGTCTGCAGAGAACTTGTGAAATCTCCATTCCTGGAGATAACTGTGTAGTTATTTCTGCTTGGAGTAGATAGTTGGACTAGAGATTTCTTGAAGTCCCTTCCCACCACAACCTTTCAATGCCCCCATCAGAGAGCAACTCTGTCACAGTGAGGTGCAGGTACGCACCAGGCCAAAGGGGAGCAGACTCTAAAATTTAGGGGCAGGTGAAGAGATGATGGCAGTTTGTGTGGGATGAGACAGAGCAGTACCCTGAGGTGAACCTTGCTGACAGCAGAACCTGCAATGGCAGTCCTTTCCCCCCACCTCCACTCCACTTGCAATCAGTAGGGCTGTGGGTGGCAGTGACTTAGCAAAGTGACTGGCTTATGGGAACGTACCATTTAGGGCTCTCCAATACAGGAAAGACATTGATAAACTAGAATGAGTTCAGCAGAGGGCCATCAAGATGGTAATAGGCTGGAGCACTTGCACTGTGAGGAGCAGCTGACGGAGCAGGTCTTGTTCAGCCTGTAGCAGTGGCAGCGAAGTCTCTAATGGCAGCCTGGAAGCACCTGCAAGAAGGTTGTCAGGTAAACAGAGCCAGGCTCTTCACAGTGGCGAGTGGCAAGAGGACAAGAGACAACAGGCAAAAGAGGATCAGAGTGGGCACAGGGAAAAGCTTTTTCCTAGTGAGGTCTGTCAGGCAGTGGAGCAGGTTGCCTGGAGAAGCTGTGCAGTCCACATCCTTGGAAATTTTCAGTCACTGACTGGATAACGCCATGAGCAACCATGTCCAATCTCAGAATTTAACCTGCTTTATCAGGAGGGCTGTAATGGAGAGGTCACTTCCAACCTGAATTGCTCTATGGTCAGCCACTCCTCCTTGAAATGCATCAATTGTACCTCTGTCTTTGCTATACCGCGCATGGACATAGCGTGCTCTGGGGAACTGAGCCAAAATCTAAAGGGATCACTAAGAACAAAGACAAAAAAAAAAGCAAGTTCCTAATTACACACAACACTGCTCTCTCAGGTCCTGTTCCTTAAGATGTCAAATAATCTGGGTTGTTTTTACCCTTTGAAATTTTGTCCCTTGTGAAGAGTAGAGTATATGATGTTCTGCCTCTGAGAAATCCTTTAAGATTTGTCCACCTTCAAAACTGCACCCATTTCCACTAGCTATTTCAGGGACTGAAGTCACAGCTGCTGCTTTGAAAAAAAGTCTCTGCCTTCATCTTTTCTTCACTTTCTGCTTGGTAGAAGTGAATGCTTCTGCCTTCCCACACACAGAGGATCCACCATCTGCCTGGGCAACAGCTGCACATTCATTCATCTGTGGGCAATGGGAGGCCCTGGGTCTGTTCAATAGAAAAGGAAAACAAAATGCCTTCCTTAGAAATCAATTTTCAGTTCTGAAATATAGTAGCTGAAATTCATACTACCTTTTAAGGAGAAAAACTCAGGAACTACAGCAGCTCTGACTAATAGAAAGCCTGAGAAGCTGGGGAAGGTTGTATGTGATGCATGCATGAGAAACAAGGGGAGAGGCAGTTGAATTGGCTAAAAAAGCATGGAAGGATATACGATGGGACTGCAAAAAATCAAACACAGTCTGTAGTATGGAAAGGGGACCATTTACACAATTTTATTTATTTAAAGTCTAGAAAACTCACGTATTTTCCCATTTAAAAGCAAACTCTTTTCTTTCAGCAAAATGATAAAACTGAAGAGAGACATTTAGGTGGTTTTGGAGTGGGAGAGGGAGGTGCCAAAAATCAAATTTATCTTTGAAGAAAACCATTTAATCTAAGATGGAGCTGAAAGATTAGATTGTACATCTCCATCCCTGACCTGGTTAAGATCTTTTAACATCTTTAACATAAAGTTAGCTATAACACATCATATAGACCTCTACTTCTTGGGTTTGTCATGATGGGCTTGAGGAGCCATTACAACAATGTAATTTTTAACCACTGTTTACTACTGTGGGATTAACATTATTCAGTTGCAATGTCAATTCACCATACACACATTTCCACTACTTACTGACAGGCATTGTAGAAAATGAGACAAGTAACTTTTTCCTGAAAGTACCAGGTACTGATGACTGTCAGAGATGGGGTAGCTGAATCGACAACCTTTCCTGATACATGACTAAGTGCTTAATACCCCAGTGCTCCCCATGAATAATACTATTTGAGCCAGAGTGCCTGGCTTTTTAGCCTTAAATTGCTGGCAGTAAAAATTAAGTCAAAGGTCTTTGGTGGTGATGTCGTGTATGTATTTACAGAGCGTGATTTTTCCTTTCTTCCAGGCTTTGGCTTTTGTTATTCTGTTATAAGTGGCCCTACTAATGCAACAGTCCTTGCTGGTTCAGAAGCCCGCTTTAATTGCACTCTGTCATCAGGATGGGTAATTCTCATTTGGCTGTCCAATGGAAATCCTGTCCTCACTGTCATCAATTCTCAAGGGGCTGTTGAAACATCAGACCGCTTCACTTCTCAAAATTACACAAGTAGCAATACGTTTACCTCAGAGCTGATCATCCACAACACACAGCTGAGTGACTCTGGAAAAATTGAATGCAGCACCCAGAAACCTAATGAGAGCAGCTTTGCATTTCTTTCTGTTCAAGGTGCGTATAGCCATCAATAGAAAGCTATTTTATTATACTGCACTTAAAGGAATTCTCTGATGGATCGCCCAAATTATCCCTGCAAAAGAGTACATGTTCTCGTTTACCATACTTTGCCTCCTGCCCTCCTTGTCTTAATTTTGCTTTCAAAGCAGGTTTCAGAGTCACATTCAGAGTGTCATTAACAAAGGTTTGAACTTCCTTTGTGGTTTTTTTTCTGTCGCGTCTCTTATTCTTTGTTGGATTGGATTAAAGGCCTACCAGTAGTCAGTCAAAACCAATCTTTGGCCTAGAAACAATATGGATTACCCCGTATGCACATCTTTATACATGAACATTCTGCCATCTTTAGGGCAGATCTCCTTCCTGATTTCTGACTCAATAATCAGTCTCTATCCAGTTCGAGTTTGATTTAATGGCATGTAGAACTAAAGCCCTTGAGACACAAGGCAATGCTCTTCATATGATTGCTGCTGCAAATTACCATTTCCAAGGAACAAAAGGTTCCTGTGTATCAAGCCCCCGTGTATGAGATTTCTTCCTCCTCCCTGAAGCATCAGTAGTGATAAAGTTCAGCCAGTAAAGCAAGATCTAATCACCAGACACTATCCATTTGTCAAGGAGATGCTTCATGCAGTGAGAACATCCCATTGTCTACCTGTAAAATTTTCCCGATAAAGCCTGAGTGTACTTAAAATTTAGAGAGAAACACTTTCATTTCATTATGTTGTCCTTCAACTGGAGATACGTCAGGATGGCTAAAAAGTGTGATTTCCTGCTTTTTATTGGAAAAGTACTAAAAGCTGAGACTTGTGCTTTAAACATACTGGACAACATGCCCATGAAGTTGCAATGTTTGCATGTTTATATCATGCAGATGGTATATCTGTGTTAATAATGAATGTTTTTTACTTCATATCTCAAGGCATAGATATTTCTGGGTAGCAAGATAAGATCTAAAACTCTCAGCAGGAAAGCAATGCAGCCAAATATTCTGAAGGAACAAAACATCTTTTCCCTCCTACAGTTAATGGATCTTTATTCATCAAAAATAGCACTCTAACAGTAACAGAGAACAAAACAGTTGAAATTGTTTGTGAAGCCTTAGGATGGGCTCCAGCTCCAGACATTACTTGGATGACAAATGACTCTTTCATTGATAAGTCAAGGTATGTTACCCAGCAAAGTCAAGGATCTAATGGCCTCCACAATGCCCTGAGCATCCTAACTTTGACTCCGACGGACACTGAGGTTTTGACTTGTTTAGCTGACATAGAAGCACTCCCTAACCCTCAGAATGCAACGGTAACTGTTATTTTTGGCAATTCTTCAATAGGTAAGTGAATGTTTTTTGTATTTGCAAATACTGTTTTTTAAATGCTTTTTGGTTTGTTTATTTTGAAAAGTCTTTTATTTGCATGTAAAATACTATGAGATAAGCAAAGGTTAGAATTAGGAAAGAATTAAGATCCAGTAGTCACAACTTGATAAATATGTAGGGTTACATTCACATCTGAGAGAGAGCTGGTATGAGTCTAATGTGAACTGCAAAATCCAACTTAGGACTGAACAAGGCAAACGTAGCAGTACATCTGCCACTGACTCCTACTATGGATTCACTGCTAAGAAAACAGGCCTTTGTTCTTTGACCAAGTAAACATTCAATGAATTTAGATTTTAAGTATCTTTGATTAGACCATGCTCGTCATATGAACATTATTTGTTAGACCTCATTTACTTGAAGCCAAACTCTCAGGTGAAATTGTTCCCCTTAATATTCAATATCAGTTTTACCACTGACTGGGGAAAAAAAATCCTTAGATAACACTACCAGTTTCTGCACACAACCCAGAATACATTCTGTTCTAACACTTCAGACACAAACAGAAAGTTTTCCGTGTGAACAGTGTCTGGAAGTGATGGACCTGTTGTAACATGGTGTTAACATCCTCAGCGCTGCACTGAGCCTGGCATCTACTTGCAGAGTGTAACATTTATGGTAGGAAATTCTTTAACTTTTACCTATCACTTATCTGCTATAAGACAATCTTTGTACTTGGTGTATTCATCCATTAGAGAACAAGAATCATAAGAAGAAGCCACATGGGCCTTATCCCAAAGTCTACTTTGTTCTTCTTCTTAGAATGAACATATTCCTCTTTCATATCTTAGAGGAAGGTAAAAATTGTCCTGCAGCAACATATGTTGAAATCTTTGGACGGTGCATTTGTTTGCTTTTTATTGCCTTTTATTTAAGGAAATTCAAGGTCACTTTAATACAAGCCTGGATGTTGGGCAAATCTCTTGAGAACAATTAGCAAGACCTTTGATAACCCTAAGTGTTTTTGCTAAGGTTGTCAACATTTGTTTTGTAATGCTGCTAATCTTTGGCCTAACTGACATCCTATGAAAATAAAATTCTATAATTTAACACATTCACAGTACTTGGAAGTTCATCAGGAAAAAGGGTGATTTCATCTTATCTGCACTGCCAGCTTGGAACAAAGCAAGGGGAACTATCACTACAGATCTGTTTCACAATCTAACAGAATTCTATGAAAAATATTTTTCTTTCCAGATCACAACACAGTACGAGCAAGTAAGAGGAATTATCTTCCTGAGGGTTAGCAGTGTTTAATGCAGCCAAGGGAGACAGTACTGCCCTTAAGAGCATTTTTCTGCTGGAACTAGCCAAGTGTCTCAGCAGCTATGTAGAGGAGTCTCAAGGCAAACTAAACTTGGTGCGATAACTGCATGGCAGGGAGTAGGCGTAGGTACACTGACATAGTCCACCCTGCAGTGACATTCCTTTTATTAATCTTATCCTGTGGTATGGGCAATGTGCATATTACATGGAATTTTTTGCAGGGGTCTATGCCTCCTTAACTGTCTTCCATACAGAATAGGGCCTCGAATCTACAACTCTTTTTATGAAGTAGTGAACATTGGGAACTTCCGTAATCGTGCTTACAGCTTCTCTTAATGAAATAATTCTTCTGTAATGGGTGAATATGACACATAAAAAGACACTCTTACAGTGTATTGATGAGGTGTTTAGTATACATAAGTTTCAACTTATAAACAACAGAGGAGGTTGGGTAACTGTGCCTTTCATTTTAAGCTCAAGTCATTATTAGCAAGCCTTTTTCTGGAAGTATTTGCTTAGCAATGCAGTTGAAAAAGGTCATTTCACCATGCTTAATACAACCTCTTTGTTGTCAGATTGCTTGTAATTACTGACTAAGCAAAACAGAACCATCCTGAGGAAATTAACAAATTCCCCTGCCTACTTATTTGCGAAGTACTGAGGGATCCACTCTCAGTTTCCATAGCTACTCATTGTAAATCAGAAAAGGAGAAAAACAGATGTCATGAAGCACAATTGGTGTACAATTAGTGATTGTGTAGGACCATCATTCATTTCCCTTTGGAAAAATCATTGTGCAGCAGCAGACACTGACAATTTGCAGGGTATGAGAATATCAAGTCTTTAAATTAATAGAATGAAATAAAGACATGGCATTTACGATACAGGAAGATCTATTACGTATATACTACACTTGAAAACTCAGAGGTTCTCTGACTTTTCATATACAGATTCAGCCGTAGCTAGCCGTTGTCAGGAAAGAATATGACTAGCTTCAGACATTCAAGGAGTCCTTCGCAAAGTGACCACAATATCAATTTCAGCCTTCTCTTAAAAGCTTGGTACCTGTACATTCATAACAACTGCAAACAAAAAATCTGAGCCTTCTTCAGCCAGCCATCTCCTTGGCAATAGATATCTTACCTTCCTGCACCTCTAGATCAGTCTCCATCTCAGACCTTTTCATACAGCATGATGCATTTTTGTGTCAGCCAATCCTCCTCCAGAACTACCTCACACAGTGGTGTTTGGCTGAGCCACAGATTTGGAAACTCCTCTGGAGTTATCCCAGTGGATGCATGCACAGAGTTATTGTTGGGAAATGGGTTCTATGGCAGAGTACTTTAGCTGGGCCTAAGCTCCCTTGGTATCAGTGTTGACTTCATGTAGACTTTGACCTGTGGAAGATGAAGACAGGAAATCTATCATAAGCCTGAACATCCTTAGCTTTTTAAATTAGCCAGAAAGCTCCAAAGTGTCCAAGAAGTGAGATGCAGCTCTTCCTAGTCCCATATTTATTCTGGGATACCAACATGTGCCAGGGAAAATTCCCTTTTCTGCAACTTTCTAACCCATGTAAAGTTTTGGGCAGCTTTGGGAGGAGCCAGAGGTCTGGAGAGCAACAGAGGATGGGCCATCTAGAATGAAGAAGTGGCTTTGTCCACGTCAAGCACTATATGGTATGAGGCTAGAGAGGGATTAATGCTCTCATGCCTTAGCGCATCTCTCTCGCACTCCTACTTGCGTGTTGAGCTGGCAGCTCCTGCATTCATACCTCCTAGCCCCAGCTTCTATTTCTTTCTGGACCCTCCAAAACTGTGAGGAAACGAAAATGCTGAAGTGCTGGAAAGACTTGTGTTCAGCTTTGTAGATCATCTCTTAGCATGTAATCTGAACTGGACAGAAAGCAAAATACCTTGGTGTGGCAGCCAATCCAGAGGTATAGGCCAGTGCAGATGTGTTTAGCCACTCCATTTACACTAAAATTAAGCTTCCCCCTACAGCTAAATAGCTGTCTTTCATATTTTAGGCATCTTGAAATCCCTGTGGCATGCTTTGTGGAACAAAATATGATAAAATAAAGATATTTGTTGCAATACTCCAGATAAAAATATTATTAACAAGGTTAACAGCAATTGTAATTGTAACTGACTGCAGCCTACAGAATTAACTACTGGTTTGCGGATTACTGACTGTTTTTTTCTCTAATAGAAGAAATTTATATTTTGCTGATTGAGCACCAGGATTAGAGAAGACTGGAACAAATTGCTTAATCATAATAAATTGAGTTTTGGCAAGTGTAGGCTCCTAACAGAGGTTCAAGCTTTGCAGGAGGCTCTGGTCTCATATCTTTGCAGTCTAAAATCTCCAAACCCCAAATATACACCCAAGGAAGTTTGAGGATAGAAAGGATTTATTTAATCCCTCATCATAGGTACACCAGCAGATACTCTGGTGCACATATCATGGGAAAAGTCCTGGCACTGTGCAGCTGTGTACCTTTTCCAGAGGTTTTCTGCTGAAAGTGGCCAAGCAATCATTAATTGGGACCTCTAATGAGGAAATGACAATCATAAACCTAGTGCAACAGAATTGGTTTTGTCAAGGTTGGATGTCTTGCACACCTGTAATTTGGATTGGAAGCTTGCTTCTAAACAACTGTCAAAATTATTTGGGGGCTGCTTTTCAAAGGGTAGTAAATTAGAGGCGCTTCTGAAATATTTAGTCAAAATCAAAGGGAAGGATGACCTGAAAATCAGAACCAACATCTTCCTTGTGCATCCACCTATGTGAGAAATACAAAATATTTTTAAAGTTATGTACATGTGAGAGTTCTGTAGGAAAACTGTTTGGCCATAACAACCGATTTCAGCAAGACAGAGGTGATCTTGAAATCACCTAAATGAACTCTGTAGATTACACAAAGAAAAGAGAATAATTTAATGTGTGAGAATGCTGATAGGGAAGTTGATTAGTAGCTGTGTGCTCCCAAACAGTGCTCTCTGCTGCTCTTTAAGTGGATAACAGATGCCCTACCAAATATGTCCCAAAATCAAACACCTTCTGTAATCAGTGAGAGAAACCCCCCAGAAGAGATTAATCAGAAAATCATATCTACAGACTAGAGATCTCCCACTGTACTAGTCAGCTAGGGCTACCACGGTGATCTTTGGGGAGAAGTGGACACTTCTTCAGAGCTGTTCATCTTATCCAAAGGGACACATACATATTTGGCCAAATGAATTGTAACCCCAAATACCTAGGGAAGACACTTAATATCTGCAGTATAGCCATCTAAATTGAATCTTAACCCCTGTTCCAAACCCAAATGTCTCCAAAGGATGCTGGGAGGCTCAGCGTATCTGCAAAATAAAGTTCAGGTTGGAAGATTGCAATCATGTGTTTTTCAGACCAGAAATAGCAGTCAGAAAGTTTACATTGCAATAAAGAATTTACATTTGGAAACATTTTAAATTCTTGACCACCACCCATACAGAGGGACCCATACAGTCCCTCATTTGGAAAACATGGACCCCTTGTTAAGTAATCGACAAGCAGTCAATAGCTTCTCACAGGAAAGGTAATTATTCTGAAAATGACATTTTTGAGGCTCTGATAGTACAATATTTCTTCATTTAAATTAACAGAAAATGATTACAGTGAAGACAGCAGAAGCACATGGGTTATTGTACTTGCAGTTGTGCTTTCACTTGTTGGTATTATTCTTCTGATCATTATTATTGTGGTTGTTGTACGCTACTGCTGCCTAAAGAAGAAAGGTAAGTGGACCTTCACAGTTGGTCTATACACTAAAAAGTATCTTAAATTAGTTATAAATCTACTACTTATGTCATCTCTAGCATAGTGCAAAGACCTGTAACTAGAAGTGTAAGGAGACAGATCCTGCTCTCGACCATGAAATCCTTAAGATACTCCTTACTTTCCCTTGCTGTTCTTCTTCTAAATTGGTTCCAAAGTAATCAGCAGCTCGGTAGTTTTACCATTCACATTAATCGCAAAGGGCCAGTGTTTTTCAGGAGTACATTAACTTTCAATGAGCTTTAGTTCTTTAGCTGAGGTTCTTTGTTGAAGCATACCTTCGGTGCTGTGTGCCTAATTTCCAATTTCTGTGTAAGCTTTTCTACAGGGATGTTGCACAGTTTTGTAAATGGGGAGGAGAGATACCCCTGTGGTAGTGCATGCTCTAAGAGGAGCTCTTTAGTAGGTCACATTTTATTTTCCTGCATTTTAAACACATTCTTCCCCCCTCCCCCCTTTTGTTTTTTTTCCACCAGGAGCTACGTATCAAACTGAAGTAAGGTAAGCTTCATGACGTGGGAGAATCCTTTTAACTGAACTCTCTCAGGGTGTCACAGGATGGAGAGCAAGCTGTGCCAGTTTCCGTTCCCCACTGCTCCCAGGAAGTCTGTATACGCAGCAGGGGAAGGGAGGGCAATAAATGAAGAAGGAGATTGACTTCTTGGGGAAGGACCTGGGTGACCTTGTTGACAAGCGGCTAAATATGAGCCAGCAGTGTGCCCAGGTGGCCAAGGCGGCCAATAGCATCTTGGCTTGTATCAGAAACAGTGATGCCAGCAGAAGGCCGGGAGTGATTTTCCCCCTGTGCTCTGCACTGGTGAGATTGCACTTCGAATCTTGTGTTCAGTTTTGGGCCCCTCATTACGAAAAAGACAATGAGGTTGTGGAGTGTGTCCAGAGAAGAGCAACGAAGCTGGTGAAGGGGTTAGAGAACAAGTTTTATGAGGAGCAGCTGAGGGAACTGGGGTTGCTTAGCCTTGGGAAAAGGAGGCTGACGGGAGACCTTATCACTGCCTACAACTGCCTGAAAGGAGGTTGTACAGAAGTGGATGTTGGTCTCTTCTCCCAAGTGGTAGGTGATAGGATGAGAGGGAATGGCCTTGAGTTGTGTCAGGGGAGGTTCAGATTGGACATTTATGGGTATAAACTGGAGAGGGGCAGATTTAGACTAGACATAAGGTCGAAATTCTTCACGATGCGAGTGGTGAGGCACTGGCACAGGTTGCCCAGGGAAGCTGTGGCTGCCCCATCCCTGGAGGTGTTCAAGGCCAGGTTGGGTGTGGCCTTGGGCAGCCTGGTCTGGTGGGAGGGGCAGGGGGGGTTGGAACTGGATGGGCTCTAAGGTCACTTCCAGCCCAAACTATTCTATGATTCTATGATTCGGAAAAATTTCTTCACTGAAAAAATTCTCAGGCACTGTCAGAGGCTGCCCAGGGAAGTGGTTGAGTCTCCATCCCTGGAGGTGTTTAAAAGGCGGGCAGATGAAGTGCTTCGGGATATGATTTAGTAGCGGACAGGTATGGCTGGAGTCGATGATTTCAGAGGTCTTTTCCAACCTAGCAGTTCTTCATGACATGATTCTATGACTTTTGGGGTGACAAGCGAGGGCCACAGCTCGTAGCAGGTTCAGAACTCTTATTCTCACAATAAACTGGGTGAAACGACTCAAAATGCCACAGGCGCTGACCCCGCGATGCAGAACTGAGAGCCGGGAGAGGCACTCCGGCAGCGCTGTGCTCTGCCCGCGGCCGCCGCTAGAGGTCGCCGCCCCCCAGCGCTCGGCGGGGCAGCGGCCCGGCACGCTCGGGCCTGGCGCGCGGGGATGTCGATGGGCGGGCGGGGCACAGTGTCCGCGGCTCTCCTGAGGCCCGCGACACTGACCGAAACGAAGAACAGAAATAAAGCTGCCCGGGTGATGAGTGGCAACATTTAATCAAGTGATGATCGTAGAATCTCCGGTTTGGAAAAAAACCTTCGAGAACATTGAGTCCAACCATACTTGTTCGCTACTAAACCGTGTCCGCGAGCACCTCGTCTACATGACTTTTAACTGCCTCCAGGGATGGAGACCTAGCCACCTCCCTGGGCAGCCTCTGCCAGTGCCCAAAAACCCTTTCCGTGAAGAAATTTTTCCTGATGTCCATTCTGAACCTGCCCTGGCACATATGGAGGCTGTTCCCTCTCGTCCTATCACCCATCACTTTGGAGAAGAGACCAACACTGTTTTCTCTATACCCTCCTTTCAGGCAGTTGTAGGCAGTGATAAGGTCTCCCCTCAGCCTTCTTATGTCCAGGCTAAACAACCCCAGTTCCCATGCCATTCCTCATAAGACTTCTTTTCCAGCCCCTTCACTGGCTTCATTGCTCTTCTCTGGACATGCTCCAGGACCTCAATGAGGTTCTTGTACTTCAGAGCCCAAAACTGAACATGGTATTCAAGGTGCAGCCTTACCAGTGCTGAGTACAGGGCGCAGTCTCTTCCCTGGTCTTGCTGACCATGCTGTTTCTGATATGGGCCAAGATGTCATTGGCCTTCTTGGCTACCTGGGCCACTGCTGGCTCATATTCAGCTGGTTGTCAACAATACCCCCAGGTTCTTCTCTGCTGGACTTGAGTACAAAGATGCACTTGAGTACAAAGCTGTTGATACATTATTGCATTGAGTTGGAAAATGTTAGGAATCATGATCTGATGGTTATCAACATTAAAGATCCTATTTATTGGCACCAGTGTGGCTGTAATAGAAACTTCAGAGGGGTTATTTGCAGTTATTTTTTTTAAGGTCCTAGGGAGCGCTGTAAATTCATACACTGCCTAGCTTGGAGGGCTTTTAGCTGCCCATCTCTTAATGAATTTACAAAACATTCCACCACCTTGCCTAGCACTTCAGTAATGCCTGGCTTCATTAATGGCCTCTTGTAGGGAATTTTTTTGAAGGCCTGTTGACTAATTTCCACTTATACAGCATTTTATTGATATGAAACAAAATGACAAAATTTGGTAAATATTTTCTCCTGAGAAAAGGATGCTACATAAACTTCCATAAACTTCCACAAGATTTCTTAGTTTGTGATGCTAAATTGATCGTTTCACCAAGTGCAGCTATATGAATAGAGCAGAACTAAATCAGCAGGGAATGAGAGGCCACTGGCAGGTACTACCTGCATGTTGGTTTTGCTGTGAACGTAGTGCAACAAAGCCTTTTTTTTTTGGGTTCTGACTTGATTCTGCCAAAAGCCTTCTGCAAAGTTCAACCCTCCTAAGGCAAAATCAATTGAACACACAGGGAAGCATCTGCCCAGCAGTGGGGACCAGTATGGCTACATCCTTGTCTTTCCCACGACCCTGCCTGGCTGATGAAGGTTTGCACAGTGCTTTCTTTCAGATAAGGTGAACAGGTCCAGAATAGGGCATAACATTACTTTCTCCCTATTTCTTTGAATTTGGTCTATGCAAATGGAATTATATCGTTATGACAAAACATCTATTTTTAGATCTCAGTACAGTAAAGCTTCTATTTTCCCATTAGCTGTAAACATGAGTTGTTGTGCTGATCTCATAAACATTGCCTGCACTCTGAAACTTAAGCAAATGCTTAGGCAAATACTTGAGTACTAGGATAAATCCAGGCTCTAGAGCTTAGCTCAGACTTAAAAACTCAGTGTTGACAGTTCTGCAAAGTTTTTAGTGTCTATAAACAACGACACTGAAATCACAGGAAATATTTACAGTCACTTACAGATTTTATAGATTCAATGCTTTGTATTTTTTTCTTGGAAGAAACCTACCTGCAATAAAAAGAATGATGATTGTCCAGATTTTGGAAGCTGCTTTGTAGTAGTAGCAAAGGAGTAGTAAGATTGAAGATATATTTTTTTTACTTCCCACATTTACTTTTAACTTGGCTGGCTATCTTTCTGTACCTCCCACAATTTTTTTGTAGCTGCTTTCAATTTGGCTACTGCACTGGCTTGTTGAAATCTATGGATCAGATAAAGCAGGTAATACAGTATCATGTAACATGTGGAGGTGGTATTCCTAAAGAATTGCTCTTGTCTTCTAGCAACATGACAGGTTTCTTAATGATATCTAACATTTTTATCTTCTAAAAAAGCCACATAGTCATAGCTGGCTTGTCAGATTTATGTGTGGATCAGTAATGCTCATCTGAAGTTCTGTAGACCTGCAAACTAATTGCTGCTAAAAATAAAAAAATTAAATGCAGTAGTTTCCACAAATATTGCTAACTGAGAATATTTCCCCCTTCCCCTACAAATCGCTGGGTTGTTGTAGTCCTGCCATTAATTTGTGCTTGCCACACCAGAAACCTAGGCAAGGATGGACCTGGGACTGTTCTGGAGAGGACTGTGATAAGATGAGATGAAAATTCATTTCCTAAAAACCTATGATCTGTAACAGTCGTCACCCTTTGAAGAACTGATTATTTGATTTTCTTGCTTTCTGATAATGCAATTGATGGAGACTTTCTAAACAGAATTTCACAGGTAATAGTTATATGGGGCAAGATTTGCACTAAATAATTACTTGGAAGGCCCAGGTAAATTTTTCACCTATTTTTTCCCAGAAGTAAGATATATATTTTTTTTCTCTGTAGTCTGCTGCCTAAGAGTTCTCATATCATAATGAAGTTCTAATGACAGGCATTTTTGTTTCTAGAAAAGTTTCAGCTAAGAAGAAAAATGATGGTGATTTGGAAAACAGGCAAAGGCATGGTAGCGAAAACCAGGGATACCTTCCAGAGGAACGCTGGAACACTGCACAAATCCCAAGTGAGTCTAAGCTGGTGAATCATATTGTCAAACTGCTTCTCAACACAGGCATTTTAGACAATATGTCAAGTAATTAAATTAAAGGATTTCACAGTACTTTGTGAAAGACTTGTGCTTGGCCTGAACCTCTTCAGAATATTTTCAGTTTTCTAGAGTATGGTCTTTGAAAGATATTGAGAAACTATCAAAGTTCTTTGCAATTGAATTTAATTTTAGTCCTGTTTTTTTTTTTGTTTTTTTTTTTTTTTTTTTTAAATGCTTTTGTTCTTTCAAATACCTTCTAGGGCCAAAGGTGGGAGTACCAGATTTGCATATGATAGTAATATTTTTTGCAGTTGATCTGTAAAAACAAAAAACCCCAGCTCCACCAACAAAAAATGATAAAAAAAAAGAAGGAAGAAAAGAAATAAAAAGCAGGTCATGAACTATGTTTTTATTGATAAATTACAAAGGCATTATAAATTCTATTCCTCAAGCACAAAGACTCTTCAAAAACTAATATAAATTTCCACCAAATTGTTACCCACCACTTGCACTTAAAACCACATTATTATGAAGGTATTTGATCAAACACTTAATGACATAAAATTATTGTGCACAGTCTATAATCCAGGCATACATCCTTTTCACACTAACAAATAAATTTTGAAGAAATAAGTGGAAAGATTTCAAGAGCATGTGATGTTGTAAAACATAGTTATAAAAAAGAAAAGGAAAACTAAGTAAACCTGGGCAAATTGATTCTACTGGGTTTAGATGGGCTCCTTTCCTATTCATTAGTGTGCTGCATTGACCTCGACTGGCCAACAAGTGTTCACCAAGTTGCTCTATCACTCCCCCTTCTCAACCGAACAAGGCGAGAAAAGATGACAAAGCTCATGGGCAAAGATAAGGAAAGGGAGATCACCTATCAGTTACTGTCATGGGCAAAATAGACTCCACTTGGGGAAGATTAACTTAATTTATTGTCAATTAGTAACACAGTAGGATATTGTAAAATAAAACTCAAACTGAAACCAGCTGCCTCACCCCGCTTCTTCTAAGGTTCAACTTCACTCCTGATCCTTCTACCTCTTCCCCACAAGCACTGAAAGGAAACAGGGAATGGGGGCTGCAGTTAGTCTATAATGAATAGTGTCTCATTCTTCCTCACACTCTTCCCCTGCTCCAGCATGGGTCCTTCCTATGGGAGACAGTTCTTCACAAGCTTCTGCAACGGGAGTCCTTCCCGCAGGCTACAATACTTCAAGTACTGCTCCAGCATAGGTCCTTTCCATGGTACAGTCCTTCAGGTATGGAGTGCTCTGGCACGAGTCCCCCATGCAGTCATAGTTTCTGCCAGAAAACTTGCTCCTGGATGGTCTTCTCTCCATGGGAACACAGGTTCTGCAAGAAGCCTGTTCTCCACAGGCTGTAGCTTCCTTCAGGGCACATCCACCTGCTGTGGTGTGGTGTCCTCCACAGGTTTCAGTGTGGGTATCTACTGAAATGTGGTCCTCCATGGCTGCAGGGTGTGAACCTGTTTCACCATGGTCTTCTTCACAGGCTGCATGGCAATCTCCATTCTGGCACCTGAAGCACGTCCTCCTCTCTGTTCTTCATTGACCTCAGTTTATGCTGGGTTGTTTTGCTTATGTTTTCTCACACGTCTTCCCCAGCTCCTGTTGTGCAGCATTTTTTACCCTTCCTTAAATACATTATCACAGAGGTGCCACCAGCAGCGCTGATGGCCTCAGCTTTGGCCAGCATCATGTTCGTCTTGGAGCTGACTGGAACTGGCTCTGTCTGACATGGGGTCAGGTCCTGATGTCTTCTCACAATTATATCATATTTAGCTGCATTCCTGAATGACTTGTCGTTCATGCCATGATGGACACCAAATAACAGTAATATTGCATATTCTTGTTATAGGAGTTACTTCTCTTCCCCCAATGTCTTCAAAGTTCACTGTCCCTGCTGCAGATTTACATACCAGTTCTGCACCAAAGGTAATTGTAATGCTGTTATCTTGAACTTTTTTTTTTTTGGGTGGAGGTAGAAATTTATATGTCAATTACAGCTGTAATTAGGTGGCTGGAATGATCCCTTCAGCATTCTTGAACATTTGATTTATAAGGATAAGTGCCCTGAGTGTTAGTCTTGCGTTTTTGTGGGATTAGGAGCTGAGGGAGAAACACCACCATCTCATATTTGGAAGAAATGCCTAATGAAGCTTTTGTCACACATTTGTTCCCCTCAGCACCTTGATAGATCTTCTTCCCTAGCTCCTAGGCTAAAGTTGTGAGGTCACAGACTTCCTCACATAGAATCAAAGAATCACAGAATATCTCAAGTTGTAAAGGACCCATAAGGACCATCAGGTCCACTTCCCTGCTTCTCGCAGGTTGGCATAAAAATAAACTATATGACTAAGACCACCTTCCAAATGCTCCTTAAACTCTGACAAAGAGCTCCTTAAGCTCTTTTCTTTCTATTGCCTTTCATGTCTTTCCTATCCAAATGTCAGTTAGGTCTTTCTGCTGGCCAGTATGGTGGATAGCCCTTGCTGAGATAGACTTCCCATAAGTAAAGCCAATTGTCTTTTCAGCATTCCTGGGATTTCAGCATTGCTGTGGATTCCTTGTCTGTGGTCTCCTCCTCTCTCTCCCAAAGCCCACTTACTACCATTGATTAATTCTCTCAGGCTTGCCAGCCCAGTAGCTCTGGCTGGGCTTTTGAGAGTTCACCTCTGCTTATATTATACATTAAATCATTATAGTGTGGAGGTTTGCTTTGTCCTGGGCATGTAGTAATTCTGTTACATAAGTGCCTTTGCCAAAGTAGTAGTTTGCAATGTTTTTGTCCTCACCAGTTGCCAGACTGGAGGAGATGTGGATATAAGATGGAGGCACTGTAGGAGGTGGGGTTTGAAGTTCCTTTGCAAACAAAATCCAGTACAGATACAGTAAATAAATATAAATGTTCTCTGGATCATTTCTTGATTGTATTTTCCAATTACACTTCTGCATTGCAGAAGTTGCTTCAGTCAGGAACTTTACATTGACCTTAAACACCTTTGGTATCTCAGCAGCAAATGATGGAACTGAAAGCATGGAGCAAACATGCCATCCACCCTAGAGCTTTTCCCCTTTCCACATGGATAGCATGTAAAGAAGCAGATCTCAGCATTTATCCTCTATTCGTTCCGCTCTCAGCTACCTCCTTTCTGAAGGGTGGTGCTAGGCTCTCTTAGCTGCTAGCACAACAGCAATGTGGATCTTAATTTATGCCATATATTTGTAAAATACAGTTAGCACCTCCATGATGGTTTTTGCCAACATTCCCTTGGGAAAGTGACAGTGATGTGATACTGAGTTCACTCCTCAACACAGTGATAACTCATTTATATTTGAAGAGCTTTTTCAACATGTACAATACAGAAACCTGTCTTGGGATGACATTGCATATAAATTATAGCAGAGTGTGTCTAGTTCTTTTGGCACGCTATGCAATTTAGGAAGTACTCAATCAATGATTAAAACAATGATCAAAATAATAACAGTAAAAAATAGCAATAATACTGATGTATTTGTGTCTGGTAGTTATCGTATTTGACATTAATTTCTTGTCAAACACTACTAAAACAAAAGCTGAAAAGCATGTACAAGAGAATTGAGGGCTCAGTGTGAATCTATAACCCTGAGCAACAGTTTCAGACAGCGCTTGATATGCTTATGAACAGGATTATAAGTCACCGGCTACGTTCCACAAGGCATGCGGCACATTGAAGCCTGCTCTGAGAAGCGAAACAGCCTGTGTGAAGGACCCTATATCCACTCTATACACATTTCAGGTGGAGACAATAACTTCAGTTATCCATAACTACTGCCCGGTGGTTGGTGGTCTTTGATGGTTGATGTGCACTGGTCGTGCACTGGGAGGGCATCAAGCTGTTTGGTGTCATAAGAAAGGGATCCATTTTGGGTGCTCTCAAACAGCTCCACAATGAGAACAACATTGCCGTGAGTGAGGACCGTGAGTAGACTGCATTCATAAGCATTGGGTTCATGCTCCAACTTCAAACTGAAAGACAAATGTAAGCCCTCCATGTCAAATGCTAGATTATATGACCTAGGAGTTCCCTTGACACACAGTGGCTAGGGAAACATTAAAACCCATCAGAGGCGTACAGCATAAACTTGAACAATTTCTGTTAAACCAGTTGTCCCTGGCTTGTGAAGGGAAACTATTTCTCAGTTTGAACAGGGCCTCACAGTGTTCTGTTATGCCTCTATCTTGTATACACAGCAGCTGAAAATCTATGGGATGGTATACAAACATAGCAAAAACATTTCCCAGACACAAAAAGTATCTTTCTTTTGCATTTGTAACCTTTCCTGTTAACTGCATAATAGAGGTTTTCTGACAGAGAGTAGTGTAGATGCATTCTAACGAAGTTCAATCACCACTGTTGACAATGAATTGCATAATAAACACTGTGGTGCTCTTTCATCATAACATATTTCTTATCAAGTAAATCAGATGGCAAACCATTTAACTGTTCACTGATTAGTGCTGAATCAAATGATTTTTTTTCAGAAACCACCTGCCTTCCTGCCACTGCATTTACTAAGCACAGAAAGTTGTGTGTCTCAGCTTTCTCTGCCTGGATACTTGAAACATTCCCAAAGGTTTTTATCTTTATTATTCTGGACATTTTTGTGAGAAATAGGGGTAAGAAACCCCAGGAGTAAGTGGAGTTATACAGAGAATTTTTTCCATAGTGAAGGAGGTCATAAAGGGCTGGACTCCAGAAAATTGCCTCTCTCTCTCTGTCTGGATAATCAGGAAAAATGAGCAAATGTCCTTGCAGTGCTCCTATGGAGGTCAAGAAGAAGGACTGAAGAATCCAGGTTCTCCCACAAGTGCTGGGTGAGGACGGAATGAGTTGCCCATATAATGATGGAATCACAGAGACTGGAGACCTAAAGCTTTGTCTCTCCACCTCTGCTAGATGAGAGAAGTTTTCTGTTTGGCTTCCTCGGCACTTTATGGGATCAGGATTAACCACAGCAACAAGGCCAGAAAATAGTTTCAAATGGGCAAAGTTTGAATGGGAAGATTTAAAATTAGAAGGAGCTTGTGGATGTGGGACAAGATGGAAAGCAGGGAAATAGCAGTAGGTAATTTTTTGCCTGGGCAGAGGTGATTGTACCTGCTATATTGCCCATTCCCCCCACTCCCAGGAGAAAACTAGGTGGAAAGTTTCAACAGAGGCCAGAGGCATTAGGAAGTATCCTTGGGTCTCTGAGAGTATCAGCTTTAAATTTGATCCCTCCTGTTCCCTATGTAAAAGTCACAATTTTAAATTATTTGTGAGATTAAGTGAGGCTTTTTATCAAAGGCTGTTTCCTCAGATATCCTTGCTCATTGACCCAACCAGGTGCAAAGTTTAAAATACCTGCTGGTGCTTATTGTAAAAGGTAAAAACAGAAAATCACTTAGATCAGCTATTTGCCATTCAAATTCGTTGGATCAGAAACTACTGCAAAATGTTCACAGAAGATAAATGTTGACTAGTAATTGCACTAATCAATTCACAACATGAAGAAAAGATCTGGCAAATCGTCTTAGGAAAAACTAATACCTCATTGAAGAAGAAGGGGGGAAATGCTGTATGAGACTCTTAAAAAATGATGAATATTGAACAAAATTATTGAGCTGAGGAAAAAATTACCAGCCACTGGAAGAGGAGGACAGAAGCATCAGTCAGGGGTGCTGGAAGGTCTTCATTCTGATTACATTAGCCAAGAAAAAGTCAAATGGAGAGTAGTTAAAGGTTTCTGTTTAATTGCATCTTTTGTAACTGTCAGCAATAGGAGGAGAATGGTGTTTGCTCCTAGTCCCAGGGCTGAGCTGCAGGCCAAAAGGGTTTTAGGGACCAAGGCCCATCCAGGGGATCGTTTCTCATTCCCTAAACCATTGTGCAGAGCTCCTTCCAAAACTGAAGGGGATGAACCATTACCCTGGCACTAGCAGATCTTGGGGCAGTCCACAGACAACAAGTCCACAGACTGAACAAGGGTCAGACAGCCAGTTCTATCAGGTCCTGACTGCCACCTCCAAGGAACTGCATTTTTTCAAGTCCCATTGGTACAATAAGAGCTCTGGGGACTCAGCATGTTGCAGGACTGGACAGTGTCCTACACAAGCTTCATAATGAACCCATTTAATATGCCATAAATGTCTTAATGGTAAATCAGAAGACCATTTCATAAGAGAGAGTGAGCACTCATTTATAGTGGGCCAGATTAATCCCTGGTGTAATTCAGCTGACTTCAGCACTGCGACATGAGGCTTGCCCTTGCCACCACAGCCACACTCTCCAATACGGAGTGAGTCATAGATCCATTAATGGGGAAGTTTCTATTTTTGCTTCCTAACTACTTCAAATGACACTCTATTAACTGGAAATATTATTTAGTTGTGGTTGTGGTTTTATACTGGGAAGGAAATGGATGATGAATTGTAGATCCATTTATTGCACTGTATATAACTGCTCTGATGCTGATGATTATTTGAGAAGAAAAATTAAGTTATCAACATCAAATTAAAAGGCTGATAAAATAGAAATATAAACCAATGACAGCAAATAATTTTACCCTTACTGATAAAATGTGCTGTAGAGTATGTCGTGTTATGATTTTCATTGGTCAGCCTATCTTGATTAAGAGAACAATAAATGCTGATGACACAGATATAGAAAAGGCAGGTGCAATTTACAGTATTTTTTGAATTATGTGTGGAAGAAGGGGAAGAGTGAAGTTACTTCTCAAAGAAATGAGAAGAAATTTCCAGGCTGTGAGTCTATTGATGGACAGGGAAATGTGCTGAGTGTACAAATAGTTGACAGGATAGAATCAATTTGCTATTTGAAGCGATGGTGTATCCAAATTAGTTTGAGGATATCCAGAACTTTTGGGTGGGTGTTTTACTGTAAATGAAGGGAATTTGGAATGAGAATTAAAAACTGAGGGCAGGGGGGAAAATAACCTTCAGAAGCAGAAAGCTATGCCTCCCTGATTTTTTGTTCTAGCAGCCAAATGTGTGATGCATGCAGACACATTTGGAAGGACTCCTACCACATTAATTTCAGCAACTTGTCCTGACACAGTTAGACTTAGTTTTTTTTGGCTGGCTAATAGCAGGCAAAGCCTTCAGTTTATCACACATTTCCACAGCGTCAGTGTCTGAGGAGCTGCCATCTGTCAAACCCATTTAAAGATCAGAGCCCTGTTTCATAATGCCAGATGTGTGTTCATCATTCATATGACTGATGTCATATGGGTTGCAGAAATAACTATAACATGCTTGTAATAGCAGAAGTCCTTCTTTCATTGACTGAAAATCTGTATCCAAAACATCACTGAAGGATTCAACTCTGAAATCAACTGATACACACACTCATTTAATCTTCTGATTCATCCATCTATTGCTAGCTCTCATTTTGTCTGACAGAAGAGCTGGAAAGATTTGGACATCTGTTTCCCAACCAAAACAATAAACTATGCAAAGCTTTTCCCAGTATAACAGTCCCTTTACTGTAATCCCCATAAAAAGGCATCCCGGGCAGATGATAAGTCAACAGACAGGCTTTGAAACATGTGACTATCAAATATACACGGTTAAGCAGATGGCAAGCTGACAGTACAAAGAGATTTAAAACTATGTAAAAGAAATGCGGACAATATTGCAACCTTACTGATAGAGTGAACCACCTTAGAAACTTGCTAGAGTGATGCTGGACTGTGCAGTGAACCACTAGAGCTGCGTTTTTCCCCTTCAATGTGTAAGATGTAATGAATAATGAAACCATTTTTTTTCCTCAGACTAGGACTGACAGGACTAGTAGAACACTGAATTAATCTGAGGAAGAAACAGCTTTGAAACCCAGACCAAGCAGAGGACGTGTCTTTTTTCCCTTAGTAAATCTGTGTGCAGTACAGCATTCTTATGTAAGAAGTTCTGGGAAATACGCTCACACCAGTATTCTGCTAAACATGACATTCCAACAGTGACCTGTTTCAGGAAGTTTCAGAGACAATGTTCAATGAGGTGCTCTTAGATACCCTCTGAAACTTTCTAGTTACTCAGTATGCCAGCTAGTTCAGTATACTTTATACTTAAAGGACAGTCCACAGTATCTGGGAATGAGTGCTTTCCACAAATATAGCGCTTGCCTTTCAGCTTTTTTTTTCAGATTTTTTTTTTCACTCTCCTTATACATTTGTTATTTACGGTGGGAGCAGTAGCAGAGAGCTTCTGAAAAGCTTTGTCCTAGTGAGAAAGCCTGCCACAACAGAACTGTAATTGAACAATCGGGAAATGCCAAATAACTGTTCTGCCATAAATGGAGCAAATCTCATCGTGTATTAATCTCCACGGCAACAGAGACCAGAAGAAACTTCTGATGTGCTCTGGAAATGAACGACTGATATCTCTGTTGAGTACCGGTAAGGTCTTTTTGCTGGACTGCAAGAAATGAAGTGCAGCAGGGAGATCTTGGTCTCTTCGGAAGTGACAGTCAATCCTGTTACTTCCCAGAGCACCTCTCCTCTCTGCAGAAATAAACAGTAAAGAAGGGTAAATTTAGAAAACAGCAGTATGTTCTAGCAACATAACGGGGTGAAGAGGGGGAAGAAGGAGAGTTGTGTTTAAAACAGAAGGCAGCTGTCTTATGAAATGTTTCTAGGGTAGTTATATTTATCCCATGGTTTGTCTTGAGGTGCTGAGACTCATTAAATACCGGAAACATGCTGTCCACATTTGTTATCTAACAGTTTCCTCTGTGGCTTATTCAATAATATATGTACCAAAAGCATTATTTAAGATGGTTAATGCTGGAAGAATACCAAGGCAATACAGACTGTACATGATTAATGTTCCAGAAACAAAACACAGGAAGACTGTCAATAGTTAGGAACCAGCTTGGACTTGATAAAATTTCCACTGGGAAGAACAGCAAAATTTACATTAATTTCTGAGGGCTTGAGACTAGCTGGGGAAGTTGCAAGGAACAGTGGCCAGCAGACAGCATTTACTTGGAGGAAGATAAAACCAGCACTGGGGCTGGCTTGAGCAAACCATTCAGCTGTAGTGTTTCGTTTAGGAAGCTATGTGGAGATACATGACTTGGGAAAAAGTTTTCATTCCTTAGCGCTACTCTTAAATTATCTATGCGAGATCACATTTGAATATGCAAAGCGTGTGTTTCTTTAATGGATTTGAGAATGAATTTTTCTTTGTCTTTTCCTCTGCAACAATATTTTGTAAAAGTGCATAAGTAATTAGGGCTGGAAATCCATGGCACTGATTTCAAATGAGATTAGGGTATTCAAAACTGCTGAGCATTTGCCTTGCACTGATTCCACTGAGGCTGGTTTGAAAACAGGCTGCTGTTGATGGAAGTGGAATCACACTAGTCATAGGAACTTTAAAAAAAAGCCTGCCTTGGATAAACACCGAGAGGCTGAGAGCGATCTTTCAGATACGTTAAATACTGGCATGTTTATTGTTGCAATTTCTAATGTACTTGGAAAGCAATGTTGAATGGTAAGTTTTTCTTATGGTTTAACAGGCAGTTTCTTTAAGAAAACCAGAGGAGAAAGGCCCAACACCATGTTTTGCTTAAGACTAAACACTGCAGAATCTACAAGAATTTCTCAGGTAGCATAAGACCAATTAACAAATTTCCAGAACTGACCTCAGTGTGTTGCATGTGAAACTTTTATTTTGTTCTGTTGTTCATCCTTTCCTTTGTATTTGGATTTTCAGTGGGTTGTCGATTATAGATTTCATTTTTGTATAAGATAAATGCTTTGGGTTGAGGCTTTGACAGTAACCTCCTGAAGACCCTTGAAGGACTGCTTTACTAGAGTTTCTTTTAGTTCTGTGACTGCTTTTACTTTCCCATAGGTGCAGCATCAAAGACCTACTGATTATCCAATCAACCCAAAGAAAATTAGGAATGTGACACTTGTTTAAGATGTACTTCTCCAGGAAATTTCTCTATCAGTCATGCTTTATGTGTTTGGATGGCTTCCTGCAACACAGAAAGGTTAACACCGGTTCTGTCAGTTTAAGCTATAAGTTATTTTTCGTCTTTTTCCTCATGTCATGAAATAAAATCACAACCTTTATAATGTAGCATATGATACCTTAGCAAAATAATGGACATAAATGACAGCCTTAACTTCAGCAACAATGAATTTGATGGGACTCCGCAAGAAAAAGAATCCATGCTGTGGGTCCCAAGGAAATCAGCAAAACTCCTATCAGACAGAAACATTGCATTATGCACAGCAAAATCAAGGACTGGAACTGCAAGAGAGCTCAGAATAATTGGTTAATAATAATACTGGTTAATCCAATATCTGTTGCCTTTTTTATGTACTTTATGTAGATCTGATCATCTCAAGCCAAGTTCAACAATATTTTTTTCAATTTCTGTTCTGTAATAAAATCAAGGGAAGTTTTCATGAGGGCTAAGAAAACTATCTTTGGATCAAAAATGAATTTGTTTCATTTCAATACATTCTTTTGTTAAAGGTGCTTGTCTTAAATCTGATAATCGAGTGTTAATAAAAAACAATCACCTATGTGCCAAAAAATTCCTGTTTCGTTTGAAATGCAAAAATCTTAAGCTGAAAAATACAGATTTAAGACTCCTGACTTCTAAGAGGTGTTGCTTGAGTGCTTAGTGTCTCTGTTCTACTCTGTCGAGTTTGGCATCCAAACGTCTTGGGTCAGAGCAAATGGTGGCTGTTGGCATAGGGTTGATAACAACCATGGGAAATACGCCTTAGCTAGGGAAACGTGTCAGTAGAGCGGATCTGGCACATGGATCCCATATATGCCTTCCCCACCTACTAATTATGATTTCTAGCTGAAATGTCTTGTCTGAAATTTTGTATTATTTCATAACAAAAAGTTCAGGCTTATAACATTTTTTTTTTTGCAAAAAGGCAAACTTCTTCAGAAAAACAAGGTATTTTCACTGTGCTCATCTTTCTATCCACTTAAAGCATTCTGAATTATTCAGTGTTTTGCATGTTAATCTTTTGTATGAACCAATGCAGGTGCTCTTTGAGTGCTGAAAGAAGCTGCTATATAGAATTACTTTCAGTGGTAATCTGTGCAACAAAAGTAAGAAATTTGAAACCTGGTATCAGGAAAAAGAAGTTGGTTTGCATGTTTAGCATTTCGTATCCCATTAAATGTGACAGATTTTGAACTGCTAGTTGCATTTTCAGTCAGTCTGTCAGAACAAATCCTGAGATCAATTCACAGTCTGCCAGGTGCAATTGTATACAAAACTGTTTCGAATTCTGGCCATCTACATGCTTTCTGTCTTGTTTGGTTGAGGAGGAGCTTTGAAATGCATTCTTACTGAATGCAATTGTACCAACAGCATGGTATGTAAACAGCTACAGTGTTATACAGAGAAAATATAAGCAATTTACATTGTGGAATCTCTGTTTTTTTCCTTGAAATAACCATGGATTGAGAGAAACCTCTACCTGATCGTGATACCAATATTGGTATCGCTGGCATCTCCTAATTACTACTGTAGCTTAATGCAACCTAAACACAAACAAATATCCACTTATTCATTGCACGAGACAGATAGGCCCAGTGTAACACCGGCCTGTGATTTGGGGAGAAAAATCATGGACCTTTGGCTTTCTGTACACTTGCATGGTTATCAAGCCTTCTGGTTGCCAGAAAATTAACTCCTCAGTACAAAACTGAAAACTACATGGAGGCAGTAGTTTCCCAGCAGGAAATGTTGTTTCATTAGAGTGTGTTTTGAAAAGGAATCGAACTATAGTGTGGTTTATCTCAAAGCCCTTTATCTTAAGTTTAGGTTCAATATTATTTGGTATCATACTGAAGCAGCCAACTTAGAACTGAAGAAAAGCTTTTCTTCAATTAATCTATATCCTTCCACATTAATTAAAAATGTTGTTGTGTTGAGGCCACGGGCAAGACAACACATTCCATGAGCCAAAAGACTGACTCCTGTGTCAGCCACAGGGTGCGTTCCCTGCTGGGGAGTCCCCATTGAGATTTACATGCCGTGCTAGCTGGTTCTTGAGGCTCTTCAGAGGGCACCAGCTGTGCTTCTGAAATTGTTTTTCAGGCTGTGGTTGGGCAAGAGCATCTCCTGACACTGCTGTTGAATGAATAAACTGAAGTGAGACCCCAAATCTGGGAAACTTGTGGGAGCCTTCTTTTCTGCTGATAGCTCCAAGCTGTAGCAGTCAAACGTCAGGGCCCTGCAGCCAGGTCACCTTCCAGCTGTGCGTCTTACCTGGGAGCTGGAAAGTGCTCCAGCAAGCCATATTTGCTACCTCAGGGACCACTTGCTGGAAGATGATTGCCATTGACAACACACAGCAGCAATAGGAATTACACCCCACTGACTGCACATCCCACTGACTCAAACAAACAAAGGTTTTTCACACAAATAGGTACCACAACCAAGAAAACGTGCATATTAGCCAAAGTCTGGAGCTACTTTCTTTCCTGACAGCTATAAAAATGCATCCCACACAGCTATGGTATACTCTTTTAACAGAATTAGCACGAGGTTAAAAATTCTTACAGTGTCCCTGAAATTTATAGTTGGAGGCCTTTGTATGCTTTCAGATTTGTTTTCTTCAGGCGTGTTGTACAGCCTGTATATCATCTCCAGTACTAGCTGCTACTTATGTTTGCAAATAGAGCTCCACAAACAACAATACATAAAATACAGAGACAATTTTTAGCACACAGGGAATATATTATAAAATATGCAGGCACTTTCAGAAGACACGGTAGACTAAAAATATTGAATTTCAGGCGCTTTATGGAGACACCAATCTTTTGTACACATGCCTATTGATTTATAATTATAACTTGAGGGACATTTTAGTAATCTAGAAGTATCTAGTTTATTACTAGTCACAGACTGTGCACAGCTTGATAGTATAAAACTTCCACGTTGCCTTACAAAATGTTCTGATTTGAATTCCATACACGTATATGCTAGAAAAAAAATGCATTGGAGATAAAAAGTATTTCATCCTACAGTAAGGTTTCCTAAAGTTGTCTCATCAATTTTAAATTTCACAGAAGAAGTCAGGCTTTGATACAAAGCCACTTAAAAATAGCACTGGTTTCACATGGAGGTTTCTTTTCACAATGAAAGAGCACCTCAGGTTTGTGTGGGCTGAGCAGAATCAACAGATGAACTTTTAGTGAAGGGTACTCACAATATTGACTAAACATTTGATTTCTTACAGATTTGATGGAATAGAATCTCCATTTTCAATATTTATTTGGTACAATATATAATAAGTGGTGCTGCTAACCTAAAATATACTATTCTCGAGTATCTGGGCCTCCCAGCGACAGAGATGGGAACACTTTGGTTACTGGCCTCACTGTCTCTTTCCTCAAAAGGATCCTGCAAGGGGCAGGAATGGCACAGCTTCCTACAAGCTTCCCCAGCAGAAGCTCCTGTAAAAGCAGAGAATGGTCCCCTCGAAGTGTTGGAGATAACTCATTACCTTTTCCTCTTCACCTAAATACTTTTAGACCTTACCCATCTAAAATGGGGCCCACTCCCAACTCTGCCTCCCTGAATATCATGAATATCTCCCCTGAATATCATATTCCCAGAGATTAATAAAATTACTCCAGTGGCCTCATGGTAACTGTAATTAAAATAAAGCAATAAGTGTGCACCGAAATGGTCTCATACAGTCAAGCTGTAATAAAAAACTGTAGTGGCCAATAGGGGAGCATTTCTCCCAAAACACCTTTGGCATCTTAATACTCTTTTTCAGAACAGCCTCCAAAAACCCCTTCTAAAGATGAAGTTGAGAACTGAAGTTCATAAAGGCACTTGATATGGAAGAGCACGCTCTCAGTAGATGTGACTTTTATGATTACACTCTCCTCCTACTCACCACGATCCACTCCTGTTTCCCAGCCTATAAACTACCTGTCTCTTCTTCACCCTGGGTGACAAGCAGCTTTCTTCCCCACAGCTACCAAATAGCTTTTCTTTAAACAAAGGCCTTATTGATACATTCCTAATTAACATCTGTGCGTTTGTTCTCAGCTTGCATTTAGCTCTGCGAATTGCTGCTTCTATTTCAGACCTGAATAAGGGCTTGCATACTTTGAAAGTTTGTCTTATATTTCCAGCAAGAGCAGCTTATCCAATAAAACATACTACCTCTACCTGCAAACTTTCTCCAGCCTATACACACGCGTTGATGGCTGTGTATTTCCATCATCCCACCTACTGAAATTCAGGAGGACACTATGCAAACCTCAACTAACCATCCTGAACTGATGAAGGGAGAAACTGGAGAATGGAAGTGTCCTGGCTTCATCTGGGCTAATGTAAATTTTCCTCCTAGTAGGTGGCATAGTACTGTGTTAGGATTTAATATGAGAATAATGCTGATTACACGCTTATGCTTTAGTTGTTGCTAAATAGTGCTTATATTAAGCCAAGCACTTTCGATTTCTCATGCTCTGCCAGTATGGAGATGCACAAAAAGCTGGGAGGGAGCATAGCCACGGCAGCTAATCCAAAGTGACCAAAGGGGATGTTCCATACAATATGATGTCATGCTCAGTATATAAACTGGGGGGAGTCGATCAAGGGGCAATCACTGCTCAGTGACAAGCTGGGCATTGGCCAGCAGGTGGTGAGCGATTGCACAATGCATCACTCTTGTGCATTTGATTATTATGATTATTTATTCTCTTCCTTTGCTGTCCTATTAAACTGTCTTTATCTCAAGTCAGGAGTTTTCCATTTTTTTGATTGTCCTCTCCATACCACTGGGAGCAGGGGGCAGTGAGCGAGCAGCAGCGTGGTGCTTAGTTGCTGACTGGGGTAAAGCCATAACAGAAAGAGAAGCCAAGTCAGGTCCACACTAACGCATCTGCACCAAACCTCCTCAGGCAGTGGGAAAGTTAGCCGTGTTGTTGTGAAGATGGGATCTGATAGGAGCACTCTTCATTGCCACAATATGTAGGTCTGAAAAAAGTTCCTGCCCTTCTGCCCTAGACAATTCATTTTTCTCATACCCATTCCCCTCCCTGCTCTCTCTTCTTTGGGACACGCAGGCTGGTAACATAACAACTCCTTTACATTATCCTAGAAATCACAGCTTATTTATGCAAGATTAGTACAGATAGTTATTTAAATAAATATGGATATTTGCTCTCTCAGAGGAATATTGCAATAGGCTATTCCTTTTCAGCTCAGAGATTAAATGTCTGGGGCCTTCCAGTGTCATTCGGCACGAGCTCTCACAGCAGAGCTAACGTCACACAGATAATATTTATATTGTTTATTTTCTGCTGTGGTATGATCACTCCCTCAAATGAGGCTTACACTAAGTGCTTTTTTTAAAAAATCGTGTTCCAGCAAAACATTCTGTTTGGTTTTGTTTTATGGAAAGAATGCCAAAATCCCAGGAAAACAATACTGAGATGTTTTCATTGGACAAGCCAAACAGATCCATCTCAGCTGTGCCTCCAACTCATTAGCTTCCCATCACAAAAAGCACAGGAGCTGCCCTAACCTTGAATTGGCTCATCTGTGCTGTTGATCCCTTAGTCCTGATGAATTTCTAGTCAGATGCTGATGCTCAACTCCACTTGTTTGGACCATGAGCTCTTGCATGCTGGGTCTCTCTGCTGTAAACACCAGTGTTGCTACTGTTAATTTCAGATACACTGTCAGAGGACGAAGGGAGACTTGTGGATCAAACCTCTTGCCCCATGGCTGACAGTCTTTCAGAGATTGTTGCAGACTGTTTTTTTCTTTTGTAGTGCAGTAGGGTTTCACAAGGTGCTATGAGATACCAGATGCCGGGACTGTTTCGTATCATTCTTCAGAGACACAGAATTTCATTTTGATGTTGCCCTACTGTCTTTCCAGAGGACAGGCAATGAGTGCCCCTTGATGAGGCACATTTATTTGGTCTTAGTACCAAGCCATACAATTTGTTAAAATGAACACTATGCCCTTTGGGTTTGACTCAGCACTTCTTTTACATGTGGCAGAAGCTATGCAGAAACTAATATAATCTTCATGACAATTGCCAGTCCACACTGAAAGAGTGCTGCGGCAGCAATTCCAACTTGAAAATCAGCCTTGTGGATTCTGTTTGTGTTACTCTTCAGTACAGAGCAGTTAAACACACTCAATCCATGCAAAACAGAGACTGTTGTGTTAAAATACAAGGAAAATTTAGCAGCCATTCTAGGGGATATCTGCATTTTGGAAATTTGCAAGTCTGCTCCCTGACTCTCTAAAGCCATACTGATTAAGCTCTACATTATCAGCCAAGCCCTTTGATGCTGCCTATGAGGAGGCAGTACCTCAGCCTGAGCTCAGAAAAGACTTTTTAAATCTCATCACTGCTTTGGAGTCTCCATCTGTGGAATGAACTAAAGAGAACAAAACAGACCCTCTGAGAGCTGCATTGTCTATGGTGAACCAATAAAATTTATTGGAGAGGCATCTGAGTTGGCAGAGGAACAGTTACTTCCCTGTACTCTTTTTATCCATTGCCAGAGCAGGGAGCAAGCAAAAGGAATGGTAAGGATGGGACTGCTGATCACCAGGAGTCCTCACATCCTGTGGCAGGGCAGTGTGAAGCTCCATGAGCAGAACGGAGCAACATTGAAGGAGCAACATTGAAGAACAGCTGTCACTGCAAAACAGGTTAAAATAAGATTAACCCTTTCTTCCTCCTAAAGTTATATAGGATGGTTACATCACAGATTCTGGTGAACTGGGGCTATAGATGAGTTGTGCAAGCTTTAAAAGCATGAGGTGAGTTTTTACTATGGCACTGTGCTAATGAGGCATAGTGTCACTGTATTTTGGTGAAGAACATTGGAAAACAAACATCTCCTGAGTATCATCTACTGAAATGTCAGCAATATAAATATAAGACCTAATTAGTGATTACCTTTTGCCTTAAGTTCCTGAGAACAATTGTGATCTTCTACATTTTATTGTGCAATCAAATCTGTGGAAATGTTATAACTTCATATTAAATCACAAGTAAAAGTTCTGTTCCCTTTGTTCATGCAAAATCTTTGCTGATTTCAGTGGGGTAAGCCCATTTCAAAATTAAAAGACTTTTCTTACTGGGTAGGAGTTACAAATAGACACACTCCTTCCAAATGGTACAGTATTTTTCCAAGACATAAACATTAAATGTCTATTAAATATGTTTACAAGATGCATGTGATAGAAACAATGGAACATTAGGAGGTGCAAAGGCTGGAAATTACAAGGTAAAGGAGGCAGAGGCTGTGGTAACACACATATGTTTCCACTGCTTTGAGCTGATAACCAAAGGCTGAAGACATGGGAGATCTAATGAAATAACTTAGCTTTCATATGCAATTTTGATAGCATTCGTAAGAAGAGTGTCAGGGCCCTGAGTATGCCAAAAGCTTCTGTAGCCACTTTTCTCTGTAATCTTGCTCTGCAGCCTCTTCCATCTCACACATCTAAGGGTTTAGCTGCCACTACAGTGGTTTGAGGTCCACTCTAATATGGTGGTGCTGTGTAACTTTCAATCACAGTTCTGAGAAAGATCATCAAGAAGCCTCATCTGAGACCTCTGCTCATGCATCCTGTACTTCTTGACTCAGGAGCTCAGTTACCCACCCCACAGGCATGCATGCTGTCCAGCCCTTGCACCTTGATGGCACTGCCCAGGCTTCACTTCCTTACTGTACCTTGAGCCTGCCACCGTGGACCTGGGCAGACATTTGGGCTTTTACTTGACCTGGTGATGGTCACTGGAGCTGCTTTACTCTTTTTCCCTGTGTCCCAAAGGGCTGTGGCCCATGCTGTGAGAATGCGACCCTCCCCTGTCCCACTCTCCTTGGCAGCTCACAGAGTCCCTGCCTGGTAGAGCAGCCCCACACTTGATCTTGTCACTGTGTGCTGCTGTGCCCTTTCTGAGCTGTTGAAGTTCTCAGTTTCAGACAATCTGTAGGCATTCTTCAGGTTGTAAGGAAGACTATTTTGAGGGCAAATTTAAAAGATGTTTTTATGGAAGCCACAAATTAATTGGCTAGGATGTCTCCTATAGCTTCTCACTGGTTGCACATTACAACAAGGAGCCTCCAATCACATGCTTAGGAACACAGACACTTCCAAATCTAAGTGCAGTTCCACCACAAGTCAGTGACACACGATATCGCCCTTGCGTAGTCATACTATAGAGGCTCTTTCTGCAATGACCACAGCACTGCCACTGCCTTACATCACTTCCAGGACACAGGCGGGAGTATGCTTTACCCAAATGGAGAAGCTGGGCAGATGCTCATTTTGTCACATAAGTCTACCAAGCAGTCATACAGCGAAGAGGGAGAGAAGCCATTTGTCTTTATTAATCTGTGTGGATCAGAACAGAAAGGCTGGAGCCACTCACACCTCTCGCACTGTGGTACTGCCCCTAAGCAGATGCCTAAAGAAAATTTGCTGTGTCCAGAAACCGTTTTGGTGCAAGTGCTTTCCTGCTGAGCATCTGCAACAAAGTCACATCTGAACTATGCATACCTAAGCCGCGCTCTGCAAATAATATTTTATTTCCCTCCCCTCCAGAAAAGATTTCTTCTCCCCCTTCTCTGCAGATGCTTTTCCCCCCCCTGCTGCCTTCGCTCAGTTTTTTGTCACCTCTTATAGCTCTACTTGTTTAAGCAGGAATTCAAATGCCTCAGAGTAGGTGCCTTGATTCTTTAGCTGTCTGTGAAGCTCTGTGAGCATTCACATGGCACTGCAGAAATAATAAGGAAGGAAGGAAATCTATATCCCTTTACTGCCAGTGGGCAGACTGCTGACAAATTTTGCCCTGCATTGCAGATGCGATGTAATTATTGCAATGAACCCAATCAGAAATAATTAATGAAGAGTTTATAGAGCATATTAGGAAGATCATCCACCAAACCAGGGAGGCTTTCGTTTTTCTCTTGCTAAATTGCTACACTCAGCAGCTTCATAGCTAATAAGTTACAAAACCCTAGTTTCCTTAATTTCAACTGCTAATCCCTTTTCATAGGGCAGAGGTAGATACAGCTAATGTCAGATGATTATGAAGTCATCAATGCTGCTCTGAAATGGAAACTGTAAGAAGAGCCACAAGCTATGGTTACCAAAGTTACATTACTTAAGTCACTCCTTCGCTTATATTTGTTAATTTTGCTGCTGGGTAAAATTTGCTTAGCAGACACCTATGTCCTTTGTGCCCTTTGTAGCTGCTTGATGATAAAAGTTCTCAGTGAGTGACAGTGCACACCATCTCTCATTTTCTGTGTACTTATCTTCCAGAGAAGCACTGCCTTCAGACACACTCGTGGGTCATTGACCAAGTTAATTCAAAACATCAACTAAATGGCCTATAATTGCAACTATTTACATGTAAGTGCTAGGCTGCAGCTATACTGGTGTTCCTGCTGCAGGTGTACAGTGCAGAGTATTCAGATCACGCTGCCTGTGTTGATGATATTCTGGAGATCTCACAGGTAAGAGTTCATTGAACTCAGTTTGCTCCTTTTGCTATGTTTTCTGCTTCACAAACACAGTTGTCAAATGAATATAATTGCTAGCACAGGGCTGTTGATTTTTTTTCCTGTCAAGGAGCAAGAGGATTTTATGAAGGCTTAAAGACCTAAATAAAAGGTCAATTGGCATAATCAACAATTTAAGTAATAAATCTGTTATCATGCTTTCAACGTCATTACCCAACTGATGCTTCCTTCCCCTGGGTTAGAACTGGCATTTCAGTGTGCAGATCATGGCAATTCTCAATAGTCAGGTACTTTTGTTAATGTACTTTGTGGCCAAGATAATTTAAAACACAAAACCCCAAAGACATGTGGTTCCTTTGTTCTCTAGGCATCAGTCATGTCCTCCTTTAAATTAAAAATGTTTATAATGGAACAAGGAGAATAAACACCTAATATGGAAATGGACTTGATTTGGGATGTTTACATGCTTGCACATCTTGTTGCATTATATTAGTTGAAAGTAGCAAGAAACATATTCTGGCAATGCTCTTGGTCACAGATCAAAATAGTTCCTTGTCTTTTCCAGAAATGAGGGAAGAAGAAGAAGAACAAGAACAGGGATGGAAAGGTGCATTTCAGCACCAGGAAACAGAAATAAACCAATTCTCACGTCTTCTCTGCTGTTGTAAATCAACATTCATTCATTTGAAACCATTTTGTTTAAAAATACTACATTTAAGATCCTCTGGAGTGACTGAGACAAGAAACGGGCCTGTTCTGATAACAGCTTTCCCGAGAGTCAAATAATGCATTACTTGTTTTCCAGTTTTTCACTAATCATAATTGCCTTTTCCCACTGAACACCATATATTGTTGATATATGGTGCACAGGTCAGCAATAATATTTTTTAAATGTGTTCTAAGCAGATAAGTAGAAAACTGTTTACAGATGCAGAACTGAGAGTGTAATTAACCATCCTGCTTAATGAGGTGTTAGTGGGTATCACCCAAGAGCTTGAGGATATGTATAAAATATGCTTTCACCTACTACTTAGACCTTGCCCTTCAGCGCCTCATCAAATTGAGCTCTCAAGAACAAACAACAACAGAAAATCCCATTAAGAAATAAAGCTTCAGAATTCATTAAAGATCCTGAGTTACAATTGGAGGACTGGCAGGGTTTTTCTCCACTACTAAAGGTCTAACATTAGGCAGCCCTTGCTCTCAGGCCCTTGATTCAAAGGTTTCCTCCCTCCCAGAAAGCTTGAGTATAGTTCAAAGCCCAAGAAATGCTGTGGCCTCTAGAGGTGCACCACTAAGAGGCATTTGCAGGGAGAGACTGGCACAACAATATTCTGATATAATTCCTTAGCTGAGTAACTTCACAGACTTCTTCTCCAGTCAGGGGTCAACTTGTGGCCAGGTAGCAGTGAGAATCCTGATAGAATGCATTAGGACTGCTGAGATATTCCTGAAAAGACAGAAAATGTGCCAGAGATAGGAACAACAGTGAGTTTATTGTACCGCTGGAAGCTCTATTTACTTATATGAAATTTGACAAAAATATATTTACATATTTAATTCCATGCCTCCTGGCAACATAGCAATGCATTATTTACAAAGACAATACACACACATACAAAAGCTCTCCAGGCTCCAGGTCAGAATACCTTGTGCATGGTGTTCATAAATTTGTATCAGATCGATACACTACATTTCCTCATGTGGGCTGTATTTCATAGTGGCTCCTGGGGCAACATAAGGACCTCATTGATGTTGGCTCTGTACTAAGCCAGGGACTCTAATGATCTCCAGAGATTCCTTTTGGCCTAAATTATTCTTTGATTCTATGAATCTGTTTGAAACATAAACCAAGGAAATATAAATGCTCACCAAAACAACAATGTCTTCTGTAAAAGAAACTAGCAAGTTTTTGGTCTTTCTTGGATAAGAGGTATGTTATTTAATACCCTTCCTTTCCTCGATATCAGGTGGACTCAATTGTTTGCAGTTGTGTAAGATCATTAAAGTTTCAGCTTCTGAAATTTTAAATAGAAACTAAATATTTCAGACAACCTGGGATTAGATTCCACTGACCTTCACAAACTCCTTTGAGTAATTTATATAAATGAACCTACTTATTATTCATAAAAACAAAATACCTGAAAAAATGTAAATCCAGGAGTACTACTGTAATTTGCAGCTGAGATCAGAGCTAATCCATTAGGGCCATAGCCAGTAATTCATCACGCTGCCAAGTGCACTGTAGTGCCTGGACTGCTCTTAATTGTCTCAAAATTATTCTCTTTCTGACCATTTAAGGGACTACTGGACTTTTGGTTTAGTCAAACCATAGTGTACCAGGGTAAATGGCAAACCCCTCCATGCTTTATTGCACTAGAGCAGCACAGGGACAAACCAACTCTACGAGAATGCATTAAATCTAACTGCTTTTTTCCTTTTCAAGTAACACGATGCAGCTATTTTTAATTTCTGTGCAGAAGCAAGTGTTAAACAAGCTACGTGTGACCTAGCTTGCATTTTAAAGAGGAAGGATAAGAAGAAAAATTTGTAAAAGCTGCACAGTGCCAGACACAAAGACTGTGAGACTGGCATTGGGGGATCCCACAGCTTGGCCTAGTTCTCATCCTCCCCCATTGCCATCTAGCCAAGGTTGTCATCTTCTATGGGAAGGGTTTCTTCACCAGCTGTTAGGGATATATATCCAGAATGGCTAAAAAATAGCTTAGGTGCCTTTCTTTCCCTCATCTACCTAGAGAATTAGAGATGGGGTGAAAAGGGATATATGGAGAGATGCTATGCCAGGACACAAGTCAGGTTGGTCAGCGAGCGATGTCCTGAAATTCCCTCAAGAGAAACTTTTCCTTTCATGGTCTGCAGAGAGATCCCCAAAAGCCCAGCCCCTCCAAGCTCACCTTTTGATGGTGCTTTGGAAATACCACCCAGGAAATCTCTGTGCTGAGTAAAATGGCACTGCAGTGAATCAGCTCGGAGAACTATGTCTCTTTTGTGTTCGTGAATCTATTTTAGAGTTATGTTGACCTTTACACAAACCTTTACTTAATAATACCTCTATTAAAGATACTGGGTCAGAGACAGAGCATTTTCTACTAAGGAGAGAAGGTGAACAGGGCTCTCAGAAAAGTCATCAACCATTAAACTGAAATATTACCATTAGCCTACAGGAAATGCCTGAACAATGTGTTATTATTGGTAACATAGATGAAGAAAAAAGATGAAAAAAGATGAAAAAGCAGAACTAAGCATTTCTTCTCTTTTTAAAAGTGAGACCCTTTCAGTAAGGAGTCATCCATTCCAATCAGTCAGCTGGAAGTTGATTTTATTTCAATCTCCATTTTATAATTTCTTAACAGAAAAAATGCAAATAATTCAAATAATCTCATTAAAAATGGTTCACTCAAATGAGCTGTACCTGTTCATCATCTTGGGTCTTTAGATGCTGAATACCTGCAGCTGTTTTTTCTTACATACTTTATCTCTCCTCTCCTTTCCATTCTTCATATTCCTCTCAGCAAACTAATCATGGTGAAAAGGAGAGATTTAATTCAGTGGCACAGAACATGCTGTGTTAAAGTGCCCGGTTTTGGGTCTCTGAGCATGTCTGTTACTAAATGGGTATTTCTAGAAGACAGCACAATGCATCTCAGTCTGTTGTGCTTCATGGCTCAGAAATTAATGGTGATGCTAACCAGCTCCATATAGAAACCAGATATCTAAGGGTCAAAAGGGCCCAGAAACTGAGGTGGAGAACCCAAAGATTCACATATTGATCCACAGATGTATTTTAAAAGTATGTTTAGCAATAGCGACAATTCCTTCTTCTTTTTATTGACCTTCCTATGTGTGAGTCCTAGCATTGATAAGGTTTTCTCTCTCCAGTTAGCTGTTCAGTCTTGATCCATGCCCTAAGCTGATCCACCTTACACAGCAGAGGCAGGCTCCTGCCCTCTGACAAAGTAAGGAACCCCAACACGTATTTGGATGAGGGAAGAGCAGGGATGAAGTATGTTCGCTTTGGTAACCTCATTTTGGCAGCTCCTAATTATGGATCGCTTGACCTATCAAATTTAACTTCCTTTTACCGGAATGTGTTATTTGTAATTACCACCAATAGAGCACTAAAGAGGTTTCTAGGGAATGTGGAAGAAAAGGGTTTGAATGTCTTGGCTTGGTGGTTTTTTTCCTGCAAAATATCTGGCAGAATTTTGGAGTGCTACGACAGAAAGATCAGAGGCTGTTTTGGAGCCTCTGCTCTATCTAAAGATGAAAGGAAAAAAAAAGACGGTAACCCTTCCATACTTCAGCTTTACACTGATATAGAGACCAAGAGAAAGAAAAAAACCCCAAAACCAGCAGCATCAGCTGTCACAGCAGCACAGTGGGAAGGGGTCTGGTAGCACTCTTCTTCGTTTTTGGTCAAACCAGCTTTCTGCAGCTGGAGCAGGGAGAAGCCCATGGTCCAAGAGTTCATGCAGAAGTTAATACTGGCAATGGTGTTACTCTTGCACTTCAGCCTTTTTGAAGCTGGAAGGTCCACTAGGTCCACTCTCTGAGCTGAATGAGGGTTTGGGAAGTACACAAAGGTGGAAAGCCTCGCTGTCCCCTGAACCCTCTGCAATGGTCAAGAGCCGATGAGACTCTTTTAGAAGTCTTATTTCACCCTGACATAAGCAGGATGTATACATGCATAAATACACGCACACACATGTACACATACAAATATATATATATACACACACATATATATATACAGCACCTACTGTTCTCAGCTTGTACTGAAAAGCAATTCTTTTTTTCTGTAAGATGTCACTGAGAATTTTTTGGGGAAAAAATTGATTTTTCCTTTTCTTTGTTCAATCCGAAGGGCACAGAAAGAGATGCTGAGCATGGGGAATTTGCCTTAATTTCCCCAAAGTCACTGAAGTAAAGTAAAGGTAGGGGTAAACTTAAAACTTCCTTGTCTCTCCACACTGAAAGTTATAATTGTGGATCTTTTTAAACACATTAATTCCTTTGTCTGTACAGAGATTGAAAATTGTTAACAGATAATTATTATGTCTTTTTACCTTTTAATTAAAAACTTAACTAACTGCCACTGGTAAGTGCCAAGTAACATCTGAATGCTGTTCATTTACACATCCTCTGGCTTCTGCAATCAGAGTCAAAATCTACAACACTCCTCAAGCTTTGAAAAGTTCAGGCAACTGGAGTTAAACTGAGAATGGCTTTGTTTACACCAAAGTTAAGGACACATCTGTGAGTTACATCCATCAAAATACTTTGGCCAGATTGAAGAATTGATACTTATATTTGGGTGGATCTTTTTTTTTTTTTAAGATAGAGGATGACTCACACTGTCAGTAAGTCATGTCATGCAACTCTCTTGAGAGTTGAGAAAAGACTCTATTTTTCCAAATTATATGTGATATTTTTGTGACACCGACAGTGATAAGATTTTGTTGGAACCATTGCCTCATTTCTCTTGCATGGGAACAAAGGTTAGACAGTAACAAAGTCTCTAAGGACCAGATCTTCAAAGATATTTTGTTGCTTAACTACCACAGCCATTACCTTCTTAATTAAAAGGCAAAGAGACATACTAATGAGAGCTAAGCCTGTGGAAAGTCTTCATTCCACATTTTAATTTTTTTACTTGGGGAAATTAGTTGATACGTATGAATGACCAGTCACACATCACACTGTGTCTAGGACTATGCTTGTTAAATCTATTACTATCAAGGAGCAAACCAAAGCCTATAATTATGGCATGTTTTCTATAATTAAGGTCACATTCCAGACCCCTTTCTGTTTTCTGGTATTCAAAGGCATACATCTTTCTGAAATGAAAGCTTTCCATTTGAAATCAAGATCCATGATTTCAGCTGCAACAAGGACTTTTTGCTTTCAGAAGATTTGTGTGAAATTGTTCCTTCTCTTTAAAAATTCATAGAGCGTAAAAACAGAAAGAGGCATAGGTTTAATTTCAATGTACCAATCTCAAGTGCTGTGAACTGTCAAGTTTTGCAGTCACAGTCAAAATTCAAATATATTCTACCAGAGTAGCTCTGCTCTGATGGAATATGGAACACCTTTCAAGGCACAGTCATATTTTCATTTTTTGGGGGTTTGATTTGATTTGATTTGATTTGAATAAAATTTTGACTGAAAAATATAACAGCCTAAGCCATCATCTTCCCCTGTACTCTGTGTTACCATCTTTTCTGGAACAATTCTGCAGCTAATCAGACTTCTAATAAAACTTCACTCAATAAATGCCTTCAATGGTAGAATTTAAAGTGAAGCAAGACTGTGCAGTTGTATGTCATTGCCAATTACAAAGACTGAGAATACACTTAGGCCTTTCGTAACATATGTGCCACACATGATTCTCTAGTTAGAATTGCTCAGTCTTGCAGAGAAGAGCCATCTTCAGTCTCCTTTCAAAGGTGAAACTCCGTGGAAGCTTGTGAGCCTTTTCTGCTTCAGGATCCAGCTCAGATGCTCTCCTCTCTGCTGAATCTTTCAGGTTAAGTGGGAGTAAAAGGCAGTAAAATTGCAGTCATATGCCAGCAGACAAGATTGAACGCATACTGAGTGCAGACATGATTAATGAGAAGGTGGTATTTTAATAGTCAATTTTCAGAATATAACAGCTCTTGAAAATAGATTAGCTTAGAACATTTTCTCTATTTAGAAATGTCGCTACTTAGCTGTGCACTTAAGTAACATAAAAGCTGAGCTTTGGGGCACCTTTAAGTTAAGGGATTGCCAGAGGTTAGAAAGGCTGTCAGCAAAGGGGTACCTCGGAACTAAAACCTCGTGCCATCCTACAGTGTAAATGACAGAATATAAATAAAACAAATATTAGGGTTACCTTTATTTTAAGTTCCTTCTGAAAAATTCAAGTTGCTGATGTATTTCCAGAACTCAAGATATGTCAAACTATGCTGGCTCATGAATTAGAATTTCAGATCTGAGGTTGTACCCAGGGACAAGATGTATCTGTGGGTCTGTATGTGTATATTCAAGAGCTATTAAGTTCAGTAGGTTCACACTAAGAAATAGGAGAGGCAAATAGCATTTCAGTCCCCAGTCTACATCTAGATTGCTTTGGTTGGCTGTGGAAATACTCTCCAGTAAATGATATGTCAACCTGGGAGGCAGGGAACAAGATTTGTTCTGGAAAGGCAGGGAGAGAGCAGAAGCATCTCTGCAGGTCAAGTACCTTCACTGGAGAAAGGGGTGTCCCATGCTCTCTCAGGAATCTGTCTGAGGGCAGCTTATGCATCTTATGCTGTGACTACTTGCTGCAATATATGCAAGTTGTCCTCATAGCAGAGTTATTAAATGGAGTTATTAAATGCCATACCAACAGTGTCATTTTTCTAGAAGAAACCACGCCTGCTGCTGTATTTGAAAATGGTGGCACCTGGCTATGAACTCAAATTTAACACAGGGCTCCAAGAAGGGGAGGGTTTCCACCCTCCTCCACTCTCCTACCAGCTAATCTGGGCAGCTCATTCCTCAAAATGCTAGCTCATATCAATCCTGTACACAGGTACTGAACTGGAACTGCAGGGATGCCATGCTGTGGGTGGGTACTGCAGCGAGAGCACAGGGCTGAGTGCTGTTGGACCTCTGTGCTTCCCCAGATGCAGCTCAGTGTGCTGTCCTGTGTGCCTCTCTTGGAAGCTGTGAGCTCCTCAAAACAAGTCAGAAAATAAAAAATATTGTATGTTCCCCTGCTGAACCTAGTGCAAAGATCCTTCTTTGCTAATGTGCTTCTCTGTGCACAGTGGAGTACAGTCTGAGTTATCACCAGGAGATTTTCCGCTTCAACTTGACACTTTTGTTTTGATGCCCACGAGTGCTGGGCGCTCTTCAAAAATGAAATCCTAGCAGCTCAGGGGCAAGCCATCCCGATGTTCCAGAAAAGGAGACGGTGGGGGAAAAAACCAGCTTGGTTGAGTAGGGAGATCTTGAGAGATATCAAAAAGAAGAGGAATGTCTACGAGCTTTGGAAGAAGGGACAGACATATTGGGTAGACTACAGGGAGGAAGTGAGATCGTGCAGGGAAAAAATCAGGAGGGCTAAGGCCCAACTAGAAATCAAACTGGCTAAATCTGTGAAAGATAACAAAAAATCTTTCTACAAATACATTAACAAGGAAAGGAGGACTAGGGAGAATATTCAGTCCCTATTGGATGCAGAAGGAACAACAGTGACAAGGGATGAAGGCAAGGCTGAGGTACTTAATGCCTTCTTTGCCTCAGTCTTTAATGGTAAGGGAAGTTGTTCCCCCTGTGTACAAACACAGAAGAGCAGAATGTGGCTCCCACGATCCAAGAGGAGGTGATTAGAGATTTGCTTGCCTATCTAGACAGCCACAAGTCTATGGAGCCGGATGGGATCCACCCAAGAGTATTAAAGAAGCTGGCGGATGTCCTTTCCAAACCCCTTTCCATCATCTTCCAGCAGTCCTGGCTGACTGGGGAAGTTCCACTGGACTGGAGGCTGGCTGATGTTGTGCCCATATACAAGAAGGGTTGCAGGGAGGATCCATGGAACTACAGGCCTGTCAGTCTGACCTCAGTGCCGGGGAAAGTCATGGAACAGGTAATATTGAGCGCTATCATGAAGCACATGCAAGAGAACTGGGTGATCAGGCCCAGTCAACACTGGTTCACAAAAGGCAGATCTTGCCAAACTAACCTGATTGCTTTCTATGACAAACTGACTCAACTATTGGATGGGGGAAAGGCTGTGGACGTAGTCTTCTTGGACTTCAGAAAAGCCTTTGACAGAGTTTCTCACAGCATTCTGCTTCAGAAGCTGTCAGCCTCTGGCCTGGATGGGCGCACACTCTCCTGAGTTGAAAACTGGTTGGATGGCCGGGCCCAGAGAGTGGTGGTCAATGGAGTTAACTCCAGCTGGAGGCCAGTCACAAGTGGGGTTCCCCAGGGCTCGGTACTGGGTCCAGCTCTGTTCAATGTCTTTATCAATGACCTGGATGAAGGCATTGAGTGCACCCTCAGCAAGTTTGCAGATGACACTAAGCTGGGTGGAAGAGTGGATCTGCTGGAGGGTAGGGAGGCTCTGCAAAGGGATCTGAACAGGCTGGACGGCTGGGCTGAGACCAATGGCATGAGGTTTAACAAGACCAAATGCTGGGTCCTGCACTTGGGGCACAACAACCCTATGCAGTGCTGCAGACTGGGGGAAGTCTGGCTAGAAAGCTGCCTAGAGGAGAAGGACCTGGGGGTGTTGGTTGACAGCCGACTGCAGTGTGCCCAGGTGGCCAAGAAGGCCAATGGCATCTTGGCTTGTATCAGAAATGGCGTGACCAGCAGGTCCAGGGAGGTTTTTCTCCCTCTGTACTCAGCACTGGTGAGACCACACCTTGAGTACTGTGTTCAGTTCTGGGGCCCTCACCACAAGAAGGATGTTGAGGCTCTGGAGCGTGTCCAGAGAAGAGCAACGAAGCTGGTGAGGGGGCTGGAGAACAAGTCTTATGAGGAGCGTCTGGGAGAGCTGGGGTTGTTTAGCCTGGAGAAGAGGAGGCTGAGGGGAGACTTTATTGCTCTCTACAACTACTTGAAAGGAGGTTGTGGAGAGGAGGGAGCTGGCCTTTTCTCCCAAGTGACAGGAGACAGGACAAGGGGGAATGGCCTCAAGCTGCACCAGGGGAGGTTCAGGCTGGACATCAGGAAAAAATTTTTCACAGAAAGGTTCATTGGGCACTGGAACAGGCTGCCCAGGGAGGTGGATGAGTCACCTTCCCTGAAGGTGTTTAAGGGACGGGTGGACGAGGTGCTGAGGGGCATGGTTTAGGGAGTGTTAGGAATGGTTGGACTCGATGACCTAGTAGGTCCCTTCCAACTTAGCGATTCTATGATTCTGTGATGGTAAAAAGTAAGACCAATAGGACTTCTATCAGTGTCAATGGGAATGGAAATTTCTTTTCTCTCAGGGGTCTGTACCATGTACCGTGTGATTGTGAGCCTTTTGGTCAGGGATCAGCCTTTAATAAACTCCTGCCAGAGGATGACTACTTATGCAATGTGCCCACAATTACTTTTCATTGGAAAATTTTGCCACGTCATACAAAATCTTCTTCAGAAGCTGAACTTCACTGTATTTAATTTAGGTCCTTACACCATATTGACATTTCTGAAGCCGCAGAACAAATTGCTATTCCTGTAATGAACTCTTACCATGGTTATTGCCCACTTCGTCCACGCACAACAAAAGCTGTGACAAATAATATAAATTGTAAAAAATGCCAGATACTGGTGGAGGTCCTGGGAACATTACCATAATAAAAGAGGACCCAAGATGATATTTCAAATGGAGTCTTTCCCCTCTTTTGCTGTCACAAGCAACCCTGAAAATCCTTAGGGGGAAAAAAAATGTGGAAGATTCATTCAGGTTTCCAATTCATGAAAAGTAAAGTGCCTGCAGCACTGCAATCCCAGGTTGTGAATGGCAGGATTCATACTTAACCTATAATCAAAAATCATACATCCATGCATTTGGTGAGGTGATTCTCCTCCAACCACTTTGTGCTGTGTACTGTTTTTTAAATTAACGGTGCATATTTTCAAACACAGCACTGGCTCAACTTAAAGAAAATCACATACTAGTTAAATAATGCCAGAAATTGCAAATATACCACAGGCAAAAGAAAGTTCTCCTCCTTCTTCTGGATCAATGCTGCATGCATTCACATAATGCTGCCCTCCTCTCTACTTCCCTGCAAGAATGGAATCCCAGGTATTCTCACTGAAAATCAAGACCATGAATGTCCCAGTAAGCAGCTTATACTAGTAATCACAACAGCAATTGTGAACTGTACTGGCTCTTACTTTGTCAGGAGCAAGGAAGTTTCTGCAGGACAAAGGTCAGTTGTGATTTAGCATTTTATTCCTGCCCAGAAGTCAGGGCAGCAAGTTTCTAAGTCGATGGAATAACATGTTTATCAGTCCAAGTAAATGGGTATGAATAAATTCATAAAGGTAAGCAGGTCAGGTCTTGCCAAATAAGGACCCCAACCTAAAGAAAAGGCAGCACTCTTCCTTCTTGAGAGATAATTCACCTTCTTTGGCTGAAGTCTCCAATGCCTGTTTTCAATTCATCCCCTGAGCTTCCTCCAATTTCCTGGCACCCTGAAGGAACGAGGAGGCAAACCATGCATCTTCCACCCTCTTGCTATCAACCCCTACTCAGCCTGCATCCCCCTCCACAGTCTCACTGTTCTCATACCCACATCCACAGCCCTGTGCAGGCCCTCGTAAAAACTCTCTCTACATCTTTCTCACAAGCCGTCCTTAAGTATTGAAAAGTCACAATAAGGTCTCCCTAGAGCCTCCTCTCTTCAAGGCTGAACAACCACAAATCTCTCTGTCTTTCCTCATAGGAGAGATGTTCCAGCTATCTGATCATTTTTGTTGCCCTCCTCGGGACCTGCTCCAACAGGTCCATGTCTTTCTTGTGCTCCTGAGCTGGACACAACACTCCAGGTGGAGTCTCCTGTGAGTAGAGTAGAGGGGCAGAATCACCTCCCTCAACCTGCTGGCCTTTCTTTTTTTTGATGCAGCCCAGGATATGGTTGGCTTTCTGGGCTGTGAGTGCACATTGTCAGCTCATGCCCAGCTTTTCATCCACCAGCACCCCCAAAGCACTCCCAAGTTCTCTGCAGGGCTTCTTTGAATTCCTTTATACACCAACCTGTAACTGACGTTGCCCTGACACAGGTGCAGGACCTCACACTCGCCTTGTTGGCCTTCATGAGGCTTATATGGGCTTACTCCTCAAGCCTGCCAAGGTCCCTCTGGATGGCATCCCTTTCCTCAAGCAAATTAACTGCACCACTCATCTTGGTGTCATCTGCAAACTTGCCCTCAATCCTGCTATGTCATTAATAAAATATATTGAAGAGCACTGGTCCATGTACAGAATCCCTAGTAACACCGCTCATTACTAGTTACCACCTGGGTAGCAAGCCATCCACTGTAACTCTTGATATGCAGCCATCCAGCCAATTCCTTATCCATCTAACCATCCATCTGTCAAAGCTATGCTTTTCCAATCTACCAGAAAGAATGTTGGGGGGGACCATGTCAAAGGCCTTACAGAAGTCCATATAGATGACATCTGTAGCACTTCCCCTGACCACCGATGCAGCCACTCTAATGTAGAAGGTCACTAGATTAATCAGGCATGATTTGCCCTTAGTGAAGTTGTGTGGGCTGTCTCTAATCACCACTCTGTCTTTCACCATATGGTTTGATATGGCTTCCAGGAGGATCTGCTCCATGATCTTACTGGGTACAGAGATGAGGTTGACTTGTTGATAGCTCCCAGGGCTCTCCTTTATGCCCTTTTTAAAAATGGGTATGATGTTTCCCTTTTTCTGGTCACTGGGGACTTTGATTGCCATGACTTCTAAGTATGATGGAGAGTGGCTCAGTAATTCCCTCAGGACCCTGGGATGCATTTTGTTAGGTCTCATGGACTAATGTACATTCGGGTTCCTCAGGTGGTTTTGGATCTTCCCTTTCAATTGGAAGGACTTAATTCCCTTTGTTCCCGCCTTGAAGTTCGGGGACTTGACAGATGTGGAAGAGAGATTACCATTGAAAATCAAGGCAAAAAATCTGTTGAGTAGCTTAGTGTTCTTGATGTTGGTTGTCATGAGCTCTCCCATTTTATTTACCAGGAGGGTAAATTTTCTTTAATTTTCCTTTTCTACCCAATGTATCTGTGGAATTCCTTCTTATTATTCTTCGCATCCTTTGCCCAATTCAGCTCTAACTGTGCATTATCTTTCCTGATCCCATTCCTACATATCTGGGCAGCGTACCTATATTCTTTCCAGGTTACACATCCCTGGTTCCACTGCCTGTGGAGCCTTTTCACCCTCAGGCAGAGGAGTCCAGCCCACCCCTGCATGGCAGGAGTGGTGGCAGGAGGGCTGGGAGGAGTGCAGGGCCACGCAGGGACCAGGCAGACATTCAGGTGGGAGCAGACTGAAAGCTGTGGCAGTGGTGACTGCAACAGGATGTTTCCATGTGCTCTTCCGTCACAGAGCATCTACTTATGGGTGGTACTGATGGTGAAGCTGCAGTGTCTATGCCTCTGCAACTCAAAGGGGAAAGGCATTTTCCAGAAAGGTCTCACAAAATTTATTTCACTGTCTCTATTAAAGACCATCCCCGAACATAGATTTTAATGAAGAAGCTACTGCAAGGAAGGCCCTGGAAGTGAAAGGTTTGGCAAGCTTCTCAAGCTCTCCAAAATAATGCGTTAACTTTTTTATTGATTTGAGAAAAAGTTGAGGCAGTTAAATGCATTCCCAGAACAAATTGAATCTATATTTCTTCACTGATACATGAGTCAGAGCATCTGAATGTCTATTGCCAAATATAGTAATTGTACTCCATTGAAAGATGGATATTGGAGTAAAACAGCACATTTCCCAAAGTTTGGTTCTAATTATTCGTTCAGAAAAATTGTCAAAAGGAGTCTTTTCTATCTAGCTGCTCACTTATTTCAACAGAAGTGGCAGTGAGCCTCACATTATGGCTTGTGGAGTTCCACAGGGATAAGCAATAAAGCCAGGTGGTACCAAGTGCTGTGAAACTTTGTCTATTTAATCCAACCATACGCATTAATTTGCATCTTCAGGCTGCCAAATTAAAGTATGTGTCTTTGCACAAACCATTTGAAGGGCTGCTCCCACCCCGGACTGGGAGACAGTCCATCCCCAGCTCCCAAGCTGAAGAAGATGGAGATCGTTTGCTTCCTCTGCCAGGGGTGCTCCAGGGAGCAAAGGGGAGCGTCACCACACCGGAAGGACGGGATGTCATCCAGAAGGACCTGGACAGGCTGGAAAAGTGGGCCTGTGAGAACCTCATGAGGTTCAACAAGGCCAAGTGCAAGGTCCTACACCTGGGTCGCGGCAATCCCCGATTTCAATACAGGATGGGAGATGATGTGATTGAGAGCAGCCCTGCAGAGAAGGACTTGGGGGTGCTGGTTGATGAGAAACTTGACGTGAGCCAGTGATGTGTGCTCGCAGCCCAGAAGGCCAACTGTATCCTGGACTGCATCAAAAGAAGTGTGGCCAGCAGGGCAAGGGATGTGATCCTCTATTCCTCTATTGTGAGACCTCATCTGGAATACTGTGTCCAGTTCTGGAATCCTCAGCTTAAGAAGGATATGGAGCTGTTGGAATGGGTCCAGAGGAGGGCTACAAGGATGATCAGAGGACTGGAGCTCCTCTGCAATGAGGACAGGCTGAGAGAGTTGGGTTTGTTCAGCCTGGAGAAGAGAACGCTCAGAGGAGATCTTATAGCGACCTTCCAGTACCTGAAGTGGGATACAGGAAAGCTGGAGAGGGACTATTCACAAAGGCTTGTGGCGACATGATGGGGGGGAACAGGTATAAACTGAAGAGGGGCAGATTTAGACTAGACATAAGGAGGAATTTCTTCACAATGAGGGTGGTGAGGCACTGGCACAGGTTGTCCAGGGAAGCTGTGGCTGCCCCATCCCTGGAGGTGTTCAAGGCCAGGTTGGATGGAGCCTTGGGCAGCCTGATCTAGTGGGAGGCATCCCTGCCCATGGCAGGGGGTTGGAACTGGATGGGTTTTAAGGTCCCTTCCAACCCAAATTATTCTATGATTCCTTGCACCCGGGAACGCTTGCAACGTCCTTGCCCTGGTGCTTGCAACCCCTGTTTTCTGAGGGCGAGCGTGTCGCGGGGCACCGCGGGGGATAAGGCGAAGGAGGAGGCGAGTTCCCAACTGTGCGGGACCCCCGGGTACCTGCGGCTGATCCGCCGCCAGGGGGCGCCGCGCCCTCTCGGATGCGGGGCGCGCGGTGCCGGCGCGGTGGCGGCGCTGATTGGCTGGCGGGGCCAGGCTGGGCGCGGGGCGCCGCTTCTTAACGCGCGGCGCGGGGCGGCGGGAGCGCTGTGCCGGGGGGGTGCTGCGAGACGGGCTGCTGTGCGACATGAGCGAGGTGAGAGCCGGGGTCGGGCGGGGGGGAGCCGCCCGGGAGGCTGCAGCCTGAGCATCGCTCGGCGTTGAACCTAATTGTCACCTCCCAAAGAACATCTGGGAAGGGATGGGGTCTTCCAGGGATGGGGTCTTCCAGGGATGGGGTCTTCCAGGGATGGGGTCTTCCAGGGATGGGGTCTTCCAGGGCTGGGATCTTCCAGGGCTGGGAACCTGTGCTTCCTGGTGGAGCCGAGAGTTTTCTCTTGCAGGATGGGGGTATGAGATGTGTAGCTCTTGTTTAACCTGTCCCCTGATAAGCAGATCTCTGCAGGTGCGGATGCTCCTTCGAAGCACAAGGCAATATTTTGCCCTTTGGAGGACTGTGCGCACCAGAGGACAACCGTGTATTTAAAAATCTTACTGATTTAGCTGGGAAGGGACTTTTTACAAGGATGTGGAGTGATAGGACGAGGGGGAATGCCTTCAGTTTGGAGGGGGGAAGATTTAGACTAGACGTTTGGAAGAAATTCTTCACGATGAGGGTGGTGAGGCACTGGCACAGGTTGCCCAGGGAAGCTGTGGCTGCCCCATCCCTGGAAGTGTTGATGGCCAGGTTGGATGGGGCTTTGAGCAGCCTGGTCTGGTGGGAGGTGTCCCTGCCCATGGCAGGGGAGTTGGAACTGAGTGATCTTTAATGTCCCTTCCAACCCAAACCATTCTATGATTCTATGAATATAAAGATGTATTTCATGCTTTCCTGTACTGAAAGAAGAATTTAGTAAGTTGCGTGAAAGTTATCTGCTAGAGCTCATGGAAAAAAATGCCCTGCTTGTAGTTGGACGCTGATGTAAACTTTATAAATAGTGTCCTGGGAAGGATTACAATTAAGGAAAAAATGTAAATAGTGCCAAACATGTAAGGATCACTTGTACCCTTATAAATAAATGCACTGAAGGTTTTTTCTTGTGTTTTTTTCACAGTGGAAAAGTTCTCTAGGACAAACTAATATTTTGACTATTAAAAGCATCATCAAGCAGGATAACTACTTAACAGTGTAGTGAGCCAAATGCTGGGCAGGTTCAGCTATCAGATCCCACATTCCCTAGTGCAACTCTTTCTTTGGTAATCGCTAGACATACCTGTAATTACACCTTACCTAGCACCTATTTTTGGAGTCTATATCCTGTAAGAAAAAGCCTGCTGCTTCATTAAAGTATGGATATTCCTTTCTCAACAGCAAAAATAAAGAACCATACCAACTGACTAGCTGTTGTGCAGGTGTTACACCCTGTAGTATCTTTACATGAGGTGTAAACTTGAGATAGAGTAATGTAGTAGCATGGTCTCCAGCTCAGGGATTTAAGAGGAGAAGCTTACATCTTCGCATGCAGGTCAGGCTAAATAGGGAAAGCAGAGGAAATCCTCGCTGTCCTTTTCTGCTGCTTGCAGAGATCAGGCAGTCCAGGTGTAATGCACCAGACTCTCTGCGACTTCTTATTGGCTGTTGCCTGTATTTGTATCAACTGAAAAGAGTTCATGCAGTGTTTTTTTTTTTTCTGCAGTCACCATCTTTTTTGCCACCCAGGCTAGCTGGAGTGTTCTGTTAGATACGGGAACAATATATGGTCCTTAAATATAATGTTTGGGGAAAAATCTTCTGGTGAAGAGTAACAATTGGGTGATGTTGCTGTACTTACTGTAACTGTACAAGACACTCTTCTGTTATAGTTCTCTGCTGGATTGTATTTGTTCAGTAATTACCCCTCCATAGTTTGAATTAGATTGCTTGCCTTTTGGATTTTACAAATCCTGTTGAACATCCAGATCATCCCACATACCAGTATAGGGGTTCTTTATTCATGATACATTTCCTTGTGCCTCACAGAACAGTATTCCTAGCAAACCCTCAGAGAGGGAAATGATGTCTCTCTTTGGTGCAGCACAAAGCCCTGTACATATATGACACTAAGCACTGCACTTGATGTCTTCAGTGCTACTGTCGCTGTCATTCAGCTGACAATATCGGAGAGTTTATCACTTAACTCCAATGAAGAAAAGCCTCCTTGCTGTTACTTGCATGTCAGCTTTTGCTCAAAAGATGTTTATTTTTCCAAAATGCAGATGAAAGCAACTGGACCCCTCCAAACCACCTCACTGCAAAAGACTTGTTGCAAAATGCGGCAAAAAAAGATTAGCAGAAAGCAAACTATTAGACATCCGTTTGCTGTATTTGGATGGTGGTCTTCATGGATCTCGCTTGTGATGCTGTAACTTAAAAATATTTTTATTTTCTCTGTTTTAATCTGCTAGAAGATGTGAGGACAGGGTGACTGAAAAGAGGCTCAGCTAGAGCCATCAAAAGATTATCCCAAATAGAATGTTACTGGGAGGGTGGGAAGGTTTGGGTTTTTTTTGCTTTATGTTAACAGTTGGCAGGATTTGAGTGGAGTCTGAAATGTGGTTGCAGAAATCTCTAAAGAGAGCCTTTGTATCTTTTGAGTTATTTGCTGAGACTTTGCGTGGATTCTTATTTTACTGCTTCAAGCAAAGTTAACTTATTTCCTGTTTGTAGGCAGTGATAACCAGTCTCCTTGTGGGCCATACTGGACAGGAAGCAGCTATTCATCTGACTATAGTATTTTCTTATTTTCTAGCAGATAACTTTTGTTTTTTGGTAAGGATAAAGAACTTTTCTACAGAAAACCCCTATACTTGTTCCTCTGCAATATTAGTCTGAAAAGGTGTTTAAGATGCTCAACCTGGGCAGAGGTCTGGCCCTGTAACTAGCTTGAAGGAATTGAGGTATAAGAGTTTATCTCGTAGCGTTGCAAAACATGGCTAGTGCTTCCTGGGGCTTGGTTTTGGTGACAGATAGACTGCTTAGCTGTATCGGGAGCTTCTCAGGAATGTCACTGTATAGTGAAATGCTTTTTTAGGTGTTGAAGTAGCTTTGAAAATCTGTCCTAAAATAACTGAGAAGTCTTTTATTTGGGTCTGTAGGTGTATTCTTTTATTTTTAATGAGGCTAGAGACAAGGGCCATGCTGGAAAATCGACTGCTGTCAGTGAGCTCCTGTCAGATGCAGCTCTTCTGTTAAAGATCTCTGGTCACATAGGCTTAACTGAGGGAGGTAATCTTGGGTGACAGACTCACAGGCTAATCCCAAATTGCTATTCACAGCCAGTAGTTTTACTAGTAAGCCTCCAGTCTCGCAACTGGCATAAACTTAATTCATCACAGGGAATCCTGTCATCTTATCAGTGGTTTAACTATCTGACATGTTGCAGATGATGGCTGGTCATGGTGACAGTATTGCCCTGGCACAAACGTTCACAAGAAGCATTTCATCACACAAACTTTTTTACAACAGTCACTACCACTCTGGCCTCCTCTGTTGAATGATCTGGCTGTCGTCAGTAATCAGGTCTGGATTTGTGAAGAAGCACACTTAAAAACAGTATGGTGTTACAGCCCTGGATGCTGTTCCAGTGGTTCAGCGATGAAGCATGTGTGTACAATAGCATTAGCAGAATGCATTTATTTCCCTTTGATATTAAAGGGTCAGAGTGGTATTGTTGGGATAGGAGAGGAATTCAACTTTAACACGTTTTTAGATGACTGACTTTAGAAGAGCCATTCAGGAAATGTACCTAATCAGCCCACATGTCTGAGGCACCTGTGATTTAAGAACTTGCATTGGAAGAGCCTTACACAATTTGAGTGAAGTGCTGTACTGATTGCCAAGATCGTGGTGCTCGACACCTAAGGCAGGATTTGAGCCAGCAGCTTTATGTATTTGAGGAGCAACCTAGCTACTAGACAGTAGCAAGAATATTCTAGCTTCCTTTTGAAACAGGCATCAAACAACCAGGCACGTGTAATTGTTAAGATGGAAGAGAAGAGCTGTTAGGGGTTTGACTCTGTAAAGTGCTTAGGTCCCTTAGTTGGGGAGGCTGAGGGCTAGGGACATGATCTCTGCCTAAGTGTAGAGGATTTTTTTGTCAGGCTTTGAATACAAAGAACAGTAGGTCTTTTTTCTTCCTTGAGCCACAGCAAACTCTTTCCCTTTGCCTTATGTTGCCTCTGGGCTCTTGAATTCTGCAGCAACTGCTAAGTGTGTCTGCTTTCAAAAGGATCATGAAGGTTGCTGGTGTGACCTGTAAAAGGGGTGTGCAAGGCATTCATGGGGATGAGCTGCAGACAGCTCCCTTCCGCAACCTGGAGTACTGAGTCTTGGAGCTCAGATCACCTCCAGTGAGAGTTACTTGGGCAGCCAACTAGGCAAAGATGGATGATTCCCTGGAAAGGTGACATAGCCTAACACTAAGGTCCTAGACTTTTTTTTTTTCCCCTGAATTTTGAGCTTCACCAGTCTGGGGTAGGAGATGACACTAATCAAGGCAGTCTCTGCTATGGCTGTTTTCAAATACCACACAACCTGGTGGTTTGGGCATGCATCTAAGCTGTCAGGTTAACAGGGGATGCCCGATTCCCTGCAGGCTTGAAGGAGCACCCAGAGCATGTCTCTATCACTCTGGACAAATGTGATCACGAGAAGGCTGTTAGAAAAGAAGGGCACAGCCAAGTGTGAAACATGGGGCATGTGTGGAAGCTTCTGTCTGAAACTGTAGCTGCTTCAGGTAGTTAAATGGGAAAACTGACATCCTTTGGTTGCTATCCCAAGTTCAGTTGAATCGGTGCCATCAAAATGGTGTTTAGGGTCTTAGAACAAGATGTACTTAAACACTGAAGTGAGGATTGTATACCGATAATCCTGTTGGCACTAAATCAAAGAGCTGCTTTTGCAGGGGGAAAACAAGGTGTGTTTGTTTAAAGGAACACTTGTTCTCTTGTGTGATGCTTGCAGTCCTGGTGGATGTCTGAGCCAGCTGGTTGTCTTAGGGGGGACCCTCCTGGATGCATTTTTCAGACACTGCTGTGACCCCTGACTGTTAACTATTGGCCTCACTGAGGTTATAGCCACAACAGGTACAAAACTGTATAGATCTGAAAAGTGCAGTAAGAACATGGCAGGGTGGAGGAGGAAATTCTGCAGCTGTTATAGGGTGGAGGTGGGACAGATAAGACACACGAACATCAGTTTTTAATTTTAACTCATGTATTTATTAGCTGAGTGGTAAATTGCAGCTCAAAAGAGGACGAAGAAGGGAGAACAAGTTTTAGATCTGTCACTTTGCCTACTCCTTCCATCAGTATGGTTTCAGTGGGATCAAGCATCTTCTAAAATACCGTTTAGCACTTAGAAGTGATCTTGGAAATTGATCTTAATTTGGTGAAACCAGCAGGCATACTGTTCAGAAAGAAGCACGCTGGTTTTTTTTTTTTGCAATGCATAGAATGCCGTACAGATTGTATAGATCTATGCTGTATAGATTCAAGCAATACAACACTTTAATGAAGGACAGTTAGCTTTAATAGTATGCTTCAGATACCGTCTTTCCCTGTAAAAAAGTAACTTAAAGGAAGAAGTCCTACGTTCATAAAACAGGAAAACTCCAGCCTGTCTACGGCACTACCTGATAATCTATTTCAGGTTGCAAAGGTATATTATCATCTAGTCCAGTATTCCTTGATTTGTAATGCATTGGCAAGTTTCAGAGTCATATTCCAACAGTTTTTACATTAACTAGATCATGCTTATGATGAAATGTGATGTATAGTAGCAGTTAACTTCGACAGGAACAGTGGTGGCCTGTTCATCAAAGGTTGCTGGGTGTTTATGTAGTGATTGGAATAAAATATTTGACTTCCAGGACACTCTTTGCTATTGTCTGTCTCGCTTTTTGGGAGAGCGACTTGGAAAATGTCTCATTGTTTACATGTTTAACCTCTTTTCTGTAACTTTGCTACAAGAAGAACTTGTAATACAGTGGCTAGGCTTAGACACTGGGTATGTAAATCATGAGCCACCTAATTCTTGGCTAAAGAGTTGGGAAAAGGTGGCTGCATGTGTCAGAGGAAAGCTATGCCTTTCTTTACTCTGAGTTGCAGTGGAGCCTTAAGTTCACTGAGCCATGTAACATTTCTTTCTTTGCAAGGCATAGGATCATCTAATGAAGATGAATAACATGCATTCTCCCTCTTTCTAAGGAAAGATGTTCTGTTTCTTTTTCTTCAGATGTTTGGGCATTGGGTTTCTAGATTAAAAAAGACATCTTAGATAAGTAGAAACCAGGTCAAATCATAACTTACAAATTTTTTTTTCTCCCTTCTTCCTCTAAATTTAATTGGTAAAATCAGTATTTATTTCTGTTATGGAAATAGATGGAAGAGAGAGACTACGTAGGTTACCTTTCCCTTAATAGGGAAATGGATGTCAGTCCTGATGGAATAAGCTCAGAGCAAGCAACTGCAGAAGAGTTGTAATTGCGAAACTTATTATTAATGACATAATTTGAGGTCACAATTTACCCCACTCTCCATGTCTGCTCCCTCTGTGACCAGACTACTTACAGGTAAATGGGGCAAAGTGTCACATACACCAGGTCTTTGGCTGATGCTATCTTGTCCAATCAATTCATACCAAGTGGGATGTAGGGTTATTTATGCACTAACATGGAAATTGGAGAAAGAAGCTCAAGCTTAGTCAGAGAAGAAATGAAAATTGTCTGCCTACGTGCCTTGACTATTAGTTACAGCTGAACATACTTTCCTTTTAAAGAGAAAAGTATTTTACAGACACTGAATGTTCTTACGTTATCACCTTACTATATAGTGCATGAAACATGACCTTAATCAGTGGTGTAGCTGAAACTGAGTACTGTGACAGTAGACAGAATGATGTTACATCTCTTTTGTTAAAGCCGAAAGTGAGAAACAAAAGGCAAAAAAACACCCCACCTTTGTCATTCTGTCTGACTTTGGAGACTTCAAAGGTACCTGTGCTGAGACAGCAAGCTGGTGAGAAGGGTGACACCGGGTATGAGGGCTTCAGATTTTCTGATGTGTAGAGGCAGAGCTCTAACTATGGCAAAATGTATGCAAGTATATATTTAGTGTCTTTAACACAGAGTCTTAGTGTCAAAATGCCTGGCAGAAAGGTCTGAGCTGTTCTATCACCAGTCTGATTTGGTGCTCCTTAGCTGGCAGTTTTGATTCTAGCTGTGCTCTGGAGCCAACTGCTGGGTAGTGCCAGCAGGACTAGAACGCTGCAATAGTAAAATCAGAACCAAGTGTTCAGGTTATAATGGTTTAAACTTGGAAGGGGTATGCACTGCTGTGGAAGGTCATGTTGCATCACAGCAGGTGTCTCCTAGTAATGAAGGAGAGGAGGGGAGACCTCTAGGGACCCTGGCTAGCTGTACACACTGGTGTGGATGTATTCATAGGGATTTTAGATGCATGTTTTCTAGGAATGATGGAGCATATTTCAGAAGTTCCCAAGCTAGCACTGATTAGAACTATCCCTGGAAACAGGACTTCATGTTATGCTAAAGCTTGTCAAGCTTTACTAGGGTTAGCAGGGTCTTCTGGAGTGAATCAGTGAGACAGCTGGTGCAGCCCTGTCAAGTCAGCATCTCCTGTATGAACTAGTAGGTTTGCACTTTTTTTTGCAGAAAATGCCTTAGTTTTGTAGGGTGTAGAGGAGAACTTTCAAGGAAACTAAGAATCTGCAGAGCTTCAAAATCACTGGGAGGAGTGCTGGAAAGCAGACTACTCATTGCTAATGTGTGGTGATGATTTGCATCTCCCATGTTTCCTCTGTGACCTGTAAAGTAAGCCTTTCTACCTAGCAGATGTCACTGGTCTGGGCACTTGGCTGTCAATCTGCTTTCATGATGCTTTGTTCTCTGTGAAACCAAAACTAGAGGGATAACCAGGTATTGAAATGGTAGTTGACAGCATTCTGTCTGCAGTAGAAGATAATTTTCATGGAAAAAGCTATGGAGATGATGCTAACTCCTAAATTGGAGATAAGGAGAAATTTAATCATCTGAGGATAACTTTGTTTTCTTGAGGGCTTCAGTGATATTAGATCTTTTCTCAGTGACGGTAGGGATATGAAGGAAGACCAGTGATTTGTGAGAATGTTTTTATAGGCACAGGACTTTACCACAAAGTTTGGCAGTAGTGAATTGGTGTTTCTGACTTATTAAATGAATGCATCCGTGATGAGTGTCGCTACCCAGATACTATACCTTTCTGTCTCTGCTAAGAACTGTGTGTATTGCAGCAAAATCCTCAATAGGTAGCAGTGTGAGTTTTGGTTGATCACATGAAAGAGTGTCCTCTTCTACTAAAAAATGAGGGAGTTTGGCTGTGGATGTCCATGGTGGACTTCTCCTTAAAAGGGACCACGGTGAGTGCAGGCTTCATCAAGCAGATGCAACATAATCTGGTGAAGATGAGAAGCCTGCCTGAGATGAACCAGAGTATAACACCTAGCTAAATGTGAAATTGAAAATGCTGAAGTCCAAATTTGGGTGGGGCAGTAGAGGAGAGGTAGAGACAGAAAAAAAAAATTCTCAAAAATCACCAACATGTCTTGCATTTGAATTCTAGGGCTTTTAATTCCATAAATTGTATGTTTCAAGTAATGAGATTCTTGCGGTCTCTCTCATTTTCTCTTATAGAAAGTGCACTTAGCCTTCAAACTGAGAGAATTAAGGTTTTTTTTTAAGGTACTGAGTACTCTAGATGTTGACTTTAAGCACATAATTTTATCACTAATCGAAATACTTTGAAGAATGCCTTTTATTTGAACTGAAGAGATACAACATGGTGTTCAGCAAAAAAAATCTGAACAGCATTGAAATATGTTTCCTTGAATTCCAGACATGCATTAGCAAAATTTGAGGTAAAATGGAGGCAGAAGTTGGAAACTGCTCCAAAGTAAAAGCATTAATTGGTAGGAGTGAGGTGGAGGCAAGAGGGGATGGCTAGGCAGGCAGCTTTCTGCAGATGATGGAAAAAGACATGTAGCTTCATAGCTGCTTCATATATATCACTGCTCTGCTCAAATCTGACAGATACACACTTACCACTGGAAAAGGAAGCAAACACACTGTTGGCTTGGCACACTTTAAAATGCATGTGCCAGCACACATGTGCCACAATTTAAGAGGGTGAGCCAGATACCTAAGGCAGGCCAACTCCATGCCAGTTTTAGTTAGCCAGTCAGACTTGTTAACTATCGCTTCTTTCCTTAAGCATATTTTGCAACCTACTGGACGGCACTAACATCCAAGACAAGCTGAATGAACCTCTCAAGTAAAACTACAGGAGATCTTGTCTGTTTCACAGGGCTTTTGTTCTAAGAACTGCCTTGTATTCTTTGCTTGAACCAGAAGCTTGGTGCATTTCCTCCTGGAACTAGACTTAGGAGATGCAGAAACATGGATAGCAAAGGATCTAGCATTAATGTTGTAGACTGCAAAAAAAACCCACCAAGCTGCAAATCATCTGAATGCTAGCAATATCTTGTAATCGTGCCATATAAGCCTTTAATAGATGTTTTTGTCTGACTGAAGTGGAGGAACTTCCAAGTTTTCATTGAACTTGAATTGGAGAACAGTTCAGTAGAGGGAGAGCATTTGAAACAATGTGGGGGAGCTTTTGCTGAATCTGCCTGAACACATGTGCCCTGGACTTGCTCCGTGGCTAGGGCACTGCAGGAACTGTAGAGTATTTAGTCTTGATGCAGCTAACTTGGTGGGTCTGTCCTGGAGCCAGGGACCCTTGGAACTACCTACAGCTACTCAGTGAAAATTGTTTGCTTCTGTGCTGCTATTAACAATTAAACTGATAGCAGTATCAATTTCATTGAGCCACTGCAGGGTCCTGGGAGCTTCTGATTTATGGAAATCACTGTTTTTCAGCCAGCTCTTTGACAGAGCTAGTGACCTGGCTTTTCTGCTTGCTGTATATGAGTATTTTTGATTGCTGTCTCTGATTCCTGATGGTCAAGGTGACCTTGTGCATCACCCTATCCATTTAGCTTTTTAGTGTGACAGGACTGTTTCTAATAGCTTGGCTGCTGTTTAGACTCATAGTACCAAGACAGCTTAGCACTGAACTGCATCACGCTTTGAACGTAGCAGTTCCCCCATTGTCTCAGCGGGTAATTTCTGATAGATGTTTGAACAAAGAGGGACAAATCCTTTGTCAAGCGTGGCCCCAGTTTGAGGCAGATTCAGCAGCCAATTCAGGGTTCCCCTGGCATGAATCTTCCTGTGGCACAGAGCCAGAGATAACAGGTTTGCGTCATCTCACTGTGCAGGCCCTGGGCAGGGTGCATTGTCAAGACTGCAACACGCTTTCAGCCCAGTAATTCCCCTGCTAATAGAATAGCCCTGAAGAAGTTACTGTCATAACTGCAGATGGCTGAGGGGCTGCTCGGAGTTGCTCTCTGTGACAAGACTGGCTGCCTAGGGGCTTGAGAAGGAGAGTAAGTGACGCATAAACATCCTTGCCACTTTGTCTTACTCTTGTCTTGAAAATCAGAAGGCTTTGCCCTAGGGTGAAGGCAGAAAATTCCTTTGCATGGCAACTTGAACCTGCATAATTAATACCTTTTAAAAACCTGACTAGCCAGTTACTAGTGGAGTCTAACAGACGGTAATAACATCTGTTTACTTCTGAAATATGTAGCGAAACGGGAAGAAAGTAAGAACACATTTTTTTAATTATACAACTTATACAAACCCCAAAAATGCCAGTGGAAAAAATGCCAGATTTTTTCAGTTTGGGAAGAAGCAGTCTGTTTTAATAATGATAGCCAATAAGATCAGATATGAAACAATTTGTCAGTGCAGTGTTTTGCCATTAATAACCCAACTGTCCCTTGAAGACAGCCTCTAACTCAATTACGGCTGGGCTGTTGCTCAGTGAATTAAATTACCCTAAACTTCAGAAGGGTCTGGAAGAATGATATATAAAGTAAATATATGTTACTTAAACACCATCCATAATCAGTTATATTATGCCTCAAAGGATGCTGACTCCTTAATTGGCTTAGGGCACTCTTTCTATCTAGGGATGTTAATATTAAAGGATACCCGAGATATCGTCTGAATCCAAATGCTTTCCCCAGATCCCTAAGGTTCTGTTTTGCTCTTAATCAGATGCCACAGTCAGTTGTCATTAACTGTCTGTATTGCTTGCACAGATAGCCAAGGCTTATAATTTGGTTTGCATGGATGTACTTGTGTTAGTCCACGTTTTGCTCTGTTGCAAAGTGTGGATTTCTAGGAGAAAATGCAACATCACAGGGAGATCAGCATGGTATGTTTCCAGGGAGGTTATTCTGCCCCTTGGACTGGTGAGACTGCACCTCGAATACTGTGTTCAGTTCTGGGCCCCTCACCACAAGAAGGATGTTGAGGCTCTGGAGTGTGTCCAGAGAAGAGCAACAAAGCTGGTGAAGGGGCTGGAGAACAAGTCTTATGAGGAGCGACTGAGGGAACTGGGGTTGTTTAACCTTGAGAAGAGGAGGCTGAGGGGAGACCTTATTGCTCTCCACAACTACCTGAAAGGAGGTTGTAGAGAGGAGGAGCTGGCCTCTTCTCCCAAGTGACAGGGGACAGGACAAGGGGAATGGCCTCAAGCTGCGCCAGGGGAGGTTCAGACTGGATTTCAGGAAAAGAAAAATTCACAGAAAGGGTCATTGGAACAGGCTGCCCAGGGAGGTGGTTGAGTCACCATTCCTGGAGGTGTTTAAAAGACGGGTAGATATGAGGTGCTCAGGGACATGGTCTCGTGGCAGATAGAAATGGTTGGATTCAGTGATCCAAGAGGTCTTTTCTAACCTGGTGATTCTGTGATTCTATGATTTTGTGTTTCATAGTATGAAGCACTGACCTGCTCAGATTTTCAGTTCTGAGAAAAAAATTGCAGTGCCTCCTCCCCATGGTACCGTCTACGTGTTCTGTTGCCCTGGTACAACTGTTTGTGGATCAGAGACATCAACTACATTACTGAAATGGTCAACAGAAAAAATTAAACCATGTATTTTATTTTTTTTTTAGCTGTATCATTTCAATGATTGTTTTCAGCATAGCACTACTAAAGGGTTATTTTTAACTTGAATAATTTTAGTGCTCCTGTTTTCTGTATGACCTTGCAAACAATTGTATCCAGACAAAGCAGGACTTAGAAACGACAAGGTGTGGGTAGACTGGACTACACTGGGAAATAGGAATTCTTAAGGCAGGTTTCCTGCCCAAAAATGCCCTTACTGGGACTGTTGTGCCAGGTCTGATGCTGCCGATAGGCTAAGAAATAATAGGAGAAAAAAAGGATGAGACCACCTTCAGAACCTCAGACATTTTTCATTTATGTCGTCTAGCTTAATCAATTTTTATGTAATTGAAATATTCCTCCTGGGTCACTGTGATGTTTCCTCTTTATCAATTTCCAGGGTAATTAGGATATGGGCTGTATCATCCATGTCCAAATGAGAGCTGAGGTAATTTTTTGGCAAGTGATGTGAGAAGGCTTATTCTGTAGTTAATTTTACCTTCTTTGCCCTTTGCTAAACAAAACTTAACATGCAGTTTAGAGAAATTCCACAGTACCATGTTGAGGTTCCAACTCTACTCATGCAAATGCTGAATTGAAGGCAACTATGTGTCCACATATGTTACCCCATAAATAAGCCTTGCAGGATCAAATCATCAATTTCCTGAAGAAAGAGGGATTACTTCTCATGGCTGGCATGGTAATTAACAGGATTTGGGAAGTACATTCTTGCAGTTGCTTTCAAAATTAACTTCAAAGATTCTGTTAATCCCTGCCTCAGAAAAAAAAAGTGATTACAATGTCTTTGGAGAAATATCTGCTTAGTAATGTTTTAATTCAAAATATGCTAATAACCTAAATATTAAGCAAGCTACTGTTTGTGCTAATTATGCTGATTACATTTGGTGTTGGTGTAAATATTCTGTTTAGAACATTATATTGAATCTGAATTCAAAATGAGCAGATTTTCACCGTGCTGATTTATAAATTGCAGCCCAGCACTGGCAAAAGTGGGGCACAGTGAAAATTCTTCTCTGTGCTATTAGAATATTTAAAAACAGCACTGTAAGTGGATTTTTATATGCCCATTTTCAGATGCCTCCTTATTTAACCTGAAAGTGTACTGGGTGCTGAAGCTCTGTACACTCAGAAGTGTCTGTTCTAAGGACTTATCTTGAACCAAAAGTTCTGTCTGGTCAAAAGCGAACAAATCACACCTCTTAAATTGAGGCAAATGCCCTGACTCTGGTAACGTTCCTGTGACTAAGGCCCTCTGCCAATTGTGTGGAGTACGCATTTTTCATGGACATGTACATAAAATGTGTGTTTTTCATGGACAATCGCCACATTGCAAAAACAAACCAACAAACCCAGGAAGAGGGACTGCAACCATGTCTTTCAACTACCCTGAGAAGCCTCAGCTTCAAGGTTACTCCTTCAGTACCTACTGCTTTTTCTGTGCCTGGTTGTCCAGTGAATCAACAAAAGGGCCAGGGACTTCCATCAGCATGTCTCCCTATGCTGTCTCATGGAAGTTGTGGGTTAGCCTTGAGTAAACAGTATCTAAACCTGCATATTCTCCTTCATGGAGAAATACAGCAACCAGTACATCAGCGATCAGCCTGGTAGATTTTTTTTCACACAGGCTGCAGCTTGTATGGGCAGCTGTACCTTGACTATGCTTTCCTTCTGTGTTTGAAAATATTTGAGACTTAATTTACACCAGTGTAAATGGCTGTCAAAGCTGCAAGGATATGTTGAGGTCTAGGTTGTGTCCTTTGTAGAAAGATGAAAGGAAATGGCGAAGTTTGTATTTTAGCCAGTTTATTGCAATAGCAAGAACCAGACGCTGATCCAGAGTATCTAGAAGGAAAATTATCTGTAGTTATCTGCAGGCTTGTTTTTAATTTCTGACAAATATTACTGTGGTTTCTAGGATGATAATATCTGTGTGACTTCAGTGACTATAAAAAAGTCAGAAAACCAGTGTTGGTCACTGTGCCAGCTTTTAGCCACTACAGTTTGAATCCCATCAGTTCATCTCAGCTCACCTGTGGAGTTTTAATTTATTAAAATAGCTTTAGGAGGCCCTTAATAAAATTAAGAACAATCAAGGGCTAGTCAAGTAGAACACTGTTTGACCCACAAAGATAATGACAGAAATCGTCATAGTGCCAGAGATTGTTTGGTTTTGACAGCCAGTATTGAAAGATGGGTTCTTGGCACTCTTGTTCTGGCAATATTATGCTTCCTTGGCAACACAAGACAGACAGAAAACTGGCTGTAGAAATCTCCCCTTATGTAAAGGAGTATGTGGAGAAGGTGCCTTAGGACAGGCAAGAGTAGAGGCCATATCCTAAAGAACTGAGATCCTAGGGTGAGAGCAGCCCGGGAAAAGTGGTAGTCTCCAGGAAACTATTTATACTAGAAATGTAAGCTTGGTCATAACCAGGAATGGACTCTTCTGTACTGAAGTATATTTTGATAAATATTTTTCCTTTGTCAGGTGCCCAGAAAATGCGGTCTGTGATTTCTTACAATTATGTCTAAGAGAGAAGTGACAGACAAATCATGAGATTTACCCATCATCCAGAAAAAATATTGGCTAGATGTTCTGTATCTGATGCAATTACCTTAAATATGGGCTTTGAAGGACACTTTCATCTCAGAAATATTCAGTACCACGTCTATAAAAATTTTGGGGAAAAAAGTGGAGGAACTTGTAAAGGAGGCACAAGCAGACCAGTGAGGAAAATTTACTTGTGTAGCTTCTAATGCAGTTTTCATTACTAGATTCGAGTTTCTCTCTGGAATTCTTCAGTTCTGTCTGCAGATGTTCTTTAGGTGACTAACTGTACTGATGTGAATAAACCTGTATGTCACGGAAGCTGGTCAGGGATTTGCCATCTGGCTGTACTGCAGGCCAGTTGTGAGAAGACTTGTAATAGAGGAGAACGAGAGAAACAGCAGAATTTGTGCATGGCTTTTCTGCAGTACATTTTTCTCTCCCAGCTGTTCATCGTTATGCTTTTTGATATGCAATTCCAAAAATTACAGTAGTGCTAAAATTCCAGTCCCACTGCTTAGAGGCTGAGTATCCCTTGCAGCTTCAATAAACAGAAAACTTTCTGTCACAGCAGCATAATTTTTCCTGCTCTTAAGTTTTCATTTTAAGGTAATATTTTTTGTCTGTCTATTACCTAATTATTTACTGTGTAATGGTTAAGAGTGGTTTTTTGCACTTAAATCTAAGAACTGCTGAGTGCTATAGTTTCACGTCAACAAATGACGTTAGAAAGAGGTTGTCAAACACAATGAAACAAATCTGCAGTAAAGAAGAGTTTAACCTAATAACCATGTTGAAATCCTGAATTCTGCAGAATGTTATCCTCTCATCCCAGATCGTAGCTGTTTGATTCTTGCCCCTACTTATAATTTAGATCTTCATTTAGTTTGATGTGCAGCTTGTGTTCTTCACTAGAGCACGGAATAAAAGCAATTGTGAAATTCCTATTTATTTCAGTTGGCTCAGAATATGGCTTTATCACATAATTACTTTCAGGTGGCATATATGCTTAACGTACATCAGATCCCAATAACGTTTCATATGTGTCAATGAAGTCTTTTGTCCTGAGTCGAGTCTACACTGACTCTTTCTGCTATTCACTTCACAAAAACTTCCCACTATTTCTATTCTCTCAGTTCTACCCTTGGCTTCTCTTTTGTTCTTTGATAGAAAACAATACACTTCTGAAGAGCTACAGTGACTACTGGGATACAGCCTGCTGTACCTCGTTGGCCCTGTACTCAGATGAAGCAGCAGAATAATATTACGGCAAGGGCGCATTTGTCAGAGAACTTTCTGGTGGTTTCATGTCCATTGTCTTGGGCTTTCTGAGACTCACTGAAAAACAAACAAATCCCTCTGCCCCCCAAAATTCTGTAATCAACACTTTACTACAATCGCCAACACTGAGGTGCTAATTGGAAGCATAACTGAAAAGGTCAGGCTATTTCAAGACAAGAACAGAATGCAAGATTAAAGGCAAAAATTAGGCTTGGGGGTGCAGGAGGGTCTAGAAGGATAAGTAGAAAAGCTGCTGCAGTAATTTAACATTCTTCTTGAAAAGTCCCCTGGGCTGCAAATTCACTTTTGACCTTAGTTTGTATATCTAAGGGACTAATTTAATACATCTTTTTCATACCACATTAGCTAGCTACTGTTTATAGCACTAAGAAATTTACAGGATCTAAACCTGTTCTTTTCTTACTGGTATTTTGGGGCATATGGCAGTTCTTTTTTCTTCCTCTTCTGACAAATTGGGAGTGACTTTGATTTTGGAGGCATTTTTGATGATGTGCCTTTGATGTTCTATAAAACCACTGAGTTAAAAATTAATATAACCCCAAGCAGTCATAAACTATGTTTCCTCCTACGCAACATAGCAACAAAACTGTTTATCCTGGTTTACTGTATAATCATTATGGTTTTGTGCTCATGTTCATTTTGGCTCTGGTGTGTCTTGTTTAATGCCTAGTGGAAAGTTTATTCAGTGCTTCTGTTCTAGTGCTTGTCTTAGAAAATGCTGGAGAATTTTAGAAGCGATCTTTGAATGAGGGAAGCTGCCTACAAGTTATAGGAAACAGAAAGCATTAGACTGCTTTTACCTTTCAAAAAATATGGTCAACTTGTTTAAAAGCAAACCCCAGAAATTAGTATTGCTTGTCTTTCATTGTTTTTAATTTGATCTGTTGCATCTGAGGACAATATCTGTTAAACCAGCTTTTGGAGGGCTTTCATCTGTTGGTACTTGAAAATACCCCTATTTACTCCTCTTCCTCACATTTAGTCCTCCTGTGCTCTGAAGGACGTTAAAAAGCTAAGCTTTGTTTTGCAGCCTGTAGTGGCATCATGAAAGATGATGAAAAAAGCAAGAAGGTCCAGCTGTTAACAATGCCATTATCTTGAAAATGCTTTGAAAAATAGATCCATGGAATGTATTGAAATAAAAAGCTAAAGGCATTGCAGGTGGACGATCACATTTTATATGGCTTTGTCATAAGCTTCAATGCCTTGCTAATGAGAAAGTGATTTTCATTTTCAAATTCATTGCACTCACTTGGAAGACAGCGTTGTGCTTAGATCAAAATATGTATATAATGGAAGGAAAGTATATGAGAAGCTTGTTTGGTAGACTTTCAGGCTTCTTTCTGTATATGTCCAGTGGTCACCAATCAAATGAACGGCTGTAGAATACTTAGACTAATTTCAGATTTAAGAAAAACCTTGACCTTGTGAATAGAAAAAAAAACCTCATTGACCAAAGCCACATTTTTAGTCCTTTTCTTTGACAACTTTTCCCTCTCCCTGCAGAAAAATCCAGAGACGTGAAATAAGTGTATGGATCCATATTCTAGCACTCTATCAATAGCAGACTGAACCTGACAGGTATAGCCTAGGGAGGAAAGAGAAGCTTTCATAATGGTTAAGTAGCACAGCCTGAAATACTCAGAAAATAAGACAGCTTGGAAAAGCATTTAAAAATAAGCAGAGGGGAAAAAGCAGTATAGCTACTGTTTTATAGATTGGGAATATCCTGGGTTTTCTGAGATGAGGTACTGGTAAATTAACACTGAAATCTAGTTTCAAATATGGATTGAAATTGAAATGTGGAACTATTAACTGAACTTTAAATAAAGGCATAAAAGTTAGTATCTTCAGCCAAACTGGTTGTTGGGTGGATTTCTTGTTTTCTGGCTGTTGGTAACTTATGCTTTTATAAAAAAGATACTTATCCCTTTAGAATCTCATTCTTTGATGTTATTGGCCAGGTTTTCTCTCCTGTCTTAGGCTTTGAGGCTCCAGGGAGAAACAGATATATTTTTATCTTATGGGGAGACTGTAGCTGTGGTTATAGACACAGAGCTGTTTTCTCTGCAGATGCTCTGTCTCATTGCGGGGAGCGAGATGAGGCAGAGCAGAGATAAGCACTAAAGTCTGCTGTGGGGAAGAAGATGATACCCGCCCCACCACTGGCATGCCATGCACAGCAGACCAAATGTAGCTCTTTTGTATTCTTCTGAGGGGTTTAAGAACTTAATTTCCTCCTGGTTTCTATAATAACAGCTAAGAGTGCACATGAAGATGTGGTACTTATGTCATGATTAACTCCATCTAATCAGAATATCCTGAAATACAGTCAACTATGGGAGGTGAAAGACAAACTAGAGCAATAAAGAAGGTTTTAATCAGGTATTCTAGAGTAAATACCTGAAGGTAAGAATGCCGGTATGAATTTTCATAAGAAAATTGATTTGACTTCATGTTTTGGCACAAACCATTTGGTTTGCAGTGGAACTGCAGCTGTTAACTTCCCAATGCATGAAGATGTGCTGCCTCTGATAGCTGAATGCTGCTGGATTTATTAACTGAATTTCGTTCCTAGTTTTTTACATGTACAGCCCTAGAGGATAAATTCTGTAATCTATTTCAGTAATACACGCAAGTATGAATTTATTACGCAAAATTATGCAAAATCTACCCTACTAGTTTCCCTAAAGTACCTTAATACTACCTATTAGATGCCATATCTGGGGGATGCTGCATAATTTTCGTAGTGACCATTCCTAAGCTGGGAAGTTACATAGTAGAATAACCACATTAATATAGCTCTGCCGCTTTCAATATTTATATTTGGACTGCACTGGCATTTGCTACATGTTACTTAATAAAGTGACTTTTTCATGGAAAGTCTCAAGTCTTTGGTCAGAATGAAGAGAAGTGGGAAGTACCATCTCTGCTTGTGAATGAATTGGAAAGATGAATCTTCTGGCCAAAGTCAGGTCAGAAGAATCATGGAGATGGAGATACAGCAAGGACCCAAAGAGTTTATATCTTTGTACTGCTGGAAACTTGGTTACATATATGCCATCACTAACATGATAATTTTATACGGCTGCATGTGTAGTTATACAGCTGTACCTAGATGGTATTAAACATTCCTGTTCTGACTACTAGGGATTCAAAACAACATTGCATGAGGACAACCACTATCCAAGGTATTGAGAAGAAAACAGGCTGTAACTGCTAGTAATTCCAAGTGGAAAATGCACCTTCAGGTTTGTACTAACCACTTGTTTTTTTATTCCCCCTACCAGAGACAAGGAACCGGAGCTACAAATGGAAAAGACAAGACATCTGGTGAGAATGGTAAGGGTAGACTATTTTTTTTGATGGAGAATATTGACTCAAACGGAGCCAAAATGCTTTTTATTGTAATGATATGTGTCAGGCAGCAGTGGCCTTGCTTTCATATCTTATCTTTTGAATGTGTTTTAAAAACTGGAAGGAGATCAGTTGGATTGTTTCCTTTCCATTAGTATGTTCAAATTGTCTAATGAAATGGACATCTGATTCTGAGCTTGTACTATGGTGAGTTAAAGGACTCTGTAGAAGTCAGTGCAGATACAAATGAGGGTAGTGCAAGGCATGGGTATGTCTGTAAAGGATACAAGAGACAAGGTTGAATATTATGAAGAGCTGCTATGCGAATGGAGAAGGTGAACAAAAGTAGCTGGTTACAAAGGACTTGCTCACAAACATAGTCTCTGTGATCTAATCTCAGCTAGTTTTAGGCCCATAAATAAGATACCAAAGTTAGAATTGCATAGAGCTCATTTGAGTGATGTTAGAAAGAGGCTATGGATGGAATAGCTCATATAGCAAACAAGCTCATAACTTAGGTGCTCCACATAGGTGAGGAATCTGGACTCATGCATGCTCCATTGCTCTAAGGGGTCAATCACAGGGATTTTTGGACACTAATAAAGGGGCCAGCAGGAACCAATTTCTGCCCTTTATGTAGCACAAACAAATCTAATTGGAAGATTATGATTTTTTGGTTTTATCCTGAAGAAAGAAAAACAGTGAAAGTAGCAATTGCTTTTTGGACTGAAATCTCTTTTTATTTCCTATAGGAAGCAGAAATGCTTTACACACAAGTGATCACTTGCTAGAAATGTGGTTACTGTCAGAAATATTTTTCACAAGAGAATATTTTGATCAGCTTTAATTACACACCCAGCTGAATACAAAGCAGCATCAGTTTGTAGACATTCATGAATAGGACAAGGATTAAACTAAGTATGCTCTCTGCTTCTGTTTCATTATCCAGTTCTAATTAAAAGATGTATTCCGATAGTCCATCTCATCTACTGGAAAGCAGGAAGCATGTAAATCTCTGAAAAGCCAAGTGTTTTCTAAGATGAGATATTTGAGCAGTTGTTTTGGATATACGTTTTGTTTTTAACATGTTGGTCTGAACAGAGTTTTTGGGCCCTCTGAGGCAACATATCCTAAAACATTAGGAGAATTCTTTACACTTAGTTTTCCTATTACAGAGAGGTGACTTTCCCATGAGGGCTGTTTGCATAATTCTACAGTATCTGAAATCCATAGACGATGTTCCCAATATGATTAAGCACAAATTAGAGTGGAAAAAAGAAATAAATATTTTGGCTTGTTGCAGTGCCTTGAATTAGTGGAAACAAATGTACCCTGACAGCAAAGCCATTTACATTCTGAAGTTAACAGGAAAGGAAAGCAAGGAAAATTATGTCAGCCGTTCGAGCAGCATGGGAAGCATGTTTTTGTCTTTACTGTTTGAGCACATTGAATTGAGCTCATTTGCCTTGAATTTCTTGACAAATAAAATTGTCCTCTTGTCAAGTTTAGCTTAGATTTACTGATCCTGCAGCCTTTTTAAAATCAAATTATTTTTTCTCAATGTGAATTTTGAGTGAGAAAGGGCTGCACCATTAATTCACAAATATGTGATTCTAGTTGCAGCATAATTTTAGGTATCATATAAATAGGTGGATGTACAGTTAATCTTAGACAAATAGATACCAATTAATTTTTGTAATGAAGTTATAACAAAAAAACTGTCACCTAAGTAAAACAGAGGAGCAGCAGGGGAGATAGAATCCTCTGATCTCCCCAATCCACGTTTGCTTGAAAATAAAGCAGAATGAGAACGTTGAACCTGAGACTGAATTCTAAATCAAAAAAGCGGAAATGCATAGCTCTTTGTCCTTATTAGTTCTGTAGTAAGAACTCAAGCAGTAATGTTTTATTCCTCTGAAAATTGGGATGTGCTATAAATCTATGTACACAATATAAACCCACTGTTACATGTTTTTTGGCTGTAAGTCTGTAATATGTCTGTCTTAAATTTTGATTCTGGCTGTTATGAGCCTCTTCTTCAGATGTTTGTTTCCCTGTCAAAAGGAAATTTTCCCTTATGTTGAAAGTGGGGAGTGGCTAAAAACTAAAAACTTTCATCATCTTAAAAAAAAAAAGAAAGTAAGTCATGCTATGAAAATGTTTGCAAAGGGAAGCTAGTTTGGTAACTGTCCTTGCTCTTGATTGCAAAATCAGGAAAAGCTGCTGAAAACTAGCCCTAACAACAAATAAAGACACTTGGCTGTTTTCAGGAGTTTTAAGACACACAGTGGAGACGCTTCTATGAGAGAAGTTGTGTGTTGTTTGTAGAAAATTAATTTTGGGCCTGTCTCTAGGCTGGCTTGAAACAGGAGAAAAATCTAATGACTATGGCAAATAGCAGTCTCCTCTTTGAAGACATGTATGGCGTCCTTGTCACTGCAAAGGATTCGGGGAAATTAAATCTCTGAAGATTCCTTTTATAGAAGTGAACAACTTTGATAGACATGAATGCATGTTCTTATTTGACCTTTGCTAGATAGCAACGCTATATCCTTAGTTGTATTTAGATCGTACCTCCTTAGCAGTGGTCTCAGCTAGCCTCCCTTCCACTGGAGGATTTTATCCCACACAGAATGCAGGCTCAGTCTCAGCTTCTATTGAACTGTCATTGCTTCATTCTAGCAGCCTTGCTTGTTGGCTCAGGGGGATAAGCAATGGAAAAGACTGAGCTTTGGAAAAGCCAGTAGTGCAGAGCAGTGATATGCCACAGTACAGGAGTTTGTGATAATGGGAGAAGAAAATCCCGTACACAAGCTGTGCTGATTGTCATATTGATGAATGGACTGTTGTACCTGCATGGGACCTTCATTCATCAGACGTTGTCTTCCCTCAGCTACCTTCTTAAATTGTCTTTGAGACTGCTAGGTTGTAAGGTGTGGGGGACAAAGGTCCCTCTTGTTTTTCAGAGCACTGTATTTGCAGACAGGATTCCTTTCCACTATATTTCATATATTATATACCAGTATATCTTCTTTGGTTTTATGCAGCAACAAGCTCGGTAGTTCTTGAAGCTGTGTCAGTATTATAAATACTGAATAATCACTTGTGTTGGAGTAACTTTTAGTCACACTGAGAGTTTTGCTGTTAACCTTCAATGACTCACTGGATGCTGGTCAAACCCCAGATGACATTTGTCTATCTTGACCTTTTAAACAAGTTGTAGATTTTCCTTTTACCAAGTTATGGTCAAAATCAGATGGTGATTCATGTATTCTGAAGGAGGAGCAACTACTGCATTACAATGTGCTCTCATAGTACGTCAGTGGCTAGTGAAGTCCATGGAAGAGCTCCTGATAGCTTCAGTGGGCAGTGTATAACAGCTTTTCCATCCAAAACATACTATATTACTGTCAGGGTAGTCTACTTAATATCATTTTGTTGTCAAAATGGGAAGAACAAAAATGTTATTGGGAGTAGGTTGCATAAACTAGTTTTCCTGGGTGGAAACTGGTCAAAGGACTATTTTTAAAGCATCACCACCCTAATGATTAACAGTAATACTATGCATACAGAAGCATCTGTATAAAAACAATTTCTACATTTCCATGTAACTGTAGCCACCATAACCTCACTGGATCTCAAAGGACTTCAGTCTATTTGAAAGCCAAGACATACTTATTTGTGTATATGATTAAGAACTTAACTTGTAAACTCAATTATATAAGGCTGTTCCCTATGGTGGAAAATCCAAAGGGAAGACAGCAGTACTATCCCCATGGATCCTCTCCTATGTGAATCTGACTTGGTCTAATAGAGTTGAGGTGGGTTAAGAAGCTATAGTTTCTTTTTTCTTACTTGGTTTGATTAATCTGGACTATCACGTTTGCAAATGTATCCTAAATGAAAACAGAATGCTCATATATTACTATGATTACTACCTTGGAAATGTCATAAAATTCCTTTATTGGTTAACACCTGACACTTCTCATTCTGTTTCACATTACCCTGCATTTCTTTGCTGTATAGTTTGTAAGCTGGTATCATACAATATACTCTTTACAGCCAAACACAACTGGCATGGAAATAATTGCATCAGAATAAATTATTTCTACCTTCAAATTTAGAATGTCTTTTTCTTATTGATAGATCTCACTCTTTCTTCTGAAAGTACTTAAGGCATGAGGTTATTTATTGATATTTGTTTATAACTTTCTTGGAATATCAGTTTTATCATTCAGCAATATGAATATTTATAATAGCAAAATATATGTTTTCATGTGACTTCCTGGGTCTGAGTGAAATGAAAATGAGTAGGTTTTGCATGAACTTACATGTCATGGTCAATTAAGACTACCCAATCATAGCAAAATGGTCAGTTGTACTGAAAAAGTGAAGCATTTCCTTTCAGTTTAAACTCATTCTCAAGCATTTGTCTTGTCAGTGCATGATGACTGCCCTGGGGTGGTCAGAAAACTATAAATGAATAAATGCTCTGCATTTGCTCCTCTCCGTACAGTACACATCTCTACACAAGGATAAAGAAACAACAGAGTTATAAAACATAAGCATTTACTTTATTATCTAGAAGAGGGTCATCTAAACTTACTTAGATTTGAATGGTTCTAGAAAACATAAACAGCAATAGTAAAGAACTGTAAAACAATCATGTGTAGTAGAATAGAGACGTCTCTAGTAAGCTTTCCTGGTAGAGGGATATGCATCTTTCAGTGTGATCGGCAGTTCTTTCACTCACTTCATCTACTCAAGGAATTTGGGAGGTTCTGCACTCTGTGCACACTGCACTCAGGAATAAAGAATCTAGCTAGGTCTGACAGAGTGAATAATCATCTTCATAGTTATTTATGCAGAGTGCTTAGCTTAATAGAGCTTTAATTCCTGGCTAGAGGCCAGGATCATTATTGTAGTATAGTCTAATATAAATATCTGTTTAAGACCTCAAAATTAATTTTCCACTAATATTCTCCAATCGCTAAGTAAAAATGTACTGTTTATGGGAACAGCCCCGCAAATAAACTTACTTGTGGAAAAAAGATTTTGAAAAGGGAGGGAACACTAGGCTAATTTGTATAAATATTCCAAGGATCTCATGGAACTTGGTTTGCCCTATCAGCCCAGGTCTAGAGGTCACATTCTTTAGTCGCAGGGAAGGACAGTGACTGAGTTGCAGTATTGCTATGCCTTGTGCATTTTGTCTTTCCCACAAAACATTGCTTATGTGGCAAAAGATGAAATAGTCTTGCAAACAACTGCTGAATCAATCTGGGGAAAAAAAAACAAGCCCTACCCTTTCAGACTGCTTTTTTTTTTCTGGTATTTCACCCCACAGCACTAATCAGAAGTTAGAATGGGAGATTATGGTATCAAACCAATACTGACTTTTCCTGGGTATTAGGCTGAAAGTTTGGGGGGAAAATGGCCTTGCCCTCTTGTTTCTTTTCACTATGGTCTTCTGCTAAAATTCTCCTGTCCCTTGAAAGCTGTGCTTCATGGAATATGATCTCCCACATAGTAATACGGTCTCTCTCTCAGTTCTTTCATTCTATGTCCAGAGCCAAATTTTGCCCTGTCTCGTACAGTCTACCTGGTACTAGTGGAGCTTTAAGAAGTGAGATGAGAATTATTTGCTGTACCTCATCCCCTATTTCTTAAAATAAGAAGTCTGTGTCTCTGCAACATTCCTAGACGTATATGCAACCACTGAATAATGGAACACCTTCTCAGAGTTTAAACACTGTGTTTGAACTCTCTGCATTGTTACATAAGTTGTATTTGGTCACGTACAGATCACTCAGGCTCAGGTGTAAAAATCCTGTGTGAACTCGAACACTACGATCTGTAGCTCAGAGTGTTTCAGATGAGAGTTAGGAGAAAAATTCAAAGTAAACAAATAGAGACAAATCCCATCTCAAGGCATAGCTATGCCTGGCAAAAACACTGCAGACAATCTTATCTGCTGAGTCTCATTTCAGGCACTTTCTTGCAGCTGCCTACACAAAGTTTACCCAGAACCAAACCAAATATGTCTCAGGTTCCCTCCTGTTCTGTTGCTTTCCAGTTACCCAGACTGGTCTGTTTATCAAGGAGTCCATTCATCTCTTCTGGCAGCCAACATGCCTCAGCTGAAGTCAGATCAAGCCTTTAATAACAAGGCTCTCGAGTTGTTCACAGATCTTCCCTAGAGAGGATGCTGAAAGGAAGAGAGGGGAATTATACATGAACTTCATTTCCTCTCCTAGGTGAATTTCCATTTCTTGAGGCCAGGGATAAGTGTAAGTCCTCTCCAGAGGAATACTCTGTGCTTGTTTATTTGGGGTAATAATGACATTGAAACATTGTTCACAAAAAAACTTGTATCGACAGCTTGGGATGTCTATCTAGCAACAAAAACTTCTAAAGCGACAATTTTTGTGTTTGAGATAAAGTAGATAATTTCTGTACTAAAACTTCACCTACGCCCACACGTGTCTTTACACATGCAGTGGCCATCTGCTTTCATGGAAAGGATCCTCTGGTGCAGTTTAAAGTAATGAGGATACTTAACCTTAAGTAATACTTGTAAAAGAGCAGATACTGTCCTTATTCTGCTGTTATCTGACAAGTGAGGTTTGATACTGTGCATTGCTGCTGCACTTCATCTGGTAATGAGAAGCTTTCATTTTAAAATGTTTAGCCTGAAGCAGCTTTAAAAATAAAGTGTTAAAAGTTTCATAAACTAGCAGACCCAGCAGTGCTCATATAGTGTAGCCCGTGTCCTGTCTTGAAAATCCCTGCAATTTTTCATCTTGTCATTTATAACTACTCTTATGACTACCAAATAAGTCCATGTACTGACACAAAGGCTATAGCATATGCACACGAAGGGTATCTGTGTGTGTGTTGATATATAATGTTAATTATGCAGCTTTTTCTTGCTTGTTGCTTTGGGTTTTTTTCTTCCTGGGACTGCACTAGAGAGGAAAAGAATGCTTTTCTATGTGATGAAAGAGTACTAGGAGAGCAAATTGAATGCAGAAGTCCCACAGGGAAAAAGAAAAACCAAAGAAAAACAGTACAACCTTAGAATGATTTCAGCTTTTTTAAACTCATTTTTAAGGACTTATGTTTTGAAATAATTTCATATTTTTGTTTGTCATTTTTTTTTTAATTCCATTTAGAGGAAAATGTCCCAGCTAGCTGGCATGTTTTAGATGGAAAAAAACTTGCTCTTCACACTACTGCTTACAGATATCTAGGTACTTACATGGTCCTCACCACTACAGTAACTGAGTGTCTTCCAAGTATTTAAAAATAGAGATAACAATAACAATTTTTGCCCTGGTCCATTTCTTTCTTTCCAGCTTGCTATTAGAATAACTTGATTAATTTATGGGATCTTTGTTTTGCACACAGTGCCTGCATGCATCTTGGCCAACTTGCGTGCCTGCTTGTGTGCTGCTCTCAAAGTGAATGCCCCCAAAAATACAGCTGTGTATCTGAAAATGTGAGAAATGAGCATGTGTATAAGTACGTATACTTGTCTATGGTCACTCATATAGTCTACTCCTTTGCACTGTTGCAGGAGGTATGAGTTAAGTAGAGCTGCAGCATTCCTGCAGTATTGACATTAGAAGCAGCCCAAGGAAATCATTATGAGTTATGCTCACTCGTAACTTAGTTTCAGCAATTAATAGAGGATCAAAGCCCTGTTGTGTTTGATGATGTGCTTACTCCCCCACAAAACCTTACTGTGTTGTCAGGCAAATTAGGTTCAGTGAGAACATGGAGGAGCGCTGAAAGAATGGAATCCCTAAAACTAAAGGTAGACTGTTTAAGTCTGAGACTCAAGCCTCTTCAGGATACCCATAAGGATGTTGACATGCTCCTTTGCCCTTGGGTTTTTGTGATATTTGCTTTGACTGTGGCTTGTTACACTCTAGATTTGGCTTTTCTGATGGCTAGTTTCTGCCTTTAGCTGACAGCCACCTCTACCCTGTTCAGTAAGATTTTTGTCTCAGTTTCTTTGTCCTTTTAACAGTGACAATTACTTGGATCCAGCTTCTTGCAGCATTGGGATCCTGGTGCTTAGGAGGTGTCTAACTCAGTGTGTGTTTGAATACCTGAAAGGTAGTAGGAGAGCCCAACTCCTTTTTGAGAAGCTGGTCTGTCAAGATCAGTCTAGGTCATTGGGAAAAGAGCTGGTTGTAAATTAAGAAAAAAAAATAACAATAAAGCTTTGGTGATGCCGGTGGGTTTTGCTTTTTAGATGACTCATAAATATGCTGGAGTTTCCGTCAGGTGTTAACGAGGAAAGGCAGAACTGAAATTATGCCTTTGACAAGTACCATATTTCTTTTGGAAATCAGTCTGTAATTATCGGTGTGCTGCCTGACTATGCACCAGGGAGAATAAGACTTCTTTCCATGACTGGCACGTTAGCTGACATGCACTGGCTTGATTCCATGAGTGTGTACTCATTTGAAACCACGCTGTCATCAGTCCTCTGAGAAGAAGAACATTTAGTTCTGCTTTGCTCTTGGTAGAAACCCAAATGAAGGACCAGAGTCAGGCCGGTCTCGATAACACTAGTAAAACCAATATCTTACCTCCGAAATGAATCTGTCCCGACATCGTCATGATGGTTTGAGGTTGTATCAGGACTAGAGTCAATGGCAGTATATTTACACTGGAAGTCCGTGGAGCTGGGCTGACTTGCACAAGTTGCAGATCTGTCTCTGCATGTTCCTAGACTCTGACAAGAGATGATTAAAAGGCTACAAGAGGTGGATGTAGCTCAGCAACAAGTTTTTTTTATTTTAGTGGCAGTGGAAAAATTAAAGACGAATGTAATCAATGCACAACAGTGGTTACCAGGATTTACTGTTGCAGAAATGTGACTTTTCTTTTTGACTATACGCACTATCTGCCTTACTTTATAAAACAGGCTTTTGGTCTGTTCTGTTATTTTTCTTTTCCTGGAGACTTGATTTTGTAAATTAAATGAAAATGCTTTTCTGATTATAAGTTTCTTCTGTTAGCAATTCTGTAAATGATTAATCATCTTTTTCAGAAGGTTTTTAAGATTTTAATTTATAGCACGCAGCTGTCTTAATGCACATAGCTTGATGCTCCAAAATTAGCTTGTAATTTGGTGTTATCAGGGTCCCTTGTGTAACCAGGCACCAGAATTTAGAACAGCAGGAGTGTTACAGACATGATTAAAATTTGGTCCTTAGCTGAACTAGTGACCATAACAGAGAGCAGTTAAGACTGCAAAAGGATCACAGAATCACCAGGTTGGAAAGGACCCACTGGATCATCGAGTCCAACCATTCCTAACACTCCCTAAACCATGTCCATCAGCACTTCATCCACCCATCCCTTAAACACCTCCAGGGAAGGTGACTCGACCACCTCCCTGGGCAGCCTGTTCCAGTGCCCAATGACTCTTTCTGTGAAGAATTTTTTTCTGATATCCAACCTGAACCTCCCCTGGCAGAGCTTCAGGCCATTCCCTCTTGTCCTGTCCCCTGTCACTTGGGAGAAGAGGCCAGCTCCCTCCTCTCCACAACCTCCTTTTAGGTAGTTGTAGAGAGTAATAAGGTCTCCCCTCAGCCTCCTCTTCTCCAGGCTAAACAACCCCAGCTCTCTCAGCCGTTCCTCATAAGACTTGTTCTCCAGCCCCTTCACCAGCTTCATTGCTCTTCTCTGGACATGCTCCAGAGCCTCAACATCCTTCTTGTGGTGAGGGGCCCAGAACTGAACACAGTACTCAAGGTGCGGTCTCACCAGTGCCGAGTACAGAGGGAGAATCACCTCCCTGGACCTGCTGGTGACCCCATTTCTGATACAAGCCAAGATGCTGTTGGCCTTCTTGGCCACCTGGGCACACTGCTGGCTCATGTTCAGTTGGCTGTCAACCAGCACCCCCAGGTCCTTCTCTTCCGTGCAGCTCTCCAGCCACTCTTCCCCCAGTCTGTGGCACTGCAATCCCAGTCTGTAGGATGCTGCAACGTGAACCAGCATGACACCATGTCTTGGTGCTCAGAGTAGATTTCAGGTCCTTATATAAAGTGCCTAGGTGCCCATCCAAAGCAAGAGAAGGGTGTCTCAAAGTGGGACTTCAGCCCATGTGTATCTTGAGTTCCTATGCTGAACAGAAGTTGTTAGGCTTCACAATAGTAAACTCTGTCTTTCCCTACAGGTTAGGGGTGAAATTAGTCTTCCCTGGCTGTATCCGCATGCATGTGCATGAGAGACCTAATGCTCCATCTATTGACGATAGAGAAACGTATTATTTTGTGACATAATACTTAGCAGAATGAGCTTCTCTGGAGACCCTATTATTTATAGATCCTAATCTGATTTAGGTACAAAACAGCTTCTGATTCGCTCAGCTCTGTCAAGACTGAGGAATTTGTGAGTAATGCTAAAATAAAAGTCCTGTAGAGCCTGTATATCTCTGGAGTTAAGTGGATGCCCAACAGGGTTTTTCAGGATGTTGGTTTTGGACCTGGGCCACAATGGGTTATGAATAGGAAGGGCTGAGAAAAATGTGTTATTTTCCAAGGAGGAATTCTCAAGAAAAGAAGGAACTTGGATAACACTGGAGATGGAAAAGGCATTTCAAGAGTTACAGTGGAACATAGGGCAGGGTGCTCTGGCAGATCCTGGGAGATATTGTGGGTAGCCTAGAGACTGAAGCTCAGCTCTTCTTTATGGTCTCACTGTAACATTGTTTAATTGTGGTTCATGAATGAGTACTCTAACAGTATTTTGAATATCTCATCTTTCATTCTAATTTATACCTAAACTCCCCTGAGGCTGCTGGTTGACTCTGGGTGGAGAAAGCATGAATCGTTAGGTTTTAGTGAAACACTGGCACTCCAGTGACCAATTTACTAACTCCTCTGAAAGCCGCTAATAAAAAATGGACCTGTACAAATGTATTCATTAGGACAAGCTAATTAAAATCCAGGCTAATAGCCAGAAAAACAATACACTGTTGTAGGATTTAGGAATTCATTGTGCCTGTACTAATCCAATAGTAACTATCCTGGCTCTTCAGTTTCTAATATACGTTACTGTCAGACAGCTAAGAGTTAGCCTTTTGGATTGCTAATGGTCTTTTTACTCTTAAATAATTTCTGTTGTCTTGTTTGCCCCAGAAGCACTCTTTTCTGAGAATGTGCTGCAACAACTCTTTTATTTCAAAAACAATGCGTAGGACAGTCCTTCATCTGAACATTTTTATTTCTGTTGCATAGGGGTGGTGCATTAACTTCCAATACATTATGACTTCGGTATTCTGAAATTTGAAGCTTAGATGAGCCTTGATCAGTAATTTTCTTTAGTTCTGTAGGGTTTTTTAAGAGCTTGTTCTGTTCTATTTCCTGCTTTATGTAGGCACAATTTTCTCCAGATAATCTTGCACTAATGTATGTAAATGATTTTTACTAATTTTTTTATTTGAGTGTTTATTAAATAATTTAATTATCATTGAAATTGGTTGCACCTGAAGAATTTGGTGCTGAGGTCCCTATAGACACTGCAGAAAGATTCTGACCCAAGTTTCTGTCAGGGAGCAAGAATTAGCTATGGAAGAATAGAAGAGGAGAGATCAATAAACCTTGAGGATATGTTTATTCTTCCGGCCATAGACTGATTTCAGAGTTGAATGTAGGTTATCAGATGTGGTACCTTTGGGAAAACAGGTGGATGCGCAACTTTTGCCAGACCTCCAGTTATGTTTGGGTTCCATCTTGATGTATGATGGGAGTTGCATATACCCTCATCCTGGCTTATTCAGATGCCCCCTTCTTTTCACTTCAAATAACCAGGGACTAGAACCTGCACAGGTAAGGACTAGAGAGAGCTGAGGCAACTAGATTCAAGGCTATTTGGCATCCCAAAGGAGCTACCTCTTGGTTTAGCAGCCAGCAGACTAATTCTAGCAGACAGTGTGAAGCAAGGTGTATTATGATCTCACCTAATAACTTTATTCATAGAGCAGGCAGCTGTATTTTTCACTAGCAAAGATTTCTTGGTGACCTTTGCGGTGAAACTATTCATAACTAAACTATTGTGAGGTCTACCTCTGGGAGTCAAAGACATGTTGTGCTGCCTAGGACAAGGCTCAAAAAAAGTATTCCTGGCTTCTTTTAGTGAATAAGGTAAGCAAACAAGAAGAAGGCATGTGGCTTTGAACCTTTTTATCAATGGGTGATAGATGCTGCCAGTGGAGGGCACAGACACAGGGTTTGCCGATCAGTCATGAGTCATCATTCTATCCACCGGCATCGCTTTGTCTTATCTTGGACAAAGTAAGCCTTTGGCTTAGGTTCCTTTCTCTGTCAAATTCAAGAGAAAGAAATAGCTCTGCTAGACTTCAGTGGAAAGAAATCTGGAGATTACAGATCCATAAATAATATTGTATATGATTAGCTCACTGGCAGACATGCCTATGTCATATGCCCAGTGGGGCCAGATGCAAAACTTGGAGCTGTTCTGCCAATGTCCGGGAGGTCTGATGGACCTAGTCTGCACTAACTGTTGGACCTCTTTGAAGTTGTGGGCCTGTGCCAGATGAAGGTGTCACAGCTGTTGTTTAAGTATTTATGGTTGTTAAATGAGGGACCACGTAAACAAAAAGCAAGAGAGTGAGTCAGAAGATGGAGTCCCCTGGAGATCTCTCAGCTAAAATCCATTCCATTATGGAATAACATCAAAAAGAAACTCTAATTTTTGGCTATTGCCTCCATACCTCCCACGCCACAGGCAGACCTTGTGAACAACACAGTCTAGAGGTTGTTCTTGGATGCAGCAGAATTAGTGTAGATTTTTGGTCTTTATTCATCTTCTTAAAAAGATTACTGCTACTAACATTAGCAATTTCTCTACTACATGGTGGACTGGCTGAGGTTCAGACTCTATTGGAATTAGAATACTTATTTTCCATTTATTAGTTCTTTTTTTTTCTTGCAGTAGAAGATGCTGCACTCAAAAAAATCAGTGACGAAAGCTGCATCAAGGGATACTAGTGCTACTTTGTAGTTTCTCCCCTGTATATCTGCTTGTGTGAGCTTGTAACTCCCTCTCAGTTTGGTTCTAAGTTTCATGTTTTAATGAGCCTAAATGTAAGTACATCCACAACTGCCATTATTTTCGGAGTGGGTACTATGCAAGATCACTAAGAAGTTATTGTTTTCCTCTCCAAAGTATAAATAGATTCAAATTTACTTGAAACTTGGCATGGAAAGGTTTTTATAACCGCCATAAATCTGACCCTGGTTTCAAGCTTCCTGCAACTCTTAGGACATCACAGTGATTTTTCTATGGCTGTAAGTAGTTTTCTCCAGGATTATGTAGTACCATGAAGCATATTTAGGGGCAGATCTCTTGAACTTGCGGAATAGAAACTAGCATTTAGTTAACCTGAGCTGAGATAGAGAGCAGCTGCTTCTCTTCTGCTGTGTGTTTGAGTTTTCTGGCTTAACAGCAAAAGGCTGAGTACAGCTTCCACTTTTTTCATCACAGCTTACCATTTCAGTATAATTGCTGAGATAGTAAGCGATCCAGCCTAGAGCTGCCAGCCTCTGCTTCCAGTGTCAGTGATACCTTTTGTTGCTCTAAGTGATGCTGTCTGGATGTGACAAAAAAGCTGATAAGCTTGACCAAGCATGGCAGAAAACAAAACGAAAAACAATGTTGACTTCCGGTTCAGGCTGTTCAAAAAAAGATGTCCCACCCCTCCAGAAGCTTGTTTCAAGAGAAAGTCTGATCAATTTATTTAAAAAAAAATTTTTTTTTAATAGTTATTGCTAGTCCTAAGAGGTTGCAGGTCTTCTGGCAGTGATCTGTGCTGGTTTATGCAAGACCCAAGAGGCATTCACTATATTGAAGGTTTTATCCAGTCATGGTCTTGTGCAAGTAGTAAGTTTTCTGCCAATGAGACTCCTTGTTCTCACAGGCAACAAGTGAGTGTGCCTGTGACACCACATGATGCAGTGGGATGCTCTGGTGTGGTCCTCTCTTCCAGGTGGGCAAGGCTGCTGTGATTGGTCAAGTTAGTTATTCCTTACTTTCTTCCCATCTTCATTAAAACAAAAATTTTCTTTTTCTCTTTTCTGCAAGCAGTCTCATTTCTGGCTTGCTTTCTTACTGTCTCCCTGTGTTTCTGTCTCATTCCTCATTCCTTCTCCTCCCCCAGAGAATTTAATGTCTCTTCAGTACAGCTAGGTCAAGTGCTACTTCTTCCTCTAACTGACGAATTTTCCCTCTTATTATTTTCCTAGGCAGTGTTCTGGTTTGTGTCTTTAATAAAGAATATACATTCACCAAAAAAACATACTCTAACTTGGAGTCATGGTTGACCTTCACCCAAAGTCTCTCATTTCTCTTCAGTTTCACAAAACATTTATTGTTTCCCAGACTGGATTTAAGCAAGGGCCAAGTGAATAGGTAGCAAAGAAACACCTGGAAGAAGAGCACGACATTTAAGAGAGAGGCAAAGGAGTCTTTAAAAGAGCAGGATTGGAAACAAGATGACTTACAATTGCTCTCTGTCCATCTTATTAGCTTGAGAAGGAAGGAAGGAGTAAATGTTGGCTTTTCTGAGCCAAAGAGAAGAAAGATATTTAATTGTTTCTGTTTACATTTAGGTCTGAAGTTTGAGCAGTGAACAAAATGAGGTTGGTTTTAGTGCAACAGGGACTAATTCTGGCGTATGCTATCTACTGTGCATTCTCCATATGCCAGCGCTTGCGGTGTCAGCTAGGGATTTAAGTCCTAACTTAAATCCTTCATTGCAGCAACCCAGCTTGTGTTTTCTGATGCAGAAGAAATGAGTGAAAATTCTAGTCCTCCTTCTAAATGCTAACCTTGTAAGCTCCTGAGGCTTGTAATCCTGAGGAATAGGGGAAAGAAAACTGAATTTATATTTAGATTAGAAAACATGGTCTGAACTAGTGATCTGAGGCTGGTCAGCCGTGTGTGTCAGCTAAGATGGTGTTTCTGATCGGCTTTATTGACAATCCGACGTCTATAAATACAAACAGAACCTAAAATGCCTGTCAAAGCTTGAATTCACGTAGGGGAAGATGTGTTTTTACAGACTTTTTAAATGAGGTAGAGTTAAGTGCTAGAGAAATTCTCAAACACAGAATAAGGGAGAGCTTTGGTTAGCTTTTGTCTTCCACGTAACTATTTTAAGTGACTCAGCTATTTTTAGTTTTTCTGAGGTTAAAACATCAAGAAATCATCGACAACTCTCAAAACACCAGCACACACTCTGGTTTTGACCCCTTTTAAAGATTTTCCTGCTATCCATAACTTATTTTTATTTCATTTAGTTTACATTCTTTTTCTCATATTATATACACTTATTCTGTGTATTACAATCTGGACTGGTGGCAAGGCCAATTAACAGAGCTACTGAACTCTACTGGTTAAAAGCACTCTTTTCAGTTGTACACAGCCTTGCCAACATCCAGTTGCTTAGGCTGAAATTTGTCATGTTGATTGCTTGCCTCAAGCAGAATTATTTTGGAAGGGTTCAGCAAAGTTATTCCCGTTTCTGAAAATGAGGCTTGAACAAAATGCTAGCGCGTCTAGCAATTAAAAACAATTTCTGGTGGCCTTTTTTTGACTGTTTTGAGCCTTTGTCATTTTGAACAGAAATGTAAGATTTGCCATCTGGGATATGACTTTTATATCTACAAAATTGGCCAAGTTATAAATGTTTAGAAAGACAAATCTTATGTTTGTATGCGTTCTGTGAAGTAGTTATTTATTTTTTTTTTAATGAAAACTCAATGTCACTGTGCCAAGTAGTAAGCATTAAAACAATTAAAACTACACTGCCTTTGCAAAGATTAAAGAAATTAAAGTTTTCCTTAAGTGCTGCTACATGCTTCTGTAAGCTACACTTTTTGGCCAGGAGCTGAAACTTGTGTTTCCAACATGTCAAAGTTTCTTAAGAGGAAGTATACCTCCTTCTTTTGAATCATATGGTCACAGAAGTGGGAACAGGGGATTCAAAGGATGGAATGATGAAGTTCAGCAAGTCTCATCAGGATTATAGAACACTAGAGTATTAGGAAGGGTTTGGTACTTTTGGATGGAAACTGGAGGAGGAATATGAATTGGGATGTGAGAACTGGAGGAGGCCAGAAGCCAACTAGCGTGGGAAGGCACTGGGGTGGATTTCTGAGGTTAGGGAATGCCCTGGTACAGTTTTGGGAACTAGGGCTGGCCAAACAAAGAAACAGTATTGTTAAGGTCCACTGGAAACCATGATGAGAATTTAGGCTGGGGAAGTCCTGAGTTTATACAGATGAAGTGTAACAGAAGTAGTCACCATATATCAAGGCCTCAATGAGTGATGAAGTCCGTGAGCCTGCAGCCCATATCTTCCATTGTCTCATTGTTTCTTTCCTGGCAGCCATATGAAACTCACCAGCAAAATATGCAGTTCGTCCCACCTTGTGTTGATTCAAGTAAAGGACAACAGTCTACTACTACTTTTGTAGTCTTCATTAAATTAAACAAGAGGTCTATGTGGTGGGTCTAACAGTTCCAAGCAGTCATGCTGAGGAACCATGTGGGTGTCCATATGTTATAGCAGAATGTAACCTTTTTTACTTTAAATCTAGGAAACACAATGTGCTCCTAAGACTATGAAAGTTCCGAAGTCAAGAATCTGAAACAGGATTTCTGAAATTAAAATTGTCTGTCCAAAATAACTGAGTTAATGTTATTCAGCATAGAGAAGAGAAGACTCCAGGGAGACCTTATAGCAGCCTTCCAGCACTTAAAGGGGGCCAACAGGAAAGCTGGGGAGGGGCTTTTTATAAGGGAGTGCAGTGATAGGATGAGAGGTAACAATTTTAAGCTGAAAGAGGGCAGATTTAGATTAGATATTATGAAGAAACTTTTTACTGTGAGGGTGGTGAGGCACTGGAACAGGTTGTCAAGAGAAGTTGTGGCTGCCCCATCCCTGGAGGTGTTCAAGGCCAATGAGGCTTTGAGCAACCTGATCTAGTGGAAGGTGTCCCTGCCCATGGAAGGTGAGTTGAAACTAGATCTTCAAGGTCCCTTCTGACCCAAACCATTCTATGATAACTACATGGTGGTATGGGCGTAGTGTGTTGTTCACTAACTTTTTTAAGATAGCTTTATGTGTGCAATAAGCGTAGAGCTGAAGCAGGAGGGAAACCTTTATTCCTTGTCCTCAGTTAGATTTTCATGTCAATTAGATTGTCTGGCACTGGGTTTAATAACTCTCTAATTGCAGTTGCTGCACTGAGCTAAATCATTGCCCACCCTTCCTGATAAAATTGTTTCTAAATGGCAGCTGTTAAAAGGCACCAGGTGAAAACTTAGCAAGGTAAAAACAAAGGTAGAATGAATAAGAACCTGTCTGTTCTTCCAGACATCCTCAAATCAATAAAAGTAATTGTGGAGTTTTCTTGTTTTAAAATAGTATTATAGTTTGTATTTAAAACATGTTATATTTAAAAGCAAATAACTCTAACACCTTCATAGTTTCAGGAAGACCTTGTGGATCTGCAGGAGTCATAGAATCATAGAATCACTAGGTTGGAAGGGACCCACTGGGTCATCGAGTCCAACCATTCCTAACACTCCCTAAACCATGCCCCTCAGCACCTCATCCACCCGTCCCTTAAACACCTCCAGGGAAGGTGACTCATCCACCTCCCTGGGCAGCCTATTCCAGTGCCCAATGACCCTTTCTGTGAGAATTTTTTTCCTGATGTCCAGCCTGAACCTCCCCTGACAGAGCTTGAGGCTGTTCCTCCTTGTCCTGTTCTCTGTCAGTTAGGAGAAAAGGCCAGCTCCCTCCTCTCCACAGCCTCCTTTCAGGTAGTTGTAGAGAGCAATGAGGTCTCCCCTCAGCCTCCTCTTCTCCAGGCTAAACAACCCCAGCTCTCCCAGCTGCTCCTCATAAGACTTGTTCTCCAGCCCCCTCACCAGCTTCATTGCTCTTCTCTGGACACGCTCCAGGACCTCAACATCCTTCTTGTGGTGAGGGCCCCAGAACTGAACACAGTACTCAAGGTGCGGTCTGACCAGTGCCGAGTACAGAGGGAGAATAACCTCCCTGGACCTGCTGGTGACCCCATTTCTGATACAAGCCAAGATGCCATTGGCCATCTTGGCCACCTGGGCACACTGCTGGCTCATGTTCAGTCAGCTGTCAACCAACACCCCCAGGTCCTTCTCCTCTAGGCAGCTTTCTAGCCAGACTTCTCCTAGTCTGTAGCACTGCATAGGGTTGTTATGCCCCAAGTGCAGGACCCGGCATTTGGCCTTGTTAAACCTCATGCCATTGGTCTCAGCCCAGCGGTCCAGCCTGTTCAGATCCCTTTGCAGAGCCTCCCTACCCGCCAGCAGATCCACGCTTCTGCCCAGCTTAGTGTCATCTGCAAACTTGCTGAGGGTGCACTCAATGCCTTCATCCAGGTCATTGATAAAGACATTGAACAGGGCTGGACCCAGTACCGAGCCCTGGGGAACCCCACTTGTGACTGGCCTCCAGCTGGAGTTAACTCCATTGACCACCACTCTCTGGGCCCGGCCATCCAACCAGTTTTCAACCCAGGAGAGTGTGCGCCTGTCCAGGCCAGAGGCTGACGTTTTCTGAAGCAGAATGGTCAAACATTTTCCATAGATTTATAGCAAAGAATTTCTTTTTGAACCTTGATGAGGGTTACAGTGCTAGCACTTCTTAATTCATTGCCTGGAAGTTGTGTTTTTTTGTTTTCTTTTTAATTTTGTATAGTATAAAGGATCAACACCCACCCTATTTTTTTTTTTTAATTAAAGAAACAAAGCAAACGAAAAAAAAACAAGGAACAAATAAATGAACATGTGTAGTGACTACCTCCCAAAATCCCTGCACAGCTTAATGCCATTTTTTTGTTTCACTGTCACTGTAAGTCTTCTCAGCACAAGACAGATCTATGGGGTACTTTAGTAGGAATCATTGTGTGTGAACCCTGTTAGGTGGGATTGCCAAGTGAAAGGATGTGCTGCTGGACCAGGATGGGAAGGGGAGAAGGGACAACAGTCCCGTTCAGAGAAGGAGGAAGCAGGGAATGCTCCAGGTGGCAAAAGTTATTCGTTACAACTCTGAGCCCTGGAAGGCAGCTTGGGTGGTGGTCCAGTGTGTTTTTTTCATAGACACCACTTTTCACTGGCAGCTCAGAAATGCGCTGCACTTCGAGCTTGTACAACCTTACTTTGTGTTCTCAGTGTGCTGTGTGTGTTTATGCACACCATCTATCAGGATAATGAGATAATGTTCATTTCCCTGCTCAATAACCTTGTACAGATAAAGAGCTATGATTAGTAGCCTTCCTTCTCTTTTCACTGGGACTTTACTGGAAAGCCATACTTTCTTCAGCCAGCACTGGAAAAAAATAAATAAATCTGTAGGCGTGATTAATCAGCACATAGGCTATAAAAAGGTGGATGCTTCTTCCCCTTGCTTCCCCCTGAGAGTAAGCCCACTGCAACCCAGCCTTAATGATCTACATTTTAATCAGATGCTTGCAAGAACATATAACTGCATTTTTATCAGAGAGCAGCCCCACCACCCTTTGTGTCAAGTAGCATCAAGTTCAAAAGAGGACATTACAGAGACAGTGCCTGGGACCTAAAACATTTGGAATTTTGTTTTGTTAGGAGATGGGGAAGAGAGGGGGGAGCAGGAGTTGAAGTACTGTATAGTGCTTTTTGTGCCTGACCTTGCTCCTTAATCTCAGCTATTTTGAAAAGGCTTGGAAAATCACATTACCCTATACCATCAGTCTTCACTCAATAAATACAGATACTGAAGTCAGGGATGAGAAATCCCACAGAGCTTTGGTATTGACTCGTTAGAATTCCAGGCTTTAGCCTCCCAGTAACAGTAACTGTCTATAAGTAATGAACAAGCTGCTGAGAAGGGCACCTTGCCCTTCTGGATTTGTTCCCTAGGTTTTTAGAGAATATATTCATTGCCATTCTTTACTCCATTATGCCAAATAGTAAATCGTCCTATGTGCCAATAAGGTCTTTTCTATTAATCTGTGAGAGAAAATTTGTGGAAGGGCAGAGCTATGCTCATGTCTTGCAGCCAATAGTTGTGTTAACTTTAGCATCAGTTTCTAGGTTAGGAGAGGGGAAAGCAGAAAAAGATGACAAGGATGTATGGGAGGGGTTGTACTTCTTTCATTAAAGCATGATGAAACAGTAACTTGTATGCTTCCTCATTTAAAGAACATGTGCATATACTTGTCCTGTAAAATCCGAATTCTCTATTGAGTGCACATCAGCTAAAGTTTCAGTGCAGAAGCTATGCCTTCTCCTTACTCATGGGTCCTTCACAGGACCCAGGAAGGAAGGAGAGGGGATTCGTGTTGGAGAACTGTACGAGGAGGAGGTCACTATCGTGTTCTGTGCTCTTCATGCAGACTATAATCTCATGTCAATAGAGATCTTCCATAGCTAGGTTCAGCAACGAGGAGCATAGCTAGAAATACCTTTTTAAAGCTACTCGTCTTCTCCAGTACATCCAACTCATTTAATTTCTTCTCCTTCAGGTAGTCTTGGTCCTGCAGTCAAGTAATAGCTGCCTTTGACACATGCTAGGTGCTACAAGGTTCCTTTGAGCATTTCCACTCTTCAGCGGAATGGCAGCAGCTATCATCTGGCTCATTATTAGCTAAATAGCAGAGCAAAGATTTGGTGTTTGCAGTAGCTTGCAAATTCAATTATAGTTCTCACAGCAACTGTCATTTGGCTGCTTGTTCATATGAAGAATTTGATATATTGCTTGTCGTGGTGTTAACTATAATCCCTTATTAAGGAAATATAAGAAGTCTTACCAATGTGCACTTAAAGACTTTTGAGCATGACAGTCTCTTGATAGCATGCAGATACACATACATGCACAAAAATTCACTATCCTTGAAATAAATTGAAAGGACAGAGCAAGAGGTGCTAATACAGGTTTTTTTGTCTGTTCAACTATATACTTATAAAAAAAGAAATATATTCACTGTTCAGTCAGCTCCTGTGGGAACATCCTGAGAGGATCCAAATCAGCTGCACAACTTGAAGCTTCACTGGCAATCTCAGCAGAGGGAACAAATGCTTGTTTTGACCCTCTGTTGAAGGTGAGCTGTACTCTCCTTGCTAGCAATGGGATGGAAGTACATAGATGGAGTAGTGTGAGAGGGTATGCCTCTCTTTATTTTATTTACTTCCTTTCTAAAGCAAATAAGATTTCTTAGCAGTGGTAGTTTCAGTGTAGTGCCTTTTGTAAGGGCTAAGTAATTTATTTGATGACAATTTCATATGAAATACGGAATTCTACAATGTGTGGTTCAGGTACCAGTCAGGCTCAGGTAATGTTATTTGTTTGGTTAAGTATCAATAGAGAATTAGCCAATATAGGAGGAGGATTCAATGGTGAGATTCATGCTAACCTAAAATGTCTGCTTAAAGTAGGCCAGATGAACTGCGCCCTTGGAGTGCCTATTTTACTCCACTGGCTTCTTTCGAAAGTGAGCTGCTGCTGAGCTCTGTGAAAACCTGCAAGGGCTTGAGGGTTTTTTCACAATTAGACTTGATGATCCTAAAAATAATTTCCAGCCTGAATGATTTGTGACTCTAAATGAAGTTAGCCTTTTTATCTATTTTTTTTTAATGTATTTTTTCAAATGGTCGGCCTAATGAGCTTCTGTACAACATGTAACATGTCTTGACCAACAGCCATCTGAAAAGCCAGACTGGAATACACTGACAACACCCTCCAGCATATAATTCCTTCTCGTCCTCTTTCAGAGCTATATTGCCATAGGATCTTCATTTGTCTGCCCCTTACTACTGTTGCAGTGTTATCATGCATTCTCCTTAGGTGCCTCTCTCTTCCTAAGAAAGTTAAACAAACCAGCCTGCAGGGGAAATAAAACATATAATGTGGCTTTTTCTGTTCAGTGGAGACGTGGTAAACTCAAATTAATGATTCTATTCAGATAACAGTTCAAGCAAAAGAAAACAGTGGAAATTTCCTAGAACCCTTCTGCAACAGAATTTCTTTACTTTATGGTGGAAAACTACAGCTGGGTAGCTGCTTTCAAGGGTCAGAGACATGAAAGTTCTGTACCTTTTGTGAGAGAATTTCACTATACAGAACATTTTAGTAAGACTACTGGCCAGACTGCCTCAATGCAGCACAACATCTGATAGCACTTGTCAGTGCTGGAGCAGAAATTACAAACCGAATTGATGCAGGAGCACGAAAGACCTGCTGGCAGGCCAAGTCTCATGGTAAATTGATGTCTGTCAGAGAATGCTGGTCTCTTCGCAGGCTGTGACTGAACTACCTTAGAGCTGCTCCAGAAGCCTAAGGTTTATATCCATTGCATCTCTGGGACTCTGATGATGGGATGCATTTGTTTTTATGGAGGGGTGGCAAACTTTCTTTTACCAAATACACACCCAAAAGAATCTATGAGATCATGATTGTTCAATTTATTCTGTGGGGTGGATCAAGTACCCTGTGACAATTTTGTTCTGTCTCCAAAGGCCTCCAGATGCTTCCTTGGGCATTTTTAACCTTGCAAGCTACACTTCTGTCTGCAGTACTTTGAGAATAGCCCAACTGCCCCCCCAAACACCCCCAAGCTAGCATATAGTGCAAGATGTTAAAATATCAGGATACATACCTGTATTAAAGCAGCGACTTTTTCATGGTGAAATTGTGCCAATGTAATTAGGCTGTTCCCAGCACAGAACAATGCCTGTGTTCATGCAAATAAAAGTTGCAGTGCTTGGACATAATTTAAATTCCTCGTTTTTTACATTTAATCTATGTGGTAATGTAAATGCTTCTTACAGGTAAATTTATTTGCAAGGTGTTTTTTGACATCATGTGATAAGGCATAGAAGATCCTGAAATGACTCCTTTGCATAAGAGTAATGTTGAATGGCAAATCTCAGTTCCTATACCTTGCACTGTCCACTGCCAAGTGTGTGGTTAAATACACTGTAATTAAAACGTGGTGATGGATTTTACAAGAGGAGAATATCTTCTCACTGTGACTTTTTGAGCTCTCATGTAACAGTTTTCATAAGGTTACTGTGAAAACTTAAAATAGCTCTCATTAGCTGCTGGTACACCTAGAAACTGCCCTTGAAAGATGAGCTGGATAAAATCTCACTCTTAATTTTCTTCATTTTGTGTGCGAAGAGAAACACCTTCTGACTCCATACCATGGTTCTTTTGATTGACTCCTCTCCTTTTTCTGATTGACACGTTTTGCTCTGTAACCTGTGCCGTCTTCCCCAGCTCATCTCACATTGGCAGTGCATGAATTTGAGCCCTCTTTTCTGCTACTTGTGTGGCATGTTGTGATCACTGCCATTTCTCTGAGCTTATTCTCTAGCTACTCTTATAAACTTGCAAAAGGGCGTGGGGGGGAAGCATTCCTAGAAAGTAAGGCTGTTATGCAAGACAAGGGTGGCAGTATCACGTTGGAAAGATGAGCATCCCTATTTTGCATTTTCCTTACAAGAGCTCTCAAGTACTGTTGGTCATCACATAATTTATAGCAAGTGCCAGCCTGTTTTCAGTCAGTTCCCTAGTGACCTAGAGCTACAAAGTGTTTGCAAGTGCTGGAGGCTGCCTCTCTTTTAGAAAATAAGATGCGTTGAAGCCTTTTATCTGACTGCAAAGTGATGCAGCATAGCTTGCATCAGCAGGGCTATACTCTCTATCCTTCAAAACTACAGGGTGTTTTCATCCACCCTGCCTGCAAGATAGGGTCCTGGCCATGCTGTGTGGCCAGGCAGGAAGAGTCCCAGCCATGCCAGTAGCTGTGCTGAATATTACATGCTCTGGAGAAGCTGTGGATGGGGCCTGAGCCATACTGTGGCCTTGGGTAGTGTGCTGGTGTGGCCGTAGCCTAGGAGGCAGCCTTCAGGAAGTTCTCCCGTTGTTATTTTAAACTTCATTGCTGAATACGCTTTTGTAAAGGTCATAGTACTGACGGGCAGTAAAGGGAGGAGAATCTATTGTTTTGCATTTGTAACCACATTAAGATTTCCAGTTATGACTTGGAGTGCCTGAATGCTACCATAATAGGAAATAATATATATATATTAATCAAGCATTTGACTAGTGAGGCAAGAGGATAGCTTGCTTCACACACTGCTGAAATGCAGCTCTTTCCATGGTCAAAGAGCAAAGCTGTTTAAAAGCACAGTGTTTACTGAGGAAGTAAGAGCTGGAAATTGCACAGAAAATTAAAACCACATCATAACATTTCTAATTCAAAATTTAACTGGGACATTGGGGATCACATGCATGCAGCTGCAGCAAAAGACTCCCATATCTTTGGACTGAATTTATGAGGAGGATCATGGCACACTCTCCTGAAGAGAGGATTTAGGGCTAAGTGTATTATCCCTGCTTGTGGGTCATTGTTCTGCAGTGACAGAGGGACCTAACAGCGCCAGCACCTGATCCCCAGCATGCCTTTTTTTTTGTTCCCAGAGGCTTGCATTGCATTTGCCAATCACTCTAGCACTCCTCATATGCAGATTTAGCTAGTAAGAGATGAGATTATACAGCTAAAATAGCCATTTTAATTTGCTGTGTTCCTAGCTGAACTTGCAGAAAGACAGGGATGAGAATTATGGCCTCTAGTTTTATGCCCAGGATACCTTGTAGGTACCCATTAACACTTACATACCTGTGTATGCATTAGTTCTGCATTTGTAAACCATTTTAAAAAACTGTAAGTGATCTGTTAATTATTTTGAAGATGAGAAATGGTTGCTTAAATAACATTAGCATTTAAAGAAAAACAATATTTGTCTGTGTTAATTGTTGAGCAAAATCAAATCATCTGTAGTTATGAATTACTTGAAAATACAGTTTTTGTAAACTGATTTTTTTTTCCGCTATGCATAATTTTGTGCTACTTATTTATCTTATGTCAGAAATAGTATTGCTGCTCTCCAACATTATTACAACTGGGAAAAAAAAAGATGATTCCAACACTTCAAAAGCCTCATACTGAAATAACATTTTTTAAATTGTAAAAGAACAACCACTATTTTCTACAGCAAAACTAATTTTTTGAATTTGAGATAATAACACTACATTACAAAAGTAAAGGTCAATTTGAAGAAGGAAGAATTCTGATTGCCTAATGAAGTAGTCTTCTTTACACCAAATTGTAATTTGCAGTTGAACTGAAAGATGTTAATTCTTTTCTGGCTTGCTTCGAGTGATATTGAGGGGCCAGTTGGTGTGGTTCAGATAAAAATAGCTGTTACATTTAGTCTGATCATTAGTGGTAACCTTTATTTCCCTTCACACTGTGCTTTAGAAGTCAAAGGAGACTGCTGATCTCCCCAGTTTGCTCTTCAGCTTCAGAGGTGGTTGCTATGTGAACATTACACTTCTCCAACACCTACCCCCTTCAAATAACTGACCATGGAAAATGAACACCCGTGTACAAACCCATAACTTCCCCCACTGTCAACTCCCTACCTACTGACACTGAAACAGAACAGGCAGCCTTTGACTTTGGAAGGTGGCCCTTGAACGTCTGAGTTCATTATGGAGTGAAGAAACAAGAACAAATGTAGTGATGTAGTCCTTGTCACAAAATGAGTATCTCACTCTGCAGCATTTTTAATAAATAGGAGGAAAAATTATTGTGTTATTCCTGAACTAATTAGAGAAAATTTCAGTCCTTAAAAATGAAGTAGCTGAACATTTGTGTTGGATTTTCTATGTAACAATCAGATAGCAATAACTGATTGTGCAGCTATGCGCAGGAAAGAGAAAAAGACAGAATTTCTGTCTTGCATAGTCCTGTGGTTGCTGCTCAGAGGACTGAAGGGTTTGCACCGTCGCGCTAAAGTAATTCCAGAGAGGCCAGATAGTATATTAGTATTATGTTAGTGTGTTGGTAAAGCAAGTAATTACAACAATCCCAGGGATTCAGGTCTTTTGCAGATGACCACCCGACTGGGTATTAGCCACTTGTATCACAAGAACGAATGGCTTTACATTACTGCATCAGTCTACGAATGTTAGACCAAAATTTCATAGAGCTTTGCGTTGTGACATCAGGAGCATGGATGGGGAAAAAAGTAGTCTCTGAGAGATTTGTGCCTAGACACTAACTTGGGAAGCAGACCTAAGAGAATGCCCAGTAATATCCTGATGCTGTGAGGTCATTCTGAACTATGGGAATATTGCATCATACCAGCATTACCATGGAGTCTGTCCATCGAAATTCATAGGTACTGTGCTAAAGGGCTTCCTTCAGCCACTGAACTATAACATGCTCCTCTTATAAAGAATTCTCTTTGGATCATCCTATCACTGGAGGAGTGCTGAGGCAAAGTCCTCACAGCAGCCTGTCTCCCCAGACCACAGCTGTAAGTCGTACACACTAAGCTAGTAAGGTTGCAAAACCAGTGCAATGCTTGAGGTTCTGGGAGGTGTTTGATTGTGATACCACAGATGGCAACAAACTGTACTTGCTGAGCTGATGATCTCAGAGAGGCCTCTACTTGGCATTTCATTCAGCAAAAGAAAAAGCTAGGAAATCAATAAAAGGAGGCAAGGTCAGATTAAGGCTCTTTTCTACAGTACTATTCTATCATTCCTATTTCCTTTCTTCTCCCAGGCTTGGGCAACATGCGCTCCCCCAGCATTGCTATCTTATCAGCTGCCTTGTGAAGTGAGAATCTGATAGGGAGCAGCAGGGTGGCTAAAACAAAGGCTCAGAGTCAGCCTGCTGGGTAATGTGGTCCTGGCAACTGGCTGGAGAGCTTTTATTGTTGCAAAGTATTGTCTCCTTTCTTCAGCCATAAGGTCATATGGTGTTATTTTTCCTCATCTTCCACAGAAGAAAAAGACTAGATTGACTTCCTTAGAAGAAGACGAGACAGTATCTTTCACTTCCTCACCCCTCAATTGAATACAGAGGAGGAAAAATAGTCATATAAGCTGTCGGCTTTCAAAACTGGTACTTGTGAGGAGTTAAATCTGGCTTCTGTACACCTGAGCACCCATATGCTTTCTGTAGCTGGCTGGTTGCTTTGTGGAGTCTAGTCAGATAAAATGACTCTTCCCATCACATAAAGATAATGCTCCGCATGAATGTCAACATCCGTGAAATTCCTGCCCATTTTGGTCCTCTTTAATTAGGAACTGTTCTACCTCATTGGACAGACTGGTGTAATAGCTTGGGATCAGAGTAGCATAAAGATTGACACAGCTCGAATGATCTTTTGAGCAGTGGGAGGTAATGATCCTGCCTGAGGCAAAGTACAGCTTCCGGCATGTTATGGGGTACTGTGATTCTGTCCCACACTTCATTTAGTCTTTTTCCAAATGCTGTAGTTAAGCCCCTGTAAAAATGCAGTATTTTCAAGCGTGTATTACATCTTCAGTATAGTCGCGTAATTTCTGTTGGATGTGGGACAAGTAAGCAGGGGTGGAGGATAGCACTTGAGACATTAAATGCCTGTTAAAGGCTCAAGGTTATGCAATTATTCATGCTGAATGTTGTTCTAGAAGGTGGCAAGTAATCTCTCTTTCATCTGAAGGATGGTAAAATTCTGAGAATAAAGAATGAGTCTGCTTTTCCCTTAAGTGCATCCAACCAGCTTTTGCCCTTCCATGAACACTTTAAGAAAAGACTAGTCTGTTTAGCCTTTGTTCAAAGGTCACAAAAGACTGCTTTAGGCTTTTGGGCCATATGGAATAAGCAGTGTTTTCTTTTTCCAGTGTTGTCACAATTCATTTTATTTTATAGCTGAAAAGTAAATGAAAGAAATAGCTGAAGGCATATATGTGAATAATTACATTTGCACCACATTTCTTGAGAGTTTGCTGGGTAGATTTGTGTGTAAGATTTGATTGTTTTTCTTGTTACAGGCAGCTTCGTTATCCATCCAGTGTTTGCAATGGATTGTGAGGCACTGTAGCAGATTATGGAGAAAGCTTTCTAATATTTCATCTGGAAATGGAATAAATAGATTTTTTTTCAATTGCAACAATGTGACATGAGCTTTCAGGATGTTAGATTGGGAAAACAGCTAATTAGATGCTGTTTCAGGCTCTCCTGCTGGGATGTCTATTGCATATACTGAAGTAAAATCTGCACCCTGCGTGTTTTCTCAGCCTTTAGTCCTGCAAAGTATTCTGTAGCGCCAGACTGGTGCTGGGGGCACAGCGTGCTCTTTTTGATGGTGGGACTTCTCAAGCAGTTGGTATTGTGCTTCAAGGAGTCTGTTACACCACTACTCAGATTTGCCTGAACTGACACATGGCCAGAGTCAGTCCACGTTAAATACCTGATTTTGAAAAACCCCTCAGATACTAGACTCTTGTTATGGCCACTGCATGATTGTTGGTGTGAGATTGTTCTGTTCACCTCCCTTGTTGCGCGATTGTCAAATTGACAAACCATCTGTTAAAGAATCTGTGTTGTGACAATCATTCATAGAAGATATTTTGGGAAGAAGTCGAAGAACATCCACTCCCAAAATTTAGGAAATACACCATCCAGTTCGTTTCATTTTAACGTAGGACTTATAACTCTTAAGGAAAATATGTCTGTGTATTTATATATATATTCATATATATTCTCTACGTATTCAAATGTGAGTATACCATACACGTATTTAGAAAGAGGAAGATGTGTGTAGGGGGAAAGAAAACACAGTTATGTCATATACATGATAGACATGTTTTATAGTGTACCTTATGCCTGTATGTGTAATCATTATATATACATTTCTATACCATCTGTAAGCTAACAATGAATTTTTTCATTACCCATATAAATGCCTTGGCTTTTCTTAACACTTAATTTCTTAGCCTACAAGTCTAAGTTATGGCTGAAGACTTATCATCCTGCCATTTCTCCTTAGTGTTGGGAAAAAGGGAAATACAGGAAGAGTTCATAAGGAATTTTGGTTTTGATTTAAACAAGAATGGATCCAAAAATGAAAGGAATTTGGATAAATCTTAAGATATGGTTAATTAATGTAGTACAAATGATTTTAAGGCTGATAATGATTCGTATCAAGCAAAGATTAACTGGCCTGGAAATTCTAGAAAAAAATTGTACTAAATGCTGGGTTTTCTTAAGTCTATAAAATCTTAATGTAAGTTGCTGAGTCACTACTGCGGGGTAGCACACCGCTAGGACTTGACTGTAATAGGAAATCAGTTATACAAGCCAAATTTCATCAAGAGGTATAGAACCACTTGTGTCTATTTATCTATCCACCTGGCTTTCCCTATTGACATTTCCAAAGGACAGTAATTAATATACTGAAAAGCTAAAATCGATGCCTAAACTCCACTTTTGTTTTCTACTGTTAAGACTGCCAGCTGTGTCTAGTGAATGGCAAGGGAGGAACCTAAAACTCGGAATGTTACCACAAAAATGAAAATCACCAAGCAATGAGAAAATGTTAGTCTCATCAGTTTCAAAGCTGACACAGACTGGTACAGAAATTTTTGTTTCTTTAATAAGCCACTCATATAATAAACTAAGGGGATGAGGGGCAGATTTAGATGGGATATAAGGAAGAAATTTTACAACGAGGGTGGTGAAACATTGGCACACGTTGCTTAGGGAGGTAGTGGAGGCCCTAGAAACATTCAAGGTCAGGTTGGATCGAGTTAAAGATGTCCCTGCTCTTAGAGGAGCTTTGGATTAGATGACCTGTAAAGGTCTCTTTCAATCCAAAGCATTCTATTCTATTCTATGGTGCTATGATATGCTTCAGTACATGATAGGGCTTTAATGGGAGAATTCAGTTTTCTCCTTGGCTACATCAACAGCTTGTGAGAATGAGGAAGTTACTTCTGAACTTCACCTCTCAGGCTATTCTTCCTCTGCAGACTTTCTCTTTCTTCTTACATTTTCATTTTTATTCTTAGGTGTTCCTTTAAGTAAGACAAAATAATAAATGAATATTTCCTTTATGTTAACATAGCTGCATTTATTTGGTTACTGTAGTTAAAATAAGATCAGTATGAAATATGCCAAAAGCTTCCCTTTAAATATCTGCCCAGTTTAGAGTGGATTCTGGTCATAGAAAATGGACACAAAAATGACTACTGAATAAGAATAAGAAGTAAAAGCAAGAAATACTGCGAGACTCATGCTACAGTCGTGAAATTGTATCACCGTGTTCTGCTGGGAAGGAGAGAGAGGATGGGAAATAAGTTTCTTTTCATTTTAATAATACATTGAAAGTATTTCCTTTGATTTGCGCTAGCAGTACTTGGGGATGAGCACCCCTGAAGTATTAATCTCAGAGTTAAAAAGGGAAGTGGTTCAATATGAGTGAATTCCCACCACTGCTCTAAGTAGAGTTGTCTGCACACTCCCGGCATGATACTCACTGCAGGACTGGGATGCAACAATTATATAAGTGAGTTTTACAAACAAGTTTATAGAGAACAGAAACTCAGTGGTATGACAAGGTTGGTGGAATGAATGTGTGTTCTCAACTTTGTTAGTCAGGCAGATTAGGGTTATCTTCACAACGAGGGCAGGACTTTTCCCAGGGCTGCACTTCTAACGCGTAGGTGGATGAAGCAAAATTCAGCGAAGTCAGCTGGTTTGTCTACATGGAGGATGAATGTGTTGAACCAAAAGCTGAGGACTGGAAATAAAGGAAGGCAAAGAGCCAAGGACTGAGGCTGAAAGGCAAGAAAAGAGCCCACAGAGGAGTGAGGGAAGCAGCACAGTCGCAGAGAGATTGAACATAAATGATTCAAAGGGGAAGAGTGGTTAGAGGGATGAGGCAGGAAACAAATGAAAAAGATGGAAATTTGCCTTAGAAAGTAATATCTATTCCTCTAATGCAGAGGATGGAATAGGAACAGGGTCTTAATTCCTACTTCACAATATTTTAAGTTGCCTTTGTTTTAGAGTAAACATGGAGATGAGTTGCTTCTACCTGCTAGGGGGGTGCAGGAGGGTCCCTTTGCCCCTCACCATTAGCTTCCCAGGCAGTGGAAGACCTGGTCAGACATCAGGGTGATGCTTGGTGACTGTTGAGCAGCGTTCAAACATCACTTTACAATGCCTAGCTAACCAGAGGCTGTCACGGACTCAGCTGTTGGGATTGGGTGAGGAATTTGTTCAGCTGTATTTGCCAAAACTGGTCACAGGTTTTTTTCTCCACGTAACCATGGCTGTGTCTGTGAAGGAGAGGTCACCTGTGCTGTCCAGTGATTATCACTGTTTAAAAAATCTGATGACATTTTGTTTTGTTTTGTTTTCTTTGGGCAGATGGGCAGAAGAAGGTTCAAGAAGAATTTGACATAGACATGGAAGCACCAGAGACAGAGCGGGCAGCCGTGGCGATACAGTCACAGTTCAGAAAATTCCAGAAGAAAAAAGCGGGGTCCCAGTCTTAGTAGCTACCTCACGGCTTAAGGCAAAGTAATCCTGAAATGATTTATCAAGAAAATCAGAAATAACGCAAAGATGCATGTACAGAAATTATCAATATTTAAAACTCCATTGGCAGATAACAAACCATGAGCTTGTGTGTGACTTCATCCCAGGTGTTTCACACCCATTATCTGCTGTAACTCACCATTTTACTCGATGTTGTAATAAAAAGTTAGGGTGAAGTAATTAAAGTGTCTGCCTTGATCTGTCTTTTCCTATTAATCCAGCAACCACAGCATTACAAATGAACCCAGCCCACATGCCTGTTTTCCTCTTCACGTAAAGCTTGGAGGCATAGCAGCACCGTATGTTACAAGGTTTTTGATGAGGATGAGAACACATGTCTCAGCCCTGCTTACCTCATTTGGATAATTCCAGCTGCCAGCCAAATGTGACAATAAAACTATTTTCCTGTAATACGCTGACAGTAAAGTTTCAGACAGAAGCTGGCATGAGGAGGAGCGGCATCCGAAGCAGTGAGGAAGGGTTTTTTTGCCTTGCAATTACTCCAATGAAGTGGCTTAAGTGGGGAAATTGTCCATGTCCATCCTCTTCACATAACGTTCAGAATTACCCAGCCTGGACCACATTGACTGTTACGGGGGAGAAAATAATGAGTCAGGCACAAAATATAAAACACAATTCCAGAAACCTTTAAAAGAGTTTAAAGGGAAGACAGAAGCTGACCCTCTGAACTCTCTTCTTGATGCAGCTTTTCACTCACTATTTAATCTCTCTCTCTCTTTTCATATTATTTTCAGTATTTGATGAGTAAATCATAACAGACTCTCTGTTTCCCTTTTCACTGTTCTGTATTCAATTTTATATGAGCCACCTACTGTTAGCCCAGGTTTTTATTAAGAAAAAACAACCACAACGCCAGTCTTAAATTGGGAATTATTTCCACATTCTCCCTGTTGTAAAACAGTAACAGGCAAGTTTCAGGCTGGAACTATGTAAGGATGTTGCCTGGCTTCAGACCCGAGCAGGAATTGGCTGCCCATATAGTGCATGAGGAAAGTTCAGAAAAGGTTTAGACGGGTACGTTGTACTCAGAAAAAGGAGCTATTTAACTTGAGCAAGTGAGACACATTACACAAAGATGTGTAAGAAAAGTCTCATCCTCTTCTTGGCTTCATCAGCAGATTTAGGAGTTCCAGTAAGTATCTTTGTCTCTTGGGAAATCAAAGACAAGTGTTTTCTGAAGGACTGGTGTTTGAAGTAGTTCTCCAAGAAGGCAGTGTGAGTCTCACCTCCGGGCTGACAGAGGCAGACATGCTGAGTGGTGACAGCTTGCCTGCTTTTAACTGAACAGCCTGGAGTTGGGACTGCTTCAGGTGTAAGAAATTCAGGTGTGATTCCCAGCCCTGCCTAGAGGGATTTGTTTCCTTGTCTCCCACCTCCCACCAGAGTATTCTGATTGCCATGGCGAAAGGCACATATATTAGTCCCTTAATGTAAACGGAAAGTTACAACCAAGGGGTAGGAATAGAGGGAAAGGAAGGATCTGAAGTTGGTGGCGATCGTTTCCCATGAGAACCCACCATACCAGCAATACTGAAGGGATGCAGAGCTGTGCCTGAAAGATGGGCTGTGGAACTGCAAAGGGAAGGCCCTCGGCCTTATGCAGGTTAAGGCACTCATGGTGCTGGGCAATAATTTAGTGAGGAGCCCAAATCTGGTAGTGGGTGTAGGAGACTGCGTAGGAGTCCTAGGACTGTGCTGGAGGAGATGCTGAGCAGAGGAAGCCTTATGGATCCTGTGGGCAATGTAGAAGGCATGTGCAGAGATGATGTGTGAGGTGCTTAATAAGCACAGCACAGCTGGGAGGGAATGGACAGGGCTTTTTAGATCTTAGTTTGGGGATAAACATATAAATGTCGCCCAGACACTGCCTTAAGCACCTCTGTCTGCGTCAGGTTGTGGTCTTACACATGACTTACCCACAAATCCTCTGCAAAGTCAGACTTCTCCAAGCTGCAGCTCAGTGATTTCACTCTAGGAGCATATTTTAGCAGCATTGTTTCTCTGCACTTAGGAATTTCACAAATAAACCTCAAATAACACTGCTAATGTTCTCAAGGCGCAATTTGTGGAGGCTGCGAATTCCCCACTTGTCTTTCACAGAGACTGCTCAGTATATAATAATCATCTTAACATAATAATTTAAAAATTGTAATGAGTTTGAACTGTGTTGGTGCCATTTTGTTTAGATAGACATATATCTGTAATGAAGGACTGCATTTGCGTTCTGCACTATGTCATTTGAAATAGCATGAGCTCTGTGATGGCGACTTAATTGAATAAAAACTATGAGAAGCACTAGGCTTTTATATTTGATCTGACAGTCCTTGGACTTAAATTTCCTACACAACAGGAATAATCATATGGTTGGGACACAGAGGAAACAATTACATTATTGAAATACAGCAACAAGGGCTGCTAGTAAATGAATTATACCTTTTTCAGCAGCAGGCCTATACTTTAATGTGAAGTTCAGAGTGCATCTTACAAATACAGTCTTAACATACCTTGAAACATAATGAGGAAACAGTGAACTGGCATGAAATTTGGATTAATTGTGGCTATCCCTGTCAGTTTCCTTTTTATGAAAATATTTTTGCAGCACAGATTCAGTTCATGTTCCCAGGAGAGGAAAGCTTTCTCATGCCCGAGTCTTGATTTTCATTGATTCTTTGTTCATATCTGAGGTAACAGTTTTTAATTTCCTTTCTTACCACTAATTTATACCTTTCAAAGACCTATCTGGATATTACTGAGGTTAGGAAAGGTGTTTGATTCAACCAGGAACTTCAGTAAGATGGGTGAGAGAGGATGCTTAAACATTCTAGGTATTATATAGGTCTTTTAACTTGCAGTCACTCACCGAGTTCTGTAGTTAACTGGCACTACCTAGCTCGAAGTAACCAAATCATGCAAAGCAAAATTTGAATTAGATGAATATCTGTGCTGATAAACCAGAAGTTCCTGTAGGTAACATGAAAGATTATTCAGAGCCGTAGATTTTGCAGGAAAGAGTGTTATTGCTCCCACCACACACACGCACACCCTCCCTAGACACATCCATACTGCCTCTGCTCCAAATTGCTGTGAGTTTGTCCCAAAAGAGAGTAACCTACAGTTGAATGATCAGAACAATTTCCTGAGCCTTAGAAATCTTTTGTTCACATCATTGCCTGGACCATAAAATAACCTGTAGAAATAAACAGCAAGAGAAACTATTAGAAGTAAAGAAGTGCCATCAGAAAGCACAAGAATGTTCAATTGAGGAAAACAGAAAAGGTTGTGTAGTCTATCAAGATAAATACAGAAAGGAAAGCCAAAGCCAACCTGGGGCTTGCTGAAGGTACAGTTACCAATTAAATTTTTTCAAACACTCCTCAGACTAGTAGCCTACTGGAGAATTGTGGGGACGTGAGGAAGTGAAGGTCTTGCAGAAAGTAAAATGAACCTTCCATTAATGCACAGAGCAGAGGCTCCTACAACAGGGGTCTTTTTTGTAATACATCAACCTGAGAAATTCTTTGTCAAACTGAAATGCCAGCAGAAAAGTTTGGAGTAACCTGGCAAAACTAGTAACGACAGATTGCTAGGACTGGACAAGGTTCTCACGTTTTGTAGAGGAGCACAGATACACAGCAGCTGCCTTGTTCAACCCCTTGCTTGCACTAGCCTCAAATCCAGGAGAATAGGCAGTGGTGAATTAATGGGTTTTAGAAAGGGCTGTAGGAGTATTCAGAGATTTAGGAAGACTGTCTTCATTAGGTAGCTCATGAGAAACTGATATGATGTTATACAACTGTGATAATGCTGAAAAGAAGGATGAGGTGACAAATTATTATATTGGTGCTTTCTACATAAAGAAATCCCATTCTTTGGTCCTTAGTTTTACAGAAGGTTCCCCGAGGGAGAGAAGGATCATGTCACGGCCATGAGGGCACCGACAGTGCTGACTGCCCTTGTCCACCCCTGGGGCTTCCCTGACCCTAACCGTGGCCCAGACCCCGTGTGAGCCCCTGGGCCACCCTCAACCTGCCCAGGGCCCAGGCTGCCATGTCAGTTCCCCAGGAGTATCATTCACAGCGACCAGAACCATTCTCCAGCTTCCCACAGTCCTGCCTCCTGCCTTGCTCACCCATGGCCCTACCAAGCTAGCCCACCACGGGACCCATGTCCTGGCCTTGGTCCATCCCAAGGGAGGTATCCAGTGCCCATGGCTGGAGATGCCCTGGTGCTTCCTGGCTGCCCTGCTCCTGTCTGGAACTCCCACAGTCCAGGCCCCAGCGAGCTGCCAGCTTCACAGCGCTCTGCAGTCTCCCTGTCTATACTATGGGTCTGTCCTTCCCCATATCCCATTGTCCCTCCCAGGGAGGAGTGATGGATGTAGATAGTTTTTGGTCACGTGTATGAATGTTAGCTGCCCCATGGAAAAAAGTGACATTTACCCTTCCCTGGCTTATTTGCCCTCAGTCACATGAACTGCAACACAACACAACTCAATGCTATGCTTCAAGCCCAAGAAATTTGCAGGATCCCCCAGCAGGTCCAGGGCAGGTGCAGCAGGTTCCTTGGTTGGATTTCTTGTGGCAGGGCATGGTGAATCCTACCTGCTACCCAGTGCTTCCCAAATTCCAGTCTGAAGCCCACTAAATCCCAAGGAACTGTGGCCCCTTCTAGCAGTAGCCCCCGGTGTTTCTAGGTGAGATGGAGGTCCAATGGCCATGGACCCGGCTCCTCTACCTCAGAAGACCAGCTGAACATGTCATGATTTCTCCTTCATGAAAGCCAAAGCTTGAGAGGAGTGTGAAGGAGGGAGGACATGATACTCACCCAGGCAATATACCAGCCCATGTTTGGGATGTGGAACACATCTAGCCCTCAGTGGCGGTGCTTTTGTGTAGACATAACCAGAGGCCTCTGCATCTGAGAGGTATCTGAGGTGTCCTCTGCTACCCTCAGTAATTACCTGCCAGTTCCTATTTTAGATCTGGCAGCTGACTGTGGAAACTTCCAAATTAAAGTCCCAGAAGTTTAGCTGAATCACCACTGAAGGCTATTTGGGGCCAGGTTTCATAAGGTTGCCTTAAAAGCTGAAAGCTAGCAGATGCCTTGCAGCAAGGAGAAGCTTCCTAAGGTGTCTCTTGATAGTCAGCAGTTTTCTATGAAGTTCCGAGAGATGCTCAGGCACCAGTGTTGTCTCAGTACTATAACTGTATGGCAATGCAGAAACCATTATATCCATTCCTGGCCATTTACCACTCACCACAGTTTTGATCTGATCTGAAACCTTTTTGAATATGGTTATCACTGGACAGGCCTTGGTTGGCCCATAATTTACTTGCAATACTAAAGGATACAACAAACCTCAGATTTTAATTATGATTTAACCTAAATTAGATGGGTTTTATTCAATATTAGCTCTATATACATGTTCAAAGCCTGATGGGAAAAAAAGGAGAGTGTATTATTGAAATGATTAAATTATTATTTAGACATCTATCTCCAGTAAATATTCAAATGCAGATATCCTTCTCAATCTGAAATCAGCAGATTTGATGTATGTTGGTTTATACTCTCAAGCCGATCTTCACAGTGAAAAGATCTAGGAATGTATCCTGAATAGATAAGCCATGTCACTTTTAGTCTGTTAAAGGCTAGTCATGAATGAGTTAACTCAACTCTTAAATTGTGGCAGTGATTTTTTTTAAACCCTAAACTCTCCCTGACACATGGTCTCCTGCCTTTTAGTATCTCTAGTGATGGTAAGGCTAAAACCTTCCTTGGCAGCTTGTTCCATGGCTGAACTTTTTCTTAAAGTAATAAAGGTTGGTTTGCACTTAACCCAAATCTTCCCTCCTGCCATTTAGATTAATTTGTTCCACACCAGCTATACGCAGTTCCCCTAACCTTTTCTTGTAGGTCTCCCTTTCCAATACTTTCATCATTTTTTTGTTATTCTCCTTTGAACCCTGCCAATTTATCTGCGTGCTTGAAATGAAATGCAGCCATCCAAATGAAACGTAACCAGTGCCAAGCACAGCAGCATAATTATCTTGAGTATTTTACAAGTGACAATCCCCTTGCCACAAATTTACATGGCTTTTGGCATTTTTTGTGACAGCATTATTTTGTTGGCTTTTAGTCAGAACTGATGTTTCCAGTGAATATCAAGCTTCTCTGCGGTCTCTCTGTCTAGTCAGGATTTTCTCCTTCTTTCCTACAAGAGACTATATTGGCTGTAAAACACCTTTCTTAATTTTATAGTCCCACTGCACCTTTGCAATACTGGGAAGATACAGAAATCCAGGTAAATATCTTTATATACAGTTCTTTGACCTTCAAATTGCACAAGAATTGTAATTGGTTCAGATTTTCTTTTGTGCTTTCCCCTTTCCTATTACTAAATTATTAAAGTCAGGTGATTCAATGATCTCTAATCAAACTTTTTTGGAAGCTGTGGTTTCAATGACTTCCTATTTTATTCTCAAAAGTTATCTTGACTTTACTTGTGATGACTAATTATTTGATAAGAAAAGTCTGAGTATCCATGTCTAAAAAAAGCTCTCGAAATAAGCCTGAAGACTCTCCCCCCTTCTCAGTGTGTTGTGATTTAATGCTGTTTTACAAAGGCCAAACTAATGTTACTATTCACATTCATTAGTGGTTTCCACCATAAGTATTCCCACCAAAGTCTGCAGGACAAATGTAGGCTAGGGAAGGTGCATGAAGGGATGATCCGTTGGCCTCATCAAGTACTCAAAGTGTAGTTCGTTTCTGCATTTAAGTTTGTAGCTTTTGACAAACTGGTTTTTTTTTAACTATTCCAATTTCTTCTTGGGAGCCAAGTCCACATATAATATAGTGAATTATATGAAAGAATAACCACAAGATGGTGGCAATGATTAATACCAGCAACAATAATAGCTACAGAAAGGGGAAGGCTGACGCACCTACAGAAGACTGCCGTCTCTCCCAAACATATTGAAATAGTTTAGATCACATACACAAGCCATAGTGAAACGTTTCCTCCTGTGACATGGGCATACCTGTAATCCTCCTTCTGGTGTGGCCATACTCAGTGGTTGTGGTGGCAGCAAACTGGTTTTTCTTGGCAGCAGAGACATTGCTGGTTGTGCCCCTGCCCAGGGTTGGTGCAGTCCTACTTTCCCCACTTCTCCACAGGAGAAGAAGGGTTGCAAGTCAGACATGGGAAATGTGTCTGGCCCCCACTTAAATATCACATGGAGGTACATGGGCCCCCTTTCTAGGAAAATGCTTATTTGTTTATTTTTAATCTCTGATTATCGGATAATGACACAAAACTCAGCACTGGCCAGCACAGCCTTGAGGTGGGGCTAGCTTACAGGGTAATTCGTTTGCTGGAAGCGATCGTGTGTCTGGGCAGCTTGCTGACCTGAACAGGCAAACTTCATTAGCAAAACAGGCAGGCCAAAAATAAGCAGCAGCGCTAGACCTTATAATTTATCAGCCACACGGCTGTGGTGTCAACACACCCCCCTAAAGCATAGAATAGTCCCAGCGTTGGGCACTGCTTTTGCAGCCCCAGCAACAGTGGAAGAGAACACAGTGACACACTGGTGAGAAATGGTAGCAAAGCATGAGAGCTGGGATGAGTGAAGGGGATTGCTATAGTGGAAAAGGAAAGATTCTGGGGAAGGTGAAGCGGACATATGTAATGACAGTGCCTTAAGGAGGATGCATAGGGCATGGGTAGAGAATTACATCAGGAGGGGTGGGTGGAGGGGGAAGGGTGGCAGGGAAGGGAGGTGATTGCCTGATGCTGAAGAGCAGGAGCATTTCATTTCCCACTCACTCTTTTGCTGAAATAATGAATTAGTTATATATTTCCCATTCAGTTATGTAAAACTAAACAGTGTAGTGTTGTCTTTAGGGGATACCTGGGCAACATCACAAGAGCTGAGGCACTGCAATGTGTTCAAGTTATGCAAGGCAACTGGCAGACATTTAGGGATCACAGCTGTGCTGTCTAAATTCTGTCTTAGAGTTAAAAATAAAAATCTCTGTATCTGATCAGTCATCCTGTAGTTTGCCCTCTAGACTTTCCTCTGACATATGGTACCTACAGTCTCTAGGGAAGGCCTGAAACATCTCTTGCATGTAAGGCTAAGAAGTGAATTGAGAGACATCATATTGGGGGAAATTAAAATAATTTTTCAGAGGGAAGAACAATTTTATTCTACTAGAATATCCCCTTGATCATAAAGGATTTTTCTTTAAAAAGTCTAAGTTAAGGCAGTCAGTTGTTTTTATCCAGTAAATGAAAATGGATAAAATACAATTTGGAAGTAGGTAAACACAGTAGTCATTTTCCACTCAGCACTAGCTAATACCTCAATGGATATTAGACCTGTGCTTATTGAAAGCTAGGTTATTGCCTGGGACATTGGGATTTTAATAGAACGGAACATAATCTCCAATTTATTGACATCTGCTGCATAGCAAAAAGATGGATGACTAGTTCTGTTTCTGCTCCTTTTCAGTATTGCTGTGCAGATGGACACAAAGGGAAAACATGGATTATGCATCATACTCTATATACTTTTATAAAAAAGAAATAAATAGTCATTTCATAGTTGAAGAAGCACTTTCCATTAATGTAATTTTTTATTGGAATTAGAGAGCTACCTACATTTGCTCCATTCTTACATATGTACATGAGTTAATGCCCATCAGAATTAAAAGTCCATTATCTTGATTCTGTGCTGTACATTGAAATTGTAATCCTGTAAGATTTGTAGTCAATTAGACTAATTTAAATAAGTAATTTTCAGCAGTATTTATAGTATGTAGCTGCCAAAGCTTCAAGATTAGGACTAGCACCAAAGGAAATGGTAAGAGAGCAAAAGTGAATAGAATAAAGGAAATTCTGAAAAGATCCAGTGAGAAGAGGAATTCTCCTGATGACATTTTTTGCCTGGAGATATTTCTCCTTTGAAGAAACAAACGCAGAATGATGAACATCCCTTTAACATCCCTTTTTCATCTGCACAGCATTCTTTCAATGGCAATGCACAGTCAGAGCCCTGGCTCAAATGTATACCAGCAATGTGCAGCTGTAACATAGGAAGCAGGCACTGGAGCACAGCCCTAGGTGCATCAGCACAACTCACACGTTGTTTCTGCCCTTGAATTTTATTTGCATTGTGTACCATCTCGCTGCACAAGGAGCCAGCAGTATGGAGCAGGGGGCTGGGCTGCAGGACTGCAGCACAAGTGAGAATGTGCTGCATAAAGGTGAGATAAAATTATTGGATCTGCTTCCTCGCTGCTGGTACTGAAAGTTATCACCTCAAACTTTATCACTCCATATCTGTCTGAGATTGTCCTAAAACTCAGCTTACTCTGCAGCCTGCGCTTGCTGGTGGATGCAGAGTGCCCACAAGAACAAGTGGGCAGCCCACAGGCAGCTTTGATGGGCTGTATTGTCTTCCCACACAATATGACATAAGACATAACAGGTAACAAAGTGTGCATGGAGGGGGGAGCACCTGCTTCTTTAAAAAGGATATTAATCAGAAAACCTTGAAGATATCACCCAGTACCCTTTACAATTCACCTCACTGCAGGACAGAAATCCGCTTATCAATCTGAAATGCTCTTCTAAATGTCTAGAGTTACAACTAGGTGGGACTAGCTGGTAATACATAGATGATGCATCTACGACTTGCAAAACACCACTGAAAAATGTTTCATATCTTAAGAATACAAACACATATGGGCAAGGAAGACACATTTACACAGAAAGTTGAATTCTCAGCTGTTGCGAGATTTCCAAAGAGTGCCTTAGCTATTGTGGCATAAACAGGCAGGCACTTGTATTACCATTTTCTTTGTCTAGCAACAGATTGCACTCCGTCTTGTTTTTCCTGCTGATTCTTGCTAAAACATTCCTAGGTGAATAGCTTTTCTGTTGATACACTACGTATGAGGCTTGATTGGTTTGCTGGAGTTAGCTATTATTTTTAAACACCAGGCCAAAGCCTCTGGTGTAAATCAACTTTAAAAGCTTATTTTAGTTTTGCACTTTAGGCTATATTATTCCCTCTTGTGAGTCCATTTTCACATGCTGTGTCAGCAGTGATATTTTTTAGGTGAGATGATTAATCACGGCCAGTTATATCCTTTTACTTGTCTCTTCTCTGACATAAACTCACCTGTTGATTTCCACTGGAAACATTTTATCTCTTGGCATTTAAGAACATTTATATTAGTGACCCTATTGAGCTAAGTATTATTACAAAGGTTACTTTACAGTGTGATAATTTCTGAAACAGCAGCAGTGATAATTTTTGTTTTCTCCTTAAAATAGCAGTCAAATTAAAACAAGAGCAAGACTCCCCAAGCTTATGTAAAACTAGACAGCACTTCAGACTGTATTTTTGTGCGTTATTAAGTTTACTGAATTCTCAGGGGAAGAAATTTGCAGAAGCAAGTACCATTTAAAGTCATTGGCACTTATGCACTTTAGTCTCCTGGGTGCTTTTGCAACTCTTTCAGAGATTGTGTAAATGTGCTGTATTCCGCTGCAGCAGTTCTGTGATGGATGGGGTTTCTGCCAAGCAGAAAGATTTAGCAGCGCCTCTCTTCATAGTGCATTTTACTGCTATTAGCAAGCTCGCACCTAAAGCAAAATAAATCTGACTTAATTTGCAGCAGCTTCCAATTATTAGCAATCCATTTATAAACATAGCTGCAGTGACATCTGATTGATTTTTGAAATGTCTATTGCATAAAAAATAAAACCAAACAAATTCTGTCATGTCATATGTCTGGATCTATTAGCAGTTGTGCAAGATTTGCCTACAAGGTGACTTCTGAGAAAGAACCAGTATTATGGAACAGATATTTTCCTCGCTACCGTTTGAATTAATCTCAAAAGTGCTTCATGTCTTGAAAGCTCAGAGCAGTGGTGCCTGTAATTCCTGGCAGGTGCAATAGTGTTGCTGAGGTACCGCTACTACAGATATCTTTCTGTGACTGCAAAGTGCAAGATGAATGCCAGCTGTCTGAATGTGCTCCTGAGAATTCTTTGCTGCCATCTCTGCTGTATTAGAAATGGCTGAGCTCAGCAAGAGAACGCGTCCTTCTCAGCTTCTGCAGTTACATGGGACATATCTGCTCAGACAAATCCAACTTAAAACTGTACTCTGGTAGGAAATCGGACCTTTTCCTGGTTCTGAAATTCTGTTTTCCTGAAGGGCAAACAAAGCTGAGCCGTTACCTATTTTGGTCCTCCTGCTGCAGGCTTCAGCAGCTGCAGAAAGTCACCTTCCAACACAGCCATGAAAGCATTCAGCCTCTTTCTCCAGCAAGAAGCTCACCTTAGTTTGGTCCCATGAAAAGAGCTCCTGCCTGAGATGGAGAGGGGTTTATATCGTTTCCAGATGGAATTGATCCAATCCATTACTCCTTTATTTATATAGCATCTACATTCACTACAGCAGTGCTTATGTTAGAAATGCTTGTGTGATACCAGATGTAAATAGTTAATAGACTGGAAAATCACAGCTAATAGAGACTTGAAAACACATCTAATAAATCCCCCAACAACAGAGGCCAGGCATTGGAGGTAGACTAATTGCAAACTAGTTTTCACCAAACTTGGAAAAAAAGATAAATTAGTAAATGGTACTGAAGACATCACTTTTAATGAGGGGATGAGGCTGTTATTATATAACCCAGGATATTTTTGACTTCATAACAGTTTAGGGATTTTCATTCTACACTACAAAATCAGTTAGAAATAGCCAGTGAGAAATTGATGATTTTTACAGAAACTTTTTTCCTCTAACCTGAAAAGAAAGAAAAAAGACCTCATTCCTACAGCCTGACACTGTGCTTCTCTGATTAACCAAGACCAAATACTTTGAAGAAATCTGTTTCTCACCTACAATCAACCCAATTAATTGATCTAAGAGACAATTATTTCTAAATACACTGTTCAGCAGAATAACCATATTATTTTCCTACTTGTTGCAATATGAGATGTTTTGGAAGCAAATCTCAGTCTCTGGGGTTAAAAGGTTTTGGGTTTTTTTTCAGCATCATTTTCAGAGTCACGTAGAAAGCACTATTTCTCTTGGAAAAAACCTGAAGAGCCACCTTTTAAAACTTTGTTGACGTGTTGATGGATGAATGTCTTTGTACTTCAGTAATGGAACAATCTAACTCATTGGGATTTTTTTTTTGGGCATTGCACTATAGCCCTTGGTTTTTTTCTTGGAAACGTTAACGTTTAGTAAAGTCAGAGTGAGAAGAAAATCAAGGCAATATCTTTTCTTAGCTGTGGTATTTAACTTCAGACCTTACAGGATTATCTACTTAAGTTCATTAACAAAACTGTCAGTTAGAAAACAGGTTATTTTCGGCTCTCTCCTGTGGACTAATGATCAGTTTGAAAAGATGCTAGATGTGAGATATTTAGATAGTAGTTCAGTTTCTGGCCAGTGCATCCAACTGTTGTGTTTAGTTATATGTATTACCCATGGGGGTACAGACGTGTACATTTTAAAAGTTCTGGAAGATAAAAGCACTTAGATTCAGTATTTTGATGCGTACAGAATCTGCATTTCACATAAAAGCTCCAATAATTCCTCATGCACAGGTGTTCAGTTCTTTCAAAAATGTCTGCATGACCTTTAAAAGAAATTATTCTTTGGAGAACCCTCCTGAGCGGGTTATTGCTGTTTTACAAATGAAGTCTAGTTCAAGGTCCAAGGAAAGCTAATGGCAAGTATATTCACCAAGCAGTCATTTTCTCTAATTGAATTCCTGGAGAGGAATAGCTAGAGGAATAAGTCGCTGATTTGTTTGCTTTGGCATCTGGCTGAGAAGAAATGAATGACAGAGACCTTTCTTTGGTAAGAGTGGTACTGCCTTTCTTGGGTGAAAATAAGACATAATGACAGAGGATCCTTTAGAGAAGTATGGTTCCCTTTACATCCCAGGATTTTTTTTTCCTGAATTTTCCTATAGCTGTGACATATAAGATTCAGTTATAAACTTTACTTTCTTGTTTAAGATATTATACATGTTTAGTATGACTGTAATGAGTATTTGTATTTCATAATCATTTCTTGAAACTTCTTTGCATGTGTGAGCAAAGTCTAAGTCTTAAGGGATTTAATACTTTGCATATTTCTGCAATCTGGCAAGGTCTTCTTTCTGTTGATACATTTGAGTTAGGAATTTACAGAGCAAATGCCATAACTTTTAATTGCGAGAGAAAGCTAGAATTCTGAAAAATTAAGATGTTTGAAAAGAGAACGTGACCTTCTCTAATACAGGATTCTTGGTGCCCTCCCTAGCATACATACACTCTTTACTTAATTTTTTAGTTCTCACCATACAAACAAACATAAATCAGAAGTTTCCCCCTTTTGCAAATGCCTACAGTTTTGAAAGTCACATTTTTCCTTCCTTCAGAAAATGTAGTTCAAGCACTGAATAAAAATTTTCCTCGCAGAAATCAGAATGTGAATTCAGCTATTTGAGAAAAAATGTGTGGCAGTGAATTAAATAATTTTGCATTTTTTTTAGAGAAGAGTTTATCTTATGAACAAGTAGTCTGTCATCAGTTCTTTGCTGTAATTTAACCTTCAGCTAATGCATTATGTCAAACTTCAGCACATGCAGAATAAGATCGTTCTAATTTTAAGATTGCCATAGTTTTCAGTATTAAAAAAGCAGCATTCACCCTTCTGCACCTTCAGCATCTTTAAGAGGCTTAAGAATTACAACTTAGAAAATATAAACTAATATTAAAATGTAATTTGTGATATCTGCAGGACATTTTAAGTTTCTTTGAGCTTTCCTGTGCAGAGCTGAGTACTTCTTGCCTCAAAAATTCCAAGTTGTCAAGGCTGACATGAGCAATCTGCTGGTAGAGATGGAAATGTGATGGAAACCTCCCATCCTTTAGGCTTTAAAGTTAAACTGATGTCTTGGAGGAAGCACGCTTGCTGTTTCTGCAGTGTGTGAGCTGAACGAGCATTCAGTAATTTCTTTTTCTATTACTTTGAATAGAATGATTTCTTCAGAAGTCAACTTTAGAGCTACCAGCTGCACATCATGATATGTTGTCCAACCACAGACAGTTTTATGGTAGCATACTGTTTATATTTACACACACTGCTAATAATTCACTACGGTCTTGAAAATATTTATGAAGACCTGTTGCTATTTCGACTATTTGTAAACCAAGAGAAAAATGCTAGAAACATTTTGATATTGCTTTAGCTTGAGCCATCAGTAACCACAGGAAAATGCTCTCTACTCTTTTCAAGAAGTCTCAGCTCACTTCCTTAGGTGAAAATTGAGTTAATATATTGCAGATAATGCATGGAATGCTCTTGCTATCAGGGCTATCATTTTAAGGTGTGAAAAGTCTTAGAAAGCAACTTTTTGCCACTGTCTAAACACTGATGAGAGCAAGCATGGACTAGACCATGCTGTATTTTTATCCTAAAACAGTCATACTGCCTTCTGTGTTCACACATTTCTAACCAGCAAATATGGGTTTAAAATTGTTGTTCTCACAAGATATGCTAGATCTATACTGATGAATTGCTCCGCAGGCTGCCTTGCAATTAGCCCGTGTGATTCAGTGCCATGCCAAAGAATTGGAAATGGCTTCAGCTGAAGGTACACTAAGTCTCATGTCTATTCTCTCCATTGCCATGCAAAATCATCTATGTAATCACTGCAGAAAGTGCAATGCCTTTTATTCTTTTTGGGGGTGCAACTTGCCTTATTACCATTACTACTGCACTTACTTTTATACCCACAGTGTGTGAAAAGATACAGACCAGCTGATGTAAATAAATCCTGGACTCAAAATTAGACCATAGTTTTTCTAACTGTTCTGCTTCCCTTGTGTGTTGGACTAACAAATGGTTCCAGATGCTTTGCCACATACAGCTAGTATTTATTGTTTGGAAAAAAAATAATCATGGAATAAACTGATCATCAAACACTAAGCTACAGTAAAATACCAAAGCAATCCTATCCTAGCCTGCCAGAATAAAGCTAGCAGGTGTTTAAGTAAACAGCAATCTTCTGGAACAGAATTAAAACTTTTGCTCTTTGGAATTGCACTTGGCATGGTGGCTGAAGGCAGATTTGTATAAATGACATGAAGAAATGAAGAACCTTTGAGAATAAAGTGTAATTTTTGTGATAACATCTGAGGATTTGCTCTCAAGCAATGACATTCAAGGGAAATGAAGCAGTGTGCGGTAGCCAACTCAGCCACTCAGATGGTGGTAGCAGGCTGTGGATGCTCTCACCATCACTCTCTGAGTAGTTCCAGGTCTCTTCTCCTCTATGGATGGTCTTCCAGTGCTCCATTAGCTAGAGCCTTAGCAGCAGGCTATGGGAAAGGCCTCAGCATCTTTGTCTCTGCTTTTCAGGGTAGTGGAGCCTGGGTGGCAACTTGCAAAGCTCTGGACTGGACCTTTGCTTAGGAGCTCAGCAGAAGGATGACACCGTGGATGAAAGCCCAAACCTTGGCATAAAGTATATGCAAAACCCTTTTAGCAGCTTTTATGACTGATTTGGCTACTTTCTCCTTGCTCAGATGGCATATAAATAAAATAAAGGGTGGTAATGGGTGGTCTTTTAAGACAAGGTGGGTGTAATCATTCTAGATGATGATTCTGGAAAGGATTCAGATTTTAAGTGTCTTTTTTTGTTTGTTTTCCTTTTGAGGAACTTTTGTTCACTACAAGTTTTTCCCCACCTTGGAAAACTTGTCAAATGTGCTACATACAGGCAACAGAGAGCTATAAATCCCATGATGCCTGTCACCTGCTACCTTCTGCTAGAGAATATCTTGTGAGAGGCAAACACTCCCTGCTCATCTGTAATTAAATCTGGGGCAGGAAATCTGCCTCAGCCAGGGCAGAAAGTAGCTCCCTTTCTTCATTAACCCATTGTGGGGCTCCTGTACATGACTGCTGAGGAAGCATCCAGTTCACCTTTTAGGATAACTCCATTTTGAGCTTTTATCCTGATACAATACTTCTTAGTCCCAATATTTGAATAAACTCATTATATATATATTTATTTAATATATTTATTTAATATATTTCTTTAATTCATATTTATTTATATATTTTATATATTCTATTTATTTATTAAATATATTATTTATTTTTATACTCAAAAAAATAAGAGTAAAAGAAGACAATTTGATACAAAATGACAGCAGTTCAACACAGTTTAGACTTCCAGAAAGGTGATATTTTTCTTTTCCCTGTTCTTCCCTTATCAAACCCCATCTCATCTTAGCTTTTGGCACCATTTTGTCCTGTGAGAACAGCTCCCCCATCACTTCGGTGACTGCTGCCAGCTCTGTATTGTCCCTTTCCTTCCTGTGCCATCACTTAATAAAGTCACTAATCACTAGGTAAAATTACGTTTCTGGCCATGACGGAGGATATATAGAAGAACCACTTCCAATCAGTACTGAATAGTCTTCTGTGGAGGGGGCTGCTGGGTGCTCACCACTTCTTGGAGTACAACCACTTAAATCCTTGCCTGTTCAGTGGCTCTAGGAAACGAGCTTGAGGCAGTGGTTAGGATTGTGCTTCAGATGTTTTTAATACATGCAGCTCCAGGTACTCAAAAGCAATTTTACTTCCAGCAGTGGTGGAAAGAGTAGGATGATATAAGAAAATGTAGTTACCTCCTCTGAATTTCACCAAAATCTTAATAGAGATTGTCTGGCCCTACAGCCTTTGTTTTCACATGAACTGTTTTTTGAAGGATGGCTAGAGAGAAAACTCTGTGATCACAATGCATGCTGACTGGTTTTCAGCCAGCAAACTTCCATTATTTTAATCAGTGACTTAGGAGGGAGAGATGCTGCATTCCCATCTATTGAGCTACCCCTTCCTTCAGCTTATTCGAAGTAAGATTTTTTTTAATGTCCGTCCCCCATTTTACCTTCCTTTGTTCTATTTCCCACCTCCAACCCTCTCTTGGAGCAAAAGTTACTTCATGACCATGTTTAAGGTTCTCAAAACCCTGTCAGAAAAGGCAAGGAATGGTGTCTGATCAGAAGCAGCAATCAGTCTTCAGTTTCCAGATGCCCTTCTGTCCGCATAAGCAGGAAACTTGTCATAATTCAAGTTTGCTTATTGCCTGAGCTAGCTAAAGGCCATGAAATGCTAATGTTAACGCTACAAGCACATTACTGCCTCTTTAATTTATTTCAGCTAACTTCTGTTGATGGCATTTGGGTAAGCTAAACTGCCAGTTGAACTAAATATGTTGTGCAGTTCGATGTAAAAACCATGCTGGAAATAGATCTGTATTCAGAGGCATCTAATTAGGAAAACATCATGATAGTCAATGCAAATGTTTTCCAAGGCGCTGCATCTGTGCATCGTGCATCAATTGCATAGTGAGATCCATTTTCCAAGTTGTAAAAGCCATCTAACGAGAAAAACATGCACTTTCAGCCTGCCTGTGTGAAAGAAAGAGCAAACCTCAGATTTTGATGCTTAAGCTTCTCTGTGTAAATTTCCTCAATGAAATAAAATAAGAAAAAAAGTAAGAAAGAAATAAAGAAAATTTGCAGAGGCAGGATTTAACAGGAATCTGTGCACCATTTATTTGCTGAGAGTTGTGCTTTAGAAATTACCCTATTTGATACGCAGGTCCAAATACTATGAACTATTCTGAGCATCCTGGTCTGTGCCTTCCTCTTTTTTCTCTTGTTTGAACTTGTGTTTATACACAAGTACATGTGCATGTACATATATATGTATATACAGATATGTATACATGTCTATAGATACACCAAAAAACTTTGTCTTCTTCCTGGACAGTATGCAGGAATTAAGGGCCTGGGGTTCAGAGTTTAGATAGAGCAAAAATAAGCCTGAAAATAGATCAGATTCTCCATCAGTGACATTAGCATAGCCTTTATCAGAAATTCATGATGCACCCATTTTTTTTTTCCTCCTTTGACTTCATAATGGAGAAAAATGAAGGCATTTTCTTCACTGAACATGCTTCCAGATGTGAGACCAGCTTCTTTAGGATCTGATCTCTTAGACCTGATTGAAGTTACACCTGAGGTAGGCTGGGGGGGTTAGTAGTATGAGGCTATACTTCTCCTTTACTGTCTTTATGCATCTTGTTACTGAAGGGAATAAACTTTCTACAAAAGTTGAAAAAAACTATTAGTAACATCATTAGCCATTAAAATTCGTATTGGAAATAAAGCAAAAAAATAAGAAACACTGGAGTTTTTCTTGTATGTGCCAAAACTGATAGCTAGTGGCATACAATAAAAATTGGCTGAACTATTTTCCGATGAAGTACCAAGTTTGGGATAAAATAAAAAGAAAATTTCTTTCAGTAACTGGAATAAAATACAGGTGTTAATATTCTTACATGTATAACATTGCTTCTTGCTTAGTTTTTGTGGAGTTTTCCTTTTAAACATTTAAAATACTTTGAAAGCATCAGAAATGCTGTAGAGTGTTTTCCCTGTGCTTCTAAAGTGTTATAAAAATCTTTAAGCATCTGTGCAAAGTCTCTCTCTCTAAAAAAGTACTTACTTCTAATGACTAAACCTGTCTAAAAATAACTAGTCCATCAAGCTCAGAAGAACAAGCAATTTTATTCAAGTTCATTTTGGGATTTGATGATTCTTCTGAAAATGGTAAAAAAATGGCAGTCTCGAGTATCCAGGCAGAAAAACAGATTGATGTCCTAGGTCTGCTTGGTTTCTCTCCTTCAAGGAAGCAAGTACTGCCCCTTTTCTTAGAGCAAGTATGTCATTTCTGGCCTTTTGCGCCTGTAGAAAACTGCTTTTCAGGAAGAACTTACTCATAAAGTCACCATAGTTCTGTTGTAGAACAAGTGGGTATTTAATGGTTCAGTCTTAGAATATTTATGCTAATTTGCAGTTTTCCATTTAGGAAATAATTGTGTGGTAATCAAGCACTCTGATTAGCTGCAAAATGCAGTTCTTCTAGGAAACAAATTTACACTTATTCTTGACGACATTGAGGGATCTACCATGTCCATTAGGGTAATTAAAAAAACCATATGTTTTCAGCTGCCTGTCCTAGCCCTAGTATATTAAGCACACCATTTACAGCTATAGTGCTTTCCAAAGATCTCCTACTTCTAAAGGTTTTTTCCCCTCCATTTAATTATTTTAGAGATAACTATTATTTTCTGTCATATTTTAAAGAACACAAGAAGGGAGGGAAAGAAAAGAGGAACCCTAAAGCATTTGTACATCATTATCCAATTATTAAAGCACTTAAAAGTGCTACCCACATGATTTAATGGGAAATCCGTTACAAAAAGTACTGGCCATACTGAATTAATTTGAGCTTTGCCTTGGAGACTGAACTTCACAGCCTGGGCTTTAGGCATACCCTCATTTTGCTTGGTGATCTGGAACTCGTGGCTGCAAAAACTAGAAGTTAAAAGCCTTGCTGACAAAGCTAATAAGGCTCTAAGAAATAGAATTACACAGCTTTGCACAGAGAAACAATCAGAAAAAAAAAAGAAATTCTGCTGGAAGACCTGAGAAAAATTGGTGTTAAGTTTGCAGAATGGGTATATCACCTTCTGCTGTCTTTCTTTGCTGCCTTCTCATGTTTTCATCTGTTGTCTTTCTATTGTATGTATTTCCCTTAGTCTTTAATGAAACAATTGGTGAATACTCAAACCCCCTGGGTTATTGAGTTTTTTTTATCGCAAAACCTGTGAAGTGTGTGCTCCATGTTTTCCAGCTGTTTTATACTAGCTCAAGTGAATTCTACCATGCACATGGTTGCACAGTCAAGTCTTACAGCAGATGGTGAAATATGACTCGTTGACATACTGACCAGGGCAGAAGAGGGGCAAAGGAAAGGCTGAAGCACTTTTCCTTACTCTGGAGTGTGGAGATGACATATGATGATTGGCTGTACACGCATAGTTATATTGTCACATATGCACATTTTTACCATATGCATAGAACATATATGTAATCCCAGACGCAAATCCTTATGGCCCACAGACCTTTGTATACCACAGAACTGTCAGAGAACATTTTTATTTATTGAGGCACTTAAAAAAAAAATTGTAATTGTAAAAAAAAAAATGTTTAAAATTTTTTTGTAATTGTAAAAAAAAATTGTAAAAAAAAAATTGTAATTTTCTTTTTTTTTCACCAGGAGCTCCCATTTAACTATTTTCTTTCTCCAAAGTTCATTTTGCTTTGTGTTAGGTTTTCTCCAGCAGATGTTTTTGCTGATAAACCCACATTTTTGTTCTCTAATAGAACACTTAAGGAAGCCAGTAAGATTTGGGAAACCACTTTGCCTGTCTGTACTTAAGCCAGATCACAGTAATGTTAAATGAAGTCCTTCTAATAATTCATTGCAGCAGAATCTGGTTTACTTTTAGTTAGCTCTTATAGAATGAAAAAAGGCATTCAGCTTTTAAGCTTCATGTTCTAGAGCTGATGAATTGCTCCCAGAGTGCTGTGTGGATTGTCCTCCAAACTGGGCTGCCATAGAAAATCCTCCACATCTTTCCTCTCATTTTCCTCCTGCGATCCAGAGTACAATACTTCCATGCCTAATGCCAGCAGCCCTGATACAGGAGGTGATAAATCGAAAAGGCAATTATGTGTGTATCTTCCCATTATACAAAAAAAAGAGAAGCCTTTCACCTATGGATGAACAGATTTAATTAAGCCTTCTGTCCTCAGTCACCACAGACAGTAGCAGATCTCAAGCCCCCGTGTACTCACTGAACAGAGGAACTGTGTTATGCACTTCAGCATTTGGGATGTAGCCCATAGCGAGTTCCCGTTATATGGGTCTCGGAGAAGGGAAGCAGGGATCTCTCTCTCTGTCCAGATGTTTGATGAAAGAACTTTCTTGCAGAAGTTGTAGGTTCTTAGGGAGGTGCTCTTTAAGACAGAAAAGCTGTGAACAGCGTCCCCCACCCGCTGCAAGTGTAATGACAATTAACACAAAACAGAAATTAGCATCAATTAGGGTTAGTTTCATGGGATATTCCTTCATGGTCTATGATCAAATGTCTTTAAAAGCTGTACCTAGCATCCTTTTTATAGTCCTATTTTTCCTCTATTTGTCAGTCAGGAGCTGTTTTTTGCCATCAGACAGATGCTGTTTGGGTTGACTGGGCTAAAATTCAGCATTCAGAAGCACGTAGGAGCCGCCACACGAACACTGCCCAGGTCTCAGAGGTAGCCAAGAAGAGAAAACAGAGGTCTTCAGTAAACAGTTATTTAGATTACACTTTGGCTTCTATTTGTCAGCCGCACCACCACCAGCAAGAAAAGAGAAATGGAAATGTCAGAAAAGATCATAACCTTTAAAATGTATGTGCATTTTTTTTTAAAAAAAAGACCTCAAACACAACAAAAAACCATTTTCACATACCAGGCCTGCAGCAGTGTTTTCAGTCTTCAATGACTTCACCAGCCCTCAGTGCTGCTGCTCTGTAGTGGTACGTGACCTCGGGAGCATGGGGCAGCATCCATCACTGCTCCTGGAGTGTCCCCAGAAGGGACCAGCAAGTTCCACCAGGAGTGGATTTGCACCACTGCCCTTGCCACCATCTCTAGAACATGGTACACAGGAAAATCCAAGTCAGCCCACCACAAATCCATCATCTAACAGCTTGACCACGCCACCAGTTTTTAATGATAGAAGTGCACCACAAATACAGTTTTATCTTTGCAACTGGTAAGTGTTTTGGCTGCTCATATTAAAGAAATTTCTGTGTTTGTCCTTTCAGTCTTTCTTTAAGGAGATTGCTCAACTGTTTGAAGAATTATGGTTACATCTGATATCTTATGATGTGGCCAGTACTCTTAGTTTATGACAATCCTTGGATGTTTCCTGTATACATGAAAATGTTATTTAGATAATGAAGAGCATTGGAATAAAGGTATATTGGATAAAAACCTACTGATACTCTGGACATATTCAAATAGCATGAGAAATTAGCTGTATAAGGAAAATAAAGTCTGTAGAAGTCATGTGGTAAGCATGGTAGTATAAAAAGAGGTATAAACAGCAAGATTTTGCTAAAAGTATAGGAAATACATGAATTTTTTATAAATCAGTCAACTTTGCAAGTTTTTCTCCAGAGTAACGCACTTTGTTATAAGGATTTTCTTTTTAATTTTCTTTTTTTTTTTTTTCTTTTTAAACAAATGCATATATATTTATTGATTCAGCAGATATTTTCAAGCATTCTGGGGAGTACTGAGATGTAATTGATATACTTCATTGTTTTATTTAAAATTAACACTTCTTCAGACAGTATATATTTAGGTTTGGACCCAAGAGTACCCTGCTGGTTGAAAACATCAGCTATAAAAGTTATCTGAAAGTCATTAAAATACCATAGATGTTCTTTTCAAGCAAGGTCATTGGTTAGCAAAACATCAGAAAGTTCTGCACACTATATAGCACATCAAAATGAAGCCAACATTTTGAAGTTGAGAAGTGCCAGAATTAGATACCCCTGCAGTAGTAATGGTACTTGCTTTTCTGTGATGAAATGTGTCATGACACAGGTTTTGACTTCATAAGCCTATATCCCCCGCTCCTGAGACTATTCCTATTTCCATGAGTGGAAATTACTTCTTATTTTCTTTTACACTACTTGTGTTTTATTCAGAATTCACTGTTCAGAGGCTGAACTGAACATAAAATTATTTATTGGCTCCCTTGAGATTTTATTAGTTTAATTCCATTTCGTACTGTTACCAGGATTCATGTGCTCCACAAACATTTCTGCATTTCTCTGCACAAGGTCGCTGAGAGATGAAGTAGCAATTACCTGCACACCTGATTGAAAGAAACTGAGTTTTAGGGAGGTGGAGGTCAAGCTTTCACCTGATTTTTGGGACCTCACGTTATAACTATATTTGGAACATATTTATAGCATTATATATACGCAAAGCTGAGGTGCAACTTGGTAAGTGGCTGGATAGCAGCACGTGTTAAACCTAAAGCCAGAAGTTTCCCCAGGATCCTCAGCAAGGTGTGCAACCAAAGAACCAGGGAAAAGGGATTTCTTTTTCAAATATGTAAGTATTTGTCTCCTTCCCAAAGGTCAGGAGAAAAAAAAACTTCAGTGTTTTGCTGTTAACAACAAAGAGGAAAGCGGGTTCTTACAGCTGAGACACTCTGCTTTCAATTCTGCCCCCACAGGACATTCTGTTTTGAAATGGAAGAATAATTTAGTCCAGAGGAGACCTCCGGAGTTATCTGTCCCCTGCTCACAGCAGGGCCAGCATATCTCAGGTGATTCAGGACTTGTCTGCTCGAATATGGAGTAGGTCCAAGGATGGAAACTCCACAGCCTCTCTGAGCAATCTGCCACCAAGCTCGGTTGAGCAGAAGAATCAAGCCCTCTGTGAAAAACAATGAAAGCTGAAGCCTTGTGTCTACAAAATGACCTTGAAGAAACCATCTGATCTTGCAGCCTTCCCTTTCTCATAGGTATGATGGGGGGCAGATAAAGCATTCAGGCTTCTCAGTGATTTAGTTACATTCCTGATATGTGCTGTAGAAGTGCCAGTGAAAGACTATTCCCTCTCATGAGATATACAGCTCCTGAGTCTTTAGTACTTGAAATGTTGCTGTACCCTATTCAGAGGGGAGGGCCCTGTCTTCTCAGTGTGAATAAGATTAAATGAAAAGCTCAGACATATCTGACCTTAATATTCTGCCATCTTTGAGGAGACATCATGTCACTGTCAGAGCCACGATAATATTTGACAGTGCCACTGTTAATGCTGAAGTTTTTGATTTTGATTAAAACTGTAAAAGGTTGAAACTGTATTGTCAAGCATCATCTTGACCCAAATATTAGCTGTGCATATGTTTGTATACATGGCAAGACCTAGTGAAAGTTGTGATGAATTTTGCCAAGGTCTGCCATTTTTCTTCTTCAAGTGGACCACTTGTTTTCTTTGTTACACATCTATCTGCCTGCTTCTCTTACCTTAAACCTCTCCTAAAGTGTTAGGGACTTCAGTAACTGCAAAAAACCTGAAAGATTTTGTCCTCAGCATATATTTTACTGGGGCTATGCAGAATTTGAAGATGAATTTCTGTTATCAAACCATGTAAGAAACAAGTCAATGTATTCCTAAGTAAATGGGCAAGAGCTGTTCTTTTCTTCTGTGGTCCAGGCTAATGTTCTTTATTGAGCTCTAAAGATGATTTCAGAGCTCACGTGCTGGAAATTGTCATTTGCATACAGCTAATGTGCTGTTTTGCTTCAGGAAAAGTGCTTCTTTGTTAGTATGTTTGGAAGTTGCCCCAGGGGCTGGGATATACTCTGGTTTCCATGGATCTTGAGCTCTCTGATAAGTTAAAACATATCAGCACCAGCTGATTGCTCTGCTGGTTCAGCTGCCTGGTCAGTTGAGCAATTGCTAATTTGCATGGCAAAATTTCAAGCTTCTTTCAGGCTCAGCACACACAGCTAAAGAAGCGCTGCATGAAAATCCCCACTGAAGCACTAAGCAAGTTGAGGTGCTGGAGTGTGTCCAGAGAAGGACAACTAAGCTGGTAAAGGAGAACAAGATTTGGAGAACAAGTCTTATGTGGAGTGGCTGAGGCAACTGGGGTTGTTCAGCCTAGAGAAAAGGAGGATGAGGGGAGATCTCATCACTGTCTACGACTACCTGAGAAGAGGTTGTAGTGATGTGGGTGCTGATCTCTTCTCCCAAGTAGTAGGCGACAGGATGAGAGGAAATTACTTCAAGTTGTGCCAGGGGAGGTTCAGATTGGGCATCAGGAAAAATTTCTTCACTGAAAGGGTTATCAGACACTGGAATTCTGTTGCCCAGGGAGGTGGTTGAATCACCATCCCTAGAGGTATTTAAAAGACAGGTAGATTAAGTGCTTAGGGATATGGTTTAGTCGTGGACTTGATGATCTCAAAGGTCTTTTCTGACCAAGAGATTCTATGATCCTTCTGATGCGACAACTGTACCACTCAGCTTGGTGTAATCCGCAAACTTGCTGAGGGTGTGCTTGATGTCACTGTGTATAGCATCAATGAAAATATTAAACAGCCCTGGTCCCAGTATGGACCCCTGTGGGTTAGGATGGAACAGCACTGAATACAGCTCCCAGGGACCTGTTGTGTGCATAAGCATGTGTAAAGTGTTTCACAGCTGTAAAGGGAGATCATGGGCTTGCAAAGCACTTACTAATACTCAGATTTCATCCAATTTTTATTCTTTTCTTTTAGATATAATCAGTGTAAATGACACACTTCACCTTGTCCTGAGCATTTGCCCCTAAAAGTCTCTGACTTGTATTCCTGTACTGAATGAATTAAGAAGCTCAACTTCTTACTGTAAGAGGTGAAGAATAAAATAAGAGGTAATAAAAATAACCAGGAGATACTGTCTCTTGGATAGGACAATATTGCTAGGAGGTGGACCATAAATGGTTAAGATCTGACTATGCAATCACACGCAGCTAAGACAGATACTTGAGAGTAATGTGACTGGATGTGGCTGACCGCTGTGGTTTCCTAGTATCTTTCCCTGCTCCCTTACACCAAATACAAAGCAGTGGTAGTGAAAGAGTTGTGGTGATAGCTTCCATGTTGACATTCTCTGTGCAGATAACAGAGTGTGTGTGCATATGGGTATGTGTGTACATGTCTGTATGCTGTAACCACAGGTAATCTGCCCACAACACAGGTGGTTGTCCAGAAATAACCCGCAATCCCACCCATCCCAGTGCACCAACTCCCTCTATTTGTTCTGTCAAAACACATTGATGTATGCCGTGTTCTCACCCTGGATCAAAGAAGGGCAGCTTAAGTCCAAAAACCGTACCCTGCATGTTGCAAGCCGCCTGTGGGAGCAAGTGCACAATCAAGTGGTCACATCTACTCTTTTTTTAGCTGCTAAATCACAAGTCTTACTCATGAAACTAGCTTCATCCTCTCTCTAGAGCTTTATTGTGGCTCTCTTTGAAATGACGAGAAAATAGCAAAGTTATTTTTAACAGCACCTCATCAGTTCTGTGTTGCCTGTTGTTTTGGTTCACAGCTCCTCCACCTGAGGTGATTCTGTTTATAAATAGTGTAAAGGGTTCACCTTCAAGGATGATGATTTAATTAGAAGTGCAAAGAGGTATGGCCCAACATGTCAGAGACTAACAAATGACCTCTTGTGGTTGGTGGAGAGAAGCTTGCCAAGGTATCCATTAATTTCTGTTCATGTAAGATGAAATGCAACTGAAGCTGTCACCATTTTAAAAGGAAAATCTTATTAGAGTCCAGGTCAAGGATGCCAGAATAAAATAAATGGTTTTTTTTTTTTTTTTTTGCTTAATTTGTTTGTATGTAGGTTCAGGTGTTATTAGGTAGTCTGCTATCAACTTTAATTAAGCTATGCCTTTGCCCCTGCCATTGGGGCTTAAATATAATTTGTTCTGTAGGAAAGACAGGTGGTACTAGCGCAGTGTTTTAAGGTTCAAATTGATCCAGGTTACATTTAGTTTAAATTTCCTTATGGAAATATATAATTTTACTATTATTAATGTTTGAGCAATTACACAGGTGAAGAATCTGGTGCAGAACAGAGCCTTACGGCACTCTAATGCTTTTCTTCATGAACAAAAGTATTCCCACTTTCTGCTTTTGGGGTAATATTAATTAAATCCAACAGAGTCTCAATGAGCTCCCAGTTCCCTAAGAGTCTCTGGCTTCATTGGACATCAGGCAGCAGCACACTGGGGTGCAAAGGCATGGATGGGCTCTAGTAGATCTCCGCCTACCTGGGAACAGAGGTGAGATCCTTAATGCTACTAGGTTGTTTATCCTCTCCAGCATAACAGGAGTGCTTTTCTGAGCACGGGAATGATGTGAGCCCCCTTGAGGTCCTGGGAGCTGCAGCCCTTGGTAAGGCAGGCATGTGTCAGATGCCATAGGAAGGACTGCTGTTAGATTTCAAGCCTCTGGACTGAGCCTTATGTATTGGAGATGAGCTCTCCATCTCTGAGGGTCTGAGATGTTCAGGAATGGTGACCACTGGACCCAGAGGTTCTACTTGTCTGGCTTTACAGAAACAGGATAGTGGCTATCCCAGGAAGGGTCACAACCCTCAGCTCAGTATGGGGCAGCACCAGTGGCCAGGGCAGTGTGGGAACCATGGCATAGGAGAGGCTGAAAGATGCCAGAGATGCTGTCAGTGAAAATAAAGACAAGACATTTCCTGTCATCTGGAGACAGTCACATTGAGTTTCTTCAACCTTGAAAGCTGCTGAACATCAAGGGCAGGACAGGACAGGATAGGAAGAAAGGGTGTAACCTGCGAAGGGATGGGAGGAGAGAGAATTTTCAAGGATCATCCATAGACAGGCTCTCGGTGGAAGATCTATCACAGCCTGTTTCAATGTGTGCTTGGTATTTCCAGGTCCCTAGTTGCAAAGCTCCCTTCCCTCCCCATGCCACCCAAGACCTCCACTGCACTAAAAATAGCACTGAAACCACTGCTTTCTCTATTACACTGTTGAATCGAGTTGGTTTTGTTATTCCAACTGGAATGGAACTTGTGGAATGTACGCATATTGGAAAAACTTCAGGTGCAAAAATATATCTTAACTTTACTTGACCAATATTCCAAAATCTTATTACTGTATGGTACTGTTTTGACTGCATTTCTTGGGGTTTTCACACTGTTTTCCCATTATGTTGTTGATTTCCCTACTAAGTCATGATTATGTGATGTTTTATGAAACACCTATCTTCTTCCTTTCAACTAAGAAAAAGATACCTCAGGTTTGAACTGTGGGGTTATTTTTACACTTTCTGATGAACCCAGAGAATGAAAAGTTGGCAATTTAAGTGTAAAAGCAGTAACTTCCACAATTTATCTTGAAGCAAAATTTTTTTTTGTTTCAGTAATATAAGAGATTGGTTTTGGCATTACTCTTCTATGAGCAAGGTAGAAATCAGTTCCTTTCACACTCGGTCCCAGAGATTTTGAAATGTTATCTATGTATTTCCCATTAAAATGGTTAGAAATTCTGTGTGATTCTTTCTTGTCCAGCAGCATAAGAACAAATACTCGCAGCAGCCTTCCTCCTAACAAGCACATTGCAGAAAGCCAAGTGTGCGTTTTAATCTCAAGTGATTGCTCCAACAGGCAGGAAAGCTATCCCCTCTTGCCACAGCCGTGTCCAGCCAGCTCTGCACTCAGGGTTATCCCTGACACTTGTTCCCTTGCCTACCATCAGGCCTGAAAAGTACTGAACACCTTCAGCAGGTGCTGGCAGGGGAGGAAATCATTTGCCTTGGAGGGCAGAAGTGCTTAAAAGAAGAGCCAAGACGAGGTTTCTGAAGGGTAGGGGTCCTTGTGTACTAAATGCTCCCATGTTGAAGACCTGCTGGAAAGCGTACAGGACCCTTGTCAACCCTGAAAATAGTTACAGATCCCTTTTGTGTCAATTCTAGCAACTTCGTGCCCTGAAATCCTGATACAAAGGAGTGTAACATTCATTATCAAAAAAGGAGGAATAGTTCAAAAGCTATAAAAAAAAAGCCCCAGGGAAGTGCCCTGCAGGACACTGCAGCAGTGTTAGCAGTGTGCGTTGGACTGATGCACTTCCTACAGAGGCATTTTCTTTCTGGGTGTGTGGTGAGGTTCCCCTTGGGAGGCTCAGGCAAGCCCAGAGAAAATTAATGGTGAAAAGCACTCTCTTTTCTCTGCTGGAATGCCTCACAGTCAACCGTGAGAGCCCATTAAGCAACTGCTATGACCCAAAATAACCTGACTAAAACTATGAACAGACTGTCCAAACTGCATGCTTATCTTTCATTTTACCTCTCCTCTCCTTTAAAAGAGAGCTTCCTTCTCTGGGAGAGCTGTTCAGCCCACTCAGGAAAATGGTGGGCTGCCAGAGTTTGCCTTTCCAGCTGCCTCCTTTATCCCACCTCCTCACTGTTCATGTCTTTATCCTCCAAAAAACCCAAACCCTAGCCCAACCAACCAACTCCCCAAAACCTCTTCATACATACCTGGCTGTGCAGACAAAGGGTGTTGGGAGTCAAAGTCTGATGACATTTACTTTAAATTATTTAACTCTAGGAACAGGGTAACAGACCTGTTGCCATACAGCCACCTGCAAGCCAGGGATGTGTATCGTCCCCCCAGCTGCATGGGAAAGTGGGAAACCTAGTTGTATGAAGCTCCTCTAGACTCTGGTTTTGTCCCAAATACTAGCCCAGGGTTGCTTTTTTTGTTTGTTTATCAGCTAGGTTATTTGATGCAATGATACCTCACCTGGCTTATAACTCCTAAATCCTCTCAGCTATGGCAACACTGCTACACAGTTAAAAAAAACAATTGACCAAAAGACACGCACTTAAACAGTCAAAATTTCTTTGATTCTGAATAAGAAAACCAAGATCTAACCTAAAAAAACCAAAAAGAGGGTAAAACTGTACAGAGTTTAGCATAATCAGACAATTTAGACAATTTAAGCAAAATGCTAATGGAATAAAGAAGGATAAAAGGGCTCTTAGAAAAGGCAGTGAGGGAGTTGCTAACTCATTTGAAACAAAAAAAGCAGAGTTAATTACTGTCTGTGATTCATTAAAGGGTTAGCTGAGGTTGGGGCATGGGGAAAAGTATGATGTGAAAAAGAATGAGACTCTCTAAGGAGGTATGATTTTTAGTAGACAGGAAAGACAGAGAAGATATTTAGCTCTTAAATTCATCTTTTAAAGTAAAGTCTCCCATCATCCGCAGAGCTAAGATGGAGTCACAGTATTGTGCAAGGTGTGATGCCATTGATACCTTGACGTTTCGTTACAGTTTACAGTTACACATACTGAAGAGCTGGCTGGATTCAGGACATAGAGCCACACACCCTGCAGGTCTATGCCTCCGTGTGTTAAGCAACAGCCCAGTTTCACTCTGATTTTAACTATTGGGAGACTTGCTATGAATTTTGTTGAATATGGGGTCCCCCAAAGGTGTCTTCACTTCATAAGGAGGATGAATATTACTAACCATATTGAATACTGATGATAAGGAAGTCTTGTTAAGTCAGGGCTGGTTGGCACTTTCCAGACTATCAGCCCAATGAAGGTTTAGGGAGATATAGAAATATTGCCACTACCAGCAGTGAGGAGGAGCTCAAAATGTGAATATTTCCTCCCTGCATTGCATGCTTACTCTTACCTGTATATTTGCCACAGGATCCACCATCCCTGTGCTTGGGGGCAGCCAAGAGCCATGAAGACAAATAGATAAAGCCTCAATTTTGCACAAAAGCATTTCACCTTTCTTTCAGAGGACAAGAAGGAAGCTTCAATGAAGATGAAAGTGGCCTAAGACTCAAAAGTCCTGAAAGCTACACAGAAAATGTTTTATTTGTAAGCACAGTACTAATGCCCCATCTAGCTCAAGCTGGGCACACCAGAAAGACTCCTGTGCAAATCAAAAAGAACTGAATTGCCCCAAAATGAAATCTTCAATAAAGGTTTTCTGTAGATTTTTTTTTTCAATGGGAAATAGTAAAAGAAATTTCTTTATGCATGTTTAAATTAGGTGCTTATTAGCAAAATGTTACTATATGGAAACACACCAACACAACAAACCCAAGCAAATTATTTACATTTTTTTTCACCACATAGCTTTTTTTCATTCTGTTTGAAAACATTTCATGGGTAATTCTTAGGTTTTTATTTTTATTATTTTTATGGAGGCAAAACATTTGGTGTCGTTGCTTTTATTTGGGGAAGGTATTTGCTTTTTTGGGAGGTCTTTTTTGGTGTTGTCTTCTATTTTTTTGATGTGCTTTATCACCATGTTGGTCAAACAGGCAGACTAGATGGGAAATGGCTCCTTATCTGAGTGAAATGTCAGCACTCCTCTTGGTCTGCAAGAAGTACATACCTCAAGGATGTCTTCATTTGCCTTCTTCTGTAGAACTTCCTAGAACTTTAGCACTTGGGCTTGACATAGCTAAGGATGCAAGTGCAATGTGATTCTTTTCAAGACACTTAAGTACTTTGCTAGCTTAGTGCCCTATAACAGCATAATTACATTAATAATATTAATGAAACAATTATACATATATATATAGCTGCATTTTTCTATTTTAAAACAACTTGCGTTAGGCATGGTGCACAGATGTTTGAATTAGCAGAACCCACAGTGTCACCAGCCAGGGAAATTGCAGGAGGTTCTCAGACTGCTCAAGCGTACAAAGCTTTATTGCTTTCCTGTTCCAGTTAATATTTCCAGCCAGTGTTGAACACTGTGTTCGTGTTAGCACTAATCTGGGATGCTCAGCACCATGTACTTTTGATCGGGGCACACAAAGGTAGCCAGAACACTTATAAGGAGGCACTTAGCAAGCAGCTCAAATGTTGTTGTGTTAAACCCACCAACTGTAGTATTCAATCATTCATGCTTTGTATAAAACAAGAAATGTTACTTCTCATGTATCCAAAAGATGCAAAAAAGTAATATCAGCTGACAGCTCCCCATAAAAAGATTTTTTTCCTCTCACGAAGGCCACGTTGATCTTACACCTGAAATAACTTTTGCCTTCCCTTTCTCCTACGACGTAAAAAGCTGGTTACCTGCTCCCCTCCTAGTCCTTATGTAAGGAAATAATTTCTGTGAGTGCTAAATGGACTAAAGATCCATTCCTAGGGAGCAAGTAAAGTAACATTAACACATTTCTTCTGATCCAAAAAATACTGAAGCCGAATAAAAGCCTCCTGGTGGCAGATTAGGCAAATGCAGAGTCCCAGGTAAGTTTGATTCAGAGCACTCGAGACTTGCACCATTCTGACTTTCTGCCCCACAGCAGCAAAAAAGCTGTGGGTAAATGAACACCATTTTTTTTTGAAAGATATGACCCCTGCTTTTCTTTTCTGCCCAAGGTACAAGAATACATTGTTCAGAACACAGTACTGAAATGGTTATTACACTTAGGGAAAAACAAGTACAGCAGAAGGCGATGGAAGCAGACATCACAAATAAAGGCAGAAGACCCTTTTATTTCGCATAGACAAAATGCAAAGAGTGTCTCATTAAATTAATATTAAAAAAAACCTAAATCAGTCCCCTCACTCCACTGACATCACTCATCCTAATTAACAACAAAAAAAGAACAATCAAAGACCCATTTCCTAATTTAAAAAAAAAGTGCAAACATGACAAAAGACTTTTTTTTTCCAAATCAATGTTCCCATTGAATTCACAAATAAGGTGATTTTTTTGTGTGGATTTTTTTTTCCCTTTTAAACTTTTGTCTGATGGAACTTCCAGTTAAAATGTTTTAGTTAAGTCTCCATGCACTTCGTAGAAAATCAGTAAAAACACAAACGTTTGTGAAGATCAGAAAACTGGACTCTTTTACCCAAAAATTCAGATGTCCAGTCAGATGAAGCTCACACTCAGACAGAAAAAAAGCAAGAGAGTCTTTGCACTGTCTGTTGTTCATATTATTATTTTTTTTTGTCAAATATTTTGGCAATCTTCTTCTTTAATTATAAATATTGGAATTCAATAAAAAAAAGGTAGCTTTCATTGGAATTTTTTTCAATGTAAATATTTACAGCCACTGTCCAGCCATGCTCTTTTTGTTATACCAGGGTATAAGATTTTGCGTAGGGATTGTTTCCTTTCAAGTGGCCCCGGGAGTCCAGCAGGGATTCTTGGGAGCTGCTCATTTTTGCTGCCTGTCCTAGCTCAGCTCCTTCTCGCTGAGGTAATGTTGCCACAGCACCAGGTTGCCATGACTGTACTTCTCTTGTGGAGGATGTCTCCATGGGAATCGGCTCCAAGACAGTGGGGCGCTTCAAGGTTCGGCTTTTCTGAGGCTCCAAGCAGGCTTGGCCCAAACCCAGGTCTCTGCTCGTGCCCTGTACGCCACGATTCAATAAAAAGTCCATCCTAAGGTAGGGTGGCAAATGCATGAGATCACCTGGGGAGGAAAAAGTGAAAAACAAGTCCTTAATTACAGTCATGTGCTGTGTTATGCTCAGCTACTGGCTGGGGGGAGTCAAATTAACGGATTTGACCACCGAAGTGGAGCATCTGTAATTAACCCAGCTGAAGCATTTATAATTGCTATATTGTTTGTCAGCATTTAATGTGCTATATCGTACAAAATCAAGGTTCAACAAACTCCTTTTTTGGCAGATCCAAAGAATTCATTATTAATATTTGTTTTCATAACAGAATGCCTCCAATGACAAGTGTGATGTGTTTTACATGCCCTCACAGTGTGAAGAAAATGAACTGAAAAGACTGGGAAGTTTTCTTAAAATCCTAAAAGAAAATGTCTTGATTTTCATTTGTCAAAACTCAGAATATGTGAAGGCTCAGTAGACTTCTTTTTCTCTTTTTATTTTCCATTTTGAATGAAACACTTCACAATTCATAGAATCATAGAAATATAGAACAGTTTGGGTTGGAAGGGACCTTAAAGATCATTCATTCCAACCCCCCACTAGATCAGGCTGCCCAAGGCCCCATCCAACCTGGCTTTGAGCACCTCCAGGGATGGGGCATCCACAGTTTTGCTGGGCAACCTGTGCCACTGTCTCACCATTCTCATGGTGAAGAAATTCTTCCTTATGTCTAGCCTAAATCTGCCCCTCTCCAATTTATACCCATTGCCTCTCGTCCTACAAGCCTTTGTGAAGCCCTACTACAAGCCTTTGTGAACAGTCCCTCCCCAGCTTTCTTGTAGCCCCTCCAGGTACCAGAAGGTCACTATAACATCTCCTCAGAGCCTTCTCATCTCCAGGCTGAACAAGCCCAACTCTCTCAGCCTGTCTTTGTATGGGAGGTGCTCCAGCACTCTGGCCATCTTTGTAGCCCTCCTCTGGACCCGTTCCAACAGTTCCACATCCTTCTTACGTTGAGGATTCCAGAACTGGACACAGTACTCCAGGTGAGGTCTCACAAGAGAGGAGTAGAGCAATAGAACAATTACAATTAACAATCCCCAGTCTAGAGTAGAATGACCAAATTATTTAAAATGGATGCATGACAGTTAAGGCTATAGTTTTAAAGAGATTTGTGAATAAACCAGAAAAGCATTCTTGGCTTAATATAGCCACATTTACCTGCCATCCATAATAACTGTGTTTTAACCAGTAATGATTTTTTATCACTGTGGCCATCAATCTTCCCTTCTGTTCTGTATTTTAAAGGAAACCTCTCATACGTTATTTGCCCTGATACCTGGGCATTTCTGTGTGTCTGGTGATGGCAGCCTGCTCACTCCAGAGGATCTGCTTTTGCAAAGCTACTGAGTTCAAACAGGTGCCTTGGACCTACTGTCTGGTATTAGGCAGGGGCAAAAGCGACCTTCTACATATCTGTACGTATATTAGACCTGCTACAGAAATTGTCTTATTTATTCTAGCCCTGCCTGTTAGGAATTCATAAAATTGCTTTAAGGAAATGACAGGCAATCAGGCACATAATGACATTCCTTTCTAAAAATATTTTATGGTGTAACCTCATGTATATACATATATATATATAAAAGCACTGCTACAGGTGCATTCAAGAACAGTATTTCCCCTTCTTTACAGACCTCCGCAGTACATAGCTTCCTTTTTACGGCTGATACCAAAACTCTAGTCTCATCTACAGATGGGATGCATCCTGAATGTTTAAATTAGAAGACTCTTGGCACTACTACACCTGTGTCTACATGAGCTATTTACAGCAGCAGAAATTAATGCCAACCTGTGCCAGTGGCATAAACAGTAGATCAGGAAAGCACTTCTTCATAATAAAACAACGTACAGCAATTCCATTTTCCCTAACGAAGCTAAATGCTCTCCAATGACCTAAAATAAAACAGTTCCTTTGCTTTCTCATATAAGTCAAGGCAAATCTGCAAATCTTACCTAGAAGACTAACAGCATCTGCTTTACCCATAATTTCAGGTCATGGACAGAGAATTGCTGAGAAGCTACGTTTGGATAGAATCATTATTTATTCCTATAGATATCTCCCTGGCACTATTTAACTCCATATGTTTTATTCTAGCTATGTCTCCAACAGATGCATGGTGCATGGTTAACCCCCATAGAATAAGATGTGTGTATGTCAAGATTATGTTGACATATGTACCATGGCAACATTTATGTAAGGTTGGAGAGAGAGAGGGAGGTTTGTGTTTATAATCATAACGATTGCAACTTGAATAATGAATTGTGGTAACATTAATTGGTTTTACTCATTTACCATATTTTCCTACAGTACTTTTTGTGCCAAACACTTCCTGCATATGAGACCTATTTCAGCTGAGACAGCAATGTACTTGCCACTGGGGTAAAGTACATCAAGATACGGACACAAAAAAATGGTAGGCAGAGGCAGTCACTGACTCACTCCACTTAACTACAGGCATTGAAGTGAGCTGCCTGCTCACTTACAGCTGTTCTGCCCAACAGCATCACTGCCCACCTGGCACCCAGACACCAATCCCCTAGCCACACATGCTGCATCCCAGTGATTTTGCTTCTGGGTTCCTTTTTGGACCAAGTCTCTAAAAAAAGAAAACCAGTTGTGGGGGCAGTTTGCTCCAAAGACCATTCCCCATGGGCTGCAGGGAGGAGACAGCCTGGATGAGAAATGCTTGTATCACTTGCTCACTGTGGCTGTATCTTTATGCAGCATTGCAGAAGCCTAAATAAGGCACTTTTATTGTTACCCACTCCTCTCCAGAAGGGAGAGATTTGAGTGCCTTCAGAGCATGGGAGTGGGTACTGCTGCCCCTGCCCCCCTGCCTACCCACCTCTGCTAATGAAGACTTGCTAATTAAGGTGGTGAGGGCCTTCATTTGGCTGCCTCAGGGTATGGGGTTATTGCTGTGCAGGGCTGCAGCAAAGGCAGGCATCAAAGTACACTTCTGAGAGCAATAGGCAGGACAAGCAGCTACAATACCAAAGTAACACCTTTCCTCTTGTCAGGAGAACCAAAGGATGCTCAGAGACGGCCACTGTGAGAAAGCAGGGTTTTTCTCACACTCCCACAGTTCCCATCCATGTGACATGGTGATCCCCCAGCCTCTGCAGAAGACCAACTGCCTGTGCCTAACCTTCATCCATCTTTCCTGCAGCAATGGGCCTTTTCCCAAAGATGTCACCCTGACACCAGCTGTGACTGGCTGCTGTTTTGTTAAGACCAGCCAGGTTATTTCCCTTTTACTGCTTCGTTTTCCGTTTTATGTGATGACAAAGCTGAAGCATGGCTTACTGGCAGTCCCCTGCAGTTGCCTTGGAGAGCTGCTTCTGTATCTTAACACATCGCTACTTCTTGAGAGCAACTGATAGGCATGGACTGTAAAAAAGTCGAGTATTGAACCATACAAAGGCTGTTTTTCAAGCTGCATTTCTCACGTGTAGGTAAGAGCGTCAGACTATGTAAAAAAAGACCTTTTTTCCTCCCTAAATTCATGAGAAAGCAGAGTCAATAATCTGTTTAAACAATATACAGTCATTTTACTATAATTTTCTAAATGTCTGGGGGAATGCAGGAATGCAGCAATGAGAAACCAGACAGTGTAACTTTTTCTACAAAGCTGGATATGTAACACAATCTCTGACATGGCTTACATGGAGCACGCATTATTTGATATGATATACACATTTTCCTGTCATGAAAAATTCCAGTGGTCCTCCTTATCTGTAAGAAGCATCTTTCTCTGCAACTGCTTATAAAACAAAGTTATTAAAATCACCAGAAAAGAAAAATTTTGTGAGTCTAACTTTTTCTTCATTGCTACGACTGAAAGAATCTCACAATATGAAAATAGCCTTTGATTCATAAGAACTAATGTCTTTCTGACATAAAATCACAGTCTTTGAAATATAACTACAGGGGTTCACTTTTGCCATTCCTACATCAATTATGAAGGTACTTTTGAGAAAATTAAAAGCCTCTTGCCATATCTATAGAGTTACATGGAAAGACTTTGGTTCTCATCCTTCTGGTCACAATAGTATAGACATTTTTTGTTTCTTGCTATTCAGCTGAATGGTAATTTTTTTCAGGCAAAGCATTATGAAGTTTCAGGATGGTTCATTGCCTTTGATGCTCTAATTACCTCTTTTCAGCTGTGTGTGTGCCTTATTAGTAATGAAAGCAAACCTTTCAAGTGCATGAGCACTGCAAATGAGCATGTTTAATAATTCATGCATTTTTGCTTAATTAGTACAAAAGAGATTCTAAAACTATAGTTTTCTGTTGCGGTTTTAAGAAAGGGGAATCTGCTGTATTTATAAACACTGAGTTTGTCCAGAAATAATAATCATCCAGTCAAATCTGAATGCAGCAATTTAAACCATGGCTACCTCAGTCTTTTTTTTTTTTCCTGAGTGGCCAGCTCTGTGCTTATTGCACATTTAAAAAAAATGTTAGCTTCAATAATATATTTGCAAACACATGCTAATAGTCACTTACTATGGTCTTTATCATAAGCTACACATTCGACCAAAAAGGGAGTATTTTCTGAGGGAATGCAGCACTGGACAAAAACTGTTTACAGTATTTTGTATTGCAGTACAACTAAGCTGATATAAAATGTTTTGCCCCCCCTCCTCAAAATGTATTTTTATCCTTCTTCTGAAGGTCAGTTTCAGGTATGGGAAGGGATGGAATCTGATAGGCTACATGGAGGGAAAAATACCACTGCTCAACTTTTCTGGAATTTTATCCAAGATAGCTATCTTGTTTGCAGAACTAACCCAAGCTGAGACGCATTCTTTTGTCCCCAAAGATTTACCTCCTACCTCTTTCAAATTCCAGAGAGTTTGCCTGTATTTTTGCTTTCATCTGCTCCAGAAAAATCTAAGGGTTTGTGCTATATTCAATACAGAGATCATCACAGATAGTAAAAAAGATGCTTTTACCAAGTTGCTACATGAAATATATATGTGTTTTCTCATGATTCTTAACTTTTACTAAAGCAAATGCAATTTGTCTTCACAACGCTCCAACACAGATACCTTCAGTGATGAACACTGCCTGATGATTTTCAAGGTTTGGTTGCCATGTGAAGGAAATTCCATGCTATTTGAAAGATTATTTTAGAAAAGTTTGTAAAGTAGGACTGCTGACTATGACAGAATATTTTATTTAACAAGGGTAAGAGCAAGTTTGGGTGAATAAAGCATTCAAACATATTGCTTGAATAGGCAAGTGGGTAAAATAAGCTCTTAAGGATCTCTCTGGCATGATCTCACAGGATAAGAAATCATGCCAGAACTGAGTCCAGACAGTTCTGTTAGAGCAGGTTGGGTGCCTCGCTGATGCAGTTACGTCGATTTGGGACATAAGCATACAACTCTGTATGACATTGTACAGTGCTGGGGGTGTACAGGTGCTGGTGAAGACAGAGTGCAACTGCATTGGGCACCTCTTGGCTTGGCCTGACTTTGGAAGGGAAAGCACTGATGGGGTATTGTGTTTTCCTTTGAAAGGAAGCAAGGGAGACAGATCTGCTGACAGATAGCTCTAAGTTCAGTTCTATGCTGATTAAAAAGTTTAGTAGGGTTTTCCAGCTCACTAGCACAGTAAAAAAAAAATCAATGAAGTCTGTGCTGATACTTACAGCCTTTTTTCAGGAAAAAAAGATTGCCTACAGGAAAAGCTTATTTTAGAAATAAAGAAATGGTGCAGGGTTTGCAAGCCCAAGTGAGAAGTTTGATGAAAAAACAAGCAATGTTCAGAGGTCTATGCCACATCAAAAACTGACACACCATTAAAAGCTAGCAGGAAGAGCTTTCTTAGACAGCAGCAGCTTGATCTGAAGCCAGACTGATAGCAGCAATAACATTTTTTACAATTGCTGCTGTCAGCGTTTGAAACTGGCTGGTGCTCCCTCAGTGTCCATCTTTTGTCTGTGCATCCTGCACTGAACCCAGAAAGCAGTCCGCATTGTGCTGCAATCATTCCTACACCAACAGGCTAAGAGTCAGACCTGCAAGGCTTACAACATTCTGCAACATCAGATATAAATACATTTAAGGAGCAATAGGCAAACTCTTTGGTTACCTTCATCCTTTGCCCTGCTCAGAAAAGCAGGAGGGTAAAAAGGATCAGTCCTGCAGCTCCTTGCTTAGCTGCTACAGGTCTCAGCCTGGTGGTGCCTCAGTGAGGAGCTCAGCACCAGCTCTGCTCTCCTGCCTTGTTAGCCAGAAAAAGTGACCAGCTGCAAAGGGAAGTAAGGGGATTCCTTCCAGTTGCAGTCATTCATGCCTCAAAGTGAGGTAAGCAGTCCTTCCACCACCTAGCTGAGCTTTGTGAGCCCTTGCTCAACACAGCATCCAGCTGAAGGTTCCTGTGGATACTCGTTGGAAACTTGGAGGATACTGAAATGAAAAGAACCCCCCACCCTAGATCTGTTCAGCGTGGAACTGCCTTTCCAATGCTTTGTTTATTAATTTTTTTTTCTTGTAAATGTTGCAGTAAATTGCTAGAACTGAACAACAAAAAAGTTCTGAAGGATGCTTTGAATAACAAGGCTCCACTCTCTAGAGGCAATATTGATCAGTAATGGAAATGGAGGTGAAATTTCCCCATGCAAATTACTGACTTTAATTACAGACTCCTTCTGAGCCAAATTTTCAATACAAAACCTGGATTTAATAATTAGGCAGCACTCTAAGGTGATTCAGAATAAAAGGCAAAAAGTCCAAGCACTCCTTTACATTACAATCTCAGCTAGCTGCCACTCAGCAGAAGGGGAGATGGAGGAGGGAGGCAGCAGGGCTCGGCTTTCTCATTAGTGAAGGAGCTGCTGTGAGAGCAGGCAGGTGCTCTTCCCTTCTTCAGAGCAGCTTCAACTTCTGCTTGTCTGCCGAGAACAAATGAATGAAGTGCTCAGCATTCTGGAGACACTTTTATATTGACTGAAATCCTGATGCTGAACTAGGCCAACAAAGTGTCTGAGTGCCTTCCGGCTGCCTGTCATCTTCCCTATGCCATATCGGCAATAGCCACAGCTCTGCCCTTCATGGCTTTGTGACTCAGGCCATTACCTCTCTTGGGCTTCTCACAGTCTTTTGGCAGGCAAAATAAAATCACATCTTTATGCTGTTCATGTTTGTGATCATGTAGATGGGAAACAGCCAAAACACTTAAGAAAAATATGCCTAGTTTCCCATTTCTAGTCAGAGGAATCTGAATTCCCAATCACCCCTGCAAGGCTGTACTTTATAACCAGTGAGTTTCATTATTCTTTCTCCATGAAAACTGCACCCTCTTAGATAACTTAAAGTTCTATAACATTTAGTTAAACATTGCATGTTGCAGTCTGCTAAAACTGACATTTTCATAAAAGCATTAAAAATACAAGCTATGTTTCACACAAGAAAATAAAAAACAGCAGTTGCTGTTAACTACAATCATCTTAAGAAACACCAGGGTATCAGTAAAACTGTACTTCAGGAGCTAAATTTGCTACTACTATAAATCAGAGTAGCTGTATTGATTTCAGCAAAACTATAAATTGATTTATACTTACTGAAGATTAGGTTTAAGTGACTGAAAATGAGGATTCCAACTAATGTGGATCATTTTTTTTAAAGATGATTCATTTTGTTCTTTAGATTTAAGCACGCTAATTCCAAGAAAATGTACTTAATGTGTCTTAAAGCAAAAGCATGACTGCCATTGTTTAACTGAGATCATACATCTGTAATACATCAATGTAACACACTCTGGATCTGTCCAACTGGATGCCAGGAGACCTAATTATCACACTGTTGCTTACTCCTGAAAGATTCCGTGAAACAGGAATTAAAGCACATTTTTGGTTTCTATCTCTAAGCAGAACTTTGCTTTTTCATACAGTGCTGCACTTTGAAAAGGCCTGTCAGACGCTTTGTACTTTTTAGAAGTAACTTTAAGGAGAATTGACATATTTTTAAGGGTCTCTCTAATGCTTAGCTGGTAGTGTAAGGAAAGCAAAATGTATTAACTCAAGGGGTAAGACAGATTTAGACCCCACGGATATGCCACGTGGATGTTCAGGCTCACAAGGCTGGTGCACCTGCAGAACTGAGACTTTCCCGTTTCGATTTAATGCCATTTCTAAGCTATAAAAACTTGTAAAAAGTACCTCACTATATAAATCAATATGCACTCCAAAACTAAAGCCAGAAAAATGTCAATAAATAATGAAATAGTGATAGAAAAGTAAAGTACAGGAGCTCTGTCTTTTCTGTCTTCACCTTGTCACGCAAGCCACTTCATACATTTTTAAGGATGCACTGAGACAGCGCTCTCCTACCCACTGGCTGAGCTAGGAAAGCTGTGCTGAAGCCCTCACTCAGGTGCCTCTAGTTAGCAATGCTGGAGTTTTAAGATCAGTTTGCTGATGTTGGGCACAGTGAATGGAAACTGTTCAATTATACATCGCTTCAGCTGAGGGTCAAATCGATCGTGACTCCATGGAAACTGGCATCCTTCATGGGTTTATTCTTGGGATATCTTGGGAGCCTAGATTCAGCACAGAGGCTGGACAGGTGAGGAGTATAAACAGTATTTATGGGTCACTGAAATCAGAGGGAGCCACTCTCTTGACCTCAACAGTGTCTGCACCACGCTCCACGAATTCACAGCTAAATCCTGACTGTTCCAAGGCAACGGGTAAGCATAACATTCTACTAATAGTTACAGGGAGGTCAGGCTACAACAAGGAAACAAATATCAGCACTTCTGTGCTGCTCCACTGAAGATATATTCATGGATGGATTACTGTAACTCGGTGTCCACATGTCCATCAGTTTGAACCACCTGAGTGATGCTGACAAGGTGCATCATTGCATTTTTGTTAATTAATCCACTGGGATCAGAGTCCAGCTCTCACATTTAAATTAAGGATGCTGGCACAAAAATGTGAACAATACCAAAATATATCCACATGTGTATACATCTGTGCTTTAAATGTCAGCATATAAAATAAATTCTTACGTGGATGGCAAGGACTATTGCTACAGTCAGATTAGGAAAGCACTGTTAAAAGTTTGTTTCTCTAGATATAGCAATATCTACTTTAAAAAAAAAATAGCACAAGTGGGGCCTTTCTTGCAGGTAAAATTGGTTTACATTTTCAAATGTAAATCTATACATTTGAAACAGATCTTCCATAGATTACAGATTACATTAAGTTCCTGTGGCACAGAGAAAATGAGCAGAGCCTCCTGAGTGTGAAACCAGTTAAAGCAGTAACAGCAGTAAAATGACTGCAAGACAGTAAATGACTGCAAGAACCTTACGGTGAGGCTAGATGACTTCTTCTCTGAAGAAACAACTGCTTCTAGTTACCTTGGGCTGACTGAAAGGCCACGCAAAAATCACACGCTATATCTCAACACTATCAAGTGAATTGCTTTAACATTTTCAAAATTAAAATGGCACAAGCAGGCCAAATCTGGTTTTTGTAGAAGTGAGGTTTAAGATACGGATTCTTAACAGAATTTCTCTAAAAATATATTGTTTGCATTGAAGATGACACCACATATTTTGTTTGATTTAGAACATTTCCTGGTAGTTTTAGAAACATAACATGTAATGACTGTAGGAACACCAGAGTAGCCAAAAATCTACTGATAAATGAATGTCATCCTTGCTGCAGGCATAAAACTCTCCACTAACTACAGTTGAATCTGAGGCTTCCAAACCTATAGAAAACATGGGCGGTCAATTTTAATAGTTGCAGCTGATGGGAAAAAAAAAAAAAAAAGACTACAAAGCAAATAATCAGCTCTAGGAAAATGAAATTAAGTTCAAATTAAAAAAAAATTCAGTTTTAATAAGAAAGATCTTATTGGTAATAAAAAGATAGGAAATCGGTGTTCTTGAAAGGGGATTCCCCTTAACATGCAAATCTTAATCTATAATAAGCAAAAAGACCTAACAGTATTACAAACCAGCACAGTTTGGGATACTGCATTTTTTTCAAAGTCAATGTTATTTTTCAAATCAAAATAACAAACTAGATAGCAAGAGGAAAAGATAATTATGCTGCTACATGTTTCTACTACATTCCCTCAGGAATCAGTACCAGTTGTTTCTCTCTTCTAATAAAAAAAATAAATCTAGTAAGTCTTACTAACACCAGTATTACTGATTCAAGACAACCACTTAATAGTTTAACCCACAAAATAGTTTACACCACAAAAATAGTTTAAACAACTTTTCTCATCAATGAATTGAATTTAGCTTTCAGGCATCTCGTACACTACATAAAATGGAACTTTCACATTACAATTGCACTGGAAGTTTGTATTTGTAACCAAACAGCTGCCCTATTTAAACTCACGATTCACACACTGATATAGTTTTCCTTTCTGATCTCATAGGTTCTGCTCTGAAACTGTTCAGATTAATTTTTGTTGACCTAGCAAGGTTAAAAAACTTGCAGTGTGAACATTCCTCTCTGTCAATCCACCATAAAAATAAAGCAAGTCAATGATTTTAAATATGTAGTCATGGCAAATTAAATGCAGAATCAAATGGCTTTCATCATCCTTACAGAACACTCAGCCTTTCACAGCAGCAGAAGAAAAAACTCCTGATGCTGCATAGAAATAAAACCTGAGGCAAGGTAAAGACAATTTACTCTCACCACCAATGTGCCATTTCTACGATAAGAAGCAAGCAGCACGGTCTGCCTCTTTGTGACATGTTCCTAGTTTTCCAAACAGAACAATAGAAAATAAAAAGAATGTGTGACAGGCTCAAGAAAATTTAATATGCTAACGTTACAGATGCTCATCGAAGGGAGCAATTTCAGAATCTGCAATGTACGTGTAAGTATACGCACAAGTAAGTTAACTGAAAAAGAGAACAATCCATATGTCATCTCACTTTGCTGTGAGATTCCTGAGAAAAAGAAGGCCAAATGTAGATTCCTCCATATCTTCAAGAAATTCAGTTTTGGATCTGGAAACTGTGGAACTGTACAACTCTATTTTCAGTCAGTGTTGAATAATATAATAGGCATGAGAAAAGGAGGCAAAAGGTGAGCTGGAGGCCCTAAGTCAAGAGTCCCAGCCATTACTGAATCCCCAGTGGCCAAATTTGTATCGGATTCAGTTACTCCTACAGCTTATAGAGCACTGTCAGCAAATTTTCAACAGAAAGCGAGTCTCTAAATAGCCTCCATCACTATGTTGCACTTGTCTGCATTGGGTAGAAGAGGGAAATAGCTCCTTCACCCTTGAACTCATAGATCAGTGGAAAAGAGTTCACATCTTTTTATCTCAGGTTACAGGGCTGACCTTGGAAATATACTGTACTTTCTATTACTGCATGGTTTATATTTTCCTTATTCTGCTAAGCAGCTTATTTTTAGCTGTAGTGACTGAATACTGGAAAAGAAGATTTGTGTGTTGACTTGCATGTTTAAAACAACATTTATGCACTGCAGGTGATGTCTCGCCTCTATTTTAAGGGATTCTTGTAAACAATTCCTAAATAAAATATTTGCATTCTGTAGCTTAAAGCTTGTCTGCAAGCTAAGACTTTGCTGTTCACATCTGTAAGATTAGTCAAAGTAGCAAGAAATTTGTAAATTGGGTCAAGAATGCTAATTAAGGCATCTTAAATAGTGAAGAAACTTGATAATTCAGCAGAGCTGGAGAGGTTAACTAGCGTTCACGTCTTTTCTAGTAAATATGCAGAAGGCTTGGGGCTAGACTCAGGCTGCTTGACTTAGGTGCCCAGCTGAAAAACCCAGACCAAAGAAGTGTCCAAACTTGCTTACTGAGAGTTTGACTGAAAGCAGGCCTGTCCTCTCCTCTGGCTGCCGTGAGAAAGTGGTGGCTGCCAGCCAAGTCTCCTCCTCTGGGAAAAGAGAGGCTAAGGAGGAGGGCTGGCAGACAGAGGATGGAGCTCTGCCCTCACACAGAGCTCATGCACTGACAGTGCCAGGACAGCACTCAGCATCTGTATGAAGAAGTAGTGTGTTCTTGCCATCTCCATGTCTGTGAAATCAGTCTCAGGAAGATCTTTTTTTTCAGAGCTTGCCTGCCTGCAATTACCTTTCCTCCCCACCCACATGTAGCTTTCTTTCAAACTGATTCATCAGCTGAAATTTTGTAGAGGAGGTTCTGAGGTATAGAATCTCAGGGTGTTTTCAATGGATTTCAAAATCTCTTGGTCTGATATACCCAGTGAACAATTTATCTTCTCAAAAAGTGTATCTGAGATGAGGCTACTCCTTCAGGTTCTATATATTAATGTGATCTCCAAAAAGGATTGGAAGACAGACTGTCAAAGTGGGACATCAGGTAGATAAGATTCTGTCCAGTACATCAAGTCAAACTAATTCTAAAGGATAATGTAATAAAATCAAAGAGGTCCTTTTTAGTGCTGATTGGCATCAGAGAAAACTATAATCTAGGCGGTCTGAGTTTTAAAACATAAAAGAGAAACATTATTGAAAAACTTTTTCAGCATCTACAATTATTTCCTTTTTTTTTTTTTTTTACATTACAGACTCTTTCATGGCACAGTGGGAGGTAGGAAGAGAGTATATATCTTTCTAATTTCTGTTCCACCCCATTTTTGAGTGCAAGATGAATGACAGCTTTGGACAATGAAGGACTGACTCATTTATCAAACTCCCGAGTAAACTTTGAGAAACAATAGTTGAAATTTCTAAATATTAATATAAAAAGTGCCTTAGTTTTCATCTGGAAGGACGTAGCATACTGTTGACATGATTGACCAATCAGCCTGCTCCTCGAGGACCTGATCTTGCTAACCAAACTTCTAGTTAGTGACAATGTGGGGAAGAGAACAATAATCATAATCAGAAACTTTGGGGAATTTTGACACTGAGAAAGACGCAATGTTAACAATGTATTAACAACATTTTTATACCATAAGAATATTAACATTCTTTAATTAAGAAGAATTTAATTAAGAATATTCTTAATTAATTAAGAATTGAAGAGTCACTTTTTTATAGGGTGTTATTTACCCCATGTGTTTAAAATACTGCTGTGCTCTCTCTGCTGCTCCTGTTTCCTCTTTTAATATGCCTCCTGGGATACATGATTACTCTGATGGCTTACTGAGCAACGTCAACATCTCCAGTGAGTCAGCTCCAAGACCTGCTCAGATCAGGTCTGCCAGTTCTGTAAAGTCCATGAAACCCTGTGCACAGGTCTGCATCTTTCCTTTCATTTTTTGGAACCTAAGCAGAAGCTGTTATTATGCAGCAATTTCAGTCTGATTAGTGGTTTATAATGTGTTATTCTAAAAGGAAAAACAATGATCTTATCACTGATGCTGAAGCAAAATCTACAAAAAAATCTCATCTTTTTCCAAAAATCTGTCTATGGAGTTGTAAAGATCAGAAAGCAAGGATGCATAAGACATACTTTCAAAACACTGAATATAGGACCTAAATAAAAAAACCTTCCATTTCCTGTACCTATGATCTTTCAAAAGTTTTTAAAAAATGCAACTCCTAAATACTTTTTACTGAAGACTGTTTGATAACACCTTCTTTGTATACTTGCAAGTTTTGGCCTGATGTCAAGACAATAATGCCGAAAACCTCTACAGCTGCTTGTGCAGACTGCTAGAAGGAGCCTTGCGCCTAAGAAAGCTGATTGATATTCAAGGATCACCTCCTCCAAGTTCAATGAGCAGAAACAGGCAAAAATGCCAGGAGGCCTGCATGGATGAACAAGAAGCTCCTGGCAAAACTCAGACACGAAGAGGGAGTACACATGAGGGTGGATGCAGGCACAGGAAACCTGGAGGGACTACGAAGACACTGTCCAAGCGTGTAGAAATGCAGTAAGGAAAGTCAAAGCCCAGCTGGAGTTTAATCTGGCCAGCGATGTCAGAGACAGCCAGAAGGGCTTCTGTAAGTATACAGGTGAAAAAAAAGGTGGCCCGGGAAAATATGGCCCTACAACTGAATAAAGCAGGGAACCTAGTGACACAGGACATGGAAAAGGCTGAAATACTGAAAGCTTTATTTGCCTCGGTATTTATTAGTAAGACCAGCCTTCAGGAATGCCAGGTCCAAGAGATCAGTGGAAGGGTATGGAGCAAGGAAGATTTGCCCTTATTGGACAAGGATCAGGTCAGGGAATACTTAGGCAAACAGGATATATGTAAATCCACGGGCTTTGATATTATACACCTATATGTGCTGAGGGAACTGGCAGATGTCATTGTGAGGCTGCTCTCGATAACTGATCATGGTGGTTAAGAGAAGTGCCTGAAGACGGAAAGAAAGCAATTATGACTCCTATCTTCAAGAAGGACAAGAAGGAGGACCCAGGAACCTACAGGCCACTCATCCTCATCTCCATCCCTGGGAAGATCATAGAGCAGCTAATTTTGGAAACTGTTTCCAGCTACAGGAAGAACAAGAAGGTGATCAGAGGTCATCACCATGGATTCACCAAGGGGAAGTCATGCTTCACCAACTCAATAACCTCTGTGATTAAATGGATGGCTTGGTAGATGAGTGAAAGTCAGCGGATATTGTCTCTCTTGACTTCAGTAAGACTTCTGGCATTGTCTCTCGTAAGATCCTCAGGAAGAAGCTGATAAATTTGAGGCTGGATGAGCAGGTAGTGAGGTGGACTGAAAACTATCTGAACAGCCATGCCCAGGAGGTGGTGATCAGTGGAACAAAGTCCAGTTGGAGGCCAGTAACTGGTTTTGTAGCCTTGGGGTCAATACTAGATCACGTCCTGTTTAACATCATCATTAATGATCTGGATAGTGGTGGAGAAGACCATACCGTAAGAAAGTCTAGTGATGACACAAAACTGGGAGGAGTGACTGATACACTTAAGGACTGTGCTGCCATCCAGAGGAACCTTGCCAGGATGGAGATATGGGCCAATACAAACCTCACAAAGGGAAGTCAAGGGGATGTCAAATTCCTGCACCTTAGGAAGCACAGCCCCACGCATCAGTGAATGCTGGGTGCCATCCAGCTTGACAGCAGATCTGCAGAGAAGGCTTTGGAGGTCCCAGCAGACACCAAGTTGAACAGGAAGCAGCAATGTGCCATTACGACAAAGGTGGCCAGCCGTGACCTGGGTTGTATTAAGAGCAGATCAAGTGAGGTGATGATTTCCTCGGCAATGGTGAGGCCACATCTGCAGTAATTAAGGCCTCTAAGATGATTAAGGGACTAGATCATCTCTCTAATGAGGAAAGGCTGAGAGAGCTGAGACTGTTTAGCTTGGAGAAGAGAAGACTCAAGGGGAATCTCACCAATGTATACAAATTCCTGAAGGGAAGGTGAGAAAAGGACAGAGTCAGGATCTTCTCAGTGGTGCCCAGTGACAGGACCAGAGGCAATGGGCACAAACTGAAACACAGTGAGGATGCCTGAACACTGGCACAGGTTGCCCAGAGAGGCTGTGGAGTTTCCATCCTTGAAGATACTCAAAACCCACTGGAAACAGTCCTGGATAACCCATCATAAGTGTCCCTGCTTGAGTAGGGGGGAGTTACATCAGATTACCTCCAGAAGTCCCTTCCAATCTCAACAATTCTGTGATCCTGCGATGCAATAACTTCAGCCGCAATGTAGAGGTGTATGCTACAGTGCAACAAATTTGACAGTCTGAATTATAAAAGAGTAACCATGCTAATTATTCAGATCATTCTGAAATTCCAGTACACATCTCAGATTCAGTATGCCAAAATCACTTCATTTCCTTATTTACTATTTACTGTGACATTAGCTATGACAGCTCTATTTTTCTTTACGATTCATCATTATTGTTTCATTGCAAAATCCTTGCATTTTTAGCTCCCATGTCTGAGCTGACTTCACAAAACTGATTCTTGCTTCTGTAAGCTAAATAAGAGGAAAAAGGTGTATAAACCCAGAAGTCAGAAGCAGTTCTGACTGCTGACCTGAGTGTGTATCTGCAGCACCATCTGACTGGAAGGCAAAGGGTCTATTAGAAGACTTCCAGTGGGTTAGAATATGACATAATCAACTATCATGCACTGATAATCACAGAGTTGTACATAACATGTAGCAGTTCTGAAAAGCCAGTCCTAATTACATATTATAGTGCTAGAAATGATCTATTGTTAAACTTGCCTAGACATCCGATGAGCCATCCAAATATAATTCAAGCTGATAGGTTGATCAAATGCTTTGATTCTGTTTCTGAATGAAAATGATATGGTGATGTCAACCCATAGATTACAAGTCATTGAATCTTTATGACCTTTCCTTCTCCTCCAACAAAAAGACATTCGAGTCCCCTATCTCTAGTTATCAACTATCTCAGTTTGGAGCAACCTGAGGTCTCAAATGCTGCATATTGAATAAAGCAGTTTGACCAGCAGGCTGGACAAAAGACTCCTATGAGATGCTTAGGAAAAGCAAGGGCACAATCAGTGACATGACTTGGGATACACATCAGAAACTCACAGGAAAGTCTTCCAAAGCCAAGCCTGAGGTGGTCTAGCATTTTGCTTCCTCATAAACTCTTATGGTAGCAACAAGCTAAGTAATAGCTCAGTTGTGGCTGACAAATTCTTCAAAAATGAACTCTGCCACTACCTTTCTTGAGTAAAGTTGCACGCTATAAGTAGATTAGTTTCAAAATATCCCATTTACCAAAATAATTTTTGTTACTGTCTTTATAAGAATATCTTATAGTTTGTTAGCGTTATTTTGATGGAGTTGGGGGAGAAGAAATGCAAAGCACCATGAAAACAGGGAAAATTTTTCTTGAAAGAAAAGACTGACTTCAAGAAAGAATGAAGTCATACTGAAAGTCCGAAATGTTTTGTTAATCTACACACCTTAACTTTTAAAATTTCTCCTCCACATTCCCAAATGTGGAGTTAATTTGATTATTTATATTCAGATTTTTAATAACTTGTGCAGAATTTCAGAAGTGAAGGGTGAAAGAAGATAGATGTCCATTAAGTCTTTCCTCACAATATGGACACTAAAAACATTGGTCTGTCTGCTACTATAGAAAACTCTTTCTGTCCATATGTTTTGTTTAAAGCCTTTCATAAAGTAACCTTTAATAACATATCATTTAATATTTATGGGTCAACATTCCAGTTGCTCCAATGTAATCCAATTCAATTTTTCTCAATGTTCTAAAGCTACTTATTAATTTTGTAATCGATTTCTTTTTCTTACTAGAAAGAAAAGCTAAAGCCAGTCAAGAAAAGTAGGTAGAAATTCAAGCCATTTAAACTAACAGAGCTAAAGAAGGCCACAAGTCTGCAATTCACTAAAGGGGCACTCATGATGTTTCAGCCCTGGAAGCTTTTAACTCAAGCATAGGGACCAAGTTGTGGTGCTGTATACCCTCAAGAAAATCAGCTTTATATAGAATATATTAGAATATTTCCAAATACTAAATATGCATAAATAATGCATTTGGAACATGAAAGGAAGAGAGTAAGCTATTTGTTAAAGAAATTATAAAAAAATGTTTGTAGACTGACTGGAAGGAGAAGGCTGCAATTTTTACTTGGCTGTGAGTGCAGATGCTTCCCTTTAAGCAGAACAAGTGCAAATATTTATCTTATTTGAAATGAAAATTATTTCTGTCTTTATCTGTTTCTACAGCTCCTGGATTTGTGGTTCTACTCTGTGACTACACAGAAATTAGTTATTTCTCTCACTATTTTATTTCCAATTTATTTTCCCTTTTATCTATCTGTATGATACACTAATTTCCTGCCTTGTCTATTATAACTTCCTACATACTGCTTGGTCTTTTTGTTCCCACGTTCTCCTTTCAGCTTTCTCTTGCAAAATACTTCATGCTTTTTTTTTTCAGGTCTCACTTTTGAATGAACTTCCTGATACCACTGACTATCTTCCATTCCTCTGTCCTCACAACAACTGCTTGTATGCTGTATATTAAGCAAAAGACTGTAGTTTTATCATTACTCTTATTTTCGTATATGAGCACTACTGATTACTTTCTCTGTACCAAAGTAGCCCCACCCACACTGGCAAATGTATATACTAACTAAAAATAAAATAAAATAAATCATGTTTCCAGAAAGCACACAAATACACAAATACAATTTTGCCTTTTTCTCATTTGATTCATCCTTCACGATGTCACATCATGTATTCTGTAACAAAGACTGACAAACATTCTGAGAAGATTTTATCACGTATTTGGTCCCAGAGTATCACAAATAATCTACTTATGCTGTTGTGCACTAGGGTATCACTAGAAGCAGCATTCTTTGCGAACTGGAAATCTGATTGAGCCCATTATATGGATGTCCCTCGGGCAGCTCAAGCAGTAAGAAGTTGGAGCAGGTTTAAATTTGTCTGAAGGTAAAAGACTCCACATCCGTTGAGCTACTGCACTGTTTTCATTTTCTCTATTTTTAATTCTCCTTTCTTTAGATAATCCAAGTTTGATATTAGGAGATGTTAAAGAGAGCGTAACAGCTCGAAAACATCAGCAAAGGGTTACTACATCTCTGACAAACTATAAGTCAGAAGAGATGGTTCACCTACAATCTGTCTTTATGAACTGTTATGAAAGCAAATGTTTGCTTTCAAGCACAAAGTATTGCTGTAAAAACCACTTTATTAGTGGGTGGTTTGAACTGGACATGGGCTTATGTACCCCACATGGTCTTTTTTATCCCAGAAGGATCTATTGCCCGATGGCTGCAGCTGTAGAGGAATGTATTTAATGGCCTAGACAGTCCCTTCCTATTCCTAGATTTTCAAGTTCCTCATTTTTCTGTAAATGTGAGAATATACTCTAACCCTATATTAGCTGGGATAAAAAGCCATTACCTCTTTAGGTAGTTACAGGATATATTGTGCACCTTGTCTCTTCCTTGTGATATGCCCTCTCCAGCTAACCAGCCTAAGCATGGGGTGAAATCACATCAATGACCAAAATGTTACCTCTGATATCTCACCTGGCCGATGTGCCTTTGGAACTGCCATGTTCATAACTCGCCCTCCATCCTGAGGTTTGGGGGGAGATGCAGTAAACCTGCAAATCCCTGACTCTGATGGTGTGCTTGAGGTCAGACTGTCTGTGTAGTCATTAGTCCCTGCAGTGAGCTGCTCCGATGATGTGTCTGATATGAAGCATTCTGTAATAGTGAACTTGGCATGTCTCAGCTGCTCTTCCATTTTTGCATGCTCATATGCTCTTGCTAGTTCTTCATATGTTGAGGAGGCACTTTCTGTGGAGACCATGCTGCTTCTTGCTCGATCTAAACATCAGAAATATAAATAATGAGAGAAAGAAAACATCTACATAATACTTTTTGGAAGAAAAGCTATGAGCATGATAGTATTTCTTAATAAAATGCAGAGCCCTTGAAATTATCACGGCAATTTAAATGAGACTGCTTCACTATAAATGTCTGCACGATTTTCAGTTTAGTCGGTTGATAATTACAGATAATCTGAAGTCTCATTCTGCTAGCGGCATTTTGTGGTGTAACATTAAATTTGTGGTTTAGAAGAAATAACCTTTAATATATGAAAAACATTACTTTTTTTTTTTACAAACCTCATTTCTCTAAAAGTTGAATGCCATAAAACTGTTAGAAACTCACAAAACAGATTTAGCAAAATGAGGAAAAAAGGAAGCTTCTTCACATTATTTTTTAACGCATCTTAGAAACTTTTCTGTGAGGTGATGTCTAGGTGAGAAAGGACAGTCTTTCTGTACCTCTTTCAATCGTATATCTTTTTTTTGAGAAAGCCCTGAGGACAAAGGTCAAAAATAAAGCCAGGTTCTTTCAGACATTGTCTCTAACTGTCTCAGACACCAGGTAAGGTGTCTTTCATAGGGAAGAAAGGAGCGGTATTGTTTTGTAAGTACCAGCCTGCAGTCATTCAGGTGCTTTTTTCAATGCTGCTGACGCTAATGGGGTTCATATTTGACACACAGGCTATTATGACCTCCACGCTGTTCTATTCTGCCAATGAGTTTCTAAGAACATCAATATTTCTTAAACAAGCACTATTATTGAAGATGTAAATGGCTACTGATACATTAAAAAGGGTACTGGAAATGCAGCATTTGTTTCTGAGGAGACAAATCACTGGTCTGTTGTACCCATCACATTTCTGTTTTAGAGGGCTGGAAGAGCAGAGAACTTTCAGAAGTTCCTTGGTCATAAGTCATATTTCATCACAAGATCTGTACAATTTCAGACATTATTGGTGATGTTCGATAATCAGGCACAATATAATAGCTAATGCATAAAAATGGGACTCCTATGGCAGCCAGAGGGAAGTGTGTTAGCATTGCGAATTTTTATCCTTTTTATTATTGCGTGCTAAGATGCTTGCATCACTTCTCATTGTGCACAAAGAACAACACTCCTGCCACTTGTAAGTAGGACCGTGTGTTAGTTAAAATGACAAGTATTTCTACAATATGCTGTAACTTGCTTAAGATTTTGAGCTGGCCAGAATTTAAATAAGGATTCTCCTTCACCCACCTCCTGGAAACATCATTCTATTTTTCATATTTCATTTGTAAATTGGACCAAAATAATGTCTTTCCAAATTTCTGATCAGTTGGAAACTCCTGGAAGGCTGCAGTTGCCCAGTGCCATAAAGAAGTGTCTAGAAATACGATGCTCAAGCAAAGGTCCCAGTTCGGTTCATGAAGCTCAGGACCTGAAGCTTCAAATTCATGCCCTAGGGAGACTATTTCAGGAAAATTATGCTTGAACATTCACTTTAAACTTCATCCAAGCCCAGGGTGAACTTCATGAAACCTAATGGCCTCTAGTTAGAACATCTGAATTGAGTAACAGCTATGAAATGCTGCAATACATTTCTCCCAAACTTAAAATCCACTGCTTTGTAAACCTGGAATTGTTTTGATAGGAAGTGCTAAATTCTGCCAAATACCAACTGTATCAAACGAGATTCAGAAATCTGAACTCCATATTGGAAAAATGATCAAATATGCGCATTAATTTAATTGATGCTTGAAGAAATAATTTAGCCAAATCTATTTTAATGCTTATTTGGACATTTTAAAATTCTGAAGTACTTAGATTAAACTGACACTATTCTTTTCCCAGAAACCAAGTGGCATAATAGAGCTACATTTTGGCAAAAGAAAACCTTTCTCAGGCACGATCTAAAGCTTGCTATACCTTACATTAATCACCATGTGTTCAAGGGTAGACACAGAGCAGGAATGTAGCCATGTTAAAAGACAGATGATGAAACCCGGTCACAAAATTGCATGTAGCTTGTCTATTAAACCACAAAGCAAATTGAATTCTCTGCCCTTTGCCACACACACTGGAAAATATGCTTGGGTGACAAAACGCTGGAACACAGGCAAGTACATCTGAAGTCTGGAATGTGTACAAAAGGGGTTTCCGAGATAACATTTGCTATTTATATTTGCATCTGTATAGCTATTAAAGTTAATCCTTAAAGCCTTATGATACTTCTACCTGAAAAAATCAGGATTAATTTGTCAGCTGCCTAGAGCTATATTTTGAGGGCCATTACCTTATGGAGACAACACAGGAGTCTGCAAGTTTAAGAGGATGAACTGTGAAAAGATGAGAACTTCAGTCTACAAATTACTGTAATAAGTACCACCATATCTTTCAAAGGACTCCAGTACATGTATGGCACAATATTTGTTATCATTAGTGCCATATGCATTTGTGTCACCCCTTATAAATAGTCCATGGAAAAACATCCTAGCAAGGAAAAAATAATGCCACCTAAGCACCAAATGAAGTACATCAAGGACCAAGATTGCTCCAGCTACTGCTGTCCCATTTTCACAGTGCAGCCTGGCAGAGAGCCCCGTACCTGTGTCCTGTGAGGGGCTGACGCTGTAACTGTCACTTTCCTTGTCCACTGATCCTGTTGGCCTGGGGGTGGGCAGCCTCCAATCTGTGGTGAGGGTATGAGCTGATATGGTAGGGTGAGGTCTGTTGAGGGTCCACTGACTAGCATAGCGGTTGCGAGCTGTGGGTCCACTTTTGGCACTCCTCCTTGTGGTAGGATCTGTGGTGGATAACACAGAGGTTCTTTGCCACTACGCTCTTAAATCGATAAGGAAACAAGCCCTGACAGAAGAGGATGGCCACTGAAATCAGATTGGTTAAAAAGCAACACAAGCATTCTTTGTGGGCAAAAAACAAATAGTGAAAGTGCTGTTCATTACCAAACTGCTAATGCATTTTTTAATACCCTCTTTCTAATGAAACCATACATTTTTCAAAGGGTACAACTGAAGAGCTGAAAGCCCCACCAAACTCCCACTGATGCATTCATTATTCCTTTACTCCAACATAAGCTGTTCTCTAGTGCCAAACCCACTTGGAGATGTGAAAAAGCACAAGGCAACTACATCTGGTCAGAGATTTCATACCACATCTCAAGTGAAGTCTAAACTAAATTATCAGTGTAGACATGCCCTCAGAAACACTTTACCAATAGGTACCTGCTCTCAGTTTGTTATAACGTGCTCATAAACATGATGATGGAATTTCTTATTCTAGGCATTTTACTAATACTTTTACTACGTCATAGTACTAGTCAGCTACAGATTCCCTACTTTTTAACAAGTAGCCAAGACATAAAAGAACCTGTAATAGTGTCATCAGAGTTTTAGTAGGAGCAAGTTCATAAAATCTGACTGTTTAAAAAAACTAGTAAATAAATAAATTCTTAAACTTTAAAAATCATCTACTACTTCTTTAAGTTTAGCAATGTTTTATTTTTTATTATCCTAGAGATAATACAGTGACCAAGGGAGTAAAAGCAAACTAACTGCCAAAACTGGTCTCTTTGATTTTGTTAATAAAGAGTTCTTGTGTAAAAGTGAGGCTTGTACTCCCTAACAAAGCAAGTGGAATAAAAAAATCATTATGTGGCAAACAGAAAGTGACTAAATCATCACTGAAGGATTTATCTTCGAAGCTTCTGAAAGGATATTCCTAACAATAGAGAGAAAGGGTATTAGAAATGAAAAATTCAAATCTATTCAAATGTTCTTTGACATTCAAATGGCGAAGATGTCAGTCTTTGAGGTAAGAGACTTTAGCAGAAGCAATTTAAAGAAAAAAACAATACCCAGATAATGATTCTGAGCATTGTTTCTGCCTAAGCATTCCCAGTAAGAATTTGTATTCTGCTGCTTCAAAGAAACAAGGTATTTATTTACAGATACCAGCTATAGTCTGATCCTTCTCCTATTTCACATCTTCCTCCTACAGCAGCAGAAAAATATGAACCCAGTGTCACGGATAATTGATCCTCCTGGTAGTCCAAGATATAGCTGCCTCACATGGATAACACCCAAAACCCCACTTGGCATGATGTGACCAACCTTTCAGTATAAACCACTGCTTGTACCAGCTGTGGGAAGTTGGCACATGGGTGTTGTGCAGTCAGAAGTGACCCTTGTGCCTGCTTGGAGGGAAGATGCGAAGGACAGAAGGAGAGTGCTGGTGGGAAAACCCTCAGCAAAGTGCTAGGACTGCTTAATCTGGAGAAGAGAAGGATGAGGGGAATCTCATCAGCCTGTATAAATATTTGATGGGAAGGTGCAAAGAGGCCAGAGCCAGGCTCTTTTCCATGGTGCCCACGGACACGACCAGAGGAAATGACCGCAAGGTGAAATACAGAAACTTCTCTCTGAATACCAGAAAATATTATTTACTGTGAGGGTGACTGAGCACTGGCAGAGGTTGCCCAGAGAGCTGGCAGAGTCACCATTCTCAAAGATATTCAAATTTCATCTGGGCAGGACCCCGGGGAACTAGCTCTGACCTTGCGTTAAACAGGGGGGTTGGACCAGCCAGTGTCCAGAGGTACTTTTCAACCTTATCTGTTCTCTGATCCCATGTCCCAGTAGGCTTTCATCAGCAATTTGAAGGAGATGGGAGAGCCTGCAGCACACAGGAGGGCAGTGCTCATCCTGCTGAGCATGTGCTGAGCAGTGGCTCTGCACCAGCTGTGCTAGGCTTTCATAAGGGACTACGTAGCACAGATGCAGCAAGCTCCAGAGCTGGCTGCGTGATGGAAAACAGTGACCATCTGATGCCCTGGTTATTAAGCCAGCTCTGCTGTCATGTGCTGAAACAAAACTATAGAGAGCTGAGGTAAGCAAGGCAAAGGTTCACAGAGCATACCTTTCTAAAAAATAAATAGAAAAAAAACTAGACAACAATTTCAAAAGTTCTGCAAGGCAATATTTGTCAATCAGTGACTGTGAGTGTGCTCATACAGGAAGATCCATATCCTCTGAGCCACCCAGCTGGGCACTGCTCCCCTCTTCACAGAAGTATCTGTGGGTCTAGACAAAATCTCATAGCCTAGCCTCTATCAAAGCTATATTAGTGTCTGAAATTCAGAGAGCACTACCCATAAGTCTTTGAATTAGTCTTGAGCACTGCTGCAATCAAAACTTTACTGCATAGTAAAAGTGATAGTGGATTCCTGTTTCCAAAGTGAGGTTGGACACAGATCATACTCTTAAACATGAGTAAAATCCAAGTTTAATTTGAAGGAAGTCTCTGCTTGACTTCAGTGGAATGAAGCACATAACTGCATATAAAAAAGAGATTAGGCATGGAAGGTTCTGGTGCTATAAAATCTTGTGTTATGATATAGGCAGGCAATTTCGAGGTGGTGCCTCTTTCCTTATTAAAAATGTAGAGTTGGAAAACAATGGAGAGTCTTAAAATTGTCAGTTACAATAGCAGCAAAGTGAGAACTAGAACAGCTAGCACTTAGAAAGACTGGTGTGAAAATGGAGATGAAATGAAGATTTTTCAAATAATCTACATTCTAGCAACTGAACTTTCAGTATTTATGTTCACTGAAGTCACCAATAAACAAACTCTGAAATGGTAAAGGGATATAAATAATCTGAGAGATTCTGGAAATTGCACATTGCTAGTGAACACTACTTTGGTAATATTCCTAACTCATAAGTGTTTCTTTGGTCTAGTGATTTTCTTTTCCATTTAGATAGATATGGAACACGCTCAGGAAAGAAATGAGGAGAATGCTTTGCAGCAATGTATTAATTTATTATAGTATTTTAATGACTATAAGAATAACTCAGCATGAATATATCTAGGAAAAGTAATATACTATAATAACTAAAATTGGATATACCACTTTTTCAGAAAAGCAGTAATAAGAAATGTATTTCTTGCCTGATGGAGAGGTAAGGAGGGAAGACCTTTTTTGAAATACAATAAAGATTGATCACTAAGGAAAAAAATATATTAGATACTAAAAGCTATTAAGCTTGTTTATCCAATAAAATCTAGAAATTAAAATCTAGCATGCATTTGGTTTTATGAAAGCCAGGTATGAATTATTTCCAATTACACCTACTTTTCAGATGCATATGCAATTTTTACCATATTGAATCACTAAATGCAATTGTATAAGAAACGTTCTCTGTTGGCCTAAATATATTTCTCTCAACTTTCAGGCAGAAGGAAAAAACCCCATGAGAATGCAAATGCGGGAGCACAGTATTAATTTTATTATAGCCTTCTCCTCTCCAGATAACATATTCTCTTATATGCTTACTTGTTCCTGGACGGGCATCAGAAACATCCACCAGTGGTCCAGTAGCTTGTGACACAGACTGGTAATGTACTGTGTGGGTGACGGTCAGTGACTTCTGCTTAGATGTCTCTCCAAAGTCAGCATCAGTGAGCAGAACTGTTGATCTGTCATCTGTGAGTGAAAAAAAACATCAAATAATGAGTAATGAATTTTGGATTTGCCCTCCTAAGAACTTTACAGTAAGTTCTCAGACTTACTTTCAGCTACTACTGTTAGTGACAGCTCTCTATTCTGTGCAGGTTTTTGAAGTGTGTACCACAGTTTGAGAGTCCCTAGTTTTACACTCAAAGTTCATACAAAACTAAAGAATAAGTGTAATTTTCATGCCTGCTTCTGTGATTTCACCTTAGAGATGTGCAACTGAGACAGACCATTAAGCATCCTTCCAAAAAGCTAATTTGTGTGTAATTATTTTGACCCTAATTCCTTCTTTCCCGTCTTTTGAACGTCTGTCTTCATTTTCAGAGAGATCAGCTAAGCTTTTCAACAAGATATTCAATTTATTTATTTTATTAACATAATTAGTAATGTCCTCAGTGGATTCAACCATGTCTTCCCAAAGGAGTTCATTAGGTAATGTTGCTAACTAAACCTCTACCAGTCAGCTTTTTCCTCTAGAGAAGGAATACTGCAGAAGGGATGGCCATGACCCAAGACTGTTCATTGGAAACTGCTTATTTTAAGCATGGAAGTACTACTATAGTGAAGACAATGGAAACATACTTGCAGGGCAGCTAAGCATCCTGAAGTCCAGTGTTTTTCTGTTCTGAAAGCTAAGAGCTAAGTCTTATGAGCTCTCTTCGCAACAAACTTCACTGCTGTAGGTTTGAAAAAGAAGTTTTGGAGAGCTTTATGTGAGTTGTATAAGTTTCTCTCAACACAGTCAGCCTAGCTGATTATGGGCTTTCCTGCAGCTACAAAGAAAGCTGCCTGACCTTGTGAAAGACTGGAAGAAAAAGATGAGCACTGACCTTTACTGCTCTATGGTTCTGCTGCCTTCTGCTTCCCTGAGGGGTAGGATGTATGCACCAAATTTCTACACAGACCTTGGTCTCTGCAGAAAGCCAGTGCTATACAGCACATTTTTTTTTTTTTTTCAGTTTTGATCTCTGTATCGTATTTCTTTCACTCCAAAGAGGAATCTGGTCCACTTGATCATGGAAGGTTTAACAGCAATAAATCATCCACTGACTTTGTGCTTGCAGAACAACTACTTGCATATTATCAGACTTTATTTTGCATTCTTTGCAGTCTTTTTTTATCCATTCATAATAGTAATAAAACCCACAAGAAGATCCTTCTCGGCTATGCCATATAGCTTTGTAATTTATTTCAATGGGGACTGTCAGAAGTGGGTCTTCCACGAACTTACTAGTCAGCAGAGGTTGATCCACTTCTAAGCATTCCTGTTTTTTGTTGTCTTTTTTCTTTTAGCTTGACAAGATACCATTAAAGTCAACAGTTCTACACAATAACATAACTAACATTTTTTACCCAAAGAAGGCCATAAATAGAATGAGCGTTATGAAATCAAATTACTCTGTCTCTGGCAAAAGATGAGCTCTTATTCAGGTCGGGAATAAAGGTTCTTGGCAGTAAACTATGTCAAGGACTGCCAAAGTGCCTGCTTATTCTGAGTGCTTTGTGGAGAGCTGGCTACCACCAAAGCACCGATTGCATTGCTAACAGTTAAGGCACTAATGGCATTTCTACTATAAGCCCGTATTGCTCAGCAACTGTAACTTGAAAGTAAAAACTGTCTTTAGGATGAATCCTGCCAGAATAGACTGCATCGCAGAGGCAAATTCAGAGGAGCTCAAATCAGGATTTAAAAAAGTCTATAGCTCAGGTGAAGCATAGGTTTCCTTTTCAAATCTGCAGCACAAAGTGTGAAATGTCCCCTGAAGCCACCTTCTCATGCTGAACAGACAGCAAGCATGACAGCGTGCAGAGTAAAAGCAGATTGTCCCTCCCAAGTGTGGACGTCGACAGGTGATGCAGAGATGCTGCTCCCAGCTTGTGGAGCTTTTCTCTCTGTTCACACTGTCACTAGGATTCTGTAACGTTCTCAGCCATGAAAGAGTTCTTCTACACAGATTTTGACCAAAAAAAGTTAGAAGTCTGACAAGTTCAGTCATTTTGGAAAGTCTTGCCACAATGTATACTAATACACTCATGAGATCAGATTGTATTTTATTCTGTTGAGATTTCAGACAGCTTCTGTTTTAATTATTTGAAAAAACCCAAATATCAAACAATTCTGGTTTTCATGACAGTTTAGCTCTGTGACAGACATGTGAGAAATCTTGATTTCTGTTGTAAGAAACAGCTTAGAATTTTACATAGACAGACAAAAGCTGAAAACTGATCAAAATGTTGAAATATCATTTGCTGTGAACAGGTGGATATAATATGCAACATGTAAGTTTTAGAAGTTGGCTGTTGCAAATCTTTAAATACTGATATTGTAGTTTCAGAACTTCATTTTCCTTATAAATAATTCCAGCGATCTAACTGTCTAGTCAAAGCCAAAAGAGTAATAAAAATGAAAATCATAAAACTGCCAGTCTTCATTTCCATTTTCTTCAAGTGGCTCTTTCCATCAGCTTCATTTTCCTAATGCCCTGCATTATTTTAAATACTGTACTGAGATTACTTAAAGTGGAAAATAATTCAAAGGAGAGAAAAAGCTCAGTTTGGTTTCCAAATGTGGCAAATTACTTTGTAGCTCATTTTTCTTGATTTTTACAGAGAGGAAAAGGTGTGGGTTATAGAAGTCCACCTAAAATACAGGTTACTTTAACCAGTGAAAACAAGCCGAACAAGATTTTACCAATGGTCTCCATTGTGTCCCTCTCCTCAATCAGAAGCTGTGCTCTGGGAATGTCTATGTGCATCCTCAGCGTTTGCTGCTGCTTATTAAGTGTATCTGATGTCCTGGTATTCTTGCTAAAAACAAAAGAGAAGCAAAATCATTAACATTCAAACTACATGAAAAGATACTTGCAAACTTACTCGTTTTAAATCTGTCCAGCTCAAACAAAAAATAATACAACCGTGATGAGCAAAATACTCATATATCTTACTTTCTCTTCAGAAACAGTGCATCATATTAATTTATTGAGCATAACGAACAGTTAGATGAATGTACAGTGTTAAGGGATTTGGTCTATTCTAGAGATCTGAAAATTTCATGTAGTTTTCTTGAAGTGTTTTCATGCAATGAAATTAGTAAAAACACTTTTCAATTTGGAACTTTTATTTCATTCCTCATGAATACGAGTAGAGAGACACACAGCTGATCAAACACGTTGCTAGGAAAATAACGTCTTGAGTAATTTATTATTTTTAAAAACTTTTCACTATTTTTCATTAGACAAATTGCAAATGTCACTAGAATTGATAAATGAAAGAGAAAATTAATAGCTAGGGATTCCATTAATAAATTGCAAAAAATAAATAAAAGCTTTAGTCCCATTGATGTTCAAAGTCTGAAATTGCAAATCTTGCTTACATTCATGGATTATTTCTAATTGATTGATGCAATATTCTAAAAAAGAAGATAAACCAATTATTCTATCATCATGCAAATTGAAACAATTTCATTTTGAAGTTTGTGTACCAGAAAATGACTTCTTAAATGAGCTGTCTACTGAAGGCAAATGAAAATAGATAGTAAAACTGAGTGCTGCAATAATTTTTAGTACAGAGTTCGCACCAAGAAATCTTCAGACTGCACTAAAATCCCAGGAACTTTCTGCCCTTTTAGATGTAATTACTGTTCCAAGGATAGGAAATATTTGCAAACGCTTCTTTACACAGGAAGCTGATGAAAATTAAGACAAGTCAGCCAGTAGCGTGATCCAAGTGCTCACACGTCAAAGAGCTTTAAAATCCAAGGGAAGGATAATTTTCCAGTGTAAAATAGCTGTAGATCATTCAGTTTAATTCTCCTTTGGCAATGAATTATTGTTGTTAGTGGAATCAGCAGAGGACTATTAAGCTGCTTGATGATAAACTCAATTCTTCCCTGAGTGTGGGCCTTTACACAGGAGATTAATGCACGTCTGATCAGCTCACATCTCTAGACAATTTGCCTTAACTTCCCACTCTGTCTCCATGTGAGCAAAACCTAACCATTGCAGGTTTGTCGGTTCTCCCAAAGACCATTTCAGGAGGAATTTCCTTTTCACGTGGTCAGTAATTCCGCTCCAAATCCAAGGGTGAGATCTGCAAGGCACACCTCTGGCTGATTCACAATTTCTGGCTTTCTCTGCTCTTGTGGTCCCCAGCATTAACGCTATCAATACATCAAAAACTTTGACATTTCTGTCTTTACCTGTGTAGTTAGGTGGTACTGTTGTCATCATGAATAGATGGATAGCTGAAATGCATTCCAGCAGCCTACAACTGGCGCCTCACTTAATCATTATGGAAGCAAAATACCAGGAGAGCTACCAAGGGTTGCCAGACTTTTCTCCATATATAATCAGTGGAGAATATTAGTCACAGTGTCTTATTAAGCACATAAATTTTCAAAGACATTTAGGATCCTAAAACGCAGATAAATTCCACAGTGACATTCTCAAAATCTCTGCAAAGTCTCTGCATGGATTAGATGCCATTTTCTTATTCATTTCCACTCAAGTTGCTGAAATGCTAAGAGAATCATAGACTGATATATTATCTGCACGCCAAATATGCTTAAATACATGTCCTTCAAAAGTTGGACTACTTTGGGCTTGTCCAAGATCACAGAGCAAAGCTATGATTGAGTAGGAAACAGAATTTCTGAGGTCCAGTTTCAATTAATAATCAGTATCACACAAGTTATTTGACACATGCAATCACATACATATAGAATCCATGCATTGCATAATTGAGTCTAATAAATGCATCATTGCACCTTTCCTCTGCTCACCAGCACACAGGAGACAAAGGGAAAAATCAGACATCCTCCTCAGAGAATGCAGACCCCAGAAACTCAGTGAATGCTTTATATTCCTACTATTGCAAAGTACTCAACGGCACAAAAGCATAGTTTGGACCACAGGGAGCAGGAGGGTAGTTCCCCAGATTTGCAGTTATATTGCTCACCTGCCAAGAGAGAATTCTGAATTTCATTCCTGGGTCCAGGGATAGCTTTATGCAAAATACACGGAAGGTCCTTGAAGCCAGGAAAATATTCAGGAAAATTCCCTACTTTGCTCAAGAGCTGTGCCTTGTTTTGTATGATTGCTTTCCCCCTTCTTCCTGGATAAATTATTTCTCCTGTATGCAGTAGCACTATGACACGAAGTGTCCAAACACAGAATAGGCAATTGGCAGTTGGGTTGAGGGGTGCTGCTGATTAGCATGCTATATCTTTCTGGCTCAAGGAATTTTGAATTATTTTCTGCAGAACACAATGGCTCAACTTTCAGGCTATAAAAACCTGAAGTGCCAACAGCAATTAAGTGCCTCTAGGACTTGGGAACAAGGCAAAGATTTTTAGGATAGCAATTTTGAAGTTCAATGCCCAAGTATATTTCACCCTAGGAAAATTCAGGCATCGAAGTATCGTAACAGTCTGGTGGATAAGGAGTCCAATGATTAATTCATTAAAGGGAGGAAACACGTCTACCTACATTTTCCTTAACCTATATATATAAAATTCCCAAACTTAAACATGTGCTATGGGTATTCTTTTATTGTCAGACATTGTAAGAGTCTGCGTGTATCACAATTAATTCTTTTTACTTCAATGAATCTCTGAGCTCTAAATTGTTATAAATTTGGAGTCTGTCTGGGGAACAATATGCATGTGCTGTAGTCTTTCACTCTACCGAGATGCTTTTGGCCACTATGAAAGACAGATACGTGGGTATGTTGGCAACTGAATCTGACTGAGTACAGCTTTTATGTACAGTTTGTGGATAAATGGACATTTTTTTCAGAGGAAATAGAATGTATAAGGTATTCTGAAAGAGTGTACATAGCTAAAGGAGTATCCCCTTTTAAATAATCTTTCTGGACCTTTAATAAAACGTACTTATTTGAGTGACTGAAAATATCTTTATGAACAGGAGAGGGTTAAACCTATCACACTAGTTATGTAAAGGAATTAAATATGGTGCTCTGCAAAACCAGAGTCATTCTGGGTCCTTGGCAGAACATCAGGCCACCTCATAGTTTCCTGAAATCTAAGCTAGTTGTTGTAAAAACATATGGACAAGTAAATCTTGTAAGTAATCAGCCTCACAGAGAAATATTTTGGGTAAAAAGATTCCTCACCTTGTGTTCAAAATCTGAAAGCTCAGTCAATTGCTATACTGATTCACATTGAACTGTTACAAAGAAGTTGGCTAGACTGATGCTTTCACCCGAAAGAAACATTAAAAAAGCTGTGATTATACAGTAGCAGGGATTTTATTTTATTTTATTTTATTTTATTTTATTTTATTTTATTTTATTTTATTTTATTTTATTTTTTTGCAATTTTAAGGTATCAGCAACAAGTTGTGCAGCTCCCATTAAGCTGCTAACTGCTGGGGCTTATCCTGCTCCCCAGACATTTGACTTACACAGCCAAAGCCAGCAACGTTCAAAGCCAACACTAGAGCTCCATTCTTAATCTGCTTCACACACGCTCATAAAAATCTCCTCAAAGGGAATAGTACACAAAGCTCTCTACATCCCTTACACCTTCCTATCAAGCGTGGAATCATCTTTTCTGCTTTCTGTCCAATATTTAAATGTCATGGCACACCCCACGGCATACCCTCTTTCTTGAAATTTGTATCAAAGCAGATTTTGGTGAAATCTAAAAGATATAAAATATCAGGAGCTTTTAATATGTGACTATTGCTTTGGAGAAGGCTTATTATGCTTTGATTATTAACGTGCTAAATCTTCAGGAACATCTAGTAATGGTGAGTCGCCTGGGTTTTGGTTGGAGTTATTTTACAGATTTATCATAACTGACAGAGCATTTAGGCTGTAGAAAGCAGTACTCCCCAAAACAGCATCATCCTGAGAGCTTCAAGTTATAAAGCATCTGCAACTGTAGGCCTATATCCCCTATTCCTTCTAAAGTCCTATTTTAACAGTCATTTGGCTTTGTTCATGCTTTTAGAAGAGGAACATAAAATATGATTTTTTAATAAAAAGATTATTTGATAATAAATGAGATGAGAGAGACTGACTTGATCATATTTCAATGCTGGTGAAACGAAAAGCAAAAAGAAACAGTGGCAGGTGAGTTACCTAGAAAATCACCTCTGAACTAAAAGCTGGGAAGGGACATGCCTGCTCTCTCCGTGCATCGGGTGAGGAGGGCAAAGGAAGCTCTTTAATTTGAGGGTTGACATCAGCAGAGGCAAAACCAGGTCAAAACTGGGCACTTATATTGGCAGTTTGATAGAGTTTTCTAAGTGTCAGAGGAGTGAGACTCTGAAATGGCCTTGCAGAGCCTGCAACAAGACTAGTGAAGCTAACCAAGGTTAAGGCAGAGGTCTACTGGCTTCGCAGAGATGTTGTGCATAGCTATCATTGGGACTGAATATCTTCATCTTTCAGCCAGTCTGTGTGGGTTTCTTTAGGGAACAGATTTGCTGTATATGCTAATCTGTGCTGTTTTCTGTAACACCAAAAAATATCAGAGCATATCTTCCTGAAGTTGCTTAAACCTGCAATCTGCTCCTAGCAGGGGTTTCTAACTGCCATACCGGAAGTGTATGACCTGACCTGCACGGCCACTCTGTTAGCATCAATGGGACTATTCAGATGTATTTGCAAAGTATCGTGTAGAGATGAGTTTACATTAAAACCATCTGTCACCATGCCTTTGGAAAGTATATTCTTACAATAGCTGGCAAAGTTTATCACAGATGAGGCAGTTTAGAGTAGTGTTCATTTGGTAAAACATCTATGACATTCTCAAAATTTGTTGCTTGAAAATAAAAAGATTTTCTAGCAAGCCAAAACTAATTTGAACTTAGAAAAGATCTCTTGGTGATCCCATTTTCAAATATATGCAGCAGTTTTAAAGTTCAATATTTTCCCCAGACAAAACAATAAACATTGAAGATATGAAATTTCCATCTCTGAAAGAATTGTGGTGCCAGAATAGTCATTCTGTTGCAATTCAACAACTGAATTAGATTTCTGGATGCTGAGCTGATGGAACAGAACTGAAAAATAATAAATGGATTTACCCGCTCCTCTATACCTTTGGGTATAAGCAGCTAACAATAGTGAATTACATAAATATAACAGTAAAGTTTAGGGATATTCACATTCAGGCATTTCTTGTCTTCAATCAAATGATCTCTGAAGAACAATTACTTTGGTACATATTATGGAAACAATTTTCTGAATAGGAAAAATGTCCAAATGGACCTAGATAGCTTCTATAATTTAATCTACTAATACAAGAGTTTTCAGGTTTTTTTACCATTGTATTCCCTCACAGGTACTGTCAACAAACTGTCTTTCTTGTTCTGTTTCTAACCAGTTATGTGTGCTGGTTCTTAACAATCAGTCAAATGCAGTGTTTTGAAAATGGATTTAGAAATAAAAGATTTACTTCTCTATTTGTCCCTGTAATAATTTTTAAATATGATAAACATAGAGTTGACATTTTTCAATTTTAAAGATACCAAATCTATTCTTACCTCATAAGCATTTCAGCCAAACTCTTTGCATCTAGAAGAAAACAGAAGAAATGTCATTACAAATGAAAATCTATTTGATAGATGAATTATTACGAAGTGGTTTGAATCAGCCACATGTAAGACTACTGCTGTTTCTCAGATCAGCGGCAGGCATAAAATCATCTCTAACAGTTCCTACTTTTGGTGAAACTGCATTTCACTCCATTACGTCTTTCTGCCCTAGACAGCCCTCTTTAGTTCCTCAGTAGAGCCAAAAAATGCTTAGAGAGGTAGAAGCTACCATTGGCTTAACTAGAAAAAAACTACATAAAATTATCAGAAGTAGAAACAGTGTAATAAATAACAGGAATTTCTGTTCCTTTATGCCATGGTTAGCAAGTGAACAGGTGAGGAAGGAAGAAAAGGCAAAAGGATAGAAATGCTGACATCTATGTCTGGGCACAACCCAAATCAAAAGTGGATGATCAATTCTCAACCTTCCATTTCCAAACCAAACCTAGCTGCAGGGACATCTGAGCATGGAGGTCTCCAAAGAATCAACTTGTTTGGTTGCTCCCAAATAAGAGTGCTTTTCCATCAGCAATAATTCAAAACTACTACCCAGTCTTCAGAGGAGAGCCTACACCCAAAACAGGAGGTAGCTTATTTCCACATGGATAAGCTGTGCAAAATGAGGTGCTGTTGAAGGAGAAATATTGTGGTGTTGTTGTCATTACTTAATTATCATAAAATTTTTTGGGGATATCATTTTTTCTGGTGCATATCAGATCAAAGGACACAGCTGATGGTTCATTCACCCAGTGCTCTTTAGATAACTTTCTGTAAAACTTTATCAACATAATATAATAATTTCTGTATTATTATTCAGCAAAAATAAACAGCTACACTTTGTTCTCCTCCAGTCTGCTGCTAAACAAACTCACTCAAAAATGCTGACTCCAGAGTCCTTAAGTATATCACACAGCAACAAAGCAGCCTTCTGTACAAACAACTGAAGCAAATCTGAGAAGAAAACAATTCCAAGTTCTAAGTGTTCAAGGAACTCTCCTATTAAGTGAAACTTTAAATTTCTTCTCTTATCTCCTGCTTGTAAATCTACCAGCACCTGCCAAGACATTTAATGAATTTCTTTGTTTTCTCCATCTCACTTCTGAAACCTTTTCTATTCCTTAATCATCTCTTGGGTCTCCTGTAACTACAACAATTTCATTGCTTGTGATCCTATTAAATATCCTGCCTTTAAAATTTAGAGGATGCAGATAGAAATAAACCATCAACGTAATGCATCACTCTGGCTACATTTGTATTCATTTTTAAAAGGGATGGACAATGGGCTCTTTTTAGTAATGAAAAACAACCCAACAAAACTTCCAATCGCTTTCTACATCCATTTCTCTGACACTGTGCCAGTGTACCTGTCTTAGGATTTATCCCTCACCTATTACTAGGGAGACTGAAATATTGTGCTTCCTCTAGGTCTGCTTGCTCCACTCTTTTATTTCTAACCTTCCTTTACCCCTTCTCAGCACAAAGCATGGCAGATTCCTGGCGTAGGGAAGGACTCCTCATTTGAGATGTTCCATCTAATTCAAACAACACTCCATTTAAGCAATCAGGCTTCCCATTTTTCACTTTGCTTGGGATTACCTTTTGCTGTCAACACTTTTATAAGTGTTACTACATAATGGAAGACAATATCTTTATCACCAGTTATAAACAAAACTACTACTGCTCCCATCTGAGATAGTTTTGCCACTGAACTCTAAGGACTCAGGAAAGGACCCAGTTCTTTTGAAGAATGAAAAAAAAATTAAAAAAATATCAAGCTCTGATTCTGAGTCATGCTTTTTTCCAGCAAACTTGATGGTGCTTCTTGTTCTAGCAGCACTAGGATCATGAAAAGGCTATACACACATTCTTCCTCTGGCTCACCTAATACCTTAAGTGAAGACCATGGATTATTGTGTAATTAATTCACAATTAAACTAAAGCTGAAGGGATAAAGCTGAATGTTGATTGGCCCAATGTCACTAAGTTTTGTTTTTAGATTTGTTTACCAGGATTAAACGAGAAAGAACCTCCCTCACATGTTCCATGCTGCATCTGGAAAAAAGGTTACATTCTCACCACTAAATGTATGTGTTACATATTCAAGTACACATTAGCATATATGAATTCTTGGTCAGAGAGAGATGCAAAGGAGACTGTGCACCTTCAATAAAAAACAATACAAGGCAAGTGCATGTTAACTGGACAAAAGCTGAACAAGGAAGTACTGCAGAAGAAAATTAATTCCAGAAGCAGGGTTTAAATATTCTAATTATTCAAGCAGATAATTACTTTGGTCAGCAACATTACCATAATTAATCATGGCTGTACTGGGCACACAGGTTAGTGTAGGACTGGACCAGAACAAATGTCCCAAGAAGATAAGGGATGTTACATACTTGTCCCAGCAAAATCAAGAAGTCTAAAGCCAACTTAATATGATAACAATGTCTCCAAAACTTCAGCTACAGGAGAAATGCTAGTTTCACAATTCAAGGAGTATAGACTACACATTGTAATCTGCATTTCCTGCATTAGACTTTTGATCAGTAAATTAAGAGTACTTCATACAATGAGTCGCTGACCCTGTCAGTGTCCTATCTCCCAGCTTTTAAGTGGAGAAAACAAGGCTTGTGGAGGCCATGAATTACAGAGTGAAGGAGGTGATCTACCACGCCAGCCAAGTGTCACCCCATGCCTTAGTGAAAAACACAAACTTTTCCTCACCGTGAGTTTGACGCCTGACTGCACTGATAGGCACCGACCCAGCAACAGCCCTCAGTTCCATTTGCTGGGCCAGCTGCCTTAAAATTCTTAACACATTTGGCTTGCCCCGTGGGAAATCAGGGGCTGTGATACAGTTTTTGATTGCATGCTGCCACTTCTGAACTATCATGCCTCGCTGGCACTTTCTGTTTGATTGAAGGTGAGTTGGTTTTAAAAACAAAGGGAGAACTATTACAGTAGCAGTGGAGCTAGGCCAATAGTAAGGAGAGAGCGGTAAGTCATCAGGTTTCTCTGTTATAATATATGCTGACCTACTGAATAGCTGCATGAACTCCAGCAGTCAATTTACCTCCTCGTGACCTGACCTGTGGCTCTACTAAAATGGGCTAAAATCAGAGCTTTGCTGAAAACTACACTTTCTTTCCAAGCAGAGTACTCCTGGAGAAATAAATCATACCGGGCATGACACAGGAGGAAGACAAAGATTTACCTCTCCTTACAAGCTAAAACAAGGAGTAAAAGGATTAAGAATGGAGAAACTGCTGTTCTTATGCTACATTTGCCCCACAGAAACTGGACCCACAAATCCATTGCCTATAAGCAGAGGTACAAATGCTTGCACACAGACTGTACTGTAAATAAATTTGCAATTCCCACTCCTCTTTGTCAAGCAGGTTCAAAGAAACCACAACTCCTGAAATCACAAAAGCAAGAATTACATTTGTAACTTGTATAAATTCTTTTAGAAAATGTCCCACTCTGGAAATTCTTATTTCTGATGTTGACTAGAGGGAAGTCCCTGGTGGAATCATGATTTAGGAAAAATGAGACTTGTGCTTTGAAGAAACCCCACTAGGTGACGCATATTGAGCGACAGTGACAGCATTCCAATTCCAAAACTAATTCAGATGAAAACTGAACACAACAACTACAAGATCAAAACGTTGTTTTTTAGTTAAGAGATCAGAGAAACTTGCAGACAGGATTTTTTTTAGAGAACTTACTAAGGAGTTCTCCAGACCAGCAATACTGATCATCAGTAACACTCTTAGAACATGAAGTAACCTCCAGAAGAGCAAAAAATGGCCAACACAGGATCAGTCTTCAAAAAGAATGAACAAAAAAAATTTGAATTACTGAAGACTTATCAATCTCATCTTGGGAATGAAGAAAATGGTGAAAAAATGGAATGAAACTTAATGAAATGAATTAAAGGAGACAGAATAATTGAGGACAATGAATATAGGCTTGTGGTCAATCAGCCATATCAAAAAAGAAACTTTTTTCACAATGAGATTAAAATTCACTGAGAAGTTAGGACGATGAAAAAACTCTCACTAGATATGATTAAATATCATTAAAATATTTTTATATATCTCTAGAGCAAAGTATTGGTACCTCAAAATATTTAATAACAAAGTAGTATGATACAAAAAAATAACACAGCAGCCCTTTTACTTGAGTTTCAACATATTTAAAATGCAATTCTAAGCACAGAACCATTTTTAGTACTTATTTTCATCATGGACCATGAGACATCACACCATTGGTACTTTTATTAGTGGTCAGGTGTAAATGAAATAATACCTGATAAAAGTTTGAAAATTACACAAGAAGTAGGTAGCTAAAATATAATAAAAATTCCAGGTCTAAGGCATAGAGGACTTAAGGTATAACAAACTAGATTATCAAGTAGGCCTGGCCTCAAGTTTGCAAAGCATGTGTACTAGGATAAAGTCATATATCAAGAATACAAATCATAGGTATACAATGGAGAATGTTATCCTGTTGCACTGTAATCAGAGAATTGTCAGCTGCTTTCAATGGATAAATTGTTAAATGCAAACTCCAAAAATAATGCTGTGTCCAAAAAAGTGAATCTTGCAGATATAGACAGAAGCCAATAAAAAGTAAGAAGAAAGTTTGTTACCTTTCTATCTGATGCTGATATGCCTGTGGCTGAAATATTATGCTAATTTCTAGCATGCACAGATAAGGAAAGCTACCTAAAGATGGCAGAGACCAGATAAAAGCTTCGATATTAATAAATCATGGGAAAACTACAGAGAAAAATTAAAGACTATTCAGTTTTTTGACTTACCAATGAATACATTAAGAAATTAATTGGTTATGACCATGTAAAAGGAATATTCTCAGAGACTGAAAATACGATAAAAATACCACCTTCTGTCCCTGTACGGTAGACAGAAGTATAACAGGAGCAGATGGCTGGTTTGTTGAGTTGTAGCTTGACAAAGTCAGATACAAAGAGAGATGCAATTTTTACAGAAATAGTAGTTAAATACTGATAACTTCTATCAAAAGTACTGATTAATTCCTTATCACTACCTCTGTTTAAGTGAAGATCTGAATTTTTCCAAATTCCTGTATTCTGAGAGGAAATAATCCACAGAAGTCTTATGTAAATTTAGGCATAAGCCATATTGGCCAGTGTTCATTAGCTTTCCTTAAGTGACTGTAACTCAAGAATCTATGAATACTTGTAAATTAACCATGAAAAACTAGATGTGCACAGCCATCATTCCCTGGAGCCAAGCAGCTCAAAATATCCTGCTCATTACTAGATGGAATTCCACAGTATTTCTGAGAAGATAACACTTTCTTCACCCTTAACCCACCACTTCTTTTATGAAAAAAATGCATAGAGGTAAATGACTTAAAAAATTTTGAATGAGAAAGTTATTACACAAGCTAAAGTATCCATATGTCCTGATTTCCAGAGCTGCGTTTGAACCACAAGGCTAAGTTGTCTTCTTTGATCTATGAATTTGCCCATAACTAAGAGCCCTGTATCTCTGACTTTTTTTAAAGAAAAAATACATCCAAAATATTGTTGCAAAAGACAAAATAAGATGCAAATGAGAGACTGCTAGATGCTAAGGTGAGATGTAATACACAGGGTTGGCCCTGGATTTAGTGTACATCATAATCATATATTGCTAAAATACATGTAACTGAAGAATCTGGTGGTATTTGAAAATGATTCAACTTATTATTTTAGATGATAAATCACTTCACTATTTATCCAGTGTGTGATTTGAAAGGCTTTTTCCCAAATACCTTCAGTATAAGGTCTACTGTTGTGTGCTAGTGCAAAATCCACAGGGCCAAGTGCAGAAGTGTCAGACTGCAAAGGTCAAAAACCATGGCTCAGCCACTAGTATTTACTAGAAGATTGACAAAGTTGAATGAATTCACATATCTAAAACTCATTCACACAGCAAACATCTGAATTTGAATAAAGATTACAGAAAAGCATATATCACTGATAATGAAAGGTCAGTGAATGATGAAATCTTCTGTTCTGACAGATCATAGGGAAAAAGATGTGACAAATCTGAGACTATCTGGTTGTGTTTTCTTGCCTACTAACATGTCTCCGCTTTCATTTATATTTTGGGACTCGTGGTCCGCATCTGCTGGTAAACTGGAATGCCCCCATCTCCAGAACATCTTATTTTAGCCTTTGACAAAAATGACTATTCACAAGGGAAACAAAAATCAACAAAAAAAGGAAAACAAACAAACACCAATACAGAACTACTTTTCTTTCCCACATGCAAAATAGTAACAAAGGACACAAGAATCATTTTTATAGAAACTTACTAATGAAATGAAAAAAAAAGGAATGTCTGTAGAAAATGTATATGCTTTGTTGCCTCATGTCTGTTATGTTTTGCAAGAAAATGACAGAAACTGGAGACTGAACAGCTTGGTCACATTCAGCCCCACTTGTACTTTCACGTTCAGGTAGAATAGATATGCAGAAAAAAGTAACAGAGCTCTCATCTTACCTCGCAGCCTTTTCAGTCTTTGCTCCCTCCTCCTCCTCCGCACGATCAGCAGCATCACAAAAAGCAGCAAGACCGCAACCAAGATACAGGAAATGGTCACCAGCATCTTTAGCCCTTCGTTGGTTGCCAGCCCTTCCTCACTTTGCACAACTGACTTAATGAGTGGAGGGATTGTACCTGGAAACAGTGTCATGATATTAGATGCCTATTAATGAAGACAAAAGATTGAGTTCTCAGGGAATATGGCATGTTATCTGCTTCAGCTGCATGCAGAACACTAAGAAGGATTTGTCATGTTCAGGGGTTCAGGGTGGATGGTATGTTTGCATGTATACTGGCCATAATGACATAATCAGTCACACTGGCTTCAGAGACTCACAGATTATCAGAAATTGAAAAGATATGCATTCATTAATGAAAGAAAATCATGCCCATTACACAGCCAAATACTACTACTAATTTTAAGTCATATTAAATCATTACAAAGCTGTAAAAGATCTCAGAAACACTACCTATCTGTATCACCCCCTACTATGGGAAAATTGTTTACTATGGGAAAAAAACACTCCTTACTATGGGAAAATAACACTGTCATACTCTCCGCTGGATTTTTCTTTATAAAGAATGTATTTGACAAAGTTTGTTTTGTTCTATGTACATCAGATGAATCCTTCACACAGAAACATTCTTATATCACATCTTAGAGACGCAGCAGTGATATTGATCTGAAATTCATATAGCCAATCTGATGCTATTTTGCTAAAGAGTGTCTGACATTATACTCATCAGTAAAACAGGAGAGTAACACTGGATAGACACTATCAAATTTTGAGAGTGGAATGAGGGAAATTAATCTACAAAATACTGGCATTGGCAGGCAGCTCACTTTTTCATTTTGGGATATATTTGCCATTTGAATATGCCTGGCTTCTTGGTGATATATAATACTTGAACTTTTCAATTCTTTTTTTTTTTTTCTTTACTTTGAAAGGACGTGAGAAGAATGCAGCACTTTCTTTGGAAGGCTGTTTAGTCATGGAAGCCTTCTCACTCATTTCCTGATTACTATTAAACTGCTGAATGCAACCACAAATGAGGCTACAAAATGCAGATTTGTCTGAAAGGAGTAAAAACAAGCAAGAATTGTGAACTGTGATGACTTTCGACGGAAGCTATTCAATCTTAACCAGCTACAAAAACACAAAAGTGGCTACTTCGCTTGCTACAAGGACAGGAGAGTGAGATAGAAAAATGGGCACATCGTTTTGAACATTTTAATTTCTGCATTGTGTGGTATAGTTGTATCTCCTTATGTACCATACGGTGTCAGAAAAAAAGGTGATATGATGCAGTACAATGTGAGTGCCATAACAACAGAGAAAAAGTAGAATTTTAAGCTATTTTTTTTTGCAGAAGAACTATTAGAGTTACATATAATGAGTAGTTCCCGAAAGGATGGAGACAAGCAGAAAAACTACAACCATCCAAGCCTGTGTCAGGTACTTCAGATAATTTATTTTATTACAGTTGTGTTTTGAAGATTTTTCTACTGTTCCATTGCAGTTCTTCCCCATAATTTTCCTTCTTTTTCTAATTTTACACTTATTGGAATAAACACAGAGCAGGATTTTTTCATCCTGTCTGAACCGAGTACAGTTTTTTCACTACTTTAAAGGCAAAGAAAATTTTAGATGAAGAAATGGAAAGAACTTCAATCTCATGAAGGTAATACTGATAACTGACTTTAAATCTTCCTAAACTGTCCTGAATATTAAAGGACCAATTTTTTTTCTGAATTAAAATCATACAGACCATTGGCTAAGGATTGTTGGATTCAATATAACCTAAAATTATGTCTTATTCTCCTTAATGCTTTGATGCAAATCAAATTAAAAATGGCCTAAATTTCAATTAAAGCTTAAGTGTTTAGGTAAGGGATTATCATTTTCCATAGCTCTTCCAAGTGAAGAGCTCATAACACTATAAACAGGCAGTACAAGCTTAATTAAAAAAAATAAGACACTACAAGTTTATACATCCTTCACATTATCCATTTGTGGATATTCAGCAATCATATTAGAAATTGCCAAAACCTAAACCTGCTATCCATTGAGGAAACACCACGTCAACCTTTTTTTTTGACATTCTAAGTGTTGGCTAAGAGTGAAATAGTCAAAGCTTTTCTCAGAACAAAGACCCAGACAAATTAAGAGTTGTGGGTTTTGGGTTTTTTCAGGTCAATTCAACACTGCCCTTTGTTAACCCACTTTACTGATGCTTTATAAGAATTGTAATTTGAATGTCTCTGACCCCATTTTCCCTATGTTGCAGCCCTTCCAGCATTTCCTATTGCACCTTGACACTTTAGGACTACTAAGTATTTTCCCGTGTCCTATCTATTCTTCACATTAGGAACTCCCCTGGTGGACTAGAATCAATTAGCACAGTTCAGAGCAGCTATCAAGCTGATCTGATTTAATGTCAGGGCCACTGAGTAGCTGATCTTTGCGTCAGGAAGCTCCTTTGCAGCACTACACGCTACAGCTGCACATTGCTAAAAATATCTCCTTAAGTACTGAGTGCAAATGTTCTGCAAAAACAAGGGGCAGGAAGGTCATAAAATCTGTAAGCTGAAAATGGTTAGCTGAAATGTCTATGAAGGGAAAGCAAAAAGTCACACACAGATCTGTCATTAACCTTTTGACCTAATTCACCATGAAGAGATTTGAAGTAAAGTGTACTTAGCCATGATATTTCTCAGGAGCTCTATCACAGATAACAACCAGCTACTTCAGTCCAAAAAAAATGACTGGAAGACCATATAATGCAAGGATCTCTAGAAAGTTTACACAGGCTTTGTCTTAAGAGTACTAAAGGTCTTAAACTTGTTCTTCGCTTTTGGTATTTTAGAAATTCCACACACGTCTTATCCAGTCTTCAAAGTACCATCCTTGCATCTGTTTTATCCTAAGGATGGCTGTAGATGACTAGAAGCTGGAAGACACTTATCAGAAGACAAATCAGTGGTAGAGGTAGGGTTAGCACTCAAAAGCAGAGTTGCCCAAAAAGTTTCCACTGGCATGCTTTCTGTAAATGAAAAATTCACTTTCTATGAAACAAAAAATTTATGCATGGGGTATTGATAGAAAATGCTGATTTCTAATCAGACATAATTTTCCAGCTCTGAAGTGCCTTAAGCCTATGCAGCTTACCAAGGAACAAAAGAATGGGAAGTTGGGATTCTATAGGGGCAAGTTTTGCTTTAGAACCACTGAAACAGTTCTATGAAATCCCTTATGTAGGAATAGACTATCTTCATTTTCGTTAACTCAGAAAACTTGAAAACTGAAATTTACTTTCCCAGACATGTTTTTCTCTCTCAGCTTTGTGGTCAGTATTTGAGATCATGCTGCCTCTCTAAGGCACACAGATTCCTGGCAGACCACGCTTGACAAATGAAACCATCAATGCTGTAAATGAGAAATTTTATAGCTGACCAGAAGCAGTGGCCCAGGAAATTTAATGCTACTAACATTTTTACTCTTTTATTTTCTCACTTTTAAAGATGCTGTAGAGCAACACACAAAATCAAATGTCACGCAGGTTGCAGTACGTGAAACCAAGGTATCATCACCTTATCAAAACCTAGAGATTGACAACATTTCCAATTGGTAAATTGTAAGCATACACTTGATTTCACTGCTATCAGTGGGAGTTTAAGGCTCTGGACCTGTGTTTTCATATAATTTCATATGAAGGTATGGACTAAGATCGTTTGCTCCAGTCATATATATGTTACAATAATTGTGGAAGTAAAAAAAGATCACTGAAAGCTGGATGCTCTCTGAAGAAAAATACTGGAAAGAAAAGAGGATGAGCTAGTAAAGGGTTATTACTGACAACATTTTTACTGTCGAGTAAAATAGGTCCTAAGCCTACTTGGCAAGACCTGGCAGCATTTGTAAAACTTCTTGGATCTCGGTTTCCTGTAGGTTTCTAAAGTGCTGAGACAAAATCTCCCTCTTAACTTTTTAGACTGTCTGAAATAACATGAAGACTGGGTGACAGCTTGTCAAAATGATATTTTCTCAAAGAAACATGAGTGGATGTGCTACTTGCAAAATAGTGAGCCATCAGGTCATGATGTGCCTTGAATTATCAGCAAGAACTGTACAGTACTTAGCGCAAAGACTGAGAGAGCATCAGTGGATGTGTAAGATGTTGAGTTTTAAACCCTGCCTGATTCATATCCCACATTTATGACTGGGAATAGTCCCTGTTGCGTGCTCATCCCTGAGCCATACATGAGTATTGTCCTGCGGAGTGCTAGTTTGTGTGGGACAAAACTGTGGCAAGGAGATGTGTTACCAACACAGTTATGAATGATTAGCCGTTTGGTGCTGTTGCTGGACAATTATCTGTTCTTGTTTGAACTTGCTCACTAGTCCTGTTTAATTTAACAGTATATGTGTCACCAAGTGGTTGCACAATACTGCACAATATCCCTGGAAACGGAACAACATTTTACGCTGGGTGTCTCCAGAAAGGCTCTGGCAATTCACACTACAGCAATTCAAGAGATTGCCATCTGGAGCCATCTGTGTTGCCGTTTTGCCAGAAATGCAGTCATTTCCCACTACAGAGTCAGCAGAAGCACACATGTGCCACCATCACTTTCAATAAATATGCCGAGATATGAGCTTTAGTGACTGCCAGATAGGCACATTTGCTTCTGTCCTCTTGTTCTAGCTTTTGCAGACTGGGCAGTACCCCCTGGCAGAAGGGCAGTGTGCAACAATTCCTTCATCCCCTGTGCCCTGCTGTTGGGCATGACCAAGCCATCTGTCAGGGACATTAGTTTCACTCTTCCCTGTCTGCAAATAGGGATAATAGCATTGCAATTGCTTTGCCCTTGGAGGATGTTGTCCAGAGGCCTTCCCAGAAGACAAGCTAGTTAGCTGCTCTGTTGTGTCATGTAATAGGTTTTGAGTTGTGTCACAAGGACATTGCATGGAATAGCAATGAGGCTAGTCACTACTGTGAATGGCTGCAGGAACCAGTTGTATGGGAGACAAAAATTTCATGGAAGACAAGCATGAAATACTAGCAAGTGCCTCTGTGACCACTGAAATTAATGACACCTAGTGCCTTATGGTTGTGTTGTTTGACTGACTTTGTTGCTAGAGCTCTTCCTCAGTGAGGACAAATAAAACAATTCCTATTTTCTGCCTGGCAGCATATTGTCATGAAATCAACAGGCATTTTACATCTTAAAGACTGTTACCCCTCTGTCAGCATGGCTAGCAGATTCAAAAAGGAGTTTATGGGGGGGAAAAAAGAAAGAAAAAAAAATATCACAAAAAACTAGAGTAAAACCAGCATATCATTCATGTAAATAACAAGATATACTTACTGCCATCATAATTGAGTGTGGCAAATTTGGCTTGTTTCTCTGCACAGCCAGCACTGTTGCACACTCTCATTTGCAGTTCGTACCAGGTTGCCTCCTGGAGGTCATACAGTATGTAGGATTTTGACAGGGATGTCCGCTGAGCGGTTGTCCAGACTGTTGTCCCAAACGGCCGGTACTCCAGGGTGAAGGAGGTGATGGGGCAGCCACCATCATTCCAGCCTATCAGGTTCAGCCTCACTCTTGTCGTGTTGATACTAGCAAAGAGCTCCTGTTCCTTTGAAAACTGTGGCTCTAGAAGCAATAATACATTTCAAGTGAAATGCTTAAGTATTACATATAGAGGACTCTAAAAAATACAAAATTAAGAGAATAACTTCTTGGACAATCCTAACTGCTTCTTAATCTTGATGTCCATATATTCAACTTCCACTTCCCTCCCATCCTTTTAAGAAGATGCTTTCTTCACACTTTGTGCCAGACTCACAAACCTAGATTTTAACATCAATATGTGAAAAAAAATACCCCTGCATGGACCTAAATTGCCGGTTTACATGGACTAGCATGAGTCAACTTGTAAACCTAGTGCAAACACTTCATATCAGTAAATGCCCTTGCTTGCTGCTATGAAAAAAAAATACCAAACCCCGGGGATTCAGAACACCACATAGAAATTCCATAGAAGACAAATACATTTGAAGATTGTCCACTGGTGCTTTAGTCTTTTTTCTTGTCTACTTTTGAAGTGGAATTGAACACAATTTTGTTTGAGAGTACAGAGGTTTTCATTTGTGGAAAACGACATTTTCAAAGAACTTGCAAGTAAAAATCAAAGTTTTAAAAATATTTATACATTAACTTGCACGTGGCATACTTGAAAATAATGTATACTTTGAAATTTGTATTTCTGAATCAAGATGTTTCCATTCAGAAAGGGGATGATATTTCCATTTACTTTTCCTGCTTTCAGAACAAATATTGGTTTCTGTTGATGTATACATTACATACTTTTGACAGTTCTACATAATACAGAGGTAATGACTGAAAAAATTGCACCTTGGAATTGAAATAATGACACTAGGTGGACAAGGCAAGTCATCAAATGTTATTTATATTATACTGCAAAGCACTTAAATGTATTATTGCTATTTGCTTAGCAGAAACAAAATATTCTTATTATTGGAAGTTACACCTAATGTAATGAAAAGTATCTATAATGTGCTTTTAATTCTATATAAGAAAGGATAACTAACCAATCAGAGTCTTTTTGCCATTTTAGTGCTTTGATGAGCTGCACCAAAATGTACCCTCTTCTGCAAATTCTACTGGAATCTAAATGAAACTGGTGATTCCTGCTGTGTCTTATGAACTGTTTCAACTGGCTCTATTAATAGCCTTGGATAGAGATGTTTCTGGAGCTTTCATGTGAATAAAACTGATCTCAGCTTTCTAAATCACATAGTATCGGGTTTAGTCTGTAAGTGTAACACAGGTAGTTTCCGGGCCTGTATATCAATTCCAAGACACTTAAAGGTCAGGAGATCTGCTTTCTCGTGAAGCTTTTGGATGTCATCTGAGGCATGTGTATATCTTACATTTCATGCAAAGAAAACTAGAACACTCAACTTCTACTTCTCCAAATTTCCCTTTCTTAAAAGTCAGCAGATCAACCTTCCTGACTGCTGATAATCTCAGCTTGGACACAGCTGATTTGCAGCCTTCCCTGAGCTTCAAGAAGTCATATCAATCACATCTACTGCATTCCAGGTCTTCCCTACGCCACTGAGTGTCAAATGAAACGTTCACCTTCTTGTGATGCCTGGGAGATTTGCAACAGTACAGGTGTGATGAGTAGCATAAAGAAGCACAGGTGTAACTTGCAGTTGGTGAGAAGATGCGAGATGAGGTGATCTTTAGAGCCTTACGCAAAGCTACACCACTCTGTTGACTTAGGGGTAGGACATTCTGAAGTATATCTTTAAGAGGGCCTGTTGCAAAATTTGCTCATATTCCTGACATATATTTGCAATGTGGAACTACCATCAGCAACTGTGACCATGCGACTCATTGCTAAGCTGGCTAAGAACTCCACAAATTTTGGCTGTTTTCCTTTGCAGAGGTTCATACAAACTTCCTTCCCTTTGACACTTATCCTGTTCAAAGCCTGCTACTTGCTTCCCTCCTACAGTACCAGCTTGGATTAGAAATGAGACATTGGCTCAATTTCCTCCACACATAAATGTGCCCTCCATCTTCCTTTGACATCCAGACAAACAACACCCTGAACCTTTACAACAGGAGAGGAAACAATTTCTTTATGGCAATAGCAGTAGCTAGAATCGCTCTAGTGTATGACAGTGGTGATATACCCTTCCCAAATATCTACAAACCCATCTTAGAAAAAAAATATTACAAAAATAAGGCAGGCATATCAGCTAGTATGTGCTTCAAGTCCCACAGCGACAGCCTCTTTTTTTTCGTGGCATGGACACAATTGGAAGTGTTTCCAAAGCCAGTAATATGAAAATATCCAAGTCTGTCTTCTCATCAACCCAAGACCTACGGCAGAATGCAAAAGCTTCAGGTGTGCAAAGGGGATAGAAATCAACGTACCTTTTCCAAGTGTTTTGGCCTCGATGATCTCGCTGATGCGTCCTGGCCCCACTCCATTTTGAGCAGTTAGAGTAAACTTGTACCAAGTGCCACATTTCAGTGTTTCTAAACGGTAGGACCTCTCACTAGGGCTAATGGGAAAACTACCCCACTGCTCACTGTTATCTTCTGAGTACTGCAAAATATAACCTGAAGGAAAAGCACATATGGCAATGATAAGCCAGACACAAACCTCGAATTCTGCAGGTAATATGACAAGTGATTTTAAAGACCCAATAAAACTAGAAAAATCCCTTGTAGAGGAAGATATACGTCTCTCCCCAAATAAAAAAAACTAGGCAATGCATTTTGCCTACCCTTACAACAGCTCAAATACCATTTTTATGATCACTTCAAAGGGAAAAGAAAGGGAGAGACATTTCTAAATATCCTTCAATCAGCAAAAGAGATCAGACTATGAACATGGACCCCTGGGAATGAATAAGTAGAGCTTATATGTCTGGCAAACCAGAGAGAATAACTGTCATAACAGCTGAGAGTATGCTGGAAGAAAGTGATTAAATCTGTGATTAAACCATCACAAAGAAAAACTGCAATTTACTCAAAGCTGTTATCACCACCATAGTGCACATTAAGAGCTGACAGCAATACAGATTGCTCTGTTTTTCTATTTCTTGAGCAATGCATAATCATATACTAACCCTATCAACATATGATAATTTAGTAAAAGTTGCAATTAACCTGAATTACATTACCTCGGATAGAACTGCCACCATTGTCTCCAGGTATCCAGGAAAGAGTGATGGAAGAAGATGTAGTTTTGGATACAGTGAGTCTTGGCTGGTCTGGTGGGACTAGATGGGAAATAGTTAAAAACAAAAAATAGATTCAAATGATTAGATGTGATCTTAAAACCTTCTAAAAGTCATCTATCAAATAACCATTTTGAGTTGCAAAAAATGGAAATTACTTCTGTCAAAATGTCTGTTTAGCTGACATGCTTGGTTAGGACAAATGCAGACAAGCTCTCATTTTTTTTATATTTAATTTTCTACACAATTCTGTCTTTCAGTTCTTAATCCTTGCTTTTGTCTGAATTTTTTTGTGTGTGTCCTGTCAGACCTAAATAGCGTATGAGCTACCCAGCCATTATTTTTCATTAATTTCTGTATCTCTTTTAGAGAGAAGATGAATTTTTAGTGGTGGGAAACAGATGTTGACTTGCATATGATGCCCTTCTCATGCATGTGTTTGCAGGCTATTACATTCAAAGTAAGAAGAAAAAAAAAGGTACACCTGTAATTGTGGGTGCTAACTAGGTAGCATGAGTAGATCCGTGAATCCTTTATGCACATCCATAACTCTTCCAAATCACACCATCTATTCACTGAGGCTATTAGTATAAAGAATACACAACTCTATCAGCAAAGGCTGAACAAACCTGGAAATATTTCGGTTCTGCTTCTCTCAATAAATGTTACAGCTGTGTCTAAACTGTGGGCTGTAAGAACCTAATGGTTCCCAAGACCAACTCCTGACAGCATGCAGGAATAAGACAGAGGTTTCATCTCCCGTCCTCTGCCCAGTGTCCTGATTTCTTCAGAGGAAATTCCAGCAGTAGAGGACAGAGAAGAAGCCATGCTATATTCCAGCAAGTTGCCTAGAGTAGGGAGAACCGGGATTGAGAAAGGGAACTGTGACTGGAAACGGCACCGGAAACTGGGATAGCCTAAGTGACTGCAAACTGCACAGTGGCTGGGTTTCTACAGCTCAATGCTCAGAGGCTGAAAGTGACAAAGTAGCCAGCTTTGTCTTCACCTTGAAAAATCTGTCTTAGACATAAAAGATGTCTACTGAGCCAATACGACCATATCCTAGTTATAATCTGGAAAGCTCATCTTTGATTTCTGCCTCAGTCATTTAGCTAGTCCTGTAGTACAAATGAGCTAACTAGAACCATGGGACAAAACCATTAAGGCCATGGAGGATAGTGTTTGTTAAAATAGAGATGAATGGCAGGTGAAACTCCGAAGAGCTGGTCAAATTAGTCCTAGAACCCTGAAGGGTAAATATTCACTAATATTTAACCCAAGTGCTTTACATCTGCAATTCTAGGTTCAGAAATTGAAAGGGGGAGAAAGGGTAGTTCCTGCTTCCGATCCTTTGCACTGCTCTGGTCATGCATAGGAGCACCGTGTCTCGCTTGTCTTACGGATTATTTTCTCAATAACTGTTACTCCAAGAAATTACTCCAAGGACTTCAGAAACATAGCCAAAACTGAGCTTTACTGCCTCAAGAAGAAGGACAGTGTCCATCAAGGGAAGGGGTCTGAGTAGCAGTGTCAAAGTTGGGATGGAAAGCCAGGGAGAAGGGACACCAAGGCAGTCACTGCCACTACTAGTATGGAAAGGGGGGGAGAGGCATCAGTGATGGCTGCTGGTAGGAACTGCCATTTCCCTGCTGTAGTTACTGCTTGACAGACAGCAACGCAGGACAGAAGACACAAATACTCAGTTGTGTCCAACAGCTGGCTGCCAGAGGACATTGCCTGCTTTGCCCATGTTTAAGGGGTAGCTCTACCTGCAGAGTGAAACTCCAGGAAAAGCTCCCTGCTGCAGTTCACTTTCAAGTCATTGCATTGCAAAATAATGGGCGCTGATGTGAAGTGGAGGTTGCCGGTTTACAGCTATGGACTAGTTCAAAGAGAAGTCGATTTTACTGCCCTTGAAGGCCTAAATAGTGCTGAAGAAAACAAAAAAAGATAGCTGATGCTCTAAAGGAAAATTCCCTATGTGAGATGGATTTGTTTCGTTACTCTGACTGACTTAGCTGAATCCATGGAGAGAGACTGCATACATTACACTGTGTAAGATATAGTATGAAACCTATCATCATATCTTCACCCCACCTACAAAAGATGATAGCCCCACATATTAAATGTCAATCTTTCTCTGTTCCTCAGTGAAGTAATGTTGATTTGCTTTTAGGTACTGTAGTTCAATAACAGCAAGGATATGCAATTTTGAAAGTACTTAGTGAAATATAAATATGAAGTTTCCATTTCATAGCGTTTTCTCTCCCTACTTCCTTTTGTGGTCATGTTTCCAACATCATAGAAGAGTATCTTTAGGCTCAATTGGATAGTAGGTAAGTTAACATAAACTATAGCATTTCTTTCAAGGCTTAGCGGACTGATTTATACAGAGAACATTGTAGTTCAGTTGAGATAATCTGTGTTCTCATATGTTTGCACTAGAAATGTAGATTGCATATCAAGGGACAGGAGAGTGAATGGCCACAGCATAGCCCATATTCCCAACTCAGTTATTTGCTTCCCTGCGATATAACAATTTACAGCCAACTGAAGCTCACAGGATCTGCTTTAGAGTAAGTGAGCATGGAAATCTGGGCAGTGAATTCTTGGCATGTAATTATACATGCTCACGTTACCGTTAATGTGTATTCCTATATTTTCATTGCTTTTATACATATCAACACCATAATGGACACATTATATACATGTCAACATGCATATAAAAAGTATCTGGTAATACATGCTAGTTGAAGTTGTAACGATATTTCCTTTCAGGTGCTTCTTCATAGTCACCATCAGTAAAATTCTGCTCTTGCATAATGAAGTTAGTACAGAGGCAAAATTCTGTTGATAGCTTTTTGGAAGCTGAAGAAAAGGCCTTCAGCTCATCCAGCATTTTACAATATTTAAATGATACACGTAATATATGTGAAGAGAAGGCATAAGTTGATATGATATACTCACACAGTTACTGTGTGAGTAAGTAGAAAACAATTGCGTGCAAACACATGGTTGTCAATTCTACAAAAGCTTACATAGAGACTTAACTGCAAGTGTGTGAAATATTCCATCAAAGGCAAAACATTTATTATCTCATAAAATGCTGATGGCTGAGTCAGAGTGACCTGCACAGTATTTTATGTATTCATTTGGAAGAATGAAATTTGTATTAATACACATTAATATCAAAATTTTAAAATATAACTATAAATAGGCATATCTATGCATTACCAGTACATGGTAGTTAATAGCTGTGATTAACCATTATTGGATAAATTGGATGGATCGAACAGTCTTACCTTGTACCTGCAAATTCAAAATTATTTCATCTGATCCCCAGTTATTACTGGCCACGCAGCTGTAATATCCAGAGTCTTCGGCTTTCACAGTACGGATGACAAAGCTGCCATTGCTAAAGATGCTTCTTCTCCCATCAATCATCACTAGACTGGGTGTCCCGTTACTACCTCACAGGAAACAAAGTGCATACATTAAAGAAGTTACAATCAAAATTACTCAGAATTGGAATTTATTTTGAAGTAATTAATAATGAAAAGGAAATAAAAAGGGGAACTGGTGTGGTGTCCTCCTTTAATAAAGACAGTAGAGGAATATACTCTGCTGGGAAGAACCTGTCATTTGCCTAAAGATTGTACACATCCTGGCCCCAAACTGAGTAACAATGGGAACTCATTCCCTCTTTACTTATCTGATATTTTATAAAACTGTCAAAGTAAGAGTAAAAAGAAGTTCCTGGCCACAAAGTCCATCCTTACAAAATTATAGCTACTTGTTTCAATGCACAAGATGGTTTCACAGTACTGCAGTATCACTGCTTACGCAGTGCTTGGATGAAAATGGATGCCCAGGATGAAAATTATTGTCCATGTGTACTACCTAGTGACCTGTCAAACTGTGAAAATATAAATGAATACAAAATAACAGAAAACCAGATATGTGCAAGACATATACACTGCACTCCACAGCACAATTCAATTCATCAGAGATACTGCTTTCTCAGCCTAAACCTATTTTGTGTGCTTGAAGCTGAAACAGAAAATACTCTTAGGTTTTACATTTTTAATGTTTTACCTTTACCCCTTCTTCACAACTTCTTCTCCCTTTTGGTACCTTCTAATTATCACAGGCAATTAGTTTTAGTTCAAAGAATTTCTGAACTCCTCATCTACTGTGATTGTATGCAGTTTCTGCAAATGGTCCTTCTTCCCGACACAGTCATTCAGGATCACCCACATCACAATTCTTACGATTTTAAGCAAATGGACTTTAATTGAGCTATACGTTTAGTTGCTGGTTACCTATCCTTCATCCATTTGACTGTCGGAGCTGGGTCTCCAACAGCTTTGCAAGGGAGGACGATGTCCTTCATCCAGGGAGTTGTCACTGTGCCACTGAACGTCAAAATCCTGGCAGGAGCTGAGCAAGAGAGAACAAGAGAGACTGTAATGAGGTGTTCATTCATACAGCCTTGAAAGGGAATCACAGACATACAGAATTAAACACTGAAAGCCAAATCAATCTCTTTCAAGCTCTGCTTTTAGAAACCAACTACTTTTAACTCATAGTATCAGCATTGATTCAAGCACAAATATTATACTTCTAGTATCTGGAAGACAAATAACTAGAAGAGAAATGAGATGGAGGACTGGAACAGTTCTTGTGAAGAAAAAGAGCAAAACCAACTATTGACCATTTTTACTGATTTTTATATATTTGATAGTTGAAATGATGGATGAAAAGTATGCCCAAGGGATACTCCTCTGGAAATTTCCTGCAGGAAATGTCCACATTACTCAGGTATCTTATGGAAGGTAAATAATCAATACAACATTTTTACAACAGCAATGATATTAAGCAAAACAAACCTTCATATATGAACATGTGAGTACATTGCAAAGAGTCTATCTGACATCCACAAATACTAACAAAATCTTAAGTCAGTTTGTGTCAGCTCTCGTAACACCTAAATATACCAACAAACATATCACTCCTGTAGTTTAATTTATAATATACAGGAACAGTAGGGTTGTGTTAGAGCTCCATTGCATGTTATTACTTAAGAATGATCCTTGATAGAAACCAATTAGAAAAACATGACAATGGGAGGCAGCATCAAATATAACTAGGACAATTCATCTCAAAAAGAATCATGCATAAAAGAACAGGCCTTGAAGAGTTAAAGGAAATTACTTGAGTAGGCTGCAGTGGGAGTTGAGATATTAATAAAAATAAAAGATTCCATAGATTATATGATTAGTTTGGACTATTGCCTATGTTCTCTTCAAGTGTTATTGAAGACTAAGCTTCTTGACAGACTCTGTTCAAAATTTTAACTGAAAACACAAGAAGTAGCTGTTTAAAAACTGGCGGTAATGGACAAAGTCAAGATTAGGTAATGGAACAATGCTTTCCTAACAGCCAAGCACTGACATGTCCCATTGTGGCTAAACAGCAGCTGAAGGACCCTGGCTCCCCTCCTTCTGTCACCTCTAATGCTTACCTCAGCAGGAGGGTGCTGCAGCGTGTGATACAAAGACACTGGTCAGTCAGTAAGTCTCATAATACAGCCTTGCTTTCCACTGTGGCACTCCTAACACTCTATCTTCCAGAAAAGATTTACAGAGTCTTATACTGACACAAGCCATGGACTAATTAACCAAGCTATCTGAAACAGAAAAATCCTCAGAAATGGTGTGAAATGCTGAATCCATCGAAGTTAGTGTTAGAAAGCTCATCTGTCCTCAGTGGTGCCAGGTTTTCCTTGCAGGAGATGCCTAATGGTACTCATGCCATCTTAAAAAAGCAGCAGGAGATGCTGTCAGTTGTGACTATCTATAAGACACATCTATAAGCATCTGGACTGCTCCTAGTAGCAGCAGTGCATTCTGAGTAACAGTGGTTAGAAACTCAAGTTCCTGTCCTACGCAAAATTCCCTCTGTAACATAAAACTTGAAAAGTCATTAAAAATGAACCATTGATTGTTTTCTCCCTGGCTTTCCCACCTCTACTGTGTTTCTCAAAACATCCAGCTATTTGCAACTGCTGCCATTTACTTAGAGCCTAGGGAACTTTATGCAGTATACGGGCAATTCAGCTGCAGGGCTTACTACCAACTACTTACTACCCAAACAATTACTGACTACCCACCAGCCTTATATTAGGAGCCATGGCACTGGATTAGGACTGTGCCTGTTCCTATTTTTTGCAAACTACTCAGTCGTTATTGAAAATAAAGAGGTGCCTTCACAAAACAGAACACTCTCTTACATTAATGCAGCTTTCCATGCATTTGTTCATTTGAATTATGAATCCTTTTGCCTACACTTAATAAGAAATAGGCAGAAATTTGTTTCAAGAGGCTGTAACACAATTATTTCTTTTTTCCCCTTTTTTTATCTAGAGGAGACAACCAAATTTTAAAGGTAAACTGTATAGGGATACTGAACACAAGCTACAACACTTCACAGCAGCTCAACCTAATCCAACTACAAAAGTCATCAATGAACACCCTGAGTGAGGAGTTTTTTTCATTTACTTTCCCACAGAAGAATAGCCTTTGTATTCCAGTATGATGAACCATTAAATAAACAGACAAATGGTGTCTGTGTATTATCACTTAAGACCCCCACATTGTTTAAAAACATTAAACACACAAATCAATATAGACTAGGAGGCAGATCTACTCCATAGTAATGCTCAGGTAGTCTACAAGAACAGGGGAAACTCAACATTGAAGTCAGAGAGTTTCCCCAGAGGATCAGATTGCCACGGGTCTAGACCTATTATTGTCACGTTGTTTGTAAATGCCATTCTCCATCAGTCATGGCCAGGAAACAAGAGGAACAAAGTACATGCAGGGTATTCTGTCTTTTAGATATATTTGACATATTTTTGATATATTTGACACATCTGAAGTTAATAATGACTTCACTTGAGGGGGTAGGCACAGCCTGTTTATGTGGAGACTGAACTTTCATTGCTGTGATTATTTTCTGTTTGTTGGGATTTTGGCTTATTTTTGTCAGGTAATTACAGAGAATAACAATCTGTTCTAAGAAACGAAGACAGTTAAGAAAGAAATGATACCTTGAATTAAGCTTTCATTTAAATTGAGCTATCCATTTCATATCAAAGCCCTACCTAGACATTCACGTTGTTCTCAAAGGGGTTCTTAAAGGGGTTATAATTAAGTTGACATAATTCAATTCAAAGCTAACTCTCATTAGCTGTCATGATGGTATAATTACTTGGACAGTTACTGTGAAATAAGCGGAGAAAAAAAGGAAGCAAACAATTTCACAGGAATGGACCACTGCATGTTCTTGCACTGGGGAACATGCCTTTGACACAGTTTCTCACAGCATTCTGCTGCAGAAACTGTCAGCCTCTGGCCTGGACAGGCACACACTCTCCTGGGTTGAAAACTGGTTGGATGGCCGGGCCCAGAGAGTGGTGGTCAATGGAGTTAACTCCAGCAGGAGGCCAGTCACAAGTGGAGTTCCTCAGGGCTCAGTACTGGGTCCAGCTCTGTTCAATGTCTTTATCAATGACCTGGACGAAAGCATTGAGTGCACCCTTAGCAAGTTTGCAGATGACACTAAGCTGGGAGGAAGTGTCGATCTACTGGAGGGTAGGGAGGCTCTGCAAAGGGATCTGAACAGGCTGGACCACTGGGCTGAGACCAATGGGATGAGGTTTAACAAGGCCAAATGCCGGGTCCTGCACTTGGGGCACAACAACCCTATGCAGCGCTACAGACTGGAGGAAGAATGGCTGGAGAGCTGCACGGAAGAGAAGGACCTGGGGGTGCTGGTTGACAGCCGACTGAACATGAGCCAGCAGTGTGCCCAGGTGGCCAAGAAGGCCAATGGCATCTTGGCTTGTATCAGAAATGGGGTCACCAGCAGGTCCAGGGAGGTGATTCTCCCTCTGTACTCAGCACTGGTGAGACCGCACCTTGAATACTGTGTTCAGTTCTGGACCCCTCACCACAAGAAGGATGTTGAGGCTCTGGAGCGTGTCCAGAGAAGAGCAACAAAGCTGGTGAGGGGGCTGGAGAACAAGTCTTATGAGGAGCGGCTGAGAGAGCTGGGGTTGTTTAGCCTGGAGAAGAGGAGGCTGAGGGGAGACCTTATTACTCTCTACAACTACCTGAAAGGAGGTTGTGGAGAGGAGGGAGCTGGCCTCTTCTCCCAAGTGACAGGGGACAGGACTAGAGGGAATGGCCTGAAGCTCCGTCAGGGGAGGTTCAGGTTGGATATCAGAAAAAAATTCTTCACAGTAAGAGTCACTGGGTACTGGAACAGGCTGCCCAGGGAGGTGGTCGAGTCGCCTTCCCTGGAGGTGTTTAAGGAACGGGTGGATGAAGTGCTTAGGGACATGGTTTAGGGAGTGTTAGGAATGGTTGGACTCGATGATCCAATGGGTCCTTTCCAACCTTGTGATTCTGTGTGTGTGATTCTGTGGGACTTCTGGCAAAACAGGCTATAACTGCTTCTAGCCCTGTGATGTGCTACTTGCTTCAGATATGCTAGGGGGAGAGAAAGGTCTTCTAGGCTATTAGCTCTGCCCATCCCTCTTCATCATGCATCCTCTGCCCTTATCACTGATCATTACTTTCTCCCACTTCCCAGTGATGCATTCATACAGGAAATCTTGTAGATGATACAATAATTTCTAACCTGGCTACACCCAAAGTTCATAAAATTGCTCTTTCTCAGTATTCCTAGTGTCCATTACAACCTCTGGAAATTGATTATTCCTCACTTTTTCAGTTTTAAGTACATATAAGAGAGGCTTGTCCTATCATTTAATGCAGACTTTAAATTGCAGTATCACTACTAGCTCTAACATTGACTGGATACATTCTACCATCCTTCATAATGAAGTCTTGCTCACACTGACTTGTCTTTGTCAAAGTAATGAATTATTTTTCCGTAAAATCCCCTTGTCTTTTCATATAAGCTAATTTGAAGTTCATTTATTTGTCATCATGGATCATATTAAATAAGCTTTGGAGGAGCAGAATTAACTTCTGTTTCTGGGAAGCTTGCTCAGTCGACGTACACGTAGGTCAGTTTGTAACTTCTCTATTTTTGGTAAACTAAAAGCAATCACGTACTACACTTCCTCATAACTAGAGGTTATGCCTCTTGATACCTTAAAATCCTATGTTGTTCTGCATTCATCTTGCCTGAACTCTTCTCACTTTTTTAAATGTATAGGAGCTGGAGAAAGACAACTCCTAGTGCGTTATGTGCAGGGATCCCTTCATGTTCCTGGGTTTGCCTATACCCTCAAACTACTAGGATTGCACCATATTGTTGTCTAGTTAGTTTTGTCCATTACTCAATGTTCATGTTTTATTTTTGTTTCCTTTTTTTTTTTTTTGTGTTCATCACCCCACCTTTATTATCCACAGGTAACAAGTAGCCTAAAAGGAAGACCACACTGAAACCTTTGCCCTGTTGCCCTAAGATGTTTTTCATGGTTTTTCTTTACAGATATCCTTTACAATTCTCATATGCCTTTTAAGATCTCAACTTCAGTCTCACCAATATTCAAAATGCAATACGAAGTTATCCTACAGGAAATCAAAAGTGGAAAGCTCCAGGCTCTTCAGACCCATCAGATCTTTCATAGTCTTTCAGCCATCCTTCAGGTCACTCCTCTGACACTGTGTAGCTACTAAGAGAAAAGTTCTGAAAGACTGTGCAAAAAAATGCCAGGAAAAGGCAGAAAGTTGACAGAATGAAATCTGTAAGCAATAGTATGAGGAGCAAACATTTCCTTGCTTGTTCCAACTTATGCCTCTCTACTTTCTTAGACCCTTCCTGTATTTACACTGTTAAATCTTCCATTGCGATCTACATGATATTAATGATGATTAACCACCCACAATAGTTAATCTGCCATTCTCAAACTGATTATCTTTCACCTAGGTAGGTAGGAACAGCAAGCTTCCCTATGACAGTGGTTTCATGTTGGTGGCACTTGACTGAAGTTCTGCAAAGCTTTTTTAGAAAGTATCTGTTATCATAAAGCCTTAGACACTTTTTTTTTTTTACATTACTACATCACTAGCCACAGGACTGAAGAATTAGCATGCTTGTAAAACTGTAAAGTCAATTAAATACATCTACCTTTGTGACTCTAGGGACCTGTGTGATAAATGTTCATACTGGTACATTGCATGATGTTACCAATTTGAGTGGTGGAAAAAAAAAATGAGGCTGAAGGCCCTATGTAGAGACTGAGTACTGATGGGACTCTTCTCACCTTGCTGCCTGAAACATTTGGTCTCTATTTCCAAGATAAGGTGCTATAGTGTTGAAAATATCATGTTTCATAGTGCAGATGAAGCAGAATTCATGGGCCCAAGCAATATCTTTTAATAGAACTACTAATACAGCTGGGAAAAAATATGTAGGATTTGAGGCACATTATCCCTTCTTCATATCTGAAATAAAAGTAGCAAACTTCAAAGCTAACACAAGTTGAGAACAATTGTTCAGAGTTTAGATATGTTAATCAGACCATTTTATACAGAGATAGCTCTCATGGAGTACATGAGAGATATTAGTAAGGAGGAGAATGATAAAAGAGTTATCTTGTATGGCAAGGAAAAAAAGGAGAGACACATTCAGAAGGGGAGGGGGATCATCTGCAAACCCTCTGTACCCAACAAAAGAAGATAAAAATTGCTCCAAAGAGCAATTTCTTTCCTTCTAAGGTAGGTGGGATGAATTACCCCCTAGAGGAGCACGTCATTCTCTCTCTGCTGACTACAGCAAAAGCTTGGGCAATTAGCTGAGAGTTGTCACCTAACTTTTGGAGAGAACTGAAGTTACTCCTGACAAAACCCACTCTTAGTAAGCAATGAGGCATAAAGAAGCCACGTGCTAATTATAACAGTAATCACCACTGTAATGTTCTGGATTGCTTTAAAAAACACTGTCACCATACCTTTAGCTAGCGGTTCCACAGTAATAATCTCACTGCTGTTGCCTCTTCCCGCAGCAGTCACCGCAACCACCCAGACACTGTACTGGCGATTCCGGCTGAGGTTCGGGATTCTGTAGGAAAATGAGTCAGGAGAGGCTTCAAACTCGCTGATTACCTGTGGTGGGAGAGACAAATGTTTCCAGACTAAAATAAACAGTATTTGCATAAAGTCCACTAAACTGAGTGCTAAAAAGCCTGTTACTTCAGGGTACTTTGAATGGGTATCAATTGCTCCAAACAGATGGCAATAAACAGAACAGACGCAACAGCCTGTTGCAGTCAGTTTATATTCAGTGAATTTGGGCCTATATTTTGTTGACAAATTGGTTGGGTTTTTTTTTCAGATTAGTACATTTATATGTCTATTTTTACAAGGTTGGATAAGCAATTTAAGACAACATATCTGACAATTTTTTACCATCAGCACGCCTGACTAACCAATCTTACTTTATACAAAACGTTCTCAACGGAAGATTCAGTCCTACATCTGCTGTGAAATCTGGAGTTTGCTACTCAAGACATGTCTTTGGTCACCTAGAACATCGTGCTGGTGTTCCCTATTCCTGTATTTGATGGCTTATTCCTTCAGTAATGGAGTGAATAAAAAAAAACAACTGGATTCTGTAACAGAAGTTCAAACTTCCTCCGGGTCTAATTTTGTTTAATCACAAAATTACTTCTGTTGAAAGATTCCCAGCAGAAGGTCATCTCAGCTATTTAGCCTCATTAGCAGCAAAGGACAAGTACTGGAAGAAATGCCAGTTCAGGCTACTCTTGCACTGTCACTCAAGCGCCTGGGCTCTGGGCTGCAGTGAAGCCAACAGGCTGCTAAGCAGTACTTGTTTATCAGTGAGATGTTCTGCAGTCTACACGAAGTGACCTGTGTGAGAAAAGGCATAGAGAAATTTATGGATTCCTTCAGGGGATGTGGGCTTTGTGCACCTCAGCACATCCTCCACAGGATAGTTGACTCCTTGGTGGAGGGGACGGGAAACCTCATCAGCCCTGAACATTATTACAAAGCTCAGCATAGCCAGTTTTATTTCTGACATAGGCTTTGTGATTCTTGCACATAAAAATAGCAGGATAATGAACCATTAGAATGAATAATAAAGACTCACTTCCCTGTGCAATACTTAGCATGGTAATGGCTAACTAATATGAAGCTAAGAATAATTATAATGTTAATGACGTAGAAAAGAAGCTTTTACTAGGAATCAGCATTAAAAATAATGCATCAGTGTAAGCTAAAGTTGATTCGGGCTGGCAGAAAAAGTGCAAGGAGTCTCTTTGATATACAAATATCTGCTGGTGGTAAAGGCCAATTTCATCTGCTTAGCATTTCAAAAGGTAGGTTGACCTGAAAGCATTAGAATATATAGTGCTTCAAAGTGAATTCAAAATAAATAAGGGATACTTCTGAGGTATCATTAAACACTTCTCCAGTCTGAATGGGTAGCCAGTTTCAGCTAGTGAATGGGTCACTGCATTCTGTATTCTTGAGGTGGCATCTCTTATAGCGAGGGGAAGACAGGAGTTCATCTCATCTCACTTTTGAAATCTAGAGTATCTGAATCTAAGCCAGTCATCTTTACTCCCTTCAGAGACCACACAAAGGAAAGTTAACTTTTAAGAGGCAAGGTTCTCTGGCCTATTTACAACACATAAGTTGCAGTGGGATAAATCAAGCCCTTGACGTACCTATGTTTCACCACCAGTTATAGAAGTGTCCATGTAACTAGTCCAGGTGTAGTTGTCTGTGCTGAAGACATGAGAAGTTAATGTGCTTGTAAACTGAAATATTTAACTCTCTGGTTTTTATACAAACCAGACACACAAAATATGTGTGTCTCTATTTGCCTCTACAAGAATACATCCTGTTTCCTTCATGGAGACTAAGATTTCTGAGGAGGTTGGTATGCTCCAGCTAACAGTTACATAGGCTCAGCACAAGCCCAAATAGTGAACTTGCCATACTTTCTAGCCGATCTCATTGCTCCTGCCAAAATGCCATGTCAATTTGTCCCATTTAGCAAGCATTTGCCCGGATTTCCATTTCTGAAATGAAGAGGTCAGCGCAGGCAGACAATTCTATTATTATGTGAAATATTACAGCAGGTTTTGAGAATCATCTGTCTTGACATTTACACAAAAATATTGGACAAATGCCCATGGTTTGAGAGGCTGGATCTTTGTGAGGTCATGTATAAAAATTAATATATTGATCATAACATAGGAGGCTGAATTTTAATAATCATGAGGCAGCATTCCTAGAGTTAATTTGAAAGTCGAACAGGCTAGGCTGTCACTGGCACTTAGGCTCATTAATGCAGGTATCACATACAAGCTACTTCTTAAACCACCTATTAACACGCAACATGGATACAGCATTTAGGAACAACTAACCGTTACAGACTTCCTTATTTCTAAACCTTCATTCCAGCAAGGATCAGTACAGGTAAATTTACACTGTTTTTTTCCATGACTCCTGTAGTTTATGAAAGGCATATGGCTGCTTTTGGAAGCCACTCCTAATACTGCAGATCTCCTGCTTGAAATGCCTCACTGCTCTGCTCCTCTCTGCAATAAGAGAGTCTGGGAAAGTCAGACGGATGTACACTCTGCATTCAATTGCTAAACACCAATAGGAGCAACCTGGCTTGAGATTTTATGTTTGGGATAAGGTAAGCAACTAAGCATAATAGGAAAACCTCAGCCTTGGAACTACAGCACTGACATCAAGCGCTCCTGCTCTGAGGGACAGAAGTTAAAGGCAAAAATAAAAAAAACAAACTGCCCTCCAAAATTCCTCTGGTTGCAGTGTGGTCAGCTGGAAGAATGGGCATTATTGTCTCAAAATAGACAAGTTCTCTCTCTGTGGAAGGAATAATCACAGAATTAGTTTCTCTAATGCCATTTAAAATGCCCATCTGTGATTCCTTTCATCCGCAGAGAGTCGGCATCGTTCTCACACTTGCAGCTGTAGCTACTCCGAACAGAAATTCAATTATTCATTGAATTAATTTATTAATTTTCTCTGGTAAAAGTATCTTCACTACATTAATGACTTTAATTTTCTGGAAATAAACTGCTATAGCAAAAGATTTTGGGCTTTACGTGGTTAACATACACCTTCTGTTTTCTCAGCTGGTGTTCCCATATAAATAATTGGGGATGCTCCAGTGACAAAGAATCAATTTTACTTTTAACTTTGGCCTGTCATTTCAATTAGACTAACATGCCATAGACTCCCATTACACAAGAAGAAGAAAGAGAACTTTGTCAGCAAAGAGCAGATTAAACAACTGAAATATGAAATGTTTCAAACGAATGCCACCTTGTCACATATTGGTCTTTGCATGCGCCAGTATGAAACATATACTGCTGTTTTATCCCTAAAGCAGTAACATGCTTGCTCAAATGATTTTTTTTCAGCTTATAGATGATGCATTAATTTTCCTTCTGTCTTCAGTTCACTGTCTAAGAAGCACAGACAGAGCCATGTTTCTAAAAACCCAGCAAAGTCTGTGAAGAATAAAATTGAATCGAAGTCCTTTGTCAGGGTGCAATCAATCTACTTCTCAAACCACGCAACAGCAAGAGATGCTGTGGAACAGCCACTGCAGGGAGCATCATTTGCCTCTGATGCAGCTTCATCTCTACTGGTATACTTACACTTTGAAACAGTATGCCATCTCCTGGCATTTCTGACTCCTTTAGAAAGTGATTACATAGGCAGTGTGCACAAACTCTGAGCCCCCAGGCTGTTTTTTTTGTTTTGTTTTGTTTAATTGTTTGTTGCATTTTTAACACAGCCTGGGAAATTTTGAAACGGTGCATTAGAAGAAAAACAGGTTTGTAATAGTTTTCCAAGGAGTTAGGGAATTTCCCAAGCAGGGAAGTAAAGAAACAGGCAGCATTTAGGGTGGACTGGAAATTATTAAGTCAAAGCAATTCTGTACCGTGACTACAATAGCATTTACACAATTTCTGATGTAAAATAAGTGCACAGGATCTCTATCTCCTTTTTCCTTTACAATTTGTGAGGAAACATGGAGGTGAACTGAGAAATCCATATGGAAACTTTAAGGACAAGAGAGAAAAGCAAAAAACACCTAAGGTTTGTGTTGTGTGTATATGCATTGGGTACTTGTAAATTGGCTGCCTCACCTTGAAAATAAAAAATACATGTATATACTACTTAGACTGGCATGTGTTTTTTCATTATGAATTTAGGTATAAATTATGGCCATAGAAAATCCTAAAAAACAGCACTAGAAGGACCTTGAGAGTTCACCCAAATCTATCCTCCTCCTTTAAGCCAAATTCAACTATATCTGCACAATTTCAGACAGTTTGTTCAACCTGATTTTGAAGACTTAAAATAAATGAAGTTTTTGCAACTCCCTAGGCTGCAAGACCTATTCAATTGCTTAAACAGTCTTACTATTAGAAAGCATTCCTGAATTTTAGCTTGAGTTTCTTGCATTTTAAGCCCATACTATTAGGAACATAGAGAATAGATTACTACCTTTGTCTTTGCATCATTCTTTAATCTACATAAAGTTTTATCATTCCCTTCGAAGTTCTCTCATTCCTTTCTCCACTAGTACCCTTCTCTTTTAACAACTTAATAACCCCAGTGCTTTCAACATTGCACAGAAATCACACTTTCTCTAACAGTTTCTCTGCTGTTATCCTTCAGAATCTCTAATGCTGATCCATAGTCTTCTCAAATACAGATTCCGAACCTGTATGCAACAATCCCAGGGTATCACATTTGGTTTTTCACGAAAAGATTATAAAGGTAGGTAACATTCATCTTGGGATGCACAATAACCTCAAAGTCCCCTCCTGAAGAATCTAGCCAACTGCTAGATAATCCAGGACTTCTGTAGCTGGCTGTTCATATTACCCATTTTCTTGCACTTACCCATACTAAATTTTATCTAAATGTTTTCAGACCAAATTTCCAATTCATCATGTATGAATTCTAGTTCTGCCTCCATTGTACTTGCAATCCCTCCCAGCCTTGCATTCCCTGTAAACGTAATAGGCACTCTATTTCATTATCCAGATCACTAATGGAACCACTGGACAAAAGAAGACTCAAAAAGGATACTGATGCTGCTCTTTCCTGCCCACATCAACAAACCACTGGTTTCATAGTCTCCTACACACCACCAATCAGTTTTATACCTAGCCAGAGCTATCCCAGTGAAGCCATGTTTGCCTAGCTAGGTTTCTCACAATAAATATACATACACTAGGCCTATCTCCATTGCTAAATGAGAGAGTCAGGGAGCATGTTGAGCACTCCACCCAATGATCCACAACACTTTTTAACTTGCTCTCTAGCTCAGTTTTGTACTACTCTAAACACCTCTCTTCAAACCAAATGTGCTTTAGAGGGGCTTGTGCTAAGCAGTGTAGACAGACATCAGCCAACATCATGTCCAAACCCAAGAGGTTCTGGTATGTGCCTTTAAGTCTATTTAATAAATTACAAAACTAGCTATGATCACCTTTGAAATAGTTCCCTTCTGAGTTGACACACAGCTGCACACACTGCTGCCAATGTTCAAAGCAATTCTACAGATAATTTTCAGAAAGGATGTTGAGGACCTCCATCATTTCAATTTTCACGTCTTCTACTGACCAAAACTGGGTTCCTTTGAGCACTGACTTGATCCTTGAGAAGGCATAGATATCTCAGGGAGCCAGGTCTGGCAAACAGGTTCCACTCTTAGTTCCCAAGCTATATTTTGTGCTGGAACTCATATTCTTGAGGTCAGGTCCTTCTCCTTGGCCCTTGTTTAATCATCAATACAGATGAGGCCTACAATGAGCACTGTCTCACCAGCAATTTAAGCTTTTAGCTCTACAAGGTCGAAACATCTCCATCTTTTAGTACACCACCATCATAGAGTCGTCTACCCTGCTCTACGCTCTTGGAAATGATGTTTAAGAGTCTCCTGGACTAACAAGTTAACCAGTAATGGGGGTTATGACAAGTTGTTTCCAACTGGAAGCAAACTGGGCTAATAAGAAGGCAATACAATTATTACTGTATTTATAAAAAATGAAAATGAACTTCAAGTTCTGCATCCCTGAACAGAGTAGACAGACTACTGATGTGCCCTCTCAGTGAACTTCTTGAAGATGTGAATCTCTGCCTGAGGTCATGGACTAGTAATTTTCTCCAGGGCTGCTGGCTTTTGCTTTGCTTCCTTTCAGAATTAGACAGATTTTCAGAGCTGCAAACAACCACCAGTCCTGGACCATAGTGTTTAGTAAGACTCTGGATAGCACTTTGATCATATAATTGCTTCTAGTTAGGTCTTGCTCTTTTGGTTCATGTTTTGAAACATGATATCAGTTTTTCACTCAACGTTATTGAAGATAATTCTTTTAAACAGAAGCTGTGCACAAAGCCAGAATGCAGATTCCATTATATATATATATATATATATATATATTCCACCTAATATGCAGACCCACAGTATTAGAATGTGCAAGATGGAAATTTTGGAAACAGCAGAGACAGCAGAAAAATCTTGCAAACCCATTTCCAGGAAGTACAGCTGGAAAACAGCCCATTGCCTGGACTGCCAGTTAGCCCATGCTAGTCAAGGAATCTATTGTTTGGGAGGCACTGAAATACAGCATGTGCTCACCTCTTTGCAGCAACTCACAGAAAGTCAGTCCATCAGCCTCCTCGGGCTCATGATTGGAGGAGCACATGGTGTCACAGGCTGGTGACCAAAGGATGGCCAGAAGACTGCCCACTGGGCTGCAAGGAGACCTGCTGTCCACTTTAGCAGCACCAAGAAATTACCAAGTTTGTTCAGAGCATTTCAATCAACTCACAAATCTTATGACCCCATCTGGTCCCAGGTGCTCTGTCCCTTATATGATACAGAAGGGAATACAACAAATTCATACCTGCTGAAATACGCTGCAACTGACACCAAGCACTTATTGTTAGACTATATTGATATACCTGTTTATGAGACTTTATTGTGAGGCAAGATCATAGTTTTATGAACAAATCAATATCAAATTTGGCTTAGTAGGGCTTTGCAAGGAGACCTTTTAAAAATCGTATAAACTACCATATCATCAGAATTAATTTATGCTCTTTCTCATCTTTCTTGAGATCTGCTCCATGACAAAAAAAAAGATAGGCAAAAACATAAAGGTGACAAAGCAATTAAAAAAATGTATGTCTATGTCTGAGATCTAACAAAGCTGTGAAATAACTATGAAAAAGCTGTAAGCAGTACAGATGGTATATTACAAAAGACATATTTTAAATATCATTCAAAATCAGTTTTAAAAATAAACCAAAAATTTGACACTAGTTCCACGCTATATAAAGAACAAGAATTAATAAACATAAATATCTTAATGCTGTAAAAAGTACTTTATCAGCAGTGATAAACACTGCTTGTAGTATACAAATAAATACATATATTTTAAATTCAACCTTACAAATTCTAAATAAGCTTCCATTCAACGGTAACTTTATCTACTTAGCTGACTTCTGCCAGTTACCTCCCCACTCTTTTAAAAGACCTTCAGCATCCCTTTAATCACTGAAGCCTCTATAGTGTTCAAAACCAAAACAGTTCTGGCTTTTGCTCTGTTTTCCGTGCCTTTTAGTCAAGTCTTCAAAACTAGAGAGGAAACGGTGGTCAGAAAGTACGATGCAAAGCTGCCTCATGTTGAGTTAGAGTTTGGGCGCATCCCATGAAAAATCAAGACAACACTTCTTTCTGCCTGCAATAATTGTGTGGATGCTGGGATTTTATATTACCTAATTCTGGGTCTTTAAAGACTTACGCTAAGATAATTGCATATACTTTTGTATATGCTAGTTTAAGATTCATATTATCTAGTTTAAGGTAACCATGTATAATTTCTCTAGAGAAAACAAAGCGGGAAGCTTTTGGAAGAAGATTCATTCACCTTCTCCCAGACATCTAGCTTCTTTCCTCTGATGAAAGGAAAGCCTTGATGACTACAGAATCAGCACAGATACCTTTTTTCGAGATGTCTTGAAGTTAGGTCATCTTAATCTCACCTTGAGTCTGTAAGTTACAGATAGAGAGCAGAGATGACTCTTCTTTCACAGGGCGCCTGTGTATGTTTTTGAAAGGATATCAGTAATACATTGCAAAGAATATCTTCCAGCTTTTTTCTGGAAGATGCGGTAAGTCTTTGTATTGGGGAACATACCTCTAACATAAAGGACTTCATAAGAAACCAAGATATTTGGCCTAAATGTTTCCCACCTGGACCTTTTTAATAGTATGTAATCAGAATTAGGAGGTTGCAAACTACGTAGTTGTGGAAGAGAGGGAGGAAACCTGGAGAAAGAGTTTGACTCATGCCACTTTTTCCACTGAACAGGAAAAAACCACTGTAAAACACCTAAGTGGGGAATCTGACTATAGTTTTTCCCTCCATGTGATGCTCTACAGATTGACAGAAAAAGGTGCATAGAGATGTGAGAAACAGATGAATAGTCTAGTTGCTTCTGCTGCTACTGCTGCTCATCTTATCCCAGGACCGAACAGACAGAATGTACATGGAATGGTGTTGTACAGACATGATACAACTGTTGTAAAATTTTACAGTAGGTTAAACCATGTTGTTTTGTTTTGTTTTTCTGTCAGTGGTTTTAAAGCAAAAGCAAGAAATGAAACAAATGCAGAAGTCTAGTAGGTTTAAGAGTATGTTTCTCAGAGAAAAATACCAAAAATATCAGTAACCCATCTGCCCCAAATGTTCCCAGACATCGGTCAATTTCCAATATCAATTATGTTTTGAAGTACATTGACTTGGGTTTTTGCCAAGTATAAGACAGTTTCCTTCTTCTCCATCATTACATCACACCTGTTCATCTCCCCCATCTTGTAAACCCAACTCTTAGTATTTCCAGGCCAAGATGAATCTTTGCTAGGCTTTCAGATTTTGTATCTTTCTAAATCCTTTGTAGAAGTCCAGAACTGTAGAATTTCAGTTTCCAAAGATTCTCTCAGATAGGTCACGGCTAGGTACCTGAGGCTGACTGTACAGTGTGTGGTAAGAGATAACTCCAATTCATCATCCTTATTTCAGCATTGGGGTCTGCTATATGTTTAAGTTCATCATCTGGCTGATCCAGCTAATAACTTTAACATGACAGCATCATCTGAGGTAATTGCATGAACACCCTCACTCTATTCATCTGGTTCAACAGCATCTCACTCTGGAATTTCTTGTCCTTCCATTCCTCCGGCTTCTGCTCATTTGGGATCTCAGCCAAGGTGGGTTTAAGGGAAAGATTATATCTCTTAGCAGAATCTCACAACCATCAACATTTCCAAATTATTGCCAGGATTCAAGACCAGAGAATAAGCTGTTTCTTCTTACCAAAAAACCACAGATTTTAAGATTTACACCTGGTTGCTTTGCAAGCTTCTTGTCATATTTGCCAGTCTTTGGGTACTCATGCTAGAAAGTGAAATGCAATCTGTAGTCTCCCAGAAATCCGAGTTTTACTGTGGTGCAGACCTCAGTACAGGGCCTTTGGGGAGCAGCTTCACAGAGGTGCCACTGCACTCAGCTCCATGGAAACTCGCTTCATACTGTACAGTAAGGGATTTGGTGTCAAATAGAGATTTAAAAGTCTGGCAGAGATATGACTAGTGAGCAGCTGGAAAACTAAGTGGATATGAAGCATTTAATCAAAGACAAGGGAATCTACATTTAAGAATCACAATCCCTCCTGTAATATGCTGAACAGTTATGGGTCTTGTTTGGTATTAATAACATGTTCATTGAACATCATGCCCTACAGAAGCCAGCAATAATTCTGTGTAGCACAGACAGCTTTTCAGAAGAAAGCAGCAATAGTTTCTGTTTTCTAACCCTAACAATTATAGTTTGGGTAATACAGCTTTTCTGATGGAGGAACTGTACACTGGACACACACACAGACCTAAACAGATATGCACAACTTTGCAAAATGGAGAGCATGGTCAACTATGGGGAAGCCAATCCACTTTGCTTATACAGAAATATCCTGCATCAGTGAAATTGTCCCCCAGAGCAGCAGCTGTCTGTGCCACACCGCCCTTTGCTGTGGCAGTGGTGTGGGCAGGAGTATGTGACAACAATGCTCACAAGTGAAGTGTGTTTGGAGGGATAAAGTTTGAGGAGGCTTATAGCCTTGCAAGAAGAGACATTTTGGGGAGAGGGGGAAGCCAGAGCTCTGCTGACTGGTAGAGTCATTGCCACATCAGTTATCAGACTAGGTATGCAGAAAGGCCCAGCAAATCTGCTCGAGACTGCATGTGGTGATAAGAACCCAAGTCACACTACACAAAGAAGGAAGGACAGCAGGACAACACGCTCAAGCAGGTAGTGGAAGGTGGCAGTCAGGATATTAGAAGGCTGGGAGTTGTGACTCTTGACAACAGAAGAAAAACCTTCTGATGTGGGAGAAGGTTTGAGCAGAAGTGAGTCAATTAATATTCTAGCAATCAGGGCTTTGTCTTCTGTTACTGCAGGACCTCAAAGAATCACTGAGAAGGAATGGGATATACCCAGCAAAGTGCAGCAAGAGCACCATTGCAAACTTAGTGTTAAGAGTTTTAAACTAGGTGTGACTGGGGAGAGTGAGAAATGAGGGTGCAAAGGGGCAAAGTAGATGTGTCTAGGAGACAATGTTACAGACGAGGATCTGACTTTTTGCCTGTAAAAGCATTTTAATTTAGGAGCCATCTCAGATGCCTGTACACTGATATATGTAGATTAGAGAAAAGTAACTGGAAGTCTGTGTATAGTTTCAGACCTGCAGTGTCATTGAGATTATAGTGACATGGTAAGATAGCACTCATGATGTGTTCTGCAATGGATGGTTGCAGTCTCTTCAAGAAAGAGGAGTAAAAAGGTGTGAAGGAGGGCTTGTACTTTGTGTAAATGAGTTTCTTGAATGCATAGACTTCTGCCCCGCAGCAGGGGACGAACCAGTAAAGAGCTAATTGGTAAAGGATCAGAGTACAGACAAGTACTTTTACCACACTGACAATTGGAGGAAGGGTGATAAGACTGGAAGCAAGCAATATTGGAGATTTCTGGAGAGTACTTAAGACTATTTTTCAATGGAGGTGATCAATGAACTAACTAGTAGAAATGGTCTGTTGAACGTGTTGTGCACAAACAAGGAAGAACTGTTTGAAGACGTGAAGGTCTCTGACAGCTTTGGCTGTTGTGACCATAAGACTGGAGTTAAAGATCCTGAGAGGAGTGATGGGAAACTGTCCTGAAGGGAAGGGGCTTCAGGACAGCTGGCTGACCTCCAAGGACAACCTTCTCAGAGCACAAGAATGGTCTGTTGTGATAGATGGGAAGCTGAGCAAGCATGGAAGAAGACCAGCATGGATAAACACATAGAACCTGATTGAATACAATTTTTTTTTTTTTTTTTTTTTTGTGGAGGACAAAAGCAAGAAAGGTTTCTTTAACTAAACCAGAAGGCTAAGGGTAGTTTGGGTCCATTGCTCAACAAGGCAGCATAATGCATTCAATGCCTTTTTTTTCCTCAGTTTTCACTGGTAAAGTTTGTCCTTAGGTCTCTATGTAAATCTTCTCGAAGAGTATTAGGGAGTGAAAAAAAATTACCATGCGACCATGGTCAATTAATGGAACTGTGATCCAGATGAACAGTGGGATCTCTGTGCGTGGAAGCTTTCAAAACATTATTAGAGATGTTCCTGAGCAGCTTGATGTAAATAAACTTGCTTTGAGATGGGGGCTGGACTCAGTGACCTCTAGAGGAAACTTCTAACCTTATTTCTATTATTGCATGGAACTTTAAAAATGGAAATCCAATTGGGCAAAATACGTACACAAAAATTGAAACCAAATACTGGCAGAGATAACGTGCAGCTCTCCAAGAAAAAGAAACACATTAGACTGCCACCAAGATGTTTCCTAAGTTGAATAGAAGAAAGGCTCCAATAAAACTTCTATGACATTTAGACCATTGGCAGTATTTTATGTCTTTGACAGCTAAAAATTTTCTATGCACAACTGCTCAAATAAGTTCTGCTTTTAGCTTTCACTATCAGGGAATCGGAGACCAATATCGAGGTCATCTTATTTCACATCTTAAAATGCATGGAACAAAGACAAAAATCGACTGACAATCTCCTGAAAAGGAAAACCACTGAGAGAGCAGTCTCCATTTATTATCCTTTTGCACCTCTACATACATGACTCCTTTCCATTAACCTCCAGGCTTCCCATGGAGAAATAAGACGACTGATGCACAATTTAATGAACTGCTTTGCTAGAAACAGCAGGATAAGCCTGTTCAATATGTTTACTCTTATTAGTGAATGACTGACTAAGAGATCATCCCAACAAAAGCCCAAAGGCAACAATAATGACTGCACTTTTCTAATCAACAAGGTAAACCAGACTTTAACATGTGCATTTCTGAATGAGTGATATCATACTGTTCGTCAACACCCAAATGATACAGTTGGTCTATATTTCCTCAGCTTTTAATCGTTCTCTTCTTTCCCTGTCAGTACTAACACTTTCTCAGCCCTTCCTGCACCAGGAAAACCTTCATTTTCCTACCTTCAGCACACACTATGCTTGCTTTTGCATTGCTTTTTGCCTCTTCTGAGATTACAGGTTCCCAAGCTAGCTAGCCACTGCATGCTTTATGTCACAATGACCTTTTCTGGACACTTCTTGCCATCTACATTTCATTTAATCTAATTCCATTGATTCCTCCTTGTGCAGCGTACATGCCTGAATGCAACAAGAGCTCAGTGGTAGTTGGCTTTTTGGGTTTTGTTTTTTTGGGTTTTCTCTTTCAGAAATCACCTAAATCTCATTTTCTGTTGCCCTTTTAAAAGCCCTGGCAATACACATCTACAATCCAGCGGGTCCTGGAGCAGCCACCTAAGGCAGCTCCCCTCCACAGTCAGGTAGACGCCAACCACACTAGCTTGTTTGCTAGGACACAAACCCATATGCGATGTCTATGGCACCACTGGGAAAACCTACACTGACAGGATGGGATGGCAGCCTGTACTGCAGCTGACAACACCGACTGTTGCTTCCCTGAGTCCTGGGCAGAATGAATGTGATGAGCATCCGGCCAGTACACTGGGGATAGGTACACCTAGAAAGAAGCTGGCCAACATGGGACCATTACATATGACCTTGAGAAGTCAGCATCCTTGGACATGGATGTGGCAGGAAGTGAGATCAAGAGCTGTGTGAGTGTGAAGTATGAATTAGTACACATAATAAGTATTTTAACAAATTCTGGTATGTTTTCCTTCTTATATTTAAAGAATGAGGACCTATTAACTCATATTTCTGTATTTTTCCTATCTTTTTGGAATAAAAAAAATAAAGTTCTGCCTAATAATGCCTATACAATAATACAGGCACAGCAATTAAGCAGCATGACTTTAGAGTCTTGCTTGCCCTTTATTTTGGCTAGAGAACAGACTGCAGTGGAGAATTGTTTTTATTTTTCACTCATTAACCATACTTGTTGGTTGAAATAATACTGTCCTTAGGACTCAAATTGTTTAAAAAGGAAATATCTGCATGCTTCTGTACAAGGGCCACAGATTTTTTAACAGCTTCTGCCCTTGCAAAGCAAACTGAATCACACAAGAGGTAGCAAATCTTGATCTTATAATATACCAGGGTCATATGAAGGTTGTGCTTTGTAGGAAAAATATGCACAAGAAAACCTACAGAGTTAATTTGTTTTCCTGTTGGTAACTTCAACACCAAAGCAGTGTTCTTTTCTAAAGGACTGTGTTGTTAGCCCGTCTAAATTGTACTATATTGACTTGATCTCAGCATACATACACTGCTTGTAAAATACAGTCTGCAAAGAATAGAGACTTCCCGTAAGTTCATCTTTACCACTGTCCTTTTCTCTTTCTCCTCACTAACGCTTAAAAACTGAGTTTGTCTTTCTGCTTAAATGGCAGACTTTTAGCAAAGTTATTTTGCAACCATGGCTTTGACTGAAGGAAGAAATCTCTTCAGGAAGTTTTAATGGCTCTATATATCCAACTACAGCACTTGCTACTTATGATGGCAGAAGAGATGATAAAGACACAGGTCTTCTATTTATTCCCCTCCTCAACGTAATTTAAGACTACTTTCTCCGTGAACTACTTGTCTCTGCCACCAATGAGTCATACAGGGACTTCCTTGGGTTATATAAACTGTATCCACACAGGAGTGTTAGCATTCAAGCACCTCTGCAGCAGACTTATTCACTGCAAAACTAGCTCTGAACAAAATAACATTTTATTTTGTAATGCTTTCAAGGATAAATGATAACAAAGCATTTTTTTTGAAATAATGTTGAAGGAGCGTGTCCTATATTAAATGTGTCCTGAGCTCTTGCACTTATTTAGGGATGCGGAAACTGGCTTCTGGAAACTGACCACTAAGTGTGATGACTGGCTGACGCACTGGTACAGAAGACCTGTTCTGTAAGCCACAACTCATGCTGATCTTCAAAACACTAAAGGGAAGTGGTACAGGGACTGTCCTTATGGATATATCTTGTACGTATATATACACATATGTGTATGTACATATATATTTACATGTACACACATACATACATCACACACCCGGGTAACAAAAGCATAACTATACATGTGCACATTAACAATTAACAGACAACACAAACACATTCAAGTGCCTTTACCTTGGGCTAAGGTATACAATTATATCCTTGCATAATACCATAATGAACTCCATAAAAATGCAACAATAATATTCAGTAGAGGTCAACACTAGCAAAATGAGTAACTATTCTTGTCATTGTTCATTACTGAGGTACTCCAAAAGGTAACTATATAATAAGCAGGCTTAAAAAAATTTGTATATGACAGAAGTGTATATATAGAAAAAACCCGTAGCCAAGGATGTTTATTCTCCTGGCGATGTAAACACATAAAAAACCCGTTGCTAGCAAAGCCTCGGGAATAAACATTGCAGCTTTGTGCACAGTAAATAACCAGCAAGAGCCAGCAGCACCACCTGGTGTTCTCGCTAAATCCCCAGAGAAGTGCTTGATCCCGAGCCTCAGTAGCAAGGGTGGGTTCTGTAAACTCTGACCTCTTTAACCAACTGTGTGCAATAGAACTGTACAAACCACGATGGAAAAATCTCTAGTTAGTTTACACTTAAACAGTATGCTCGACATAGTTTGCTTTGCATGTATGCAGTTATTAAATTGAGTTAGGAGCCAGTAGTCCCAAAACATAAAATAAACCAGGGATATCCAACCCTTAGCTCTGGATGTGACTAATAAATCCTGCTTATACTAGGCATCAGTTTAAGCATAGCCACGGAAAGATGTGTGTTTTGCCCTGTGTCCCTTTGAGTACCTGCAGAATTAACTCACTTGCTGGAAGTGTGGGTTGGGTGAGGCTGCATCTGCCTTCAGGGTCCCCTTCTCACACACCCTCAGGCCTTCCTCTCTCAGCTTTGAAAATAAGCCTGAAGCACTTTCAGAAATTTCTCTGTCAAACTCCTCCTATTTCTGGAACAGTATTTTCTTTGTGCATTAAACTAAGTTTACATATTGCAGCTTGTTATGCTACCTTTGATAGGAAGCCCTGCTTAAAAACGAAATCAAAACTTTGAGTAAGTCTAAATAAGCACTTTTTCAATGCATATTAAAATAAATATCCATGGATATTTACAAAGAGCAATTGGCTCTTGTATTTAAAGATAGCTAGATTCCTTTGTGACTCAAGACAGAGAATGATAACCGATATTCAATTCTATTTCTCATTTGTCTATTTTTCAAAGTAATAACATATTGACCTAGAGTGGGCGAATGCTCCAGGCAGAAATAAGTTTATTCACAAGCAAACATGTTTGTTCGTAAGTCATTATGCTCCTTCACACATGAATACCCATAACAAAAAGGTAGAAACTTAGATGAAAACAGAAGTTATATTCAGCAATTGGGTATATAAATACCTGCCTCTGGCTATCACCAGGCTCTACATAGCTTGCAGCCAGTTCTGTAAAAGGTCACTGAGTAAATTCTAAAAAAACCCCATGCCTTAAAAGATACTTCAATTATGACAAAAAAAGACAACTCCAATTATGAGTTTTGACGTGACTTGTAAGTCAGCAATAAGTTTTAAATACTGCAGAAGTTTTATAGGTGGGAAAAAACAAAACCAACTCGCAGCTGTCCCATAGGATCAGGATCCCCCTTTATCCTTGCTTAAGGAAAAGACCAAAAAGCAGGAAAGGAAGTGGCAAGAAAAGCATGAAGAAAACCTGCAGGCACAAAATTTCAGCCTCACAAGTCAGAGCTGCCCTTTTGTGGTCAGACTGTGGGACTTACTGTGGGGTAGGGGTGCGAGCAGAAGACAGTGTATTTCCGAATGATGCCGTTCAGCTTGAGGGGAGGGAGCCAGGACACAAAGACAGTAGAAGCTGAAGCCGCAGCTGCTTTAACACCTGCAGGAGGACCTGGAACTGGAAAAACAAGATGTATTAGAGTAGCCCAAGGCAGGCACTCAATCATCCTACTGTAATGAGGAGCAAAAAGGAAAAGAAGAGCATGCTGCTTTGGTAACTGTGGCCCTGTGGCCCAAGGCAGATGTCTTGTGCTAGGAAGCAAACTCCATGCTGCCCATGCCAGAGGATAGGTTTTGAAGGGCTGTGTTCCCACCCCTAAGAGGGTAGAGGGTCTGCTTTAGAGGGCCTAGAGGCAGAAGCTGCCTCTGATGGTTACACTTTAGTGAAATTATCACCCCCAACCACTGGCTGTGGCCAGTGAAAATTTCCAAACCCCATATTATTGCAAACTGTCAGTTCTGGAGACAAAACTCATGTCAAATGGTTATTTACTGTATAACAGTTTAATGGAGACACATAGTTCAATTGTGAATTTAATGAGATAAAGAGCAAATGAACTGTAGTCCCATGCAGTTATCCCTGCTTGACATGACCCAGGTCTAGCTAGGGGCATGACATGTGAGCAGACATTTGGCCACACAGTCTCCTTGCCCCCAGCCTTGCCCTCAGCAGCTCAGACTTCTATCTGGAACTGCAATATGTGAGCACATATCTATTTCTGTAATTACAGCATCTCGCTCTATAAGCTACCAAAAAGCAACACAAACAAAAAAAAAAAAAAGGAAAAAAACCCTCCTCTCAAAAAAAAAAAAACCACAAACCAAACTTCAGCCACAAGATTTTAAAATCTTGGTACATAATCTTAACTGATTTCTTTGTATGCTTGCATTTTGAAAAAGATTTTAATTTAATTAGCATGCTATATTTAAAACACATTACACTGCGTAATGTTCTTCAACTTTGGAAGTGATCTTTTACTAATGTGAAAAAATTCCTGCATGCTAGAATATCACATTACACATAAGCTGATACTCAAACAGAACAACAAGCTCTACAACTAACATTTGAATTGTTTTTGAATTTCCTAAAAAAAAAAAAAACACCTCATTTGTCAATAGGAAGTTATGTTAAACTATTGTTTTAAATTGCAAAAATAAATAATTTGAAATATATTTGAACGCGGCATGTGGGTAATATTCATGTTAAATTATTAAAATAGATATGTGGTACTGAAAATTACTACATGCAGTATTAAAGACAAAATAAAATATTTTGATGGACTCTTCTCTGCAGAACTTCTGGTTCATGCAGAATCTAACATTTCTTGTCTAATTTCAAGAAAACAACTAAAACGTTAGGATGTGCAATAAAATTACCATTCCAATGCCTGATCAAGTTTCTTTACTTTCACAGAGAACATTTATTCTGCAATACAGGTGGAAAAAAACCTTGTCCAGCAATCTGATCTTTGTAGATAGATCCTTAATCTTGGTTCTGCCTTATTTAAGAGTTAACTTTGCAGCTAACTACTTGAGGTTGTAAAAAACGTTAAGGAAAACTTCAATTTTATATCTGTACAGGTACTACCAGAAGATGTAAGAATAGAAGGAAGATGACAGATAGACACCACTCAGTGCAACATTTCCAAATATGTGTTTTCTATTTATAGTGTGTTGAAAAAGCTAGTAAGGCATCAAGTGAAAATGTCATGATTATAATTGCATACAAACCCAACTCCTCACTGCAAAGGGGCTAATTCAGTTAGCAGCTCTACCCAATACAGAGTAAATATTGATGCTTGACAGCATTCAACTTGTTATTTATACCCAGCTCATTAGAAATGTTATTTGCTCCTGCTGCTGAAGAGTGAAAGCTAGCTCTCCAGGGTAATTACTTAACCCACGGGAGGATTCCTTTACAGTTAGCAATGTTTTCTGGAAATCACTGCAAATAAATGTATGAGGTTAAAGTAATTTATTGTTAAATTAGGGCGTGCTCTGTAGGGACTGGTTTTGATGCTAATTGGTCATGGCTGTCAGCTGATGAGGGATTAACTCAAAATTCATCTAGCATTTTCCAGTCAATGGACGTATGTGAAAATATTACTTGTCATTGAACTGCTGAATTTGTCTAGCATACAGGCCAGCAGAAAGGGGCTAGAAAGAAAGTCAAGGACTCATATAGTCAAATTTCTGAAACTTCTCTAAGGAGGAGTTGGAAACAGGTAACAGTATTTTGCAGTGGTGCTAAAATTATTCTGAATGTTCATTTATCAGTCCTCTTTTTGTATTTGTTTGCATGGTTGTGCACGTGGAAAGGACTGTGTATAGGGAAGTGTTTACATTTTCTTAGCAAGAATTCCACAAACTGTCATCTGACACCTTACAGACCACCACTGCCCTCTGTCCAGAGAGTAAAGTCATTACTCAAACTCAGTCCCTGGATCCTAACAAGTTAGCTCAGCATTAACTGAAACATTTGTTACTAAATATTCTCAACTCCTTGAGAATCTGAAGAAGTTGTGGTGGGGGAATGCAGTGCCTGTCTTATCTTGGCAAGGAAAAGCCCCAGTCTGGCTATGCTAACCTAAGGAATTTTCTCTCATTGCCATTGTGTCCCATAGCCTTACTAGCTTCACTAACTATGAGACAACAGTATCGGGAGACCTGTGCTGTTCTATTGAATTCTCCATGGATCATTATTTAGTGCATGGATTCCCGCAGATCCCAGCAAAGACAAACTAAATGTGCACAATACCATAGTGTCTTTTTTCTATGGTCACCAGGTGTAAAATAATGCTAAGAACCCAGAGTACAACCAGGGCAGAGCATAGAGAAGCCAACCTTCCAGGGAGGAGATTTGGAAAATTTAACATCAAAAATGGCCTCATTCTCCAGTTAGCAAGGCTTTGAAAGACACAAAAATAGCATGCTGCTTTCATGTGGAGAAGAACACTTTGTATTCTTGACAGTATGAGTGAAATGCTAACACAGAGAAAGCAATTATACTGATACAACTAGTCTGGGAAACAGCATTTAGATGTACTGGATAACGGGGAGGAGCTCCAGGAACTTTCTCATTCCCCTTTTCATAAGCAGAGAGATTATCACCATTTCTCTTCACAGTACTGAACAGCAGGGAAGCAAATGCACAGAGTGCAGTGCATTTACCAGCGATATCACCAATATATCTGAAAACTGAACCCTGTTCCATAAGATATATTTAATCCTGCACCACATAAGACTACCTTGTTGACTCTTACATTTATGAAAAAACAAATCAAATAAACTCCTGACTACCATCAGTAGCACCTTTGTTCATGTATATGTCCCACCCACAACTGAGACCTATGCTAGTCAAAACACCTCCACATGTGTGGTCCACCTCTCATTCACTCTGAACTCATATTAATCACACTGTTTCTATCAAACCCTGCCAGTTTTGCAAGGGAAACGTTTATTATTCTGTACATTCTTTTTGTTAGTCAAAAAGATAAAACCAGAGATCTCTGACAATAGGAAAAAATTTATTAGGGAGTCATTAAGGGCAATTTTCTATCACAGTGCCCAGGTGATAAACTGCATGGCCATCCTCAGCAGCTGAACAAGCCCAAGCAGAGCTCTGCTCCAAAGACTGCTGAACATGCTCATGATTGGATTTATGCTTATTTGTTTTAGAATAAATATAAAGCTTTATCAGATGGTATCTGTACCTCCATCTCTCTCATGTCAGTCACCGGGAAGCTTGGTGTCATGAGAGAGAAAGGAGAGGAGGAAAATCTCTCTGGATTCAGGCAGAGTCTTACAATGAGGCTGGCAAAGAGGTTTAGTGCTATTCCTCCTTCCCTGCAGCTGGTCCCTGCTGCTCCCTTGCTGCAGCTTTTACCCTTGCTCTGAACCTCAGTGGCAGAGGAGAGCTGGAAGGACAGCACTGCTGCAAAATGAAGTCTTTTCTGATATACAAACTCCTTTCTGTGCAAACAAATATGACAGAGAAACATGTATCCCCCTGCATCACAGAAACCTCCAAAACAACCTCTGCCGGACACTCAGTAAAAAGCAGGGTAGAGGACAAACCCACAATGAATTCTTAAAAACTGGTCATTTCTGTTTGGCTTGTTTTTCTGACAGGAGGAACTTCAAGAAGAGCATTTTTCCTGAAGGCTAAGGCGGGGGGGGGGGGGGGGAGCAAGCTAGAAAAAACCCATAAATATGATTACATTGAAAGGAAAGCTAATTTCCTGTTATTTGCTAGAGCTGTTCCCATTTCCTAAGCTGATCAGCAGCAGTGTCTGACCTCTGGTGTCTAAAATCAGTATCAGACATTACAAAAAATAAAAGCATTAACTCATTTCATCCAGGTTGATTACTTCATTCCCTGGCTTACTCTTATTTTGCTACATTGGAGATTTCAAGCGTGCTAGAGAAATTTTGTCTTGATATCTCTAGCTGAATACCAACAGAGAAGTTGAACACCAACAGAGAAAGACGCCATGATCTACATTTCAACAGCAGCAGTGGAACACACTGCACCACTGAATTTACAAAGAGAAGTTTCTCCTGAACTAAAAGAGACTAAAAAAAAAAGATAAATTAATAGCATGATATGGCCTCATATTAATAATGACATGGAGGCCTTGGGAGCTACTTACAAATATGTCAGATACACAGATTTCATTAGACGATGGTGGAATATCTTGTGTCACAGTTTTAGCCAGAGAATGTCTGAGAACAGAGATATGAGCTTTCCAGGTCTAAGCTCTTTTAAGATTGCAATTATATGTATTTCACGTGCTGAGAAAGTGTTCAAGCTAGCTTTAGAGCAGTATCTTTTAGGTGCACTGAAATCAGTCCTACTGAATAATCCTCTACAGCAGACCCTTTTCCTTAGAAAATTATAAAGGAAATGTTCTTTTTGAGGAATGAGTGACCTGTTAGATACAGCAATGTGAATGCTCTTTTCCCATTTAACTTGCACAGCCTTAAGGAAGTTTACAGCGTTTTGGCTTATATATAACCACAGCCCTTTATGCATTCCATTCTAAACCTTTACTGCCTTTAATAGAAAGTTGTGAAGCTGAAACAAAACATGAAATCATTTTATTTTCTGAAACACCTTATAGTTTAGTTTATCTGGACAAAAGATTTAATGAGTGAAATCACTATGAGGCATCAGAAAACATCTGAAAAAGGTTAGTCACCCTGCCTCGGGGTGAAATATTGCTGAACTGTCAGGAGGATTAAAGATGAGAGATGAGCCTTTGCACAGCAGCCAAACATGGTCAGAGTCTATGTGCTTCCTACATCCCAGGGCCTGTCTGATCTCAGAAAGGGAAAGAGCAAAAGAGCCACCCGGAAAAAAAAAAAAATGGGGCTTTTGATACTTCAGCACTGTTGCAAACTGGAGATAGGACACAGAAGATGGACAGATGTATGTATCAGGAGAGGGAGCAATGGGCACAGTAAAGCTTCTGATAGGAAATACTGTTGAAAAGCAGCAATTTATCCATCAGCTTCCCTGGCCAGCAGTGCAGAGAGAAGTATTCAACAAACTTTGCGGCAAAAGATGTGGTGTTATAGAATCATAGAACAGCTTGTGTGGGAAGGGCTCTTTAAAGGTCATCTAGTCCAACCCCTCTGCAATAAGGAAGGAACATCTTCAGCTAGATCAGGTTGCTCAAAGCCCCATCCAACCTGAATTTGAATGTTTTCAGAGATGGGGCATCTGCCACCTCTCTGGGCAATCTGTTTCAGTGTTTCACCAACCTCATTATAAAAAAATTATTTCCTTGTATCTAATCTAAACCTACCTGGTTTTAGTTTAAAACTGTTACACCTCGTCCTATTGAACAGGCCCTGTTAAAAAAATTGTCCCCATCTTTCTTACAGTTCAACTTTATGATGGATCCTTAACTGATACAGGATACTAAAGGGAGGCTATGGAGTCCTTATCACTGTAAATCCTGGAGAAAAGCTTAGTTAGTAACAGCAATGGCTGAGATGTGTCTGATCCTCTTTAGAGCAGGGGAATGGTCTTGGTAAGGTGTCAACAACCTTTTGGGAGCAGTACATCATGTTTTTGTTGTCCGCAGTGTGAGACAGAAGTACTGCTGGCACCACTTCTGCCATCTGATCTATTCCAAAAGCCAAAGGAATCACACACAAAAACAGGATACTATCTGCACCCTGGTAAGTTTTGGTAGTCTGCAGCTCCCACCAAATTTCTAACTCAACAGAAACCAGTGCACGGCATTCCCAAACAGCTGTTATGACTTCTACAGCATATGTGCCATGAAGTGCTGACCCAGGAGCCAGGGGCCGTCTCTACAGGTTGGCTTTTTGGGGATGAATGGAAAAATGCTCTTTATTGTCCTCCAACATCGAACTGGCTGGCCACATGTAAGGCAGCAGGCTGCAAAGTTCCTCGATACGTAGAACAGCAAACACATTTCTGCTTGTCCTTAGGGCTGCTCTGACATGAATTCTATCTCCCCAAGACCAGCCCATGCCTGAGCTCCTGGAGTGTTGTGGCACAATCCCAATGTCTGCTGGTGACTTAAGTCCTGGTTCGAAGGTTACAGTGTCTGTGTTCAGAGAATATTCAGGGAAAGGTTGCTATGCTGGGATCTACTTGACAGAAGGTAACTTGAAAATGCAGCAGATGATCTTACAGCTCTCTTATTTTTTAGATATTTCTTTTAAATAAAATCATCTGTCTCCAAGCACTCATTGTCTCAAAAGCATCTGACAGGACTTAGGTGCTCCAAAGTAGCTGTGAAAGGACTTCACAGTTGGATAAGAATGACCTAATGTTCAGTGTGGAAGACACACAAGTCTGTAGCTGAGCAAATTGTCCTTGACTATTTCAGACTAGCTGTAATACCTTGAGACAATTTGAAATAAAGCCATTATTGCAAGCTGATGCAGGATCTCAGTGATACCTACCTCTAGCAAGTACAGAAAGTAGACCTATATTAACCAACATTGCTATATGCCTGCATTTCCTCACATTTCTGAGCTATAAGACATTCACTTACCTTTTTAGCTCATAATTCAAAATTTATCAAAGTAATGGAGAGTATTAAGCCCATGAAAACAGAACTAGAAACAAATACGTCATTTGATAACATTTGATAATGTAAGAGAAAATTTTAGAAGTGAAATTTTCATTTATGCTGCATCCCCTGGATGCAACTACTGCTGAGGCCAGGCGACCTTACAATGTATGTATATTTTAGAATGAGTCCCTTAATATTTCACCAGACACCCCCCCAAACATTTATTAAGTCATTTTTTTATTGGCCAAAACCCACCAACCATCGAGTAAGTTAATCTACTCAATCTACTCTCATGACACTTTAGTAAATGACATTACAAATAAAAAGAATGTCAAATATATCCATATATTCATGAATGTCCAGTAAACTCGGTAAGTAATAAAAAAAAAAAAAATCCATTTACTGATTTCCTTGGACAAACACTGTATAACTCACAGGAGAATTTACCAAGAAAACATTATTCAAGTAACTTTATTAGTAGGACTATATGCTTTTTTATTTCTGCCAAAAAATTCTTTATCAAGACTTTCAAAAGTGTGTAGGGATCTAAAATGTATTTGTACCTCTCATGAGGTTATCAAGGCATTAAAAATCCTGGGGGCAAAACTCCCCCTGAATTTGATATTCTTGTCCTTGAGAAATAGATCAGTATGTGGCATCCTACTGAGGCAACCTGAAGTGATTTCCACAGCTGAAGTTACAAGAAAATTATTAGGAAATCTCATGCATGCGTGTGCCTGTGTGTGAGTAAAAGTTTCTTAAACTTTCAGCTTATATTTTCCATTCTTTGGTCTATGAAACAAGGAAAGAGATTTTTGTTCTTCATTTTGCTTTTGAGGCAAGAGGTGTTTGGGGAATTTTTTTTTAATACACTGAAAAAAATCTTAGAAATATATAAGCTATATAAGACCATCCTAGAATATTCTCTTCTTTTCCCATTTTCAATCACTTTTAAACAATTAACTCAAATCGTCTCAAAATTCTCAAATAAGATCCTGAAGTAATTGGGAAAAGAAAAAAAATGAAAAGACAAACTTGCTCATATCATTAGTGTTATCTACAAACTTCTGGCTCACCTGATTCTAGAGTCTTGGAAACAATAAGCTTTTTCTCAAAGCTGTGGACAACTACTCCTTTCCACATTCTCCTAACTCAAGATCTCCCGATAGAAATTTCACTCTGGAAGTTTGTGTACAATATTTGCAAATAGAAAATGTTTTAGCCCTTACCATCTTCTTTAGTGCGGGTGAAAATTTGTTCACTTCTCACTCCATCTCCAGCTCGTGTAAAAGCCAACACTTGAATGCTGTAGTTGGTGTATTTTTCCAGGCCGTCAAGCTCTAGGGATGGCTGTGTAGTAGTGACATTCTTTATCTCTCCTAACTCTATACAATAAAAAAGAAATTCAGTTATTGCCAAGTTCAGTCTTCTCCCAACTATTGATACCTCCTGTGAAAATTCTGGGGATTAAAAAGTGTACCAGAGAAGTAACGCTTCATTATTATAAAATAGCAATGAATTATAATAAATTCAAATAAATTCCTTTGTGCCTCGACTTCTTACCATTTAAAGCAGACCCAGTATTCATCTTCAAACTTCTTTTTTGGCAAATTTTTTAAATACGGGGAAGAGAATTGAAAATTTCTGCAAGTAATAAATTTTTTCATAAAGACTAGATATCAAGAATATTATCGCAAAACATTCCCTGAAGCAAAAATGAGAAAGTCAGTTATCTTCAAAAAGATTTTCTCGTTTTGAGAAAGACCATTTCTCATATGGAAAACAAAAAAGAAAAAGGCCCCCTTATTTTAAAATATGTACCAAGTGCTGCTGCAAAGCACTTGATGGCAGTAATACCAGCTAACAACAGATTTAAACGCAATAAAACCAGATTTACTTGCAGAAAGATGATGCACTTCATATGAATCTTTTTCTCAGCAAGCTAAGAAGTACAACCCATATGGCAAAAAACATTTAAACTTATTCAGGGCAGAAAATAAAGCCGAACAAATGAAGAAAATCCATTTTTAAGCACTGTATGAACATCATCTTTTTTTCATCATGTTGTAGGACATACCATAGCAGCTTAGACGTGCATTGATAATATTCGCATCTGATCCAAAGATTACAGGCATTACTGAAAACATTTAGTTTTATGCCTGTCATGTCTACATTTTTATGCATGCTTCTCATATATTTTTATCTTTATTTGTAAATGCACATAGAAATTGGTGGTTTATTTCCAAATATTTTTTACTCTAAAATTACCAGCAATAACAATGGGCCTCTGGGTTACATTTCCACTCCAATTTCCCTTTGCCAGAGTAACAGAGGTCAGAATTTGCAAGATAATTGCATATTAGAGTGAACAATGATCCTGATAGTTGAAATCAAAAGAAGAGAGAGAGCTCATTGGCTTACAGCTGTGAAATTCAGCAGGGCAAACAGGAATAAAGGCATGTGCATCTCAAACCTACTAATATTTAATTTACAGGAAAGGCCCATATGTAGAATTATCATCATGTGACAAATTGCAGACTGCTACGGTACTTAATTTCTCCTTTGATCATTTCACTCATTCTTTGCTCAGAAATCTATTTCTCTGGAGGTGTTTAAGGCCAGGTTGTATGGGGCTTTGAGCGCCCTGATGTAGTGGAAAGTGTCCCTGCCCATGGTGACAGGATGGAACTAGATGATATTAAGGTCCCTTCCAAACAAAATCATTCTATGATTCTATAATTCCCTAGGAGTTATGCTAAGAATACAAAACATACATAAAACAGAAGAGGCTGGAATGAAAATAACAAGCTTTTTCCAGAAATGTTTCCTTCTTTTGCCTTCAGGTATGGAGATGAAATGCATCCTGACAAAATATAAGCAATAACCTCCTAAATGGGCAACTAGCTAAGCTAAGCTAAGTCAACCAAATTAAAATAAAACATAAGACTGGGCAGGTAAGTTTGAGGTTAGGATCATCAAAGAAACCTGCTGAACATTGTAACCAAGATGAAATTTGCTCAGGTCATTTTGAGTACTATGGCAGGTCCATGGAGTTTGGCAAAACTACAATGGAAGGCTTCCCCAAGGTCACCTTCAGGCAGCTTTGGAATGTATGCCGCTCTGTTAAAGCTCTACAGAAAATGGCTTCCTTCACAGGTAGATGAAACTTTCTCTAAACCAAAGAGAAAAGGAAGTACAATACCTTCACAGCAGGAAGTAAATTATATAAAGGCCACATATGGTTGTTACTCAGTAATAACTTGATTTCCCTCACCTCCATCCAAAAGATTGGCCCAGTAGATAACTCTGAATCCTTGCAGAATCCCATTCAGGGTTTCTTTCGCCAATGTTGACCAAGAAATAGAGATGGTTTCTGGTGATGTGGCAGTGGCTTGCACATTCCCTGGAGGGCAACTGGGCACTGGAATAAGGTATTCATAATTTTTAACTCAGTGAATACAACTCAGTATTTATTCTTTGCCTACACTTTAATTTTCATTACCATCCCACCACCAGTTATCTAATTAGCAGTTACACACTACTAATAATGCAAAACTTTTATGGTTGCTACAGCCCACATGTTTCTGCAAATGCAGCTGTTTTCCATGGAATGACTTTTGATGTGCTGCTTCCCCACTTGCTGACTAGTCTTTTAATAGTTTTTTTGTCACGTGTTTTGAAAGAGAAATGTGTCCTAGTGCTGAAATATACAGAATATTCTGTAAGCAATTTAATATATTTTTTTAAAGTTTGCAGCCACATTGCCAACTTTCTGGACAATCTTAATGTCCCTCTAAAATTGGTGGGGTGGAAAGCAGACACTTCTTTCAAAAGTATTGAAAAAAAATGTTCCTAAATATTTTCACTGGCATTTAGAAAAGCTGGAAAAAGTCAGCCAAATCTAAGGCATTTTCTGTTGGCCACTTAGTGTCAAAGAAATACAGCAGTATTAGTAGCTGGCATTGCTTTTAAAGCACATGATATCTTTAATTCTGAAAGGCACCCAAAACTGGGTAATGATCAAAACAAAAAAGTTGCCAGGGAAAGTGAGCATGGTGGATTCTGAAAAAAAAAAATAATATTTATTATAATAAAAAATATATGCACATGTGGATATGCTGACTTCTGTGGTCTTGTGGTGATCTGCCTAGGCCGAGAAACATTTAGAGTAAATGAAAAACATCAGCCTTCCATGAAGCATATGACTCAAAATCTGTAGCTCTAGAGAATTTTAGATGTGTGCTCTTCCATTTCCCCATGTAAAAAGGCAGATTCCTCGCTAGCACTGATCTCAGTGCACTGATAACAATTTACAGTAGCTGAATATTCTTTTGGACTTCCATACTATAAAATATTTGGCCTCTTTTTGGATAGGGAAGTATTCTCTTTTTCCACTAGAGGACTCCCTCTCATTGTCTGAGAAGTGCTTTTTATGCAGTTTGAAAAAAAAAAAAAGAATTATCTAAATTGGTCCTTGGATCAGACAGCTTGAATTTTGTCTGAAATAACAATGATTTTTATCTCATTAGTTTGGATATCCTTGAAAAAAAACACATTTCTCTTTAAGCTGACAAGATAAGGGTTTGTACAGTACAAAAGCTCTAGGTTTCACAGCAAATTCATTTGAAAACAAAAGAAAGTCAACAAAATCAAGTCTCACTTCACCTTCCAGACTTGTGCTTCTTAGCATCTCAAATCTATGATGATATCATTATGAAGTCATGATGAGATCACAAAATTACAAACACGTGAACACGAGAACAATAGGCCTCTTAATAAAGGGTAAGGTCTTAGTCAGTACCATTCACAGTAGGGTATATTACACTAGTAGAGTTATATTTATTTACCTGGATGATTCTGCATCTCTAGCAAAGAAAATTGTATATGCTCATTGACCAGTCTCTTTCCATCCAGCCATCTACTGTATCGAACACCTGTAAAGTCTGATCTATTATCCTCACAGTAATAATCAGTATTAGAGCAATAAATGTAACAGTGTAAAAAGAAATAAACAATAGTATATCCCATGATAACTGTTTGCATTAGACATACCATCCTCAAGAGTAGTGGTGATGATTTCCTGAGAAGAAGGTCCTATTCCAGCCCGGTTACAAGCCTGGACTACCATGCCATACTGGGTGAATTTTTTGAGGTTATTCAGTGTATAAACTTCACTGTCCCCAGTGGTATCGATACTGATGATGTTGAACTGGAAATTACCCCCTGCACTGTACTCCCGATAACCTATCTGGTACCCACGTATAATGCCATTTTGCAGGTGCTTCTTTGGAGCCTAAAGAGAAAATGAAAAATTACACATTAAGTATACCTCCAAAGTCAAGTTGTTCCACTTACGATTTTTGAAATATATGAAAAATCAAGTTCTTTTCCTACCAAATGCAAGTCTATTTCTAGGTAACAATTCAAAAATACTCCCTGCACATGAAATAGTAAATTTTTACCATGATGTATAATTTTCAGGTAGTGCTTGTTCTAATTTGTGCATTCCCATGCTAAAAGAAAGATAAGGATATCTCTCATAAGGAGATATTCTCGAGTTATAATTTGAATTTAAAATGTTTTGTTCTCTTATTAAGTGAATCAAAAGTGAGTTGATAAGGGTATACTTGCATTACAGACCTACCCTTTACTACTAATTGTGATTTTGCCAGAAGCCCCTACCATTCACTTGCTAGATCTTTAGTAAGGCATCTATGGTTCTGTTGAAGGCAGTCAGATAAATTTATTCAGCTGGGTGCATTAATTTTACGCTGTGCTTTGAAAAATGCTTCTGTTCATTCCATGTGTGGTGTGCAAAGATGATTAGATAATGAGTGCTGAAGGCAATAATGAATTGGAAAGCAGGGATTTGCATACTGAATAGCTGCTAAAACAAGGTGTACAATATCTGGCATTCAAGAATATGGACAGTACAAAATGGCTGGCCATAATTATGTACGGTATTTCTCAGTCACAATGCAAGATTCCTTGTACCTGACTAGTGGAAATGATTTCTGTACTCTGCAGTATAAAATGTAGAACAGGTTAAAATTAGAAGTTAGGGTGAAACCTAATTTCTGTCAATTATAATTGACATAATAATAATTTCTGTCAATAATAATTGACAGGAATACCTATTAAAAATCCATTTTAGAGGTACAGGACTAATTTCCGTATGTGGTAATGTTCCTGTTTGATTTTCTACGCAAATGAGGTACAGTTAACACAAACATTTTAAGGCACAGTTTTTAATCGATGCAAAAAAACTTTTTCAAATCCTCAAAACTTCTTTCAAATTCCTACCAGATGCCCATAAGCTCATCTCTTCCACTGACCCATAAAAGAGGACTGTGATGCTGTTTATTGGCAATGAGTTAAACCAGCAGAGGCAGCAATTTCTGTTGTTACTACAGCCCATGAAATATACTGAAGAACACATTCTCAAGAAGAATGCTCTTTTCTGCCACAGGATCTACCAGTTTCAGTGAGTTTATAATCCACTGGACTAAAGTCTCGCTGGAGCTAATAAAACCAGCATGAGATTTGCCTTTCATCCACTGCCAACAAATCATTGCTCTGCCAAAAAAACAGTACCCTCTCTGTGTATAAAGCGTATCACTGGATGGATCTGACTGATTGAATTATCTCTTAAGATGCTTTATTTTTTTTTGCTTCCTCCTGCCTTCAGAAACAGCAACAAAACTTGAAGCAAGGATATAATTTCCACTACTGCTTCAGTTCCTCTGGTACCAATAAAATCTCTTCCAGATGTGGTGCTGTCCATTCAGATGTAGATGACTGAATTAGGAGATCAGGTCCTGAGTGCCTTGTAAAGCACACGGCAGGCATTAGAATTGTGTCTTTGAAATCTAACGGTTAGGTTGTTCCCTGTTTGAATATTTTTGTGTTTTATTGTCAAAAAAAAACCCCAGCTTCTTCAGAAACATGTAGGTCTTTGTAATCAAAACACTTTGTTTGCAAATGAGTTACCTATTCTGACAATTCCATGGATTCACAATCTTTAAATGACTGCAAAAGATGGGTTTTTTTAAGTTGAACTGTGGGGTAGAAACTAAGGCCAGATTGGTGTTTTTTGTTTGAGATTAAAATATCTTCATACGATGAAGCTGTTTCATTCAATTCAAGAATAAAATAACTTTAGCACATTTAAATAACTAAATATTTCAGTGGTGAATTGTTTCATTAGTTGAAGTATTTAAAATTCTGTTACTTGCCATGGCTCATATATTTATATATGCACTGTTGATGATAAGAGGCAAAAAGACTGAACTAATATAATCTAGATATTTCAAATTGACTAACAGACAAACAGTTTGGACAACGTGACAGTCAACTCAAACAACTGTTACTAGAGGGGCACTGTTACACATCTGAAGATCTAAATCATCTCCTAGCTAAAGGCTGTGACTGGAACATTCCCATGAGTTACCACGAATGGCTTTTCAACAAAAATTGTTGCCACAAACACACATCACACACAGAAATCACAAACATGCGTAAGACACACAGACCAAATAATGTAGTACATGTATTGTTTTGTGAATGGCATACACTGTCTACTGTCACATACATTAAGATGCTGTATGTGTGGACAGTAAGAGACTGTAAGGCATGAACCAAGAAAAAGTAAGCATACACCTCATTCGTAATAGATTACAAAAGCATATAGCACATATATTGGAACACATATACTGTAAACCAGATGGAATGTAATCATAAAACTGAATCATGCATATATTATAGATTGAAATGTTCTCAAAGCAGGACTATAGTCAGAATATCCCCTTCACTGGGAATACTGTGATTATATACTTTCTCATTTTGAATTGGAATAAAATAGCAAATTTTGCATTTTTCATGAAATAGCTTCAGAATTGTTATGGGTCAAGGGATTTTTTCTTTAAATAAAATACCAACGTATTACTTTTTTCCCCCACTTTGAAACATTTTGCAATATAAGTAAAGCTCAAAGTCACTTCAGAACAAAGCACTGAAATGTACTGCTCCACAAAACTTAAAATGTTCCTTGTTAGTATCTACATTTTTCATTTTGGGTTGACTTTTTGCAAAATAAATCATATTTGATATATATGCCTCCTAGTGTACAGACACATTTTTGGTAGAAAAATCAGTGAATCAACATTTGTCCATGACTAAGTGTTCATGGGGAAAAATATCATTAACCTTGTCAGCAGTCTTTACTTACATTATTAAAACGTAAGTTGCAGTCCATGATCTTACTGCTTATCTCATAAAATTACATACTCGTAAAACATGGTATCAATGACTTCTGTGAGGTAAGACATTTTATAGTTGTCTGCATGCATATATGCATAAAGAGAAGGAAGATTTCTCATGCCTAATTTTAATGAGTTCATTTACCTTGTAAAGTACTACAAGAGAAAAATAATGAAAATATTCATGCGCTTTGCTAAATGAGAATTCTTGTTTAATTCCCATTCTCTCTGCACCATTTTAAAACCTCAAAAGCGCTGAGTATTATTTAAAAATTCAATATGAAACCCAATGTTCTATGTGGACACAAAGAAATGGAATTGAATAGATCATGGGCCTATAAAATTTTACTTAATTAGGGTTTTCTAAAAGCGGTCTAAGAGAAACTTTAAAGGAAGATTAATGACTGTAGCAAGCTGTTGAAATGGGACGTAATACAAGATGAAAATAACTGATGTGTTATTCTCTGCTCCTTTTGTTGTTATTAACACTGTCTGTATTTAAGTGAGATATGACAACTTTACATATAACTATGGCTCTCAACACAATCCCTTTTGTCAAGTGTCATCACAGATTTTCCTGGAAAAAGATTCATACTTCAAAAATAAAAGTGATCGGGTTATTAGTGAGTTTAATTTCTTCCTATTTTGCCTCTATGACAATACAGGATTGATCTCATGGGCTACGCATTTATTCTTAAGTTCTTTGTAGTGCATAATGAAATGAGTGAATCCTGCACAGCAGTGCATTGTAGGGACCTACCAAAAAGTCAGGATTCAGCATGGGACTGAACTATAATATGTCTATGGGACCATCTTAAAGGACCTTTTAGAGAAATGGACTAAAACTGCTCTGGCCAGGAGACAACTGTGATAAATCAAGGGAAGTAAATGGCTCACTCCTGGTTTGGGATTTCCTCATTAGGGGGACTTATTAATCGCTTGTTACAAATTTTCATTTAGGAAATAATTCTAGTAAAGGTAGGACTACACAAGCACTAACTTTTCAGGAAGGCAGCTCAGTGACTTTATTTTGTCTGCAAAGGAGCTTCAAGGCAAGGAAAGCAATTAGGTTTCAACTATGTCTAGCACTACAGAGAAAAATAGCACCCATCAGATGAGCTAACCTACCAGCAGATAAAGCAATGACTGCAAATCAAGGCAAAGAGTTTTCAAGCTGAGCACAACGGGATTTGACAGCACAAAGATCACAATGAGCATAAATTCAGTGAAGTGCCAGTGGTGCCTTTTGCTGTCTTTCCTTTCACAGGGAGACTTCCAGAGTTTCTGCTGCTTGGATAACAGCACCTCATGGGGTCTTGTGTCATGATGAGGCTATACACTACTGCTGGCTAGAGCCAGCCACATCTTCCTAGCACTTTGCTAGAGGACATTGCTACAGAGCCTCTCATGCTACTTGACCACAGACACTCTTGGTCAATAAATTAAACATTTAACAGATTTAACAGAGACCGTGTCTACAAGAATAATCTTGAAGGTTCATAGGAGACTGATTATTCATTGGAGACTGGGTGTGCAGTCTTAACGTGCAATCCACAACAAACTCCAAATATCTAGCTAATAAAAAAATGTTCATGCATAGAGGCTTGGAGGTTATATTTGACTTGATCCAATGGCAGCTACACTTCTTGAGTGCTTTAAAAAGAAACCACTAATTAAGCATTTATTTCAGTTACTGAGAATCATTGTACACTCTGTATTGCTTCAATAGCTGCTTTCTTTGCTCTACTAACTGTGTGCTGCATTTAAATTTATGCTTCGTGTATGCCTTTTATTAGTACAGTTTCGTGTTCCACACTAACCACCAGGTAAGCCTGTGGCTAGTGACTACATGCCTTTTGTTTTTTGGAAACCACTTAATGAAAACAAACACTGATATAAATTTAAGATGTGGATGAGATCCAAGAGTCAGCGCTGTATTTGTGACCTACGCATAAGAAGTCTGATAAAGACTACTGCTTTTGGAGGAGCTTAATACTGAATATCTCATCAAAATAGAATTTTTATTGCAACATTTTTAAAGTGCCATTGAACTACTCAGAAAATCTTGACAGCTGATGTTCCTCTGTAGTAGTTGGACATCTCCTGCAGCCCACCTGCACTGTACAGAGATTGTGCATTGTAGAAACCTGTCTTTTCAGGAATAATCTCAACATTAACATAGGATCGTGTTGGTTATTTATTGCATAGATAAAATAAATAAATAAGTAGCTTACAGTTATTTGTATGGTTAAGCAACAGCTCATTGTTCCTACGCTAACTTTCTGGACGGAGTCCATATCACGGGACAAAATATACATCATCCACATTTGCAGGAGTAACTGATGTCGTGAGAGAAATTGATGACTATTATGCCACCATCCTACTCTAGCATTTAATACTACATATTTCAGAATCTTAAATATGTGAAATTATCAATACAATGTTGAAATTGCGATTCATATTGACATTACACTACTGTAATTAGACAACTTCATTCTGTCTGCCAAAATGTACAAGCAGTATATAGCACAAAAACATTTGAAACACTGTTTTAAGTACCTCTGATATCATACCAAAAGAGTTTAAAACATTCTGTGGTTCTCAAAACACTTAGCAAAATATGGAAAAACGTAACTGAGTCACAAGACTCATTATAAATATTAAATAATATCAATTGCTGATATTTTTATATCAGATGCTCTGATTCATCAATTCTCATGGACTATACTGAAACACTATATTCTCTTTCTATGCAGACATGCCCTCATTTAAGGCTTTGTCCCAAAGTCCATTGCAACAGGAAAAAACTCCCATTGGATCCAATGGTTTGGGGCAAAAATTTGGGGTGAAATTCTGTGAGTGCACATAGCCTTATCTCTGAAATCAGAAGGAAGTAGGAAATGTTATTGTCATCAGTACAGGCAAGCAGCTGCTGCTACTACTCTTCAATGGAAAGGTTCTTTCTTTGCTTAATTCACCAGTCTTACTGTCCAATATAAGATTTGTTGGCAAAGGTGTCTGCAGGGTCTCTCCCAAATAAAATAACTGATCCACAGTTTTTAGACTACTCCGAATGGAACCTCCTTGAATGTACCAAAACACCATCAAAGTCTTATATTCTTGGCTGCATACATTTACCTTCCAGGTGACCCTAATGCTTTGTGAAGATATTGGCTCAAGCTGGACATCCTGAGGTGGACCATCAGGAGCTGCAAAGAGAGAACAGAGATGGATCAAAACTGGCCCTCACAGCACACAGAATTCATCGCTTTACATGGTACGTCATCAATTTAATACATTGGGATCACATAAATTTGGACTGAGGCAATGTCGTATGGAAAAGTGAAGACACCACTTCATCAAACAAAATCAGAGCCTGGTATTGTCTTTATTCAGGTGTCATCTGTGGCCAACAGTGACATACAATACATGCCAAAACATAGCAACCTGACAAAAAAAGTAAAGGTGAACAATAGTGACCTGTTTTGTGATAGGTTCACAATTCTATTTCTGTTTTGTAAATAGGCAAGGCATATTTTCAGCAGTCAGAACCCTGCAGGTGATAGAAAGCCAGCAGAACCCATTTGAAAGCAGCTGAGGCAGGAGTTCCTCATCCTGACATCACAATCTCACAAACTTTCCAGTGGCATCCCCTTTGTTCACCTGAGACTGAGCATATTCAGTCAAATATCAAACATTTTATACTCCTCCTGCACACTTTACCCTCTCTCCCTCCCCGGTGTATCTCAGCCTGAAAAAAGTCTCAGCCTGCGAAAAATCACACTGCAGCTCCTGTCTGAGCCAGGAGAAGCTTCATTTACTATTGATAGGCTGCCAAGGGTGCACATGATGCTTTAAAGGCAAATGAAAAAAAGGAGATCCTGAGTCTAGGAGAACCTACTTGTCAACTGGGCAGCTACAAAGCAGACTGAGACTCAGCTGGGATTGAATGGAGAGGTGTGAAGCGAGGTAAATCATTGTACAAGAAAGATCTGAAGAAAGGAATGGAGTAATCTTGAGCTGCTGTAGAGGGTTCCCTTGGTGCAGAATATGGCCTCAGTAAAAGGTATTAAATTAAGTTTAATAGCATGACAATGGAAGTAAAGCAATAAAAAGGGTGAGATGGGGCTGTTAGAGGTGGAGCAGCAGTAAATGACAGCTGTGGTGAAAGGAACGAGAACATTTTGCTTTAACTGATGAAAGCAGAGACACCCAGAATACAGTCTATAGTATGCTTAAGTTATTAAATATGCCCTATTCTGTGTCATTCTTGACTGCCCTTCATATTGAAAATTTCCAAAGGTCGAAAAAACTTAATTTCAATATCCCTTGCATAAACGTACAGGAAGGAGAAGAGGAAAAAAATCCACCGGCAAAAATGAGCTCTCAATGAATTTTTTTGGATCCTCTCCTCGATTCTGTCCCCCTCTTGACAAAGGCGAATGCCGTTTCTCCAGGTACATTATAATGTAAAGGAATTTGAGCAAAGCATTTGATCCTAAAAATGATTTTTAAAATGTTCTCCTTGAAATCTTAGCTTTTCCTTGAAAGACCTCAGAAGTTGTTATGGACTTGTGTGGTTAACTGTCCCCAGCATACCATGGTGAAAAGCTAAATAAGAAGTAATTTGTTTTACTTATTTAATGTCATACAGAGTTTGTGACAAAGACATAAAGAAAACCCAGATATTGCAGCTTTCTCTACTGACTTCAGTATTAAACAATAGCCATAATGCTTTTGTTTTTCTGACAAGTGTTGGTGCAACCGTGTACTTGCAGTCTATTTTCCAACACAGGAGCTAACTGTGATTGTATCGAGGGAAAGACATGTTCTGTGAGCTTTGAAATGATGCCATGCTTGACTGTTGTTTTGACACAGGGACCCTTTACAGTTTTCTTTCTAAAAGCTAGTGCTGAGTGACTCAGGTCACTGTAATATGTGATACACAACCTGCGTCCCCCTTGCCAAAAACATAATTTGAGTTGCTTAGGTTTTATATTGTCTTTCTTGGACCATTTTTTTTCCTCTCTTCTCATTACCTTTTCTTTCATTCCCTGCACCCACGCAGCTCTCTATGTCCTATTGTAAAAGCAGAGAACAGAAGTAAACTGTTCAAAAAATTATGCTTCTGTACATTGTGCACTGCCTGAAAGAAAAACCCATGAGACAAACACCACATACTCTACCTAAACCTGACCTCCTCTCTTCCAATTGTTCCCTAGGTAGATCAGTGACTTTTGAATACAGTTCCACACTGCTGGTCTTTTTCTGCAAATAGATGGCTCCTTAAAAGACAGGGACAAAAGGATCAATTATTCTGAAACTTGGTTACAAAGAACTGAATAAAACACAATGTTAAGGTTCCACCCTGTTGATAGGGAAGCTGTGTTTTTATTTCAAGGCCAGCTGCTGATCTTGACAACTTAATTATCAGTCAGGGAAAACTCAGCAAGTAAGAAATAATCTGAGCATCGGTGAATAAGAGAGAATGAGAGGGTAGATCCAAGATCCATCCCTCTAGTTTTATGTATATGCACAATGAAGGATGAGCATTTTGGGGATACAGATGAAGCTGACCAAAGAATGGATAATCTGTTTTCTTTAGTTATTTCACATATTCATTGAACAAAGGAAGAGAAAAACCCTGATTAAATGAAATAAATTTTGCAAACAAACTCTTAATAAAGCTCTTCACTGAAAGCTCATAAAAGTGCGAATACTCTTCACTCCTTTCCTTCCATGAGGATGAAAAAAGATACCTGGTGAAAAAAGTAACGCAGCTCATGTTGTCTCCTGCTTGCTCTGCTTTGCACTATGAGCCCTTGTGTCTTGTTCTTATTCAGAAAGTCCCTCAGAACCAAAAACACGTTCTCCTGAAAAGGGTTATATTTTCACAGTAGTAAATTCACCCACAGAGAAAATGAGCGGGAACTACACATTTGTATTTATATGCACTAAACTGAAAATCAGTTGCCAGCTGTTCAAAGTCTAGACCAAAATGAATCTTGAAAAAGTATGGTTTTCACTGCCAGGACACTGTCACCCAGATACCTGCATTATTGCTTTCTTCTCAAGATCCCCCAAGAAGAAATCATTGCTGACTTAGCATAAGGTAAAAGGAAAAATAAATTTAACAAGATAAAAACACATTTTCAAATACAACTGAGCAAGCTCCTATCTGGTCAAGACTTTTCAGAGTAAGTTCATCCAGTTTCATGGCCAGGGTGTTGAAGCTGCTTGGGTTACCCTCAACTGCACGCCTTTGTATATAATCACAAAATCCACCTGGCAGAAGTCTACATGGCCATTCAGTATTCTCATTCCCAATTGTTGTAGCCCTCCACTTCTCACCCATAAGTTTTTTCACTGTCACATGTACCATATAGGCCATGGCACAAGGTCACATGAACATGGCTGTGTGGTCTTATCCATCAGCCACTTCTGCTAGCCCTGGAAGGCAACAATCTGAATACAAAAAAGAATGGCTCTGGTCATTGAGGTGAAAATGCCTGCATAGCCCTCCTGTAATGATGTAGGAAAAAACCCGTAATGATGTAGACGAAACCAAAAAGAACAGGGGGATGATGCTAATTAATGACATCCAGCTGACTTATGCAGAGATCAGATGGTGAGTGAGTCGGGAGATGGAATAGTCAAAGGAAGATTTGATTCAGGTAGATCAGTGTTCTCACATGAGGACAGGTTAAATTTGTTCCTCCCACAGGGGAGGAACCATCACTAAAAACAAGATGTTGTTGATCGAGTACCCTAACTGTAGATACAGGCATGCCATTTCTAGTATCCCAGGCTAAAAATCTGGAGCACAATGTCTTCTTCGACCACTAGATGCCACTGAACAGCTTTAATTACAGGCCTGCACCATGAAGTTGCAAAAGTCACAATGCATTATGGGAACAATTGAGTATTTCTTTTGATGCAGCTGCAGCAACATAAGCAGCATTTCACGTGAAGATTTCTCATGTCAAAGAGCAATAATTCCCAGCGTAATTTAGATGCTATAAACCCAGTGTGTACCTGCTTCATCGGTAGTGATGGTGAGTTCGTTACTGGCCTCGCTCTTGCCGATGCGATTCTTGGCATACATGCGAATATTGTAAGTTGATGAAGGGTGGAGGTCAATGATAGTGGCTTGGTTTAGCTGAGGGGAAACATCTCTGGTTCTCTGAACAGAATCCCAAGAGTCTATTTAAGAAGAGATTTAAATAAAACAGAGAAATAAAAGGTTATATTAACATTTGTAACACAAGCATGCAGTTAAACCATCCCATAGAGCAGAATACTGCCACTGCTGAATTAACCCAGGTAATGCCTGCTGCTACAAGGAAAACGAGTGGTTTTCCTTGTAGACTGCTCCAAGTATGTTGCTGTGAATAATGGGATTTCAGCCCCAGGGTCACCAGCAAAACCTAGGAAACAGCTATTCCTTTGCCTTTTTTTTTTTTTCGAGGGAGTGGCAAGAGTGGCAAAGCTTTCCCAGTTTTATGTGTGTATGTGTGTACATATTCAATTTTTACCACTGCTACACTGGAACAACTGTGAAAAAGATGGGAGCTGCTGCCCCACAGAAGTCCTTACTCAGAGAGAAGGTTGGTTGTGCTCCAAAAAGGGGGGAAAGGGAGATAATAAACAGTGAGGAGGGTTCTAGCAAATATCAGGCAGAAAGTTGGATCCTGGACTCGAAGCTCAGACCACAGCTGAACAGCGAGCATGAGCTTTGCTGACTTAGACATGGGGATCAGCACACTCCAGGACAGATGATATTTCCTTGCCTCATGTTAGGCTACAAGAGTGGTTTAATACAAGGGGAATATAAAGACTCTTAACTGTTTCCCTGTATCTGTAAAAGTAGGAGTACATTGTTGTTATTCATGCTTATTACTCACCTGCCTGCTATGTTTTTTATAAATTCTCCAGACATAAAATAGGAAAAAGAATGGAAATTGGCTAAACACAGTAACATCTCCTTGTTATCCAGGCATTCAACTGCTGCAAACAAAATAATAGAATCTATCTGTTTAAAGCATCTTGATGTCTTTTATGAGTTTCCATTCTTCATTTCTTTCTTACTGCAGGCAATGTTCCTCCTTTAACCTCTGTAACATCCTCTGGGGAATGTCACTGGAGGCTCTACGGGAGTGTTTTACAGTATGGGTCACTGTAGGCAGGATCACAGAAAGCTCAGCATATGAGAAAGACTAGTTTAAAAATAGAAAGATCACTGAGATACAAAATATTTGCACATACTGTATAAATTCTTTTATACGAGCTCGCCAAAAGATGCACAAGTTGTCACAATGACATCTGCAGCTTGGCTTATTACAGAGCCTGTTTGTTTGTCTGTGTGGCTTAGTTTACTCAGAAGACATTTAGGAATCAGACATTTAAGTGCTAGCCAAATTCACTTGAATATATTTTTCCTTGGCAACTGAGTTTTTCACAGCTTTCTCTGTAGAATACTTTCAGAACCTCTAAAAGAGTTACCTGCAGGCAGTGCTGACACAATTTGCTGTCAGTTTGCTTTCTTAAACTTCACAGAATAACCAACAGTTGCGTTCCATTTGGTTAAATGCTACAGAAGCAGAGAAGACTGTCTGTTCCAGTATACTACAACAATAGGAAAGGAACTTATAAAAAGACTCATTTGGTATGGAGAATGTTAAATTTGACCTGATAAGGATAATAATTTCTTTTAATTAGCCTGCATATTCTCAAATTGCTTAAGTTTTTACTTGGTTGTTTGAAATAATGACTTCTGAGTGGTAGGATTCCGGCGCACATATTAACTACTGAAATAAACAAATTTGAAAAATTCTTGTAACTCCAGTAGATTCTTGTATCTTAATCTAGTAGATTAAGTAATGACATGTCAAGGAGAATAAGAGAAATGAAAACTCAGTCTTCTGTATTTCTAAATGTATGTTTCCAGTGTCTATTAGTGATTAACACATGGACTTGAGGAGTATATTTTGACACCTGCATCTGTTTTTTGAAGGGTAAGTAAAGTAACAAAAGCAATCCCTTCAAACTGAGTCAGTCCAGAGAGAAATGAAACATTTTATTGACAAAAATGTTTTCAGTTTGGAAAAATTTAGAGTGTTGATAAGAAAAAAAAGAAGAAAAAAATAGTTGATTTTGTTTTCTTCTGGCAAAGCCTAAAAATATTTGCTTGTGTCCGTGCGGTAAGTCATCCAGTGAGATATTAACACTGACTGTTGGCTGGTTTTTGTTGTTGTTGCAGAATGCTCCATCATCTACTTACCTAGAAAGACGCAAAAAAAAGCACAGAAAACAAGCAGCAGCGGGCTAGCAAAAAAACCCCAAGCAAACAAAAAAAAAAACCCAAAACAAAAAAAAAACCCTAAATTTAAATAAAGAGTGGAATTTTTAGTGTATTCTTCATTCCCCTTCTAAAAATGTTACATCCAGGCACTCCTCGGTGTTATAGGAAATGCACGCTCATACAACGATCTACGAAAGATGGATGTTTTCCTGAAAACCAGCAGCTTTCCAGCCGTTCCTAAAATGAAGACCGAAGCTTTGGGATTACTCTGCGGGAGGCAATGAGGGACCACTCGCTCGCGAAGGTTCGGTTGGGGGTGGGAGAAGCTGCCCGCCCCACGCCCGGGTCGGCGCTGCCACCTGGTGGCCGCTTCCGGTACCGCACTCAGCACCTGCAGCTCTGGGGGTGCACCTGCATCCTGAAGGTGCAGGGGTTCACAGGTGAGCACAAGAAAACTCAGCTCTTCCCACTTCAGGTCAGGACCTAAGCGTAACTGATGTTCAGATGGCCCCTCAGCTTTCCCTAATGACATAAAAAATAAAAAAAAGGATGAGGAGAGAGGGACGAAGAAGGACTCACATAACTATTCCTTCAAATCCTTTTTGTACACACCTAATTGAAAAGTCTGATGGCTACACATCAGTGTCTCAATGAAGGGTGAGGTCTGAGTGCCACCAGTACATTAGCTGTACAGACAGGCACCTCATCTAAGCACCAAAACAGCCTGAACTGCTGAGCTCCCACTTGTTCATATTGCTCCTGCATGGCAACCAGACCCCACAGATGCCACCTACCCATGAGACAGGCAACTCTATGCTCCTTCTCGTGGGTAACTAATGTGTCTTTTGTGTAATATTCTAGAGGGTAACTAATTTGTCTAATACCGTGACAGGGATAGATAGGATACATGAAGGCAGCACCATTTAGTGAAATCCATGCACGGTACGCGGTCACCTGCACATTCTCTGAAACTAAAAAGTACTGCAGTTTCCTTTCTCGTGAAGCCGAGACAATACATCCTGCTGTAAACCATTTCTGAGTCTTCAGGGTAAGCAACACAGGTGGAAAATTCTCGCTAAACACAACTGTGCATCTTGCAGCTTTACTTTGTTTTTATACTTCTGTCAGGACGTTCTGTGAGCTTACCATCTGGATGTGAATGTTTTACCTAAGTTTTCTGCTGTCCCTTTAATATCTGGAAAACGTGAGAAGTTTTCTTAATTCCCACTTGTTTGTTCTAACTTACCCCAAATATTCCGTGCAGGTTCTTCAGTAAGCATCTTTGGTGTTTTATCTTCTTGATGATTTAATAGATGACAAAAAGTGTGCAGAAGAATTAAAAAACTGATCCTAGTTTCTCCGAACATTCATTCTCAGATTCCAAAAAATCACATTTCTGTTGTTTGCAGTGAGATGAAGACAATCTGCTTTTTTTGAGGACACGGCCTCTAGTATTTGTCTTCACATACAGACAAAGAAATATTTTCTCCAACACCAACTCTGCCACCTACTAGTTTTTCTTCCTTTTGGCTTTTAAATCCTTGTCATTATGTTGTGTCTTGATGTTTTCATCCAATCTGATGGTGCTTTGTTTGCTGCCTTGCTATTTATTTATGACACCATATTACAGAGACGTAATTTTGCAATGCAAGTTCACAGTGACTGCCACTTAATCTTTGCCTGCATTCTGCATTATCACTTGAAAACACTGAAATCTAACAAAGGTATTTTAGAGCTCTAAAATCCTTTTCCGCCACTGCTTCAATCTAAGGAAAGTAGCTCAGCCTTCCTAGACAGGGTTATGCTTCGTTACATAATTTAGAAACACAAGTGATGTTTTAGGGTGAGAAAGGAGCCTATTAGGCAAGAATGACTTTCAAAAACTCTTCTGGAGCTGGTGGGTGGTTGGAATAAAAGGAAAAGAAAACAAAGCCCAGAAGCTTTTATACACGCCACCTGAAGACATCCTTGCCTAGTCTACATCTCCACAACTGTGATTTCTGACCACAGCCTCAGTGGGAAACTATTACTTGTAATCTTTCAGGTACTGTGCTCACCTTTACATTATCAATTTCATTTATGAAGCCAATGCAAAAATAGTGACTGATGATTTAACACTGTTGACAATATTAACACTCTTGAAAATATTTTATCTAGTAATAAAAGCATCACACTATTTTTGCCTAGGAAAAGCACAAGGGAATCCACAGTGTGGACAAATGGAAAAGAGTAAAGATGGGTAGATTTTTTTTTAATTTTCCAAGTTTTAGAATTTTATGAAGAATTACATTTTTACATCACAGCACTAAAGGGAGATGGCTATAAATGTACTGTAGTTCCTTTGTTAAACAGAATATTTCACTGATGACCATACACAAAGCATTCCCACTAGTGGACTACATCCCCAAAGAAACAGTGTGACAAACTCCAACATAAACCAGTACAATATAATTTTGCAGTGTCTTTTTAATCATACTTAAAATACAAAAGCATTGATCCATTACAATTTCCTTCCTAGTCACTTCTCAAAGCCTAACTCAGGGACAGTGCTTATCAACGTGCCTAACTTTAAGTATGATCACACATCACAAATATAGTTCCAAAGTACTTTGAATGTTGTAGGTTTTAATAGACAGTGAACATTTTTTTGGCTTAATACACACCAAAACAGGAATGTTTTCCTGATTTAAGGGGTTGTACCTTTTGGTTTTTAACCATTTACCTCCTCTTCTTATTAGATGTTTGTTGGTGTGACCATATGGTGACAGAAAGGTATCTGCTCTCGTTGGCCTGCCAATATGTGCCACTGATCTTATCCTCTGAAGAATTTCCAGTATGTTACTGAAAACTGCATGTTGCTTCAGCAAACTCCCGCACAGCTTTCGTCATCTAGAAGTTCTTGTAACTACCCTTTATCACTGCTACCTTTCCAGTGAAAATGCCATGTATATTAATAGAAAATAATTTCTAAAAATTATGATAATAGGAAAAAAAATTTGTAAAGGCGGTATTTTTTTCTATAGGAAAAAACCAGAAAATTAAAAGAAAAAAAAAATCCAAATGGAGAAAAGATAAAAACAGGGACAAGAATCAGCTAGCAAAAGCATTATACCAACTGTCATGCGGAATGGACTGTTTCAGAATGAAATTTATCCCCCTAAGGTGTAGGTTTCTCTGGTAAAAGGGAAGAGCAGTAAGTGCTAAACTTACTGTCCTTACCTCAAAAACAAACAAACAAGAAAAACGAACAGAGGAGGATAAATCTTACTGTGGAAGATTAAATAAACCATGGTGAAAATTTCCACCAGGCAGTTTCAATTTATGAATTATCTTTTATGATATAAATTCAGTGATGAATGACAAGCAACGAGGATTACTTTAGAGGAAGATTATTTCTTACCCGACTTGTTCTTGCACTCGATATCGTAGCCGGTGATTGGGCTGTTCCCATCAAATCCCATTGTCCATCTGAGGGCAATACTGCGTGCTCTCACCTCTCGGATTTCTATTTCAGGAGGGTCAGGGGGCTCTGAGTAAACACACACACGCACACACAGAGTTTTAGTCAGAAGAAAGCCTGTACTTGTAAGAAGATAATATTAATAAGTGTGGCAGAGGCATAGCTTGCTGGTGGTAAGCTCTCACGGCATTTTCTCTGGTCATTCATTAGTACCCCGAGCCAGTGAATCACCTGCTGAAGAATACTCAGAGGGAGTAAAAGTAACTTTTCAACTAGGAATCACTAATGTAATCCTGAATGCTGAGTTCTGTTTAAAATTCTTACATGCAACATTAAGTTGCATTTCCTTAAAAGCATCCTTAAAAGTACTGCAGATTGGACTACTCGTGCTAGAAAAGATTTTTGCCTTGAACACCCCGTTTCACTGTTATTTCTACAGTTTTTGCACTCAAGATAATGGCAGAAATACAAATACTAAATTTTGAATTGTTATATTGGGGTGTGTGTGCAAAATTCCTATCTCTTTGAGCGTTTAAAAAATCTTCATTTTATAAAAGAATGAATTTATAAAAGTTTACATTTATGCTAAAGCTTCTTTCTGCCTCTAGAGTTAAGGATGTAAATAAATGGCAGTTATACTCATTCTAATGCCCCTTTAAATTGTCAAGGCAATTTAAATAAGCAGAGGTGTAACTGTGCACCTGTCCCCAAACTCCACCTGAATGTTTTGACACGGCTGCCTTAGGCATCCACTGACATCTGCAGTTACTTGACATCAAGAGCGGGGAGAAAGAACTCTGGAAGTCCTAGAAATCTGTTGTGTGCATGCTTAAAGGCATACCAGCACAGGAACAAGCATGGTAGAGAAATAAGCAGTGGCCAGTGGCTGAGTCTTGCCTGTGCTGTGTACTGTCACCTCAGCCATCCCAGGATTTGCCATGTCTGCCTGAGTGAAACCCTGTGGGAAGGGAACGCCAGCCCCAGGCAACATAGCTTCCTAGAGTTTGCATCGTGCAAACTGATTACAACTTATTTTGACTGATTAAGCTCGAAATATTTTGTTTAACGATCCACAGTAGGTTTAACATCTCTCTAGAGATGGAAGTCAGATCGTTTTTGCTTTATTTCAGAATTAGGGCTCAAGCATATTTGTTGTTTAAAACCAAATGCAACACCCTCCCTCTCCCCCCAAAAAGTAACCCCCTCATATCCACTGTCCTTACTGAAGAGGAGAGTTTTAAATGTCTTTAGCAGATTGCCTGCTAGTGTATTTAAGAAAAAAATCTCCTTATTAATTTAGAAAGACTTAAGCTTATTCTTTATTTTTATTTAATCTGTGATGCTAGAAAATGAAAGATCGAGCATCTTAATGTGGCTCCTCATTTCTTTGACAATGGGGAACACATTTAATTAGGAATCAGAGCGTCCCTCCCCCAACAGATTTCTGAGGATGGCATACACTTACTGTACTACAATAGCTGTGTTATTTTCCTTATGTTGTCCTCTTCCTACCTTGCACAGTGAGCTGAATTATTCCACGGTCCTCCCCATAAGAATTGATGGCATGGCAGGAAAAGAAGCCAGAATCTTCACGCACAGTTGGCAAGATCTATAGGTGGTTTGAAAAGAAGTGATTGATTGAACAACATGCAGAGAAAATAAACCAACAGGTTTTCTGTATGGTGCAAGAAAAAAATGTACAAACTGCTTTACTTGACAGTAATAAATAGATATTGCATGTTATACATATACATATATATGCATAGTAAAGAATTCAAAATGCTGAGACTTATCAAAACTAGTGACACCTGGGTTGAGGAAGCAGGCTATTAGCTCTACAAGTGTAGTCAGGAGTTGGAGCGTCACCTATTCCTGTAGCTTCTCATTAGGAGTCTTGTTTGCAGTTACTCGCAAGTTTGCCAAGTATTTAACAGTTGGCTGAAATTTTCCATACAAAATGGTGCCTCCTGCTGCCTCCATTTTTTTCCAGTTATTTCTGAAAATAACTCAAGTGGCTGAAGTCTATGTGGAGGAAACAAAAGTTCAAACACTGGTGGTGAACCCTGTGTAGCATTCAGCATGGTGCCTCATAATAAAATTTTGGGTGTTCTTCTTTTCAACGTGTTTTTTAATATCATAGATAGTTTTTAGTGTTTACATACATCATTATGATACTTTTCTCCAGGACCACTGCTTCATTTGATGTACAATATAGAGAGGATTTTCTTAAATGAGCAGATATTCAAAAAACCATTTTCTTCTCATTTTTTTAGTGTGCTGCTCCACACTTTATTTACAGAGTTCAAACTGTGCCCTGAAGATAGACTTTATTTTCTCACAGTCTTTATCATGGCATTCACCTATGAAATACTCATTTCAGAAACATGAGCAAATTTATTTTCATAAACTCTGACTTAATGAAGAGCATTACCACCATTTTGTATGGGGAATTAAGGAACCAGACATATGATAATGTTTGTGGCTGCTTGACAAGTTGCCACATATTACCTAAGCCAGGCTAACTCCATGTGCTCTTTATTTTTCACCGAAGCCAAAGCAATACGAGCACAGCTCTCATTCACCATTGGTTAAGACAAATGGATTAATTTCACCACTTGCTACAAGGGTATTGGAGAGTTATCATCTGCGATGTGGTAACTTGTCAAGCTGCATTAAGTTGTGTGTGTGGCTGAGCTTTAAGATAGATAAACAAAAAAAAATTGAGAGCCCAATTTGATACATCTAGGGCCTACTTTCCACCCCCCTCAGAGTCCTTAGCAATAAATAGCATTTCATGTGTTCATAACAGCTTCCACTGAGTTAAGCTGCAGCTATGAGGGCTTAGTACTTCTGCAAATCAGACCCCAAGGGCTCAAGGCAAGTACCTAGAAAACAAAGAACACACAATTATTGGCCACCTGTGAAAAGTTTGTTTTCAATGATCAGCCTTGCATCACACAGTGTCTTTCATTACTCAACCCTAATTCAACTCCAGAGAAAGTCCAAGTCATGCCTCACTGAGGCAGGAGTCCTGCAGAAAAAATAAAACTGAGTATACAACTAAAGATCACATCATCATGCGTACATGCAAAAACACTGAGTTAAGAGCTTCAGAGGCAACCTTAATCCTGACATTTTCTACTCTGGGGGCATTTTACACCTCAGAAGTCAAAGGTTTTGTATGTAACATACATATGCATGTAGGACACCACTGCCGTACACAACTGCTTCAGAAGAGAACTCTCCAAGCAGGTCTCCAGCCTTCCAAAAAGAATTATTGTTGTGCATCCAGGCATTACCTTATTAAAGTCAATAAGATGAATGAAGACAGAGAGGCCTATAAGTTTATCCTATAATTAAATATTGTTCTCAACACAGATATACTAATATGAACAAGGTCACACATAGAAAATACTCTTCCTCATAGGAATCAATGACAATGCTCCCTCACAGAGAGAAAAACCAGATTTTTACTGGGTATCATCCAACAGTTTTTGGCCAGTAAAGAAAGAGATATATCTTAAGGCTATCACCAGAGAGCTACAGAATTATTTCCTTTAGCCTGGTAAAAAATGTTTTTAAGACTGTGACCGAAAAAATGGAAAATTAACATTTTTGATTGAGAATCTATATGTTTTTTTTTACTTTTAGATTTCATAAAGGCACATGTGAAAATCCAAAGAAATGTATCAATAACTTGTTCATGCTGATAAATTTTAAATTTAAGTGGATAAAGCTGTATCCTGGTATAATGAGGTCAAAGTGATAGCCCCATCCATTGTAGGTGACACCAGAATAGCAGGAGTTTCCTGTGCTTTCACAGCATCTTGGGCAAACCTAATTACCCAAATCAGCAGTGACACTCACGTACTCATGTAGCCCCTCAATCTAACCCAGGTCAGCCAACTTAGGAGTTAATGGGTCTCACATACTGATTTGTCAGGCAAGTTGAGATGCATGGTTCCCAAACCGCCAGGCAGCTGCCTATCACAGAAGCGCAAGTGAAGATAAGTATATGACGTTTTGCTAGGTGGCTTGGTGATTTCGGCTACTGTGTACAATAAGTGCCTAATGCTACTGGCAGTAGTAGATATACTACTTACGTATCTACATGTACCTTTTCCTCCCGTCTCACTTTGAATCCGATGACTAACCTGACTTTGTAACATGGTCTTGCAAGTCCCACAAAGTGAAAGGGAGGGAGAAAAAATAATGTGAAAAACCAGAATATTTTATCTCGAAACAGCTTAATGGTTTTGGTGAAGGTAAGCCTGACACACATCAGTGTGTGCTAAGGCACAAGCCACATGGTTCCTGACACAGAAATGACAGGGTGGACTATAAGCCAGGCTCACTCTCTTGTTGCCTCTGGAGTGTGGGAAGAATAATTTTTCTAGTGAGTGGGATGCAGAGGTTTCCTCCACCTCTTTTTGCTGCCAGCTGTCCAGGGCTGTGCCACAGGTGGAGCGAGTGATGGGGCTCTGACCTTGTAGGGCAGAGGTAGCTGTACAACCCTACCAAAATCAAATCAAGGAGCACTCTCACACATGTAGATGAGTCATGAGTCACAGTGTTTTCTTACCTGCAAAGTAGAGATCACTTCATCTCCAACTTCCTTGGTGGAAACAAGGTAACGGGACATTTCAGGGTTAATAATTCGGTCTTCTTTTTCCCAGCGGACTATGATGGGTTTCTCTCCATGTGCTGTACAGCTCATTTCCTTCTTTTGCCCTTGTGTTGCCAATGTGGTATTTGGATAGGAAGTTATCATAGCTGGAACTAAGAACAGACAAAAAAAAAAAAAAAAAAGATTGTTCTTTAGTGAGATGACTGGCCTTATGATACAGGATTGCTGCTTCAAACTGTCCATATCTGACCAGCTTAAAAAAAATGTGAGAAATTATTTTACTTTCATTTCTGTGTAAGAGAATAATAATTGTTAACTTCATTAATCATTTAGGACTTCAAAAGAATTTAATGTTGGAAAAAAGTACTCTCTTGCTAGCAATAATAGGCTTAAACCCCACATATTTTCACATCTGGAATAAAAATTTTCTGGAAATAGGAAGAAAAAATCCTCAGACTGTTTTACTGCAAACCCCCAAAAGACAGCATTTTTAAAACAGAGCGTCCTCTTTGGTGGCCTCAGACCTGGCCTCTTCGCTCCTTCCCATATGATTTGTTCACCAATGAACAAGATGTGGGTATTTGTGAGAAGGAAGAATCAAAGCCTACAAGTATGTCTTTCAGCTCTGGCCCTTTCCCTGCTTGGGAGAAGCTGGAAAGCTGTGGACAGCACACAGAACTGCCTTCTTCTGAATTAATCTGTCCACTCCTTTCACAGTGTATAAAGTGATAGTAAAAAGTTTCTTCTCTAAGCTCTTGCATTCCAGGGCTGCCTCCTGCAATAGCCCCACTATCCTTGTTTGTATGCATGAACATTTGCCTCTTCTTATCAGAACAACTCACTCATTCCATGTGAACTTCTCTGAGTCTCTATTTTAAGATGATGATATTGACACACGACCTGATTAGAGGCCTTCACAGTATTTCCTCCTGCATAGATTGCATCTATTGCTACTGGACAGAAAAAAAAAAAAAAAATCCTTGTTTAAATGAATTAGTATAATTGCTGTTCTGAGATGTTAATGCCTGGTGGCATGACCTTTTCACATATCAGAACAGTTGATGCTTGGATATGACAATATTTCAAGATGTAGCCCTTTCTGTTCAAGGGATTCCTGTACCAAAGCAAACTGATCTCAAAATTAACAGGACTGTGGAGCTGTGGGTCAGAGTTTTGAATGGGATCTAATTACAGGAAAAGCTCTTAGAAAGGTCTTGTGTGAGATGTGAGGCTCTTTAGGCACTAATATGCATTAGTGATGGAGTACATCTTGCCTAACTGTTTGGATACTACGTACTGATTAGATTTGTCAAAGAGAAGCATACCAAGAGAAGAAATGGTGAATAATTAGAACATAAAATCAGGAAGCATCTGATTCCATCTTCCAGAGAATGAAGATACCTTCAGTTTTACCTGGCATCCGTCCAAGTACTAGTAATCACAAAGAGGTTAGTTTCAGAAAGTCACTTTGTGTGGTCATCTGCTTGTTGCTTCTAAACACAGAGGCTGTTGTGTACTGGGCCTATGGAGCTGCAGCTCTGCGGGCCCTGTATGCACAGGTATGTGCGCTTGAACTTAACTACCCCATCTGGAACACCTGGAGTAGACCAACATATCCCTTTATGTATTTTGTTCATCAGTAAGAGCCCAAATCCAAATGACTGACAGGCTATTAAGGAGTTTACACTACTATCATTATCTTGTGCCAACACCTTTCTTCCTTCCGTGATCACCTAAGCCTCCCACACATCCCTTCCTTGTTCATTTGCCACACCTCTCCACATCACCCTCTTACTTCCTCAATGCAATATGCTCTAGTCCCATTCACCTCTTTCTCTCGTCTCCCTGCTTCAACATCCTCAGGTTCTCACATGTTCCCTAACCCCTACAGCAAAATCTTCTTCTTCTAACCTCATTTCCTATCCCTTATTAAATCATGGCAACCTCCAAACTCACCTAAGTGATTTTTTTCTACAACTGCAGTCTGCCTGCCCACCAGTATCTCTTTGATGATGAAGGGAGCATGCACTTAGCCCACAGGGGGCTGAGGAGTGGTGTGTGCCTCCTCACGAAGCACCTGAGCTCCCAGGATGCCCATTCCCCCAAGGGGTGGAGGGCTCAGAGTTCAGAGCAGATGAGCCTTGCATTGGTAGGTCCACCTTACTCCTGCTTCTAAAAAAGGACCACACAGTGTACATCTACATAAAATGGAACGGATGGATTTGGATTTAAATCCCACAGATCTCAAGGAGCCTGTCTCAGAGGCTCCTTTTTCACTTAAGGTCTCCTGAACAGTTGTCTGCCAAGAGCCTCCTGATGGGTAGGAGTGCCAAACCAAACAAGGCAACTATCTTGCTTACTTTTAAAAAAGAGAGTTCAGCTTATGAGCTTGTTTTTTTTCCCAACAAACTTTCTTAATGAGACCAGCATAAAAACATGTAAAGAAAGATGACTTTATTCCTCAGATACAGCTTTATCCCTGCTTATCCTTCCCTCCCTCTGACATAATCTTCCACACGGATTCCTTATTGCTATAGCAATGCCTCACAGCTAAATATTTCCCCTTCCTCCAAAGCTGATTTTTTACTCTTCACAATTTATCACCAATGATTCTAAACCATAAGCTCTTCTTTTTATCTTCTTCTGTGCCGAAAGACCTTGAGTAACAAAGCCACATTCCCAAGGATATTTTAGGCAATTTATATCTTCATCCTCCAACTATCTTTAATCAAATTACTGATGCAAATAACTGAGATAAATATGCTGGCTCTTCACTGACAAAATAATCAAGAAAACTGTAAATAAGCAAACTAGATTTGTACTATGTATGCATGAGATATTACGTTAGGATGTCTTTAAAAAATGAAAACATGTAGAAATATATCAAGATGATTTCAATGCCATATTAAGTGTGTGAATCCTTTATATCTCTTCAAATACATATTATATACACAAACAAATATAATGATATGTATTTATATAAGAGAATTTTGGAATGGCAGTGCATGTTTCTGTGTATGTGCAAGAAATGCACAGCATCATGTTCTAGGATTTCGGAGGCACCCTATGGGCAAAATTAATCCAATTTCCTCTCCTGTGGGCTTCTCCACGTCTTTCTCTGAATCATGCCATGTGGTACTGGGCCCTGTTAAAAGTCTATTAATCAAAATTGGACAAAATAGAAGTTACAGTTTATAGGTTATGGCAATTTCCATTTTAAAGGTATGCAAGTTGCTGCCAGCAACATTAATCTAGGAGATTTCTCACTTTAAAGTTATGCTTCCATTTGGAAAGCTGTATCATTAATTCCTATTGCCAGGTCAGCCCATTGTTCTTCCCTTTCTTTGCAGCAACCCAGTAAGGAGTAATCTCATTGCTTTATAGTATTAACAACTTTGTCATTACAAATCAAAGGGCAAAATTCAGTAGTTCAGGTTACTCTTCAGAGCAGTCTTCCTCAATGGAAAGAAAGATACAGAGTGTTGTTCATCTAGACAGATGAACTGCCCTCAAAAACCTCTTCTTTACACTGATCATTCAGGAACCTGCTATGCCTTGCGCAGCTTCAGAGATGTGCACAGTAGTGCTATAATGAAGGAAGACGAACATTATGTTTTTCTTGTACAGGTTCTAGAACAGAGGACTATGGCCTCTTGATGAAGTTTGAACAGCCTTAGATAAAAGTAACATTATGAATGAGGATAGGAGTCATGATAAGACAAAACTGCATTGAATTTGAAATTAGTATATATTGAAAAAAATTAATTAAAATTTCAATTTCATATTTAAGCCAAATTCAGCATGTCCTCTCATGCTGGTCAGCCACAATGTGAATACTTTTCTGTCCATGACAAATGAGATTTTTCAACCTCAAAGCCAAATTCCCTCTTCCTAAATCCACTTTTGCTGATGCAAAGAAAGCTCATGCAAATACATTACTGATATTTAAGGGAGACTAGCTCTCACACTATAAGTAGTTGATATCTATTTGTTAATTTATTTTCAAATTTAGTAGACCTCAGTGAGTGCTTCCCTAAAATTCTTCTCTTCACTTCAGTTTTCCTTTCCTGATAAGTGACATTTTCCTTACTTAAGTAATATCTCTCCAGAATTCAAATGTTGTCCTGAATATAACAGAGGATTTTAAATCAATAGGACTTTTCAAATACTTCAATTCAAGCACACAGTTCACTGGTAAAACTGGGATATCTCTAGCAGATGAAAATACTGTTCAGTCCTCATCCTCAAGAGATGCCCAAGACTAGAAAACAAACGGCATGTCTTAAAGGGTGAAAGAAATACGTTAGCACAAAAATAAGCATCCCATTTTTATTAGTACAAGTGATTTTAACAAAAATAAAGAACATGCAATCAGTGACAGCTATTTTCTATCAATATTTGCTAATTCTGAAAATGAAATTCACTTTTGTGACCTACTCATGGTCATCTCTTGTGAACCTCTTCAGAAACATGTTCTTTTAGCATCAAAAATTTAAAAATCCAATTAAAATATTTAAATATTGCATGAAAGTGAATTTTGAAAGCAATATTTTACTATATTGCTTGGAATTAGTAAAGAAATTTATATGTAAGCAATGCAGCTCTCAAAGAGAAACAACATTGGGTGAATTATGTAACCAACCGATACTGTATGAATTTCAAATTCAAAAAGCAAATGTTTTGGAATTAATTACCCAGATTTAGTTTTAGGAGTCTACTGTATATACAAAATAAATTCAGAAAATTTGTTGATAAATATATTCCTGAAAATATTTTTAAAACAAAGGAAAACAAATCAGAGTACCTTCAACCCCAAATCTGCACTTAAAGGAAGGCTGGTAGCTTTTTGTATGCTTCTATTAAAAACTGTTAGATAAATGGATTTCTGGACAATAGGGAAGCGCTTCATTAGTTCTATTAGCAAAGTTATTTTCTGACCAAACAGTATGAAAAACAGCACTGCTGTGCCAAAAGAGGCTGTGCACAGCAGAAACTGCAAGTTTATGTTTCTGCTTAGTGAAGAGTGACGTCCATGAGGATTATAATGTATAAATAATAGAGGGAAATTAAACACAGACATGACCAAACCTAAGTTTGCATTACAAATCCCATATCAAAACAGGAAACTCAGTGGCATATAAAAACTGCATTATTAGGATATTAGGACATCCATACAAGGTAATATCTGAAAAAAATTCTATAAAGAAATAAATCACTGACTGGGAATATACAAGGACTCTGTACTCCCTGAAACAGCATTTCAGCTCTCTATTCCACTGATATAAATGAAGCTACTTTGATTATAAGTATTATTCAAACATGTGTTTCCAAGCTAGAACAGGCCTTATTTGATGCTAAGCTTTAATAAGAATGACAATGATGTCCTGAGTACTTGGCAGCTTCACCAGTGCCTCATGATCTGATTGAATATGTCAGTGTAAAGGCTGAGAACATTTAGGGTTCATATCTTATTCACTCAGAAGTGGTTTCAGGTCACATTATAGGAAGAGAAGTTGATTTATTTTGCATGACAACTATGAATTTTAACCAAAACATTAATAAAATAAAAAAGGTCTTTTCTCTCAAATCACAAAGGCAATTCTTTGCTCTTCCTGAGGTCTTTTCTTGTATTAGTTTTATGTTTGTACAGTGCAAACGGCTGTCTTCAAATGATACACATGAGACCAGCAGCTGCTTATATTTCTCGGTCTTCCCTTTGACTTTGACATGGTTCTGAAATAAATGTGACTTTCTTTCACTTTGCCATGCAGCTTCAATTCCCATTTTGTCTAACTGCATTTCCTAATAACCAAGAGAAAGAAAATGGGAAATGATAAGCTGACAGCTTTGTTCCCTGCAGTCAGTTATAGTAGAAGCCTGTGGAAATTTGTGACAAACTATGGTAACCCACATGAGACACTGGAAAATCATTTTCATCAAAGCTTGGCTAATTTATGAAGTTTTAGAGAAAAAACATCTTCCTTCCCAAGAAATTAATGGACAACGTCAGTGTTACTATCATCACCATTGTTTAAAAGCAGGGGTGCCTAAAAATTAGCATTAGAAATGTCTGCATTAACTGTAAATTTCTTGGGCCACTTTCTATTCCAAATCTATTATGATCTTTCATCACCCTGTATAAAAGTCAGGCTGGGAAGGGCAGGAATGTTAAATAGTTAAAACTAGCAATATATTATTTTAGATAACTTCTCCAATGCTTTGATCTTAAATTGAATTCAGTCTGCCATCAAGATGGCATCAAGTTTTAATGTTAAATGAGAGGGTTACTGCTATCATAATTGTAAAGTACAATGCTCTAATTTTTTGTGACTTACTGAATATAAATTATCAAAAAACAGAGACATCACATGGGAGAGTGCTCGTTTTCCTACAAGTTGTTATGCTTTATACTTTACATTTATGCTGTTCCATTAAAAGTACATGAATAGTTTACAGGTTTAAGAGAAAAAAAAAATAATGGGCAGAAAGTCACTGGAAAACACAAGCTTTAATCAGGACATATTTTATGACCCAGCCATTCCCATGGGTCTTCTAGATTTTGGAAGCTGTGAAGTGACATGTGTAAATGTCCCTCCCAGGGGACGAGAAGCAAGCACTAATTGAGGTATTGACAGCTTTAAATGAAGCAGAAACACACTAAGATACTCTGGCTACAACAAAAATGAGTACTGGTGAGCATTGCATGCTGGGACATTAATGGTTTTCATTGACTGCTCATTCATGCAAGTAAGTATGCTGTTAAGCATGGTGACTTGGGTCTATAATAGCTTGGTTCTGAGCTAAAAAAGCCGTGAAATACTATCTGCTGATGTATAAGAGAGCTAGTAGACCTAGTCTTGTCTAGCCTTTAAAAAAGAATTGTATTTTTATTGTCTAGATAGATGCAAATAAACCAACAGCATCTGATACTCTAATGATGGGAACAGAGCTCAAATGTATTAAAATCAACAAGATGCAAATTTCTATATATTCATGTAGGCACTATCTACATAAGAGTATTAGGACAACCAATATAAAAATATAGACATTCTGCACATTAATATTAAAAGAAAGGTGTTATTGCATTGTGTGTATATATAAAACAAAATAGCATTCACCTGTGCATGGAGATAGAACACCTTTGCAGAATCAGTCACTAGCATTCATCTCAACCTAACTCCAGGTGGCTAAAAATTAGTCATCCAAGCCTTTAGCTAGTCAAATAGGACTTCTTCTGCAGCAATCCTTAGGAAGAAAGAAGACCTTACAGAGGATCATGCATCTTGCCCTAAAGATGATGGACAGCTTCTTACTGATGACAAAAGAAGTTCTGGGTGACCCGCTTAGACTTTTACAAACATTTAGAAGTCTAGCTTAAAGTCAGGTGAATCCAGTACTAAGGGTCTAACCTTAAATTCTACATTCTCTTAACAAGGAGATTCAGGATGTCAATAAATGCTCCTATACCAGGAAAGGTGATTCAGCTGGGGAGAATAAGACCCTAATGAAAAGCTCTGAAGCCATTTATTTTAATGGACATTAATCTAGTTTATCCAGTTAAAATTGCAATATTTGCCCCTGTCACAGAGACCATCTGAGGATGATTTGAGAATGGTCTGGAATGGTCTATTTATGGAGAATTAGCTTTGCTTGCCACTGAAAAACAACAGACTTGATTCCTATCTATTCTATATTTTATTTTCTACCTTGGATGCTCAGCATGCAAGCAGCTTCTGTGGGGAAAACAGATCTCTTAAGTTGGTCAGTAAAATGAAAACATTTCTAGAAGAGTATAGAAACATCTTAAAGGATGCACAGTCTAGGAAAAACTGACAGGTAACTTGTGTACTCACATTTTTTTTTTTTTTTCAATATATGCCTTATGGAAGAAAATACTAGTGAAGAAAAGCAAAGAAGTTTTAGATAAACACAAATATTTATGAAGTAAAGATACTTAGTATAATGCTTCCATGAGTTACATCCACTGACAAATAAGCAGCAGCTCTTACAGCAGAAAATCCGAAAGGGAAATTCTCACTTGCTTTGATTAAATCTAAAATTAGGACATCTCCCCCTGGGGATTTTTTTGTGCCTTCTACATTCATTGCTGTCATGTTGTTGCAGTGTTTTATCAAATCTAAAGGTTAGGCCTTTCCAATGAGTATTCTGGGACCATTACGCTGCGCAATTAGTAAAGCTTCCAGACAAAAGCAATGGCTGACAATTTGGCTCCAGCACCCAAATGCTTTAGGCCAAAGGAAGTGGACCCTAATTTGAACCAGGGTTATGGTTATTTTCGTGTATTCAAATCAGCCAATATACTTATCCAGTTGTGAGCAAGAGAATAGCTTAAAAGGAGTTTTAAAGTCGAATTTCACACCACTGTTCCTGATGTTGACAATGTCTTGCTATCTACCTGGGGTCCTCCTATATAACTGGGGTCAAGGTCTGTGTGTATTTTCGCTTGCATGTATGCATATACACCTGTGTGTGAGTGAATGAGAGGTTAAAAAAATGTTTTCCGTGGAGTCAAATAAGGAGAATTATTTCATTACCTGGAAAAAGAAGACTGAGCAACCCTCATTGTTTTCTTTCCTTGACCTTCAGCTGTCCTGTGGATTTCTGTTTTTCAATACATTCTTAGAAAAAAAAGTCTCTGTTTCTCTGGAGACCATTTTTACCCCTCGGCCAAGGAAAGGCATCATAAATACTAGTGTTTCAGGCAGAAGTAAATTATAGTCATCCATCTCATGGACAAAGCACATGGCACAGGGCTGGAGGTCTCTTTCATCCACAGTACCTCCCCACAGCATGAATGTTATAAGGAGTTCAAAGGACTTTGCTTATTTTTTTCCTTTAAAACGTGTTTCAAACGAATAAGAACTCCCATTCCCTCTTCCAGGTACCAAATGAACACCTGAAAGCAGATGCCAAAGCGGCAGTGGTTATTATGTAACCACCAGCAAAGTAAAACGAAAGTCATGCCTCTAAGCATGGTTTATCATATTGTATAGGATGGATGTTGAATATGATAAATGAAGCAGCCAGTTATAGGGACAGCACGAAAATACTAGTTCTTTATTTTTTTTAAATCAGATTGTCAAATGTTTCTTTCCTTATCACATCCTTAAAACACACATGTGAAAACCCGGCTAATTAAAAACATGGCAAGTTGCTTAACCAATTAGATAAGCATTTTGTTTTTCAATTGTAGAAACTATTAAGCAGTAGTTAGAGCTCCTTATCCTATAAAGACTGTGATATAAGCACAGAAATGTTAGAGGTTTTTTTAAAGACTTGGTACTACTGCTTCAATTACTCCAGTCACTTTTACTAAATGAGATGTCCTAGTTAGAGGTGATATAAAACACTGAAAGCAGGAGAAGAAAAAAATGATATTATAATCCTGAATTTGTCCACAAATCAGAGCAGCATGCTCATAAAAATCTTCCAAATGAGAATTCTGACACAAAAAGAAAATAATTATGAAAATTCTCAAAAACGATTTTTTTTTTTTTACCACTCAATCGGTACTTGTACAGTCTCTACAGTCTCTCAAATTCAGGAAATTAAATTCATTCTAAGGGACATGGATTTCTCGGAGGTCACCTGAGAATATACTCCTGACTTCCATAAGGAATTCATTCCAAAAGGAACTGAAAGAATAGTTTTGCTAAGTAATACACAAAGCTAAAGTTTATGGTATTATTGAATCAGAGGCAAAAACCTGCTTATTTAACATGAAGTAAAGTGATTGTTAATTTCTAGTCAGCTTTTACTCAGGTTCTTGTTTAATGAATTTCCCCATGGATGAATGCTTCCATGTCTCTTACTAAACATGATCAATCGGTGGGACACAATCTAGTGTTGTACATCCATTCTAATTTTCTGCAAAAAATCTACTCAAATCCAGCTTTTTTTTTTTTTTTTTTTTTAATAGCTTCTTGTAATGAAAGATTAATCATATTACCTGAGATTTTGTAAAACTAATCCCAAGATTTTATCTTGGGAAGCTCTTGCACTTCTCTTTTCTGTTAAGTGATGGGAAATCTGGCTATTCTTTGAAATGGAGCACAAAAAATCCCCTTTTATTAAAAAAGTACTAGACCTTTCTCCCATAGTATTTCATTGAGAAGTCAAAGTTGAAAGATGCTAAAAATAACACAACTTTTCCACTTTCCTTACTATTATGATAAATTAAAATAATAACAATATCAGCATGATCCCAAACTAACATTCCAAAAAGGTAGATGCTGCCACTGTCAAAGCACCTGCAACTACAACTCAAAAAGCACCCAATTCCTACATAATTTTTAACTACTTATGCAAGGAAAAAGGTGATAAAAGCAGACTGCTACTCCACCTCAATTTATTTTCATTTCTTTTTTATGCCTCTAATTATATGGGTCATTGATCACATTGGACACCTTCAGAACAGTTTGTAGACGTTTCTTTCCCTCAGTTCCTCAGAAAGAAAATGGAGTACTTTTCAACCAGGCTGCTTTGTCTAAGTCTCCAGATACAGCAATTGACTCAGTTTGCTCCACCTTCCACTAGTATTGAATCCTGCAACTTGAATGACAGAAACCTATTTTGAAGACAAACTATTCAGACTCTACTAGTGGCACACTGTCAAATACGTAAGAATTAAAGCATATAGAGAACTGTAAGATATCCTTTCTGGATTAATCTTATATGAAGTAAGAAAGAAACTTATTTTAAATGGCAAATTCAAGCACTTAAAAATTAAATTAGTCCCTTATTATGCTGTGATCATGTCATGTTCTTACATCTTTAATTACATAAACATTGTTTTCCCACAAGATAAGGTCTCCTTTGGTACAGGAGGTACTCATTGCTCAGGGTTATGCAGCTAGTGAACGATGCTACTTCTCCTGATTCTGCTTTATTTTTGATCGTGCACATTTGTTAGAAAATAGTAAATTAAATGAAGCAAGAAAGAAGACTGGCCTTCTGGCTAGGCTTGCTGAATGCTACATAAGATATTTCCATTTTCCTATATTTTCTGTGGCAAAAGTTATGTTTCCTATAAGGTTACTTTCCACCTTCTTTGACAGATGTTTTTAGGTTCCTCCCTTTATTTCTAGGTGTTCAGTATGCTTCACAAAATTGCTGAAGAGTCCTAGATGCAATTGAAGTCTTCATAAAAATATATCCTGATTACTTAGACAGTGCATTATTTCTGTGGAAAATACGTGGCATATGTTTGCTGTCTTTTGAGGTAGTTACACAGATAGAAAAGATCGAAACTCATATTTAACAAAAGTTTACCAAAGATAACTTGGAAATGTTTTTAAGTTACATGGTTCCTGAAATGTTCCTGTATTTATGCTGTGTACTTGACTCAGGTTTTCTGTATGAGTAGCATCAACCAAGAGGCGAAGTGCCCAGAACTAGTTGTAACAATGAACACCTCATTAAGAAGCTGAACTAGTGAACAGTGAAAAAACTATAAATGCAATTGTATCTGCAGCACTGAAGAGAAGCCTTCTCAGCTTTGTGTCGGTTAAATAAATTTTTAATACTCCTGCTAACAAATAATAATACTTTGATTTTCTTTTCAAAAGCTTGCAAAGTTACTGGCAGCTCCAGTAACTCTTCCAGTTTCTATTGTCAGTTCTGCCAGCCTCTCATAAATCTCACTACTCTCTTAACACCTCTCACTCTAGAGCTCATGTTCCTTGCCCCAGATTTTGCCAGAATAAATCCTTGTACTGTCACACAATTTCCCCCTCCCAGCATATCGTCTTGTCTGAGTAGGCCCCTGTTGCATTTTTTAATTAGATGGTGTCCTTTGCAGAGAAAGGGACTTTGAGACAAAGAGGTGAAAAAAGGGTCACTGGTGATTTATTGCATGTATAAGGGCTGAGCTAGTTGGCACTGCAAGACAGTAGACCTGAATAATTTGTTTTGTAGGGAACATTGGAAGATCCGGTACTCCAATTCTGGTGAAAATGGAAAGGAATCTCAATCATTATCTTGATCTTATAAAAACCTCTCAGGAAGTGAAAAACAGGTCATTTGTCAGGAATTCCCATGTGATTATTACTGATAAGAAAAAATACAATTCAAGAACAGCCTCTGAGATGGTTTTCTCTTTTGGGATTACTTAGAACCATAGAGTACTAAAATGTAAACTAAGATGATTCATTAGAGACTAATCTTCTAACTTTGTATTTTCTAAAATATTTGCACGTCAGCTATCTTGGACTTGCCTCAGGGAGGCTGGTTTGCTTGTATGTATTTTTCATAAAAAGTAGCATCAGCATGAGGAGCACTCACTTCTTGAAATGCAGTGGTTAGGGAAAGACAGTGGAGGGATAAAGTTTGGGTAGCGCTCTTTGTCTATCTGGTTGCTGATGGCTAATTAATGCATGACTGAAGCAGTACTATTGTTATCATCAGAGCACCTAAAACCACAGTCTTGTGGATTAAAAAAGGCATAGCTCTGGAAGATGATGATAAGAACAGCTTTTCTAGGGAGATGTTTGTAGCAGGTCCCACATAACCCGACAGAGGAGGCAGCATTAGGGAACGAGATCTCCTGGCAGCTCTGTAACAAGCATGTTGTGCAGCCTGGGGAAAACCGTTCAACCTTTCTGCACCTGGTAAAGCCATAGCTCTTGGCAGTTGTGCACAGCTTGCTTCCAGAAGGAGAATAATCACATTTCTCAGTTCAGTAAAAGCAAAACAGGAAAATCAAAAATATATAGCTCAATAAGTTGACACTTCCATAGTATAGAAGGAAAACTTTAAGAGATGGCAACAGCCAAAATCCACAGGTAACAAAATGGATTTCAGTCTTTCTTATTGAACTGGGCAGTGAAGAAGCACAGCCAGAAGTTTAGAAGTACCGTGGGACGCCTACTGGCCCCACTGCCTGAAATAATAGGAGTAGCTGTGTTCCTCTGACTGTCAACTGCAAAACCGACATGCTAACTACAGGCTTGAGATTGTTGCTGTATCTCTGCCTTGTTGCAGGGGTGTAAGTGAGATCACTCATACTTTTACAGCTCAAAATGCCACATAGGTAAAATTCTTGTGCTGTCACTGACTTCTGCTTGACCAAGGTTTCATTTGCTAAAGGAGTTACACTGGCAACTTTCTTACAGTCTTACTATCCGGTCCCCAAACAAGATAAAAAGGAAGTGCTAAATGAGAACTAAATTGTAGAATATTAAAAATTAATTCTTTTCTCTTTATGTTAGATAATACAAGAAAAAATCTCTCAAGGTACTTAATATTGCCTGTTACTATGTATATCCTCAATTCATGATTAATACATTTTAATTCAGTCACAGGATATGGTTTAAACAATTCAGTGCTGCATTATGTGCTGCACTTGAGATGTTCAAGATCTTAATTGTTTGTTCTCTTCAGTATCCTTCACCCAAGAAGCTGATAAAAAATTCAGTCCTGATGGTATTGTTTATGACATACATAGCTGCGACACATGATAATTTCACAATCATTTCAAGACACTGTGTGGTTTCTTTTGACATTTTGTGACAAGCTGTATTATCAAGTACAATTGTTTGCACAGGAAACAACTGTAACATGTGGTCCTTGGGACATTATGTTATCTCCTGATAATGATGTCATTAACATGTGTATACTATAATTAATGACTACAAGAACGATTCATTTGAACAAGGCTTATGAATCCATTTCATCTAAAAAGGGAAAGAAAACCTATAATCATTTGGGCTCAGATCCTGAAAGCTACTTAGTTGCAACCTGCTGCAGCTACACTTGGTGACCCATTAATTGAGGCATGTTAACCAAGAAGCATTTATTTCTGTTATATTACAGAAGCTTGGATTAGAATCATTATCATAATGATTGTTCTCATAGAGATCAATGAGAGAAACAGGAACCTAGCAGTGGTCCAAAACCCTTTGTCATCCTATCTCGTACCAACGGTAGCCAGGAAACAATTACAGTTCATCAGTCTACACAGCCAACATAATGAAGCTGAAGACATGTAAGTAGCAAAACCACTGCAGTTAAAGCCACTCCCACTTTCTTCCATAATCCATGACCCAGAAAAACACACTTCTTACATCCTTGTCTGCGTGCCACATAGAAAGAAAACTGTATTAAAGGCAGTTCAGACACTTGAAGCTTTCTTATATGTTTAATAGATACTATCCTTACTGTTTTAATGGATATCCTCTCAACCAGATAAAATATAGTCTATTTTTGTCATCATAATGATTCTAATCCAAGCTTCCGTAATTTTTATAATTACTGATCATGACATCCTTTAAAACACATTAAAAGAAAATGCTTCCAAAAGGAGAAATAAAATCTAAATACCCCCACAAAACTAGTGGAGCTGTAGAAGCAATCAAGGAATATATAGTAAGTATTTCTATTGTGAATACATCACAGTCTGGATTCTGAGAAAGCAAAAACAAATGAAAATTTTTCACATATTCGAAACAGGGATGCAAGGTTTTACTGTAAATTTAGAGCCTTGATTTGACTCAACAGTTTGAGGCAAATGTGCTGACAGATTATTCCCAGGAGATAAGATCTACGTCTTTTAAATGTTATGCAGATTAGCTTAGTATTTAATACTGCACAAAATTTAGCTGGCAAACATATTTTTCCTGAAAATACTCAATGAAATATACATGTCAAACAATGCTATGAAGTTACTTTTGTAATCATTAGTCGTATTTGCGTATGTGCATGCATATATATGTGTATACGCAGAGAGAATGCATCCATACATATATACTGCAAGAGACACTCATGTTTAAAAATTTGTTCACCCTAATACTTGGGGTAATCATGTTGGAGTTTTCCAAATAAAGTCCTTTCTGGATTTACAAATGTATATTTTTCTCACTCTTGGCCTCCATGGGAATATAAAAGTTGGTTTGCAATATATTAATATAAAAAAAAAAAAAAGATAAAGATAAAAGGAGAGGAGACCCTTAAAGGAATTTTATGAATAAATCAGATTTAAAGCAAACATGTATTTTTATCTGGGAAAACATCACGTAGTCTATGTAGTCTATGCAGAGCATGCCAGACTTAAAAACCATTACAAGTTTTGCATGAAGTCTCTGAAGAGTCTTCCCTCTCACTTACTATCTTACTGAAACACACCACGATGTATGTTTAATGGATACAGGCTCCATATCTTAGAATTCTTTGGAGTACAAGAATTAAACCCCCTCTAGATCATTATCTTGTCAGTGACAAATATGTCTGCCTAGGTACCACATGAATAGTACTTGGGGGAAGCCCCCACTAGTTTTGTAGGAAGAGATGAAAAAGAGCACAGATTCCCCCTGACTTGAACCAGTTAAATGGTTTATAACATTTCATATAGTATGACTCTCCCTTTTGTCTTTTCTGGACATGAAAGTCCGTTACTCTGGTGTAAGAGCATAAATCCCTAAGGTCATTTGCATTTCAGCATGTATGTAACATCCCCTGTGTTAGCTTCCATCACACTGCATGAGAAAATGGTTAACGTACTAGTAAGTCAAGTTGTCTTGGTATAAACAAGCTGGAAGTACATCACATAACCCGTAAAAATACTCTAAATCCTGTGCATTCCAGACAAAAGGATCCATGGATGGCCCCAAGTTAAACCCGTGGTGCTTTCAAGCTCCTACATTTCTCATATAGAACTTGCTCATTCAAACACAGCAGCTGAAGTGAAATTCATTTTGGGTTTATACTTCGGGTTTCATCTGTTCACTCATGTGTTCCTTAATCTTAACTTTGCTGCAAAAAGTCAACTCCTGCTCCAGAAAATGCGTCAATGTGAGAAATTTATAGTAACACAGCTAAGCAATGTTACTATTAGAATATGCTAGAATAATTAGCAAAAGCAGAAGTAATCTTGAATGTGGACAAGATCTAAGGATGCCGTATGCCAGGCAGACACGGGGACCCCTACCACAGCTCAGCAGATTCCAAGCCATCAGCTCATCCATGTTCAATAGATTGTACACTTGAGCCTCCTCTTCCAGAAGGGAGGCTGTTTTATTCTGCTACTGTACCTTAACAGGTGAAATAACTAGATAGCGTTGGTTAAAAGCAGATCACAGATAAAGAAGTCCTAGTCATCCTAGCCAAGCTAAACAGTCGATAGCACCAGATTTACTCCTTCTGGCCAGGTTGTTCTCTTCTTTCTCAGTATTTGAACACCTCTTTAAGTGTTTTGGAAGGTCTACCAGTTTCACAGTGAAGAGCCAAAGACCAAAAAAGGGAGAATGTTAGCACCTCTGTGCAATGAGTTATTTTGATGATATGCCAAAACAAGGTAGATTTGGAAAGGCAATTATATAAGCAGTTAAAATTCTCAAGTTCTCGTTCACTTCTGTCTCTCCAATGGCAAGTTCCCTGATATACATCTGAGAACAGATAAAGATGCTATATGGATTCAGTAAAAGTCCTGAGGGCACTCAAGATTCCTACGCACTCCTGTAATGGTCTTCCTCACGATTTAGGTGCATACCCATTTTTCTTAAAAGCTAGGAACTTCATTAAACTATTATTTAAGTCTTAGAGATGGGCATTTAGCAAATGGTAATTGGATTTTCAACAACAATATGCAACCACTTTTGAAAAGTCTGTTCTTCCTTGTTTCAGCTTGGCAAGTCACCACTTAAAAATCTGATAACAGGAGATTTTCCTTGCTGAAAGTATGAGTTTATAGCTCTAAGTGCATGGCAAAGAGCCAGCTTGTACCAGTTGTAAATGCAACAGTCATGCTGCATTGCAAAGTAAGACAAAAATAGCAGAGTACTGCTTTTTTTTAATGGAATGCTTACAGTAATAGGCACTCATTTTAAAAGCCAGTTTTGAGATAAGACCACAGAAGAGAAATCCTGCTGCACTATTGTGTATGTACACGTGTGCTATTACCAAAATCAATGACTAGTAATTAAAAGTCAGGAAAAATAACCTTCTAACAGATGCTCTTTCTACTGCATTGTAGGTTTGGAATAAAATGTTATGTAATAGCTCTGTTGAGGTATCCTTTTTCTCTGTCTCTTTCTCATTTTGTGGTCACAAGATTATATCGGCTAACTTTTAGAAAAGATATTTGATCCTTTGAAAACTTTTGCCCTTTATGAGGAAAGAGAGGGAAATAAGAGAACAGGATTGTTTCTTAGGTACTTATCTCTCAATACAACATGCCAATTAGTAGAGAAAAGTTCTTGTTAGGTCAGTGATGATTGAGGAGTTTGGTTTTTTTTAAGTAATACCAGAAAATGGGGAAATGGAACTGAAAGAACTTGTAGTGCTGACTGAAAACCTACTGGAATCAAATGGTGTTTTACTATTCATTTCCAAAGACCTAGAATATTTGCTGGAGCTTGATTGTACATACTTACATAGTATGGCATACCTTATATATGCACAGACTTTTTCTTAGAAGTTTAAGCCAAATTTTAATACAACGGAAATTTCCCAACCCAAATGAACTCCAGCAGCATATATTTAAATTCCTAAATAGCTTTCTGGCATGTCACCGATTACACAAGGCAATTATATGCATACCATTTTTATAAACTAGGATTCTCCTTTAAGGATGAAGAAATTACTTTAGGAACATAACATTTAGAATGCCATTTTTGGAGAATGTATCTTCAAGGATTAAAGTTACTGCAAAAAAATTAACAGGAATGTCACAGACAAGAAAAATAGTGTTTAATGAAGGCAGGATTCCCATCATAGGTCAAATTTTTTTCTGCTAAAAAACCCCAGAAGTATAATTGTTTTTTTTGCTACAAAGATTTGAAATCAGTCACCTCCATCTGATCAGTCAAAGATCAACAACTTCACATGTCTCTCTGGAAGCTGCATTACAGGTAAGTAAACAGCATGAGAGGTAGTAAGAAGTACATCCAGGAAAATCCTATAGCATCTGACCCCATCTGGATGGGTTTTGTTCTGTTTTTGATCACTTCCTCGATCACCTGAGAACACATCAGCTTTCACAAGAGAATATGTCAGGGTGAAGACCCATAGCTATCATAGCTATAACAAGTTCACAACAGCAATCACATGGACCTACTTGTATCTGCATAGACAGCTCTGTTCTAGAGTTCTGATAAATGCAGACAGCACAAAGCTTTCATAAAGATCTAAAGTCGTAATAGATACTGTTGCCCACTCTTTTAGAAAGGCAGAAGGAGGCTTTATACATTTCTAAACAAAATAAAAATTTTAATGGAAAATATTTTTTCACAAGCCAAGAACAATAGTTGAAATTAGAGCATTTATTCCCTCCCTAAAGAATCAGCTCTCTTTTCTGAATTTAGTTGTGTGTCCATCTGCATCCATACAGTGACATGACACTGCTTTCCCAGAGGAAACCAGAAATTTGCTATATGGAAGCTAAGCACAGAATAAATAATGTTAGAGAAGGTAAAATGAATGTCACAAAGATGTACGTACTGACCTTACAACACAATCCCTACAAGATCAAATATTCTAACTCGGTACCCAAAATAAAACAAAAAGTGAATGTAAGACTAATTATTCTGTAACCTGATGGAGACAGTTTAAAAAAAAATAAAGGATTCTGTTAGATTAATCATAAATTATTAGGCCAACAGTAGCAGCTCATTCTTTCATTAGTTCCTGGTTTGACAGACCAAATCGATTCATTCCTTAATCCTGCAGGATCCTAATAAGATTTATCTAAAAGTGGAGACATGCTTCTTTAGTTATCTCTACCATGAAGACACTCCGAAATCAATTGTTGTGGCCATAAGTGAACACTTCCTTTTATTTTTTTTTTTTCCCCAGGAAAAATAAAAGCAACAGATTAAGATATCTTCAAGTATCACATACCAAACAAATAGCTGGATGAACAACGTGGTTAGGAACACACACTGATGCAGAGGCTGAACCTCAATGGTTAAGATTGTAATCCAAGGTGAAGAAAACCCGTTTCCCACAGTCAAGTACATCTAGATCGCAGAAAAATACCTGCGTTTACAAATCCTTCCTTCTGATTATACCTGATGTACGCAGCAGAAAGGTGTATAGGAATCAATGCCTTGAATTCTCCTGCATACGGCATCTTCGGCTTGTACAGAGCTCTTCTTCCTACCTTGCATTTTCTATTCCTTTTGTGTGCATCCCAGAAGTAAATTTAATTTTTGTTTTTATGTAGATTATCACAGAATCTATGTACAGCATTTATACTAAGTAGCACTGTAGGATTTTCAGAGGGTTATGAAGAAAGCTACCATATAATTCTTGAAAAAACAGTTTGCAGAGAAAAAGAAAGTACTACACAATATAACACTTCATATTTGAAGGCAAAATTGCTTGCTTTGAAATAAGCTTAAAATTGCACTTACTGAAGCAGTTGTAAAAGATTGTCTTTGGCTAATAGCAACATTAGATATTATATTTAAAAAGAAATAAATGCTTCTTATCTAGAGCATAAAGTATTTTCATATAAACTACCTTTTTTACATTTTTCAGAAGAAAAATACAGAAAAAAACCCAGAAAAAAATGTATGCAACTGATTCGGTGACTGTGTCATTTGATACTCAAATGTAGTTTGCATCCTACATATTTTTTAATATATTGTAAAATTGATTTTTAATTATAACTCTATGGCTTGTTCCTTTTTTTCAGGCAAAATTTAGGTTTTCACATCAGCCATAATAAATAATTAAAACAAGAACCAATTTTCAAATAATGTCTTCTCTGCTCTCCCTCTCCAATTGAGAAGGTGGTGTTGCAGTGATTGATACAAGAAAGATAGATAATCCATTCATAATAACCTTCATCAAGAGGTAAGCCCACAAATTTCAGTCTATTGTATTTGGCAAAATACTGCAAACCCCTACCATGATAGAATATAATAAGTGGTAATCCTGAAAGGCTCTTATCTGGGAGGAAATATTCTGGAAATTATTCTTACTGATAATTTGGAAGGTTGTTTTCTTGAAAGAGGACTTAAAACATAACTGCTTGGATTTAGGCTTCCCTAAATAAGTAAGCAAATAACTATAAAGAATCATAATGCAGTGAATAAGCTTTTGAAATACAGGTCTTATGCTGAAAAAGACTATGCTGAAAAGATTCAAAATGCAGAAGAACACCTGACACGTAAGAAGAAATATTGTAATTTAAGAGTGCCCAGTATTTTTGCTGTTCAGATAGCTTTCTGCAAATCCTAAACTCATATGAGAATAATAATGGGGAGTTGTGAAATGGATAGATAGGAGAATGAATGTGGGATGGAAAAGGATTTAAGAAAAAGTGGAAGTTATGGCAGAGATGTGAGGTTTGCAGAATGGGCCAGCAAGGAAGAGGAAGAGGCACCAGTGGGTGTGAAGGGAAAATGATGTGAGACGTGAAAATACTGTCCTCTTTGAGCCTGAGGCTTTGCCCTGCTGGAATGCAGTTACTTTGTAAATGAGATGTACCGTAAAGCTGGCATGAGGAGAGACAGAAAAGAGACGAGGGGAAAGTAAATGGGAAAGGAAAAGTGAAAGGGAAAAACATGCTACTGTAACAGGCAGCTTTTCTGAAGGGGAAATATTCCTGTGTACTGCACGTACCTCCTAAATTAATTTATATCCCCCTATTGACTTGCAAAGCTGTCTTGTTTTAAATTTATTTAATCTTTGTTAGGAAGATGTAGGCCCAACTCTTGATGACATTGCAAATATAGAAATAAGCAAGAATAGATCATGCATGCATTTCCTCCACTAGAAGCCAACATTAAAACGCAGCAAACACACTTCACACAAATCCCAATCCTACAAATAAAACTAATGTATTCACAGCAGCAGCTATATTTTAAAACGTTAATTAGGAAAACTATTTGGCCTAAACAAACAGAAGTATGAAAAGAAAAGGAGTTAAATGCACTATAAGCATTAAATGCCCCTTAAGGTAAATATTCAAGAATTATACTGTGTACCTATATATGTACTGCTTTTGAAAGTTATTTACTCTAGATAAACCAGTAAACATCACTACTTAATTATTGTATAGTGGTTAGTGTTAGTCATCACAAGATGGTTAGTGTTTAGTCATTACTCCTCTAGTACATGGATTAAAGGAAAAGAACTAACCAATTAAAACAGCGTCCTAACATTATTTGTATTAAGACACATTTAAGTGCAGCTGGCTTCGAGATTTCAAACAATTTCATAATTTGCATAGTTTACTATTTTAAGAAAAAATTAGAAAAAAAACCTAAAAGAATCTATTTTATTTAAGGGTGGTGTGTTCTGATAAGAATTCCTGAGATAAATGTTCAAATTTAATTACCATGTCTACTCATTTCTCTCCCATCTTCCAGTTCCAGAATCACGGGATAAGAGTCACCACAGCCTCCAAATGCCATCCCACCCATATCCAACTCCTTAGCGCTCCACTGCTGTATTTCGGAATACAATACCGAGTGCGCCTTGCAAAGCTGCTCTCCGCAAAGAAGCCAGCTGAGTAGCTGCAGGTCGAGGCAGTGACTTGCACCCTCAGATGGTCTCTGCCTGCTCTCCTGAACGAGGCTTAGAGTCGTCGCAGAGCCCAGGAGGAATGCAGTGGCAGAGCTAGAAGTAGGCCACGCAACCTCTTTGCAGCCAGAGGTGGAAAGGAAGACAACAATGAACATCAGGGTTTTGAGGGTGTTTCACTTGTCCTATCAAACTAGGAGGTGGGGTAATGTTTAGTAAGCCAAACCTGGTAGATAAGTAATGAGTAACACCAAGATGAATAATCCTGAAATTCTGGTTGTTAAATGTCATATGCTTACTACCATATATTTTCTTTAAAAGGTTGCTGAGCTGTATTAATGTATCCATAAGGATATTCATTCACATTTCACATGAAGACAAGCCTACATCTAAATAGCTATGTTTTAAATCTTCTTTCAAGAAAACAACCCTCCAAATTATCAGTAAGAATAACTTCCAGAATATTTCCTCCCAGATAAGAGCCTTTCAGGATTACCACTTATTATATTCTATCATGGTAGGGGTTTGCAGTATTTTGCCAAATACAATATACTGAAATTTGTGGGCTTACTTCTTGATGAAGGTTATTATGAATGGGTTATCTATCTTTCTTGTATCAATCACTGCAACACCACTATCTCAACTGGAGGAGGAGAGCAGAGCAAAGGTTATTTTCAAATCTTGTTTTAGCAGCATTCAGAGACATATGAGCTGTAATCCTTGATCTGAAATGATCTGTTGCTCAGAAGCCTACTGACCACAGCTGGCCAAACCTGGACATAGAGTTTGTCGCAATCTGAGAGCCATGTAAAACCTTCTCTGAATAAAGTAGTTATAAACTAGTAACTAGTAAGAGGTATTAAGATTGAGAATGGAGGACACAGAGTAAAAATATCTGTGGTTTGTCTGTGTTTAAGTATTACTGATGTGTTTTGTAAAAGGAGAAAATAAAACAGCAGCTAGAGTACATCTTGTGAATTCTGTTCCTTATGAAGCTTTCTAAGAAAAGTGAAGAGAAGCTATTCAAAGATTAAATCACCACAACTTCATTAAACTTGTCACTTTTTCAGGAAATCCTCAATATTTGGTAACCTTTATGAAAATTTCAATAGGGAAAAAATCTGAAAAAAATCCTCACCCATGCTTCCTTTTAAATGCTGTTATTTGAGCAACGGAAAGCTAAGAGAGACAAACATTCTGAAAAAATCCAATAAATACAATACTGTTGATACAAATGGAAAATATACAACAGAAGCAATGTGCACTTTCTAGCTAGCTACCTAGCTGAAGAGAAATCTGTTTCACCTTCCTGCTCAAAATATTACTGTGCAGCCAGCCTTGAAGAAAAGAAAAAGGACTGCTATATCCTTTTTCTCCTGGCACCCAATTATAAAAATATTTTTTTTTTAAAAAAAGAGAGAATCCTTACCTCCCCTCTTTTCCTTAAATGAGAATATTGCAAAGATTTGCATACAAAAGCACTTGAGCATTTGTACTGCAGTACATCTGGCAATTATCTTACAAGAGAAAGTATTCATTTTAGCCATTTGCCACAGGCTTGGCTTTACGAAGAGAAGTAGAAAGCATTTGAATGCACAGAAGAAAAGGGATATTCCAGCTTTCTACCAGCTACCTTGAACATACTTCACGTTTAATTTCATCCTGTTGCCACAGGCACTGTGTTGTTATGACAGCTGATCTGCCATTGAATAGCTGTAAAGGAAAATCAACAAAGGATCGCTTCAGCGATTTTCAGTGCAATTTATTGGAGCTTGTATCTTGCGGCTGCTGCCGCCTGTCGGGGTAATGACACATGATGGGTGCTTAAAGTGCAAGTCCCTAAATCAAAGCTGTACCAATCGTCTGAAGAGGCAGAAAACAGCATACGGATTCTGTTCATTTTTCATAGTGGGACGACCTCATTAGGGAAAAAATGGGCTATTTTACCAACAAGAGAAAGTATTTGTGTCTAGGGAGAATTATCAAGTTTCCAAGATTTACCTCAGCTTTCTTGCAGGATCTTTTAGATTGTGCATTTAATGAAAATAAGTAAGCAATTAAAACAGTTTTTTACTTGGAATTTAATCTGAGCTGTACTGTAGTTCATTTGTATCCCTATATTTAACACAGTTTTTGCATTTGTTTTCCAAGAAATATGTGGTGAAAGAGAGAGCTGCCTGTCGTGAGGATAAGGGCAAAGGTAAGCAAAGGTTGCTCACCAGTTCATAAGAAAGGGCATTTTGAGATAGAAGAATAGTTTCACTTCACTAAAATTAGTTTTGGTTTTCTTTTCCTCATTCATTCACTCCGAGGAGATATGCAAGTAAATATTCTGAGATTTCTAGCTATTTTGGCCAAATTTGTCCATTGGACAAAAATGTACTATTCCTGAGATAAAATAAGTATGAAGGTGCAAATAACTGAAAAAGTCCTTTGTTTAAAGATGTCAGAATTTCAGGAGAAGAAAACAGTAAAAAGAAGTACACAATCAGAGCAGGGGACTTTATTTTGTTTTGCTACAGAAAACACTATTTGCAGACTATGAAAAACGAAGCAAGGACAGATTAAGAAATATCAAGATAACTAGGCCCAGGTGGATTTTGCATAGTATGATTGCTATTCTTCCTATAAGCTTTTTTTTTAAGGTATTAGAGATGGTGATTTTTATCTTCCTTTACAACATAGCACGGATAATTCATCTTTGCCAATGCAGAACAGGCAGTGCCACCCTTACTGACATCTTGTGGGATATATGCATTTTTAAAGAAAAAAGGACGTAAACAAAAGGATAGCAACTGTGTATTAATGTTATTCTTCTTATACACAAAGAAAAGTAGCAATCAGACAAATCTTGACATTCCTATATTCTCAGCAAGGAATTCTTTTCCTAAAGACTAAAATTAGCATTTAGAGGCACCTTGGTGAAAAGAGCACAGACAGTTCTCTATTACAGCTTGCTGGCTTTACTGCAAGTGTTGCAACAAAGCAGACTCATTTGACTGGCCACATGGGAAATGTGCCTTTATCCTGCCCAGATAAAGTTTCATGGAGGAAGCCAGGACTTCTGCCCATTTTAATAAACAAATGCTAGAGTTATTCACCCATATGGTGGAACAACTGTTAGCTAGTAGTGGAGGAAACAGCTTCACTAGATTTCGAATCTCCCTTCATAAACATCTTTTGAGTTCATTTGTGTTTATAACTGTTATTACCTTTTGTTTTTTTTGCAGTAACTAATTGTGTGATCACACCTCTTTGTTCCATGAGTTGTCTGAAGATGGAAAGAAAATCTTGCCTGCAAGAGATCGTGGTCAACAAGACACACTATAAGGAAGGCAGAGTCAGCAGATACACAGGGCGGTGAATTATCACAGCCAAGACTCAGGGTAGCTGCAGCAACAAGACACTACACTCACTTTTACACTGTGACCAGCTTCTCTTTCCAAAACAACCTCTTCTTCCATTATTCAACCAGCTCTTGTCGTAGGCAACAATCTTAAAAGTTGTTTTTTTAAAAAAAAAACAAGTGGTGAAGCTTAGCATTAAAAGTATTAACTGGGATTAGAATGTTCGTGGTAGAAGGAGGTGTGGGTCTAATTGACAGCTTTAGGTTTATGTATTAGACACATTTACTGCAAATAGTTAAGAAGCGTATTAGAGAGGAAAGTGAATGAAGAAATTCTTTTTTCTTGGCAGAAATTATTTGTTGGAAATGTTTTGGTGATCAGATTAAAACTTCCCTGGCTTGATTTAAGAAGGGGCAGGGCTAACATGACTGCCTCCAACAGATTACTTACACAGGAACATACACGCCTTAATGAAAGCTTTCTTTTCAGGAGGGAATTTTTTCACAATACCGTTCTATCACGTTATATATAGCTCCTAAAGTGGAATTAGGAAGTGTGGTGTTTATTCAAATGAAGGCAGGTAGACCATACTTTTTAAGCAGATATCTCTTTCCTCGTGACTCCCAGGCAACTTTTAAATACTTTTAGTTCTTCCCGTCATGCTAAAGGCTCATTATCCTTTATAGAAATTCTTTAGAAGTCTTCTCATCCCAAGCACCAGCAGGCTCAAGACAGCACTAGATTCCTTATTCCAGATCTCCCTCATAATTTTCTAATATTGTATGTCTTGGTGAATAAGGAATTCAACAACCACTTATCCTTGATTCAGAAGAAGAGAAAAAAATCACTGCTCGTGATTTTTATGTCCATTTCTTAAAAAGAAAAGGAGAAGGATAATAGCTGCTAAGTGAAGACTCTCTGCTTTCACGGCTGCCATTCTCACCCTGTGGTTCCTGATTCAGCATCAACTCTGACAGCTCTTTCTTTTCACATTTCTATTAGTATTCCTGAAGCCTCTTTCTTTTCCTCTCATCTTTTTTCTTTGCACTCCCTCCTCATACAACCTCTCTTCAAGAAAGAAGTTAGACCAGTTTCTCTGACATGAAGGTACCACACAACAAACACTGAGGCACTAAATAAATGTGTAATCTGGAATTACTACCACTCCCTTCTTAGCATTAAAAGTCTTGTTAAGCAAGCCAAGTTGGTTTACAGATTGAGCTGGCCTTTCACTAAGAAAAAGTCTGTCAGTTTTAGAGGTAGCAAGTCATGGAAGTATATTAGGTCAGTGTTTATACTGTTCGCTCCTGACCTACCAAAACAAAAATCTGTCTGCCCTCTTCTGACATCAAAGGTCAACAGCTTTTCTGTTTAGATATAGGTGACACTGGAGCTTCGGGAAAAGTAAAGTATCCAGTCTCATTTAAGAGATCTATAAAAGGCAAAAAAAAAATCCAGCAATGTTACTAACACAGCAGGTGGAAACATTGAAGATGCAGGAGAAGAATCACCTGTGCGTAAAAGAGGTTCTTTTTAAGATTGTGGTGATGCTATCAGTGGTTAGCATCTGTATAAATGAGGCTCTATGATACAAGGGACAATTAAGAACTGAAAGAGGCAACTGCAAAGCGACTGCTGCCATGTCTTTCTTTCTAAGAGGCAGTCTAGTTTCTCGATCAGTGACTAAATCCATCTAAGCTACTCTACTTTTATCAGATGATTTGAGCTACTGCTTACAGACAACCCATATATAGACTGAAGGAAGGGGGAAGCCTTCGGTGTATGTGTGAAGGCAGCATTTAAGGTGATGTTATGAAGCAGTATCAACTAATTAAAAACACTGCGACTTTAATGAAGGAAGTCCAAGGTTTTTATATCATAATAGGGCTATAGCTGAGGTCTAAGGTCCAAAGCCAGGACTGCTGGAGAGGAAAAAGGAGCCAGAACAACCACAGAGAAAATGAAAACAATGAATGACAAGATACAGTACCAGAGTGAATAAAGGCAGGTCCAGGTCCTCACTTTAGAGTCACTCTACCTGACCAGGTGCAAGTATTATGTGCCATAACCATGCCACCAGAACAGGGAATCCAGCTATACTTGAAGCCCACCATGGCACACTTCCCCACAGCAGCTTGACCTTAATGTGTGCTTGATTAAAGTTAAAGCTGTGCCTTTTCTATGCACACACCAACACACTAATGGTGTTTGCTCTAACCAGCGATGCTGGGAGCATTATGCATGTTAGTGGGAATGCGTGAAAGTGTACAGGCGTGCTTGCTTGCTATCTCAGAGCCAGAGGGATTTTCATTAGATTCAAACAGCAACTGACTCTCCAGGGAAGCTTCTGCTCTTATTTGATAAGGGATGCTCTTTTATCACACATGAAACTGCATGCAGTGATCAGACAGACAGTATGCATAGCTGCCAACCAGAGAAAAGCTGTTTTTCTGTAGCATATTACAGCAGTACATTGCTACTATAGCTGAAGATTGGCCCCAAAATGGCCAGTTATGGAAACCACAGAAGCTGGAACATCTACTGATCCACAGAAAATGAATGCAATTAATATAATTGCTTGAGATATTGGGATATCATGCATGTTATTTGTCAGAAGACAAAGCCACTATGGTAAATAAGAGCAGAGAGGACCTCTGAGGTACCAAGGCTTGCAAATCTTAAAATGTTGACACTCTTCCTTTCAAAGAACTTAATTATTCATTCTCTGATATTACAACAGACAAACACACCTAAACATTAGTGATCTAAAATACAACTCTCCAATAGAGAATAAGTTGGATTTTCCTTCCTTTCAGAAGAAAAAATAATCTTTTTACTTTCAAGGGCAAATCTTTTTCAAGCTAATTGACATCTCAGAACTTCAAAGCCCTCCGCAAATCTTCAAAAATCCTACAAACATGAAAGTGTATAGCTTGCTGACCTCCTTCAATACTGGTCTAACAGGTCATCCAGGAACATTTGGCATGCTGAAGTGTCAATAGTCTCTTTTTTCTCTAGCAAGAAATTATATCACCTCTGCAGACTTTTTTTACTAATATTTCCTCTATATTCTCAACTATGTTCATATTTGAAGGAGTAATAGCTAACATGCACCTAACAACTGCATTGCTTTTGTCTCTTGTGTCTAGAAAGCACAGATAATTTGAGGCTGTTTATGCACCCCAGATTCAACAGAATTAGATGCATTTTCTGAAAGCTATCTGCCAGTGGCTAAGTCAAAATGACTGCTGTGGCTGTATGTATATCTTACAGTATGTTATACCATCTTATGGTATCTATTGTAACTGTACCTACAGTATTTGCCTATGTTATCTTGAGAATTGACTAAGGGACTTTTTAATCCATATTTTCTTTGACTTCTGAGATTTGTACAGTTGCTGTGTGTATTTTTCCTTTGTTGTATTTTTTTAACCCTTGACCAAAGAATTTTCTTACTTCCCCTTCATTACTCAGATGTAGCTCATAGATTACAAATACAAATTTTTGAAATGAGATGTTAATCTTTTTCATCATTAAGTCTCCCTTTATCCTTCTGCTAAACAATGTTTTTTATTAACCATACTAACAACTTCCAGGTGATACCACAAGCAGCTGAACTACAACATTAAATTAAAACCAACAAAACCAGCCTCTCCCCTCCCTCCCCTCCTTCCCTCCTTTCAAAGTAAGGACGCAATACACAAGCCTCTTTCAGTCAATGGTAATATCTGGATCACAGAGAAGTGTTTTAGTTCTTACTTTTAACAGTGAGGTACATGGACTTGCTGACGTCTGCTCCCACATCATTGCTGACCTTGCAGAGGTAGTATCCACTGTCTTCTTCCAGCACATGTTTTATCAGCAAGGAGCCATTTGTGAGAAGCTGGATACGACCATTCAATGCAATCGGCTGGAACTGAGGAACCCCAGCACCTAGAGCAGGATCCCCATGGAAATCAGTTAGTTAGGAAGGAAAGCATCTCAGTTTTGATTTTTTTAAGTAAGGAAGAAACTATAGCTTCCAGTTCTTAGAGGCTCAATTCAATTAAAATATGAATGGCTTCTGACATCATCAGGACAAACAGAATGGTTCTTTGCCGAACTGAATTCATTAAATGGAAAGACTTTTGGAGTATAATAGTAGCAATAATTTGCCCATATTAAAGGTAAGGGGACAAAAGAAGCACAAAGCAGGAGTGGAAGACGCAGAAAGGGAGAGAGGGAAAATAAAGACTTTCAGACCACTCATGGGTAAAAAGGCACATTTGTTGTACATTTAGAAGCTGATAAATTATTGACAATTACAGCTGAACAGTCATACAAGTATGCATCCCTAATGCATACACCAAATGAATTTCTTATGACTAAGAGGGATGTCTGTTGTAGTAAACATGGCATACTCAAGGGACCTCTAGGACCTTGTTTATGAAACTCTGGATAACATGGAAAACTACATCAGTGAATGTGTTGCTTGTTTCCTCCTACAGCTGACTGACTGATGACACATGAAATTCCTGTTCTGCCATGTATATAGCCAGTATTTATTCAGACTGTTAAAAAAAATACAAAATGCTCAGAGCACCAGTCAGGCACAAGGTGCCACGTTTGGTGGTAATGTAAAAATGCAAGATCCATACAAAGACAGGAAGTCAAAGATTTCTGTATCAACTTTGGTTTTAAAAATCTACTTTTCCTTAAAAATAAGATATTGGGTGATTTAGGGAATAGGGAACAGGATATTGCCATACTGTCAGCATGATCTACTGTACAGAAGCCCACAACAAGTTCAGGTTCCTCCAGCCTCAGTGACTCCCTAAGCATATATTAATACATGGTTCTTGTAACGGAGGGTTTTACAACCTACTTTGACAGCAGGAGATGGGATTTTTAAGGGAAATCATAAGGTAGTCTTCTTCAATAGAATTCTCTTATACTGCTTTCTGTACACGAAGTTAATGTCTGTCAGCATTAATTACTGTGTACAGTTGGCTGAGTCAGCCCAGAAGGAAATACAATGAATAAATACTATGGGGAATAATTTCATATAAAGTAGTAAGCTACAACAACCTATGAATACAACATCTAGAACATTAAAAGAGATCAGACATGCATACTAAAAATCCATCTAGTCCTAGAAGAGTGTGCTTTGGAAGATTACAGTTACACTGAAGGCCTGGTGGCTGATAATGTGAACTTAGAAATATTAAAGTGGTAATTTTTTCAACACAAATCAGTTGCCATCATTGACTTTTCAAATATTTTAGTCACATGCATATGCCACTTTCCCTTTTGTCTATTTTTTTCTTTAATAAGCCATTTTTCTTGTCACTTAGATATAAGGCACATTTATGCTTTACTAACTCTACCTGTCTGCAATTGATTGCCCAAGTAGATAGATGCAAGCACTCACTTTCTGTATTCCTTCATGTGAAAAATTCTTGGGACAATTTGGTATTCACAGAAAGGAAAGGGCTAATACTCTTGAGGGTAGTTGTAACTGGGCAAAATTTTGCATAGCAGTTTGCAAAAGCATCTTACTCTTCAAACGCTTTGTTACTGCTATTATAGCCGAAGTCGTTCCTGTGCAGTGACAGCAGCTTATTGAATACAACTGAATGGATGAATCTGCAAGAGGACTACATGCTCATGAATCACAGAGCAGCTGAGGTTGGAAGAGACCTCTGGAAGGCAAACCGTATCCTGGGCTGCATCAAAAGAAGCGCGGCCAGCAGGTTGAGGAAAGTGATTCTGCACCTCTATTCCTCTCTTGTGAGACCTCATCTGGAGTACTGTGTCCAGTTCTGGAATCCTCAACATAAGAAGGATATAGAGGTGTTGGAATGGGTCCAGAGGAGGGCTACAAAGATGATCGGAGGGCTGGAGCACCTTCCCTACAAGGACAGGCTGAGAGAGTTGGGCTTGTTCAGCCTGGAAAAGAGAAGGCTCAGAGGAGATCTTATAGCGACCTTCCAGTACCTGAAGGGGCTACAGGAAAGCTGGAGAGGGGCTATTCATAAAGGCTTGTGGGTATAGGACCAGGGGGAATAGGTATAAACTGGAGAAGGGCAGATTTAGACTAGACATTAGAGTCAATGACACACTGGGACAGGTTGCTCAGGGAGGCTGTTGATGCCCCATCCCTGGAGGGGTTCAAGGCCAGGTTGGATGGGGCCTTACGCAGCCTGATTTTTTTTTTTTGGGGGGGGACACAGGGGGGTTGGAACTAGATGATCTTTAAGGTCCCTTCCAACTCTAACTATTCTGTGATTCTATGTATCTGATTGCTTACTCCTGATGGCCTCATCTATGAAATTATTTCAGAATTTGGCATGAAACTTGCTCATAAACTAATTATATAATGTATTTCTTTAAAGGAAGATACACCAGACATCCTATAGACCTTCACAGCATCTTAGTTAGACTAGATATTGCACTTGCAGTCATCCATTAGCAAAATACAGGCTTCTGTAAAAATACTGACTTTTTCACCATGGCCTTAGCCGAAAAATGAAACTGCAGTTTGATGGCTTTGCCTACAACTTGTACACACTAGAAATTTCTCTGCCTGAAAAACTTCAGAGCTTTTAATGGAGAACCTTAAAAAAAGTCACTTGGTGGTGGAGTGTTGCTAAAATCAAACCACTCTTCTTTTCTCCTTTATTAAGATAGGCTGCTTTTGTCTTCACAGTTAATTACAACTCGTCTAGCTTTGTCTGGCCTCCTCCTTCAGTATGCAGACATAATAAAACAGAATTACTTCTTTGTGACCTGTATTCACAACTAAAAACCCATATACCATTGGGATCAATAGCATTTGGAGTTCTGAACTGTTCTTGCCACAAACCAGAATTTATCAACATAATAAAAGATGTATTTTAAATGAACATTTCTCTTCCCTAACCCTTCTTTTCAAACATAATTTGGACTTAGATCATAAAGGAAACAAAAATGACATGGAGCATTACATAAGGATTTCTTCCAAACAGCACCTAGTTTTGTTTTTTAAAGAGTTAACTCATTTAGATCGGATATGTAGTTTGGAGAGTTCGTTTTCTTGCTAAAACTTACCAGAAGACAACTGTCCAGAAGACATAATCTAGCAGGCAGCACATTTTAATTAAAAAGCAGTCAATTTCCTACGGTTACTGAGGGTCAAGTGGGGCCAGTTTTAATGTTCAGTTACATGAGAAGAAAATGTTAAAGCATTATGTAAAGTGCATACTGAATTACTGCTTATGCTAATGCCACCTGACCTTTCTTCTTTACTGAAAAGATATGATTGGCCATGTTATCATGGATTTTGAAGGGGGAAAAAAAATCAGCCAAATGCTGCCAATGAACCTTGTTCTGAGGTTGTTTCAATTAAAGCAGTATCTCTTTTCTCTGAGCCATCCTTTTTCTCCCTTGCCTGCTGAGGCCACAGCTAACACAGGCACATATTCACAGTTCCAGGACATCTCTAAGGAAGACCAAAAGTCCATCTCGCTCAGTCTGGCATCTATGACAATGGCCAGCACTATGTGCTTAAGGAAATGATAGAAGAACAGTATAAATAGTGCTAATACTTCCCTTATCGCACCCTGCTAGCCTCTGAAAATATCAAGATTAAACCAATAACTTAAAGGTAAGTAAGTTGTTACTAAACCAGAAATAATCCATCGCCAAAGTAATCCTACCTTTTGAATACTTCCAGACAATTGTAGGAACAGGATAGCCCTCTGCAGAGCAGTTGAGAATTACAGCTTTTCCATAGATCCCATCCTGGTCACTGGGCTGAACCACAAACCTAGGGGGAACTGCGGGAGAGAGCAAAAGGAGGCATGAGAATTTGTGCAACTTTTCAGGTAGTTGAAAATGGCAGACCAGTCAAATAAGGAGGCATAACAGTTCATAGCAGAAAGCAAAAATTAAAACCAGCTTTTTGATGATCCAGTGACATAGTAAAGCTGTTTTTTCATGATTATTTACTTTCTGTGCACAATCTCAATGTATTTCTTGCCAGGCACAACAAAAGCACTGGTCTTTGTAGGACGCAAAAATAAGTTAATAAAAATCTCTCCATAGGATAGGTTATAAAATGGAGTAACAGATAAATCATACTGTCATCATCACAAAATAAATGCTTTCTAACAAAAGCAGAGGCTTGACAGATGTCTAAGACCAACTAAAATTTTGTGTCTGTTTTTTATAACAACGAACTAGTAAGCTTTAGAAAAAGAATTAAATCACATAGCCTAAATAAACTTAGATAATAACGTGTTTGATAGCGATCACATCACTTTATATTAAGATAAAGGGTGTTTGAACCATAGCTCCTGATAGCAATTCACTTTCCAAACAGCCACAGAAACACAATTTAAATTGAAGAGGAGAAATCTTATTGGAATAGATGTATATGTATCAATGCATACGTATTACTAGACTTATTTCAAAGCAGCATAAAAACACTGCAGTGAGTCTTCCCGATATAGACAAGTACGTCTCGATTTATACATAAATAAAATAAGCTGCTCATCTCAAAGAAAAGCTGTACATGTTTCAAATACAGATACACAACGAAGAAAACAACTTGTGACAGTTTACCATGAAGACCTGATACTAAATGTCAAAATATTACTAAAACCTGCAGACTTTATAAAAGTTGGAAAAAGAAGCTGAAAATTGTGAAAAAATGTTGAAATACCCTGAAAAAATATTGAGTATTAAAGGTGCTTAATGGTTGTATTAAAGTCAGGTCAGGTCAGGTGCAGATTTTTGCTGACCTCCCACTCTTTGGTTCAGAACATGAAGAAGTAAATACCTGAGAAAAAAAGTAAATTATTTGTATCCTTATCCCATGTTATTATTTTTGAAATTTTTCTCACAGTACTACCAAGAAAATGTAGCAAGGTGACTGAGCCTGTGAGAGACCTTTTTCCTCTGACATCAAGTACAGCAACACATTCAGATCTAATGCAGTACAGGAGAAATCCTAATAGTTCATTGCTTTCCTTGCCCCAGTGCAGTGTATGCACACAGGGACACACAATCTCATAGACTCACAGCTCACAAGTCCAGATATTCCTGACTCCATCTGAAAGTTGAGGGAGACAGAATAAAGGGTCCAACCATCCCTCCTTGTTCTGACCCAAACCCTTATCTGATATCAGGCCCTACCTCCCCAGAAGGGCCAGAAATTAAGAAATGAATAAGGGAGAAGGGAGCAGCATGAGGAATTGTAAGCAGAGGATCATCAGCACAGTGACTATTTACCCTGAGACCTTAAGCAGCTCTTACAGCCATGAATATAGTACTACTTAGACATTAGAATAACTGTGGCACAGCAGAAGCACAAATGCTATAATATATGACTTAAAAGTTTTTTTCAGAATAAACACCCTCATAGTTTATGAAAATGGAGCCTTTCATTATACTGGAGAGTCCCAAGTTTTCCTTAAGGAGAAACTTGAGCTGCTAGTGTTGGACAGGACTGCTAAAAATTTGTTTATTGACTATATGCAAAGAAGCTCCACTGCTGTTTGGAGCATAGCTAGAGGAAACAGAAGGAACTAACAGTGAGACATCTTTATACTACGAGATATATTAACTGCTGACAAACATTACAGCTTTCCAAATGGCTGCCACATTGAAAAACTTATATGTAATATTAATTGATGATCAGTAAGCGTCTAACATGAAATCAGGCAACAGCAGCTCTGGGCCATCACCCGTCCTGTTCTAATTATCCACTCAGAGAAGACGTTTGCTTCAGTAGCTCTTTTCTCACTATTCTGTGTTCATTTTATCACCAAACACAAAAGGAGTTCCAAGTAATTATTTTCAAAAGCAGAGGAAAAGTATGATTAGTTGCACAAATAGGTTTGATTTTATACATCTCAGCATGGTGGCATCACCTTATTTCATCTTGGTAACTGTCAGTAAATTTTATGGACAATTTCTGAAAAATCAGTTACAAGCTACTTATCCATAAAGAGGGTAGACCATAAGAAAAAAAAAACAAAACCAAACAATCCACAAAACGCCTTGTATGAGTCTTACAGGTGAATGATTACAAGTGACTCATAATTACCACTGAAAAGGGTAAATTAAAGAAGCCGGATACTATGGGGAATGTAAAGTCTGACTTTACTTCTTTGTTTGCTTTAAACATTTCATCTGAAGAGAGGCCATTTGTGCCCTTGTTCTGCAGTCAATGAAGGGCGGAGCGGGTGCAGCAGCAGGTGCTGCCCACCCTGCTCCTCACACCCACCCAACTTTCCTGGCCAAACTCTCCTGAAGGAGCTTCTGCACACACGTGGCAAAACCACCCCCCCACCTCCACCCCCCTGTGCTGACTGAGGCACAGATGGGCCTTATAAAAGAACTTGCAAGGAGGCACATGGAGTGCGTGCATCACTCCAGTTGGACCAACCTGGACCATGCATCCTAGAAGAAGCTGCTGCTGCAGTAGTGACCATGTGTCCCCAAAGAACTGCTGGCTACCCATTGATGTTGTGATTCTTTCTTTTTCCTTTCTCTCTTTCTCCCCTACCCCCTACGCTCTCCATCTCCATATATATATCATTTACCTTACTGTGTTTTCTTGACTGGCATCGGTGAGTGTTGGATCAAATCTAACTGACTTTGGCTGTGTTCAGGGGTCAGACTGTAATCTGAACAGATTGAAATCTGTTTTCTGCCACTTTGGGAAGTTGCACTCCGATATCTCGGCTGTGCACCTGAGTATTTTGGTCTGTTTATTTTGGTCGAAGACAGAATAAATTGAGTGACCTTGCTGACCTCCGGATTGCCACACAGATAAATGAACCAACTTCTTTTGACTGTGCAGGTTGGAAGAAGGCCTGGACACGAGTGTGTAGCTCATGGATCCAGGACATGACATAAATGAGTAGACATATGCAGAAAGTTCTGGAAAAGTTAAGCAAGATTACTAGTATAGAATAAAGGCAATTAGCCTTTAAAATACTATTTGCTTTAAAGTTGTCTGTTAAAATTTTTATCTAGTTCCTTTGGGCATATATAGAGAAAAATGGAAGAAAGTCAAGTGTAACTGTTATTTGAGCATTTCTATGGAAATGCATCCTTCCATGTCTTTAATGAACTCATGTCAAGCTCTGAACAAGGCTTCTTGTCATGTTGATTTCACTGTATTTTAGGTATATAAAAACCAAGATTTTGCTCAGATATTCTTGGTGTTCTCATTTTTAATCATTACTTTCAATATGAAAAATACAAGAACAGTAACTGGGGAAATTAAATTTTGCCATATAGGCTCCACAGACAGGTCTATGATTAGCAATCGTATGGTTTCCTTGTACTGCTTTTCTATGTACAAAGCGCATTTCAGCCTTGGTTAGCAAAAACTCTGTCCACACCCAGTAGCAGAAATATTCAGAAGAGGTTTGGCCTTCCTTTAGGACCACTTATAAAAATGCCAACTGCTGCTCTTGATACTTAGTTTTAAGATTGCCAATGAAAGTCAGAGAAGATGCTACAGCAAAACAAAATAACTCAATAACTGATCTTTCAATTGTTTCTGTATTGCTGTCTAGCTAAAAGCATTGGATTCTTCTTATTATAGAAATGATTAAAAAGCAAACAGAGGCGACCTTTACATTTTTCTTCCTCATAGATAGTTTATAGTTTGCTTCTCAATTTTATTTCAAACTAGTAACTTGTTCAGTTATGTGCTGTGTTCAGGCTATGTGCTGCCATATTTTGGAAGACAATGCAGTTAACTAACTGATATAGATTTTTACACTTATTTTTATTTTATAAAGATATATTAACTTTTATCATTATCTTTCATGAATTCTTTACACCTTAAAGGAAATTTGCCTAGTAAGAATTTAATGAAGTTAATTTGTCTGACATGCTTAAGTATAGTTAATAGTGAAAAGAAAGCAATTAGTTCTCCTTCTCTCTCTTTAGTTTTAAAGGTGTGGGCCTTCTCTATCCCTTTAGAAGTGAAACACTCTGAAATAGCTCGCAAATATGACTGAACAGCTCTATTTTTTTAATCACCCTATTTTCATCAGCACAGTCCCTTGAGCGCGTAAGGAGGGCATTTAAAATTGCTTTAATAGTGAGTTTCTGTTAGGCTCTCTCATTTAATGCAGCCCACAGATCTGTGATAAGAAATGAGCTGTTCAACTGTTTAGTGTAAGAACAGTAAGTTGAGAGATGCGAACTATTTAATGGTTGAACTCAAAGGACCCAGAAAAAGGTGTTTTCAGTCAATATTATGACTAGCAGTCTCAGGTTCTTACAAAGGGAAAACAAAGGATGGGAGCAATCATAACAGGATGTTGAAGATAACATGAATGACATAATCCCATTTTAAGGGAAGGAAAATGCTTTCAGTATCTTCTAGTGTGAAACAATCCTGATAAGATGATAAAATATGAGTTGGTACCCTAAGAAGTTACTGCTTATCTGTGTCATCACTGCTTGCAATGAAGGACTTACAAGCTACTAACCAAAATCAATTTATGAGTGCCTGCTAATATTCTGTGATTTAATTTTGCTTTATGTAAATCCAAGAATCCTTTCTGACTGTGCTTTATGTCAGGGACCAGATAACAAACTAGTGTGCTCCTTCCTGGACTTTAAAATCTACTCCAGTGCTTCTGGCTTCCAAGTACAGCAATTAGTACATCACACTGGAGAGCAATTCTGAACACTCCTAACACAAACTCCTCTGGTGGGCTACCAGGGTGAATTAAAAAATAATCTATGACATTGGCCCAAAATACAATGTTTCATTTTTGCGTGGAATATTTGTACTTTATATTTAGATCATACTGTCAAGATGATGGAAGAAATTTAATCAGCCAAAGCAACCACTGATGTATTAATGAATGAGATCATTAAACACTGTACTTTAGCAATGATGAACAGTTATTAAATTTGGTCATTGGACCTAAGGGGTCAATTTAGCTGGTTTAGTGAAACCATTTGCTATGCACTTCAAGAAAAAAGATGTACTTTCACAAAATGAGACAATGCCTGGTGGTTTGTGCTGATCAGGTTTGTTTAATGAGAGCACTAAATAGGAAGTGAATCATTAAAGAGTAATCTTCAAAGCCACAGTGTAAACACCAGCAAAGAAAGTAAATGTGTTTTGACACCAACTGTGACCATAAATCTTCTCTTCCTGCCTTTCTATCACAAACTACATTTGCTGCATCACACCAGCACCACTACCAAACTATTGGAAAGCAGATAGATACTCACATCCTATCTGGAAGATTCAAAGCTCAGGGACTCCTCATTAGGTGCCTACCTAACTAACGATATTCAACATTCCTGAGAAGCATAAAATGAAAACACATTCACACTTAAGGCACTAAATGCATTAAGGGGAGTTATTAGGTATTTAAAGACCTTATCTCAATTTTAAATTATGATGTGTTCACTAACAGGAATTTTAAAATCATGTTTTATGCACTCTACTGTCTTTGAATTCTCTTTTCCAGCGGTATCTGAAAGAAACTGAATTTGTAATACACTTATGAGCTTTTTCTTTTCAATTACCAATTAAAATCTTTTTCACTGCTTTTTATTTCATAATTATTTCAGTCCCATTTTAGGAAACCACGCAGAAACGAATAACACATGATAAAGTGCATATAGATTTTTAATCACTCTTTAGAAGACAGCCCTAATGAGTGAAGCCTTAATTAATTCTGTGTGATGATATAAGTAGTTGACAGAGAAGATACTTTCCTATTTTGTATGGATGACTTTAATGACAGGATCCTATGCTTTCCTTTTTCTTAATAGCATGCCTAGCAAACCAAGACTGTGACAAGAAATAAAATAATCCAAATAATAATGAATTATGAGTTTGTGAGAAACAGTTCTAGCATTTTTCTATGCATTTCCAGAGGAACTACAGTCCAGGACTGGTGGAGTATGTAATTTTGAGGAGGAAAGCCCTGTTTTCACTCACCTGGACTGCCTACCTGCAGTGCCTAAATGCAGTGAAGATGGTAGGCTTCTCCCAGTGGCTAAATAATGGGCTTTTAAGAGGTATTCTATAACAAGACTATTCAAGCTTGCTCTTCTGTGGATTTGTATCCCATGGTTGAGTAAAGACTCCAGCTGAACATTTCTTGCATTTGCAGAAGGACTTGCCTGATTAGGTACTCCGGTGTCTAGTATTGCACTCAGTAAAGGTATTGGTTAAGTTTTTAGGCTTTCAGCTCCATTGGAATCATTTTCCCCTCTTCCAGTTTGTTTGAAACTGACTAATAATTTGTTGAGAGAATTACTGACAGATTTATGTCTGAAGTATGAGACTGCTTAATTTCCTGGTCTTCACCAAGGAACCTATAGTGAAGACTACTGAGATTGCCCTAAGACATTCTTACTTGTGACTGCACAGCTGCTCAAAAGCTTTCTTTTCTCAGTTGCTTTCTCTCAGCAGGCACTTTCCATCTCCTATGGGATGCTCTGCAAGGAAGCTCCGTGGAAGCTGGTCATCTACCTCTGATGTTTAAGGCAGCCTTGCTGGCCAGGTATTTTTAAGGCTCCTTATTTAGTTGCATTTATAGAGCACAAAATAATTGGAACAGCAGTGAGGATTTACCATAAGATGCCCACAGATTTTAAGAGGCTAGTCCTTATTTTCATTTTGCTACTTCATACACCTGGCAAAACAGACATGCAGCTTAGAAATGGAAAATAATATTTGTAGAAAGAATATAGGAAATTGATTTAGAAGACTTAAAACTTAATAGAAAAAATACAAATGCTAACAAACAGCAGACACATGCAATCCGACAGAGAAGATACTGAGGAAAAACATCTCAAATTGTAAAGTTGAAGAATTTATGTGACTGTGGGTCCTGCAGAAGTTTGTCTAGTCATCAGTAGTTCAAAAGCAGGAACAAGGAGTTAGCCTGTGTTTTTTCATTTGTCTTGGGTATGGACTTGATTTAGATTCTACTTCTAAGTTTACCCATGTACTGTCAAATGATATGGACTCCCACTTACTCTGGAAACATAAGAGCCTTCATCGTTTTCACATCTACTTTTAAAACAAATACAACTATAGTATAGCTAAAGAAAAAAGCACCTTGTGGGAAATAGTCATATTTCCCTTTACTTTCCCATTCACTGTCTACTCCCAAACAGAAATTTATACACTTCACAGAAAAAAAAGATATTCCCAGAACACCTGCCCTGACATTTAGGAAATCCAACATTTAAGTTTAAAGCATGCTGCTGAGAAACCATCACACGATGCGGATTAGAAACAAGAGGAGTTCAAGCACCACTTCCTCTTCCTTTATTTGGAGGAAACTGCTTAGCTGATTTAGAAAAATCTTATGTTTCAGTTACATGGCTCCTATGAACAAAAAGATGAAGAGGGCGCAGAAAACCTGGAGAACATAAAGGACGACAGGAAAGGAAGTCTTTACTTAAATGTTTATAGATCAGGTTGTATGTAAATGAGTAGTGACCAACACTGATCCTCTGACGGCTCTCTGTCTTCTGACCTATCTGAAACGAGACAGCTGAAGCAGTTCAATATGAGGCAAAGGGGTCAATCTAGGGTTCTGGCAGAAAATTCAGGTCAGACATGATATTTAAATTTAAAAGAGTGAGAACTGTTATGCCAGATGCACACACAAAGCTGATTAAGACATTATCATTTAAATTGTCGTAGAGAGATCAGAGAGATGCTTAATGAAGGCTGCTGCAGAACACTAGCTGGGCAGAAAGATAAGCAAGGAGGAAGAATAAAGTAGCCTTCAGAACCTCCTAAAAAGTTGCAGGACTATACTCCTGCAGAGTGAAAAGCTGCCCTCTATCACGCTTAATGGGTCTATAAGGATGTCCTTCAGGCACACACACCCAACAGCCGCCATCTAACCACTGGGGCAGAGCCCTCATCAAGAAGTGCAGTTAGCAACACACAACAATAACATGCAGGTGTTGGTGTCAGTGGTGTGAAAGGGGTGTGAAAGCAGGCTCCCTAGAACTCCTCCTTGAACAAGGAGGGAAAATAAATTAATGCCAAACAAGGCAGCAAGAGGCATATGTGTCCAGGGAACAGAGATAAGGCCAGACAGGAGCTTGTCAGAAGAGGAGTTGCCTACTGACAGCAGTAGGCATGGATGCTGCAGTCCAGGCAAGGGAGAACAGGGACACCTTTAGGGGAAAGAGGAGCTTGCTCCTGTCAGTGGGGTGCAGAACAGAAATCTCTACATGTGGGCTCACGTGAGCTGTTACAGCCTCATGGATTGCAGAGACATAGTTTTCAATGGTACTATCTATGCCAACTTTTTTTTCTTTTTTTTTTTTTCTGATCATCCTACCATCCCTGTTTTGATGAAATGCCTATAGGCACCTGTACAGGGTTGCTAAAGTAATGAATTCTAATCACTTCAGGCACTGAATAGAAGTCCTGCAAATGACTCCTGCAAATGAAGTACAATCTCAGCTGTTATTAGATGCTACATTTCTTTGTAGGGCATTAATAGGTAGTGGACTGTCTTTTCAGTGATGGGAGGTTGAGGAAAATCTTTCTCAAGTGATGGGTAGGGTTAAAATCTAACAGAACAGCTTAGTAAAAAAATAATTAAATGCAAGTAGTTAATTAAACCACTTAAATTAAGAATTACTGGATAGTTGGGGAAAGTACACCTCTCCTGAATAATACAAGATTAAAAGCCATGTTTTTTTTAAAAAAATTAAAAATCATATTTAAATATTCATATTAAAAGTAGTGAAAAAGCAATGACCACATTTGCTGCTGAGTTTTGGTTTTACTAGCATTAAAAAAAATTTAAAAAAATGCATACACATTCTGTAAGTGGAAAACTAGTGAATAATCATTAAGGATAGTTCAACGACTGTAAGAAGATTTGTCTTAAAAGTAAGAGCTGTTCAGAAAGTTTTGCTTCAAATGAGCTTTCGAGGGAGAAACAAAGCCTAGAAAAGGTAGCAAAAACTCCTGAGTAGCTTTAAGATTTGTCTTGGTAAACACAGAAAAGGGGATATAATATGTACTGATCTGTAACAGGAGCCACTTGCAATATTTCAGTATGTGCCCTCTTTCCTGAGAAGTTCAGTGGTTTAGAAGCACAAGGGAGACGGTGGGGAGGGAAGACTGCAACTGTCTTATTTTTAAAAAATAAAAACTTAAAACACTGAAAAAATTTCAGAAAGAAAAGGAAGCAATTTAGTTTTGTTGACGTTATAAACAGTAAATTTGTAAAGGTATCACAAGGCATAACATCTAGGGAACTTAGCTAAGGTGTGAATTGAAAAGTAAAAGCTATTAAAGGCAAAGTATTTCTTGAAAAGGTCTTCTCCACAGAAAGTGTTCCCTGGCTGAAACTATTTCAAGGCAAAAAGTAAGTCAGCATAAGCAAATGAATCAGGCTAATTGCATCATAAACACAAATAAGAAAAAGAACAACATGGTAACACAGGCGAGCTTCTTCCCCGTGCAGTCAACATCAATGCTTTGTTATTTTACAGACACCATCTTATATGAGAAGCTGATCTAAATATAAAATGAGATAATCAAACTACACAATAACACAGAGAAATTTGATACCATTTCAAAGGCTTGATCCCAATGAATGGGCTTGTGCCTCACAAAAATTTCCAGGAAGTCAGTCCTGTAGTTCTCCCATCTACTCCGTGCTGTTGATAACTTTCAAGACTTTTAGACAGAAAAGGTCATATTAGTTTCTGTGCTTCACTGCTTTGTGTGCTCTCTGTTATGAAGAGAGGGATTACCATATTTTCCTCTTTTTTCATACTTCTCATCAAACAGATGTCATTACAAAATACTGATGAATTCTGCTTAATTGGTGCCCTTCAAACTAATTACATCTACTTACCTCTCACGATTAATTGGCTTTGGTGCTCCACAGCTGCTGCATCATTTCTAGCTATACAGGTATAATTTCCATTGTGCATCAGTGAAAGATTAGAAATCCTTAAGGAGCTGGTGAAGTCAATGTTGTCAATTGTCACCCCAAGGCTGGCTGGGATTGGCCTGCCGTCCTTCTGCCAGGTGATTGTGATGGGCAAATCCCCAGACACCACCACGCACGGAATGAAGACCCGCTGCCCAATGGAGAATCGCGGGAACTCAAAAGGCTGAATAAAAGGCGGAACTGAAACAAAAGAGGAAAGAGGAGCTATTACAGTTACAGTTCGGTTTCTCAAAATAACATAATGGAACAGATGTGCAGTGCTAGATATGTAAAATCAACACCTTTGACAGCTACAGGGCATTATTCGGCTAAAAAAAAATCACATCTTTTGCAAATAACCTTTTTTTCCTTTATTACCCAATGTATAAGCAGAGATCACAAGCAGTGAAATCCCTGGCCTCTAGAGAAACCAGACACCACTGGCAGATTCCTGCAAGACTATTGAGCACCTCTTCAAGAAATCACACTGCTATCTCATCACTCATCAGGACTTTCAGCACTGGGATTGCCTGGACAGTCCAGGAAGAGCGCAACACCTTTCAGGATCTGGTGCAAGACCCTTGCTTAGGGTCATGAAATAAAACTGGAAGAGGCTCCAGTTTTGCCTCTGGGACATGTGGAAAGGGACTGTAAGCTTTAACTGCTCCTGATGCTTATTTCTTAGTGTTTCAAGTCACAAATCTCAATACGACTGGGTTGAGGTATGAAGTAAAAGGCATATGCAGTACTTGTAGGACAACTGATTAACTTAAAACTCATTTCTAAACAATGGGCCAGTACAAGGAATTAACTCTCAAGTTGGCACTTAATTCCCGCTAAATGTATTTTGCTTGGAAAATATATTTTCTTTTTTTTTTTTCCTTTCCATTACTTGTTATTCTGCGGCTGAACCATGAAAGAAATGCCTTATTTTCTATCATAGATAAGAATTCTAATTATTTGAAAACATTGTGACTTGAGGTATTTTTAATAAAAAGCAAAAGTAACAGTGGGTTGGATTCAATAAACAAAGTGGGAAATAATGAGGGTGCCTCAGTTTCTCCAGGTTGTGGCTGGCACATTTACTGACAATTTGGTAAACTGAGAAACAGGAGGAACTAAAATTTCTTCCCCTTCTCAGGGAAGCACTCTAACAGCCAGGGCATTGATTTAAGACAGGTTTCTATCAATCACTCCAGAAAAGACTATAAAACCAACTTTGCAAGCAGTACTCAAATACTCGTTTATCAAAAGAGGTCTCTAGAGGTTATGTATCTTAGATATGGGAGTACATTTTCCTATTCTTGCCTGAGAGATTACTTCTATGTACTCTGTAGTACATCTGAACATCTTTAACAGGAAAGATTGAAGAATACCCTCAGCAGGACATTTATACTGCTGTATATTATCTAGCTTTAGGAGAAAATGGAGCTGGTGGCTTTACCTAATTGTATTTCTTTTGCCCTTTCTCCCTTTAGCAAATCTAAAGCTGTGTTTTCCCCAGAAAGAAGCAGGGAAACTCTTCTAAGTGGTCGCAATGTATACCAGCTCATTGATTTCCCCAGCAGTATATTTGCCAGCGTCCTATTTCTGGGATTCAGGGATAGGTATTTGTGACCATTACTCTGGTAGTTCAGCGCATTTCTTTTGATCATTGCATGTGTTGGCTGCTTTTCCATTAGGAGTAAGAAAATTTATCATTAAGGAAGCGATACTAAACTCCCACAAAGGGCAAAGGTGTTGCTCCAAGACACATTCAAACACTTCTGTATATGCACATCAAGGTGCACAAATCAGATATTAACTCCGCTATTTCCAACACAGCCATGATGCCTTTTGACAAGGAGAAATTACGCTTATGCACAGCTGCCATAGGGAGGTAACATCAGGCACAGGGTACAAGGCATCCTTATAGGCTTTCCCTGACTTCTTCTGAGAGCGGCTCACCGTCCGCAGTTGCGAGAAGTGCTGCTGCAATCAATTTTTTTCTCACACGCTGTAATGCCTTTTCCTGACTATCATCTCTCAAATTGCTAAAACCTGACCTGTTGTGTTTTGAAAATCTGTTAGATCAGGCACACAGAAAAAAAGAAACTCAGTATAAATTACTGTATTTATTTGAACTTTGGATGATGGAAATTAACTGCTTGGGGACCTAGTGTCACAAACTGAAGCAAAACGGCTGCCTGCCTCTTCTAATTACCTTACTGCAGCTAACACACTCACATGAGATATTCTGAATTCTTTCTACATCAGCAGAAGAACGTCAGATTTCTCTCAGCATTTATTAACAAGCAGTTTTTAATATAAGTGGAAATAAGAAATTTTTAGAATGAGGCTGTCAAAAGGTTTTGACATAACCTTTTCTGTTGATGAGAGTAAATATCTGCAAAATGCCAAGTGCCCCCTTTACTGTGTTGGCTAGCACATTTCTGCCCAAATACTCCTCTTAGTCTCAGGCATCATTACTGAAAGGTATGCTAAAATTCACAACAGGGTGGCAAATTGCTTCTCTATTTTCTGCTGAGTGTGTAACAAATTTGAACCAATCTTTCATGGATAAAATGATATTGAAAGTCAGACAACATATTGCTCAAAGATTATCGTGTGCATCCTCACTCTCCATCTCCCTGATGAAGAAAACAGGGAGCAAGATCATTAGGTCTCATATATAAGTATTTTTCAGAAAATATTGATTTGCAAGGCTGCGTTTACCAACTCTATAAAATGTAAGTAGTAGCCTGCAGAGCATTTCAGAAATTGGCTAAAATATTTATAGACAGCACATTTTCCATCTACTCAGGTCTTTAAGATACAGAGGAAACCAACATTTATTTCTGCTTCATAAAATATAATGTATATTCAACCTGCAGCAGTTTGCAATCCTGTCAAGGAGCTTATTTAAAAAAAACAGTGTGTAATTTAAAATCAGTACTTAAAAAAAATAAATAGCCCAGCAATGACTTTGAACTATTGAAGAATGTTTTTCAGCTACAGTATTTACCATTTTGAGTGGATAAAGACAGTTTTTGGTGACCTAACATAGTAGATAAATGATCTTCCTGATAGTTTGAAGAAGGAAACAATTACAAAAAATCATTATTAAAAACAGGCTAAACTATACCGGAAGCTGGGCAAATAATTTCTGAAATATAAATTGGTTATATATACCTGTATCTATCTCTGAAGTGAAAAGTTGACATACATTCCAGAAGAAAATGTCAAGCTTCATTAACCAGCATGTAAGGCTTTTTTTGTTTGTTCATTTGTTTGTTTTGTGGTTTGGTTTTTTTTTGTAAATTAAAGCTGTATTGTTTCCAAACAGCACTGAGAAAATAAGACGGGTGTATACTACTTTAACCTTGAGAGATAAAAGTTACAATAGGACACATCTATTTAAAATGTGTTTAAAATACTTCAAGGTGTGTTGAAATACTTGCCTTCCTATGTGTAGCTTTAGTTTGACAATACTTCTGAGCCTGTCTTTGATTTTTTTTTTTTTTGTTAAATTATGCTCTTCTATATATCATACGTTACATGTTAAGTATATATAGAGAGGTCTGTATGTGTATGCATGCTTGTGTACATGGAAGGGATGTTTTTTCCTCTACTCAAAACAGGCAAAAGAGTGAAAATTTCTGCTTCATGCAATGAAGAGCAATGTCTTGGGAATGCTTTATTGATGAGTGCTTGAATAAAGCGTCTGTTTAAGAATAGGAGCATGGGCCAGCCTCATCAGTGCTAATGCAGGAAAATTTAAATTATATTTTTGTGGCCCAGCAAGGCCTTCTGTACCTCTGGGAGATTACTGTAGAGAAGGGCAAGGAGGGCTTCCACACTGTTCTCTATTAGCAGAGCAACATCCTTAATTTCGCGCCCTCCGTTCCATGGGAGTTACCTTAGAAGAAACTGCTGAGATGATTCACTAAAAGTGTTTCCTGCAGATAGCCTGTCTCCTGTAGCAGCCTTGTGAACATAGTGTTGCTCTCCTATGGCCCTGTGTAGTAAAATGAAAGTCGTCCTCTGCTTCATCATTAGAAATAGTTCCCTAATGGATTTTCTTACAACACTGTTGGAAGAGCTGTGCCCACAATATAAAATACCTTTGGCAAGCAATACTCAAAACACATACTGGGAACACAGGTCCATTGGCTGATGCAAAATAATAACCACCAAACTACGTAACTTCTTAAGGCATCTGCGTGACCCTAGATCTCATGCACTAAGAGAGCAAAAGCCAAAACTGTTTTGCCTCTGTACAAAACCTACCCACGGTCTAGTCATTTTGTAAGTTTTCTCAGACATCAATTGTTTCACCTATACAGCTCCATCCCTTGTGGGTGCTGGTCTGAGCAATTGCATGCAGCTGCTGAAGCACTGGATTTTTTTGCTTCTTTCTTGAATGTATTGAGCCTTACCTGTAAGACGTTCAGGGAACTATCTGTTAATGACATTTACTGCACTGAGATTCATACCCCACTCCCTCCTTGTGTGCTGATGTATCCATGTATCCTGACTTGAAAAGAGGCAATACTGTTATATTCTTCAGCCCTTTCTATGTGTATGCATTAAAAAAAAATAAAAAAAAAAAGAACAAACTAATCTCCATAATGCCTCTGCTGTTGCACACCATTTCCCTCTATTTGTAGGTTCATTAGTTAACAAAATTAACACTATACTGAAACCTTTTAAAATCTTACCACAACAAACTATGGTATTTTATCAGGAACTGTTGCTGAGTGCAGTAGAGCAAAAGCTGTGGTGTATATTTCTCAGCGGAGCTTACAAGAGACTTCACCTTTTGCCTTAGTCTCCACTCCTTTTTCCTGCAATGCAGCACTGGTAGCTCACAGGCTACCTGATGCTGCTCTGTGAGCTCCTCCAAAATAAGAAAGGATGTAAAAATGTTGTGTAGAAACCAAGAATGCTTTCATGTTATGTCTCATCCATCTATCGAACCACCCGCTTTCAGCCTCCATTGTAAGGGGAAAAGTGCATGGTCTTATCGTATGAAGCACCCTGCAAACCTAGGATGGTGGGAAGCTTGGTTCCTTGCCCAAGGGAATGCATTTGTGATTTATTTTTTAAGAGAAAATTTTCTTGATTTGAAGAGAAGATAGCAGCTGCAAGAGTATCTTAACACAACAAGCAGTTACTTTTATTTTTAAAGTGCCAGTTAAGAAAAAGCCTCACTTGTAGTCTAGGTATTCAGAAGCACTCATTAGTTATTTTTACCATGCTTTTAGAGCCTGTCCAGAGCTATTGCTCTTGTTTAATTTCTACATGATCTAAAGTGATCTTTGTCCACAGGTAACACTGTGAAAAGTTTAAACCAACTAAATCACCAGAGCCAAAATTTCCAGGTTTAGATGAGAAGACTTTAATAGGAGGTTCTCTCATTCTGAAATCATTCCCATGAGTAGTTTGACTGATTTCACACTAGCTTCCCTTTCATCTTTTTTCCAGGACTGTACACAAGCAGCTGATTTTGTATCATCCTTCTCTTTCCACAGGGTTGGTACTATTTTCTTTTTGCATGCTATGTATTATACACATCAATTTGAAATTAGGCGAGCGGACTCCATACCTGCATTACCATGTGCATACATAGTCTCGCTTTCTACATGTACTTACTAACTGTACTTTTATGGACACTGGTAATAGCTCACATTAAGTTTATGCAGCAAAGTGCTTAAAATTTTAGAAGAAATATTTAAAAATATATAAGAAAGTATTTAAAATATTATTGAAAAAATATATACAAAAAAGAGCAAGAAAATGCCTTCTTCAAACCCAAAGAAAATAAAGCTGTTTTGTAAGAGACAGAAGAGGGACAGCTTCTGATAAACCCAAACATAATATACAGATACCTTTGAACTCCTTAGCTGAGGCTATTATCCGGGTATTAAGGCTCACTGTTTTATTTGATTAAAAAATAAATGAATCCATACTCCAACTTAAATTGTATTTGAAAGATATAAGACCATGAACAAAACAAGAAAGTTTTATTTTAGATTTAAGTGAAAAGCATACTAACATACTAACTCCTCATGAAGACTAGGATAGTTATCAAATAACTTTAACATACTTTTTGGGGGGACCATTTTCTGCAGTGTCATAGATGTTACAAATACAGTATGTTAGAAGTGTACCATTACAAAATAAGATACTTACCTGCAGCATCCACACGAAACTTGTGAGGTTTTAAAGAATGTAAGTCAGCTCTTTCAATGCAAGGCTAACCTTGAGTAGTTGTATTTTGAAAAATTTACACTGACCTGTCAAATCTCACATATGGAATACCTGACTGTTCTAGTCTTTTATTCTATGGGTTAGACCAAAGAATCATATAGAATCACAGAATGATCAGGGTTGGAAGGGATCTCTGGAGATCATCTAGTGCAACAGCCCTGCTAAAGCAGGTTCACCTGGAACAGTTTGCACAGCAACGTGTCCAGGCAGGTTTTGAATATCTCCAGGGAAGGAGACTCTACAAGCTGTATGGGAAGCCTGTTCCAGTGCTTCATCAGCCTCACAGTAAAGATATTCCTCATGTTCAGGTGGAACTTCTGTGCTCCAGTTTGTAACTGTTGCCCCTTGTCCTGTCGCTGGGCACCACTAAAAAAAAGTCTTGTGCTATCCTCTTGAAACTTGCCTCCTAGTTATACCTAAGCATTGATAGGGTCTCCCATCAGTCTTTTTTTTTTCCAGGCTAAACACACCGAGCTCACTCATCCTCTCCCCATAAGGGAGATGCACCGGTCCCATAATCATATTCATGGCCCACTGCTGCACTCCCTTCAGTAGTTCCTTGTCCTTCCTGAACTGAGAAGCCATTAACTGGACACAGTACTTCAGATGCGGCCTCACTAGAGCAGAATAGATGAGGAGAATAACCCCCCTTGACCTGTCCGTTGCACTTTTCTTGATGTACCCCAGGAGACCACTGGCGTTCTTGGCCACAAGGACACATTGCTGGCTCATTATCATCAACTTGTCTACCATGACTCTCAGGTCCTTCTCTACAGAGCTACTTTCCAGCTGGTTAACCTCTAACGTATATTAGTGCAAGGGGTCATTCCTCCTAAGGTGTGGAACCCAGTGCTGGGGTCCTCATATGGAAGTCATCACCATCAAAGTGCATGTTCTCTTAAATCAGACTGCTGCCACTACTTGCTCCACATAACGAGTCTCCATCCATTTTGTGACCTGGAATGAATGTTGGGTGGATTTTTGCAGGATTTTTTACAGAACTGGATATTCTCATCCATTCTCACTACATGTGAGATTCCTGCATATGACAACTCCAGCTATTTTGAGAGATCTGAATATTTCTTCCTGAAGAAGTTGCAGCAAGCTTGGAGGGATCTAAAAAGATATTGTATGGGAGAGTGAAAGAAAGGGAGTAAATGATATAATGAAAGAAGTACTGAAGGACATCAAGGCCATAAGGTTTTCTTGACTCAGATATTGGCAAAGTTCAGCCAGTAGTACAGATAAGAAGTTATGTCTTAGATACGAGCAGGAAATTGAATTTACACTTGCCATAATCTATACCATAGACTGAAGCATAAATAGATTAGCAGATTGTTTGATGAGAGCATGCATCATAGTCCACAGAACCCTTGAAAGGTTTACTCTGTTTTTTTTTTTTTCACCTTTTGTGCCTGCATATTTTTCACTGTTTAAACCAGCCCTCTCTGAAGCGATCTGTAATCCAAATCCACCAATAACGTTTATGTATTAGAAAAAGATAGATACTTTCCAGGAATAATGAGTAGAATCTATTCAAATTGCTGCAACATGAAGTTATTTAGAAATAGCCCCTATTTGGTTTGCTTGTTTTCTACAAAGAATCGGGCTGGTACAATTCTCTTATGCAATTGACAACAGGTGAAGTGCAATCACTTTGGCATAAGGCAAAAAGAAGCCTTCTAAATTAATGAAATATATAAGCTGTACAAGATCAGAAACAGTTCTTTTGAACACTGCACTTTTCATTTTAATGACGCTGCACCCTTTCCTCTCAGAGGCTTCTTTTTCAATTAATTTCTGTTGGAGAAGTGTGAATAGCAGCAGGCTGTTTACATGAGAAGTGTGTCCCATGAGACTGATGAAAAGAAAACCATCACTTACTACTGATGGCTTTTACTGTAGCTGAGAAAACTATTACTATAAATTACATAATAAAAAAAATGAGGATAATGACTCATTCCTGTTTTTAAAGTGCTTTCATATCTACTAAAATGCTGTAGAAGAGTTGCTGCTATCATTATTTTACCATCTTGCCACTTGAAGGCTTGGCTTTCAATGGAAATATGAAACTTGCAGATGGGGTGGGTAATATAATTTCTTTCTTTGTTTGCCAACATTTCTCATTATAAGACTATTTTTATTTGCTTGCAGTTTGACTTTTGCCTGGATAGTATTTTTCCAGGCCAAGTGTCTGCCTCAGGCTGAGTCATTTCAGTTGGAAAGTTTCAGCTACAACTGTCTGGCTGTTTCTAAGATGAGGCAGGAGGGTGGAAAAGTAGGGATGCAATATATTTGGATCCTACCATAACATCTTAAAAAAAAAAAAAAAAGGCATTGTGAGAATCTGAGTCTCGCCTGCCTCATGGATTTAAAGTACAGCAAGTGATGGCAATAGCATCAGGTATTCTTGCTGCCCCTATGAAAAGTTATCACAGGGGTGCCCAAATTTTGCAGTCTAAGTAAAAATAAGAAAATAAATAGACCCCCCCCCCTCCCCTGCAGTTATCACATCCTGAGAAGACATTTTCCAGTGATTAATAGCTGAGAGCTCCCAGGATTCAAGCAGCACTGAAGAAACAAGTCCTATCACTGCCTTCAGTGGCAGAGTCAGTTCTAGCCATGTGAGGCAGATGCAATTTGGTGAGATGTCAGAAATGAAAGCAGACAGATTTGTCTCTCTAGTGCTTATGCAGCTGCCCGTGCTAGGTGTAAGAAGCATGAAAAGACTTATTTCAATGCAGAGAGAAAGAAAAGAGATGTGGGGTCCAAGGGACCAGAGACAGGAACCATCCTGCACTTCTGGACATGTAAATAGGAGCAGCAAACAATGGAGCAGAAGATCAAAGTGGTGTTCAGGATAACAAAAGGGAATCATAGATGGAGTCAGAAGTTAGGAGCAGGCTTGCAGTGGAATTGAAGTAATGGAGTTTGGTAAAGTGGAGTTGGAAAACTGGCCTGGTTTGTTAGATTAGAACAAGGAAGCACAGGGGTGAGATATAGCACAGTGAATGAACGCCCCCATGAAGAGGAAACAGATTGAAACCCAGTGCAGATGGAGAAACTTGAAGACTGGCAGAAAAGGAGGACTGTGACTGGAGGCTGGGAGGATGGCTGAGAGCACTGAAGAGGAAGACTTATTTTCAGTCATGAGAACAAGGCACTGAAGAAATGAGGGCTGAGATGGGAAAAAATGTGGAGACAGAATAGTTTTGGAACCCAGAGTAGAAAACCCAGGACTTGGGCAAGGATGAGCTAGAAGAAACTGAGGTCGACAGGTCATATTTAGGAGGAATTGATACAAAATCCTATATCTTCTGCAGAATATTCTTCTCCTTAGGATGTCTGACTTCAACAGTCCTCTGCCACTGTCAGGTATATATAAAATCCCACTAGCAAACTACTAGAGCTGGGCCAAATGCATAGTAAGAAATTAGTGCTGCTAAGAATCATTCTGTTCTTGGCAAGGACCTATGCAGCATCCTTAGCAAGGCTAATCTCAATGATTACTTCCGAGGATGTCAGTAACTACTGTTTCCACTTTACAGAAGGGGGAGGAAAGGGGTTTCAGTTTACTTTACAAAAAAGCTAAACAGAAAATTACATTAACATAGGCCAAAGCAAAACATGTTGAAAGGGTATTATTACAGTTGCAAAGAGAAGTGGTCAACAGGTATAAACTACCAGAAATTAAGTATATAGTAGTATATAGTAGTATATGTAGTCCGTGTGTCTGTTGCCCCCATCTCCCTCTCCAACAGATACGCATGGGTAGTTTTCATGGCTTTTTGTCAGAACTCAGAACTGGCCAATTCAGTTGTCCAAATACAAAAAAAATAATGCCAAGATGACTTGATTTCCAAAAAGCTCTGTTAGGACTCAGGCACGGTTCCAACAGAGCTATGTCTGCCAAGCAGAAATCTGCATACTTTCCTGCCAGTTTATCCACTCAGCTCTAAGCTTATGGGACTGCTAGCTTCCAAGATCCAGATTTTGTGACAGACAAGGGACAGGCAAGGGATGGGGGAGGGTGTGGCATGCCACATATCTGTGGGACAGAATTATTTGGAGTCTGCAGACCTCTGGGGTAGGTGGCTATGCAGACAACGGCATCAGTTATTCCTAAAAAATGGGACAACTGATTTCATATGGTGTCTAATTGATTCTTCTGATCAACAATGCAAAGAAGTAGCTGGCCTAAGGTCAAACAGCACTTAAGTGCCCAGCTCCTAAGGTTTTGGCTTCCTGACAGCCTGCCAGGTGGAAGGCTGCATAGCAAGGCTCTATAAACCCCAGTCTTGGGCTCTCTGGCAGCCAGGATATAATTTTGAATTTTGAAGTCATTGTCAAGAAACTTTCTGTTCACCTATCAGAGATCTTACAGTGATATCTGAAGAATGTACTCAAGATTTTGCTTTTATTTGGATGTTTGTAAATCTCAAACTGCTCTGCAGAATGGGCAGCCCTCTGGTATATAAATACATGCTCATACTGTTGCATATTTTTAATGGGATGCTGCTTTAGCAAGTGTTCGTTCAAAAAAGAACAAGGATGCTTTACGTACTGGAGAGTTTGGAAAGTGGACAGTAAATGTGGCAGAAGACTGTAGACAGGAAGGCCAGTCGTATGTATAATGCAGATAAATGCTGCCCTGCAGAGCCAAATTCTGTATTCACCTTTGCCACCGATCTCTCAGATAATGCTGTTAAATCACTTCAATCTGTCTTTCCCAGGAGGTTGCTAAGATGAGTGATGTTGCTGATCCGAAGAAGGAAGAACTCTCAGAAGCAACTTCATTTCAATGGGAGCAGAGCTCCCATATAAATGCTAGATAACAGCAGGTGAACTGCAAAAATCAAGCTGTTTGTTTCTGCAATGGAACACAGAAAAAATTGTGGATACTTTCTAAGTTCAGTCTGTGTTTTAGTTGCCATTTGCCAAAGTGCTCCTGATCATGCAGGTGGGTTTTGAAAATGAACAATTATTTCTGAAACACTTTGATATCACAGAGACGATAACCTCAGAAAAGGTTATGAGGAAACTGATAATTATGCCTTCTCAACTGTACTTTTAACCTCCAGTAAGTAAGCTGGGCCATATTTTGTCTTTCTCGGAATGAAACAGAAGTGCCTGAAAACTCATCGCATTAACTTTGGAATCTATAAAACAAAAAGGCAGCACAAACTTTGATAATATTTTAAAGCAACGAGCTACTTCTGACTCTCCACTATTATCTTAGATAAAATCACTATGTAGTTATGGAAGAAAATAATATATAGCCATCTAAAAAAAACACTGTGGCAATGCTGACCTCCAGCTACAATAGCAGGACCTTGAGAATAGTTCAGGTCTGACATAAAAAGTTCACCTTTGACATTTTGGGCTTAGCATGCAAGGACAGGTTATTACCCTTTTTTAAATAACAGTGTCTTGTCAAGGCTGCAGCATGATGAAGTAGCTATGGCACTTTGCAGCCAACTTTGGCAACTCTCGATCAATAGATATAAGCCACGCTGACGTGTTTGCTTTGCATGTGCCATGGATCGCTTTTCATGCTGCTCTTGTACTGCTGACACACCTGTCTTCCACAGCATATGGAGGACGAGGCTGTATCTCAGGTAGAGTGGCAGCTCAGCCCACTGTCACTCTTCAGATGTGCCACATGTTTATGCAAGTTATTCAGAGCATATTCAGTCACTGTTTGAGATTTCTGACCAGCCACTGGCTATGTGAGCTGATTATACACAAAAACTAGAATATGTTCAAGGAAGTCAAATCACTGACAAAAGCTACAGTTCAATCAAAATTGATAGAGCTGGTGATCTTCTTTCTGAGGAGGAACTGTCAAGTTTGAAATTGTAACCTAATGGAATTAAAAAGGGTATTGCATCCGAGGTATCAGCTAGCATTCTCAGTGACTAGCAATATTTTGATCTAAACACCTGAGCTGTAAGTATAGATTGCTGGATTTGTTTTTTTCTCTGGCTACATTCATTTCCATTGTCATATGAAGAACAGTATCGCTGAAGAGGCAGAATTCCCCATCAGATTTACCATGATGAACTGTTAATGCAGCAGCAACACAATTACTAATAACTAATTTGGCATTCAGTTCCTAAAGTGCATCAACATATCTGTGATATTATTGTAATGTCAATCAAGATACCACGTACAGCATGTGACCAGTGCCCTGATGGTCTCAAGTGTGTGAGATGCCTTTTAGAGCCCAAAATACTAGCAGTTTAAATCTAATCCCGTAACGTATTGAAATAATCAGGAATTACATCACTCCAGACTGAAAGGGCTAAACAAGCATAACAGAAAGAAGTTAAAGATTATATGTGTGCAACAAAAGTAATTTTACCTTGCTGTTCTCTGTATGTTATCTGAGAATAGATACAGGACTCAATCTTCTTCCTCTTCTGTCCCCCTGTTACCCCTGCCTCCCCCAAAAAAAACCCAGGAAAAGTTCTTAAGAATTTAGGAACAGTGAAATTATACCTCAATTCTTCCTACAGGTTCACACGAAATGCACTATTTAGTGGCCTCATTGCGCAAAACTAGGTGCTACTGCAATCAGTTTTTCTGCCTTTTGTGTCCTTGTGAATAGGTCTGAACATCGCCAATATCACAATAGTCAGAACACAATGCTAAAAATTTCCTATTCTCATCTATTGCTGAAGTCTTTCAGGGTCATCTGAGCTTCCTTCTTTGGCATTACTTGAATAGATTTTCAGCATCCTATTAAAAATTCAAGTCACATTTATTTACAATGTTACCTTTCTAAGGATCAAGAACACTCAGAAAAGTGCACTTAAGAAGAAAGCAATGTTAATGCTTTCAGTTCCTGTTTCTGTTTATTGGCAGAAACACACATATTAAAATTGTCATCTTATATTTGAAAAGCTGGAAAGTCACTGGCTAATGAAAAGGTGAACTTTGTCATTCAGCAGAGAAACACTCACCAGTGAAGCTTAGGTGACAAACCATTGATCTACTGACTTAGTTGTAGTGAAAGCTGCTCGTAGAAAGCTTGCTCTGCAAGGCTTCCACTTATTATAGAAAGCAAAACTTTGTTAATCGACCGAAGGAGGGCAGAAGTCAAGAGAGAATAACACACAGTGACTGATTAGCATCTATGTCATCATTAAAAATAAACGCAAATCTGGATTAACCTTCTTAAGTGCTCATTATCTAACTGCCAGGAAAATCCCATATGTGCAATTCTGTGATTCTATAAACAACAGAGACATTAGCTTGGCTTTAGATTTCCAAGTTAACCTCACCTTTTACTGTCATGTGCACACTCTGACTGGTGGACAACTGTGGCTGAACAAGGACATTGCATGTGTATTCACCCTCGTCTACTTCCTTCTGCACATCTGAAAGCTTCAGTGTCCCATTGTTCTCAAATGCCACTTGGCGATGGTTAAATGGTAGAAGGTTAGAGTTCTTGTACCACTTGATGGAGTAATATGGGTAGCCGATCACACGGCAGTGGATATAGGTGTCCCGTCCAGCTATTGCTGTGATGTTCTTCATTGGTCGAATGCTTGCTGGCCCTACAAAGGTAAAAAGAAACTCTTGAAAACAATTTAAAGGCACATTTGCTTGAGGAAACATGCATATAATTTTTCTTAATATACAAATGTTAGTGACATTTACAGATGTGACTTGCACAACACTTCTTAACATTTGACAGTTTTTCCTTTGAAGAGCTACTTGAGCATTTTCCCTAATCTTTATATGCTCTAGTTTTTCCTCACCCTGCAGCATACGTACTAATTATGTGGGGATATATGTTTGCATTATCCAACACTTGCCCGATAAAATCTCTGCTGCATTACAAATTAGAAGGCTGAGGATGACTTAATTAATGTGAAATATTAAAACTGATACAAAGTTAGAATCTTGTTACACATGAGAACACTGACAAAGTTAGCCTTTTTTTCCCCACATATATAAATTATAATACCATGATGATGGGTATTAAGCCATGTAGAGCTAGAAATGCAAGCTTAAGCCATGTAGGGCTAGAAATGCAAGCTAAAGTACTGTATACGTGAATAATTACAATGAATGTTGGACAAGTAAAAGAGAGAAGAAAAAGAAAAAAAAAATCCATGCACAACAGGACTAAAGCAAAGAAACTGCGAATTAATAGAGATGAGTACAGGAAAACCAGACTATAGAACACAAGCCAAAGGGTTCTTCCAACATTTAACCATACCATATGCTTTCTAGATGGGGCTGGAAAGGTGGGGGGAGAAAGGGGAAGGATGGGGAAGAAAAGGAGAGGAAAAACAGCAAGTTGGTTTTAGCATTCCAAAACTCATTTCATCACATGCAACAATCTTCTCCACTACAATGAGTTATGTGTGTTTTTTTGAGGAGCTGATTTGACAAGCACCTCTTACGTTTATTCGAGCCTGGTACGGGACGACTCCAGCAGAGTTGTTGGCAGTACAGCGATAAACTCCACCATCTCGGACCTGAGTGTTAGAGATATTCAGGTAACTGACTACATTTCCTTCAGAGGTGATAATCTGGCTGATACGATGACTGCCATCCTTCACAATGGGATCCTCATCCAATGTCCAAGTGATTGTAGGCAAAGGAGTCCCCTTCACGTTGCACATAAGGGAGACTGGCTCTCCCGGACTCACCACTTTCTCACTAAAGGCAGAAATTATTTTGGGAGTTCCATCTGCCAAGGGAAAGAAAAGCAGGAGAGTAGTACTTGCATGCTATAAACCTCTTCCCTTTGTCATGAAGCCTATTACAAAAGCCAAGATCTTTTTTAAAACAGATGCAAACTATTGTGTTCCAGTATGCAAATAATTATTGAGACAGGGAAAGAAATTTTGGTAGCAGAGAAATTAATTTTTTATTTGCTTACTAAAGGTTTCTTCTTCATTTTCAAGGAAACCTAGTACTGACCACTGCTGAACGAAAACCACTTGAATAGATGGTCCAGGGCTCTGCACAACTATATGAACTGCTAAAGTCATACATAATTCCTTGCAAATGACAGACAGCAAAACCTCAACTCATTCAGAATTTTTCTTTTCCTGGTAGATTTTAACTCCTTGGAAAGCTAAGGATGTGAATTCTTTTGCCAAAAGCCAGACACAACTCACATAATCTAATTTCTCACAGCTGTGCCAATCCAGTTTAGTACTGATGCACAATACCCCATTTAGAAAAGTATTAGATTAAGCTTTTCTGAATACAGATTGTCAGTAATAGCAGTGATATCAATTTATTTCTATGCTACAGATAAGTATTCCTCTGAAATTGGAGCATTCAAATGCTTTATCTTGCGATCTGTGTTACAATTTACTTAGCCTGTACCAGGTAAGTGAATAAAGAGAATGGATAGAGATAGAAACACTGAGGCAGTACGTAGGGAGCAGGATTAAACAACCACCTATACAGGGAGTTCAGTGTGATAATGTTTAAGAGTACTAGCACACTGCTATTAGTTAGGAAGTTCTTTCTGAGATCATGCAGTGCGTATTTGTTCTCCCTTGAAAACAATACTTTCAAATATGTATCTAGAAGGAATTCCAGGATAATTTGGAGCAAAAGGTCACACATTAAGAGCAGTATGCAAAACACAGGGAGTAATCCAGTCCAAAGTTCGGACAACAGTGCTATAGGCTACTGTCTGGATTTAGAGAGCCAAGTGGCAAGTAAGCTAACTAACTTCAGTGTTCCTACAATATTAGTGTCTCCAAGAAACAGGAGGAAAAGGGACATCATTACCTAGAGAGGATCAAAAGACACTTGAAAACTCACCTTGTACATGGCGCCTTTAATGACAAATCCTTTCAGTGTTGCACAGGACAGAGGGGGTCAGGACTGACAAGTCTCATGATCTATGTGATGCACTATTAGTGCACGATGTACTGTTTCTATGCACTGTCTCTCATGTGTTACCCTTGTGTTTGGAAGGCTTAAACTATGATGACTCCTCTGGAAATCACAATTATTACATTGCAATTTCAGTGCAACCTCAACCAGGGAACGAAGGGAACCAGCATGATGTATCTAACACTCCACAATAATCTCACTAAATAATAGCAGAACTAAAACCACAACTCTTGCTTGCCACATAGTACAAAACATAAGGCACTGACAATCTTGGGCTGCTGAAAGACTTCAGCATCCCTAGAGGAGGATTTGATCTGATTTGATTTCATAATTTTCTCCTCTTCCCCACTCTCCCTTTCATTTCTTTCCCATTGGTTGTGTGACAGAATTCTAATTTATGTATTTATTTTCAGCTCTACTCTCTCCCTTTCCTTTGCTGTAGATACTGTCATCCCTCAGAAACCAAAACAACAGCAACAAAAAGAAATGTTTTTTTATCTTGAAAGAAAGTTGACACAGGACCAATGAATCTGTGACTGTGCACACCATGTACCTCTGCCATTGCTCCTCCTCCCTCTTCTTTTTATTTTTTTCATTCAAGTGACAGGCTTTTTTTTTGAGATGAAAGCAGACATTATTTCCCCAGTGAGACCCAACTGTCTTTGAAATCTTTCCTGCTGTTTCTTTCTGATAACCTGCACTCTCTCGACATTCATGATAGATTATCAATACGCTCTTTAGGTTTTCTTAGTCACAGGAGATGGTTGCTGAGGTAACTCAGTTCAGGCAGGTAGTCTCTTCTTTTTCTACAAAGACTCTAAAAATAGTGTCCCTGCCGCAACTGCACTACAGCCTCATTAGTGACCCGGCTGTCTATAAATTGATTACATTCCTCACTTGATTATCATGTGGAACATGGTATCAGTTAGTTAAGATGATGTCCAGGCCTTCAGGCAATAGATCCAACCAGAAGCCATGCCCAGGAGGAGATAGTTGGAATTGAATAGAGACCTTTTCCCTCATGTTCTGCCGAAAGCTAATGCCAAAAATCAGCACTACCATCACCATCTGCTCCCTCCCACCTCCACAAAAAAAAAACCCAGAGCCAAAAAAAAAGACACTGGGAGAACAGCTCAGGAGGGATTTTTGGTTTAATTTTTTTTTTTCATTTCAGTAGTTTTTGCTCAGAGTGGGGATCAATAAATCCCACTGACAGTTTATGAGTACCCTCTTCTTCTACCTAGGGTCCACTATGCCTCACTTTACAACAATGACACCAAAAATGACATATATATTGTGGAAATCAGAATCTCTAAACAGATAGTGACTGACCTTCTAGTACCACCTGAACATAGTCTTGAGCAGACATCTTGTCCTTGCGCACAAAGCACTGGTAAGCTCCACCATCACTCTTGGCCATGCCATCCATTATAAGATTCTCTCGGTTGACACCAGTGATCCGGACATTGTTACCAGGGTTGATGATTTCCCCATTACGATACCAGGACAGCTCCTGGTCCTCAGTTCCTGTTACACTGCAGGACAAGGACACTTGGCTACCAACACTGCTTTTTACTTTCCGTGGACTAATCGTGGCTTTTAGTGGTTCTGAAGATTTAAATCAGAATAAGGAAGAGGGAAGGGGAAATAGAAATCATTAAGTATACATGCACATTTAGGTATAATTAATAAATTAACTCTCAGTTAAGGAGAACAACAAAAATCACATCCATATTCTTCTAAAAAAAAACAACCCTCAAGCAAACAACAGATGACTGTGTTTGCTCTAAGCAAGCATTTTTGCCACCAACATCCATAACATAAAACTTATAGATCTATAGGGATATCCTGCTCAACACATGATATAAACCTACACCTAAATATACAGTATGAGTAGCTTTACTGATTAACACCATTGGTGCTGAGGGCCTAGTAGACAATACAGTTGGAGCTGATGATCTCAAAGGTCTTTTCCAACCTAATGATTGTATTCTTTGATTCTAACAATGGCACTACACATGATTTGAGAGCGTAGGATGCTACTTCATGTTAGTTCAGTGCATTATGTGCATTGCTCATATGTGAAGCTCATCTGGTTTCATTTCCTGCAAAAGGAACCCAGTTTACACATTCCAAAACCACTCCCTGATGTCAACAAGTGCAGTGAATGCCAATGACCAGGAGATTATCTTTTAAGTGAGGAAGATCTGTGCTAAAATGTTAACATAGGTACACCCATAGTTATTCATCAGATCTGTCCATATGGAAGTGCTATTTTTGTGGGGGCCCTATAGATTTTCTGTTTTAACATGGGAAGACTACAATATTTTCTAGTCAGCCTTAAGATACAGTAGAATACAGATAATACAAGTTTTATATTGCAGAAAAAAAAACAGAGAATGAACATTGTTGAAGAAAAGTCATAAACATAAATGCAAGGAAAACAGTCCTTATCCTGCTACCTAACAGTTATTGGCATTAATGAATGCAGATCTCATTTCATGCTTTATATATATTGGTTTGACTTCCTTATAAAGATAAGAGACTACTATCACAAGTGATACCATTTCTGATACTAAATACATATCATCCTATTTTTTTTAAACCAACCTGCATACATGCACAGCCACACATATACAGTAAAATTTCCCCAGCTAACTCATTTACTTTACTGAACATTTTATAACACACAGGTAGTTAATAAATATTCAGCAGCGCATTGGGAACAGAGACCTGGAAGAAAAACCACACATATCAGTGGCTTCAGTCATTCTGGATCACAGATGTGCCAGATCTTTTCTCTACGATGGTCCAGAGCAACAGTTAGTTTGTTCTCATATGAATTTTACAAGCTGCTTAGTATCTCTATGTTTCCTATCCAAAATATCACAAAGGCTTAAAACTGTCAATGACTCATTAAACAAAACAGACAGAAACAGACACACTCAAGTGCACCACCAACATCTCAGAGCCATGATGATGAAAGAAACAAATCCTCCACTGCAGCGGAAGGTGAAACTCCTTTGTTCAACTGTTGCTTCCTGCCAACCTGATTCAGAAGGTATCTACTGGCTGTTTGACCACTGAGTCAGTATGCAAAAGGTATGACCAGGGAGTTGGGAATACTTTGGGTATCACTAGCAACGCTATAATGTCATGTCTCTGGAAGTTTTGAATTTATATTATACAAGGCAGACTGAATCAACTAGTTTTTTGAATACATTTAAAAGCAAAGCACCTCCATTATAATTCACAAATTATTGATCTTTGATCTCTGTTTTGTTGTCCCCAAATACATTATGTGTAATTATTTGTGAAGTCATTTTTATGGCCTGAACTGTTCACAAACTTCTCCATTTTCACTCTGCTAGTCATGCTGTATAGGTGGAAAGGTTAGTTCACAAACCATTACTTCTATTCCAGGAAATATATTTTTTTTAACAATAGAAGATTAACACTTTTCCAGTGCAGTGCTTCTGAGTAATAATTATCTTTGTAGAATTTGTGAAGCAGTCAGAATATTCACACGTGAATACTCAACTGAGAGGAGGTATAAGTATTCAGTATTCCCAAGCAGCACGAGTCATGGCAATGAGAGTTTGGCAGCTTTATTCATGAGAACATTTGCAATTTCTTTTTAAGCATCCAATTCATGCTTCTAAATTACATATCCTCCATGTCATAAATTATATACCTACATTATAAATTGCATCTATTTGCACTTCTGATCACTGAATTGTCCAATGAACTCATCTCCACAGAACCTACTTTCTGGTGTTCCACATCTTTGAGATGTTTAAGCATCGCTAAGGTAAAGTAACAAAACAGAAGGTACAGAAAGATACAGCAACACACAGGCAAGAAATGGCCTGAGAGCTTAACTCAGCCCAGGACTTACGTTTCACATATAGTCGCCCTATCATCTCTGCAGTCCCATAGTTGTTCCACACCTCACAGACGTAGTTGCCTGAGTCCGAGGGACGTGTGTTCTCAATCAGCAGACCTGTAACTGTCTGCCGAAACCTGCTGTCAGGCTCCCAGGGAACGTTGTCTTTCAGCCAACGATACTTTGGTGCGGGGTGCCCTGACGCTTTGCAGGGCAGCTCCACTCGCTGTCCTGCCATGGCTTTACGGTGGTCAAACCCATCTAGAATAGATGGAGCTGAATTCGCTGGATCTGAAAGAACAAACAGCAGTTTTCAATGTATGAAAATTCTTTCATTCACAAAGCAATTTGCCAGTGTTTTTTCTCCTCTATTTTTTTTTGCTCACTAGCCCTGTGTTTTATGTACTACAGGTTGCTACCGTGACCCAGCCATCAGTCTGTAATATCTCAGTAGTGGTGGCTGGGATCCAGCAGCATGTACTAATGAAGTATCTTGTGACTGCTTGGAAACCCTCTCACTGGATTTTTTCCAGGTGACAACCATTTCTCCTATCACTTTCATGTCCTCTATCAGAGAAATAGAGAGCCAGAAACGTGCTGCCTTAACAATTATTATCAGTGTTACCCCTACACTGCTCCTCTAGAATGAAGCCAACACATTGTCCATGTTTCTCGGTGGTCTGAAGGCTTTGAATTAAAGGAGCAATTTATTCTCTTGTCAGGAGAGAAATGGGCAAAGACACAGGAATTTCTTTCTGCAATCTAACTGACAGACAAGCCTTTTCTTTTTCTCTGTAAAAAGAATTTAACACGACAAGACTAAACATACAACTTAATGCCCCAACTTTTTGTGCTTGGCTTACTGAGAAAAGTATTTCTTAGACCGATACATAAATTTATGTATCTCACAGAAGTCTGGCACAGTGCCTTCACCAGAGGTGCATGTACTTCACCAGAAATAGTACTTTGCGATTTTTGAGTTTGAAAACTTTTGGAAGCAGAGGCTGACATGATTTACAGTTTTGTGCAGCATGCAGCGTGATGGAAGCCCATCCTGGAGCTACTGCAACATAAAAACTGAAAAATAAATCAACAAATATTTATCTAAGCATTTTCTCATCACACACACTCAATTCACTAAGATTTCTGTCTCACAAAGAAACTCACTGTGCTGATTAACTCCTTTTATTCCTATTTGACACAACAATATTTTGGGGTTTATCTACATGACAGTTCCCTGGTTGTAGGTATGATATTTTCAAGTGGTCTTTGACTTAACTAGCTCAGGTACTGCTCACAGAGCAGCTGCAGCAGGTTCATCTTAGGAGCTGCAAATATTAAAGGAGCAGTTCATGGCAAATTCAAGCTACAGGAGCAATAGCAAAATCAGTACCTAAGCTACTCAGTTTAAAATTAATGTACATATATCTTGATGAATTGCAGCCATAGATGGGAGAGTATGCTTGAGAGCAAATAGCTAGTACAGTTTCGGTAGTGCCTCTATCAATCCAGAAACTAAAATTGTGATGGCAAACAAATGGGCCAAGAAAATTTTATGTGACTATCTAGATAAAACCCTAATTGCCAAGTTCAATGAAAGATTACCACAGCAGTTTTGCTGACACCTAAAGAGCAGAAAAAAGTTGAGTCACTGAAGGCAAAACCACATTCAATTTACAGCAACTTACTGTCTGCCTCATTAGAAATGTGTCAGCGACTAGTTAAACAAATGATTTTGCATGCATCTGTAGCCTCAAGGTCCACATTTGGCATCGAGATGGGTTATATTTTTGAGCTTGCCATGCTGCTTATGTCTGGCTTAGTGAAAACGCAATCTGCCAGCATGCTATTGGGAAAGCCAATGTCAATTTGACTAATTGATCAGCCCGTTTCTTCCTCACCTTTCAGGTCATCAGAAATCTATGCTTTTACTGCATAGATTCTTTTGCGCACCCCGAGGAATTAAATCAGTAAAAATGTAAGCACTCGAGAAGTTACAGGTTTGGCTCTTAGGAAGCTTACACTTCCAAAAAAGTCCATTTCTTCATTTGAAAGTAATAATTAAAAAAATAAAAAAGTAGTACTGACTTCTAAAGGTATTGTCTGTGCATTCCTACTCAAAACTCACAGTAGCTTCATATCTTCTCCATATGGTTCTTCAAGAGACTGTGAAGGATATATATGGTACCATTTTCAGTTCTTTAATAACAAAACCACGAAGTACTACATGGACTTTGAAACAGGATGGGGCCACCAGGGAGGAATTAAAGTAACGGTAAGGAAAATTTATGACTAGTGAATATCACATCCTGACAGCTTCCTAGCTTGCTGCAGAGAACCATATATGCCTTGATGCTGGTCCCAGGTAAATTGCAAGACCACCTCAGACAACAAGCTGATGGTGCTTTCCTGCTTCCATGCCTAGGCAGAAGCCCAGGAAACCAGGCAGGTTACCCCCAGGAGTTGGGGGCTATGGCAACATGCCATGGGAGGCACAGCCCTCTTCTACAGCTACCATTTCTCACCCTTCAAGAACAGCACACCCGTCCCTGAGTCCTCTGTCCCAGGTTCACTTTGCCTCACTTCTTCCTTGTCAAACTGAGCCTTGTCAGGACCAGCCCAGCCTGGAGTCCCATCCATGGAACAGCTAAACTAGGATTTGTCTACACACTTGAGAAACCTTGAGCTGGTTCATACAGAAGAGGTAATTAAAATATATACAGGGGCACACAAGATATTACTCCAGTGACTTGCTTTCTTGTCCGTGGAACACACATCTCTTTAAAGCTCCTACACAGCATCTATTCTAGTTAAGAGAAAGAACAGAAAAAAAAAATAAAAGAAAAAAAGTACAAAAGAAATCCCAGGGTTCATTTGCAATCGCTTGCAATGAGGCAAACAGCAAAGCAACATCTCTCAATTCCAATATGTGGTGTATACTTTTTTGAATGATTATTTACTATGCTTTAACGGTCAGCTGCAAATGACTTCTAGCAAGGACAACAGCAGAAAAAATGAGGCAAAATATTGTTCTACAATATTCTACTTTGGATTTTTGAAAGACAGACTGCAAAACTCATTATGCTTTAAAAATCATAAAGATTTTTTGAAGGCTGGAGTTAAAAAAACAGTAAAGATTTTGAAAACTCGGATTCATGCTTGGACAAGATTATTTATGGAAAGGCACAATATAATGGCCACTGGAGGAATATTCTGTAGCATGTTAATGGCCTTGGTGTTAATTTTATTTTGAAAGGACGTGATTTCAAGGAGATGTTCTTGCTCCAAATGAAATTTGGAACTTTGCTTTGGTCATAGGCATAATAATGATTCACATACATATTCACTATTGCATGCATGTTACTTTTCTCACTCTTTCAAATAAAAACAAAGCTTAACTCATATTCAAGACGTGGGCAAGAGACCATGATCAATATCCACCACAAAGTAATTCATCCTCAAATCAGCAAAGAATATTTATGCATACAAAAGGCAGGGGAAATGTGGCATTATGCAAGCAGACCTTTTTTCACATCTATATTCATGGCTTCTTTATCTCAATTCTTAAAGGATGTACTATTTTAAAACATAAATTCCAGAAAAGAAAACGGAAAACCTGTTAGAGAAATCTTAAGCGAAAAAATCTGCCCATGAGTGCTGCATTTGTTCAGTAAACTAACAGGACTAGAAATCAGAGACAACCATAACTCTAAAATAGAACAATTAAACCCACTGAATTAAAAAAATCCAGCTCTTGCACACAGACAAAATTCCCCATTTTGATATGTGTGTAAATGACAATAGAAAAGGGAACTCCAGATAGAGCACGTCTTCTAGAATGCTTGTACTGAACCATAAACAAGACAGAGCTTTCATTTTTTCCCCTTTTATTCAGAGAAACAACTAGAAATTTTCTTGTGGTAACCAAGATACAAGCCTGATTTTATTTATGTTACCACTGGCTCAGCCTTAGCATGATTTCACACGGAAACAGTCCATATTATGGAGACAGCTAGAAGCACCGGACCCTGCCTGTTCTTATAAGACTAAAGCAGGGAGATTGTTGTGCAGGAAAACTACTACTTCATCTGGCTGGGAAAAGCAGAGGCAAGAGTTTTGCTGACATGGGACACATATTACAGGAAGAAACTCCTGGATCTGACTGGTAAGTGATTCTAACCCAAACAATCACACTACTTTTTTTTTTTTCATCATTAGTATATTTAAGTACTGACTTGTGTGTTCAGAGGGCTCCAGAATCCTTCAGCAACAAACATTTTGGGGGAGGGCAGGAAGTATGTTAGTAATGCAAATCCTTGTGTTCACCTCTGTCTCCCTTATGGCTCTCAAACAGGGAGTGGAGAGATGAGATCTAATCACTAGATTATTATTTTTTTCTGACAAAAAGACCAAAAGACAAGAGGACAAGGTCAAAAGGAGAATGATCCCACTGACTTACATTGTGAAGGTCACCATACCCTGACTGATCATTAGAGTTAAGACCTTTGGGGCATCTTAGTAAAGGTGAAAATGAGGATATACTGTGGAGCTTTAAGAGGGGTGGTGGGTGTGTCTTCTCTAAGGCAAGGGTACAGAGTCTGCGGTACAGTCTTAACTAACTCTATGGATGTGGGAATACAATTGCAGATTTGCTCATATGGAAACATGGGTTGCAGCTACAGGCACAGAAAATGAGTGAAGGGAAGGGGAGATGGGGAAGAGCTTATCTTGTACTGAGATGTTTTGAAATCAACCCCTAAACCCAGGCCTGGGGTCTTCTCCTTCTTCTCACCTCATCCACAACTGGTACCTCCCCTCACTGAGACAAAATGGGAAGAAGGTGGAACTGGAACAGCACCGTACTCTAATAAACCTAACTGTTCAATGGGTATGCATGGTGAACCCAACAGTCCATCACAGATACAACGATCAGGAGATGATTTATAATTACAAGGAAAAGTTATAATACCCTGTCTATTGGCTCATTTTCCTATCCATTGTACAAGGCCATTTGCCCTGGGACTTTTAGCTCTGCCCATGGACAGCCACCATCTAACCCTCTTCTCTGCCTGCAGCACCATGGGTGGCCTGGGATAGGTCAGGTACTCCTTTCTGGCTGGGGAGCCTTTCCTGAAACAGAGGACCACACCGTTTTCCCCAGGAAAAGAGCATGATGAATGAAAAAGAAGGCTTAAATGCACCTCAGTTAACCTGAGACTCCTGCAATGGAAATATCTACAGCCAAGTTAAATGTCCTGGTGGAGTGCCTGCTATGTTTAACAGAGAGAAATAGGCTCCATGGGGCAATTTATCTCACCTCAAAGTGCACCACTGAAGTAGGTTAGATGCACTACCCCTAAAAGTGTTCTCCTTTCGCTACAAAGGGAAGTTAAGGTGACTATAGACATTTTCACTGCACAAGTCTGCTTTTAATGAGATGAATCCCATCCACAGTGCTTTTATAAAGTACTCTAGACCTACTGAAAATCGCTGTACTAAACCCCAGTGCACCCTATAGGCTCTCTGGAAATATCTAATGGGAGCTGAAAAACAGAGAAAAAGATTTTAAAATGGGACATTCTGTTTTGCAGCAGCAGCTCACAGCTGACCACTTCTACATTCCATTTGATAAGTTACTTGGTTGTTAGGGCCTATGGGCACAAGAACCTTCCTCGACAATTTAGCACACTGGGGAGAGGCATATACAATGATTAAATTAATGTGATACATAAAAGAGCACCTGATACAAAAAGTCTTGCACTGTTGCTTTGTCGTGTTTCTCCAGTGTATCTGTGCCTTGTGATACATCGGTAGTTGTACAGTCCATCTTCATTCTGTACATCTAAAATATACAAGGCTCCCGTGGATGTGATGAGAAATCTAGGTCCTGAAAGACACAAGAATTTGCAGTGTTTAAAATATTTGCAGACTGTTACTATGTTCTGCTTGCTTGAAGGATGGATGACATATACTGGAGAGTCCTGAAGGTTTTTTTGACAGAGTCTAAAAGCTGCCATTTGTAAGTTTACTAAGTAATTACTGACAATGAATATGAAGATATTCATTCATGTGCATTTCTTATAGAAAAGGTAGGGATCTGCAAGGAAAATACATGCCATGGTCTGAATTACAATCAGCAATATCCAAGAGGCATCTGAAATAAAAAACAGGGTAAAGAACCAATGCAGAATTTAATTCAGTTTAATTCAGTATTGTAGAGTGATATGACAGCAATTCTGTAGCAGAGCAGTACACGTTAGAAAGATGATCTGGGATGGCATGGATAATTAAACCATGTTAGCCAAAATGGCATTTGTTGTCCATGTATACGAAATAATTGAGGAAAAAAAGGATTATAAAAACTAAAGAAATCAGTGAAAGCAAGAGAAACCCACAAAAGGAGGAATTTTTTACCCCCAGAATATGAGATGTATTTGCTAATGGTTTCTGGTCATAAGAGCCATGTACTGCACAGCCCTGCTCCACAGCCTGCTGCAGATGTGATGGGAAAACAAGGACAGCAAACCCAGCCATGCTGATGTTGCCTACACCACTGACCCCAGTGAATTTGCACACACCCGCGCCAGCTGCGAGCTCCAAAGCAGTAGTGTTAGGAACAGTCCTACTCCACCCTACTCATGTTTCCTGTGGGTTGATGCACTCCAGACCCCAGCAGGACAGGCAGAGCTCTCTGCAGCTCAGTACTTCCATAGCCAAGTGACTGGCAGAAGATGAGTTAATACATTATCTGAACTGCTGTGGACTTTTTTTTTTAGAAAAAGATATTGTAGTCTGTGATTAGCGAAGCACAATGTAAGCAGGTAGACAGACTGTGTCTCTGAAGGAAGGGTTTATAAACAGCACAGAATGAGTTATCTAATATCCAAAGATATTTTATTTCTTTTTAATTATGCACAGATAGGTTTATTTCAGGAATAAAATTAAGCCCAGCAAAGTGACCGCTTCCTAAAACTGAAAAAGACTGACATGTTAATGGTCAGCAATTCTCTCAGTGTTCATTCAAACTGAAAACAATACAGTTGAAATTCTCTTTAACTACATGTATTTTATTATTAACTCTAGAATATGTGGAAAACATCATAGAACACGTGCAGGTTTTATTGTTTGACACCTGCACAGATGCCTCTGTTCTGTTGTACATGCATGTTCTAAAAGCAAGGGCGTCAAAAAAGCCTAATATCTACACGTTACATGTTTACTCTAAAGCTTTTCTTGTATTACAGTAACTGGAAGTAAAGATGTTAGAATGCATTGCAAACTTGGGCCTCACCTGGCTTCTCTTCCACTTGAAAAATACTGCAGTCTTAAGCTATATATTCTTTTCTAAAACTTTTATACTGGAGAAAACATTAATATATTTTTTTCTTTATGTCTTGTATTTTTTCTCCAGTTGTTAGTAGCTTTTAAAATATACATATATGTAGCTAGGTATTATAAAACATACTGGTACCAAATTAGGGGAGAGAATATGCAAAGATGGAACCCTTTATGAACTAATATTCAGTAGTGTGCAGTAAGAAATATTTCCTTTTCTTCAGAGCTCTATTTGAGCAGTGACTTTTTAATAATTAAGCATAGTCAGAGTGCTTGCTCACAAACGGATCAGTGGGAAAGCAATCCAGCAGAGAAAAGACAGAGGAAATGGTATAATTACGGAGGGCTATCTCCTTACCACAATCTAAAACAAATGGAAAAAGAAAATTTTAGCAACCATTTAATGTCATGGGACAGGACTAAACCTTAGAGAAGAGAACATTGAGTAAAGCAACACTAGTCTACCTCTCATCCTTGGACGCATACTGAACTATAAAATAACCATGCTGGTGACTTGTCTTGGCTGAATTTGTTCTTCTGAAATTAAAGGCAAAAGCATGGAAGCAGTCAGGTCACAGCTTTGGAAAAGCATAAATCGCTTGGCACGTATCCTTCTGAAATACCTTGTTTGTTCGAGTAACATCTGTCATTACTAAGAAATTACTAACAAAATAAATTCTCAGAAAGGAGGCACAGAAAAATTAAGCTACTTGCCTACTTCTGAAGGAGGTGTGAAAGAGGACTGGATGGAAAGAGCACTCTCCTCATCCACGAGCAGTACTATATTCCAGCCTAGGGGATTTTACAGGCTAGGGAAGTTTCTTCTCATACAGAGGCCATATTGACTTATAATGAAGTCTCTGAAAATGTAATTGTTTGCATACAGAAGGCTTGTGTTTCAACACAAATTACTTATAAATGAATGTACTGCTGAGAGTAGTAGGAAAAGCACCCAAATAGGTAATATTTCAGTTCCACAGCCACTCTGAAATATGGCATTGATAAGGTTACATCAAAAAAAGTAAAGCTATCTTGCATCTCACAATTTAATATGGGAGATGCAGCGCTTGAAGGAAACTATATAGACAGTTATTGAGAACAAGTTAAACCAATAAAATACCTTTACCTGGCTTCTCAATTACTTATATTTATTTGCTAGTCACAAAGCAGCTTGGCTTCACCAAACATGCAAAGCAGGTTTTCCACAAATACCAGGCAGCTAACAGCTACTCACTAGCAAACAGAAAGCACAGTGTGCAAGTGTGGGGGCTATCATCCAATGAAACCCATTAACAATCATTGGATTGTTTTTTATCTACTGTCAATCATACAGACCAACTCCAAAGCCACATCAAGCAAAATCCTACCACCTCTAACGGGGGCAGGTTCATATTGATTCACAGAGAACTACTGCCTGCTGACCAAAGAATACGTTTGATTTTTTTTTTTTTTTTTTTGTTGATTCTAATGCTGTAACTCCTAAAGGTACTATATTCCAAGGGTAGTTAATTTCCTTGATCAATTACTATATTCTCTGCTGAGTATTTCTTCCTTTTTCCTTCAGAGACCCCAATTATTCGTACATAAGCACTTGTCCCATTCCACCCTATCTCACCATCACGTAGATAGTGAAAATCTGTACCCTTTAAAAAGGTTTGCCTCTACCCCAATTCTAGGTTAGAAGGATATTTACAGTTTTGGTATGAAAACTATGGGCTGTTTGACTCCTGTGTCACATGCAGAATCTGCACTACTGAAATATTCATAAAGCAAATCTACCTTTGCCAAGAAATATGCTATAAAGACTATAGGTAATTAAAGCACAGTTGTCTCCCTTAGTCTGTAGGCACCATAAAATGAGATGGGACTCACATTTAAGAACTTTCCAAGGGGTTAGTGATGGGTATGCAGAAAAAGCGATCATGTCTTGCTTCGGTTTCCAGCTGTGTGAGCATTAACCAGGTCTGTATTTCAGACAGCACAGCCAGTTCAGACAAGTGCTTGCCCACAGCAATGCCACTCGGCTGGCAGGGCTGCCAGGCTGCTGAACTAGCGCTGCACATACAATGCAGACATGTCCTTTGCAGCCCTATCAAGATTTAGATCAGACTTTTCAAGTAGGAACATATCTATGTTACCAAACTGTGCCAGGGTAGATGTCTGTAGAGAGGCTGCTCAGCTGCCATCACGTCACAGGACCAGGGGCACATGAAAATGTGCTAATGGGATGATTGTGACCATTTTGGTCCATCCAGCAAATCTGCATTTGCTATGCCTTTTTGTCAAGCAAATGGAACCCAAATAAGTGAGAAGTAGAAATGTGCTGCTTTTACAATGGCTTCATGCTGCTTTCTTTTTCTGCAATCCAGTTTCACTTTTGCTAAATATACATAATTCCATGTACACAAAGAGTCACACTCTTGGAAACTACTAGTATGCCCACGTTTAAGACCATACAAATGTGTCCAAAGTTTTAAAATTAATTCCTTTCTCTATGCTTTTCTAAAGCTCTTTTTCAGATCCTCTGCATAATTTTGAGATATGGTCTATACAAGTCATTATTAATAATTAAATATGTCTCCTCTCCTAGGATAAGCAGGAAGCAATGTTCACAGAAATTAAGTTAGTAGATTTCTTCCCTTAAAACTGCTAAAAGCTCACTTCCTCAGTATTTCTACCTTGTGCATGTTATTGCCATTCATACTTGCACAAAAACTGGGGAAATGTGGAGTCACTACTGCCAGGTTGAAGAATGTGTGTAGATCTGTGAGCATTTTCCAGATCCCATAGTATTGATGCCTTTTCTCCTCAGCCCTGAAAGTGTCTCCTCAAATGCAGTTATATATCTAGGTCAATGAGAGTGGGTATACTTATTAAAAGCCTACTGCTTAATAAAAGAGGTTTATAAAAGCTATGCAGAGCCAAAAAATTGTTCAGTGTTATCTTCCTATGTTTTCTTAAGAAGTTATGCGCATACTTGAGCTACATAACACTGCTTCGATCTTCTTGCTGTTGGGAATTAGTCAGGCAATTGTATAACAATACCTTCACTTAATGCATTATTTAGAGACTTTTGCCTCACCCTCTTTAAAGATAAGTAAGAGTAAATAGTTATTGCCACACATCAGATATTATTCCACAGTACACTTGTCTCAGAAACAGACATTTTGTATAATTGCAGGGCTAAGGCTTTTCCTTTTCCTCTCTTCTTCTTAATATATTTTGCATACTTATGTAATGCTTTAATAACTAACCCGTCCTTCTACTGTAGAAATGTGAGACAGGAAAGATGACAGAAAAATAAAAGGGGAAATGCATGTAATTTCTGTCATCTTCTAAACGGAGAGCATTTTCATTAAAACCGACAGGCTGTCAGCTGTGACAAAGCTGAAGTGTTGAGTGTTCTGCTTTCTGTGCTTCAAAAGGTGTTCAGAAATGCACCAGGATGGGGATCGGTAAGCTCTTATTGCCCTGATGATCTAGAGGAGTGCTTTCTTTTTGAGGAGCATTTAATTTAATCACTCTTGCTTTGCTTTAACAGAGTTTTTTTTTTTTTTACTTACCTACTTAATATGCCAAATAAGGATTTTTTTTAAATGGAACATCCCTTCAGATAAATAGAAGATTTTTGTTTGTTTGGCTGTTAGCAGGTATCAAGGGAGGAAGGCAGAGAAGCCTCCTTCACAACAATTAAAAAGAACACTGTCAAAATATAGCTCATAATTCCCATTTATTATTCCTCCTCAGTACTGTTTGTATTAATGCCTTGCAAACTTGATTATAATAATTTCAGCATTTGATTTTGAGAGATGTTCGAAGCTTACATTTCTTTCGGCTTTCAATGCTTGGTACCTTTGAAAACTTGGCCCGATATCTGTACTATGTATTTCATTCCAAGAGTTCAAAGGATTTTAGGAACCCTTATTACCTTTTGGCCTGTTGAGGTGGGGGAGCATAGTAACACGTTACTATTTCAAATTTAAAAGCTTTACAGAGCAGCTTATCCATCAATATGTGGATTGATGTCCACAAGTCAGTGGAAAAACAGGGAATGGAATCCATAATTCTTTCTCTGACATCCCACCTGTCATTAACACATAACTTTTCCTCACTGTGAGACTGAAAAAAAAATATAGATCCAAGGACTAGAAAGACCATTAGAGTAATTTATTCTCACCTTTCATGCTTCACCCATTAACTCCTGCACGAAGTCCATATCTGGAAGTTAAGTTATAGCTTTTTTAAAAAACATTAGTCATGGTTAAAGATTTCTTGTAAGAGGAGAGCATATGATACCCCTGGGTAAATTATTCCAATGGTTAATTATTTTCAAATTTGAAAGTTATTGCATTGTTTGTGGTCTATCTGACTTTGACCTCAGCTATTAGATCTTACTGTGCCTTCATTAAAGATTTCCTCTGCAGTCAAAAATCTTCTGCCAATTTAAGTACTTACAGAACATGAGGAAATTACCTCTTAAACCATATTTCTTCTTAATTAGTTATACAGATTGAACTTCCTAAATCATTTGCCATGAGTTATTCATATCTTGAAATATTTCTGTAGTTTTTACTCAACACTTTATCAACTTTTTGAAGTTATTTTTCAAGTTTGGATCATGTATGTAAATTCAGTATTCGTTCTGGTAATTGTGAATGAAAAATGCCATCACTCTCATCTATACAAATTTTCATTCCACTTATCCATCCAGGAATTACAGTAGTCCTCTTATCAATGTGAACTTGCTTCAGCTATCTGTTGAAAATTATGACCTCTTTTACAAAGTCATGGACTTCAAGAACAAATTTCCCCGTGCTGTAGATACTACCTATTGTCTGTCTTGACACTGGCATTCACTGTATGAAAACCTACATCTTCAAATCAGATTTCTTTATCACACAATCCAATCTCCCTATGCAGTTCCTCAAACCATATAATCATTTGCCATCGCACCAACATTTGAAGAGTTTGTATGTCATTGACATATACTTCCCTGAATTTCATTCATTAATTGAAGCTTTACATTTTCATCTGAGATATTACCAAACCACTTGTTTTGAAGATACGTATTTCAAAATAGTAAGACCCTGAAGAGAACAAACAGGGAAGAAGGGGAGGAAACTGGGCCATATCTAGGCTTGGCTGACCTGAACTAAGGCTCAAAATCTCATGACATTTTAGAAGCACCTCTCATTTTATCATCTACAGACTAGAGCCCTAAATAACCTAGTGACTTCATTAAAGTTGAACTGCATTAGCAAATTGTGTGTTCATTTCTCTAAGTGAGAAGAGGTCACATTAACAATTATGAAATTGCTCTTATATAAGGTTTTTAATGCTTTCCATTAGACTGTATAATATCAGAGATTAAAATAAAATTTTACAGGTCTGAGTAATAAGTTAAAATAATTCTGTTTAGTTTCCCTATGTGAAATTGTTCTCATGTATAATTCATAGGAAATTGTGAACACTTTCCTGTAGAATTAGTGCATAATATTCTTGTATGGAAATGAGAATATTTTAAAATTGTATCATTAATTATTCTATTATCATGCTTTTTCCCCCCTCAGTATGCTGTTAGTCTTTAAATAGGGGTAATGTTATCCTCAAGATGGTTTAAAAAATCATATTTGATTTTCACTTTGTTGGAAACACATCTAACAACATTATGTTATTGCAGTCTAAATTGGGTTGATAGAAATTAAGAGAACAGATGGCTGCTCTAATTTTGTGCCAAATAATAATGTAGAACAAATAAAGTTTTATCAGCTGTACTTGTCGGCTCCGCTGGATAGAACTGCTTCTGCTTAGCAAGTTTCTAGTATGACCTATGCATGCCAGGGGAGAAACCTCCCCACAGATCCAAAGTAGAAAGTAACCTATAACTCACTTTTATAGCACTGCTACAACATCATTCTCAAAGCAAAACAATTTGCTTCTCTGCGCATGGAAAACATGCTAGAAGCAGCCAGGCTTAAACTGTGCCCTGAAGTTGCAATCCTCTGAATGCTTTTGATATACAAACTAAAGATTAGATGAGGAGAGGAGGCGTGTAGGGAAAGAGGAAGGTAAGGATTTCACCTTCAAAGCATCGCTCACAGAATATACTTAACCTACATGAGACACCTGGTGTGTGTTACTCACTGCAGGTGCTGAAGATGGTCAAAACATGACTACGCTCCTGTAAGCAGCACAGCCTCTTCCCCAGCGATGTAGCCAAGCTCACAGGCCCTGCTAGCAGACCTTACAGAGGATAAAACTGATTTTTTTAGGTCCCCATATTCCCTCAGCTTTGGGGTCTATAAATCGCACCTTTGGAATATACTGCCCACTGCCCCTCTCCTTACCTGACATACAACCTGCAGCTGACTTCCAGGAGAACAGGAGCGGGAGGGAAACCACAGCACTGTGCTATATTCCAGGGGTAGTTAACTTCCTTGATCAATTACAATAAATTAACCTTCCTTTGTGTTATCACCTCCATCCTTTAGGCACAACAGTTGGAGAACCAAATACATATTTGCATTACATGTCCTAGCCTTTGTTCTCATAGCTGGGCCACCATGAGCACGACTGAATTTTTGGGAGAAAAATTCTGCAGCAAAGCTTCTCAAGTTGCACCATACTATGATGCTACTCATGAGCAATTAAGGCCTTTGATCTTCCTGGGCTTTTTTCCCTAACACAAAAGAAAAATTAGGCATAAAAGCCATAGGAAGTCATCTGAGGCACGGGAGGCTGCTGCCATACTTAAGCTATTGTAGGCTCTTTAAAGCTCGCAGAGATATATCTCTTATTATAAGACTGAACTTGTAGGTCTGAAGTTTTTGTCAATTCCAGAGCAGCCAGGGTCTTCCCTTTTACTTCATTTTTTGTTTGTTTGTTCATTTTCCCAGAATTAAATTTGAGATTTTATAAAACAAGCCAGCAGCCTCACATGAGGTATTTTACTATTTTATATAGGTACCTAATCTGTTTTAAGTTCAATAAAAAACAACTGAGGTTATCTCTCTGCAAAAAGTTAAGGACATTTAGAAACATATGATCTGAAATGGTTCCCCTTGTACCACAGATAGACTCTTAACTTTGCAAAATTTGTGTTGAACTCATAGGTCAAAACTAAGACAGAATTTTTTCTTATACTGTCACTCTTTATGCCACCTCAGTCATGTCCCTCCTCAGGAAACATCTATTTTGGGGCACCTCAGTCTAAATTAGTGGATGCAAATAAATCTGTTATTGATCAGTCACTCTGTCCCTTGGCCAGTGGAGATCAGAGCTGCTCAAAGTCTGGGAAATCCAATTCAACCATTGTCATTGTCTCTCTAAGGAGCAAGGGTATGAAATATTTTCCACTAAATCCTTGAAAGCAGAAAAGCTTAAAGAGGAAAACACTTAATGTAAAATTACTATTACTTTGGCACCTTTATCTCTAAGGAATGCCAGGGATCCATTATGTCTTATTGCAGCTCTCAAAAGAAAACGGATTTAGTGAAATCTAGGTACTGTGGTGTTTTGTTCTCCATTCCAAAATGGTTTCATGTCTCTTACAACTTGAGATTTTGCTATAGCTATACTTTCATGATTTCCCTCAGTGTTTTTCATGCAATGTTACTAAGCTGAGAGCACAAACCTGCCCATTCCTTCCATATAGAACTGCAAAGTCACTAAAATTACATTGAGAGAGAAAGAGAGAAAGAAACAGAGAAAGTAAAAAAAAATAAAAAATAAAAAAGCTAAAAAAAAAAGGTGAGAAAAAGAAAAACAGGACTGCACAGTGGTTGTGGTGGTGGTGTGAAAATGAAGTCCCAGTTTTGACTTTGTAAATTGAGCTGAGAGATTATCTGCTGAGTCAATTACAGCATTACCATAGGAACAAATGTTGTGGTACTGCATTGGGCTCATATTCAGACATGATGAGGCCTGAACACAATGCCCCAAAATCAAGCAGGCTGCAAAAGCTCATGGTATCTGTATTCATGGTTTTAGCAGCTTTAAATTCAGCTGTAACATGAGTTCATTTGTGTTTCTGTAATCACAGAATAAGGAAAGACATATGAGCATTACTGCTATTATATGTGCAGTGCTCTCATTTTCTGAATGAGTTTGGACACTATGATAATGATCATTTTGAAAACCAGATTGTTAGACAGATTACACAAATCAGAATATAATTTATTTGCCCCTCCATGCTTCCAAGACTGTAAAAATGTATTTCATGCCAATTGTCTGTACCAATTCCATTTATATTCTGTAAGCAATATCCAAGTTTTTTAAAGGAGGAATAAACAGGCTCTTTTTTAAAAAAAAAAAAAAAGCAAAGCATAAATAGTTGCAGGAACTGTATTTTTGTTTACATAGACTAGGTTATGTTGTTACTACTTTATAAGTGGGTAGTATAAAATTGACTGATCACATAATGTTTATAATTGTTTACTCTTTTAATCTTTTATGAATATATTAGGCATGAACAACTACGGTTCTCTACCTACTGTTGTTAACTGTCATTCCTCCAGGATATTACATATAACTGCCATAATCTTTAATACTGCAGTTTTAGATGATTTGGGTCCTTGGACACATTGCTGTAGAAGCTGTTTTCCTTATTTCAGCTAGAAAGAAAGCAGATAATTTTAAACCACTAGCTAGTTTTAGGGGCTCTGATTAAAGAGGATTCAGTTTTGCTCATGATATATGGGGCAGTCTGGAGGATTAAATTTTTTTCTCTCGGTCTTTTGCTGGTACATGCCAAAGAAATAAATAGCCTGCAGCTGACCAGTGGCTTAGCACCGATAAACTTATGCTGTACTGCTTACAACATCAAGGAACATAACCCATCTCTCCTTCTATCTGCATGTAAATTTAAACACAAGCTTGTTAAGTAAAGGTGGAACCTTCACCTTCTCTGGCCTGAACAGCAGTTGGTTTATGTCACCATCATCGAATGTGCAACTTAATAGTTTATAGCTTGGAAGTCATTGCATATGCAGAATACGTGCTGTTATAGACAATATGATCAAAACAAATCACAGCCTTGCATACACAGAATTACAAATGCTAACAGCAGCAGAATTATTTTGACTCATTACAAATAATCAATACCATGCTACATTAATTGGAGCATCAACAGCTCTGTGACCCCACAGATTTAACTACATTCATTCTTTAGGTAACTGTGAAGGTAATAAAGCATCTCAACCTGAAGGAACAGTTTTATGAGAAATTTATAACAATACCTACTTCTCTTCATGAAAATATCTCTTCAAAGATTCATAAGACATCTGAGTATTCAGACATCTGAGTAATAGACAAAGCCTCACATCGTACATTTTAGTGTAGTATTTTCACCTGATTTCCGTTGTGAGTGTAAAATTTGGGAAACCTAAAGAGGTCAATTTAGTTCTAGGATAATGACTTGGGAAGGAGTTATAACCTTCCTTGCTCAATTTGAAAAAGTAAACTTGTTTTGTTTGGAAAAAAAAAACATTCAAAATATTCACTGCAGGAGGAAGTAGCTCCACTAGGAATTAGAACTAAATTAAATAATTTCCCCTGAAGAGTCTTGACCTGTCCTCTTGAGACTGAGTCGAATGTTCAATGAATAGTTTTTAAAATGACAAAAAAAGAACAATTAACGATATAAATTTCTATCTTTTTGAACAAGACAATAGTGTTAAGTTTATTGAGTTACTTTTCAACAGCTCTTTAAAAATCACAATTTTTTTTAAATTTCCCCTAACATTAGACTGATATAACTTTTCCTGCAAAACTTACCCTCTCTCATACACACTGATTTCCACTCTGAACATATCTAGCTAGGGAATATGGTAAGAACTTACTTCTGTCACTAGTTTACCCTCCACACAACACCAGTGAAGCACAGAGGTCCATTTCATACATTTTGTGGTTTTAACTAATTTAATCTCTAATTACCACTCATACATTTACATTTTTTAAAAATCTAGTTTCCTGACAAGCTAGTCCTGTCTTTTAGGACTTAAGAACATTTTCCTGATATAGAAACATACAGAATCTTCATTAGGTTCCTAGACAGCATAGCATCAGAACAATTGATGAAGCAGTATTTTAAATAGAAGAAACAGAGCATCAGGATGACAGTAGTAAGAGCAGAAGTACATAAAGACTGTTCTATATAATATAATTGAAACAAAAGAACTCCTGTGGTCGCTGATCCAATGAAATCGCCCCATAAATGAATATTAGAAATATAGCAACTATGTAGTGCACCACATAAGTCACACTCATAATCAACTTCATTGGAAGGAAAAAAGAACACATGAATTTTAGATTGAAATAACTGCAAGCAGTTCCTGACAATCTGACTGCAGACTATATTGCATGGGCATAGACAGTGTTAGCATAGTATACGTGCAGACCTCGCTTTTTGTGCGCTACAGTAGTTCTTAAAACATTTCAGTGATCAGAAACACTTTGAATGTTAGTTAAATTCTCACGTTTTAAGTACATACAGTTATCATGCTGCTTATTTTCTGTGCTTTGTCAAGTTAGATGCTTTGCTGACATCTTTGGCAAACTAACTTTCTCACAATAAAAAGGGCTTCGTAACTATAGCAAATTAAATTCACATCATGCTTCATTCTGAGCATCAATTCAAGACTATGGAATATGAGATAAAACTAGGAAAGGTATGCAGTTCCAGACCTTCTCATAAAGGATACATTGATTCTGTATTATCACTTTCCTTGCACTGGCAGCACAAGAAAAATATCCTTATATCATTATAGGCCCAAAAAGCATAATTCCTGTAGAATAAACGTAAGTGTTTTAAATTTTTTATTGCCTTATCTGAACTGCTCACAGAATCATGACTTGGAAGCATGGAAAATATGAAGAACATTATGTAAATATGCCCAAATAAATTTATCAGGTAATTTTCATCATTTGCCTATTTTTATCTGATTGGGAAATTGAGGCACAGTAAAGCTAATTGATTTACCTAACCTTATCTTGCTTACTTGTGGCAGATTTGGGAATCCTGTATCTCAGTCCTGGGCTTTGAACATAAAAACATCCTTTCTTACTCTTCATTTTGCATGCTGTATCTGAAGACTTGCCAGATACTATTCAACCCTTTGTGTAAATACACAACAAGGCCATGGTTAAAATATGTAGAGCCCTGCCTATGAGTTAAATATTACTACTATTCTAATATTTCAATTGTCAGAATGCTTGCAAGCATGCTGTACTGTTTAGTTTGCACTGCTGCTCATTTTGAAAAAAAAGACCTCAGAACAAATGGAAATAGAGGGTTTTTTTAAGACAACTTACTGCAAAGACATATTCTAAATATTAGACTTTAGGCTGAAAGTTGCACGTAGCATTTTTTCCACTTCTAAAACTTATTTTTTAAGAAGCTTAACATTAGATTAAAAAAAGCCGGGCAAAATAAAAACGTCAAAGCAGATGGAGACTAGCATTGCCTGGACCCTAAGCAGTCTTCCTAAGTAGTCATTCTCTCTTTCTTTATTTCCATAATCCATTAAAGAACATGCTGAGTCACAGAATGACCTTCCTTGTCAGCATCAGATGACCTTATGGCAGATGGCCTTGACCTTCCTAATGACGCTTATACACGAAGATCTATATAATTGACATTTCCTGCATTCCCATAAAATGTAAGCACCATAAAGTTGCCTGAACAAGATTGACCTCACAGAAATGCCTGCACATGTACAGCACTTTCAGTCCATCCAAGATGCGCAGAATCTGAAGCGCGAGCTTTGCATTGGTGATCAGTTGTTGTAGTGTACACAGCATAATTCAGACACAACCATACCTCTTGTACAACTGTAGTTGTAGAACAACAATGACCAGATGCATGCATGGAACTTGTCTTAAACAGTTAGCATAAAATTGGCATAAAATACATTTTCAAGTAGAAGAGCATTATGAAACCTGTGAACCATATATGTGTCTCGTTTAAGACATCCGAACATTACTTAAAAGGTATTTAAAGTCCTGTTCAGTTATTCTTACTTGTGTATGACAGTTGCCTTAAAAGAGATGTGACTCTCTGTATCTGTACACAGTGCTTTAAATGCAAAAGGTCTAAAACTACTCCTTTTTTTTGTGACAAATTCATCTAGTGTAAGGATATCTAGACAATTTAGTTCAAAGTTCTTCTTTTTCCTGAGAAAGCGCAGTGCAGTTTTGGAGACTTGACATTTTACGTGAACAATCAAAAAGTGCTAGCATCACTTAAATGAGAACATTTTAAAATAATTATCCTCATTTGTCAAAACCAGGCAGCAAAAGAGTAATGAAGAAAAAGCTCTGAACTAAGACTATTTTTCTTCTCTTTTCTTGATATTCAACTTTAATCTGGGTATATTATTTTATGCAGCCAAAGTCTTGTGGGTATGAACAGCCTTAGATGAATTGTACAAAAAGAAAATTAATATAGTGAAATCTGACAGCTGTATGGCATTTATTCTAAGCAAATTCTGCATTGCTTCAATCTCTTGAGCAACTGTTATTTGGGTCAACATTATCACTTTCATAGTTCACAGTCTGACTATCTCCCAGGAGAAGCCGATTTTTCTCCACTTCAGTTCTCTTAGGCAGAGCCCCAAGTATTTGAATCTAGGGTTTGCATTCTACATCACCTCCATAATCAAGACACAGTATCTCCCTCCCTAGAGCATTTTCATTAAAAAGTTGGAACATACATGCAATCTCTTTAAATAGAAGCTTGTTGACTTTATGTTCTTAGTGGAGCAAAGGGAGCATTATACAATGCACAGCACATTGCACAGCAAGAACATAGAAGATAGGAGAAAAAAATATATATATCCAAAAGTCAATATAACGTGTTTCACTTCTTTTTCTTTGTGACAGTAGCATTGGCCCCAGAGTCTGGTAAGGAGCAGTTCAATAATAATGATCTATGGCTGGTCTTCAATAGACACTCAACAGCTGACAGCTCTTCTGTTCAAATTGACAAGAGCACAAAGAAAGGCCTGAATAATTAATTGTAAATGGTTGGATGTGATCTGATTGCGTTACCAACCTGTTACATTGACTTGCTCTGACCTAATCTTTCAAAATGAGATATTAAGGCTGAAGCTCCTGGATAGCTTTTCTGTGGCATAGTCTGCATAGTACAACCATGAGATGATAGGTGCCAAAGGAGAGACTTCATTTCACCTGGATGACTAAGACTTTGTACTGTAGACATAATTCTTCTCTATAGAACGCTCTTTTAAACTCGACTACATAGTTGCTGCCATCAGAAGAAACAGGAATGGGGAAAGTGACACTAACAAAGATAACAGCTATTCACTAATTAACTTCTTCCTACCTTAAAAAAAAAAAACCAAATCCTAAATAAAAAGCTACCCTTTCTTATTCAGTTTCTGAGATACTTTTCAGCTAATGTTTCCTAGAATAATTTCCCATTTAAATAGAAGTCGCAAACAGCTGAACATTCAGAGGCAAGTTATGCAATTAATGCCATTTCAAACATAATCCACACTAAGTTTTTTCTACACACATAATATGTTAAAATAGAAGACTTCAACACAGATTTGTCTTTTAGCTCAGGTGCTTTGTTTTCTGCATCAGCAACTCTTAAGCATTGGTGGCAAAAATAAACCTTGGTTTAACTGCCATTTACCATACTTGGACGACAAAAAATGGCAGTAATTTCTAGCTGCTTAAGTTCATATAGATTTTTTAATATACAAAAGAAAGACTGTTCTTCAAGGATGGATAAGGCCTGAGAATGTGTAGTAAAATGCTGATTCTGTGTTTGAAGAAGTATTTGCTTCAGTTAACTGCAGTTAACACTCTATTTTGAGAAACTGAGATTTTTTCAGTGGTGAATAACATTTTTTTTTTCTGTAAGACCTAGACTTCTGTCTTAACTTATTGCGCCAAAATTTTCACTCAGTTTTGCTGTGTGTGAAAGGCTAACTGACTGAGGAGTCCATATTTTAAAGCGTGTTTGATAGCTTGTCTTCTGCACAATAGAAACCACTTCAATGAAAGACAATACAAATGTTCAGGACAGTCCTGGTCATCTCACTGCATTCTAGTCCTAACTTAACACTGCACCATAGCACACATTGTATAGAATCACAATAGTGGCCAGTGCTTTATTATAAAAAAAATCCTGTCTCTTTTTAAAATATGACATGTTTAGGGCCAGTACTAGCTCTTTAAAGACAAAAGGACTTGAAGAAGAAACTAGAATACATGGAATTATAGCATACCTTTAGTAAGATACTAACATTTTTAGTTGTTTTCTTTCTCACATTTAAAATAACATTCTGTGGAGAGATATCACTTGTTTCTTATTAGAGTGGACCCTGTGGTAGAGATACTGAAAAAAGAATTTTCCAAAACTCCTTGGAAAGGGACAATATTCACCTGGACTGTAACCTCCATTAAATATTTATACATTAATCTTTAGTCTTTATGTAAGAAAATAGTCCATATATGCATGTGTGCACATGCATGTCCTCATGCAGCTGATAAATAATAGAAAGTCCCTTTTTATGATAAATTATAGATGACATGTATAATATATGAACTAGAGTTAACAAGAAAAATCAGTCACACACAAGAAGCTGGGAGGTGAAATTCAGTGAAGTCCCACTACCTGCTAGAGGAGGTGGCATAAAAATAAATTTTAGTTCATAACAATAGATTTGAGGATTTCATAAAAGTGTAGCTTTCTCTGCTCTGTATATGGAACATGTTCTACAAAAGCAACTGGAAAAAATAAGTATGAAAAAAAGTAAATCTCACTTCACTGAAATAATGTTGAAGATTTGGCAGGACTCAGGGAAGAGCTGCAAAAATTATTCAAGAACTGGAAGCCCAGTTTTACAGTGGTAGCCTTAAGAGCCAAAGACCTTGGATTATTAAAAAGAGCCTAAAAAGAGACTTCATCACACCCTGGAGGGTGTGGGGGTGTGAGGGAAAGGGTTGTTAAAAAAGATCTTTTACATTGACAGGTCAACATGCAACAGCATACCCTATCAGAATGTGAAGACTAAATTGATTCAGAAAACATAGAAAATGGAAAAATTAAGTAACAGGATATTCACAAAAAATGGGACAGTTCATACAGAAATTACAAAGTATCTATAGGAACTCTAGAGTATGTTCCAGGTAGAAACGTGGAAGGTCAAATCAAGTTAAGAGATTTTTTTTTAGAAAAACAACGGAACATTTGTCTTTCCTGAGAGAATTTGCAGGTGTGTAGGAATCAGACACTTGGCTGTTTTATAATTAGAGTGAACTACTACCGAAACCCTGGGCCCATCACCTCCTTCTGAGCAGCCCAGCCCCTTTACTTATGTGCCTGGAAGCATACCATTGCATGGACTTCCTTCAGCGGTGTCCACTTCCACATGTGAAGACAGCTAATAATCTGAAGACACTTGTCTTTGGTTTCTAAACTGAATTAATCAAAATTTATCATGGAATTACCTCTCTGCGCATTGACCGACATATCTGTCCCCTTCTATGCTAAAAAGCCTCTAAGCAAAGAAACTCTCAGAATGTACAAGCAATCATTTCTGTAACTTTATCATGACTTCTGGGTTCCTGACCATATTGAATGTACTGCATTGACATTAAAAGTGTCAGAACAACCCGTGCTAAAATAATGAGGTAGTGGCTTGAAAGAAACAGCATCTTTCAAGAAGTAATCAGAATATAAGAAATGCACACAGTGGCAAACTTGCTCACAACAGAACAAGAACAGGTCTCAACAGTTGCTGGTAGCCTGATCCAAGCATAATGTGAATTAAACATCAACCAAATTTCTTATGACACTTGGAGGGGTGGGAGTGAGGGATATATGTTAATCTTAGATCCATATTTACTTCACAGATTTCTTTTTAATTTCTGTAATTCCTGTTTTCAGTCTGGATTAGGACCTAATCTATGCTACAAAATTAGTAGGGATATTTCCAATTTCCTACTACTTATTCTTTCAGAATTATGAAGTATAAATTTTCTTCTCTTTTTCAATTTACAAGGCATTTTCCATTAATATAAAAGCCATGTTGTGCTAAGAAATCAACCTGATATTTTTCACATTGGTGCACTTCACATGTCTCTTAAAGAATGTGTGCAAAAACAAAATAAAAAAACATGCTTAATTTCTTTTCTCAAAAACATTCTTGATGTTTGATGTGAATATTAATTCCCAGCATTGGCCTTGGATGTTGGGAAGCTTTATTTTGAAATTACTAAATCACTCATCTATTTTAGTCCTTGCATAATAAACCTGAGAATGAAAATATTTTGTAACACAATTTCCAGACTAGGATTTTTCCATAGTACCAGAGATTAAAATTAGGTGGGAATTAAGAACTGAACATATGAGCATTTATTTCTACTCTTTGGATTTGAAGTAATTTTTGTTAACTCTAGAGAAGTTTCATGCAGTCAGGAATAGGATTGGTTCTCATTAATAATGCCAGGTATGCACAATGCAATCTTGTGGCTACAGTATCCGCTTTATAAAAATGTCAATCCCAAAGGAGAGGCATAAATATTCTACTGTCTTTCTTAAATTTACTTGCAAAGGCTGACAGGAGAAAACGCTATATGAACCCATCTACATCTGCTTTGGTTTTGTTCCTTCCCCTTGGTTTTAAGAACAGCATTATTTTTCCATTCAGCTTGAGAAGGACAAGAGCATTATTCAAGAAAACAACAAGACATCAGAAAGTGGAGCATATAACTAAATATACAATGACCATTTTTTGAAATGAGATAGAGGTCCATCTATTTCAGGAGATGGAGAAAAAGAGGAACATGATTGTATTGATGGATGACAGGACAACTGAGAATTACCAGTAGGATGTAGCCATGAAACAATCTAATAGCATTCTAAGATTAAAGAGAAAAGGAGTTTTGTTAGGCACAGGGAAGCAGTAGTACCATTGAATAAGATACAGGCAAGAGCTCATTTAGAGTAATCCAAGTTGATTCTGTTCATAAAGGACATCACAAATAAGAATTAAAAAAATCACCTATGTCAGTGCCTAAGGAAAAAAGAGAACCTCTTCTTCTAAAGAGGACGTTAAAAAGTTGGTTCATTTATGCTGCTAAAATAAAGGCAGTAATAAATATATCAGTAATAATATTACAATAAATAAAAAAATAAATACATTTGGGGGTATATACCAGGGTAAGACAGGGAAGACTTACTCACTTTAAAGAGCTTTACTGGAATGAGATTTAATGGCTTTGAATTATCCATGAATAAAACAGTCTAGACATTTGGAGAAGATTAGAAGATTTGGAGAAGATGCAGAGCCTCCCAAACTAAGAAGTAGGGAAATCTTGTTTCAAGAAGGAGTCTGAGGCAGAGACAGAAGTGACTATGTAACATGATCTGGGAGTTTGGAAAGCTTCTGAAGTAAGGATTGGGCCATTAAATTCAAGCAAAAAAACCCAGTATTTGTTAATTTTTCTTCACACATACTGTGTCATATTTTGCCAATCCTATGATTCAGAATTTCTGATTGTTATTTGTAGGATTCAAAACTCTTCTTTAACATATCTATTGTCTTCTGGGCACAGAGCAGGTTGCTTTGAAACAAGGTGACAGGCAGAAAACAACAACATTGTAAGTGAAGCGGCTTCAAAAAATCTGAAATGCTTAGTTGGCATTGTTGTTCGCACATTCAGGATTAAAGACAGTCTCCTAATATGGGAGCAATAAAGAATTATGATGCCAACTAGACTGGCAAGGTCTTCTTGGCTTTTTAGTTTTCTGTGTAGTGCTTTGAAGTATTTCACGGGAGCCAACCTGCCACTGGAGGGTTGTAAAATACCACTTTTTCATCCCTTCTCTTCATTAGTGTCATATTGGACTGGGTTGCTTGGGGTTTGTTTTTGTTTTTTTTTTTTTTTTTAAATTTTAGATTTGGTATACCAAATATTTTAAGATCATTTTAGGGAGTGCTTTTTGCTTTGTGGTTTAGTTTTGGTTTTGTGGCGATTGAGAAGAGGTGATGTGTGAACTCTTCAATATTATGTATTTAAGTTCATGGAACTGAACTTGACTCAGGTCATTCTTTTCCTACTACCCACAGCTGTTTTTTTGGTCCTATGGTCCCATTTCAACTGAGTTTCTGACCATTGAAGGTTCCACAACTGGGAATAAAGAAAAATATCAATTTTTTTTTCTTGTGAGTTTTTTTTTCCCCTTTTCAATTCTGTGCAAGGAATTAAAGGGACAAAACCATTTCAAAACTTGGTTGAGGAACTTAATTTTCTAACAAAAAACCTGACTGTCTTATTTGACATAGTTCTTGTATGTATTTGAATTAAGTTAATAATGATGCACCCCAAAAGCAGAAAATTAAACCATCTGGTACTTCTTGAGATAAGTATAAGATCTTAATAGGAAGATTATACTGTGAGGTGTATGTACAAAGAGAATTATAATGACTATCTCTATTCATGTTTTGCAAAACTACAGGGTTTGGCAAGCCAAAAAAGGAGCCCATGCACAGTGAAATTCTTCTGTTTCTTCTCCGATTTACAGCTTGGGTACTGTAGCTGTTTTTACCACAGTGTCACTGAAGAAAATAGCCACCAGAATATTTCTGCTGGACAAGTATTAGGCTCATTGTTCTTAGCAATCCTGCTTTCTCAACAGTTTTAAGGAGTAGTTAGAATAAAGCACACTAATCACAAGTTATGTGTATATAAGGGAGACTAAGATGCAGGATTGTCCTTTAAAAAATGTAACCAATAGACAAAGAAAACAATTTGCCCTTCAAACTGTTCAAAAAATACAAATTTGGAGTGTAATATTAATATTTTTATATCTACCAGTAGCAACATCAACAAAACCACCAATAAGCTAATGTAAATGTCCCAATTTTGAAGATCTAAGTCACATAAAATGAATATACACTGATGTGGTGGGTTTACAGTTGTAATGGAAAATGAAGTAATGTGGAAAGTGAAAGACAAGAATTTACCATATATTTTGTATTGCGGGGTGGAAGGGAAATTCTGGGCAAGTAGGGAAGCAGCTAGATTCCCAGGAGGCAATAATAACACCATGTAATCTAGTATACATTTTAGGAGTAAGATGGTGTAAGAACAGCTTAAAATATCTCAAGTCTACCTTTAGGGCAACAGGCAATAATTTGGTGAATGGTTATTTGTACAAGTTTGGTCAGCAGGAAACCTCTAAAGGTTCTTCCCTCTCTGTTTTTCTTTGACGTTCTCTCTGTATAAAACATCTCACCAGAAAACGGTACCCAACTACTGACTGAAGTCAATGGCCACAACAAACTGCTCTTGACCATAAGATCTATGCTTCAGGCTATTAAAAACCAAAATTATTGGAAAACAAACCAGTATTTTTTTTTTTTTAAAAATCAGCTTTACCATCAGGTAAAGGTTAAACATATTTTCAGTCTATTCCAAACCCTTCAATTAACACCTGTTAATTACTAATAACTACCACCACTGCATCTGCTAGAAATGCAGGTGAACATGAGATGAAGCAGAAGTCAATGCATCTCATCACCAACATGTAAATATGAATCTCAGGGACTTATGAATACAACAAAATAGAGGCTTGTTCTGCAGGTTTTCTTGGAGCTGCAGAGACACTGAGCATGTGTAAAAACAGACTGCATATTTGTCCAGTTAAACCACTAACACAAAGTGTTGGCATGGGAAATTCTGAAGTTTCCTAAGGGACTCTTGGACAACACTGTTTCTTTCTTGCTCCCAAAAAATATTCACAATTAATTCCCTGAAAATTGAAATCTACAGTGGATCTTCCATAATTAGCTTTTGAGAAAATGGCAATCTACTGGTGGCCTTTTCTCTGGCAGACAACACTACCACTCTCAGAATCAGCAGAACAAAGCTTTACATTATGCAAAATGGATGACCATAAAAAAAGATTTAAGCCCTATGGGGTGCTAGTCAAAATTAATATGTAATGTCCCAGCAGTCCATCATCTAAATAAGTTGGGAACAATAACAATTCACAAAGACAGGTTAACTCCTACTGATTTTTAAGAAAGATAATGGGCTCAACCGTTCACTGTTGAGTGTGTAATCAATCTCATTCAATGTCAATACTCCAACTTGCTGATCACTGCTACCTGGAAAATGCTTTACCTTCGATACATCAAAAATGAAAATGTTATTACGATGTTGTATATAATACCATATCTCTTTTGTGCTGAGACCAATACAGTACTGTTCTCCAAACCACTCCCTACAGTTAATACAGTTCTTGCAAGTCTCTTAAATGTCGCTCTTGGCAACAGGGAACTTAGAAAGTTAAAACTAAGACTGTGAGAGCAAAACATGATAAGAAATAGTCATAATACACACAAATAAATGAATCTCCTGTTGAGCATTATGACGTCTACAAATATTGTTTTGAGTGTTACAAGTCTTCTTGCAGTGAAGACATTCAGAAATCATTAATATTTTAAATATTCTTGACCTTGCATCTTCTGGAGAAGTCACTGACCTAGTTTGGTTTGGATTTTCAGCTACTTCCATAAGTCATGCTCAGAAAATAACTGAACAGAGAAAGAGAAAACCAGACAGGGCGTGGATCCCACTTTTAAGGGTTTATTACCGTTCACAAGCTCTACCACTTGCCCGTGGAGAACAAAGACACAAAAAAATATTGTGAACTTTACATCCACAGAAAAGAAGTAGAAACTGGAGTCTGTTCCTCAACAGGAACTACGGGGTAACATTGTTTTGATTGTTTCTCCCTTAATATTGGTCACTAAGTAAGATTTAGCAGCTTTCAAGACTTACCAGACTGTAACTATAAAAAGAAAATGGATTCTAAAAGAATCCATAAATAGCATCCAAATCTCAAGTGAAAACTACAATTCTTCCACAACTATATCAAGCTTATTCCTTAAATCTGACTTGTTTGTTTTCCTTCTGGTTACTGTGATTATCTTGACTAAGTATGCAATTCTGTGCTTTTGTTTGATTTTTTTTTACCACTGTGCTTTGCACTTATTGGGAGGGAGAAAAGAATATTGACATCTACAAAGCGATTGACTGTGCCGCCTGATCATTTGCTAAGCATTATTAAAAGCTCCCTGAAATCACTCCAGTGCATTGCCCTTTACAAGCCATCAGCCATCAATTCAGACCATCAAATGCGATTACCAGCACTCTTCCTGAAGCTACTTCTAAGCCATTAGTCTGATCGAAAAGCTGTGTCTTTTTTTTTTTCCCAAGTGCATGTAAATCTACATGCTTCTGGTTTTATGTGATGATTCATTACACTTCTGAATAGCATTTATGGTGTTAAATGTCAGAATCTGCTAAACTTTCAGAAATCATCCTTATTTAAGGAAACTTGTTCAAAGATATGGTCACATGTACATTTCTCTTCCATGTACATCTATCCACTATGTATTTCAAACATACTTGTTCTGCTAGTATGTGCCAAATATATTTACTAGCAGTTGCATGGAAAAGTACAGTTAGACTGGAATCAAATTGTGCTTCCAATACCTACAAAACATTTTCTTTTATGGAGTATATTGTGACTACTTTTGCACTTTTCTCTGATCAGACAGTATGAGATGAATCCAAAAAACCATTCATCCAGGGCCCTTTGAAGTATTTTGTAGAGTAGTTGGGAACACTTTCTATTTGCCACACATTGACTCTGGGAAATCAGACTCAGTATGTGTATGATTTTCTACACAGAATTATAATTGAATTATATAGATGTTGACTTTCCTTCCAGCCCACCCTTCACTTCTTGACACAAAATTATAAACATAAACAGTTTACATAAGAACATGAACGAGTTTTTATCTGAGGTAGTCACGACTGGCCACCAAATATAAAACATTTTTCTTATTTATCAAGCTAGTTACTCATTGGAACAGTGCCACCAGGGACAATGGTAGAGTCCTTGTCACTGGAGGTTTTCAAGATTTGTTTGGACAGGGTGCTAGCTAATCTCATTTAGGCTCCTCTTCCCACAAAATGTTGGACCAGATGACTTTTGGAGGTCCCTTCCAACTCGGGCTGTTCTATGAAGCAATATCTACATGATGAGATTTCTTAGCTCAAGCCATTTTTGAGTCTGCTAGACAAAAAAAGGACAGGTTGTCTCTATGTGGACCTCCTTCTTCAAGAACAGTAATGAAATACCACGTTTATGCTTCTCCTTTGTACAGTTCTTTGGAATCAATGGACATTATCAGCACAGTTTCAGGGCAATCAAAGCACTCTATTCTTCAAAAAGCATATTTCACATAATGCAATTTATTTATATTTCAGATGCACACATATTTATCAAGCTGCTTAGATCTTGCATTTCTTCATCATCCTGTATCAAACATGACCAATTTGCAATACTGCTGAACTCAGATCCAGACTCAAAAAGATGAACCCTGCGACACCTTGAGCTGTGTGCTGCTATCTACGTGCTGATATAAAAATACATGACTTTGAAGAGTGGAAATTACCATGGAAACTGCGTAAGTCCATCGCTTCTAAAGTCATGGAGGTATGGATTTAGGTGCCTGACTTGGCTAGTGAGCTTGTAAACACTACTGGATGACTCTCCAGCATTCACTGACAGGTACATTCAGGAAATGTGTATGTGGGGCAGCTTAACAGCCCTCATCTGCCCTCATCTCTTGACTAAAAACATGGGAAACTGAACATTTAATTTCTCACAGAAATTCATTCTCTCAGCCGTGTTACCATCTCCTCCTATTGCATAACTGAGCAAATGACCAACTTTTCATTTATTTGTGTGGGCAATGTCTTTCCTGTGGTTTTTCATTCTATAATTGGAATATACTATGCCAAGAATATTTATCTTTACCTGATTGAGAAATCAGAGCAAATACTCACAAAAGGAAAACGTCCTGTAGCAACAACAGCAGAGGAAATCATTACAAATGCAAGACAGTGAGATAGACAGGTAACTAGAAGATGCACCATTCGTTGCAAATAATTTATAACAAATCATTTATTTATCCAATTTTGCTGCTTTTCTGCTCACAATGTGCTAGTAAGATCCCACAGTCCTAGAAATGACTCTTCACTTGAAATTATTCATGATTTTTCCCCTTTAAAGATAAAAAGGTTTCTCTTCTCCTTTCTTTTTCAAAAATATTTTTATCAGGTTTGAAAATTATGCAGAACTAGTTTTGACAACTTTATTTGAGATTTATAATGTGAAAATTTATCCAGATCTTAATTTTGTGGCATTTTTATTCTTAAATCTTAAATATTTTAAAGATATTTTTCCAAGCTACATGCTTCAGTAATCCTTTAAGTATTTAAGATCTATTTTACCCTGCTTGTAAGCAAATCGGATAACTAAGTAGCACACATCTCTAAGTCATGGTAAAAATACTGATCAGTGGATATCTTCTATATTTATCTCTCAGTTTAAAGTTCTTCCTTTATTCCTCTGTCCTCTGCTCATCAGTTTACACTTCACCACAGACCACATCCTACATATCCGTGTGCGTAGTAGGTCACTAATAAGGCAAACTCTTTGTCTTTACTTCCAGGCATGGCTTCCCTTGGCCTGGCTGAGCCCTAGCTCCAGGATTATCAGCAGAACCTTCTTCTAGCGTGGTCAAAGGTGTCTGTGAGACACATCCTCAGTTTTTAACAACGCAGATGGAAATAATCTCACTCAAACAAAAAGCTGAGAGTCAGAGGACACATTTTTTTCCCCTGTTACTAAGGGCCTTTTGCATCTTTTTTGACCAGAAGCTTCTCTTCTTTACTGTATTTATTTTTACTGAGAATAGCCATTGCTTCTGCATGCAAGCTTTTCCTTCCACAAAGAGTGGGGCATCTTGCAATCTGATCTGCAGCACAGACAGTTTCCTAAAGTGCAGTATTTCAAATAAACCTTCGTTGTTCTGGGGATTGTTTGAAAGGACTGTGGACATTATCACAGGGAGTGCAGTTCAAAGCTGCTATTCTGACATCAGGACATGATGTCCTGTTTGGGCAGTGTATCACAAGTGTCTAAATCAAGTCAAAGCCCTAGTTCTCTTCAGCTGACTGCACGGAGAGGCACATTTCACCAGCCATGTACTGGTAACTTCTTTCAGCTCCTCAGTGTCAGTACCTAACAGACATGCTAGTAGTTGCAACACCTGAATAAGGCATTGGAGTAAAGCAGTATGGAGAGGGTATCCTGAACTTTAGCATTTAAGAACTTATTTATTTCAACACACCCCTTTGCGTGAGCAGTTATTACAGCTGTCAAAGAGCAGAAAACAGGCAACGCAGAGCCTGAAACAAAAGGATCCTATTCTCTGAAGATTATCCTATGGGCTGTGCAGCAAAAAAATGACAAGGGCTGAGGACCTTTAGCAAATGCCTAATCAGTAATTTCTTTTGTGATCTACTGTTAAAAGTCATTGCAATATTAATAATTCTAGTTCCCCAATAATAGAATATATTTTAATCATGCCTGTGAAATAAAACACTACTTTTAACATTCTGACTTTACATCAGTATTAGATGGAAAGACATCAGATTCACGATATATTGCAGCATATATGAAGGACACAAACCCAAATATATCAGCAATCTTGTCTGTACAGATAACAGACAACATATTCAGAATATTTTCTTAAGTGTTTTCTCATTTTTTTAGTTTACTCTCAGTGCTTCCATTTTTCTATTACATATACTAAGCTACATATATTTTACAAACCACATTAATTGTCCATGATTTTTTTCCTCAGAAATGCTGCCCATAAAGAGCACATGCATGAAGCACATCATTAATTGACATACACTGCCAAAGAGAAAGAGAAGAGGAAAACCAGCATGTGTTCTGAATTTTTACAGTCCTTATTATTTTTTCAGCTATTATGTACTAAGACAATATAGGTTTATAAATTAACTATTGCTCCAATGGTTAAAACACACAAGGACCATATTTTTTATAACTGCTACCCCACAAAATAATTTATTTTTTGTGTTGTCAAAAGACTGAAAAGTGCTGTATCCTGAAGACAACCAGACAATCAGTATCACCATTCAGATGAAAAATAAATAAGTTAATTACATTTTGCAGAAGCATCAAGCTAGTATTTATACTATTTTAATAGTACATACCCACGGCAACATCCTATTTCCATGCATATAAGAATTCATGGAAGAAATGAAAGAATTTTCTATTTCAGTCCTAACAGCTGGTATGATCTACCTGTGGTTTTAAAAGCAAAGGCTATAGTATTCAGCTTACAGTAGTTCTAAACTTTACATTCCTACTATTTTGTTACCTGTCAGTTGATAGTTTCCTCCACAGTGAGTCTTCAAATACTAGTATAATTCTGAAATGTTATTAAAACAAAGTTTTCTTTTATACAGAAAGGTTTATACAACAGGACACCTCAGGATTTGCTGAGAATATGCAGTAGGAGCATGCTATTTTACACTTCAAGGTAAAACCGCTGGGAGTGAGTGGAAGGTGACAATTACAGGCACTTAAGTATCACCTAGATTTGGAATCAGTGCCACCAGGGCATTCACCTGGACAGAGGAGCTCAGAAACACTCATGTTATCACACAGTTTAGACATAACTTGAGAGTATTTCCAAAGCTAGCATAATAGAGATAGCTGAATTTCAGCAATAAACTGCAATAAATAGTCCCTGTGTAAGTCATGGGTAGGAGATATCTTATGTGTTCTTGTGCATGGCTGTGACGTGGCTCATCTTCATGCAATGCAGATAAGATGCCTGTATAAAAACACTTCTGAAGATTTTCATTGCTTTATAAATCTAATCAGTCATTTACCTTTCAAAATTTTTGCCACCTTAAAAAAAGTATTTCTTTCTAAGCCCATCTTTGCCATAACAAAGAAAAGTTACAAGAATTTTAGATATATGAGACACATAAAACCTAAATCCATGAAAAAGTCCTATAGCAGAGCCTACCAATACACAGAGGTAGTACTGTTCAGCTCGAAGCTGCAGAAAAAAACAAGGTGATTGAGAAATAAATTCACAGCAGCTCAAACTATAAATGGGAAAGCATCATGCTGTATATGTATATGGTCTTCTAAGGAAAAATACAGCAACCATAAGGATTCCCTAAGGACAAGAGTGCCTGAACCAAGCGTAAGATCTCAGACTTCAACTGAAGATCCTGAGAGAGTCAGAAGAAATAAAGGTACCAGACTGTTCACTCCTGTGAAATGGAAGCTAACTCTGGATGTGCACATGGTGAAATTTAGATGGTCAGAGTGAAAATTTAGATGGTCATGGGAGAAAAATTAGGAATCTTGCACGCATAAAGTACGTGCAGGATCACTTCATGTGTGATATCAGGACAACTTTGCACTGCTTCCATTTTAGTCACCAAAATGCCTAAAAGGAAAGTTGGACAGCAAGATTTTTTTGGGGAATGGGATTATTTATTTATTTATTTATTTATTTATTTATGTATTTATTTATCTAAGGCCTTGGCAAAAATACAACTTTCTGGGCTGAAATACACACATATAAGATGCATGTTTCATATTTAAGGGACTTCAGAAGTATATTTCAGAGCTGGGTCTGAAACACCAACCAAATAAATTATCTTAGGATTAGCGTTCCTGCAGTCCATCTGCCTAGTCTATTGCATGTAAATATTACCTATATTCTAAGATATCTGGACTTCCACTCCCTTTGAACTAGTAGATGCACAGTTTGCTGAGCGCAGAGATGAAGTTTTGCTGAATGGTTAAGGATTTTAGATTAAACTCAGCATATGTGAACACAGTAGGTTGTTGGCTTGTGTAGAAACCCTTAAGTGCCCAAAGCACAGAAAAAGCAAACTCCATATTACATGTATGGCAGTTTAGGCTAGCATATATGTATGTGTTTGTGTCTATAATAAAAATAACACAGTCTTGAGGTCTTTTCTGCCCCAGCCAAGACCCCCCTTTTCTCCAGTGTGAGTTCTACCAAAGGGAGGACTTGGGATTCACTCATTTGAAATGAATTCTTTCACTGCATTTTAAGGTACCCTTAAAAGGGTTGCTATATTTGGCTATATATACTATCTGAGTGTGTAAAGATGCATAGCTTGCTTTCTCACACAACAATTTTTTTACATATTTTTAGATTCATATCACATTTCCATGATGAAAACAAGTCCTGTAAGAATGTATGGGGCTACACAAGATCGCATGTATTTGGAAGTAATGCTGCACATGGCATTCCCTGTAATCTCATTCATAATTCTAGCTGACATAACTAGTCTTCCTAGGTTGATGTATTTCTGATTAATGAGGTATTAGTTCTATATCAGGTAGCAATTTCAGAATAGTCTATTTCCAATGAGTTATGAATATGACTTGATTATTACCATTTGACCTACTCTTGTGTTGAGATGATTTGTGGCTGCATTTTCCCAGAGGACCAACCAAATGTCATTGCCTTGAAATACCACTGTCATGTTCAAATAATTAAATGAAGATAAAAAAAAAGGCATGGTAGGCATACAGTCTGTGCATGGTATTCAGCAAACTGAAATATTTGTATACTTACTTACAAGGCAATTTCCTTAACATGAGTGAAAATGAGCTACATGAAAAAATCTGCAAGTGTCGATCTAATACAAAACACAGCTGCTTCTGTCTTGCGGACATTTGAAAACACGAAGTTCTCTCCTTTACTCCATTTACACCAGCCTCATGGCATTTCAAGAATAATGCAACCACCAGGCACAGTCAACATGGGTTCACAAAGGGAAAGTTCTGTTTAACTAATTTGATATCTTTCTATGATAAGATGACCCACCTAGTGGATGTAGTTTTTTCTGGATTTTAGTAAGGCTTTTGATACTGTCCCTCACAGAATCCTTTTGAACAAGCTGTCTGTCTGTGGGATGAGTAAGTTCACAGTTGCTGGGTGAAGAACTGGCTGAGCAGCAGAATTCAGAGGGTTGAAGTGAATGGGGCTACATCTGGCCAGCAACCAGAAATCTTGCATGATTTTGTCAGTTAATGGGATGACCAAGCAACAATTCTAACAGTAATCTTTGTATAATGCAAGGTGATAATATTGTTCAAAATAACAGTCGTACATACATTGCCATATAGCATCTGTAAATGTGAAGAAACTCTCCTTTTAAAAGCAATGATAGAAATGATGGACAACCTTATTTAAAATTGTCTTTTTCTTTGTTTGTGACTTGCTGTGTAACTTGCTACATTTTGTTTAGACTCATCTTTTTCAAAACAGTATCAGATTTTAAGTGCTATCTTGGATGCTACGTAACATTCTTCCCCCTCCATTATATACTCCACAACAAAGGCCATCCTATTCTAAAGGCTTCTTCTATGCACTGTTTTGTCTAATCTAAAGCAGAAGGGCATCAAACTAAAACCTCCCATTCTAAACTCAGGAAAAAAAAAATTTAAAAATGATCCTACAAGCTAGAAAGAAACAATTGCATCAAACAGCACCAGAAAGAGCAGGAAAATCATAATGCCAATTTAAATTCAAAAGTCCAGAGGACTTTTTTTTCAAATTTGTCTGTGACAGGGGGTCTGGATCTGTGAGTGGAGCTTCTTGATGCCCTGCATATCACTAGCTTCACCCTTTGCAGACAAGAGAGAACTCTGCAAGGTTAGGAGCTGGTGGAGAAAAGTCATACAAATGACGCCAGACTGAAGGTCAGTGGCAGACAGTAGCTTGCATTCTCTGGATTTCCAGTCTAAATTTCTCCTCCTTAGGTGATTTTCTGTACTTATTTCACTGCACTTCTATAAAGTCTTGTGTTAAAACTGGAACATCAAGTCGTGCAATAAGAAGATATCTGCAGCATTTGCTCTCCAAAAACATATATATTTATATATAAAAATATACTTTTATATAGAAAAAGTACCTCCTAAGATAAAGTTAGGCTGCCTTCCACAAACATGTAGACAAGTACTTTTTCTTTTTGTAGCAAGGACCATGCAGTTTCACATACATTTAACAGTTTTGCTTCATGTGCTCTGAAGGTCTGGCTTTAATTTTTTTTCTTATATATTAAAATACAGGAACCAGATGCAGCCTCCTACCCATCACCTGCACTGTCCATGACCTAAGAAAAAGGTCACTGTCTTTGGATAGTGAGTGTGCCCTGGAGGAAGGCAAGTGCACCATCAAAACTAGGGAAATAGGGAAAGTGATAAGCTTCAGCACGAGACAAGGCAATGAGTAAGGAGTGCTGTCATTTAACAAGGACTGTTCTCAGTAATTACAGCAACACAATTTGATCAGCAAGGACTAAGTATCTTCATCTGAAAGGGATCAGATGAAATTAGTGCTGATGTAATAAGTACCATTTGTCACTATTAGGGAGAGAGGTGTTGACAGGTCCCTGCCATTGCCATGGCAACGTGGCAGCACTGTTTCTCTCTTGGCGTGGGCTTCAACTCTGGCAACTTACATAAGCCTGCATGAGAGGATGCTCTGTTGTGGTAACCCAGCTACCCTCTTCCCCAACTTCGGTCATGCAGGACAGCCTAATGCAACCAATACTGGGATTCCTGGGGCTTAATTTGGGGTGGTGCTCCAAACTGTAATGGTCAGCCTCAAGCCTGCTTTGGTTTCCCTGCTATAAACGACCTCAAAGCCACATCCCTGGGGATGCTTCCTCCAGATTATGCTGGCCATGGCATCTTGCCACCAGCCCTCTTGCAGCTGGCTTCCATACAAGCCTTGTGGCAGGTGGTAAGCTCCTGATTTTTCTGGTTATTTTAACAACATTCCTACACACTTGCTGGGTTGGCCACTTTAACACAATCTTAATGCAAGATTTAGAAGGTAATTTTTACCAAACTAGACCTGAAAGGTGTCCTTTCCAGATGACTGCTTTCTACCACAAAGCTTCATAAAGGAAATTTTCATAAGCAGGAGCACAGACCTCTCAAACAGTGAAACTCCAGTCACATGCAGTGAGGTTATTCACAGGTAGATTACATATTGTTACGATATTTTCCACTGACACATTCCATGATATGAAATAAAAAGGCAAGATTTGCTGCTAGCAGAGTAAAACACTAAGCCACAAGATACCACAAGAGAGAAAAAGAAAGATTCTTTTGATCAGATACTCATATTCAACGCACAGAGCCAAAACACGATCTTAATTACTGTCAGTGGGTGGAAGTTTCCTGAATTTTAAATTACCTGCAGCAATTATGAACTACTGAGTAACCTGTTTACAGCTTCCTGAAATTATCATCACATAATTTGGCAATCTGCAATATTTTATTTCATTAAAAACTTAATGTACCATAACATAATAGCCATAATAAAGCTGTCAAGGGCCACTCATTGCTATTTACTTAGATATCATCTCTTTATTATCTTTCAACAACAACAGCCAAACAGATAGGAAAGCTGAAAATTAACAGGTCACATGAGAAACAAGGAATATAATGAGCTCTCTTTCTGCTGTATAGCCCCAAAATCCATATCTATCTCATTTGTCTCCCAGTCAAAATTATGTACAGCAAACACCTAATAACCTGGGGCTTTTTTGAATACCTTAACTGCTTGCTAAAGTATGATGTCCTTAGATGGGACAAAACATAACTTGCCAGAACCCAGTAATAATTTCTAGTGTTTTACACTATATATAACATCAACAACACCAATGAACTCTGTCATTATTTTCAAGCTATCGTCTGGAAGAAGTGCTTCTTCTCCCAGGATAACTTTAAAATTCAATACTGAAGTATTTGAAGAAATTGTAGCAGCTGGAACTGTTGCAAAATAAAAATGTCAGTGACTATTACAACATACAAAGCTATTGGATGATTAGTTAGTCCCTTCAATTACGGCCCCACAGCATCAGCCAAAATGGAGTGAGCTTGTAGCTGTGCTTTTAGCCGGCACTGCTTTCTTAGAGTTTTCATCATTCAGGTGGAGTGTAGGTCTAGAAACAGAATTATTTAAGAGTCATCTATAAATCCAATTGTTCTGTTTACGTAAGAAGTGTTGATTTTCCTCAACAGCTACCTGCTCAAGAACTGACGTGCACTATGCTTGCTTATGTTTTAAAACAGATGAAGTGCTAAGAGATGCAGGCTATTGGAAGAAACAAGTGCAGATTGCTATGTACAGGTGGAACAACAGTACCAACAATAACAATATTAGATGTGAGTAGCAAGATGACAGCACTAACAGAACTGAGAAACTGGTAAAGAACCCCCACACTCTGGTACTAATCTCCCCTGTGTTACTGACAAAAGCTGAAGCAGTTTAATATACTTCTATGTATATTAAAAACAGACTTACTGAGTAGCACATTAGGTCGTATATTTTGCCCACCTGGGATTTTTTGGTTTTGGCATATGTATCAAGAAAATATATAAAATTATGTTATGTCTTTGTTCATCACTAAGTTATTGAAATCACAATGACAGAGCATTTTATTAGCAAAACATTCAATGACAATTTCTCAAATGGGGCAAATAAACCAAGATAAAATGCATTAAATTTGCAAGTAGTGAGGGATAAATAAACATTATGTTTCAGTGCTCACAGACAGCTAAAAGAAACATTAGTTGTTATTGCTTAGCTAATTCAGTTTTAATCTTTGAGACTTCAAGTAAGGGAAGAACTGGTGGATATACTCTATTTACATGCAGTATTTCTCTGAGCTTTAGATTAACACATCAAATACTAGACAATCAACACTTATACATATACTGAAGAAATCTGAAGGGAACCTGTAATAAAATAAAACCTCTGCAGAACAAAAAAAAAGCACTTTTCATTAAAACAGTTCTGCTGACATAATTTTACCCATGAGCTGGATATTAACCATAAGCATGATATACTAACAGCATTTCTTCTGGTTACAAGTGCTGCATAGCTATGCTAGTACACCTTTCCAGGGTAAGCAGGCAAACTATTAAGTTTTCCTCAACTTCAGGCTAGGATCAACTCCTTATAGCATCTTTAACATGAAATATTAGCTAAAAATGAAGAGCAAATACTAATTTGACTCTCAAATTCATATCCAGATATAGCTTCTTAGACAAGAACTATTATAACAGTTATACCAAAACCCCCATGCTATTTCACATACACTATCAGATCCATATCAGTCATTTCTCAAAACACATGCACAGGTTTTCCAACTTTGCCTCTAGATGCAACTGGAAAGTACAAAGGAACGGGGAAGAACAGAGTTTGCTACCCTGTATTTGCAGCACTCCACAGAAAGACTACACAAATAGCAGCAGCGAAACTCAAGATTTTAAAGTCCTAACAAAATCTGAAACGTAAAGTTTATGTTTTATGCTACACTAAGACATAGGCTAAAATGAGGGTATGAGGGACCTTAAATCCCAGCTTATAGTTTTGACCTAAAATACAACACATCAAACCTGAAACTTAACTGTCTTACAGTAGAGGCTTGATTTATGTCATTCCTTTTACTTTACTCCCTCTTCTGCCAAAATGGACCTGTTGTGGTTAATCTGTTATTGCACCTATAAAACAGATATTTACCTGCTCTCTCTATATGGTAAAAAGACTTCCTGGTTACTACGAGTGTGTCTGCATCACTCGTTATTCTGCCATGTACCCCAAATCACCCAGATGTTTGAAAGAGTACTGAGTAAAACAAGGATGGATGGTAAGTCAGTCCTAGTCAAGCGCCAAGCTCAGAAAGCTATAACACTTCCAGTGTCAGGACAAGTTTACCCATCCCTATACATCACGGAACTGGGCAATGTAGACTCCCCATTACAGACTGTGGTATTAGTAATATTACTCATGGCAGATCATACAGAGAGTCTGCACTGGACTTCATGTGTTCTCCAGGTGTCATTCACTACACCCACCAGAGATCTTCAAGAATCAGTTTATTTAGCTGTGTCGGGAGGCAGGCCTGCAAATGACCAGGTGCCAAAAGAGATGCATAAAAATTGCTGCCCCATCATTAATTTCTCTGCTTTTTATTTATTACGGTAATGATGTCACATAAAACTGGACTCCTTCATAGGTTTTCACCACAACACTTTTTCAAGACTTACTTTATTATTTTCAGCTAGCAATTTTTTAAAGAAATTGTTTGTAACCAATTCATTATAATGCATCCTCAGAGACAGCTCAGGAATGATTACATCATTCCATCCTTCATGCTGCTATCATTAGAAGGGATGTGCTATCATCACTGCCTGAAATTTCAGAAAAGGCTTTTAAAAAAAGCCCACAAAAGAACATCAACACTTATGAACATGCTTTGGCAATAATTTCAGCTTTTACAAAGGCTTAATTTAATGTGAAACTTGTACTTAAAAGGCTCAAAATAGTAGCTGCTCACAGAACAGCAGATGGTGCAGACAATAAAAAACGCAGAACTATTTGAGGAACGTGAGTTGTTCACTGATGCAGACAGAGACAGTTAGCAACTGTGTTATGAAAACAGTATTTCACAGGAATGAAATAATTTGTAAAATAAACTTTGAAAGCTCAATATGGCTTAAGGTTTACATCTTTTTCTTCCTTAAAAAAGGTGATCTAAACCTGTCCAAATGGCTCATTTTTAAACAGAAATTTGTGCTTCAAAATATTATTTCACTTTAAAATCTAAGATAAGTGTAGTAATTAATTTAAATATTGTGGGGGAAATTTGGGATCACACACACACAGACTAAGCCAGTGTGGAATCAGGTATATATCTTATAGATACCTTATTACAGGATGAGAGAAGGAACTTTAAATTTTAGTGTTTTTAGAACGTAAAACTTATTTCTTATTTCAAATGAATGTTTCATGTAGCCAAGGGAAGTGGGGAAATAATGATGACAAGGGGCAAAAAAATTAATTGGAAAATCATAGTTAAATATTTACATCACATAATAACTTGGGAGTTTTTTAACATACAAAACTATAACCTATGTTAGTAAGTCCTTTAGAAAGCCAAAGAAGATGGAAACATTTAAGTGACATCTTAAAATTAAATAATGATATAATCTACATGTATTGAGTTTCCAATCCTTTCTACTACATTAACTAGTACTTTCTCTCTTGTACATTTAACGTATTCACTCTTGCATATAAAATAAAGAAAACCTGTTATTTAACCTGAAATTCCTTTTGGTCAGTACAACACACTTCCATTCAGTTCACACAAGAGTTCTTTAAAGGTTATTCAGGAGGAAATGGAAGTTGAAGGGACTTTCTTGTGTAATTCATCCCTGGCTTCTGCTTTAGTAGGCAAACACACTACATAATCTTTTCTACAGACCAAGGAAGCACCATACAGATCTTTTTCAAATCCGCATTGCTTTCTCTTGAATGTCTGTTTCAGAGCTTTGCTTCTGCTGATGCCTGGAAGCTTTCTTCCAGTTTCCAGACTAAATGTGATTTGGATCAATTTATACTGATGTTTTCCTTCAGCTTAAACAGCTCTTCACACTCCCTGACATTTTCACAGTAGTCTGTTTAAAGAAGGCAATGGTATTTACCTCTACCTTATCATATTTATTCTAATTAATTAAACCAACCTCACTCTTTTAACATCATTTCCTGTGAAATTTTCTTCATCTCTAAGTCCTATCAGTAGGCCTTCTCTACTCTAAGTGTGAATTTATCCCTGTTGATGACCAGTGTTAAAGACAGTACTAGAAAAGACATTGTACATTGCTTTGTGTAACAGTATTCATGCTTCCATGTTTCATTTAGAAATACAACTTCTACCAACCATTGTCTGTGCTTTTGATAGTGATCTACTGACTTGTGAATGTCTAGCAACATAGGCTATCTTATGTCTGGAAGTCATGGAATTTATGGAGTTAAAAAAAAAAATACTGGAAGATGATCCCTTATGGAGTTAAATAGCCTTGTCCCATCAAAAGTCTAGAAACTGTCTTCACTTCTCCACTCTAATGCTGCCTGTCAGTCACCGAAAAGCATTCTTGCCCCACCTGTAGGTCCAAATCCTGTGACACAGAAATCACTGATTTCCATGATTTCAAATGAAACTTCAGTGTTCCATGGCTCCCAAGCTTTGCCTAGCAGTTAAAACACACAGTAATTCTTACTGCTAATGAGAATGCAATCACTGGGACAAGAAATTTCAGTGCTTCCATGTTAACAGTTACTATTATATGTTAATCACATTTTAATTGCTAACCAGACGCTACCAAAAAAGAACAAGCTACAAAAGCAGAAAATAAAATTAATGAGGCAGAAGTTTCAGTTCGTCTCTTCTTTCATGTGCAATTTCCATTAGTTACTATCTGACCTGCATCTGTGTGAAACACTTTAGGTTACAGAAGGCTTAGAGCCCTTGGTTCAAGTATTTCTATAACAAAATTAGCCTGAGAAATATTTCATTTTTCAAGTGAACCTAGGCTGAAACTTTGAATTATCACACCTCCAATCAGATGGGGGGGGGGGGAAGGTTTGAAAATTTGTCTTCCCAATTGCTCTCAGCTTATGTTTTCCAATTGCTCTCAGCTTATGTCCAACCTGTGCTTGCTATCTCAGCTGTACAACCAAATGAATGCCTCTGTGTGTCTCCAGATCTGAGCCAGCATGATGAAACAGAGGTGTTTTAACTCTGGCACACTACTAGTGTAACTCAGCTGTGCAATTTCCATGTGTAAGGTAGGGACCAGAAATTCACCTCTTGTACTTTGGAAAGCCAGTGAAATCCCCTCTTCTTGAGTAATCCTACAGGGCGAAGAAGTTTTCAGTAGAACAAAACAAAATAAAAAATTAAACAGCAACCCTGTCCTTTTTACTGAGTTTACCGGCAAATTATTTCTAGCAAAATGCAGATTATATAAACTATATCTGAACACTGAAAGATTCTCTGGCCCACAGAAGGCCTTGGAAAGGTTTTTCATTTCATGTACTTTCATAACTTTAGCAGTCTTAGAAACCTTCTTTCTGTTTAAGTGCTGAATGGTGGAGAGTGTTGTGGGAAGTGAAGACCTCTGATCCCTCAAAAGAGGGAAAAAACACTTCAGGGCAAAGCAGCCTGCAGGAGGAGGCTAGAGGAGGGTGGTGGAGGGCAAGAGGTTAACCTTGCTGTAGGTACTTGAGGGGATGTGGTCTGCAGGTTCCTCACTGCCATCACCTTAAAGCAGAGAGTAACAGAATAACTCAGATATTCTGTAGGGAACAGGAACAGATTGGTAAAAGGCAATCCAAATCAATACGTTTCTCTGCCTTTGGTTCCTAATTTTTCAGTTTCTATATGCATCTAGTACTTACTCTTCCATCAGAAGAGAGATTTTCTAAGTCCCATTGCTTTTGCCAATACTGACTGAAAGACCTCATGGACACTAAAAGTGTGATTTCTGATTGCAAAGTTAACAAATTTCCAAATCTAACTGCTGCAACAGTTAGTAGTGTTAAAATTCACTTTTAAAGATACTAATTTGGGGAACTATGATCTTTCAGTCATGTTTTTAAAAGCTCTACAACATCTCAAAATACAGCTTAGTAGAACTGAAACTAAGAAGACATGAAAAATATGAAAAACTTAAATTAAGCTATACTGATATGAAAGTGCATCGTATAAAAATACTGATGTCCTAAACTATTAGCTTCTATAGCCTAATTAGCAGCTGCAGTAGTTCTTAAATAATGGCTTTATGAAGCATAGATACCACACCTCTGCCTTGTAAACTTCCCTGGGCAATTGTTTGCAGAGGGATATCTGATTCATTAATTAGATGGGGCTTGAGTAAATTTCTTTTGTAGAAGCAGGAAAAAAGGAGTTTTATCCTTGTCAACAATGGGCATACTATGACTAAGCAGCAAAACTACAGAAAACAGTTTATCACACATAAGACTAGGAGAGAAACATCTACTATCAGTTATCAGGAGTCAAGTCAGAGCCTAGAAGGGAGTGCTCCCTTCGTCTTTCATTGACAGGATGCTGTTTGCAAAAAAAGCCTTGTGCTTGTATTTACGTGTTATAATACATTTCTACGGCATTTCCAGGTTCAGTTTTGCTGGAAGAGGAAGTAAATAATTGTCTCGGTCCTACATTAAAGAATTAACATTAAATTATTTTTACATGGTAGCTGTCCATCCCTCTCTCTCTCTGATTTTTACTGGCATCTAGTGGTACAGTACAGTTTTTGTTAAAAATGCATTTTCTTTACTGGTCAAAACAGTAATAAAATGTGGCTTCTGGACAATAGAGGGTTAAGAGAACTAGAGTTAAGCCTGAGTTTATAGGTCTGATGGTGTCACTAGGCAACAAGTAACTTGCTGCAGCCAGCTCTTTTCAATCTTCTTGCTTCCTAGTGAAGCCTGGTCTGCAGTCTGGTTTAGAGGCAATAATAAAACAAAGCATGTTTATTCCCTCTTCTTCTCACTCCCTCCCCAAACCCAAAATAAAATAAAATAAAATAAAATAAAATAAAATAAAATAAAATAAACCCTCCCAAATCCAACAGTGATTCTGCAATTGCAGGTGCACTGTACTAGACGCAGTTATAAACAGATAGTTTTTTTAAAGATGGGGACAACTCTGAAGCTCTTGTGTTTAAGCCATGGTTCAAGACAAGGGTTGTATGTAATTATAAGTCTGAGAGAAATAGAGAAAAATAGAGAAGGCCGGGGGTGAGGGGGGCATGACACCTAAAAGAAATAAGGTGTCATTTAAATATTTGTAGCGTTTGAGGGCTTGTAATTACAAAACAGTTCTTTTCCAACAACACTGGAAAAAGTACTTCACGTCTTTTTTAAATGGAAATTTAGTAATGTTGTGTTCCCGCGGCTTGAGTGTTTCTTTTTCATCCTTAACTTTTCTAAGGGATTAAAATGTGAGCCCGATTTAAACAGCTAATTCTGTAAAATTTTCTTGTAGACTATGTATTATTTTCATTAACACAGAAGTATTAAAGACCTTTTGATGAACTAAAGCAAATCTCATGATAGATTGTTTTGCAAACCACTTGCTTAACTACATAAAACTTCCTACAAACAAGGAAAGAAGAAATGACCCTTAAATTCCACAGGAATTTCGCAGAATTTGAATACAATGCAATGAAAATAAATCAGTGCTATGCAATTATCAAGGCATATTTTCTTTTCTACATTTGAACAAAATAATATCCTATATGTCTTTTATTTATATGATCTGAGAGATTACATTTTCTTGCATTCAATACTTCTAATTCTTGATCATAAGTCGAAATTTTGCTGTCACAAATTCTCCACCCCAGAATCTATACAACTCTACTATTTCTTACAAGCTAGGTTATTTATGCTATTTGAAGACAGGTGCTTGTATATTTGGTAAACTTAGTATCTCACAGCAAGTACAAAAATATGAGCATATTGCATTTTATTGTCAGAACAGCAGCCCTGTGTAATTATGAATACACACAAGATGACCTCTGCCCTACTAGCTTGCAATTGCAGAGCATTTTACCCAGGGGTAATATCTGGACACACTAAAGCTTATTTCACACATCACGTAAAACTATTCACTCTGTTGTCCTGGCTAGGATACAGCATGATTCTCTTTGGTTTTTACAAAGCATGTTATAGATTTAATTAATATGGCCACTCTCAGAAGAGAGATTGAAAGCTGTTTCCACTGAGGTCCTAATTCTGCACTCTGTTCAGTGTTTCCTGCAGGTTTTGCATTTCAGAGTAATATCTGCACTGCTGGATCTTTACTACAGGGAGATTTTCATTTTTGCAGACAGTAAATCTTATTCCCTCCTTTGAAATAATTTTTTAGCCAGTCTATTTTCATGTACATTGTCTTGAAGGTTTAAAGGCTTCTTTTCTTGTGCTGCACTAGCAGCAAGTTCTTAATCTTCATCTGTTGCATACAACAAAAGCTGCTCATGCACTTGCTACAGCCTACAAAAGCCAAAACAAAGCCATAACAAAGGAGCAGAGAAGCAGCTGCCATGTTCAAGTAACACTAGGTTCCGTGTTTGTGGAAGTGAAATTTTTTCAGCCCCAAAGAAACATGTATTCCCAGTTTGATGATCTTGCTTTACAGCCAGAAGGCCAGTAATCAGGTTGCCAGAGAATGAATAGTTACACTGATTTAGTAATGAGGAGGTTACACGTAGCACTTCAATATGTTTTTAAGATCAAGGGGCCACAGCAAGTCAAATCAGTAAGTTCTAGATCAGTCACCCACCTAAAAATCTGGGATAACTACTCTTAAGCACTGTAGAGAAAAGAAATTCAATCCTTCCTTGGAGATGCAACTTTCAGGCAATACCACTTGCCTCGTACAGGAGGCAGGCCACTGATTTTCAGAACAGCAGAAAGCCGATCCGTGGCCAATAATAAATGTATGCCCAAAGAGAGCATATCATAAAAATACAATATAGTACAGTTATAATACTGTAAACTGGAGATGCTAAAGCTGCGATTTACCAAGGAATGGCAACAACATCCTCTATATCCACGCTGGATGAGAAGGTCCTTGCTCTAGCAGAGCCAACATCAGAGACTGTGGAGACCTACTATGTTTCAGCCCCAGCTGGTTTGCCTCCACTTGGATCTCCAGTTCAGACAGGCGTTAAGAAACCATAGAGTTAACTTCAAAGTAAAGAAATTACAATCAAAATAACATCCCTATGTCAACAGCTAAGCTCTCCGTTTTCCTCATCACATGCATCTACCTCATGAGAAGGAGGGATACAGCCCCTCACACCTAATATACAACTGAACACAGCATGCAAAACCTGTCCTGATTTGAGGAAGAAACTAACGTTCTCAGACAGAAAGTTCATAGCATATGTGCAAATCTTGTATTGAACACTGGTGTTTGCATAGCAAATGTTGCAAAGGGGGATGACAGTGTCTTTTAACTGCCTGCAACATAAGACATCTGTGATTGTTCTTGCACATTATCACAGGGTTGACAACTTACCAGGTACAGCAACATCTATCTGTGCAAAGGAAGGATGGATCAGAGGGACCGTGCCACCAGGATATTTCGTGTTCCTCCCTAGCTCAATTAGGAAACAGCTGTCTTGTCTTCTCAGCATGCTCCTTTTATCTTGCCTAACTTCTAAGTGATTTCCTCCCATATCTCTTATCTCTCCCAGTTCAGCACTGGCTTGGAATGCTGATGAGACAGTGTGCGCCACCCCAGGCAGTTATTTGGTACTTCATGTATTAAGATTACCCAATTCACAAATATTTAGGGACCTATCAATTCTGTTCTCTGAAACAGCCTCAGATGCTAAGTTGGAGCTCCCTGGATCACAAAAAAAAAAAAACCCAACACACATGAACACAAACAGATACAACCCTTGTGAAGATGGTGAGGAGGAACAAACTCAAAACCAGTTTTTAATAAGAACAAAACCCAAGGAAAGATATTGGTTTTGAAATGCAACATCTCTTCCTTGCCTCTTAGAGACCTGCAGCAATTAAGGATAAATAGCAACTTAAATATATTTTGTTTTATTTGCAACATTGAAAGCTTCAATTTTCTTTCATTGAAGGGGAACAATGTGTTTCTTTCCTTGTAGGAAGAAAATTGTTCTGTGATTATAAGGACATCATGCTGACTTTCATGGATTGTTGCAAGCATAAGAGCTTGAGAAGTTCAGCTTTTCAGCTATTTAAGTAAAAATTCCTATATATATGCATGTACAAAAAGTAAGGAGTAAATGTAATTCTTTTTTTCCTTTGGCTCTGAACTCTCTTTTCCTTAACCAAAACACTTATAAAAAAATGGGATTGGTAGAAAAGCATATGAATTTTAGTTTGGTTTTCCTCTGCAAAGTGACAATAAGCCAAAACAAACGTCTAAATAACTTTGGAAGAAAACAAAGTTCATAATAATTTACAAAATTTATGATGTAATTTCATCGCCATATTTATTTCAAATTTTATACTAAAAAATGTTCGATGACTTCCAGTGTAAGTTGTTTTAATGTGTGAGATTTTTTTTCATGTCATTTATAGAATTAAAATACTGAAGTGGCAAAGTCTGAATTAGTTTCCAGCAATGTGAGGCTGTGGTATGGAAAATTAAAATTCTTACATTTGACTGTGGTTCATGGTTGAGCAATAATATTAGTAAAGTCTATTTACATTTTAAGGACTTTGGGACCAGAACCATATGTTCATATATTTTGGGTCCCCTTTAGATTTTATGCAAAGCAGTGGCTATTCATGACCCAGGCTAAAGAAAAATTGCTGGATGCTGCCAATCATCACATTGAGGTGTACAGGGAAACCGCAGTGCATCGATCCTCCTCATTTCTGCCTCCTCCCCTCCTGCAGCAAAGCCTGTTTCAGGACCCTCTGAGTTCATCTGACCCTTCCTTCTACCACTAGTCGTTTCTTGCAATTCAAGTCCCTCAATTTTAGGGCAGCAAAATTCAATCCTGCTTGCTTTACTGACATGCCTAAAGCTCCCCACAAGCTACTTCAATACACAAAGGAATGACTGCTTAGAGCTCTTTTTCTTTTTTTTCTTGGGAGTCTAGTGGTCTTCTTGTCATTCTCAAACTTGGAGAATAAAGCTCCCACTACAAAAAATCAGCAGGCTGCTGGAGCTAGTGCGGCTGAGCAACACCCACCTGCAAACTGCAAGACTGGGGGAACAAGAGATGGGGAATGGCAGCAAGTTCCTGCCCAGTGCAGGAAACCTGCTCCCCCCACCCAGACAACAAACTCCCACAACCCCTGAGGAACAAATACAAAGTGCTGCAGGTGGAACCCATCCCTAAGGATGAAGAAGATGGTTCCCACAGCCTAGAAACATTCCCTAGGCTGCGCCATCCTCAGATGACTATAAAAACATCCTCAGTATATAAGAAGAGGAAAGTGATTTTCTTAGGGGATTCCCTTCTAAAAGGAACAGAGTGACCCATCTGCAGACCAGACCCACTCCACAGGGAGGCCTGCTGCTTATGGGGGGCATCAGTGAAGGATGCAACTAGAAAACTACTTTCCTTGGTGAAAGAGACAGATTATTACCCTCTAGTAGTATTTCAAGCAGGAAATGATGACTTAGAGCACAGAAAGCTGAAAGTCATCAAGAGAGACTTCAGGACTCTAGGGAGAACGTTGGAGGGCTCTGGGGAACAAGTAACATTTAGTTCTATTCCAGTGCTAAGGAATGAGAAGCAGGAGGTCAAAGAGAAACAGTTGATTAATGCCTGGCTCTGAGCCTGGTGTGAGGAAAAAGGCTTTGTGTTCTTTGATCATGGGGTGACCCATCTACCCCCAGGCTGGGGGTGCGACACGCTTACTAGGGATGGGACACGCTTGTCTCCTAGGGGGACTAAAGTCCTTACTAAAAATCTATCTAGGCTCTTAAATAGAGTTTTAAACTAGATGTGAAGGGGGAGGGGTACGAGACCAGGCTAGTCGGGAGTGAGCCTGGAAGTGGGACTCCAGTGACTGAGAGATTGTGTGCTGGAGAGGACCGCCAGTACACCACCACAGAGCAAGTGGGGGAGATTATACCTGGGGACAGTAAGGACGAAACTGGGTCTGTGGAGTTAATTATTCCAAGGACCAGTCAATCGGGAATGAACTCTATTCCCTTTATGAAGGCTGAAAGTTCGCCAGCCCAGCTGAAGTGCATTTACACCAATGTACGCAGCATGGGCAATAAGAAGGAGGAGCTGGAAGCTGTTGTAGGGCAAGGTGACTACGATGTCATTGCCATCATGGAAACGTGGTGGGATGACTCGTATAACTGGAGTGCAGCCATGGGGGGGTATAAACTCTTCAGGCGGGACAGGAAGGGTAGGACAGGAGGTGGTGTAGCCCTCTATGTTAGAGAGTGCTTTAATACCCTTGAGCTCAGTTATGGTGAGGAAGGGATTGAGTGCCTGTGGGTTAAAATCAGAGGAGCTCACAAGAAGGCAGATATTGTGATGGGAGTCTTTTACAGACCACCTAGCCAGGAAGAAGCAGCTGATAAGCTCTTCTATATACAGCTGGGGGCAGTCTCTAGATCACTACCTCTTGTCCTCGTGGGAGACTTCAATCTTCTGGATATCTGCTGGAAGTACAGTACAGCAGAAAGGAAGCAGTCTAGGAGGTTCCTGGAGTGTGTGGAGAAGACAACTTCCTCACACAACTGGTGAGTGAGCTGACGAGGGAGGGTGCCCTCCTGGACCTACTGTTTGTGAACAGAGAAGGCCTTGTGGGGGATGTGACGACTGGAGGATGCCTGGGACAAAGTGATCATGAGATTATAGGGTTTTCTTTCTACAAATACATTAACAAGAAAAGGAGGACTAAGGAGAATATTCAGTCCCTATTGGATGCAGAAGGAACAACAGTGACAAGGGATGAGGACAAGGCTGAGATACTTAATGTCTTCTTTGCCTCAGTCTTTAATATTAAGGGAAGTTGTTCCCCCTGTGTACAAACCTCGGAGTTAGAGGAGCAGAATGTGGCTCCTATGATCCAAGAGGAGGTGGTTAGAGACTTGCTTGCCCAGCTAGACACCCACAAGTCTATGGGGCTGGATGGGATCCACCCAAGAGTATTAAAGGAGCTGGCGGATGTCCTTTCCAAACCCCTTTCCATCATCTTCCCGCAGTCCTGGCTGACTGGGGAAGTTCCACTGGACTGGAGGCTGGCTAATGTTGTGTCCATCTACAAGAAGGGTTACAGGGAGGATCCAGGGAACTACAGGCCTGTCTGACCTCAGTGCCAGGGAAAGTCATGGAACAGGTGATATTGAGTGCTATCATGAAGGACATGCAAGAGAACTGGGTGGTCAGGCCCAGTCAACATGGGTTCACAAAAGGCAGGTCTTGCCAAACTAACCTGATCGCCTTCTATGACAAAGTGACTTGACTACTGGATGAGGGAAAGGCTGTGGCTGTAGTCTTCTTGGACTTCAGTAAAGCCTTTGACACAGTTTCTCATAGCATTCTGCTTCAGAAACTGCCAGCCTCTGGCCTGGGTGGGCGCACACTCTCCTGGGTTGAAAACTGGTTGGATGGCCGGGCCCAGAGAGTGGTGGTAAATGGAGTTAACTCCAGCTGGAGGCCAGTTACAAGTGGGGTTCCCAGGGCTTGGTACTGGTCCAGCCCTGTTCAATGTCTTTATCAATGACCTGGATGAAGGCACTGAGTGCACCCTTAGCAAGTTTGCAGATGACACTGAGCTGTGTGGAAGTGTGGATCTGCTGGAGCATAGGGAGGCTCTGCAAAGGGATCTGAACAGGCTGGACCACTGGGCTGAGACCAATGGCATGAGGTTTAACAAGACCAAATGCCGGGTCCTGCACTTGGGGCACAACAACCCTATGCAGTGCTACAGACTAGGAGAAGTCTGGCTAGAAAGCTGCCTAGAGGAGAAGGACCTGGGGGTGTTGGTTGACAGCCGACTGAACATGAGCCAGCAATGTGCGCAGGTGGCCAAGAAGGCCAATGGCATCTTGGCTTGTATCAGAAATGGCGTGACCAGCAGGTCCAGGGAGGTTATTCTCCCTTTGTACTCAGCACTGTGAGACCACACCTTGAGTACTGCGTTCAGTTCTGGGGCCCTCACTACAAGAAGGATTTGAGGCTCTGGAGCGTGTCCAGAGAAGAGCAACAAAGCTGGTGAGGGGGCTGGAGAACAAGTCTTATGAGGAGTGGCTGAGAGAGCTGGGGTTGTTCAGCCTGGAGAAGAGGAGGCTGAGGGGAGACCTCATTGCTCTCTACAATTACCTGAAAGGAGGTTGTGGAGAGGAGGGAGCTGACCTTTTCTCCCAAGTGACAGAGAACAGGACAAAGGGGAATGGCCTGAAGCTCCGCCAGGGGAGGTTCAGGCTGGTCATCAGGAAAAAAAATTCACGGAAGGGGTCATTGGGCACTGGAATAGGCTGCCCAGGGAGGTGGTTGAGTCACCTTCCCTGGAGGTGTTTAAGGGACGGGTGGATGAGGTGCTGAGAGGCATGGTTTAGGGAGTATTAGGAATGGTTGGACTTGATGACCCAGTGGGTCCCTTCCAACCTGGTGATTCTATGATTCTATGAAAGACTAAAGCAAAACCTCAGCCAGCAAGTAATTGCTGGATATCATTACTCAAAGCAATACTGCAGAAATCGGTGCATTGCTTCTTTGCACATCACTCTTACCTGGGAAATGCTTTTAGTACATAGGAACAGAATAGTACATATGTGCTTCATGAAACTCTGCTTATGCAGTAGCCAAAATGTTGTTTTCATGTCTGAAGTTTTTATACTTGCAAGAAGAAGAGTTTCATACAATAGTAGTTAAAATGCTAGCCTATCATTTGTAGCTAAAGGAAAATAGATTCAAAGTGATTTCCCTAGAGCATGGTAAGGTTATTATCGACTAAAAAGTAATTTTACAGACTTACAATGCGAAGACATAGTATTTGTTTTCTTTAATTCTGATTTCCATCACAAGTTTCACAACTGCACAGATTGTCCTACTATGAATCCTAGACATGCTGTAAGACACTATTTGAGATCAAATTAGATACTCTATCTCCTACTTGTCCAAACTCAGAAATCTGCCATGGAAAAGCTGGGCTTTATAAAGCATGACTCTAATATATCAGGCTAATGTTCAAACAATGAGGGATGCTGAGGGATAGTCACTGGTAACACCCTATCAGCAGTTTGCACCTTTTTATATTCAAAAGCCTTGCACACTTCTGTGCATAGCAACTGTGCTGGTACCACTGGAACAGAGAAGTAACTCCTCAAATCACCAAGAAATAAATTATTTAGATGTGGCACATGAAAAACAGTTCAATTCAGAAACAGAGTAGGACTGACACAAAAAGTGGCAAAAAAGTGATTTACCTAGTAAACAACTTGCAAGAAGGAAACAGTCTCCAGAAGCCATTTGAGATCCCATGTCCCACCCAAGGAAAGTACAATATCCAAGTCCAGAGTCAAACGAGACTTAGATGAGCACAGCAAAACTGAATTAGAAGGGAAAGTCAGACACTTCTCACCAGGCACAGGTGTGAGGACACCAGTCAGGCTGCATCTGCCACTGGTTTTAAAAGAGCAGCCCAGGATATAATTAAACCGTGAACTTGCAATTCACTCAAACTGCTGTTGGGCTTCTGCATTGAAGGTTACAAACATCTTTTTAGTACTGCTTCTGGCTGCCATGGCTGTTGGGGTTGACTGATTTAGTGCTTGGCTTGCTCATCTTTCAAGGGTAACTTTGCACCGAATCAGTGGTGGTGGAAAATACAAGATTTATTTAGCATTTGTTCTTGGGACCTGATGCAGATGATAAGGGAAAGTCATTATTTGAACATGTGGACTCATTACAGGCACTAATGTAAATACATATTTTTAAATGCTATTTTTTGCAATCTGTCCTACAGATATCCATATTCAGAGCATGGCCACCTGCAAAAGGTGTGGTAAAAAATTCCGGGAACAGTATTTTCATGGTCCCAACAGGCATGAAATTCCATGTCAAACCATACTTGTGGACATGCAAGCTATTAAATTATATTAGCTTTTCTGTTTACTGTTGTCAGCACAGGAAGAAAACAACCATTACTTTGAGAAGATATTCCTGGCAGTCACTACCACCAGTCCTTTCTCATCTGCAGCTCAGACTCTGGCATCCAATGGACTGAGATCAATCAATCCACTGAGATCTGCCTTCACGATCCCAGAACATCTACTTTTGAAATCAAATTTTTAAAAGCCGTTCAAGCCTTCTGTGACTTTCTCCTGAACCATTGCCAAATGATTTCAGTTTGGTACAAGTTTTTAAAAACACAATGTCTTTTCTGTTTCCCCAGAGTGTTCCATTGATATAAAAATAAAACAGAATCTATACTGAACTGCACATACCAAAAGGAAAATGCAGAAGAACAAAGTAAAAACTATATCTAGGCAAGCCTAGTTCAAATAAGCCATATTACTCAATTCATAAAACTACTTAAATTAACTATATTTCTGAGTTTTGCATTGTGAACCACCATATCAAAGTTCAATTCCAATGAAGACCATTGAACTTACTCCCTTTAAAGCCTGGAAATTATTTGCTACACATGCAAAGGGTCCTTTTTGAGTTTTTTTTAAAGCTCCTCTAGTCAGTTTGCTATAATTACAGGATGAATAAGAATAAACATGTAGGAAGGAACCCCTCCTTGCAAATCAGCTGGAAGCCGGTTATGATTTAAAAATGTTTCCATGCTTCTGCTCTGGCAATATTTAAGCATTTATAAACATCCCCAAATGCCATATGAGGAGCTAAGTGACAGCAGATACAGGGAACAGAAAATGACAATTTCAGTCAAAGAACTAGTGAAAAGAAGTTGGAGGTTGGACTAGATGATCTTTTAAAGTCCTTCCAACTCAAACCATTCTATGTGTCTATGAAAATAGCATGACTGTACACTTAAGAGAGATTCTTGGAAAATTTTGACTGTTTTCACTCCCTATATAGCTATAACTTGGTCATCATAATGTGGCAGATTAAAAACTAATTACCTTCTTCCTGACTTCTCAAAAAGAGGGGCGGTTGATAAAAATGAATAAAAATAAAATATTAAAAAAAAAGTCCCAAAAATATTTTGAGCATAAACCAACGGTATATACAATCAATATATTGAGGTAATACTAAAGTTAGTAATTCTACACTTTTTGGTAGTTGTACATTCTATTAATATTAACAATTGCTGTGTTCTAGTTTTCTCTGTTAGTAACAAGATCACATAAGACTGACTTCCACAAGCCTTAACAAAGACATACATCATCAGAAGGATTTCCAAACCAACAAAACACAAACCAAGTAGAATCAGAAGAATGATAAATTACATGCTAGCTTTCATTACTTTTTTGTTGTTGTTTCATCTCTGCCATTGGATCAGTCAGGAGAACTGAGGTATGGAGATCATCTTGAGCTCTTCTGGCAGTCTGGTTAACAAGCAGTTACTACCCAGGTATTTCCCACTCTTTGGGTTCTTCCTCTACTGCTCCTAAGTGGTCCATGCCTCTGGGAAGTGATAAACAGCCTTCCCTGCCTCCTGAGACACATTGGGATGAGACTCATCTTTCTTTTATGCAAGGCCACAGGAATGGAAGTCTGCTTTGCCTCTGTACTCAAAGAACATAATACTCTGTCTGAGGAAAGGGTTCCTACAACTACATAATCCTTTTAAGGCATTTAAGGAACACAGACTTAAACATGAACCCCCTCTAGAGAAAAGATCAAGATCTAGATTTTCAATAAGAAGTTCCTGCTGGTAATCTAAATTATCTGAGAATATGGCCTTTCTGGCTTTAATGGGGGAAATGTAGATAAGTGTTATACATGACAGATGGAAAACGTACCCATTCCCAAAGTCAACAATTTATTACACGAGCAGCAAAACTAGCAAAACCAATTTTCTCCCTTGTGTTGGCTTCTCTGGTGTGCAATAGAGCATTGTACCAAAGCTCTTCCCACCACGGGAATATTCACAACAACTATCTCCTATTCAGCTCTTTGGGAGTCTAATGAGAGCTGAACCCCTGGTGTATTCATCCCCTCAGCAGTAATACTGGGTATGCCTTCTGCCCCATTTGTATTTCCTCAAAACCTGTAGAGACATACAACATCCCTGGGGTCATCTATGTTTGTCACATGTAGCAGAACCTATTGGTCAGCAGGTTCAAAAGCTGCTGCGCCTGGGAGGGTGAGCTAGGAGGAAATGGACACGGAAAGATCAGCAACAAGATCAGGTAAGTCTTATTTGCTTTGGAAAACAGTCTTTTAAAGTATTGTCTTGTTTTTCACATGGACAGGGCTAAGTTTTCTTCTTGGTGAAAGAAATTAATTTGATCATACGAGTTAAGTTTAGGAAACAGTAGCAAAACATTTTAAGTATGCTATTCTTCTGTACCTGTATACCCAGATGTTTGACAAAAAAAAAGCATGAAATGCATCTGTACATGAATTATGAACTACATTTGCACTAATTAAAGAACTGGTCATACATGTGGTATTGTGATCATGGCTAGAAATGACCGTCTGCTTGCTATGTTTAGAACAGCAAAAATCTGTTATAACTTTATTCATTCTAACTGTGTTCCGATGCACATTTACATTGAGGTGAATAACATGAAAAAAAAGTATGAATTCAAGGATCTTCTTCATGTCATAGTTTCAGTCCTACTATTTAAAATACAAAACAAACAAAAAGATCTGAAAAATCGTATGTGGAAATTCTTATAATCCATGTGCCTGTAATCTATTCAAAATCAATAGCAGGACAAATGAAAGCTGATTTCCACATTTTATGATGAAGTTAGTCATATTATGTGTCTCTGAAAATGAATGTTCCTTGCACAGTCTATGTCCTTGTGTGTTCTCATAGTCACCAACTGAAAACTGGAGGTGGAATAGGGTATTTTCATTTAGTTTGCATTTGTTAGATATACAGTGATAACTGCATAAAGCATCTGAGTGACATTCCAAAACAGCTCTGACATTTCAAGTTTTTACTTGTCACCTAATGTTAAAGCAGCACAACTGTTTTGCCGATTTATTTCAATTTTATAGTATTTCTTCTACTAAAAAAAAAAATTATAACACACAAGCTGTTTTGCCATGTGACCTTTCTCTTTATATTGGTCACTGAATCATCAAACAGTGAATATACCATACCCTCACCTTCTTCTTTAGGATGCAAGCACATTTAAAGAAGGTGAAGAGGAAACATTAGAAAAGCTTCGCTCTCTTCTGTCATGTTGTCTTAGTTTGACATGAAATTCTTTGGCAGGTGACATTAAGAAAGGTCACTTTGACAACCTAACTACTAGAATGCCAGCGTATTTTTCACTACTGCTGGCAAATGAATGGCAAATTATGCAATGTCTGCAACTAACAACGTTATTTTCTTCTTTTTTGCATTTTATTGAATTGTATGACATCATGGAGCTCTAAAACGTTATAGAGCTTCTCCACCATCTCTCCAGTTTTCTCATTTCTTCCCCGTAGAATTTTCTCAGTTGCAGTGAGGGGTTTTTTTCTTTAGTTTTAAGGGCTTTATTTAATATGTGAATGATTTCCCTACTTCTTCTTACTACATTGGATAGAAAAAAGAAGATAAAGTGCATTTTTAGTACTATGTAAAGGAAGAAATCCAAGAAAGAGATGTTACAGAGGCCCAGATCTTGCCTTTGAAGAATGATCAGCATTTTTGTATACCACCTGGGAGCCTCCATGTTCATTCTGATAAGACAGAGGCTGTAATTGATACTACAGTATTCAAATCCACTTGAATTGAAGTTACAGTGGTTAAAAAAAGGACATTCTTAAAGACTGAAAAGGGAGAACCTGATAAATCTTTGCCACAGACCAAAAATGGCATTTATTCTTTCTTTATTTCTTTTTTTTTTTTTACATAATTTCAGTTGCTTAGTAGTGTGTGAAAAAAAAACAAACAATCAAACTCTAGTTTCCTTGTATAATGACACCTACCCGGGTCATTATAGTATGTGTTTTGTCAGCATTTTAAATTTTAAGCATTGTTCTCATGGGTGTATTACTTGCCTCTTCTATTATACTTCACACAGTTGGGTTGTTGGGGTTTTAAGATGTTTTTTTCAGCCTGTCAAGTGCCTGCTTGAAAGAAAAAGGAAAAAAAAAAGAAGTGTTTTGTGATTGTTTCTCTTATGAAGAAGATCGAATTTGGAAAAATTAGAGTTTGCAATACAATGAAACAAGGTAGGTACTGTACTGTAAAAAAAAAAAAAAAATCAAGCTATTATTTTTCTTCCTTTCCCCTGTATTGTTTTTTGGTAAATAATGTAATATATCTCAGGTGTTGTGTAAATATGGTGGACCACTAATAATCTCTCTAATCAAAGACCATCAGCCTGAAGCGTTAATATACAGATGGTGTTTGTTTACTGAGTTGACTATGGATGTGGGTATCCAGATGGTGATCTATCAGAAATTTTCTTAAGAGCATAGGTAGATCTTGCAGAAATTTGCCTATTGAAGTTGTATAGATTTCTTGGAACACCCTGTTCTTTACAACAGTTAAAACTCATGGCTTTAGAACATTGGGCAAGTGGCTTTAATGCACATAGAAGAGATTCTAACAAAGAGGCTATAAAGCTGAGCTGTTTTGAAATCTCTTGATTTCATTTTTTTCAGATGGAGGAATTTTTAAAAAATTATATAGAAAGGTAAATCTTTTGGAGTCAAACAGAAGGGATGAGTTTGGGTTTTTTTCTTAAATATTCATAATGGAACTGGGCTTTGAATTACTTTCTCAATTCCACTAAATCTGCATGTATCATACTACATACAAACAGAGATTTCATAAACAGAGTAGTTAACTCAGCCTCTAAAGGACTGTGGCATGCTGTATATAATGAAATATCAAAAAATCCAAGATCACAACACGCTGGAATTAGCAGCATAAAGTACACATTAAAGTATTCTGAAAAGCTACATTCTGGGAAAACACCATTCTCGTCTTCTAATGCCATTAAAACCTTCTACAGATTTACAGATCTATACTCCCAGCTTGATCTTGAGAGATGGACAGTAATAACTGATAATGAATTCCCTTAGCACATGACAGGAAGTTTGTGTGTCTTACCATTACATTCTCACGCTGGGAGTGACTGGAAGGGGCTGCCCAGGGAAATGGTGGAGACCCCATGCCTGGGGTATCAAAAAGACAGGCAGATTAGGTGCTCAGGTTTTGTAGTGGACAACTATGGTTGAACTCAGTGATCTCAAAGGTCTCTTCCAACCAAGTGATTCCATGATTCTGATTCTGTGATATGTGGATCCTACACTTCACAGATGTATCTGTTCATGTGAGCAGGGTGAAAACCAAGGAGCTCCTAATTAACATGACAGCACAAACCAAGCCTGGATGAGATCAATGCATAGCTCTATGCCCATCAATGGCATGGTTTGGGGGAAAAAAAAAAAAAAGATAGTAGGAATTGGGCAATGGGAATGAACCAATGCTTTGCCTTTGCAGACAATTTACATTCAGTAAAGCCAGAAGCCAGAAAATAAACTAGCTAACAACACAGAACTGCAACATATTTAAGCCTTGCTCTTACTTAACTTCTAAAAAGAGAATCTTAAAAAATCACAAACTCAGGGCTACATACTCATCCATATTTACCCCACAGCTCTGTCCAAAACAGTCACCCTTACTTTTCTTCCTATAATGCTACCTCTCTTCAATTCCATGGATCCAAGCTTTTCTTCCCTTCTAACTTTCTAATTTATTTTTCTGTATGTGCTTTCATGATTCTTCTCTTCACCCAAATTCCCAAGTTCCAAGTTCCCATTGTTTCTTATAATAGTTATTGCAGTTGCTTTTCATTTGCTTGGTAAATATAATTTTGCCTTTCTCATATCTTACCAGAGTGCTGCTGGGAGAAATCTTTTCCTTTTCTGCTGCTTTGGCTGTGTGACCTTCCTCTTGCCTAGCTTCCCCTTTCTCAGGTGCAACAAACAAAAGTTGCTTGTCGTTCCCATCAATATAATTTATTTCCCAACGACATCTTCCCCATCACCTCTCACTCCACCTCGAAAAGATGACTTAGGTATTCACTTCCCCTGCTGCGCTAACTTCCTGCACCTCTCTCAAAGTCACACCTGGGAGAATTTCCTCAGTCATCTCCAAATACCAATCTCCTTCAGTCTTCCTCCTAAGGCCCCCTTCCGCTCTGATGCTCTTAGAAACCTAGCAGGAGTTAGAATCCACTTGTATTACATAGCTGTCATGCTGCTCTGTGTTTGTGCAAAGCCTCGGAGAAGTAAAGATTTTAAGGAGAGGTAATATCTTTTATGAGATCAATTGAAACAAGTGGAAGAAACAGGCAAGGTTCTGGGTACTTCTTCAGGTCTACTGATTTTTTTTCATTTGGTCTAAAGAAACCCTCCACTTTCTCTCTTTACAAATGGTGTCTCTTTACCCGTAAACAGACAGAAGAAACACTACCACTGTAACAGTATAGGAGTATACAGCAAGTGAATATTCCTTTAGGTTGCAAATCCCATATAGCTAACAAAAAATAAATGTTCATATCTGGAAAAAAAAAAAAAAAACACTGAAGTTTGCCTCTGAGGAAAAAGTAGGGGTTGGGGTGGAGTGGTAATTCCTGGCCATTTTTTGTATTCCTGTTTAGAGAAAAATCTATTATGGGCAAAATCATCTGTTCCCTTCAGTTTCTGAATAGAATTACGCCTTCAGAGACAATGAACTTTGACTCTGCAATACGACATAACAGTGACAACTCATCTACAAAGGGAGGTCAAGATAGTTTCAGCAATTCTAATATTCACACTTCAGGCTCCTTGTTGCTGCTGAACCCAGTGAAGATTTGAGCATTGGATTGGACTAATGATTGCAGGGGCATTTCCTTCAAAGCTACGGAGTTGCTAGCAAAATATTCTTATAGCCAAGAATCAATTTAGCGTGATATACAAAATGTTCTGTCTTAGAAGATGCACGCATTATCGAAGAGCTGACAAATAAAGAGACCGAACAGTGTAGATGACAGCAGCACCGAAATAAGTGCTACAGCCACGACTCACTACTTGATTTTTAGGACACTTAGACTACGCAGTTGCTGAATAGTTACTATACAAATTGAAAATACCTTCGACTTTTTTATTTTTCTCATCATGACAATGAATTCTCAGTATCATTGCTATGCCAATCTTGTTTATTTACTACCTGCAAGACACGTTGCTTCAGAGTTACATATATTAACACTTTAATTATTACTTTAAATGTAATACTGTAATTTTTCCATCAGAAAAAAATTTGCCACTTAACTATTAACAAATAGCTTGCAAGAAGAGAGAGAAACCCAAAGAAACTCTTCCTTGCACAAGGGGAAATAAGACATATAGATTTTCAAGTGGGAAAATAGCTATCAGCACTTTGCTTAGCAGGTTCTGGATTATTTTATTCCACTGTTTGAAGAGAGTTAGTGACAATAAAATAAGAACACAGTTGCACAATTGCACTTCTCCTATGAAGAATGGTTTAGAGGGTTGGCTTTGTTGAGCCTGGAGAAGGAAAAGCTCTGGAAAGACCTTACTTCAGCTTTTCAATATATAAAGTAGGCTTATGAGAAAGGAGGAGAGAGACTTTTTACAAGGGCTTGTAATGACAGGGCAAGGGACAATAATTTTAAGCTGAAAAAGGGCCGACTTTGGGCATAAGGAAGAATCTTTCTAGAATAAGGATGGTGAAACACCGGAACAGGTTTCCCAGAGAAGCTGTGAATGGCTTGTCACTGGAATTTTTCAAGGTCAAGTTGCATGGGGCTTTGTGCAACTTGATTTAGTGTAGTATGTCCCTGCCCATGGCAGAGGGATTGGACTAGATGATCTTTGAAGGTCTCTTCCAACTCAAACCATTTTACAATCCTATGATTCTATAGCTGGCACTGTAATTTTGCCATGAACATTTCTGGAAGATCATGAAACCCGAAGGATGTAGGGTCAAGCCGAACAATAACTCTATCCAGTTTTCACACAAAAAATACACCTTAAAGCTGCGCAAAAACTTATTATCAGAGGTTAGCATGAATGAAAGGTTGCATAATATTGTGTGATATTTGATATGCTCAAATTCAAAGTACCATACATTTTTTTAATATTGTTATTAAATATCCTAACTGATTTCACAGATGTAAAATTGAGAAAAACACTGATACTCAGCTACCATTCCAGCCAATGAATTTAACCACTTTGCTGCATCCCTTGTGTTCAGGAAGTAAACTGAGTGAAGAGTTTGTACTGATATACCTCCTTGAAGGCACATTTCTGAAAGAATTAAGCCAAATGGTTATGCAAGCCCCAAAAGGAAAAAAGCTTACTGAATTCCAAAATCTGTTCTTCCTGTTTATATTCAGCTCAATGCACCAGTGCATTTTTTTACTATTCCTTGGACCTTCACTAAGACAATTCATAATTGCTAACAAAACTGCCGAAAGCCTTTCAGGTGTAAATCAGTAAGCAATGAAGTGAGGTGGAAAACTAGCTTCCCTCTGACAGATGTGTGCTTGAAAATGAGGTGATAATAGGTAAAATGGTATTAAGAAGACTAATGACATACAATAACAAGCTTGTCTAATTGTGAAGATTTAATTAAAGCAGAGCTGCTGTGATGCTGATGTAATTATTAAGAGAATATCTGGCTTTCCATGTCAGATCAAGCTGCTATTTCAAAATAATATAATCTAGACCTTTAAACAGGTCTAGATCCTAGAAAGTAATATAAATCATCTACTTAATTACTCTGGGTTGAGAGCCTATCAGTGGAATTGGGACAAAAATGAGATGCTTCAGAAGCACATTATGTTTTAAGTCCTTGCCGTTCTAGTACACAGTGCCTGATTTTTTTTTAAACAAGATTGTATGAATGATAAAAAAATGCATGAATGCCAAAGTGCAAAGCACACATTTTATTGTAAGGTTAGGTGCCTTGTGACAATTCTAAATGTGCTTTCAGCTCTTTCACACTGAATTATATTTGCAACTGCACCATATGCTATTTGACTAATGAAACATCCAGAAGACTAATATATATGAGGCAGATTTCTCCTTAGACTTCTTGCAACATTGGTGAACTACTACATACTCCTTTCAGTTAGTAATTTAGAGCACAGGCCTGCATATTTTAAGAAATCCTGGTCTAGAAACTTAAGTAGCTGGTGTGAAATCCCTGTTGTTCCTCTTTCCATTCTAATCCCAGTGTTCAGTGTATCCTTGGGGGTCAAATATAAATCATTGGTTTGGAAGGATACGTACATTGGCTGGCCCCGACCTCCAAAATTATTTTGGTGAAAACTTTCAGGTAATTCAAAAGAAGAATTTTTCTTGCATCTGCTGTTACCTCAATACACTTTCATGCTGTCCTGTACACCTATTTCAGCACTTACATTTTCTCCTTTTCCTTCCCTTTTCAATATCCATTTACTGTCTTGGTTTCCCCTTCGTTGTGACCTTAATAACTGCCATGTTTAAGGAATTCGGTCAGCAAATAGAAAACTGTTAGAATGTGAAAGATCTACTTGCTGCAAATCAGAGGTCCTAAAATGACCCTTTCTCTCCACTGATTTCCTTATTGATTAAGAGTAAATTTTTGCACTTTGACTAACCCCATCAATATGTTCATATTGTGGGGGATTTTGACTGTCAGTTAAATCTAGGTTAAAATTGCTCTAAAAAATGGACACAGCTGTTGTGCAGGAATGATGCAGACAGATAGTTCTGTGTTCCTCTGCAATAGGAAAGCATTAAGTATACTCATCATTTTACTATATGTACAAAAATCTCACATCATCTGGACAGATTAATGGTGTAAAAGCAAACATACTACAGGGCAGCCCACCACATAATTTGCTCTGTTTAATACTCATTGAAATTATATGCTCACCTTGAGGTTACTTTACAGATCAATGAGCGCCCAACAATATGGAGAGAAAGCAGAATCATACGGAACAACAGGTCTCTGCCCACACTCAAGCCTGCTACTCAACTTGTAAGACACGGATATTGTCTCTGCCTTGCTTTAAAGCATTGCCTTTGAGTGGCCCAAAGGCTTCAAGGAAAAAATAGGGCTTTATAAAAGCAGCTCAGATAGATAGGTTTTAAATATCCCTAAAGCAACTACTGAAGAGGAACTATAAATTCTATCATTGTTTAATTCAAATTCAGCAAAATTAACCAGTGAAGTGAAAGTTTATTCTCCCTTGTCCCTGTACAAAGCAATCATAAAAATTAACAGCAGATGGTACGTAAACTATTAGCTATTTGGATAGTTATTCAATGTCTATTTTAATCCTTTCACATATTATTGTCATTCTTCTTCCTTCTAATCACCATTATACCTTTCCTAGTTATTTCAGCATTTCCTGTTCCAGCTAATAACCAGAAATGAGCATCTAACTGTGCTCCTGGATTTTACAGAAGTTTTGCTCCAAATTTGACACTATGAATACCATAACATAGTCAAAGAGGGAAAGGGATAAAAATGACATTTTACATAGGACAGACAAATAACATAGAAGTGGATTTGTTTGGAGATACAGGCTTGAGATAGTATTCTATAGGCAATGGGATTCATACCTCCTAATCACTAGATTGTCCAATGATTACACCCTAACAAACTGCTTTGATAGTTTCTGTTTACTCCGGGTTTTGGATTAATTGATGTAACACATTAGAAAAAACATCCCCCTAAGGTTTCATCCACTTTCAGCTTGTCAAGTATTGTTCCGCCTTCACGCACTGTCTTTCAGACATACTCTCCACACCCCTTCAACACTTTACACAGGACCTGTACATCCCAATTTATTCTAGCACTGTGCTATGTTAAGACATCTTGTTTTCAGCATCAGCATTAGTAGTGAAAGCTCCAAGCTGAATGTGGTTGAAAAGCTACTGTAGAGCAGGAAAAGATCACATAAATTAAGTTTTGTGAGTTTCAGGAAAATGGTGGAGAGTCTTCTTTAAAAGTTTACAAAATTAGGTTTCAATACCTGAATTAAATAAATGTTACAAAAAAGCAGTCATTAATTGCTCATTTTACAAAGATCTTACTCTTGCATTGATCAGCATCTTTTAAACACGTACACTCTAATGCTGAATGAAATCTCAATCTGTTCTGCCCCAAGCTGTCTTTCTCTACCTTGTTTTTCTCCTTTCTAGCTCACTCGTTCTTACTTCTGAAAACAGAATTGATAGGATTTGCTCTCAGTACATCCATTTAAAAAAAAAAAAATCTCATTCCAATCCTACCTAGCTTGTTGAAGCCATGCAAAAAGTACTTTTGCGGAAGCATCTGAACTCTAGTGATGGCCATATTTGTTCCATTCATACTGTGCCACATTACTTCTTTGCCAATCAAAGCCACAATCCATTTGCTTTTCAGACCAAAAATATGTATGAAAATACCAGAAGTTATCAAAATTCTCAAAAGACACCACTCAAAAGCTGTGAATCTGCAAGGAGTTTTACAGCTCATTTGACACCAGAGGACATTATTTTTCCAAGATAAATACTACAAATTATGACAAATATGACAAAAAAATTATGACAAATTATTCCAAGATACCTGTAATAGGAGGCAATTCTTTTCCCTTAAGAATTAAGGAGCAGAGTTTGTCATGACTTGCTCAAGCAAAAGGAAAAAGAGGAAGTCTTAGAAAACTTCTGTGTTTATTTCTCTTGTATGTGCAAAAGGAAGATGTCCTAAAAAAAAAATGCTTCTTCTAGGTAAAATCACAATGGAAATTACAATTTCAGAAATACATCAAAATGAGAAAATAACTTTCTGTTTCATAACACTAAAGAAATAAGTTCCTCTTACTTTACCTCCCTGTTCCGAAAGTAGTTACTTGTGTTTTAAGGAAACAAAAGGAAGGAATTACTTCCATACAGTCTGCACGTACCATCACCCCAGAAGCTATTAAAGAAAGCAGAACAGCTACGTAAGTTAGACACATGATGAAACAACCTTCATGATCAGTTGCAATTTGAACAGTTTCTCTATACAAATCTGAACATCTGGACTATCTCACACAATACTTTCACACAGAAAATGGAAGGATAGAATTAGGGAGATGGAAATAAATCTAGGCATGGAAAAGAAAATGAAAAATGAAAAATAAATGAATGGAGAATTTTAGTTGTTTTGGGGTTTTTTTTCTGTTACGTGGAATAAACTGCTTTTACCAGAGGATAACTTGCCCAAACGCAACTTTTATGTCAGCTGGCATACCAAATTTGTACCGCTGCACCCTCTGTCTGTAAAACAACTGACAAACAGGATGTGCTTGTAGAGGCAATGACTTGTATTTGCAAGGTAAAAAACATGGCCATAAAGAAATCAGTGACAAAGCTCCCAATATATAGGACTAGGGGAGTGGCTATAAATTGGGGAGGGGCAGATTTAGACTAGACATAAGGAGGAATTTCTTCACCATGAGGGTGGTGAGGCACTGGGACAGGTTGCCCAGGGAAGCTATGGATGCCCCATCCCTGGAGGTGTTCAAGTTCAGGTTGAGTGGGGCCTTGGGCAGCCTGATCCAGTGGGAGGTGTCCCTGCCCACGGCAGTGGTGGTGGAATTAGGTGATCTTTAAAGTCTCTTCCAACTCAAACCATTCTACAATTCTCAGTATTCAGCTGATCCTACAAATTTTGACGTGGATGAGTAATTATGCTCACTGCAAACTCACAGCTAAGTAACAGTCCCATTTGTAGTGCTAGGATAAAAGTACGCAAATGGCAGCTTGTGGTACTGTTACTGTGTTAGCGACCATCCTGTGCTTCTCTATTACTTCTGAGCTCTGCAATCTTGGTGCACTGATTGGCATTTGACCTGGAAGAATGCTCTAATCCAATGGGCAACCCCAGAGGGATCTTGTGTAAGAACTAAGTTATTGTGTACACAAAATTCAACGGAGGAGAGAAATCTTTGCATGCGTTCACAGCTTCAATTACTTCTCCAGGACTGAGAGTTAATTGGGATCTTTGCCAAGCATCCAACCAAAGGCAAAATTCAAATTTAGATTCCTGTGAAACTTTTGGATGACCCACACTCTGGCAAATGTTAGGTACTGTTTAACTGGGCCATATTGCATATAGCTCATTAACTTACTGCTGCCTACATGGCACTGGCCTTTTACTTCTGTGCACTGTGAATACTTCGGGTTTGTTTTCCTTTTTCCAGCCCTATAGTGAATCATGACTAGCCATGACTAAGGTAAAATTTACCACTCACGTAATTTATCAGTAAATTGGATTTTAGACCAATCTCGATTTCATGGTTATTTAATTCATTTCTGCACATTTTTAAAGGACTAGAGTCAGAACAGAGTCTTCAAATGTAAAAAAAAATGCTTATAAAGATATCAGATACATTAAAGAAAAAGGTCTAATTTTCTTCCAATGTTATTTTATGTACTGATGACTACATTGCATGTTACTGAATTAAATCTATTTAAAGGAAAGAAAATAATTTACTGCCAAGTGAAAACCGTTCTTAGAAGCCAAGAAATTCAAACTCTAGCTTTAACAGGTGAAATTATTTCTTAAAGAGATCTGTGCCCTAGACTGCTGACCATCCTGGTTGCCTTCCAGGGAAGGCTTTCCAGCTTCTCCACATACATCTCCACAGCTGTATTCCAGCTGAGACCATGGTGCCACCATCCAGAGAAGGGTAACGACTTTGCTTACTCTGCTGGCCATGATTCTCCTAACATAACTCAATATTCTGTGAAGTTCAGTTTGGAGGTTTTGTTAGGAAAGAATGCATTTCATGATGGTACTTCAATAAAGTCTTCATAGTTACAAAGTCATGTAGTAGAAAACCTTCTTCATACTTCCTTTCCATTAATTTATGATTTTTATTTTTTTTCAGTAACAGAGATGATGTAGAAATATAACTACTGGTAATGGTAATGCCAGTCTGGCATGGAACTACCATTGTGTACCAGAACTCTGCTTGAACAGACCCTGTACAAACACTGAACAAAAAATATTCTCCATTAAATAATTTGTTCAAACTTCAGGATTCTACTTTATAGAACTAATCTTTTAGTGTAAATTACTTTGTACCTCTTACAGGACTATTCTGCGGTAGATCTAGGATAGCTAACATGAAGCCACGAAAAACTGCAGTAGCTTCTGCATCTGGAAGAATAACTCAGCAGCCCAGTCATTTGACAGTTGTTGCTATATACAACACAGTTATATTGCACTTCCTCATTATCAACTTTCTTTTTTTCCCCTAATGTCCAACCTGAATCTTCCAAGATGCAACTTGTGGCCCCTGTCCCTTGCTGGCAGCAGTTTTCCTCTGTCAACTTCGTAACTATCTGTCAGACCATAGATTGCTGCTAGATTATACCTTAAGATCAGAAAGCTACCCAGAGGAGGTCTAATGAGTGCTGAGCAGAGGTGAACAGTCATTTCCCTAGATCAGCTGGCCACTCCTGTTCATATGCTCAAAATGCAGTTGGCCCTCTTTGCTGCCAGTGTACACGGTAGCTTCATGTGCAGCTTGCCGCCCACTGAATTTCCACACTTTTTCCCACAGAACTGCTCCCCACATAAGAAGCCCCCAGCCTGCATCCTGCCAGTAAGCTGGTTCATTGCAGGGACAGGACTTTGCATTTGTCCTTGTTGAATTTCATAGGGTTCCCACTGGCCCATCCCTGTAGCCTGTTTGCATCCCTTCATATGGCAGACTTGGCCTTGAATATACTGATCCCAGTTTGGTGTCATCTGCAGACAAGATGACAAGGCACTCCATTGCCTCTTCCAGGTCACTAACAACAAACTATTAAGCCGGACAACTCACAGCACAGACTCCTGTGGTACTCCATTTTTCACTAGCCTTCAATTAGAGTACAAACTATTAATTAAGCATGACTGCCTGAGCCCAGCTATCCAACTTGTTGCAATTGCACATGCATCCAGACTACAATGTCCTGACCTGGATACAAGAAAATATTCTCAATCATTGCTGAAAACCATGATAAAGTTGAAGATAAATTAGATTCTCCACCGTCTTCACATCTAAAACTCTAGTCATTTTGTCACAGAATGTAACTGGTTGCCCATGAAAGACTGGACTGACCAGGAGTCAATCTATGCTGGCCATTCTCAATCACCTTCTCACTGCTTATGCCCAGATGCATTTTCTAAGAGGATTCAGTGTTTTTTTTCTGTAATTTAATGGATTTATACCCTATAACATTACCTTTAACTTAAGTTCTTTCCTTTTAGACACATGTGGTGATTTATACTAAGAGTCCATTGACTTCAGTGAAGTTACTCTTCATCTATGACAAAAAAATTAGTAACAGAGTGCAACACTGGACCAGGTTGCCCACAAATGTTATGAATTCCCAACATTCAATTATTAGTCACTTACAGATTTATTCCTTTGGAAAAGTGTCCTTAAGGTTTTTTGTGGTAAGCAGAATAAAAATAATTTCAGTTTCTTTTAAGTCTGCAAGATGCTCTTTTATGCCATAGAAAATCTCAATATTTAAGAATTGTAGAAAGGTGATTTGCAATTATAATTTGTCCCCATCTTTCCGTACAAGATTGCACTTAAGAAGACAAATAGAACAGAATGATCTACAAATTTCCTTTCTTGTTATGAATGATTAGATACCGCAAAGGCATTACATCCAATATAAATATGTGAAATACAGTCTTTCACTAGTGAATTTACATCAACTTGGTTAAATAAGAAGCAAGTTGAAAAAGTCTTTGTGATCATGGGAGATCTCAAGGACTGCTGTGAGAGAGAAAATGGCCAAGATGGCAGAAAAAGTAGCAACAGTTCTTGAGAGTTATTACTGACCATCTCGAGTCCTGAATGGATAAGAAACAAATAATATGAAAACAAGCTTATTTCACACTTGTTTATATTTCTGATTTCTGCTTTTTACTTCCTCAACCAAAGGAAATAAAACATGCTACAAGAGCATTTACATTAACAAAAATAATTATAGCCTCTAAATAATTTTTAAATTGAGGTAATTGCTTTGTATGACCTGCTGCTGACTGTGATTCTGCTAATTTTTTCCTCAAAATATTTTGTTACTCCATTATGAGGGTTTTTTTTTGGTTCAACAAACATGTCAAAAACATGAAGCCGTGTTATTTTACCAATATTGCAGTGTTCTGCCTGATAAAATTAATGCAATGTTTGGTACTGCTAGTGTCTTCTGTACTATATTATTTCCTATTTACTAGTGTTCCTTTGATTCATCACACCATTTTGAAAGCTCTGATCACCTTAAAATGAAATAGAAGTTCTCCTTTTCTGCACTTTAATGGCTTTAGATGGCTCTAACATGATTTTTTACTTTTGTGCAATGAAGCCAACACTTGCAGTGTCAGTTCTCTAGTCGTTTGTATTCCTAAAACTCCATTGATTGCAGAGAAATAATTCCTGATCTATAGAAGTGTAAATATCTGAATCACAATATGCACTACCATGTTATTCTGTTGACTGAAGCACTAAGGTTTCTTGTGCAATGGTACAATTGAGAGCACACCACTTCAGAACACCAGAGAACTGCTGTGTGAATGCACTGTGTACTCTGTATTTTGAAGTTTATAGCTTTATTTTGCAAGGTGAGACTTTCCTATGGCTGTCTTACTGATCAGTCAATGGGCTGGACTCTTACCATAATTAATACAATTACATATAATATTATTAAGCCTGTGTGATGGACCTAAACTACCTCCACAAAACTTTGTTTATTTAGTATTATAAAGTTATTCATTAATACAACAGCTAATCTTGCTTTTGTTACTGAAGTATAAGAACAGTGAAATATTGTTTTATTCCTTTTTTATATGAAAATTGAATTGAAGCAATTCTTATCCCCTTCCTTTGCAAAAGGATATTCTGACAATGTTCCTTTCAAGGCGCACTCTCTGAGGCTCATGTACAACTTAGGAATGTACATGGGATATGATTTAGGGATATGATTTAGTAGTGGACAGGTACAGTTGGAATTGATGATATCAGAGGTCTTTTCCAACCTAATGATTCTATGATTCTACTATCAATTTGACAAGAATTTCACTTTGGTCAGTCTACAACTGCTTTCCAAAATAGATTTCAAAAACATAACCTTTTCTTTAAAGGTGTTTTGAAGACATGTTAGAATGACATATCTATGTATTCGAGCTAAAAGGAGTGAGAATTTTCTTCAATTTGTAAAAGGAAATCCCAATAACTTCTTCTGTACAGACATGGCACAGGTTTGTCATTGACGAAATCATTTGACCTACCTATCTCTTCCAAATATCCTTTGCGAAGACTGAACTGTTGTGCAAGTGCAAGTCTAGCTTGACTGAAACTTGTGCAGAGGCGGTTTGTTACCTATATTAAGGGAGTCTGGATTTCACCATTAGAAAATATGTATAAATTATGGAATGAAGATGAATTAAAAGAATACAAAAGGCTGCAGAACCTTATGTAATATGAGGTGCTAGGAAGCCTCACGTCCCCAGGTCTTCATATACCTGCAGATGCATCAAGTGATGGCAAGAGAGTTTGTCATGACCTTTAAGTTTGCCGTGTGCCATTTTTTCTCTTCTTCTGCCTCATGTATCATTAACCTTGGGCTTCAAGAAAACTACTTAATTTCTCCTTATTTTTTACTATGTCCAGCACGATTGCAATGTAGCAGCTTTTTTGGAAAGAAAAACAGTGCACACTTTTGTAAACGCTAAAAGCATAATAAAACAGAAAATCCACATTTATTACTTCTAGGTAGCTTCTAGGCATTGCAGTAGACAAGGAGAACACTGTTATCATCCACGCTGCATATACAGGCATCCTGCTACTGAGTCTTCTTCAGAGCACTTTCAATTTAAATGGACAAGACAGAGAAGGAAGTAGAGAGAAAAGTGAACTACACAGGAGACAACTTGTCCAGGGTCACACCACAGCTGTCTAAAGTCACCGTGTTGACACAATGGAGCCACTACTGACAGCAGTACTGAAAATTCCCATATTTTTAAGCTTTAGCCTACAGCTCTGTCTGTGGGAGCATGCTGCTGATCAACTCTCAAACACATTGAAAGTAGAAACATAAGGTTGTTTAGTCATTAGAAGATAAGACAGGAGGTCTCCTGCAATTTAAATATCATTACTCCAATCTGAAAAGTTACAAAGCAAGAAGGAGAACCAGCAAGCAGCTGGATGTTAAATGTCAAAGAATAGTAGAAACCTTTTCAGTATACTCAGATTTGCCAATGAACTCATTTCAAGCAATAAAAAGAGTCTCTAGGAGTTGTTGCCAACATTAATAAAGCCTCATCAATGGCCTTCTTACTCCTCATTACACTCCCATTCACAACTGCTCTGCAGTAAGGTGCAAAAGAATGGAAAGCGTAAGAATAAAAAAGTAGCAGAAATACTCCTACTGTCCACACCTAATGGTAAAAACAGTAAAACATGAAAACCATCTCAATATGCTGCAAGGAAGTTGATAGCAATTCCAACATGAAAGCAAGCTGCAGAAATGTATTATATGGTTTATTGTCCCATTACTATAATCATCAAATGAGAGATTCAGAGCCCTGAACAAGCCAGTTTTAGCTAGATTATAATTTCTGGAAAAATACTGTTGCAAAAACATGTTGAAATAACCACAATAATAGGATATAAAATTGAGGACAATTAATCAGAGGAGAGGAACTAGAAATTCTTTGCTACAACAATAAAAAAGTTACTTCAGAATAATTGCTTTTACCATATTCTATTATTTATCTGAAGAAGAAATGGAAGTGTAGATTATAAAACACAATATTTTCCCTGAAGACTATATAAGAACAAGGAAACAACATTGTCAGCTCAGTGCTTTTAGATAACACCATGTAATGCACACATGGGAAGCATTAATAGTTTGAGAAAAGGAAAAGAATTTTATCTGCTGTCTAGAAAAATCATGGCAAACATAAAGATTCACATATATAACAGTAACAATTTCTTTAAGAATAGGTTTTTCTGTTACAGATCAACAGAATGAGCAGGTAGGGAAAAATCACCTTATGGAAGGTAGTAGATAAGGGTCATGTGTGTGTGCTGGTTTAAGATGAATAATCCAAGGTCTTAATGAATGGAGTGTCCTGCCTGATAGAATTAATTTCCAATAAATGTTGTATATGCTTTGCAAAACCCAAATCATTAATATTATAACTTCAGTTTCTGAGAAAGCTTCAGCAATCCCATCTCTCTATCTGAATTCAAGTACACCATGGGTTTTGGTTTTTTTTCCCCTGCATACTATACCGTGAAATGCAACTTCACATGAGAAGAGAAAGTAATATATTAGAAAGGAAATTTATGTTTGTAATTATTTACATTTCTCTAGGCCACTGAAACTGCAGTTTAGGCCGGCTGCTTTATATGCTTTTCAAAATGAATTAGAATTCACAAACGTCATTTCACGTAAAAAGTTATAATTTTAAATCATAGATAATTCAGATGCTCTGGTCAATAGCAGCTATTTCCTAAAGAGACATCCTTTTTCCCTATGAGAACAGCAGCCCTGAATGAATAAAGGCAAGCGTCCTCAGAACGCAATGCAGGTGTAGAGGTAACCATTTCAACAACATATTAGAGTAAGGCACTAGAGAATTATTAGTGAAAAGGAGTTCACTTCAAATGTATTATGCTGAGCATATAGGAAAAAAATCAACACCAGCAATTAATAAGACAGGGCTGGCAGCCAAATGTGCCTCCTGCGAAATATAACTTCTAGTTTGACACCTACTCTTTCACCATAACCCATAAGGAAACAAAGCATTTTAAATTTTAGGTGGTTATTTTCCCATTTGGAACTGTGGAATGGCACTGAGGTAATCTTAATTTATATGGTTGGTTATTTGTTCCTTGCCAATACCCTTGAAACAGACTAGATAGGAGAGCCACACATCCCAAAGCTCCTACCATGTAAGCCCATTGCGTATGACAACTGCATGCCTTTGTTTCCTCTCTTTCATCTTCCATTCCCCATCTTCACCACCTTCCTCTCTCTTAGAAGAAATAATTTCTCAGATGCATGTGAGTAGATACAAGCCCATTTTTCCTGGCTTTCCTGGCTTCCTGGTTTTCATCTGGTTTTCATAGAACCAGGTACAGTTTTGAGGATGCCTATCTGTGTTATGTGGAGATCCACGTAAAAACAATCTACCTTCCCTTTCAGTAGAGCTTATTCCCTAGCGATAAACTATCATCTCTATACAACTTCTGATTTGCAGCCTGTTCATACCACGGACAGAAAAGTTCAACTTTACACTCGTGCCCACAGACCTGCCCTTGGGCTTAGCTGTAATCTGCCTCTCCTACGCTAATCTGTTAACATGTTTCATATGAGTGCAATGGCTTAGGTCATGATACATGTCGGAAAATAACGTAGTTTATAAGTATCCATGTAGATAGTAGAAAGAAGAGGTTCTCCTTTCAAAACCTGGCAGTAAAGCCAGTGCAGAGCTCTTTAACATGTCATCCGGTCTCAGAGCAAAAATAAAATAAGTCAACTTTAAACATGCAGCTGTGTCAAAGAAGTGTCCTGAAAAAATGCCTCTGCAGCTGGTAAAAGACACAGTGCCCAAGCCTAAGCTAATACAAACTACAGAGCTTCTCCAAAGCTCAAAAATTTACAACAGTAGAGAATTTAGTCCACCTACAGCTACTACATAAATACTAGGATTTGTCAAACCATTACTCTTAATTTATATTTCTTTGAATGCGGGGAGGCTTGTCAGCTGTCAGTGTGAAAAACAAAGTACTTCCAACTACAACCGTGATTCTGAATGTCTCAAAATTTTTAATTAAAACCACACAGAATAAATGCAACCACAGCAACTTTTGCATACAGCATAAAATCCTCTACTATCTGTGCTATTCTGTTCCATTACATGGTCGTTTCAACACCACGATATTGCTCCTACCATCCATAGAGCAATGCCACATAAAAAAATACTAAATGGTGTCCAAATATTTCTTATGTAGGTGTATGTCATCTTCTCAGTAGTGAATAGTTAATACAGTACATCTTTATTAAGCTAAGATCTTAAGCATCACTTATAAGGAAATATTGATTTTGCCTCTTAATCCTATGTCCATATGTAAAACCCATATCCTCCAAACAGAAATTAGAACACCTGTTTTATCTTTATCCTCTTTCTACACAGCCTAATGATTTGTTTGCATTGTTCCCTACTGCTGTGCACTGTCTTGATTATTTTGATGACTTTTCCATAATAGTCAACAATTCTTCCTCTAGCAGTGTTCTGGATGATTGGTTTCTTTTTCCCAAACTAATTATTTTACATATTTCTACATCACACCGTATTTACCATCTGTTGACCCAATTACCTAAATGATCCAAATCCTCTTCAGTCTGGTTGCAATTTCTCATTATTTTCTTTAACATCTATTTCGGCAACATCCATAAGACATAAGGGCTTGTTTTCCATTCTACATCCATGTATCAGTAGATCTTAAGATTGCAATCTAAAGGGTCAGATCCCACTGAAGAATATTCTGAATCTGATGCACTGGATGATTCTTTCTTCAAATGCCATAAAAGATAATACTAGCCAATATATACCTATACATATATACATATATATTTATATATGAAACTTCAGGCTTAATTCTAAGTTTAGGTTCAAATGTTTATTCATTTGCTCAGTCTATTCCTCACTTTTAAGATGTTCAGAGAAAAATTTCAAGTACGTAGCTATCATTGTAGACATATTTGTTTCCCAGTTTCACCAGATTCATCAAACATTAGTTAACTAGTAACTACTACCTAACAGGAAGGTCAACACACAACTGGCTGGTCATGTTCTCAGGTGCTAATGACAAGATGAATTGCTTTACTGATATACTGGAAGGATTAAACTTTTCTACAGATGAAAGTGAGTTTCCAAAGTATAGCATACTTTTTATATGACAAAGGCTGTAATACTAACTCAAGATGCTACTGCAAACTTCAGTTAGTGATAGTGTCTTTGAATTTTACAAGAGAAGATACTAACACAGATTCTTTCTGAGAAGGAGCAGGATTGAGGAGGTTTTCTATGAGATGGTAAAAAGCCTTTTCTCACTGTGATTTTTAAGTAAATGGGACAAATCTTAAAGGAATGGTATGTGCACAGAGAGAGTTAAAAGGCTGGAGGGTTTTGAGGGTAAGGGATTTGCAGTTTGCTCTAATTGCCTGCTTATTCGTTCATTATGGTTGAAGGCCTCTGGTAATTCACCATTATTAAATATTCAAGGACTGGTCCAGCGGAAGCGTTCTTTGGAGACTGGTCTCATCACTCCAGTGCCAGTTGAAAATCCTCCTTTGTGCCTGTTCATGTGTGCAAATAAAGCCCTGTTTTTCCCTTTTTATTGACCTCCTTCACTAAAAAGACTTCAAGCATTGTAGTAATGTGAGATTATTTAGGAAACCAATGCTTGTGCACCTTCTATAGAACTTCCCTCATGTTAGCAATAACAATGTGTTTACTTTTGGAAGCAGAGAGTAAAACTGTTCTTCCCTGTAAATAGAGCCCCTAGATGTCCACGCTCCCTCCACTCTGACCACTCCCTCCACTCTGAACATGCTAATGTTCTCCCGCACCTGCAGACCCTATAGCATGAAAAGCTTGTTTTCTTACTTCCTTGTCAATGTGGACCAGCATAAAACCCACAATCATAAGTGACAGAGTAGTTTCAAGTCACCCCAAGAACAACCTGTCAGTTATTCTAGGGAAATACTGCATTACTGGAAAGATTGCATCGATACCAGGGCCCTGTCAATGTAGGGAGTATTTACACATACAGCAACAGAGCATCCTTTCTTCAAGTCTTCAAAACAAAGAGACATAAAATACTTTCTTCTACTAGGTAGGGACAAACAGCATCTACAAAGAAGTGAGAAGAGTATTTGACCATCACATGTTACGGTACCGTAGAGGTTACTGTCATTTCTTGGTAATTTTTTCACTGAAGTCTGAATTCTGTTGTAGAAATAAGAGCAAAAGTCCTTCAAACGGTGCAGAGAGATCAACAGTTGTTACACAGCAGAAATTGGTCTTCACTGCAGTAAGAACCTTCTAAGAAGGCTTGAGGGCTACTCTTGAAATTACCACAAGCATGATGATCTCATGTTTGCACTTCAAAGTTCAGCTCTGTACATAACTGTTCGCTTTGGTTTATCATTTTTATTTTTTTTATTTTTCAATTTTCAAGTGCAAATACTTGTATATGTTGCTACAAAGAAAACTACAGAGTAATTACAGATCTTAGAGAGTCAAAGCAGCTGTGGCTTGTGTCCTGGATTTTGTTGAGGTTTGTTCATCAAGAATTATATCTAATTTGACTGGAAGTCAAATTCTATTTTCACTTATATTTTGACAATCTAAGGCACAATCTGAAGAAAAGGAAGTCATAAAACCTTGCACTGATCATACACAAGCAAAAAAACCCACACCCATAACTCAATTAAAAAAATCAGTCTTTAGAATCAGTATTATAAGGGTTAATAGATAATGCTGAGGATTACTCACTCACTCACGTTGTTTACACCTTTAAAAATTTTAGATGCTAGGGAAATTGTCTATGTTTTTATTATAACTCTACCAGTCTGACACATCTTTGTTTTGGAACTCCTGATAGAAATGGGGAAAACTTAGGTTTGCTTCCTAATCCCAATAATATAAACAAGGTTCTTTCTTCATGTAACCACTGAATAAGAAAATTCCAAATAGATCCAGGCAAGGATTTGATTTTTTTTCTCTACTTTGCATAACTGATTAAATTAAGGTGATAATTCACATTTGCAATAAGCATCCTATACATCATTGTTGGTGGTGTGTGTGTTTTTTTAAGGTGGCTCTTTCTTCACACTTGCCTTGAAATATTAAAATTATAGCTGAAGCAAACAGGCAAAGAGGGAAGGAGTCATTCCTTGGTCTGGTAGTTTCAAAAATCATTCAGGAGAATTTCACGGTTCCAGAATTTGCACTGTTGAACATTAACTTATTTACATAACATCAAAGAGTCAACAGGAGAGACTGAGGATGCACTTTATCTTCCTCTGAACCTAAATAGTTTAAGCTATGTGACTACGGTGTTCCTTCTGAGTCAGTAGACAATATGGATTCAATTACCTTCTAATGGGGAAGGATTTGGACCCACATCTTCTGTATGTTTTATATCTGATCTACTGCATAAATGGACACCCTTTTTCAGTAGTTTTGCCAAAAATATACTTTTTTTGCAGTAAAAGCCAGACTTTTCTTAATAAACAATACAAAACACAGCAAAACAAACAGCCAGGCTGTATGAGATCATCCCGTCTCTGATAGCAAACAGAAGTGGACAGCCTAAAAAAGACTGTAAAAACAAGGCAAGCACACACTGATATTTCAGGAGAATACCTTCCCATTTTCTAACAGTCTGTAACTTTGGGACCTCTTGAGCTTTTGATGTCATCTATGTATTTAAGTCCCCAATGCGATGTTGCCTGCCATGAATTCATCCCAACACTTTTAAAATCCATGTATGTTTGTAGTATCTGTGAAATCCCATGCAATAAGTTTCTCAGCTTAATTACATGAGGTGTGAGGACGTACATCCCATTGCTCATTCAAATCTAGCACCAGTTAATGCAGTCTGATAGCTTGTTCTTACAAGCGAAGAAAGAGGAAGAAGAGAGAAAGAGAATAATTATGTTACCACATCTTCTGTAACACCTGGAATTTTGTAGTCTTCTCTCTATGCCCTCTCATCTGCCTTAATCACAGACTGAAACCTTACTTTATATAATAATTCTGTATGCACAAACAGATCCATATCACCTTTCTCTGTATCTGCCCTGAATCAACTGCCTCTATCCTGAGGTCAAAGCGAACCAAACTGCACACAGCATTCAGGTACAGTATGGATTAATGTGCATATACAGTGCAGATTTATGGAAGAGCACAGTTGCTTTGGAGCCCAGCCCTTTCTCGCTTCCAAAACTTTCATTCATTTTTGACCTGAAAGAACATTTAGTTGAGAACTACCATAACCTCAGATCCGACAACTGAATGCTAACAATTAGCTCATGGCCTACTACATACACTACTTTGCGTTTATATTACTCAGTTTTGCGTGATGGTTTATTTTCTCACAAAGGTACTTTTCAGCATCAGCCCTCACCTGTGTTACTCAGAAAAAAAGCATACTATCAGCAGCTTCTCTCTTTCCATTCTTCACAGTCTTTCTGGTGACTTCCCTAAAGAAGTCTCTTAAAATTGTGACCACCTTTTTAAGCAGGCTTTTATAGAGGTGAGGAACTATCCTCTTTTTCCTCAATAGTTTTGGTTTCCACTTGGTCCTTTTTTTGGCACTTATTCTATCTTTGGTTTGGTTTTTCTTTTGACATCTAAGTGCTTCCGTCTGGTGCTAGCAATTTGCCAAGATTCATTTTGTCTATTTTTTCCATAGACCTTCCCTTTGGCAACTGATCCTATAGGGTTCTTTTGCTACACTCTTATCTTCTCTTAACAGTCCTTTCACATATTCCTAATCTATTGGCCCCCTGCATACTAGGGCAGAATATCTGTTTCTGTTGTGTCTGTAAGTAGATGTATTATTTTCTCAGGACATTTTCAATTTGCTGTTAAAAATCTTTGTAGCCTGACACATTTCTACAGAATAAAAACTACCAGAAGTTATTTTCTATTTTACTCCTTTGGACATAATATTAAATTTCTGAGGGATGCGTTCTTTGTTCTGTTATCCTCCCTTACTGTTTTTAAACAGTCATCATGCCACCTACCAAGATTTCATGCTTTCAGCTGCCCCTTTTAATTTCCTTTCTTAAGGTGCTTCCTCATTTTTCTTGGAGACCCTTTCTTGCAATTAAGTGTATGCAAAGTGAATGCTAGCCTTTATCGCTCCTGCAAGAGCATGTGGAAGGGCCACATGGTCACTGTTAGGGAGGACCTCCATGTCCACAGCAGTTTGAACGGTGCTTGTGAACTCTTCAGGCCCAAGGCAAGGCTGATATTTCATCTCCTGGGTTTCGCTCCATGAATTAGTTGTTTGTGGTAGCACAGGGAAGCCTTGCTGTTCCCATCCAGGACTGAGATTTCAGTCTGTGTTGCCTGTTGTTTAACTTACTTTAGGGATGTGTCTCAAGTCTAGGTTTTCTCTAGAGTGACCTATTTTGTAACACCATGCTTCGAAGAGTGCAGGAAAGGCATTGTCTCACTTTACTCTGTCTGGCACTCCAGTATGTGCCCAACATATTATTCTCTGAGTTACATTTTGATAGGGGATTGTGGGAGTTTTTTTTTTAAAAAAAGGAAAAGTTATGTTAGATTTCAGCCTTTTTTCCCCCTCATCCATTTCCAAGTTTGCAGCCAAGCCAAGAGTCAACTATTCCTGAGCCCTAATTTCAGAAGTTTTCACAGAAGAAACACTAAAAATTTTCCTCATTTCATTGTTTTTCGAGCTGACCATTATTTATCACTGCAAGTTAGGTTTCAGCGTATTTGCACATCTGCATTTAACAGCTTAGAAGAATGTAAATTAAAAGTTAATTTCACTGAAATATGAGGGAAAGTATAATTATTATCTCAACATTAATAGTGTCAAGGAAACATATTTCAATACTTCAGTTAAACTGAGTAGTTATTGAGATCTGCATTAAATTATATGGCTTATGCTAGCCATAAGGGCAAACTGGATTATCATGTGTTCCTTCTGCCTTTGTTATTTCTGAAAATGTGTAGCCCTCTGACATACTATAGTATCTAATTGAATTTTCTTCCTTTATCTTGCTTTGTCTGTCTGTCTTGGCACTGAAGGCTTACATCATAACATCAGTAACTTACTACAGTAAGTTATTTTGACTTGATCTACCTCTGCTTTACTGCAGACACAGCAGCCTTGGCTGGGACTATAACTTTGACAGACAAATTCTAGTTACTTTAGTCATCAACCATTCTGAATTACCAAAGGAAAACTATTAACAAATTTCTGACATGAAAATACAGCCTCTTGTCACTGTCATGCAAGAACTAGAATATGCAAGTAAGCAAGTGCTCATTTTCTCACTGAGTTGACATATGTCTTCAGACTTACCCACTGAGCTTTGATACTTAATGTGTCACATACCTACAAGAACTATGAAATCTGAAATAGAAAACTCCAATTCAAGAACTCCAAGAAAAAAAGAAAATTCTTTATAAAAGAAAGTTCCAATTCAGTTTAAAGTCCTGTGTTGTTCAATACTTGCAGAAATGGCATTTGAAGGTTGCAAGCACCTAACAGGTGACAGCTGTAGGACAAGAAAACTCTTTTCGTCAAACCTCCTCTTCTTTACCTACAGCAGCTGAAGTGAATTAAAGCTTGAGACATCACAACTGAAACAAAAACAATGTCATCAGAAGAGCTTCCTCAGTGACTTCTGCACAGATACAGTGAAGAACAACTCTATTTGCCTAAGTTTAGGTAAGCAAATAGTGTCATGGAGGTCTGCTTTAAAACAATGAACTCGTCTTCAACCTAAGTGAGACTCTGTCTCACCTAAATTAGCTAAAGGAAAGGAAGGCAGATGTTTAGTTTTAAGAATATGGGGACAGTCTGTCTTTCACTGTAATTTTTAAAATCTCCTCATCCATAATTTGCGAAAGATGCCTTTGTCATCCAGAGAATCATAGAATCACTAGACTGGAAAAGACCTTTGAGATCATCAAGTCCAACTGTACCTGTCCACTACTAAATGATATTCCTACGCACTTCATCTCCCTGTCTTTTAAATACCTTCAGGGACGGTGACTCAAACCTGCTGCCTGGACAGCCCGTTCCAATGCCTGGTAACCCTTTTGGTGAAGAAATTTTTCCTAATGTCCAATCTGAATCTCTCCTGGTGCAACTTAAGGCCATTTCCTCTTGTCCTATCACCTATCACTTGGGTGAAGAGACCAACACCCTCCTCTCAACAACCTCCTTTCAGGTAGTTGTAGACAGTGATAAGGTCTCCCCTCTTCACCCTCTTCTCCAGACTAAACAACCACAGTTCCCTTAGCCACTTCTCGTAAGACTTGCTCTCCAGCCCTTTCACCAGCTTCGCTGATCTTCCCTAGACACACCCCAGGACCTCTATGACTTTCTTGTAGTGAGGGGCCCAAAACTGAACACAGTATTTGAGGTGTGGCCTCACCAGTGCTGAGTACATGGACAGAATCACTTCCCTGGTCCTGCTGGCCAAACTGTTTCTGATACAAGCCACGATGCCATTGGCCTTCTTGGCCACCTGGGCATACTGCTGGCTCATGTTCAGTTGGCTGTACACCAACACCCGCAGGTCCTTCTCCACCAGGCAACTTTCCAGCTACTCTTCCCCAAGCCTGTAGTGCTGCACGGGGTTGTTGTGTCCCCAGTGCAGGACTCTGCACTCCAGCTACAAACAAAAAGTATTTTCATATTACAGCAGAACTTTTCTCTGTCATGTCCACTATGTTTCCCAAATATTGTTAGTAGCAATGGAGATGATATGGTGATAACCCTGGCTGGATATTTTTATATCATCTGTCGACCCTAGGAAGACACCTGGAAAGAGGCCACAGTTTTTCTGAAAATACACTTTAAAAGTGACAATCATAGAATCATAGAATAGGTTCAGTTGGAAGGGACCTTAAAGATCATCCAGTTCCAACCAACCTGCCATGGGCAGGGACATCCCACTAGACCAGGCTGCCCAAAGCCCCATCCAACCTGGCCTTGAACACCTCCAGGGATACACCTAACTGGTGATAAGAGCAGAGCTAGGTACATAATGTCAGTGACTGTATCATTCAGCATTCTTTCTGAAATTGTCTTCTTTTCAAAAGAAGAAAATCACATAAAGTTTGAAAAAAAATATTGTTTCACTGGCAGTATTTTTTAATGTTTTAAATTAGGTAGAGAGGCTTGGGTAGACTCAGTGAGTCAAATCTCTGAGCAGCCCTGGAAAACATTGAATTTCAATTAAAGTTCTCATGTTGGGTAGTGGAAATTTCACCTCTTCCACAGGGCAACTTTGGAACAAAAGTTAGATTTTTAAAAGTTGCTTACTGTTATAATACTTTGTATAAATCCTTTGGGCTAATGGAAGTGGTAGCTGTTTCCCAAATCTATTAATGATTTTCACACTAAATACTTTGTAATCTTCAGAAACAAGAGACTTAACCTAAATTGCTTTGCCATCATTTTGGAAATAAGGGAATCTTCCCAGTGGTAACATCTACTTTTTTTTTTTTTTTTACTGGTGCTCTGATTCACAGCCATAAAATCTGACTATAATCTGTCCTGGTTGTGTTTCGTTCATTTCATACCTGCTTCTAGTAATCACAGTAGTCTATGTTGATGAGCAACCAGGCTAATGCACAGATGGTAGTCAGAGAGTAACTTTCAGTTTCGAGTACTCCAATTAAACTGTTCCCCTGGGACTTCCACTCTCAAAACAAGGTCACTTGGGGCTGGCCCAGTGACAGTGACAAACAGTGCTTCTAATTAAAGAAACCTAAAACAATGTTACTGCTATCTGCAGTTTCTCAGGGGCCAGGAAGAAACATCTTTTAGCCTCACACTTTATTGATAATTACAAAATAAACATGTATTTGTAGCTAATAAGGACAAACAGTAATAAACATTTGGCCTTAATTTTGTTTACATGCATGGTCATGTAAAATCATATCAATATGGAGTATCAGTGACAGTTTCTCACAGCAAATGGACAACCACACTCAGTGGACCTGTGCTGCCACAAAACACCTTTACAACCTGCTGGAAAAACATTCATTACAATGTACCATGCTCATTTTTCATTAATACATAACCAATGTATAGAATTGCTCTGTTAATCTTAAAGACTAATGATTACTGTCAGGGCTTTGCTATAGACTTATGTCTGCTCTCAACACCTGTGCACTGAGACAATAATAGTGACATTGCATTTGGTCTTCAGCAAGGGTAAGAAGGACGAATATTTCAAGTAATTAAAGATACTTGATTTAGGGATTTGATTGGATTTTCCAGGAGCTGGTACTATATGTTTCTCTAACAAGTCATTGTAAGTACCAAACACCAGTGCTAACCTACAAATTTTTAAGCTGCAGGAAAAGCAATTAACAATACTATGTGACTGAAGGCTTTTAACCAGTTTCTATAACTTCTTCCTTTCAGCCAGAAACAAATCTGCTCAGACTTCAAGAGATAAAAAGATCAAAGGTCAAAAAAGATTGAGCTGTAATTAACTTCTGAATTACACAGAGAACTTCGCTTAATGGCCATGTTCATATTCTTGGATTATTATTTTTTTTTTCAAGTTTGATTCCCAGTCAGATTAGATTACTGTGTATGTAAAGTGATGGCTTTGCAAAACAGCAAAAAGGAAAAAGAAAGTCTTGCAGGCTGCATTTGAATGCTTGTGATCATCTTATCACATACTTGTACTTCTCTGTGAATGAGGTGATGTATCAAAGTTCATGATGGGCAAAACAACAAGATGGGCTACATTCAAGTACATAAACTAACTTAGATTCCCCAAGCTCTCTCTGCTAACATACTGGGGCTGCAGGGAACTGAAAGCTTTGGATAACGTATTTCCTAATCTATGAGTCCAGCCTTGCTTCACAGAGGGTGAAAGCTATCAGCCTCTCCTAGATTGTTATCTAATAGCACAAATTTTGTTGTGGCATGTGTGTCCACATCACACAAATGTAGTGTCGAATCTGTTAACTAAACACTTGGGCAATTTGTGCAATTGGGTCCAAGAAAGGCACACTGCACAGTTTTAGTAAATAATAAATTACTGGGATACAAATTTTATAAAAGAAAGTGACCTTTTCACTTTTTCTGCAGTCAAAAAGAGCAGAAAAAATAGATTCCAAATAAATATGATTTCATTCTGTTATGAAAGTCACCATATTGGGAAGTGTATTGAATAGAAACATAAGATTTAATCAGCAATAAAAACAGTTTTATTCCTATAAAGCCAATATATTACTGCAATTACTTTTTCAATACTTCCAAAAATGTCTACTTTCTGCTAAGAGTGAATGCTATAGTTCAATATGTTCTACTTATTCTTTCCTATGACCATTCCTACTATATTTAACTATGCTCTTAATTGTTCTGGGGAATGTGTGACACCATCATGAGTTTGCTATGATTACTTTACTAAAGCCCATGGGAGAAATGTGGCATGTAAGTTTGGCAACAACTAGGCTACCCCTGAAAAAAAATTCAACTTCAGAAAAATACCAGTTAAAATTAAATGTCTTCTGGGAGAAAATGAGAGGGTTAGTGGAGAATAGACTGGGAAATTACAATTATTTTGCAATCCTAAGACTAACAGCCTTTAAATTTACTATTAGGGTTTATTTCTTAAGTTAATGGCATCTTTTCTGGAGCGACCCTGTTCCCTGAAACAAATTCCTATCTCTGTATCTGTCCATTCTATACATCTTGTGTCTAACTCATGAAATTATATCTTCATATATTTTTAGATGAAATTATATATTTATGTATTTCTAAATGTACCTCATTACTCACCACTTCAACCTCATTTCTAATCCATGGATTCTATTAAAAGAATTTACATGTTTTAAAATATACTGATTTGGGATATTTATTTTCTTGCCTGTGTTTGGAGGAGACAGAACAGCATAGTGGCAGAGAAGCAAGTAGAGAAAAATGGCTTTGAAAAGTTGCAAGTTAAAGATTAAAGAAATTCAGACAGACATTCCGCCTCAGAGAGGATGGATTCTGTAGCCTAAGGAGGTAGGATGAGGTTACAGCCTCTAAGCCATGCTATGCAGGAGCGTCCACAGGAAAATCTAGGTCAGTCTCTCACTTAAGATTGCAAACCACTCAGTAGTAGTGGCAATCTATATCTGGTAGTTGTGTGAGAAAGAAACAGGCGATCCTCACTTGACTCCAAGCATAATACCAGACAAGAGGTGATGGCGGAACAACAGGCATGGGTGTAGTTATAGGGGCTAAATTTTCATTAAGAGCCCACTTCCAGATATTACAGATGTTATCTCCTCCTTCCTACTGGCTTCCCACTCACGTATTTCTTATTACTGGTAACTACAGAGAGCTTTCCCCCCCTCCTCCCAAGTATTTTAACATCTGCCATTGACTACCATTTTGAATTACTTAAACATTTATAAATAAATTTCAGCATTCCTAGCACAGTTCCTGGGCACTTCTACTTCTCAGAGCACTGGAAGGCTGAATACCAGTACTCAAAATACAATAAGGTTCCTGAAATACTAATGGCAAATAGTATTTAAAACTTCCTACAGAAAACAGGAAAGAGATATGCTGGAAAAGTACAGATTCTGGTTTTGCAGAAAACAGAAAGGGAGGCAGGATTCTTGCAAAGCACTCTGCAGAATTCAAGTTACTTCTACTTAATGAATGGGATATCAACGCTTTACTTGACAAGAGTTGTTTGTTCTCAAAATGACCAGAGATGCAGCATATTGTCTTTCCTAATGAAAATGAGGTGAATGAATGGCTCTACTGTTTCCACTGTTATTTTTTCCTGCATTTTAACAGTGCATTAGGAAAACACGAACTGCCTTCTCCAACTTTCTCCTGTATTTACAGATACCATTAAAAGCAGCCAGGTTGCACTGATGTGTGTTTTAATGGCTGATGGTAGCATCTAATGGTGTGAACAAGATGGGAAATACCTGATGTTCCTTTAAATGACAGAAGAGTGGTGCATTACAGGTCATGGAAGAAACACAGACTGCCATCAATAAAGATCCCCTGGAAATGTTTATGCCTCCTTCACATATTATTCTCGCATGCTGTGTTTGTGGATTTGATAAAAGCTAATCATCCTTGCCTAATGTTAGGAGCATTCCAGGAATATCTGTGTGGATTGCCCACTAGATGTCAGACTAGAAGGCCTGTGTTTAATTTTCAGATAAAGGATATATTGTACACCCTCTGCAACACAGGACACAAATTTATATTAAAAAAAAAAGATGGTCACTGCATACGTGGATGCATTCCCAAGGCATATGTGAGAATAGTTCCAAAAGCAGTATTCCTGAAGAAATACATTAACTGGAATATCTTCCAGTACAGAATATTCCCCAGAGAACCTGATTATGTTTAGGTGACAATGTTTGCACATTAACATCTCCAAAACATCAAAATGAAGTTCCTACTATTGCCTATGCTTTGGTAAAAGTTAAAAAATAAATTAATTGGACAGAAGTGAAAGAAATTACATTCACCAATATTGCTTATGGAAAAATACATTAAAGTAAGCACCAAATATTATAAAAAATTAGTAAGTAATTCAACAGTTAAGGTGAAAAACACAACAGTGAATACATTACCATATTAAATGTCACTTGTAGTGGTTTAAATACATTGCACAATATTGTAATATACTCCAGCAGCAGCAATGAATACATTAAAAAGAAAAATGACATGGGGCTACATTTTTTTCTGTCTGTGTGTAAACATTCTTTTCTTCAACAGCTGCAGAAAATTTCAGTGTTTGAATGTAGCCTTTTAACTACCTGAACATGCTCATGGTGGGCATGCTTGGAGTTTACAATGGCAGCTCAGAATGATACATAAATTCGTTAACATAGGCACAAAGATTTTAAAATCCTAATTACAACATATCCTAAATCAGCCTGTTTCATGGACCTAAATCTAGCTTATACCCAAATATAACTGATTTAGCAGGTCAGCTACTTCCTGAAGCAGAAACCCACCAGTAAACCCAATAGGCTGACAGTTCAGCAGAACTATCTGAAAATACTATCGTTAAATTAAGTTATTTGTTTTACAAATTTAAATTAGAAATATTTGAATCACTTTCCTCTAAGAATCCTTTTGTTTCTGTTTAGGTTTAAATGGTAAATTTTTTCTAGCAGGAGTTGATTTTCAGTACTCTGCTGTCACATTCATTAAAAACTACCATTAAAAACCATAGCACATCAAATCCTTCTTGATGATGGCCTATTTGCAAAGGTTTCAAAAAATCAGCTGAGGATTGTCTGTCTCAGTTTTAATTAAGTTAATCAGTTGTAATTACAGGTCTAAACACTACCTATGCATTTGCCAAAAAAAGCTTTACCTTTTTTCTAACTGCCTCATATCAAATACTCTTCTGTAGTGTTCTTATAACACCTGCTTCACATTAAGATCTGCTCAAGACAGGTAACTGAGATACCAATTTTAGTATCATGGTAACACTGACAGAACTCGATGATAAAATGTTTATAAAAGTAATAATTTTATGTCTCCCTCAGAAACTGTCACTAGAAAGTCCAAATCTGACTAACAGGAAATGGTTTACCTCCGTTAGAATTATTTTCAAGTAAGTAAGTTCCTAGTTCTGTCACTCCCAACTTCAAAAAATGCTAATTAATTCTAGATCAGAATTTATGGAATTACAATAGTTTTTTGCTGGAAAACAAATTACCTGGTGCCATCGGGGTAAATAAAACAGAAGATATTTCACATTCCTTTCAACAGCATAACTATTTTACCTTTTAGGCTATGAAAATAATGTACCAACCACAAACATTCCTTTTTTTTCTCCTCTCTAATCTTTAGAGACTGTTTCCTTTCTCTTAGTATGAATACACTAAATGAGTTGTCAGCCTGCTAGCCAGTCAGTTTAATCTCACTCTTTTGGTGGATTTGTGGGAAAATTGTGCATGCTGTGTTACTTTCGGCCAAATGTTACAGTATAAAGAGCCATCAGGAACTTTCATTTAGTGAGTAGTCGAACTAGAAGCTGTTGTACCTGCAGAATATGGATGGATGTTGCCATGGAAATAGAAGAACTTTTTGTTGTTGTTCAGTCTTTGCATATTTGAATTTGCCCTAGTACAGAAGAATCTTCCCTAGTACAGCTTGAGAGGAATCTTCAGGAACCAAATGAAAGGCAAAGTAGCCTCTTGGAGAGAGATCAAAAGTTATTTGCATCCATTGCAGATAACGGTCACTCATGAACAAATCACTTGAGTTTCTCTTCCTAAATGGAAAGCAGGTGAAAAAGCAAAATCCACATTTCATCCTTGTCTGTTGTTGAATTTTTTCTATTGCATTTTTCACACTGATCAAACTTCACAAGGAAGTACCTCTTTCAAAAAGCAGCGGGAGAATTCTGTTTGCTTTCTTTAGCAGAATTCGCATTATAATAAAAAAATAATAAATGCACATAAGGCTTACAAATTCATACTATAGGAATTTGCACTTTTGCATGTGATCCAAAGCCACAGAGCTATGCGAAAGACAGACTCTCCACCTGCATAACAACAGGGAAATTTATGAGCCTGGGGATGGTGCAGTTATAAGAGAGACTCCCCACCCAGCCTGTCTCCATCTTTAAAAAAAGTCAAGGAGATGTTTCCATCCAGTCATAAACTCACTGTCATTTTATCATACAGCATCTTAAACTTAAGACTCTTCAAACTGTCTAAGTATGAAGCCACTGAAATTGTGGCAAATCATGTTTTCACAGAGGAGGGAAAGGGGAAGTACTATTGACACAGTTAAGAATGTTTATTTTCTGTACTAAAGATTTCAGCAAAGAGCAAAGGAGCTGTAAACCTCAGAATTAACCTCAGTATGACAAAAAGCCAAGAACTCACCAAGTCTGCAGAGTACTACCGTGCTCATTGCAGACTGACAGACCACAATAAGAAGTTTAAAACGCATCGGTTAAGTACAAGAGGTTACTATGCGATTTCTGCACTAAATGCCCACGCACATTTCTCTGGAGGCAGGGATGTTGATGAAAGGCGAATCCACAACAGGTTGGGATTTTCATCTAAGGAGACTAGAAGCAGAAGTCTTACCAGAAGGCAGCAGGGCTTCTGCCCTTCATATAAGAACTTAAAAACTGAAAGGCAATTTGTGTCACAGCGTATAGGATTTGAGGGGTTTATTTGGTCTGATGTTTTCTTTTTTTTTTGGTGTAGTTGAGATCCCACTGTTTTTCTATTGTGGTAATTTTATCTCACACTTAAATCTCAGAGGGAAGTAAAGATCTTCCAATATACCAGCTATAAGCACTTTAACAGCTACAAACTGATCAAAGAAGGAAAATGAGGCTTTTTCTTGTTGCTGAAATATTCTTTAGATTTAGATAAATCTAAACACTGTTGCCCCTCCAGGTCTTTGCATTTTCTTCACTTTTTCTCATTTAGTTTCACATCTACTTTAATAAATATTTAAGTATATGCACCAGCACTTCCCATTTACTCTCTCCTTAGCTTAAAGATTAATGTAGATATCCGAAGTAACATCTCAGCCTAAAACCATGGAAAAAATCATTTTGTTCATACATGCATTTAGACCACATTTACCTGATTTTCGCAGTAGGGTAGAAGATTTCACAACTGTATATTAGCCTAAGAGTCAGAAAATATTGAGAACTATGAAGAAAGGATATTTCTCTAAGGAACTTCTTACAGACTCATTTATAATCCTGATTGAGATCTTGTTGCACTGGAATCAACGGGAAAACCACCATGGTCTCCAGCATGACAAGAATTTCATTCCTATTTTGGTTATTGCTCCTATTTTTCCTCACAAATGAGCATGCCTGTGGAGTTCCATAATTTTCTTTTATATTCCTACTGCAAGGAATGAAACCACAGTTCAATATACAAATGAGGTCTATGGTTTCTATCATACACGTCAAGGACAAAGCAAGCACTGTACATGCATTGAATCTACGCACAAATAACGCATGAGTGCAGCACACCTAAGCTTAGGGTATCCAGCTATTACCCGTCTAGCTAGGGCACCGACATCCATGAAACTCTAGGAGAATGCACAAAACCTATTTGAGACCTGCAATACTTAAGAATGAAGCTGTTCATTTAGTCCTGGAGTAACTGAAGTCAGCTGAGGTATACCTCTAATTTAATACAAACTCAGCTCTTGAACCAGACGTGTGTTTGTCTGAAAGATATATGCTGGTACATACAAGCACCATGACTGTTCCCAGTTTAGGTTTCAAATCTGTTCCAGTTATCTGCATATCATAGCAGTTAAAACCAGTATTTTAAAAGCCACCAGATTTGCCTTCTAATATAACAATGCAAAGAGGAGGGCTTGCTTTCTGAAAAGGCTAGGGGAACACATTTGTAACTGACTGCTGGTCAGGACTTCCAGGATCCTGAGCCATTTCAGCACATTGTGTATAACAAGACATTGCTTTTATCACAGCTATGTAATATTCAGATTCTTTCAAGCCTTGACAGAAGCAATACTATCTCATATTTATTTGTTCACAAGGTCACTCTTTCCCTAGACGTGCATAAGTGTGTTTGCTTTGGTTCTAGGATTCTGACCGGTAAACTCAAGCTGGCATTTACCAACAACCCTTTCAACTAATTAAGGTCCAAAGTAACTTTATGGTAAATTCATCAGCTTCAGTGGAGTACCACTGCGATGAACTTGAATCCAACATCATGTATTTAATACTACTTTAACATGAAGGCCTACCGAATATCAAAATGTATTTCAGATTTCCTACTTGTATTTAGTGAGTTCTAGCACTGTATTTTAAAACAGCACTATATTTAGGCTTTGGTATTTGATCCATAAATATAATGTAGTGCCAATAAGTATTCCTCTGTTGACATGCAATGCAGAATTCTCACTGCAACCATACATCACAGTTTTTAGTCAAACTATCAGTTTGTCTTTCTACAAGCTAATACATCTGTTTCTGCTTGCATATTCAACCTTAGAAAAGTCTAACTTAGCCTTTACTTATCCTGCAGAAAACCTCTATACTAATACTGCAGAAAACCTCTGGATTTTTCTAAAAATTTTCACAAATAAAATTTTCTCTACAGTATATATTAGCTATTGATATTTAATATATGCAAACTGAAAAATAAACAGTAAGTCAAATTATGCTTTACTTTTCTTCCTTTTTCTCAGTTTTATAACTGCCCATCTCCTTCTCCAAAAACATTTTGCCTGTGGTTCTGCAGGCATCTATGATTCTACATCAAATGCTTCAGCTCTTGTGAAAAGAACAAGAACTATCTTGGAGTAGAGCAAACCAGATTTCAAACTTTCCTCATACACTGCAGAAGAAATGGTGGGGAAAGGATATATAAGAATAAATAACATAACTTCTATTTTTTAGCTCCTTAAGATACAGTTAAAATAACTATTACATTTGGACCAGTAACAAATCAAAGCAGGTTTGCAGAAGCAGGTTGTAACCATAAGGAAGAACAGTTCTACAGATGTAGGCAGGTGCACGCATACTGATAATGCAATATCACTGTATACAAGCTTTCCTTGTCAGAAAAGCACAAAGATGCAGCAACACAGAAAATTACTTTCTCATTTCAAAAACTCTCCCCTAATTTTACTGATTTTCATGCCCTTCATCTAACAATTAATATCAAATGATTCTTTACCCACCCTCAAGAGGATAATTCTCTACTCCCATAATAGTATTATTGTCTCACGAACACTAAATGCAATCTCCTTAAGAGGTCTAGCAAAATAAACAATTAATGTGAATCATAGATCCTTGAAAGTGATCCTTTTTTGCATAAGAAAAACTCTCAAAAATTTCAGAAAAGTGTGTAAATGCCAATATATTGGACTCATTTCTTGCCTGCTGTTCCTCCAAAAGCATCTGTTCCTCTAGGGAGGATATGCCTTGCTTAGAGGGAGTTCCTTTTTTAACTCAGAAAGGCTCTTTCTCAGACTCCTTGAATACAGTTTTCCAACTAGCTTTCCCACCTAGTAAGGAATAAATAATACCACAAGCCTGATTCAAGGCCAGTGAAGTCAATACACAGCCACTGTTTCTAATGACCAGAGGCCCCTTTCTTTTGCAAGTCAAAGTGCTTTATTTCACAAGAATGTGTCCAGACAGGGAGAATTAAAAAGCAATCATCTCCTGCTGATACTAGACCAGTCTTTTAAGTGTTTTTTTTGTAGCTGTGTGCAGGCTTTGTAAATGAAATTCCAAAAGCAGAGGATTTGATTGCACCGACCTCATTATTGCTATAAAGATCCTTCAGTGGACAGTAAATGTGATGAGCTGCTAAATAATTGATTATTTCAAGAACTTAATGCTGAGTGCTTTTCATGCATCAGTACAACATACTATTTTATAGGTGTTGGTGTGTCAGCAAAACTCTGAACCATTCACCTACAGCTCATGCTGAGTAGAAAAACAAAGAAAGAGGTGGGAGTCAGTCAGTTCCCTTGAAAGCTGAAAAGCATGGATTGCCATCAGCTTCTTCAAAACTGAACTGTAGTAAAGTTTTGATTCAGCTATTTGCACTTAAATGAAAACTTCTAATACCAGCATTGCTGAGGAGGAGAAGTTATTTGTTTATGGCATTAAAGCAGCAAATTCTCATATGCTTGCAAGCCTTTAATGGTAGTTTTCCCAGCAAGTAGAAATTTTTACTCCGCTCATACACAGCATATTGCACTGTGGCAACAGCTATGGCTCCTGGCCATGGGCTGGGATAATGCAATATATATTAAGCTGCTTCTTCTCAGATGACATTGTAGCTTGCCAGACAAATAAAGGTCAAGAGAGGTGCCCAAAGTGCAGGAAGATTCCACAGTAGGAAATTAGAGATGCAAATGCCACATGTAAATAAGTACTTCTTAGATCCTTAGAGCTGTGACACACTTTGAGCTTTCCAGTGCCAGAATGGTATTGACATGCGGGAGTGAGCTCAGTGGAAGTCAAGGCGCTAGAGAAGATGACGCATGAGGAGAGGCTAAAAGAAGTGGGAACATTCCACTTGGAATTTTTTTAATTTTTTTTTTTTTTTTGGCCATGAAGATGATTACACACTGGAAGAGACCCTCAGAGATGTTTTGAGACATCTGTCCCTCAGAAGTGTTCAAGATTTTACTAGTCATGGCCCTGAAAAACCTGATGTAATTACACTTTTTCTGAACGGGTATTTAAATTGGATTAGCTTCTGGAGAACCCTTTCAACGTAACTTATGAATGTGTAAGATCTGAGAAGGAGGGAAAGATTTGGCATCTATAACCTAATTTCCAACTAATATAAAATATTTCTCATTTAAAATATATGAATTGTGTCACTACAAAACAAACAAACAAACCTCTGGTTCAAAGTTCAAAGCTATTATGAACATTTGCATTCTTAACAGTGACTTAAACATAAAATTATCTTTAGGACTTAAAACAAATGAACAGAAATTAAAATAAAATCTGAATAGGAAAATAGGAAATAAATAAGCAATTGATTTACTTGTTTTTTCCCCCCTCTATCCTTGGCCATATTTACTTGTACCAGATCTATGGGAAATGTTCCCCTCTGGAATAAGCTTAATTTTTCCTAGAACGCCATCATATCTGGATGGCATTTAGCAACAAGCTTGACATTCTGAAACCATATGCATTCACAAGTGAAAGACAAACAAATAATAGTGACAACCAAACTGTGAATAGCTATTAACATCTTTGGAGATTGTGATCTATACACAGAAGAGTCAGAGGGAGAATACATTTTGTGTTTCAGTTATATAGTTGTTCTCAATCCTCCACAATTCTGGCAGTGCTTCACCCAAGTGATATCACTTGACTCTGAATAAACTGAAGGTTGTAATTTATACCTAAAGCAAAATTAATTGATTTGGCCTCCCATTAGAACATAAAATTTAAAACAAAAATCAGAGCTAAACTGGGTGCATAAGGATATCCATCTTAGATATCCAGGCACAAAACTCAACCTTGGTGCAAATTAATTATCAAAGCTTACATGACAGATTTACTGATATGAATCATTTGCCTTTTTAATCCTCCCTCCTGTCCAGTTTCTTTGACTCTCCCTCACTTGACATCCTTATTTATTTAATATGACTGGATTGCCCAAAATAATAGTTACTCTGACAGTGAAAGAAAAGCAGAACAGCATGACATCAGCAACAAGAACAGAACGTGGAAACAGAGAGACTAAAATGGAAGAACATAAGATTTGGCCCAAGTCACTTTTTCTTCCTCTCTGACTCCCCCCTCTCTCTCTCCTATTTCTGCACAATAATACATGCCTCTCACATATCCTCTTTGTAAGTTCGGAAGTAGTAGATAACCACAAGAAGACTGAACATTTATGTATATACAGCAAGAAAGCAAGAAAACATTCTGCAGTCCTTTTTTTTTTAATCTTTCTGTGTGCTGTGTACACGTCCTTGCCAATACGCAAACAAGTATGTAGCACCAGTGCCACAAGGAAACAAAAAGATGGCCTTAGGATATTTAAACACAACAACAGCTTCTCTATAAACAAGGAGATTCACTGTGGAATAAAAATATTTGGCAATACAGTTACTTCTGGGATTACTATTCACAATTATCCCTTTGTCACAGAAAATAAATGTTTGCTATACCATACTTGGCCCAAACCAGATATCTATGGTCAGTAGAAGATAGTGTCAAAAGCCTCCAGTACTCAATCTGTACTGAGTGTTCTGTAATCTGGGTGCAAACAGCAAGGTTCAAGAGAGCAAAGTATCAGCAGGTCAGATATGAGATCCTATCATTTCTATAACTGATATTCCTCTCTGCTTCTATCCCCGAGATGTGGAAGGGAAAAACAGCTGACCTAGGTACAGAGGTCCCAAGAACAGAAGGACTCAAAGAAGGTGGAACATGTACAAGCAGGAAAAAAAAAAGACAAAATGTGTCAAAAGCAGAAAAGAAACAAGGATGAATAAGGTCTATAACCAGTGCAGAAAGATCTGTCTCTGAACCTGAATGTACCTTGAGATTCTTCTCTGAAATCATTGGTATACACAATCTTCTTTATGCCCAGCTATCTGCTGAAACCCTGCAAAGAAAAATACCTACTCGGTGCCACCTTTTCCCATTTAAGTCCTTCAAGGACAATGTTGTTGTGCAGCTAAATGTCCAAAACGCAGCTGATAACTGATATGTGACCTAAACTGTTGCATATGATAAAGATATTATTTAAGCATTCTTTTCTGTGTATGAGCATGCACTCAAAATTTTATGTTGCCATTTTAGGAGGGTTACAGAGCAACCAGAAGTTAGAAAATGCCAGAGATGAAACAGCTGGTGTGATCTTGTTCTTTCCCTTTTCTTCACATCTTCAAGTTCTTCATCACCATTAAATGCTGCTACACTTACATCCTGTCTTTGCCTTAAGCAATCTCCTTTTCATTGCACAGCAGGAATGGCACCAGCAGCTCTAGGCAAGACTGCAAACAGATATGACTTGACCTAGGAAGCATTATCTGCAAAGCAGGAAATAGGGCATATATCTCTTGGAAGGATGGTTGCCAAAGTTGTAGGAAGGCCAGACATAATCAAAAAAGGAAAAGCAAAACTATAGCTAACTATTGGGGCAATGCCTCATTATGACCACATCAGTGGTTTTCTCTGACACCTGTAACAAATTGCAGGGAAACACACGACAGCATTGGCTGTAGGGTATGCATTGCAAAGACTTATTGTTGAGCCATGGTTAGTGCAAACAGAAGATTCTCATTTTCTCTTAACAGTAAGAATCTAACAAGCTCTTTGGACTATACTATTTATTGCAAATGGTAAAGTTACAGAGATTCCAGCTCAGCCACTTTTCAACAGCCTTTCACTAAGACATCAGAACTATCCTTTCTAATATCAGGATTATCTCCTTGCTCTGCTACAAACATGAAGACATCCCAGATATTCAAAACACACTTAGATCTTTGTACGCATGACACAAGTTAGATCACCTTACAACCCACTGACTTTTTTCCCAGAGACAGCATAAGAGCCTATCTGAACTGCAAACTCGATGGGGTTTCCAAAAAATAACTGGGCATCACATTTCACAGAGCAATAAAAGCTATTCAGTACTCAGTGATACTCATGTAATTCCCTCCATCATCCCCTATTTTCTGTAGTTGTTAGTGGCATCCATCTGGAGGAAGCTGGTCTATGGGTTTTGAGAATTTATGCCTCATTTAAACGCAGAAGAGGTATATTTTATGTTTTCTTTTTTTAACTTTCATTGAAGTGATTGATATGACAGTGGTCATCATGTTTTTTACTTTCCTTTACTACTTCCTTCAAACAGTGGAACTCCACTTTAAAAAGCCTTGAGATAAGACCATATAGAGAACAAAAAAATATGCAAATAATAATCTAGCTCTAGGGAAAAGTTGGTGGTAGGTTTTTATTTCAGTGTAACTAGTTTTTAAATCTAGTTAAGTCACTCCGACAGTATTCCATCTCCTGCTAATGTGAAACATAAGATAGGTAGACTCTCTTATTTATGCAGAATTCCTGGATATGAGATAACACCAATAGCTTCATTACTATTAAGAAATAATCAACAAAACTTGAAAAATAAGATATTTTTTCTCCAGAAACATTATTTTTCCTCTTATTTTGAACTTACGTATATGCTTACTGTTCGTGTCTATTTGATGGGAATAACTGAAAACTCAGTGATTTCTGTCAAAGATCCAGAAAATTAGCACTTAATACACATATTTATGTGAGATTATATATAACATTTTGCTATTGCAAAAGAATCTTTAAAAGAATCTTAATGCTCTTAAGAGATTTTTGTATTCCTCTCTCTCTCCATATGCTTTATTACTTAAATTTGTTGCTTAAATGTTCTATAGTTTTAGTATTTTACTTTATCTTGTGTTGAGGTGAGTCCAAGAAGATCCTGAATTTTCTGTTTCCATCCTTTTGAATAATCAATATGCACAACTTAGTCAATCTGTTTTGAAGACTAAGAGGTATCAGTTTTCCAGTGGATTGTGTAGGCAAATGCTCTGAATGCCAAATACTTTATTCTGAATGAGACATAACAAGACCTCGGAAAAAGAAGATATGAAAACTTAACTGGAATATACTTTATCCCTCTTAAAAATTAGTTGAAAACTAGTCAGATTACTGCCATACTCCAGATGCCTTTTGGAACACTGAAGGCTTTTTTTGCCCATGAATGTTTATTTTACATTACTGCTACTGGTAATGAAATGCCGTGAATCAAATTGCATCTAAAATTGCAACAATTTAGGGACAAGGTCAAAAATTCATCTCAAGCTTAGGTGGTCCACCATGATACTCTGATCAACGTATAGCAGTAATTGAGGTCATTCATATATAAAAAGAAACTTTTTCAAACATTCCTGCAATATCCTACTGGGACCAAATGGTTTTATTGGTTTACTATAGAAGGGTTTAAAAAAAGACAGGAAATCAGAAATGATGGAATAATATATTTTTTGTATTAAAAGAAAACCACAAAACAAAAAACCTACTCCCCCTCAAAAAAAACCCAAACCAAACAAACAAACAAAAAACCCACAACCCCCAAAACCAATGACAACCAATCAAGCAGAAAGTACAAGTGAAAAGTTGATGTTCCTTGTTCAGAACTGGAAAAGATCTCTTATATTCCTAAAGTTTCAATATTCTCATCCTTTACTACCTTTTCATCAACCAGGAACTTTTACTTAGTTTAAAGAGCAGATTTGGGAGGTGAACAGACATTCAAATTCTTGTCCTTTTTGTTTCTTTGACTTTTCACCCTAAAACAAGAATTATTTGGTATGCAACAGGTCTTGTAAATCAAACAGCAACTAACCTTAGAACCAAACTTTCAAATGAGGACACCTACATTGGGCACATAAAATGTTCCCGCACTCTGATTTGATAGGAATTGTTTAGACACCTGTTTGAAAACATGATCCCAACCAAAAGCTAGATCAAAAGCTGGCTTTACAATCTGACAGAAGGGAATATTTTTAGTTAGCACACTTCCGAAAAGCTCCAACACAGGACTGCTAGTCCGAAAGCTAATGGTCCAAAAACCTATTGAACTCAATGGAAGACTTTTCAATGTCTCCATTAGATTGCTAGATTCAGTTAAAAAAGTTTAATTTAAAGGTCTTTCATGACAGAATTTCACTCTAGTGATGGCTTTATCCCAAATTCTTCTGTTCCCTAAAGCAACTATCCAATACGTATTTAAGCATCTGAGTTGATGTTAATTGCTACAGATTTCAACCCTACAATATATGGATTATCCCATGTGGCAAATGGTGATTACTATGTTATTCTCATCCCCAAAGAAAAGCCCTATACATAGAAAGGCAAAACAGTTTTTCTTTTCATAGTGATTATTGAGTCACAGTAATTACACTTCATATGGGAAATATTTTATATCTAATTCAGTATATGAACAATTATGCCAATTATTAGCAACAGTCAGCATGCGCTCCTGATGTATCACATAATTAATATAGACATATAGACATATAGAAATTTAAAAATATTAAATTAACAAAACAATAGCCCATTTCTGACTAATCAAAACACATCATTTCCAGCACATCAGTAATTATCACTTTTCCACATCTGTTAATGTATAGGGACTAGAAGATGACACATGAATGTTCTTCATTGAACAAGTATTCCTGGAAAAAAGGCTACAGATTCTGAACTATGTCACTTTAAGGTCCCAATCAAAATGAAACATTTCAGCATTCCTCACACCTTTTTTTTTTTTTAAATGACACTAAATTCTTGTTTTCTGTTCATTCAAAAATAGGCATAGGTATTATGGAAGCTGAGGTTTGGATCATCATTGTCACCTACAGAACAACTCCTTAAAGATTTGTACTTCCCAGGGGTAATGTAGCTACTCTTCTAGCAGGGCCCATGTGTTGCTATGTTGGAATTGAAATTTGAGACCTGAATGGAACTATTCCCTGTGCAGAATTTTCTAATCCAGCTGTATCTGCTGTAATTCAAACAGCTGACCAAAATAAATATCTTTCTGAGAAATATGTTTCTCAAACAAGCTTGGCCTATGGGAAAGCATCCAAGCTGTAACCTCAACAAAGTAGTGCAGAGCTAGGGAACTGTGTTTTTCTCAACTGCTTTGAAACAAAATATTTCTGGGAAAATAAAAGAATTTAACGGAAAATTATTTCAGTGGAATCATCCTCAAAAGTCGAATCTGTGCACTGAGAACTGGGAGAGGGGAGGAGAATCCTGAGATTTGCTGACATGCCATATCCATGATTTAGTCCAACAGTTATGACCATAATCATACCTCTAGGCAGTGGCAGAGCATGCTGTGCAGCTGAGAAATGCAAAAAATGAGAGAAAGCTCCTCTTTGTATTTCCTTTCCTTGGGCCAGTTTGCCACTGTAAGTTAGATCATTCTCTGATGACAGATGGCTGTAATCCCTGTGGGGCCAAGAACCCTAGACAAAAGTTCACGAAAGTCCACATGAGGGTTTGCAATGACATCACACACTTGTGATTTAGGCAGCTAACCCCCAGAGAGGGTCAGAGGGTGAAACGGTTCGAAAGTACCTTCCAGGATGCAGAACTGCATTCTCTAGTAAAGATCCAAAGCACTGTCCCTGCCTCCCAGAATCCAGGCTTAACATGAGCTCTAGCAATTTAGAAGAATTACAGGAAACGTTGAAAGAAGAAGATGGCCAAAGGAAAATGCATTCATTTCTACAGATTACTGATTTCCACCCTGCAACCTAGACCTACACATCAACTCAATCTGCAATACGTCTGTCTGGTATCTTAACCAGGAGATGGTCTTCCCTTCTTGTTGTGTTCTACACACTGTTCAGCTTATTCTAACTGTTTACAATATAGATTATTAAGACTAGGAAAAGTTAACGATTTGGGAGCAGAAGTAGATTGCCTAGATTTGGGATACAGTTAACATGGCATAGAAACAGAAAGACGTCTGTGAGTAGAATTCATGTTGAATACCTAGTCAGTTCATTGCTTCCGAAGGCTGTAGTAATTTTATCCCTACTGTTTCTATATCCAGTGGCAGTACTTGTAATATAATACTAGCACAGTCACATCTGACAGTGCTGGTTGGCCAAAATCAACAACCACATAGAAATACTGCTCTTAAGTAAATAATTACAGTGATGTATAGCAAAATACACTGTAGATAGACAAGTAGGAAACATCTACAGTAATCATTACAATCAACTATTTCCCATTAGTTCCTTCCAACTGTATACCAACTATACTATAGAGGCCAATAACTAGATGGTGCAGAGCCGAATTGTCTTAAAACCTTTACAAGAAAAAAACACAACATAATTTCATGATTTTAAGTGCTATATATATCAAAAACAGTACCTCAACAGAATAGCAGTGTAAACCTAATAAAGGGAAATCTCTTGATGTTGGACACACAGTGCAAAAATAATATAATTCTCATTTGCTCTTTAATATCATTCATTCAGGTAAACACAGCATGTTCTGAGCCAAGTATCAAAGTATGTGGAGAATAAAAGTATATGTGAATTCTCAAAAAATTAGAGGAATAAGGAACTCCTTTAGCTAAAAAAAAAAAAAAAAATTCAACAGAAAAAAAGACCTTGCAGTCACTCTTAGATGTCAAATACCATTAAACACAACTTTGTCTGTTGCTAGAGAAGATAAAAGCTGTATTTAAAAGCCTTGCCAAAAATGTCCTTTTCAGTACTAATTAGCATCAATGGTCAAAGCTGCTAGAGGAAAAGAAGAACAGAGAGAGAAAGGACAAGAGAAATAAGTACCATCATTGACACTAACAGGGTTTTAAGCTGTCTCATGATACATTAAAGAATACTTTTAATTTAATGTCCTAAGCTTACAAGCACTATGAACAGATGCCCTTCTAAATCTGCTCCAAAATCAAGTCTAATAGCACTCAAAGAAAAGCCACAGCAGAAATCACCTCTTCCTAGAGTTTTCACAGAAAAGAAATTAGCCATTCTATAGCATAAAATGAAGTAGAAACCTCTTTGTCATGTTTGAGAGCACTTTTGGTTCCCTTCAAGACTGTTCAGCCCATGCCCCAAGATCACAGGGAAAAGACTGAAGTACAGTTAAAAAGAATGAGTCCACGTGACTGCGTGGCTTTTGTGTTCACACTTTTCACTGTCAGGTGAGTTTTACAGACTCAGAAAATAGGGAATCTTATTGTTGCAGCAATCGCGTTCAGCAGGAATTGCAATGGATGTATGTTTGTTTGCTTTTTCCAGGGTTGGCTGTGCAAAACAGACGCTTGTTAACAAGGGTAACTGTTAGAGGTCAAGAGATGCAGGAGTTTCTTATATTTCAGAGTGGAAAGCAGGTTATCAGATCTATTCTACTGTGATGCCAAAGCCAACTTAATCTTATCTTCTGGAAGTACTGGCAGCCAGCCTGGGCACTTATCTTCATTTCCCTGATACCTCCAATGCACCTGGCGCAACTTCAGAGAAAAAAAAAAAAAAGGCAACAAAACCACCAAACAAAAAAAATCCTCAAACCTTCTCACTTGCATCATAACCTGCATTTCATTTTCAATTCTTTCCACAGTATATTGCCTTTCAAAAATGCAATGCCTACTAACTTTTCATCCTGATAAAGCTAAGTCTGGATAAATTGTGGAAAAGGTGAAGTTGTGTGGGTATAATAAGACATAAGAATTCCTCTATTTCGTAATTACTGCTTACCCAAAATGTGGGTCAGTGCCTAAAAAATGATTAGCCCCTTGAGCTTTTCATGTCTCTTCTTGTCATGAGTGACATGACAGAGGAAGAAGAATAAACAAGCCTTCCCCCTCACACTCAGCATTGAGGCAGCCTGGGGCACTGAAACCTTCTATGCATAGGCCAGAAACAGTGTTAGCATGATAGCTACACCAGCTTTCCAAACCTAACCTGTCAGTATGTTTCAGTCCTTTTTATGAGCGAATTCTCTTTCTGATTGCTTTCAGACTGACTTCATGCCCCATATTCTTTGAATTATTGCTAAATACTTGAATCAAACTTCCCAAAGATGAAAGCCTAGTCTGTCATCAGCATCCTACCAGTGTTTGGATTTATTACTGAAACAATCACCAGGAGTAAAAACTACATAGTGGATTTGAGATATAGGCATCCTGTCATTGTGGACAGGATCCCCATGTGATCATTTTAGATTGCTTACCTATCACTGAACAGGTGGGAATGGTTTTACTCCCCATCAGTCTTGTATGAGAATCAATGAGTTAATGATGAATGTCAAGCAGGGAAAGTGACATCTCTCTGTTGCCAACACTCCATGGCAGCCAACTCTCTGTGGTGGTCAAATCTCAGTGTCACACCTCTACACAACTGACTTTCCACAGGGACAACTCAACGTGGAGAGGCCTGAGCACCAGAGGGGGTTTTCTGTAGTTATTTTTAGGAAGGTGTTGTGTTTTAAATTGAGGGACTTATGGGCACGGTGTCTCACCACCCTGGCATCCTCCTCAATCCTAGGCAACTGGGAACATGAGGAATCAGCAGTCCCTGCCACTGCACAGAACTGTCCCCACAGAGAGTCAGCAGTGTAGAGGTCACCAGCAGAGAGTTGTCCACTGAGAGTTTTCCAGACACCATTGTTCAACTACTGGGTCACACTGTATTTGGTATGTTGACTGCACCGATGTTCAGGCAAATTAAAAAGTGTTTTTCCTTGTGTTCTGAAACAGGGTGTTCCAAAGGTCCAAGTGACTATTTGTAGGAAATGACCTTAAGTGTATACAGTACAATAAAGCCAGTTTCTTTCCATGTAACAAAAACTAGAACTCACCAACTTCAGCATTTCCACAGCAGACAAGGATGGTGAGGCACCGCATGTGAACAGGCACAAGTTTGCTATGCATCCAAAATAATTTGGGGTCTAGACTGAGTCATCTAACAAGCCACCGCTTAGACAGCTCAGGCCTATATTAAACTATGTGCAAAAGCAGATAAGGTACATTTCACAGTAATGATGACAATCCTGAGCAAATAATTCCATGGTTTCACAGGCTAATTTTTAGAATAACCACCAGGATATCTTTTGTGAACAGAAGACTTAACAGAGCCTTTCATAAAGTGAAAACACTCCTACATTTTTTTTTCATTTCTGAACGATGGGTAGAATACTTCACTAGGATATTGAAATGTTACATTAAAATATGTTTTTGAAGGTTTTAATGTGTGCTTACATGCACATACTACACATACTAAATAAATCTTACACCAGATATATAATAAAATGCTAAGAAAATTAGGGTTGTTTTGGTAAGACAGAAAAAGTGATATTGAAAAGTGACAGAAAACAAAATATTGCCACTTCAGGTAAAGTATATAGTATTCTTTATTTCATAGTATTTGAGCTCTGCAACTGGAAAGATGGGAAATTATGTTACTGCTTGATGTTATATTTTCTTAATTATTAATATCATTCCATTGGGCACATACTCCTTGCCCCAGGAGGCATAGGTACAAGGAATTCAAACTGCTGTTAAGTAAAGCAAATGCCCCATCCAGAAATCAAGCTGGCTCATACTTATGGAAACTAGAGTCTCAAATTGCTGAATTGTCTGTGTAAGCAAGTCCAACCCACATGGGATAAGGAGGAGATGAAGGTCAGCAAAAAATATATAGTTCTTTCTCTGTAAATGTGTTTTGCTTCACATCTTAAGTTGTGACTAAGAAGGGCTTGACATAATACAAGAGGAAGAAACAGAAAGGCAACACGAGATTTTTCTTTCCAGCATGTTTCATGCAGTCTTAGAAATGCTTTCTGACAGCACCTCATGTGTTGAAGAGGAATTCTTCAATGTGCAATCAGCAAGGGGGTCTCTGTAGATGCAGGTTGGCATATGGTATCTCAAATTTCTCAGTGACAAGTGGCATGTTAGCAGAGCAACAGAGTAGCAGGGAAAAAGACGTTTTGCTAATCACTCCCTGTTGCCCACACCCTCAGGCAGAATCACATTGCTTTATGCAGATGAGCTCATAACAGTTTCTTCAATTTAGCTTTTATATAAAAAAGTGCCAGCTCCTAACGCTATGTCAACAGGCACCCGAGGGCCTTCCACTTTACATTGCAAGTGTATTACTATTTAAAGATGAGCTTTTAGCTTAACATCATTGCTTGCCTTCAGAGTTTAATTACCGCCCTCCCCATGAGGCCCAATGAGCCATCCACTCCTCCCACGGGAGTTCTGCCTGGCAATGATCTTTAACTAAATAAGTAAATGCCAAATAAGCACTTCTTAAAGATGCAGTGTCTTGTTTTCTGTCTGGCTTTGAAGCCTGCAGAAGCCAGGCTCTGATTTGCATCTCACTGGCAGCAAGCCATGTCGAATTTAGAGATCTCAGTTATAAATCTCATCTCTGATGTAAACTAGAAAGGGGATTTAAAAAATGGAAACCTTTTTTCCTTTGCTGTTTCTTGTGCTCAATTATCCTACATCATTACCTATAGCCAGACATAAATCACTGAAACAAGAGTCTCTTGTACCCAATTACATCATCTGTGTCCTACGGAGCTACAGCACTCTAGAAAGCCCACATTTCCTACAATAATCCTCCAATTTATCTTCCCATATTTCTTTCCATCACCTCTGTCTGTAACAGAATAGTAGCATTAGGAAATAATTCATTCCCTTGAAATAAATATCCAAGAGGGACAACATAGATGCATTTAATTCTGTAACAAGTCAAGCTGCTGGGCAAGAGACGGGCTAACAGATTCAACAGTGTCCATAGAAATGGGAATTTAAACAGACTTTTCTTTTAAAGAAGGAAATAAAAAAAATTGGCATAACCAGATATTATTTCTGAGAGATGGCAGTATTAAAAAACAGCTACAGAGAGAAAAGGTGATTCTAGTTCTTAGAATCCTACACCTAAATACATAGTGGTACCCAGCACACAAAAAAAAACGGCAGGAGAAGAATAAACAATAATATAGGACTCAACAGATATCCTTGCAACTGCCAGTTGCTCAGCAAGCCAACAAACAGGGAAGAAACACAGCGGTGCAAAACAGCAAAGAACACTTGCAAACGTTGTGAAGGAAACATGATGTATACCCTCCTTCCACCAGCGACACTTCAAAGCAGGACACACAGCTGTGACTGAGCTGGAAACTAAGGTACTAAGTGATTTGTTTCACCTAATTTCTCTGCTAACAGGAATGTAACCCATTTTTGGCATATCCTACTGGAGTAGCAATTGTGACACTTCATTATTTCTAAAGGCCTAATCATTGGCTGTTGTTTCTATGGTACTGTTCAACACACATTGCAAATGATACTGAGAGTATCTCTCTGGGAGCAGTGTCTGGCTTCAGAAACACAACTCAGGCTCTACTGTCAAAGTGGTTTAAAGAAGAGTGGGTCTGAACTCAAAATGAAACTTTTCAGCACATAATTATATAAGCATAATGAAGTATTTTGTAAAACTTGGAAGAAAGAAGTGTTCACAATAGATTCACCATCAGGCTCCCTATGAATTATGGATGTGTGGTTATTATGGCAGCAGGCCTCTGGCAATATTTTCCTAAACCCTTAATTTTCCCCTTCTTGATTTCCTGTTATTTGTATTTATAAGGAAAGTTATCAAGCATCAAAACCCAGGAATGTCCTTAAAATAGTTGCTGGCTCTCTGAAGGTGTAAAGTGTAGTTGAATGAAACTTGTTCTTCCGCATCATGAAGCTGATATTTTTATATTGTGTTCCTCACTAGAGCACCAGAGTGTTTTATAAACATGACCATTCCTTCTTTTCAAAACAATAGCTAAAATGAAAACTAAGCATGCATTTCTTCACCTGTCAACTTCCAAGCATGTTGCAGTGTTTTTCAGCTACTGTGGCAAAGCCAGGCAAGTAACTAGGTTTGGTTTTTGGTTTGGTTTTTTTTTTCTTAGGCAAAATCATTCATGATAATTTCATAGAATCATAGAATCACCAGGTTGGAAAAGACCTCTTGGATCATCGAGTCCAACCATTCCTACCTGCCACTAAATCATGTCCCTGAGCACGTCTACCCATCTTTTAAACAACTCCAGGGATGGTGACTCAACCACCTCCCTGGGCAGCCTATTCCAGTGCCCAATGACCCTTTCTGTGAAAAATTGTTTCCTGATATCCAGTCTGAACCTCCCCTGGCGCAGCTTGAGGCCATTCCCCCTTGTCATATCGCCTGTCACTTGGGAGAAGAGGCCAGCTCCCTCCTCTCTACACCCTCCTTTCAGGTAGTTGTAGAGAGCAACAAGGTCTCCCCTCAGCCTCCTCTTCTCCAGGCTAAACAACCCCAGTTCCCTCAGTTGCTCCTTGTAAGACTTGTTCTCCAGCTCCTTCACCAGCTTCGTTGCTCTTCTCTGGACATGCTCCAAAGCCTCAACATCTTTCTCGTAGCAAGGGGCCCAGAACTGAACACAGTATTCGAGGTGTGGTCTCATCAGTGCCGAGTACAGGGGCAGAATAACCTCCCTGGACCTGCTGGTCACACTGTTTCTGATAGAAGCCAAGATGCCACCGGCCTCTTGGCCATCTGGGCACACTGCTGGCTCATGGCTACCTCTTTCTGTATGCAGTTTTAAATCTGAATTACAATTTTGAAACAACATAAGTGTCCAAACAGAGACTCTGCCCACTCTTTTGAGAAGATTCTTCACTGGTTTGACCAGATTTGGAGAACGGCATCATAACTGGAGCTCTGCTGCCAGTACACTTCTTTGAACAGGACAGCCAATTCTCACAAAGATATCCAGGTAAACGGATGCTGGACTCTGAGTAGCCATTCCTTCTATCCTCCATAAATAATAATAAAATAATTTCCTCCTGAGCTGGGTATCATTTAGAGCTTCTATTTTATTGTATTATCATGGCTAAACAGTGCGGCATCTCCTCTTTAAGCCAGCACTCTCAATGCTGCAAGCGAGCAGGTTAAGAGTAAAAAGCTGGAAAAAAATGCTGGAAGTGAGGAGTAAATAGATGCTCAGGATCTTCTTGAGGGAATAGAAGTGAGAGACATCAGTATAGCAATGATTATGAAGGGGAGGGTGACTTTCCTCATTTTGTGTGTGTTCATCCATGGAGGTAAGGCCAGGAACACTGCAGCTACCAGGAACGCCCAAAACAACACAGAAGCCAGCGAGAGACCTTGAGCCAGCCAGACTAGAAGGAGAGTAAAGCAGGGAAAAGACTGCCATAATATATGACTGCTGCTGCAGAACAGCAGTGAAAGCTTCCGTATTTTCTGGACTTTAAGCACCTGCCATTATGGAGAGATGCCAGGAGAGGGCAGGGAGAAGGGATCCTCCATCATTGTTCAAAATGGTCTTGGCTCAGTTGCTGTTTATCTGCGGACTGTCCTCTGCTGACTCTTTCCCTAAGCAACTCCTTTCTCCTCTCGTCCACAAGAAGACAAGGGCCTAAACGGAATTCACATATTATGAAGTCACTGTTTTAAAAGAATTCAAAAGAGCAACAATAATTTTTCCTCATATTACAATGCTGCAAGTTAATAAAAACAAGTAACTTTATATAAGAAGTCCCTTAAAATTTAATATCCAAGCATTAAAGAATCAGATCTTCAATGAACATGAAATAACACTGCTTTCATTAGCTTAAAAAGCCTTGTAATTTTGCTCTGTCACAAAAGATTGCCTTTAACACTTCTACCAAAGGGCAAGCATACATTTCACCAAAAGAATATTTTGAACATGAGAACTAATTCAGCATCAGCTTCCACCATCTCAGGTATTCTATACATCCTCACGTGGCATTCTTCAGGCCCAAGCAAACTACAATCTCAATCAAGTTGCACTGAAGTTGCACTGTACATGTATGCAATGGTTTACTAATAAAGCAGCAATGGTGTGGCTCCTGCTGACATAAAAGCTCTCATCTTGCTAAGAACTACAGAAGGCAGAGGGGGTCAACACGGAAACTGTGACTGACAGTGTATGGCTGCTGTAAAATATAGTTCCATCAGTCAAGAATCATACGGAATTGATTACACGCACATCTTTTAAAATGATCTGGCATGATATTTTCCCTGTGTTTATATCATTATTTCATCAGGGATGAAAGATACCTATACTAAATATTCAACTCAGGAATAATTTTCTGTTATCATATTACACTACTTTAAAGTTTGTTAGCAGCTGAAAATTTAAATATTCACAAGCTTGGTAAGGCCCAAGATGAATCGAAACATAGGGAAGTGGTTTCTTGGTCCCTCATTTACTCCATTCCTCCTCCCTGCTAACTTTAGATACTTAACATTAGGAATCACTGCCCTCAAGTATCGTCAAAAAGCCAAATTTACATCCAAACTTCAGAGCATTTTGTAGGTGGGTTGATTTCCTTGCTGAAAATGCTATTTTCCCTCTATTGGCTCAGCTCACAGTAAAAACTAAGGCAGGAATATTCATTGAAAGAGGGGGGCAGGACTGTCTACTGTTAGAGGGGAAAATAGTTATGGAGTGGGTTTCTTTTAACTGCTTAAAATGTTTATCTTATAGTCTCATGGCAAAGTTGCTATTTGAAAGATAGCAAGAGTTTTCATCCCACTTTGAAACAGATGAAAATATTACAGAGCCTTAAGACTTCTATGTTGGCTCATGTCTGTTTTAAGAAGGAGAAGACAGAATTTCCTAAAAAGATGTTGGCAAGTGAATCATTCTGGGAGTTTTCAGCTATTTTCTCCACGTTAAATAATTATACTGAAGAGTTACCCAATTTCTTGATAGTTGTATTCCAACTGTAAAGTCAAATCTCCCCTGTGTCAGAAGACCCTTCTTGCATGGTTAAAAGAAAGCACCGAGTTATGCCACAAGTGGCATAAACTGAAGAACTGAAGAACTGCATGCTATTATACAGCCTTCTTACAGATTTACCTCTTCACCAAATATAATGGTATTATTTTATATACATACTGTAATCACTGAAATATGTCAGCTATCTGCAAACGAGCATTAGAGATCAGATAAAACCAGATTTCTTATGTTTCAGACGTGGATTATTGTTAAAATCCAATCCGGAAATTGAAGCAATCCTAAGCATCTTTTTTTTTTTCTTTTTTTTTTTTTTTTTTTAATAAGCATTACAGCTCCAAACCATCTGTACTTAATTGTAAGACAACAAATTGTCTAAAAACCAGCAAGGATTAAGAGGACAAAGCTTCTTATGGACAGTTTATATTAGAGCATTTAAAGACTGCTGAGATCACAGCACTTCTGTATTTCTTTTATTTCAGTCAAGTGTCTATGGTTATCTTCTTCTAAAATGGAAATACATATAGTGTGTTGATCATTGCCACAGCATCAGTAAGAGGTTTATCAGGGTCTTAAAATTTGATGAGAAATCCACTGCTAGCTTAAGAGCTTGCTGACATTTACTCTTAAAGTTCATGCCAGGCAAGAAGACTGACAGCTGACCTCCAGTGCTCCACTGACTCCCAGAACTGGAGAAATCAGGCCAGTAGAGTAGGATGGAAGGCATTTTTAATACCATGCATCACAAATAGCAAAGCAAATAATTTCATTTATGCAGAATGAGGAACAGAGATTTGGTTACAGCTGGATGGAAGGAGAGAAATGGAGACATTAGTTGCTAAATGGGTCATCCAAGCACAGACTCTTTGGCATGAATGGTATTATGTCAATCTCCTCTTGATGAATACTAGCAATATACCCAGTAGTTGAAAAAATATTTTGTGTCATATTCATTCAGCTATGCTTGTATTTTTTTTAATTTATTCTATTTGCTAGTTATGATTTGTTTCAGTCACTGGATAGAAAGTTCTATTATGCAATTAAATAACAATTCATGAGATGAATAACTAACATCTATCAGTTGAAGTCGGTAGTTTGCCTACATGACAACTACAGTACTTTCAATCAAAACATCATTTGGCATATCTTCCAAAGAAATCTGTATCTGCAAAAGATAAAAACCTGCACATCTGGCAACAGCAACTTCCCTTTAGGGCTCTTTCTTCATGTCTTTAAGCTCCTCTTTTAATTCTTTTATTCTCTTAGATCTCTATTTTTTTCTCTTTACAAGCTATACCCCTTCCTTTTTCAGATCCATCTATCCCAGCTGACCACAGTACTTATCACCCTTGCTGCTGCTTACCTTCTCACTATCCATGCTTTAATATTCTATGTAATTGTTTTCACAAAAATGAAGTGCTGTAGAATTAAGAAAGAGAGCAGAAAATGTGCTGCAACAACCAAGACCTTCACAGAATCTTCTGAAGATATTTCAAAGAGAACATTATTTTGTAGAGAAAAGAAAATCTTTAGGGAAAAAAAAAATCAGGCATTCTATAAAACATATCAAAAACTCCAGAAAAGCTTTAAGTGGCATTCCTCCTGAGATATCTTATGCAGTAAATGAAATGAATTTGCTTTAAAAATAACTGCTAAAATATTTAAAGGTAAGACGTTACAACTAAATAATCTAATACTTAAAATAAACATGCACATTTTCTAATATAATAGTAAATAACTCTGTGTCTGGCATACAGTCTAGTCTAAATGATTTTCCAGTATTAGAACTGCTGCATACTATTGGTGGAGTCCAGATTACAAATTTGTCTTCAATACACCTAGAACAGACAGTAAGTAACACCATCTCTACGTTCTCTACATTTTCTCAGGTAACAGTTATGTTTCATTGCTTTATCTGAGATTCATGCAAATGGTACATTACTTCTTTTTTTATGAAAAAAGCCTTTTTAAAAAAAAGGAGTTTTCACCCTTCTCAAAGACTTCCTTTGCTAGCTGTGGTCAAGATCTCTATTTTCATTTTGGTTACACGTCCTTCGATAAGTTGGTAACGCTTTCAAAACCAGAAAAGAACAATTTTTTTTAATTATTATTATTTTTAGCATTTTTTTAACTTCCCTGTATAATGAGATGAAGGTTATTTCAGAACTGGTGTTGAGATTCAGGGCTCTGCTTAAGCACTCTGCCTAACTGGCTTTCCCAACTCATAGGTCTAATTATGTTTTCAGACTGCATTTTAAAAGATAAAGAGTCAATGTGTAAATCTACAAAGCAGCGCATCATCTAGGTCAAATGCCTGTGGCCTCATAACCTCTTGTCTCAAACAGAGAGGTTTGATTTGATTTTTTTATCCTCTTTTTTATTTATAATCATGCCAAAATGTTCTGAGAAGTAACCTTTTAAGGCAAATTTTACAGATATGCTTAAGAAGTGCCTCATGTTCATACTTCTTGGGCAAGATGGAGATTTCTGAATGGGAGAGTTCAGTAAAATAACGCTAATTTTTAAAATTGCCACAACCTTGAATTTATAATTGCATGGAGGATGGGGGACTACGTAATGGAGAGCAGCCAAGCAGAGAGTAGGTGGGTGTGCTGATTGATGAGAAGCTCAACATGAGCCAGCAATGTACGCAACACAGACGGCCAATCATAGCCTGGGCTTCATCAAAAGAAGCGTGGCCAGAAGGTCGAGAGAAGGGATTCTGCCCCTGTGCTGTTGTGAGACCTCATCTGGAGTGTTGTGTCCAGTTCTGGAATCCTCAATATAAGAATGATATGGAGCTGTTGGAATGGATCCAGAGGAGGGCTACAAAGATGATCAGCGGTCTGGAGCACCTCCCATAGGAGGACAGGCTGAGAGAGTTGGGGTTGTTCAGCCTGGAGAGGAGCAGACTCCAGGAAGAATTTACAGCAGCCTTCCAGTACCTGAAGGGCGCCTACAAGAAAGTGGGGGAGGGACTTTTCACAAGGGCATAGAGTGATAGGATGAGAATGGCTTTAAATTGGAAGATGGAAGATTCAGATTAGACATTAGGAAGAAATTCTTCACAATAAGAGTGGTGAGGCACTGGCACAGGTTGCCCAGGGAAGCCGTGGCTGCCCCATCCCTGGAGGTGTTCAAGGCCAGGTTGGATGGGGCCTTGGGCAGCCTGGTCTAGTGGGAGGAGTCCCTGCCCATGGCAGGGGGGTTGGAATTAAATGATCTTTAATGTCCTTTCCAACCCAAACCATTCTACTATTCTACACTTTTAGACAAAATTATATTCCACAATTAATACAGAAGATGAAAACTATATATCTAGTAGTATTTTCAAGAATTTTTTTTTTTTATTGTGTTCCTTTGGGAAACAAAATTAAAAACAAAAGAACTTCTAATGCTTTGTAGGACATTCCTTCTAATAGTTAATTTCATTTCTTATGCCTGTTGCACATTATTACAAACTGAAACAAATGATACAAATAATAATACAATGTAATTTTTATTCAGGTAATTTTTCAGCACTAATTATTAGTTATACTGTATACCTCTAACTGAACTTCACTGACTCATTTTAGTCAGATAAGGAAGATCTTGTCCAAATGAAGGACTGTTTTATCTATTTCAGAGAATTTTGTTTTATCATTTTCTTATACTTCTTTTTCATTTGGAATTGTGAGAAATATATGTGTTTAATAAAACACGGCTCACAAACACATACAGCTGACATAAACCCAAACACCAACTTCACTCTTGTCCATATGGTGTGGCATGTTCTATGTAGATCATCCCAACTAATGTTATAGTTCCCATATGTGTACACCATCCTTCTGTCAATGAAACTGTTGCAACCCACAGTGGGGAATTAAAAAAGAAAAGGAAAAGAAGTGAGAACCACAACATCAAACTGAGTTCAGCTTCCAAGCCCTAGCTGCTGAGATTCCTCTCAGCCCCTGAGAAAACACAATAAAAAACACACTAGGTGTGTATCCTGCACATATTCATCTGCTCATTTTACTCGAAATCAATAAACTTCCAAATTTTTGTTTGCCTAAAGTGGATTAGGTACTCTAGCAAAAACTGATAGCTTCCAGCTTCTAGATTTTCTCTAGGATTCAGTGCAGATGCTAGCCACAGTGACTACTTTGAAAAATGATCATTTATTCTAGAGGAACTTCTTCAGGGCTGCTGGGCATCTCTAAAATTCAGATAAGCATTGGCTTATCATCAAAAACTGCAGAATAACAGAGACTGTAACACAGAAAACTCTCAGGAGAAGAAAATACACCTAACACCCCCAAAACTTCCAGTCATTGAAGATTCTCTGACTGAAAGATTTGCTCAAATGTTATGTTAGGGAAAAAAAAAAAAAAAAAAAACCAAAACCTAAGCCAACTGAAATATTTAGGCTTCTTGAAGCAAGGCAGGAAATGTTTTGCTCAGGGTGCATTTCAGCTGCACTGGGACAGTCCAAGGATTTTCATGCCTTTTATTTCCCTTCTAAGCCAGGACCTACAATGCTGGATACTTCTCACAGGATGAGCCATGCTGACTCATGACAATGTGTTTTCCTCCTGCCTTATAAAAGATGCTGCACAGAGAGGAATGTTGGTTCTCAAAGATGATATGAGACTTTGAAAGGGTTAACCTAGTGCAGTTAAATCTTATAATAACCAAGTATCATTATAATCTTATAACTTTTATAATTACTAAGTATGCCAGATGGAACCTGTTCTGTTTTCTGCTATATAAAGACACACAGACATTCAAGGTCATAAAATGACTGATCTTGTAGACCCAAGTATGTAAAAACACTATTTATGCATGGAAAGCTAACAGAACAGGAGTAGTAAAATGTTATAGAATTGTGAAATGTGAGACAATCGGTGAGTGTGGTTATTTGTTATGAAGGTATATTACGTAACAATGAAGGTTTTGAAGATATTGCTTAAGAGCGATATAATAATAACATGAATAATTATTTAATAGTTAACTTGCTTATATTGCATGCTTTCTAATCCTACCCCTTGGGTTCTAGAATTCAATGCAACAGAACGATGAAGTTGTTCTTTATAAAAATTATAAAAAGATGAGGAGTCTCCTTCTATGGCTAGAACCTATTATGAAATAACTCAATCACAAAAGCAAGCCTGACTTGCACATCAGAAATACACAGGTCATCTTTTTAACAATTGTTGGGAACAACCATTCCCATTACCTGGTTATACTACTATCCCAATGTAAACATCACCCCAGAAGCCTTGATTTAGATCCCAATCTGAGTTTACAATCCCTAAATACTAGCCGGGATTTTTTCATGAGTCCTGACTTGTTTCCTAATATCACCTCTGCGCTTACAGAAGGAAAAAAGAAAAAAATAACAACAAAACCCAAACGTTTTGGATTTATAAAAGTCATCATTATGTCTAGACTGGCTTAAAACAACACAATCAAACTAGGCATAAAATTATCAGCCCGGAGAAAGCTAGAGCCTGGACATAATATACCTGTCCCCCGCTCTCTAAATTGGCTGGGGAAACAGAGGGATAGCTGCTGGAGAAATCATGTGACAAAAGAGACTGTTAATTTTCCTACCCAAAATAGAAGAGACAACCTACATCACTGGCCTAAGCTATACCAAGGTGTTCTAAGGCAGAGACCAAGAGATGGGAAGTTCTGTTTGCTTACTCTGATAGCAAATTAGGGACAACAAAAAAATGACTACACGAGCTAGGGTAGCTGCGTATCCCAAGGAGGACCAGCCAAAATTCCTGGGAAATGGTTGGCCAACCATTGTCTGTCTAGGACCACACTGCATTCTTGTATGCAGTTACACCAGAGAAATGACTCAAACCCATGCAAAACTAGAATGAGATTCACGTTGTCCAACTTTAGTAGCCTGAGATGATCAGGTGGGCACCTTTTAATCACAGGAGAGAGTAGGACCTTTCCAAAATGGGATGTATGCTGTACTAAAGAAGGTGCCCTAAATCAAGGAGGTGAAATTACTCACCTATTTGTAAAGCTCATTAGAGAGAGGAGATCAAGATGGATAGTTTTGATTAGACTCTAGAGAAGATGGACCCTTTCCACACTTTGCTTTGAAACACTACCACAGTATAGCAAGCACTCCTAACTCCAATGTTTCAGATTAAACAGAAAGTTGCTATGTAGGCTGGAGAAAATTACTGCAGAAAGCATTAGAAGAATCTTATACGATGTTTAAATGCAATAAAATTTCAGGAAATTACAATGAGGACCCTTTAAGCTTAATTTAAACTGTGAGGAATCCTATAAGAAAATGAACTTCTAGGGAGAGTCAGTCCTATCTGGCCACTTTTTAACTGCATCCTTAAAAAACATTGTGTTCTGAGTTGGAGTAATACAGTTTTATGGAATCTGAATTGACATGTTAGAAAACTGATTTAGCAGTGCTCATAACTGCTCTAGGAAAGTAGTTTCTCTGCTGCAATAAACCAAGTTTATTGAGTAGCTGTCTAGTAATCAGTCTACAGTACGATTATTATTATTTACTATCACCTTACTTCACTCTTCATTAAGTAATGGTTGACAGATGAACAAAATTGCCAAAAGATTTTCATTTGTCTTTCATGATGAAAATATTTTCTAAAATATTTTGTGAAGCTTTGCATTTTCATGCACATACACATTTATGTACATTGGTACGCAGACATAACAGTGTTTTACATTTTGTTTCAGAAGACATCACAGCAGAGTAAAGGCTTAGATAGTAAGTCTGCTTTCGTTTAAGTGCTGCAGTCAGCTCTTCTCTGTTAATTCTGATGCCTACAGTTGTTTGTTTCACAATTCACCATGAGTGTGTGCCTGCTGGAAGTGATTTTAATACCTGATTGCTTTTGGCTTCAAGTAAAGGAACGTCCTTCATCAGGGACAACAAGATGGGGTTGGTGGAATTTATGAGTCAATGGCTAGATGTGACTACTGGGTAGAAATCACTTTTATTATGTGCATAAAATGGTGTTTGGATTAAAGGACAACTACATTTCTCAAGATGACAACCAATCCAACACCTTAGACAAGAGAATAATGTCTGCAGTTTGTTGTCTGATTTTAGTGACTTTTATGTAGGTTTTCGCTTTTACTTACCTAAGGATGTAAGGGATAACTTACACTGGATGGATATCTAGTTTTTGTGTTTAATTAGAAGGCAAATTTGACAAAAATATTTTCAGTAAAATAAACATTGAAACCTACTTAGATATTGAGGATAAGACTTTAAAATTGCTTTACAGAGACATGAGTCACAAAAGTTTTCATGATCATAGAATCATAGAATCACTAGGTTGGAAGGGACCCACTGGGTCATCGAGTCCAACCATTCCTAACACTCCCTAAACCGTGCCCCTCAGCATCTCGCCCACCCATCCCTTAAACACCTCCAGGGAAGGTGACTCAACCACCTCCCTGGACAGCCTATTCCAGTGCCCAATGACCCTTTCTGTGAGAATTTTTTTCCTGATGTCAAGCCTGAACCTTCCCTGGCGCAGCTTGAGGCCATTCCCTCTTGTCCTGTCCCCCGTCACTTGGGAGAAGAGGCCAGCTCCCTCCTCTCCACAACCTCCTTTCAGGTAGTTGTAGAGAGCAATAAGGTCTCCCCTCAGCCTCCTCTTCTCCAGGCTAAACAACCCCAGCTCTCCCAGACGCTCCTCATAAGACTTGTTCTCCAGCCCCCTCACCAGCTTCGTTGCTCTCCTCTGGACACGCTCCAGAGCCTCAACATCCTTCCTGTGGTGAGGGGCCCAGAACTGAACACAGTACTCAAGGTGCGGTCTCAACAGTGCCGAGTACAAAGGGAGAATAACGTCCCTGGACCTGCTGGTCACACTGTTCCCTTCAGTCACAGTTCTGAGAGTAATCAAGGTGGTCTCAAAGTTGTTACAATTACAGGTTTTCATAAAGATAGCTAATATTTTCTACCAAAATGCATGCTGCCCATAGCATTTAATACATTTTGTCATCACCTTAAAGGTGTGGTTTGAGACATCAGAACCTGATAGATCTTTTCTAAAATAATTCTTTTAACTATTATAATTTTTGTACATATTGCTTTATGAAAAACCTTAGTCACAGTAGTTTTCCTGTAATTATTTTACAATAATATGGGAAAGAACATAGAAGACAATGACAATGAAGACTCATCACAAAAAGAACTTTTACAAAGAGAAGGACTTGGGAGAATTTTAAGGGAAAACATAAATTCACCCAGCATTAAGGGAGAAATAAGAGATGACCTGAAAGCTTGAAATGTTGCTAACCACCTCCCTCCTATACATATCAAACGCTTTTTTTACATTACACTTCCTCTGTTGGTAGATCCAGGTTAGAAGATCCTCCCTATTAGAATGTTTTACACTGTCCCTGCTGTGTCCATGATTGGTTTTATTGACTACCACATCCCAAAGAAAACCAACACCAAATCAGGCCTTCTTTAGAATGGAACATTTCATATTCAGTCTCATCATGCAAAGCTGATCACACAACAGAACTTGGCATACCGTCCTGCAAATTGAAATAAGTGATCAGCTGAGTGAAGAATATTAACCTGGAAGTAAAGCTCTAGATATTTAAAAAAATTGATTTATTATTCATAACTTAGCAACCACAAAAGAGAAACAGTTAAAAGTGGTGAGTAATCTCCTGTGTAGGGACAAAGGACAAGTTACTTGAGGAAAGTCGGTGAAAGGTTGAACGGGAGACTCCTCTGGCCAGATCTGCCATCAGAGGATTAGTAACTACATGGAAAAAGGGAATAAAGAGTGTGATGAGCTGGGATGGCTTAGTTTGGAAGCAAGATCAGTTCCTGTCCCAATGCCCAACTCTTGGACAGTTAATCCCAACGCAGTGTGGTTCCACTGTAGCCTGCTACAATGCACAGCTTTATGCACTGAGCTAAACTAGTTCAGACAACCCTGCAGTAGGGCAGAAAACTCAGAAAGACCCAAGTAGACATCTCAAACAAGAACTTCCTTTCTGGTCAGCTAGAGTCCCCAGCTGCACTGACTTGAGTTAATGAGTGAGTGTAGCTGCACTGCAAAATGACACTCTGATAACAAGCAGTGATTTCTTTAGAGGGCATGATGTTACCATGAACATTTGATGAGCTGTGGTTATCTGTATCTTCTCTGTTTCTGCTTTATTATGAGCTTTGGTTGAGCAGCCTTTTACCACGTATCAAAGAACCCCCTTTTCCTAAAGTATTCAGCTATTCAAAAGAAATTATTTGTATCAGGTGGAATGTGACTCGGGGCAAATTAGAAATGTAGCATGAACATTTATTGAGGGCAAGAACAATAAAGTGGAGATGTATTCTGAGATTAGATTGTCTGCAATTGTTTCATACTTCTGCCAGTAAAAGTGCTTTCTTCTCACGTACATCTCTGTATGAAGTGCCATATTTGTAGAGGAATTAAAATATTAAAGATATAATTAACTAAGACAAAGTAATGTATTTCTGAAAATATCACTATACTCAAGGCATCTACCTATTCACACAAATCTCTCCTACAGTCTCAGCAGTGCTAAGCTTTCGCTTGAGAACACTGTCTAAATCTGAGTTCCGGAATCACAGAAGCACAGAATAGTTTGGGTTGGAAGGGACCTTAAAGATCATCTAGTTCCAACACCTGTGCCATGGGCAGGGACAGCTCCCATCAGATCAGGCTGCCCAAGGCCCCATCCAACCTGGCCTTAAACACCTCCAGGGATGGGGCATCCACAACTTCCCTGGGCAACCTGTATCAGTGCCTCACCACTCTCATCACAAAGAAATTCCTCCTTATGTCTAATCTAAATCTGCCCCTCCCCAATTTATAGCCATCACCTCTACCTACACTACAAGCCCTACCACTACAAGCCCTTTTAAACAGTCTCTTCCCAGCGTTTTTGTAGCCCCCTTCAGGTACTGGAAGGTCACTATAAGATCTCCTTGGAATCTTCTCTTCTCCAGGCTGAACAACCCCAACTCTCTCAGCCTGTCCTCATTGCAGAGGTGCTCCAGCTCTCTGATCATCCTTGAAGCCCTCCTCTGGTCCCATTCCAACAGCTCCATATCCTTTATATGTTGAGGATTCCAGAGCTGGACACAACACTCCAGCTGGGGTCTCACAACAGCAGAATAGAGGGGCCGAATACTCTCCCTTGAGCCTGCTGGCCACACTTCTTTTGATGCAGCCTAGGACGCGACTGGCCTTCTGGGCTGTGAGTGCACACTGCTGGCTCATGTTGAGCTTCCCTTTAATCGGCACTCCCAAGACCTTCTCTCAATCACATCATCCCCCATTCTGTGTTGAAATCCTCCTGCCACGAGGTATATAATATGTTTTAGGATAGGCAGGAAGGTTGTGATGTGACAAAGAGGTATTTGACTGTATTTTTAAGTTTATGGACTTCCTTGTCTCCTTGTCTTCTCACTGTAGTTGTTTAACAATAGGTCCAAAGAGAGAAATAAAATTCGTCCAGTGTGAAAAGAAATGTGCCAGGAAGAACAAAATTATGCCAGCTGGTCTTTGCCTTATGTTCTCCTGCTATTAGACCTGAAGGTTTTGAAACCAAAAATTCCTACCATTATTATTCAGTTGTGGTCTTGGAACAGATTTTGTGCTGGTTTTATTTAGACACAGTCAAAAAAACACTTCTTGATTGCTTCTTTTCAGCTCTCATAAAAAAAGCCACCTCATAATTTAGTTTCCTCACATTTTTTGCAACAAATACATTTTACTATAGTAAGATTCCTTATCATAGGTAATTAGACACCTTCTCTTCCAGTAGGAAGTACTATACTTTCTTCCCTTGCTATTGCTGCTTCCCTCCTAGACTTTATTTCCCAGGAATTTTGGTATCATTTAACTTCTAGTCCCTTAACTCAGTAATGCTATTTCTGTTTATTTAAATGACACTGTAGTTGAACATTAATATTATTATACACTTTCATCCTTCCTCCAGTCAATAATCTCTCACAGGTGAAGTGTTTCAGACAGAAAATTTGCTTCATATTTTCAAGGAAAACATTCCTTGCAAATTCCAAAGACACAATTTGTTAGGATTTCTAGTTATCTTATACTATTTTATTTTTCTTGCTTCAGCAGATATTGTGCTTTGGAAACACAAAGAAAAGCATGGAGAGAAGGAATATGGTGAGAGAATGTATAGCATTGGATTTACATTCCTTGCTGATTCTCAACAGGCAACACAAAGAAAACTGATGAGATCTGACCAGGAAGCTGACATTGTACAAGAAGTCATTAGAAGTGTAAAAATTCAGTTAAACCTCTAATGGATTTGCTCTTCAAGATGGAAAATAATCCAGTCAGGAACTATAAAGATCTATTGATTTTAAGTTAGCATAAACCAGATGGCGGATGACATTTAAGTGCAAGCTTTATTTTCGCCTCTGCCTAGTGGTAAAGGTATAAAACTAAGTCAGTTAGAACAGAACTATACGTTATACAAAGAGGCTAACGACATCACTTGAGTCCATTAATTTGATAAGAAAGGATGGCAAATCTCTCTCTCTTTACTGGAAAATTTGTTGTAACATACTTCAGTGTTGAAATACATGCCATTTCAATGATCTCTCAAAAAATTATATTAAATTTATTTAATTAAGGTTGCACTATTTCCTAAAAACTGTTCAGTCACTAACTCTACAGCTCCTTCCAAAAACCCTTCCTTACGTGAAGTAGCCTAATATTTCTACATCTTTCCTGCTTATTGTTCACATTAAACATACCTCATGCTAGGGTTCTGACTACCTGGAACACTTCTTTGAAAGATTTCATCAAATGTCCAACTTAGGCTTATGCAGTATACTTTCCTCTGACACATACATAGAACCACAACACTTAACAAGAATAATATCCTGCATTTTTATTTCAAGAACAGTAACCAGATGCTGAAGTACCTATCTGTTAACCAGCATGTATTTAATTAAAAAAAAAACTATGAGTGTAACTAAACTAATTTACTCATTCCTTTACCAACTTCAAATCGTGCCAAACTGTATCTCATCAGTATTTTTCAAAACTAAAATAAAAATTCAAGTGAAAACACACCATTTAAAAAGAAAGAAATCTAGTGATACATATGTACATTGCTCTTGTAAGAATATCAGCTGTAAAGTCTGGTTTATATCCCCTAAGATTAATTTTTTCAATAAGTGCATCAAATGTATTAATAAAACAGGAGTCTGTGAAGCAAACATCGTTTAATTCTATTTTTACTGTTCACTGTTAATCAGCTTTCAGCCTTCCCAATATTTTATAAGCCATGTAAAATATACCACTCCTCAATTTGAGGACCCTGCAATAATCCTGTAATTTTTGTCTAATTAATGATACTGAAGCTTTATTAGGCATATAAAACAGGAAAAGCTAAATATATCTTAAAGTTACAATATGTATTGTACTCAAACACGAATTTTCCCCTCCTTCTTATTTGACGAGTGTGGCAGTTTTAATTCTCTGGCTTTACAGTGTACTAGCAATACTGTAGATTTTGTCAAAGCAACGAGGAACTTGGAAATATGCTCCTGCAAAGTCACTGAGTTACTTAACCTTATCTAGAAAGTGAAGAGAATAGCAATGTGTCAATACCATAAAACAGAGACATTGTATTTTTCTGTTTTGGGTAACCTTAGACTGAAACACTAGGTATACTTAATTCATTCTTGTATGTATTCCATGTTACTGTAAAGACACTTCTTGAAGTGCTTAATTAGCTGAAACATCCAAAAACATCAGTATTTTATCTTTTTATTTTATTAATGAAACTATTTTCAGTTTAGTCTTCATTTTTCCTCTGGCATGCTTGTGCACATCATGTGATTAATTTTTATTCTGTAGGCTACAGTTCTGTATTTACAGGTTTCTAGAATATGGCAATTTTTCTTTGATCTTTTTTTCCTTTTGATCTTTTTCCCGCCAGTGAAACTCATTCTTTACTCCATTTTTCCCGCATCAGACTTTAAAACTATCCATTTCTGGTTTGTTTTCACTGCATTTATTTATTTCTTGTCTGCTTTATCCTTTGATTTCACAACAGCACTTCATAAAGTTACTTTACTACTCACAGTTCTTTGATTTTTTCTTTTGTAGTAACACCAGTGACTAAAGTATAGAGTTCTCTAGGTTGCTGTAATGTTTGCTTTCTTTCCACTACATCACACATGCTCCCTATACTCATTAATTTCTGCCTATTCAAATTCTTGAAAGCTTAAACTGTGCTGATACAATACTGTAGTCAGCCTTGCTTAGTGCACTGCACTTAAACTTAGGGCTACTGTCATTACAATTTTACATTTCTAACCAGGTATTCTATCAGTAATTTGCAGGTCCAAGACGATTCCCACCTCTGCTTGAAATCTCTGTTGTTTGGGTCATGATATAACCCCTCTCTAATCCTAAAGAAATGTCTGATTTCCCACATTTAAGTCATCCAACAAGTAGCCATGCATTGTAAATCCCATTTATAAGGTTCTCTATGGTTCCCGCCCAACTGCAAGTAACCTGAGCACTAAAAACTTTATTTTAATTTCAAATCTGTAGAAATAATGTCTTCTCCATGTTTTGACTTATACCATTGTCCACATTTTTTTTTTCTTCTGCTGTTAATTAGGCTCAAGGTGATTATGTCCAAAAGGCATTTAAAGGAAGAAGATAGCAGTATAGGATACTTCAAGTAGAAAGGGACCTGAGGAAGTCTCTAGTCCAGCCTCACGTTCAAAGCAAGATTGGCTCTGAGATAGGTTGCTCTGCTTGGGTCTTGAAAACCTCCAAGGATGGACACGGCATAACCTCTCTGGACAATTTACTCCAGTACCCAGCCTTTCTCATGGGGAAAAAGTTTTCCCTCACACTGAGGCTGAAACTCACATTTCTTCTTGTTGCTCATCCTCCTGCCAAGCACCTAAGAGTAGCCTGCTGGAGGTCTCCCCTGATGCCAGGACATGCTTTGTCATCTCGTCCAGCTTGCTGCACCAATCCCCAGGGCCTTTCCCACAGAGCTACTCCCCAGCCAGGCAGCCCCCAGGCTGTGCCTTGCCAGGGGCTTGGATCATCAGGATCCAGGGAGAGGAAGGTGGATTTATGTGGATAGACATCAGGAAATACAGCTCCTACTTGTAAAGAGATGAGAATTGTACAGACGCTATGCATACAGATGAGGCAGCAAATCTGAAGTTTGCCCTATTCACTGACACCAATTCTCATATTTATTATAGTTTCCAATGCAAATATTTTAAAAAAAAAGTATTTTAAAAAAGAGCAGGGGTTTCACTTCTGAGTTTGCAGCTTCGATACTTAGAGAAAAAGACAGGAACAGAACAGAACCCTGAATGCGGCATCTATAGGATTTGCCACTGAGCTCCGGTCCCACGCTGAGGCAGACTGAAGCTCACTAATCATGGTGTTTGCCAGCCAAGAATAGCACTGTTATCAGCCACATGCAGGCTTTGACCCCCAAAGGCTGCCTATTGTGCGGCAGGCCAGCAGTGTCTTGGGCCGCCAGCAAGGACAATAGATTGACCTGCTCAGCCTTTGCAAATTGAAGCTGACTGGGAAAAAAAAGAAGGAAAAAAAAAAGGTTTAATAGCACTAGCTAGCTGAGAAGAAAGAAAAAAACCCCTAAACCTCACGAATCTTTAACTGTTGCTGGCAGAAGCAGATATCTGCAATGAATCTGATATACAAGCAAAGAATTGTGTTTCAGGACAAAACAATTGAATGTATTTAGCTAATCAAGAATGCTGCTGGTTTAGATCACATATTTTATTTTCAAATAAATAGAAAGATGAGAAAATAAACTGCAGAAACATTGGAATGAAACACAGGTGCTGCAATGAATATGCAGTAAAATGCAAAAATAAGGGAAAATCTAAATCACGTTAGAAGAAATGCAAAAGCAGTTCTACTTTATAAAGGTTACCAGTAAAAAAAAGGAGGAAAAAAAGGCAAAAATCATTAATCACAAGCAGATTCACTTTGCACAAGGTCATTTTTCTTGCAGAAATAAGAATGGCTTTCTGGAATGTTCTAACTGCTACATAGGTTAAAAGATTAGTGACACTAAGATAACAAATTATCAACAACATAGAGCTGAACGTTTTCCACTATGAACATCATCCATGTTGGGTTTTCAATAAAAGGGAGTGTTTATACTCCTCTAACACACAACACACAACTGCAGTAATACAGAGAGCAGACTATACAAAAAGCATAAGGTAAGAGCACTAATTTAATTTCTACCCAGGAAGAGTTTCAAAGGCACACATGCCTCCCATTTTTCACATTCAGTGATACAATGCATTATGCTGAAAAACCAATATTTGAGCCTTATTAAATTCATTAGTAAATAATAACAAAATATATAATTTCTGCATAGAGGTGAATTCATCGCTGCACAAGGAAAACTACAGCCAGCTTTGGTGCTCTCTTAGTCCAGTGCCTCCCAAACGCAAACTTCTGCACTTTGTAGGCCTTGAAGATGGAAGAACTCAACTGAAAGGACTTAGCAGCAAAATATGTATTTAGACAACTAGTCCTTAAGATGTAAATGTAAATACATAAATTGTTGATAATGCCTAGTAAATGATAGCAAATACCATTTAGCTTTAAAATTATTGGTCTCTATGTATTTAAATGTCCTGACACAGAATCACAGTTGGAGAGGAACCTTCCTAGCCTGCCCTATATATATAATTTCTTAACCATCTTTTCTTACACTAACCACAGCCATATACCTTGACTAATTAGGGCAAGATCCTCAAAACAAAGTAAATATTTAGTTCTAAAATTAAAACAGCATATCCCACAGACTTCAAGCTAAAAGAAAGAAACATGCCTGATACCATACCCCAAACCACTTTTTGAGTTAAAAATTCGTGCCAGTCAAAACTCACAACCATATATAGACTCCTTTGTACCTTAGTTATTGACTTTGGAAAAATGGTGAGTCATGTCATGCCTGAAATGCAGCCAGAGCTGTGACTTTGCATTCGAATCATCCATTCTAAACCTTATGTGAAGCATTTGCAGTTAACAGAAAAAAACTCTCTGTAATAACTATATTCCTGGTATTGCAAAATCAGCTTTCAGAAGGCCTAACATTTGCTTTTAAACAACATTACGCACTGCAGGTTTCAAAGTTATAAAGCATGTTATTGCTCATTCAAACAGAAAGATCTTTGATGTAGAACTTAAAATCAAGTCCACTATTCTACCATAAACATATTTAAAAAAAATAAAAAGCACAGTTCAGGTTGTTATGCTTTGTACTGATAATTACCTGATTCTGTATGCTGGCATTTATTATTGTGCATTTATCTTCCTTTCTGGGACTCACCTGGGTAAATACATTAGAAAGTAATCACTGTGGTTTCAGAATAAGACGAGGATCAATGCTTGACAGGTCACCATTGGCAACAATTAAGAGCAGCTGCTTCTAGCAGTTGGGATTACACCGGTATAGTAGTTTAATTCAAACTATACAATCAATCCATAATATAAATACCTTTTGAGGATTGAATTAATGTTTGATTGAATGAACTCAGCCATTTTGCAAGTCAGAACAAGCAAAGTCGTTAGAATTATCAGACAAATACTAATTTAAATAATGGCAAAGATGTGAATACAAAAGACAAACTAACGTGGGTGGTTGGAAGGAAAGGTGGCACAATTATCTTCAGCTCACATCGAATGTGCCTTTTTGAATGAAAAGCCACACATGATAGATGTGTGCAGAGAGAAGAAATAGCAGTGCATTGCTGCTCAGAGCACAGCCCCAGCCTCACAAGATGTAAAGGCTGGCTGGGCAGCTGCTGAGTCTCCCGGGACCTTGCACTCCAGCTGCCAGACCTGAGACTGGCTGAAAGGCTAAAGCAAAGCTGTGTTCAAAGATGTCCCTACCAGGGTGTAAGGAAAGGGGTTTCATCCCCATCTCCCAGTACAGCACTCCAGCCTTCCTGTCCTCCTGTTGACCTGTGCACTAGAAGGAGAAAGTGGGAGGGAAAGACTGTGTAGGCCACTGCTAGCACCACCTTGGGTGGGGTGCAGGGAACAGTCCATCTCCTCCATATATCTGGGGCTGCCTTACTCTCCTCATAGGTGAAATCCAGTAAAATCACAGCAACACTATCCGCAAAATGACACAAAATACACAGAATAAACAAAAACTGAGGCAGCTTTTCCTTGATGAACTGATCCTGGTCCACATTTTGGTGTTTCCCATGCTATAAAATCCATGGAAGATTCATGTCGTATTAAAAAAATACAAATATGAAAAGTGATAACTAAACTGAAATTAAAACAGGTCATTCTACTCCATATAATGCAGTCAAAAAAGTAACATTGCATTTCCCAAGCTGATCTGCCAGCACACCACATTCTGGATATTTCTGATTAGCAAGATTCCTAGATTACTATCTGGCTCCCTATAAAGTCATGTATGGCACGATCTAGGATATTGGTGTATAAGGTTTCAGCTTATATTTCACAAGCATGATGTCTCCAGTCTAAAATCTGACAGCTTGACTATAATTCTGAACAGGGACCTCAATAGCAGGATTTGAATGGACACTCATGTGCCACCTTTGAGAACTGATAGCTTTTAATTAAACCCATAGAAAAGAAGATATAAAAAATAATACTTAAGAGCTGAGAAATTAGTTTCATGGCTGAGGCATTACAAGTATGTGCTCCCCAAAGACAGGTTTTCAGAAGTCATTTCTGAACACAGACAGATCTGCAAGAGTTAAGCATTACAAACCCTTAACTACGATGGCAGAGGCCTAATTTGTATGAATCAATCTCAAGGAGGAAAACCAATTTTCCATAAAGCTTTCTCAGGAGGCCAGTTAAAATAGCAAAATAATTTTTTTCTGACTGCATCTTTTTGGTAGGAAGTATGTGATGGAGTCAATAGATCCACACCAAGATGTTACCTGGCCCCTGAATGTCCTTTGGCTCAAACCACATATAAAGACAAATACACTCTTACTTGGCAGATGGGATCAAAAGGGCCTAATGAGAAAGCATATGAGCCTAGTATATGCTTCATTGTGGTGAAAGCAAGAAGTTAGACCACATGCCTTTTGAGTTGAACTTCCAAGCTGCAGTCACTTTTCTAGGAGACTGGCAGTGAGCATTGCTGGGCACCTGAAGACCTTGGACTTACTCAGTCGGGCTTGGCTGGCAAAGACCTCTTCTAGGCAGAGAAACTTCCAACCATCCATAAGAAAAGCTTGCTTAAAAAACTGAGATGTCAGAAAACTCCTTAGATAAAGGCAAACCTGCAGTCTGCTTCCCCAGTTTCAAGCACCTAGGCTGGTAAAACTGACTGACCTTTCAGAGGATGAAAGGAGTGGGGGCACAAATGAAAAGCAATAAGCATTCACCTTTACAGATGCTTCAGCAATTTCATAAAACAGCTGAAATTTAGTAAATCACCAGATTTGGTCTAGATCCCTCAAACTTGTAGTGTTGGAATGCATTCGACTTTAATCCAAACTAAATTACCTAGACTTAGTAAAAGATTTATGTTTTGAGGAAGAAGAATATGCACTACTTCAGGCAGAGTTGGATGTAGACATGTTAATCTGTTGCCTGTATCAGCTACATTTGGTTTTACTCCTAATCTGTGCCTTTTCTCCTCAAGTAGGAAAAGACACAAGACAAGCAGCCATTTAAACTCAAACTATCTTGCATAGTACTCTGAACAAAATTAACTGGGTCTGGCATTTTATGCAAGGGCATCCATTTTATTTGCCCACAATGAAGGAGACAAAGGCAAAAATACATTTCCACATTAGTGCTAAGCATCTGACACCAGAAGTATCCAGCAAGAGGCATAAGACATCCTGAAATAAATGCCAGTGGTACAAACACCCTTTCTTATAGTTCTTGGCTTACTGAAGCCTCAGTCTTCATATTCCTGAAGAAAATAACACAGTGTAATACAGAAGGGTAAAAAGTATTATTTGGAGGAGAAAACTTCATCTCCATATTCAATACCTGAAAAATTAATTCCACCAAGTACCACAGCGGAATTAAGATGAGTATGGGGAGGAAGTGGCACCTGAGTGAAAATGTATTTGTATTATTAAGTGTTATTACACATGTAGTTTGAATAAAACGTAAGTAAGCCAGAATTATAGCATGTGCAGTTCAGACATATTAAACTACTGAATTTCTGTATCAGTAACTCGCTAATGATCAATTTTACTGACAGTCCGGGAAGTTGGACTTCTCTAAACATAGACATGGAGGAAGAAAGCCATCTATCTCTCTTATACTTCTAGGTGTTTGCTTATACTTAGGGTTGATTTCACGAGATGTACAGGGAGATTTAAGTCCAGTGACTCAAGCATCATCCTTGGCCCAAGCCTAACAGCAGGTGTTTGCAGCCAGTGTTCCAGCAACTCAACAAGAAGCGGATGTAATCAGAAAATGTGGGAGAGGGAAGACAGAAACAAAGAAATCCATCCTCAGTAATCCAAAAAGCATGTGCACATATACAAGGTGCTTTTTTCACCAGCTGTTAAAACTTAAGCAAGTGTTGATGAGTACAATTTGAATAGGAAAAAGAAAAAAAAATGTTCCTAATGTGGTTCCAAAGGATTTGTCAACACAAAAAGGGTTAAATATTCAGTACCACTAGTACCACTAAACTAAAAATACCTTCAGAATTTCAAGTATTAATGCTTTTATATTTACATTAAAAAGAAAGGAATAATAGGGGTAAAAAAGGGGTTTAGTGACTTACATTGCTGCAGAGGGAAACCATGAAAATTGTCTGTCTTTTACTGTGTCAAAATGTTCCTGCGTCATACAGGATTAATGGCAACAGCCGTCACAGAACAAAGCAAAACTTTCATCCAGAAAAGCCTTTTTGTCCAATTTTTGAGGCATTTAATTGTTTTTTATATGCAGTATATGACCACCTGCTCTGAGCACTAGTAATTTTCCAGAGTCTTATTTATTTTTAGGCTGTTTGCAATAGCTGGCTGTCCAGCCCCAAAAGCAAAAGCATCACTTTAGTCAAGACTCCCTTCTTTGGATAGATTATAAAAGTCTTCAAGTCACAGCATATTTAAAAACCTTCTATTCATCCCCCTGATTCGGTGCTTAAGGGGTGCCTCATACAGAGTCTACTGTATGTTTCGTTTAAATTCTAGTGCCGTCATCTAGCCCAGGAATCTCAGCTTTGGGATTCTTTGCCCGTCACCTTCAATATGCGTTACTATGGGTACTGGAAAGCCTATTACTGTATACAGAGAGGAGCCACAAGAAAGAAAAGGCACATAGATTTGTAGCATTAAGAAAAAAAAAAAAAAAAAAGAAAAAAGAAGGCAAAGCAGAAGAAAATTCACCACCAGTAGTAAGATATAATTTTGTATAATATTCTTCTCTTAGAAAAGCTGAAAATCTTAATGTAAGTAGCAGCAAAGAAAAATTGAAGGAGAGATCAGCATTTCCTACCCCATAGTGTTACATAGAACATATATTGCACACTGTGTCTTTCCTATTCTTCTCACCTCTGTTGGAATACTATGGGAAGTAAATATCATTCACATAAGAACAGCATTCTGTCAACAAGTCTTTTTTACCACTGAAATAATCAATGAAGAAACAGCAATCTTCCCTGCAGCCTTCTGCACTCCCTAACATCTACAATAAGATTTCTACATGTTGGCAGTCAATACAGTTCAATTAATGTTTAATTCATGTTTTCTTCCTGAAGCAAGATGAAAAGACAGAACATTTATCAATAGCAGAGCTGCAGCAAAAACAAACACTTTTTGTTCCAATATTACCATGTTTTTAAAATGCAAGGCACTATATCCAAGAAAAGCCAAAATGTCATCTGCCATTTATTTTCCAGATTATTTATTTAATAATCTACAGATTATTAAATAAAATATTAGTGCAGAACTACAAGGTGAAAGGAATTCTTCAGCAAATGCAGCAGACAAAATGAAGCAGAACATAGTCATTTTTGTCACTTTCAGTGAAGATATTTTGGAAAATATATACTATCCCATCTTATTTATGTGAATGTCAGCTGAAAACTTAGTCTCACTAAAAAAATTTTTTTTTGTTTCTGTTGTACTTACTTCTAGCTATCAGGTAGATTGCTGGTTATCTAAGTGAATGCTGACTGCTCCTAAGAGGCTGGCAACGAACTCCCTGCTGAACTGCCATGATCCCTTTCTTGACCACAAGCATCTGTCTTGCTGAAGATACAAAGCGTTTTATCTCCATGGCAGGCTTGACTCAAACATCCAAGCCTCTAAAAATAAGACCTTAAATCTAATTCATGTCTACGGCCCACCTAATCAACCAGCAGGCTTCAGTAAACTCTTTTTCATTGTTTTCTTTTTAGCTTTCTCTGCTTTACCGGCAGATACAGTTATTCACAGTGCAGTTTCACATTAACCTCTTGGACCTCAACATGAACCCAAGTTACTCACCAGGAAAGACTGGTGAAGAGAGAATGCAAGCCAAACAGGCCTATTTTATGTAACAAAAAACTTCAATATTTTCATCAGCTGTGATAGCTTAGTACAAAATTTGCTGTGCTTTGATAACAAAACACTGGAGATTTCAAAGAGGCAAAATAACAAATGCTTTGTATTAGGTGCTGGACCAATGGAAAGACAAAAGAAAGGCAGGTGTCATTTTCACATACTTCTCAGAGTACCGAAGTATTTTCCACAAAGGTGGTCATTCTGTACTGAAGACACAGCACATTCCATGAGGCCAAAATACCACTGATCAAAGGATGATTAGAGCAGGAGGTAGCATACGAAGCCCTGCTTCATTACCACCACCTTGGAAAGAAAATTGTTTTATATCAGCATAGCAGCAGCAGTTCTATACTGAGATACACAACAAGCAACATGCTGGCTGGGGTTTGGAAAAGCCACCAGAGACAACTGCAGACATCAATAAACATATTGGTCTTTTTAATCTCTTCCTGAAGACGCATCTAAATTTGGGCACGTACTGTGAAAATTTATTAACAAAATTCTGAGAATACTGACCTGGATCAGCAAGTAACTAATATATGAAGCAGGTCATGATATTCTGGATGAGACTAATGAAAATATCAGAAAATCTAGAAAGCAGAACACAGAAAGAAAGGCTGAAGGAGTGGATGTTGTCTAGCCTGTATAAGAAAATAATCTAAAAAAGAAAATAGCCGTCTTCAAACACACTAAATGTGTAAAAGGCAGGTAAAAAGTGAAAGATCTCTCTTTCACTTTAACATGTTGGCCAAGCATCATTCAGAAACAGCATTGATACCAGGTGATCCTACCGTCAAGCAAGGGGATGGATCAGGTGATCTGTCAAGATCCTTTTCAGATTACTCTAGCTGTAGGATTGCATGGATCATTAGCAAGAACAGATGACATCCAGCATAGGCATCCATCCATAGATGGCACCCCTAGCATACACCTGACCCAGAGGAGGCCCCTCGATAATGAAGAACCTGGTGTAGGCTGAAGAGTGTAGCATTCAGTATGTTGTCTGGATAATTAGAACAAATCTACCTATAGAAGGGAAAATATTGAAGGAAATAGCTGTATGTGTAAAAAGCATGATTGTGTATGACTGATTGACCAGACGCCCATCACAGGCCTGACAAATCTGTTCCCTATGGAATGGTGTGGATGATTATACATTAACAATCCGCATACAAAGGAAAGAACCTGGCATGTCAGGGACAAAGCCATAATACTTGACTGGTCCTCACAGTCCTTAGCTGATACAATAGTTTGGAAGACAGGTGAATGAGATCAGACAAATGTGGGTTTGTTTGTTTGTTTGTTTTTTTAAAAAAAGAATCCTAATCTGAGGAAATTGCTTGAAAAGAAATATATTCATGGCTTTAAAAAAAAAAAACAAAACCAAAAAAACCCAGCCTACATACATAAAGGTAGGAACGCCTAGAAGACCACTATCTCCACAACAAACAGTGTGGGACATCTCTCATCTGGAGGGAAAAGACTAGACAGACTCAAATGAAAAAACTCCTAAGGAAAAACTGTCTAGGCAGCTGCAAAACTGAGAGCTCAATAAGGCAGTAAATGGTACTTCTTCACATCGGGTGATGGATTTTGATTCTTTCACTTTTATCAGATTATGCTGAGTACATGAGAAAATAAAAGCAGAAAAGATGTTTCTTGTCTCATAAGCACAGTTCAGATAAGGATAAGAAGGAAAGTTGCGCTTCCCTTTCAAAAGGCAATGGACTGAGGAGGTATTGTTATTCAGCTGCCAAGAGCTCTCTCCCTTATGTATAGACATCAGTGTTTTCTCTGAGATATTGTCTGATGTCTTAATTGGAGGCTACCTTTCACATGTGCCCACAGAGAAGTGAGGCACTCATTCACTTTCTTGCAAGGAGAAAGACTGCCATAGGCCCTTGCAGAGACGCTATTACCCAGAAGGCTGTGTTAATACACACAGCCTCATACACTGATGACCTGAGCTCCATACTGTCCTGTTATTGTGTGAAAATTAAACCCTGTTCCAAGGGACGCCCAATGCAACTTCCATCTCTTGGGATTACCTAGATCAGAAGTGCTTGCAAAAGCTGGAGGCATCAAAACTGCAAAAGTGATATCAGACTAAAACAAACTAAAACTGAACTGTGGACAGGCAAGTAGATCTAGTAGCTCTCCAGTAAAACATCACATGGAAAAAAAAAAAAAAAAAAAAGAGTCCTGTTCTCACCTATTGTGAAAGTGGTCACTGCCGTTATGTATATTTTTTTATGCTATATCTACAATCCTAAAATTATCTAGCTCTACTTATGGGAAAATTAAAGTATTCTGTATTAACTGTGAACTTGTGAAGTAAGCACCTTATAATTAGTCAGCTGAAATGATGCAAACATTTGGCATATAGAAGCACTGTGAGATCCTACTCAACTGGAAAGTCCCCATCATAAACCTCACTTCCACCTTAGTAGGCAGTGTGCACACACGTAAGTGTGCATTTAAACAAATAGTGTTAGCATGCGATTCACTTGATAAATTAAAATTCCAATAAATACTCAAGACTTTTATTAATAGTTCTGTAGTAGTAGTTAGTTAAACCTACCAGTATCCAATATGTCATCATATCACTTCTCTTTAAATTGATTAACCACTACGTTTAGCACAATTATACTTGTGTATCTGTCTGCTCTTTCCCTGAAAGGTGTAAAATGACATTTGTAACTGCTGCAGGTAGAGAATGAGATTTTTATAAGGGAAAAGATTGTTATAGAAACCATGATCAAGAAAAACATTTGCTGATTTCTTTCATTTGTAATAAAACAAAATAATCCTATTTGCCTATATCTTGACCAACCAAATGGCTGTTAAGCACCTGCTAGGTAAAATGCTTTTTTCCTTCCTAAGGAAAGGATTTCAGAATTTAGCTCACCAATTCAGCTAATCTTTAATTCATTTCCTTGTCTGCTAGCTAGATTAAAAGAAAGGCAAAGGAAGGGAGGAAGGAAAAGTCCAGCTTTTTACTCCAATCCTAATTTACAAGAGCACCAAGTTCCAAGTTTGAGATAAAAGATGTCTTAGTAGGGAGGCCGAAGTTCAGATTGCAAACCATAAAGAAACTACTGGAACACAAATATCATTGATGATAAATCCTTTAGGCAAAGTCAAATTTATGATCTAGTTAAAATAGAATATCCTGCCATCCACTGTCATCACAGCACTAACGGGACATACGTGTTGCAACAAACAAACTTCTCCCATAAAATAAACTAGTTTCTTTATTTCCTGTTTCTTGATTTGACTCTAGTTCTATGCTAGACAGGGAGCACTAACCAAGCATACTGCATGTGAGTTTTTTCCCCAGATGCTTTGCAGCACTGGTGAATTCACTACCGCTGTAAAATGGCACTGGTGTTAAGCAACAGAAAACAAAGTATTGATAAAAAAAGCAGACTTATATGTTCTGCCAAGACCTAAGGAGAAAGGGGAAGTGTAGAGGAAAACAGCTTTTATTTTTCAGATATTTATATTTCTTTTTGAGCCATGAGAAAAGAGTGATTAATCATAGCCTGGTGTCATGAAACAGACACACAGTGTGACGTGTATGTGAAAAGTAGATATTATCAATGGAAATACAAATTCCACCTTTCCTAATTGGAGATATCCTTCAACGAAAACAGAAAGTATACTGAAAATGCTCATTTTCAGACCCATGACTTCTATTGTAATAATTCAGAGTTTTGACAGCACTATTAGAAGCTGAGAATCCCCAGATTCTGGTTTATTCCTCATGCATCTACCCTCTCCAAAAATACATTGATTTTTATAGGTATGACAAGCTGGTTCAATTCATCTCTATGTGAAGCAATCTTTCATATCTGTGCACAAATACTAGAAGATATTTTGAGAACACCAGAAAGGGTAACAAATGCAAACTGCTGTAGGCTCACATATCTGGCAGGATGACATCTAGAAAATGATAGAACTGCTGCAATTTCTACAATACAATGACACTGCATCAGATAATACACTACCTGATGGAAACTGCTAAAAACATATAAAGGAAGTATAGGGAGAAAGAGAGAGAAAAAACACCTAAATGTGTGCAGGAATAAATATAACTACTGACCTACTGTTTCTTTTCATCTATTCCCCCACCCCAACTGCTTTGATTTTAGTGTAGTGGAGTCTTTGTTGATATTGCAGCATGAAAATGAAAGGAGGGGGAGGGAATTAACCCTAAGAGGAAAGAGAAACGTTTGCAGATTTCATTTATTTCTAGTTCTTCAAACTAATTCATTTGCAAGTCCATCTTATCGAAAAGAAGATAGATTTCTTACAGCAATGTTCTAAGGGAAAGGAAAAAAAAATGAAGGGGCTCACATTGAGCAGTCTCTAGAATCAAAGGAATTAAAATACAGTTTTTTCTCTCTGCATCCCCCACAGCACAGTTACGGGTTGCAGCCCGCACAGCATTTGTTTCTGAAAGAACCTTTTGATTCAACTAAATACTAGACATTTGAGCATTAAATTAAAAACAAGTCTGTGAAGGTTCAACCTCTAACAGAAGTACAGCAGAAAAACAAAGGCGTTCTTTTTAGTCTCTGTACTATCCATCTCTTCCTACACCTCGATGCTTCCCAAAAACTAAACTTAAGCTCAAAAATGTTGTATATTCTGACCCCACACCTGCAGATTTTGCTACTAAATCTTTCCCCTACAGAGTACTGCCTCTAAAGCTAATGCTCCATTATTTAATTATTTTCTAGCCCACGAACACAGCCTTAGAAAAGAAATGTGAATATAAACTCAGGTAATGTCATTTCTGAGACCACAGCAGAACAGAAGCAAGACTGCAATATTGCAGACAATACAAAAAATAATAATGAAATTGTAAAGTTTGTATGCTAACATGAATCTTGGTTCTCTCTGTTTTGCATTGTACTAATATGAATAACCATATGACTATTTATTCACTTAATTGAGGTGCTAAATCTAAAGAGCAAAGATGATTGTGAAATGTGATGAGTTTTGCTAGAGCATCTCTGATAACCTGTTTTCACAAAAGCACAGGAAATGTGCTTATTCAGGTCTTTTCTGTCATCAAAAGCCTATCTTCACCCTTCCCTATCTCCAGATTTCTTTATAGGATTCAGCCACGTGTTCTCAACAGAAGAAAATCATTAGAGTGTTAAGACCTGAAATTATGAGATCTTATTTGGAGTACTGTGTCCAGCTCTGGAGCCCTCAGCACAAGAAAGACATGGACTGGTTGAAGTGGGTCCAGAGGAGGACCATAACAATAATCAGAGGGATGGAACACCTCTCCTATGAAAAAAGGCTGAGAAACTTGGGGTTATTCAGCCTGGAGAAGAGAAGGCTCCATCGAGACCTTTTGATACGTAAAAGAGGCCTACAAGAATCACGGGGACAGACTTTTTAGAAGGGTCTGTTGCTTTTCTAGTAGGGTTAACAGTTTAGGATAAGGAGATAAGGGGTAATGTTTTTTAACTAAGAGAGAGTAGATTTAGACTGGATATAAGGAATAAAATGTTTACAATGTGGGTGGTGAAACACTGGAACAGGTTGCCCCGAGAGATGGGCAATCTCTCTGTAAACATTCAAGGTCAGGTTGGAAGGGGCTCTGAGCAACCTGCTCTAGTTGGAGATATCCCTGCTTACTGCAGTGGGGTTGAACCTTTAAGGATCCCTTCCAACCCAAACTATTTTACAATCCTAGTGGAATGGGACACACAGGCTACCAGGAGGGACTGCAGGCAAGGTGCTGCTGTTCGCTTTCCTATACAACTCCTCTTCACTTTTCATTCTGTTTAACATAGAAATTAACAACTGGCAAAATTCCACTTCTGAAAATCACACAATGTAGGCTTTTTTTATGAAGGTCTTGGCTTCAGCTCACCGTGTGCCAGAGAAACTGCTTTCTCTCCTTTCCTGTCAGGATGCAATGGCGTTAAAAAGCTAATTGAGTTGATATTCTGCTGCCATCCATGCAGGCCTTAATTGGAGCAAGGGCACTTTCTGCTAGCTTTCCAAAACTAAGGCTTCTTCTGCCAGCTTCATTAATCTTATTTTTACAGTGCAACATTCCCCTGTTTACCATCAGCTCCTCTTGTAATGAAGTGCCCATCCAAAAACTGGCTCATCAAAGAACCTTAAGGCCATCCACAGCCTGAATCTTGTGGTATTGCTGATTGTTCTGAAAAGCTGTAGACATCGGGAGGTGTTCATGCTCACCCCAAAAGGCTTTTCTGTTGCGTTTAATTTTAGCTCTTTCTTTTTCTCATTCAGGAGGGGGTGATCAAGATTTTTAAAAAATGTGTTAGTAAATAAACTTGAGGAGGAAAGAATGACCTTCCAAGTCATTTACTAGTGCCTACCAGTGCTGTGAAAGGGTAGTAAACTGTGGGTAGCTTTTCATGTCTAAGCTCAGTTTTTTTCCCCTGTATTTTGTAAGCACCAACTTTGTGCCGTTTCAAATTATAGTTCTTTTTGTCTATTTTTCCCTTCACTCTAAGACCTGTCACACCATCACATGACTGAGAGCCTTCTGATAGGCTTTTTTGACAAAAAAAGCAGCAAAGAACAAGCTCAGCTGAGGCAATGGGTTAACAACATCTAAATTTTAACAGTGTTGAGTAAGACTGGAGAGGGTGGAAGGGAGGACTCAAATGCATATCAAATTAAACATCTTTGAGTCCTCAGGGGCAGAGTCAGAGGGGGAAGGGAAAAGCTGTCATCTCATTTCTCCAGTCAGTACTGCCTGCAGATGCAGGTTAGAAAGCAAGCCTTCTAAGGAGAACAAGGATCCATTTGTAGAAACATTCTTCCCCCCCATATTCATCTCCCCTCTCTTTCTTATTACTATTCATCAGTATTTCTTCCATTTTTATAAGACCAATGTTGTGTGGGTTTTTGTCTTTTTTTCTGAATGAAGACCTCTGAAATATTGATTCAAAGGCTTCACAAAAAAAAAAAAATCAATCAACCAAACCTGAATAATAAGCTTAATTAAGAAAACTTTTTATCCCTCTTTTTTTTCAAATAAATCATTGCATTCCACCAATAATTAATTAAAATTAAATTTTCAAAATAAAAACAATGGAGGCATCACAATCTATAAATAATTAATTAAGGAATTAAATTGATCAGGTAGGGGTGGTACACGCAAGAGCAAGAGTGTCCTATGCTGGTGATTTATCATACTCTCTGATACTTCACATCATGTGTTGGAAGTTCTGAAGGTTGAAACATTTGGGTTCTGCTCCCAATTATGGGTCTGCAGGAAAGCTACAGGCTATAGATTGGCTGGTCATTAATTAAGTGGGAAAATGCAATTTCTGCCTCTTCTCACCTTTGTACTGGATGACCTTCCTTCTCCCTCCTTCTTTGGAAAATAAAATTAGTTTTCCTGGCAGGTGACATTGTTCACCCCCTCTAGATTCTTCCCATCAACTTGATATAGTGTTTTCCGCTACAGCATGACTACCATTCACAACTTTAAGTAAAGAAACAATGATATAACTTATCTTTTTTCTAAGACACAGAATGTAATAAAATTTTCAGATTTTTTTTCAGTTGCTATAAACAGCCTTACTCTCTGCATCAACAGCTTTAACACACTTTACCAAGTCATGATGTGCCAGTCTGTAACCCTTTCTAGGGGTGTGCAAAATGCACCACTATAGCTCTCTTTTAGTCTTCTCTGAGTACCCAAAAGACTCACAGCTAACATGTGAGGAATGATGGTATTCCTAAACAGCCCAGCTTTGTGGAGGGAAGCATTAAGTACAAACAGAGGGGGGGAAAAAAAAAGAGTTGATAAAATTAGCATCTGTTAATGACTGCTCTGTTGCACAGTCTCCAACAAGACCATGACACCTTGTCACGTTGCCCTGGTTTAACATTGTGCTGAAGCGCACACCTGCAGTGCTCACTGCAGCCCAGGGATTGTAATTCAGTCATGTTGGGAGCCATGGCTGTGGTAGCAGTGGTGAGCAGAAGAAACAGGAGGGAGAGAGTTTCAGGTAGTCCTCAGACGGAAGCTTCAAAGGTTGGATTTTTGATATTTCCAGTTGTGATGTTGGAACATTGCTGGGCGATGAGTCAGTGTTTGCCACTAACGGGGTTCTGTAATAGGGAAATTTACAGCGGCATGACAGCCTGTCACCACCAGCAAACTAAGATGGCACTGCAGAGTTCATAAGCCAGGGAGACCGTAAACACAAATAATCCAGAAATAAAGAGTGTAAGGAGAAACATGAAGCAATAAACAATGAACAATACACAGGACACTATACAGAAAAATAGCATTTCTGTACATGGGACTGGATTGGGATTTTTGTTTTCAAACTTTATAATCCTAGGAATGCAACTTCAAATTGCTCTGAGCCACCCAAAAATCTAAGTATAACCACAGACATACCCAATGGCACAACACTCTCAGTCATGCCTATGCCAACATTCAGAAAGTAGCTTGTGTAGCCTGCTAACAGTGTGGGAGATCCCCAGGGATGGAGAGTCTCCAGCACAGACAGTGACACCCTTGCAGCACGCCTATAGCTCATCCAGAAAGGGCAGAGCTACTGTTTGGCTCACAGCACACGGGAAAAAGGCACTATTGGCTGTCTGCTAGGTTAGCTGGCCAAAGTGTAAACAGGTAAACAAAACCAGCTTTAATGCAGAAAGCCCCAGAAGAAAGCTCGCTCTCCTCTTTATAAGTGAACAGGTACAATTATGGATGGGAGAAGACAGATCACGTGAAGGTTAGTGGGGCAGGACCTTGCCGTAAGAGGACTACTGCAGGAGAGAAATGAGGAAGCAGACTTTGGTGAGAGATGGAAACTGGGACCTGTCCTGACAACCTGGATTTCTTTGGCCAACTGCTCTGTTGAGCTGGGTATCCCTGGTGTACATCACAGACAGAACCAGACATTAGGCACACCACACACTGCCAATGCCCAGTACTGATCCCAGCTCAGAGGCCAGGCTGCATGTACACTCTGCTCCCTTAGTCAGTGTGGGCCTTTAGAGCCTTCATCGGGTCTCCCAGAAGCACAGTGAATATCACAGATTATTTTCCTGTTACTTGTAATAGCGAAGTCTGTCACATTCTTAACAGGCATCATCATTTTATTTGTTTGTTTATTGCACAGAACAAGAAAAATGTGAAAAATGGTAGAACACGGAAAATACTGAAAATTCTCTGAAAATTTAAACTTTTTTTCCCCCAGCAGTATGTGTCTATTTAAGGTTTCAAGACAAGTATAAAGCCTCTATTTAATGAGTAAATCAGAATGCATCTTTTGGCTAAAAGAGGGTATTTCAGTGCTTAGCCTGTGTGTTCTCAGTTTCCTACCAATTATTCTGCAACTAAATCCACACAGATGCAGCATCTCTTCCCTTCCTTCTGCCTCCAAACTCAGCTTTTTACTCAGTAACTTCTTGTCTTCCTATACTGACTGCCTCCACAGCTGGATTTTTTTCATTTGGGACACACCCAAGTTCTAGATATGTCCAGAAAAAAACGGCCAATTAAGTCATCCAAAGCCCTAAGCATAGTTAACATTCATTTACAGTATGAAAAGAGCAAAAAACCTTCCTGGTGCTTGCCAATTACACATTATTTCAGCCAAATATATTCAATCATGCCAGAATGAAAATTCCGAAGTGTGCATTATGTTCATTTCTAAACCTTGTTAAGTTAATTACCTCTCGGGTAAATGTGCACTGATCTTAGACCTAAAACATGTTTGATGAGGTACGTTTCATTAGGAAAAATAAAGAATTTGAAATGTGCAAACCATTTATAACAACACAGAAGACTCCATAAGATAATATGCAATGCACACCTAGTTCCTGTTCAGTGACGGTTTATAATACATTTGTACTTTGTTATGCTGTTGTCAGTTTCACTTGGCTCACGAAACATCATTCGAGCAATGCTATCCACCAAACATGAAAGAATATTCTGCACTGTCAGTTTAAAATGGTATTAAAATGCAAGACTAAGTAATATGAAAAATGATTAAACCATCCAATAATGTCTGTATTTAACGTGTGTTGCCACTGCTAAATTCAAGTATTGAGTGGCTGCTTGGTGACGTTATTAGAGGCACAGTTCCAGATACTCAGATCCTGTAATCAGCAGGCATGCAGCCATTTCTAAAAATAAAGAAAGAAAAGCAGGAAAGAGGCTTATCATTCTTAGCAGAGCTGTAGCATTTTTTAATGAACGCAGATACACACCAGAAATAACTAGAAGATGGTGCATTTCTCTAGCTGCTAATAACTCTGTTGCTTACAAACTGATTAATATCTCAGAATGCTTTGCTGTTTTTTTCCAGAAATAAAATCTCATACCTGGATGTGACACACACTGAGGCAGAGGTTACACTTGGCAATAGGAAAGTAATCTGGCTACCTCCCAAAGCAGGTGCCAGAACAACAAATTGTTATTACTGGAGGATACAGGCATGCTTGGCTCTCAGAACAGGTAGTTAAATACGATAATGACTCTCTGCTCTGTCCTAGAACTGAGGCTGCAAAAAGTTCATTCCCTGCGGCATCCTGTGCACTGTAAGAGGCAGCTTCCAAAACACGCAGCTGGACGAGTTCGTCCTCCTTTCTCTGCACAAAGTGAATTTTGAAGTGCATTCTAGGCCAACTGAAGAAGCAAAACACTGTATTAAACTGATGTCACCCACATTGTTCATGCCTTTCATATTGCTTCAAAATAAAACACAAGTGAACAGCACTCATATACAGGCATAGAGAACATTATACTCGCATACTGAAACACAGGCATACAGGGCACCCTGTAGCCACTCTTCTGTCATTAGGTACATCAAAGCATAAGAAGAGGCAGGTACCATGACAGGTTCAAAAATAGCTTCACTGAGTTAAAGAGTTATGATCTGTGACTGGGGGCTATATTTCATGTGGCCAGTCAGTTGCCAGAATTGTAAGATTTCCCAGATGTCCTGAATGTTAAACTGAGAGGAAATCCTTCCTTGCCACTCTGAGAACAGAAATATTTAGACTCCGAAAGGCTATTCCCTCTCTGTCTTTTAGCATCAGCAAGTCCAGAAATGACCCAAAGAACATTAGGATTTCTGTTTCTTCTTTGTGGTTTAAGTGGTGCATAAGTTTCTGTGCTTATCTCTGCCACGGTTTCCTTTAATGTACAGTTTGCTCCATCCCATCACCACGTTCCCTACTCATGAAGCTCCTGTACACTTAGGATTCCCCATCTGCCCAAATGACCACAAATCTATGCAGTGCTTTCTAAATAGAGAGCCCCTTTTGCTACTCATGCTAAAGTGCTACCACCTCTACTGCTCATGCTATTTCTGCTCCCTTAACTAAGGCCCTTTAGCTACCAAGAACTCTGGTGTAGTCACTGACATTTTTAATCAGCATCTGGTTATCTTGTCAAAAGTTACACCTACTTGTTTCTCAATAAAACATATCAACATATCCTACCTTCCCTGCAACACACCACCAGCAGATGTTTGCTCTTTACTCTCCTACTGCCACTTCCATTCATATAATAAACAGTACTTTAAAGTAACCCTTTGAACTTGAATAGCACTACAGTGCTCACACATACAGCTTAATTTTGCCTACTAGAAGATGCTTGGTTTAGCATGAAGTCAATTTGCATATTGATAGATCTTTTTCCCTTCCAGTCACAATACAAAAAGTTAACGCATTGCTGTAATAATTCAATGTATATCAAATCTGATTTCTTTTGATGCATTCAGCCATGTACTGCCACTTTCAGGCATTTTCCTGGCACGTGCATGCACAGTTTCAGATGAAAACATCTATGTTGGCACTCAATTCAATTAAGTTTTTCCTCAAAGCTGAAAAATTCAAACGGGGATGAATTCACCTCTTCAAAAGAATTAACACTCTTCAAGTTAAGGAAACGGAGGAAGAGGAACTATTTCATTTCTTCAACTTTTGAGTCAGCAATAGTTTTACAGTGAAGCTGCAAATTAATCCATAGTTTCTTTATTTATCTTGTGCTAGCATCTACTCAACATGGGGAAAAGCACGCAGCTCCTCAAAGTTTATCCTAGAAAGAATAAGACCAAAACAAAGAAATGAAAAGGTTTGATAAATATGTAGGCCATCTACTAGGGCCAGTGAACCTTGCTCATTCACTTTCAACAGGAAACAACAAGAGTATAGAACCAGTAGCCCTGAAGGGAAAGAAAATAATACCAAAGTGCATGATGTTTATATGCCATATTTTCATAGCCAACAAGTCACTAGAATAATTTTCTGTAGGAAGTTAGAGAAGCTATTTATATGCATCAAAACACCTATTTGACTTTTTACAAAGGTATGCTTTCATCTTTCTGGCATTTAACAGGTTGATTTGCCAAGACCATTTTGTTCTTTCTCACATAAAGTACTTGGTGTGTTTTCTGGCTATTAAGTCCTGTGTTTACAGTACCATCACAGAGATTGTATTTACAATCTGCCATTTAACCGCTTGCAGTTCTTCAATATTTCTGGTATTAGCTGATGATTTCTTGGCACTAGTCAGGCTTTGTTATATAGGTGCATGATACTGCATTACTGCTCACAGAAAGGCTGTTTTTAAAATGTACCTTTTCAAAAAGATGCCCATGTATGTTACGTAGGAGTCTTTCCTATTTGCAGCTCTCTGAATACGTGCTATATACATACATGTATGATACACCCTGGTGTTCCAAATCACTTGCATGGCAAAAAAAACCCACAACAAAAGCAAAAATAAAACACAAAACCGCCATAAGCTTCAGAAAAAGAGGAAAGGAAAAAGATGTTCAGAATGCTGCCACTTAATTTCACTGATCTTCAAGGTATTAAACACAGACGCTGTTGTCCTCCTTTTAAAAAGCTTCTAAGACTGAACATCCATATAAACTAACACTGAGAATTTTGTTTACCCAGCTCCGTTTCTGGTGATTGCAGCACATGGGAAAAGAGCTGGAAAAGATGCAACATGCTTTTTCCAATTTTGCCCCCCCTACTGGTGCTATCATTAAGGCTGAACCTGTAAGCACAGAACATCATCCATGCTAGCAGTGCTGAGAGGTCCATCAGATTAGCTGTCACGCACTGATTGATTTTGTTTCTCCCATTTCTGGGTCAGTAAATTCTCACATGTGGCTATTTTCCAGGCAAGTATTAACTGCATCAGAACACCAACTATTAATCCAGTGTACTTCAGCTTGAAAAAAAAAAAACCAAAACCAAAGAAATAGAATTTGGTAGTGTCTTTGTCATTAGCATATATGTATGTACACATACATGTACTCAACTTCCAGAATTTCACCTTGGATGAGAAAACATTGCCTTGGATTCAGAATGGATTAGAAGTAAAAAACATCTCCCATTATAACACTGACAGCTTTCTGGCCTTGAGCTCCACCCTCTTTTTCCAGTGTTCCCTATGAGTTTGAAAGGCAGAGCTAAACTAAGTGCACAATATATTTTGTGCAAAATTGATGTGTAAAATGGAGTTAAAAAACAGGATTGTCCCAGGATTTAACATATTCATTAATAAAACATCTTCCTCAATAGAGTAAGTCTCTATGGGATAGTGAAATAGTATCAGATCCCCCAAGACACTGTTTGAATTTATTTCTTCTGGGACTTCTTTTTGGGTCTTTTAACTTTTTAAATGAGGTATTTCAGCTTCATCACTTGCCAAAAAACTTAATTTGGACAAGACCTCACACACCTTAAAAGAATAATCAGAGATTGTCACAGTTCAGCCCTCCCCTGGCCAGGTCAGTGACTAAATATGGGCAGTTGTGGCCCTCCACACACTCATACAAAGGGAAAGGGAAATTTGAGACAGACTTGCAGGCTGGAAACTAGAACAGCTTTAACAAAACAATAACAATAATAATAATGTTAACAAAATTTATCAAAATTCACACACACCCCCCAACACTAACAGGTGACCAATGACTATAGGTCACCACTGATGCTGCAAGCAGACATCGGGAAAAGAGCTGGATTCAGAAACTAGATTCAGGAACACACAGTTCTGGGACCATAGCAAAAGAAGAAATGGAGTTCTTTACTGGACACTGAAGAAGAGAGCTTGACCCTTGTGATCCCCCAGTTTCATACCAAGTGTATGGGATGGAATACTCTGCAGGTCAGTTTTAGGTCACCTGTCTTGTTTGCTCCTCCCTGCATATGTGATCCTTTTTTGTCCCCTTGACTTATGGCATTTCACCAATTTCAGGATGTCCCTTGTTTCCATAGGGATAAATGTAAGCCATAGCCTTTCAGCATACAATGCCACATTACTTTGGTGATAACCATAAATTTTAAGAATTACCACTTTTGAAGACAGATGTTGTCTAAAAATATATAGTTAAATTTCAGAAAATGAAGTTACTTAGATGAGGCTTAGCTGAAAATTTGGAAAATAAATTCTGCTTTAGTTCAAAGCCAGAACACAGATGTAATTTCAGTCTTTTGTTAAGTTACTGTTGTGACTGAAAAAGGGGCATCAACTCCACTGCTCACTGCTTCACTGGTTGCTTAGTTCTGCTGTTTACAGAAATGGCATATTTTACTTTTTTGCTTTAGTTGATTTCTAGAAAATCTGCTTCAGATGGAAAAAAGGTCCAAACAGACAGAATAGTGTTCAAATTGTTGTAAGACAGATATGTGAAGCACTTTGCAACTCAAGGATATGCTAAACTGACTGTAGGTAATTCCTTTGAGTCATCAGGTTGTTCTCCCCGAAGACATATTTGTTTAGACTTCCATACTTTCTCTAGTTCTTATCTGGCAAGGAATGAGTCCACAAGGAAATAAAGCGAGAACAATGCTGAACAAACACAAATATGCTATTTGCCTGTCTGCTTCCATGAACTGGTAGAGGCATCTCTATCAAAATGCCAACAGGCAAGCAGAGTCTGTAAATTTTACAGTACTGGACTAATGCGCACACTGCAGTACTTCAGGGAAGTGGAATAAACAGCCTTTTTTCAGGTAGCGTGAGCAGCTGCAGATACTATGCTCCTGCAGGACTAAATGCTGGCTTTGTACCACACGTTACATACTAGGGAGAAGGAGAAGGCAGTTGCCAAAGGAAAGGCAACTCATTTCCTGCAAGAGCACAATCTTGCTCCTTCATAATAAGCATCATCTGCCAGTGCTTAACCTACCCAATAACAGTCAAGCAGATATTTCAAGAATCATTGTATGAAGAGCCAAAATGAGGTGAGGATCATGGAATAAGCCAGATCATACAAGCCTCATGGCCACAGCCCCAGCTATTGGCAAGAGGCTTAGAAAACAAGTAATTTTGATCATGGTATTTACACACCAATGACAAAACATGAAAACAGCATTGAAATAAAAACAAGAGAAAAAGCCTGCTCCCTTCAAGCCTCCGGACGGCTTCTGTGTTAGAAACGCTGTCAGATTAGTTATATTCACTCAGCAGGATGAGGTAAGGCTCATGAAGCAAACTGCTGAGATGCTGCCCACCAGCACTGTTCCACCTCCCCTGGTGGCCATATTTAATGTGCTTCCTATCAAAATGACACAGGACTTACTATTTTTTAGTAACCCTTTTCCATAATTTATTTTACTATTTAAGCAATAAATGATAAATAGGATTCTGTGAAACAAAAGTAAAATGGGATTTCTTATGTACTTTCTGAGTGGTACCAGAGATACACCAGTTCCAATGCCACCCACCCACAGGGTAACGTGGCAGGAGCCATCCCTCATGCAGTCTTGTCCATACTACTTGTTTGTGTCCTCTGAGCCATAGTATCTAGCTGACACTGGCCAAAAGCACACCCAAAAGCTTGCTAACAACTAGGCAGTGCTCACACAATCAGCACTGTGCAGCCTGGCACTTCACAAGGTGTTCCAATGGTTCAATCCCTCGAGGCTACTAGGAGATATCCTAAAAATTATCAAATATAAACACCCTAATATTAAAGTCAATGGTTTCCAGATTTTATTACACTTCCATGAAATTAGCAGTTTCTTCCTGAGTATATTATTATATCATGGTAAAATAATGTTTAGCTTTCAAGAATTATCTTTGATAAGTAAAATATATCCTGCTATTTAACTTACAGTAAGATGCATTTTCAGAACATCAGATTATTCGAAAGATTTTTTTTAGAGCTCTTATCTGAGCTCTAATTTTCAACATCTTATTTATCACAGAGATTGAGTAAGGTACAATTTCAGCCATGATCTCACCAGTACTGCTTGTAGGCTACTGCTGTTTTATATACCTAGGAATAATTCGAGAACAATAGCTGCTCCTTCAGTCACAGGTCTGCAATAGAAATGCAGACTTAATATAGACCAATAAAACCTTTTTCTTGCAGAAGAAATCAGTAGAGAGTTACAGAGTCTAAGAATGACAACGAAGTCCATGGTTAAACCACCCCTGTGTTCTCTGTCTCATCCTCCTGAGCACTCAGAGCTTTGCGACCTTTGAGATCCAAGAACTTTTTGGGGGTGCAGGTGCATTGCTGATCGTGCCAACTTCCAGCTTTATAGCAGTCATCACACATCAGTCAGAGCTGCTAAATTTTCCTTGCACTCTTCCTTCCCTCCTTCCCTCCCTCCGTTAGTTAACATACACACTTCAAACACTATTTAGCATTCTCGTTGTATTTCCAAGTCACAGCACACACTCATAAACATTTTGTGGTGTTTGTAACCTGACCAGAAACATCACAATTTTCAATTGTCAGAACAAAAACAACAGCAGCTTTATCAAAAAAAAAAAAAGATAACGTTGTCTTACCCCATTACTACTGCCAATTAGAAACGCACAGCATTTACTGCATAGTTCAAACAGTGAAGAGAATAAACAAGATGATAAGAGTAGCAGTTGCACAAAATGTAAAAAGAAATTATAATAAAGAGCTAGATTGTGAGCACTGTTCGGCATCAGACTACAGTGGTCCATTCATTATATATTGAGTGAGTTGATTTCCAAAGCTAATGAACCCTTGTGCCTTCAACTACTGGTTCAAAAACCTCTTCCCAGTGTGGATATTACCCAATGCATGCAAGAGAGAAACAGATTGTCTCTTTGGTCATTACAACCCCCTCAGAACTAAATACTTCCCCTTAACGCTCATGCACACCTGTAGCAAGAAAAGCAACTGTTTATATGGAAAAGAAACACTAAGAACATTGCTTATTTTAAAAATATATTAATATCTTTTTACATGTGAAATGAGGCACAGCAACAGAGGGCAAAGCTTGCAACATGGGGCCAAAACCCTATGCAGACCACTAAGCATTCAAAGGACTCAATGCTATAAAAATCAATGTAGGGAAATTAGACTGACAGATGATCAAAGGGTAAAAGTATCAAATATAAAAGCAATGATTCAATCTCTGAAAGATGAAACAGTAAAAACGGATCTACTGCTCAAAATATAGCTATACCATGCATTTTTTAAAAGTACACTCATATACTTTCTCATAAACTATCCTTGATTAATATAAATATTCAGGGAATTAATTATAAAAATTTAACATTAGTTTGGGGTTTTGTTTTTTTTCTTGTTGCTTCTTTTTTGTCTTTATATGAGAGTTAACAGAAACTACCTTGATTATAAGATGATGGGTAACACATTGGACTAGGTTAGATAGATGGATATCAATGGTGTAAAAGAACAGGCAGCATTTTCAGCATAGGCATCTAAGAGACTTTGAGAGACATTTCAGTGACTGTCAAGGGTTAAACAGAATCTGAAAACCATATTACTGTCTTGAAATATTAAGGAATAAACAATTATTAAATTACTATTTCTAGTTCAATACCAATTTAACAGAACTAGATTACTAGTAAGCATATGTAAGGTTAGTGTGAGTGATTTTAACTTGCATTTGACGCCTCCACATTTCCTTCTTATCTACTCACAAATATGGCAGCTGTCTAAAGCATTTACCACTGTTTGCACACAAAACTAATATCCACTTGGTCTCCTTTACGTATCTCTTATCAAGGTAATCACAGGAATAGGTGTCTTCAATGGAAAAAGACAAACCATCACATTCTAAAACATCAGCAACTCAAAGAAGAGAATGTAGTCATCTGTACAGATCTGGAATCAGATAACAAGATGCCCCTCTCTGCTATTCGTGCATTGTCAAGAGGATAAACTTTAAAGACTGATTGGCAAAAAGTCATTTACTAGCTCAGAAGTTAAATCTAAATTCTTTTCCCAAATGCTTTAAAATACAACTCTTGAGACCAAGGAGAATTTATATAACTGTCAAATAAAGTAAAACTCTACTATTTAAAAAGCTGCCACAAGTCCAGAAATAAACACCCTCCCTCCAAAACAAGCGGTTTTCTTCATTCTGTCTATACATCTAAATCTATTTAATAAAAGGAGCATCCTAGAAGAAAGATCTTAATTATTTTTAGAAGAAAAATAATAAAAAGACAGAAACTGTCAATATTTCTGTTGAAAAATACTGACTTGCTGACATCAAGGGATTTAATTCATCAGGCTAGATTTTCCTCATGTTAAAGAATAAGTAAATAGACAATATTAGCATTGTGCAACTTTTGGTAAGCCATTATTAATATAAAAACTTCAAGATCTTACAAGTTAAAGAAACAGATCATCAAGCTCAGTCCTGTATCGCTTGCTATAGCTTTTCAGGAACTGAAAATTCGTTTTTATTTTCTAACCCACTGCCAAATAAAAAAAAATAAAAAAGCATTCTTTTAATGAGCTTTAAGAGTCACCCTCTATATCTCTGAAGGTCAGATACCTACTATTCATAGAACTAGACTGAGAAAGCAAAGATTTGCTGGCCCTGCTTTGAGTGGAGAGTTAGACCAGAAGAACTCTAAAGGTCCCTTACACCCTTAATGATTCTGGGAGTCAATGAATAAAACTCCTGCCTCTTCAGAAATTGTTCCCAGCTATCTTAGTTGGACATATGGTATTGATTATCATAATGTTCCAGTTCTTTGCAATCTTTAATATATTCATTTTAACAATCCTTCTGAGAGGTAAGAATGCCTGTTATCCCTATTTTATAAGTAGAGAAGTCAGGTACTGAAATTTAAATATTTTTTGTTAATTTTTTTATTCTATTCCACAGGCTCAAGATTCTTTGGATGCTGTATACATGGACATTTATGCATAAAATACTAAAAACATTTTAAAGTCCTTCTAGGTAATTTCATTTTCATAATTTCATAGCTGATACATTCAATAACTTCACGACATTAGCAAGCTCCTGTTTAGGAGGGAGGGAGGGAGAGAGAGAAGGAAGGAAGGAGAGACAGAAGGAAAGAAGAGAAGGAAGGAGAGAGAGATGGGAGGAAGGGAAGGAAGGAGAGAGAAGGGAGGAAGGGAAGGAAGGAGAGAGGGAGGGAGGGAGGGAGGAAGGAAGGAAGGAAGGAAGGAAGGAAGGAAGGAAGGAAGGAAGGAAGGAAGGAAGGAAGGAAGGAAGGAAGGAAGGAAGGAAGCTCTATTAAACTGAAATTTTGATCCACACTTCAATGCAATACTTTAAAAACTGTGATCCAAGAGAGATCCAAGGTCAACTAAGCATTGACATTTAACTACAGATATTTTGCATAGTTCTAACAATTTATATGTAGAGACATGTTTCATCTTTAACACAGTTTCTTAAATTTCTACTGCCAATACATCATAAAATTAACAAAGCAGAAACAGTAAATGTGGAAAGGTTAGCCAAAAACAATATCTGTACTATTTCCTCATATGGACTTACTGCAATCTTAACTGCAGCACCTCACTATGTTTATATCCCCAGGAGCCATATACTTTTGCTTTACTGTATGGTATTTTCTTTATGGTAGATTGTTTTAAAAATATTTTAAAGGAGACACTCAGTATGCAGCTAAGATTCTTTCTATCAAAGGTTGAACAACAGAGTTCTCCACAGAAAGGGTTCACTCCATTTCATGTTCAGTCTCCTGAGTAGCATGAATTTATTAACCGCTTTGAAGTGGTAAAAATGTGATGTGTGTGTATGTGTACAGATGATCCAAACAGTAAAAAAAACAGCCGGGAAATCAATAAAGCAGCTTCTTAACAAATGCCTTTCCAACCGATCAAAAGAATAGCCTAACGGCTACATACGGCTGATCTAACACTCATTACATTATCATTTCAAGGAAACATCTTTTGCAACTGAAAGGTGAAGTCTTTCTGTAATGAGCTCCTTCTGAGTCAGCAACAAGACCCTTTTTTTTAGAGCTGAGACAAAATAAATATGTGGCAAACACCAGGGAGGAATTATTCTCTGCAAACAAATGTTTTTCTGCATGCGAGGGCTCTTGCTTTGAATTGGTTTGTTGCTTAAAAGCAAGAAAATAAAGAGAGAAGATGGTCTTTAATGTAGGACCTTTTCGTAAAAAGAGGAAAAATGTAGCTCATTGGTGGTTGCCTCTGAGGGACAGGTAAGAGAGGGAAAATGTATTCTGTCTGGCATTAGCAGATTCAAATACATGCTGAATCCAAAATGGGATTTGAGCTGGCCCCAGAGAAGTTCTCTGGTGTTTTCCACAGGTCTCACACTTGGAAGAATGTTTCCTTCACTAGGTGCATCAAAGCTGAATATTTTTTTTTATATTAAGGAGACGTTAGACCTGAAATAAAAGCCTTTGTTTAGATTTTCAGGGATTATAAAAGGTGCAGGTCACATCCTCGGATAGAATAAATTACCAAAGCTCTGCTGAGCCACAGATTACAAAAAGTGACAGATTGACCCTAACTATACTACTGCATCTTTTTGTTTGTTTGTGTGTCGTTTCGTTTAGAATAACTAGTAGGATAGTAAGAAGCAAAAGTGGTTCATTTCTGTAGTAAGCATTTAGTTGTTCGACCCAGAAATAACTGACAGCAATGACAGATTAGGACACAGGGCAACCCTTTTGTCTCCTCCTCAAAAGGTTTTCTTACAAATAAAACCATGTCTCAAAAATTACTGCTAAGGAAACAAGCAGCTCCTATGAAGAACCACAATGCATTACAAATTTTCTGGAAATTTGATTTGTTTCTTTTCAGTAAGACAGTGGCTTGGGGCCACCACATTGCTCCATAGTTCATTCTAAAGTAGCAAGGAAATTCAATATCCTCAGAATGTCTTTGGATTACACGATCAAAATACACTTTCAAAGGCAATTGATGGCTCACAAAGCAGCACTGTCTCTACCTCATCAGTTAAAATCACCTGTAGCCATTACCAAAACTTGTGCTATCAGGGTAGCCTTGTGCATCTCCAAACAAGAGTGTGGTATGGGAGACAAAATATTTTTCCACAGCATTCATTAGGTGACTAATAATAAAGGAGGTTATTGATGTAACACCAGGCAGGCTGAGGCCAACTCCTCTGTTTTCCACAGTGTCTTGTTTGTCTGGAGCAATACAGTTTGCCATATAAACCTTATCAGCATGAGTGCACAGGCGTGTTCCCAGAGGGACAGGAAAGAGAATCAGAAATTCTTGTCCCTTTATCTGCCCTCACAATGTTTCAATGAGAGACAGAAGATCCCCTCTTTATGTGGTAAGCACGACCCCTCAGAACTAAACGCAAAAATAGGATTCATCTCCTCTAATGTTACATCTTCACTGTTAATATTCATGTCTGAATCTCTTCAGTCTAAGCTTACTTGAAACCAAATGGATAAAACCAGATGCTTTTAGGGCACGATTTCACTAACCAAATAGAAATGTCTTACTCTTTAAAAGATAAATCATGTCCTAGAAATGTCTGTTTCTGTTGTCTTAATGAGAAGAGAAGATGACTAGCTCAGAGATAGGCATTTACGCCACAGATGTTTATATGTGATGAGCTAAATCCCACGCTGACAGTCCAGAGAGGTATCCGGCTTTGTAGATTGCTGTATTTTGGTGACATGACATCTGTGCACCAGCTTCTGCAATTCTATGTAGAATCTAACAGCTTAGAAAGGAAAAGAAAATAGTACAATTCTCATGGAATTCATAAATCATGAAGGCAAAAGAAATCTTTAAAGCTGCTCTTTTTTTTCCTGCCTCTTTTCTCTAAAAAATGGCTTTTTGCTTCACGTGGCACCTGTCTGGGTTTGCACACATGCACACTTCTCTGTACCAAACTTCCCATCAGCTTGTAGCTGGAACTGGATACTCTTTTCAGCTGTAGTAGTATCAACCTTCATGCTTTTGTTGACACATTGACCTGGCAAGCCAGCTTAAGGGTTTATTTCTTTTTCATATCACCTCTTTTAAATCTCCTCTTTTTTTTCCCCCTTCTATTGCTTCCTCTTTACCCTCAGCCTTCATCTGCCTTAAAGGGTTCCAGAGGATGCTGAATCACAGAATCACAGAATGCTAGGGGTTGGAAAGGGACCTCTGGAGATCATTTATTCTAAGCCCCTACTAAAGCAGGTTCAGTGGAGCAGGTTGCACAAGAATGTATTCGGGTGGGTTTTGAATATATCCACAACCTCCCTGGGCAGCCTGTTCCAGTGCTCCATTAGCCTCACAATAAAGAAGATTTTCCTCATGTTCAGGTAGAACTTCCTATGCTCCAGTTTGTACCCATTGCCCCTCGTCCTGTCACTTACTACCACTGAAAAGAGTCTAACCCCATCCTCTTGACACCTACCCCTCAGATATTTATAACCTCTGATGAAGTCCTCTCTCAATCTTCTCTTCTCCAGGCTAAATAAACTGAGCTCACCCAGCCTCTCCTAATGAGATACATGCCAGTCCCCTAATCAACTTCATGGCCATCCGCTGGACTTTCTCCAGTAGTTTCTTTTCTTTCCTGAACTGGGGAACCCAGAACTGGACACAATACTCCAGATGCAGCCTCACTAGGGCAGAGTTGGGTGGGAGGATAACCTTCTTTGACCTGCTTGCTACACTCTTCTTAATCCACCCCAGGATACCACTGCCCTTCTTGACAAGGAGGGCACATTGCTGGCTCATGGTCAACTCATTGCCTACTAGCACTCCTAGGAAAAGATCTGGAGAAAGATAGAAGGAGAAGAAAAAATGTGACAGTTTTATATTGTTGCTGTCCCTAAGGCACAAGGCTGTACTTTTACCTTTCCCTAGATGTGTAGAGCATTTCTGTTTCTTTAACCAGCTGTATACTGCAAAAATAAAGCAAACAAACCAAGTGAGTAGCTGAAAATTTCCTCACATTCATAATAGAAAATTAATGTCATAGGCACAAATTGTGCATGAAGTTTGCTGTGAATCCCAGGGAAGAGAGGGAGATCTTCTGGCCAGCTGATGTTTTGTTGCAAAATAGAAGCATCCCTTCTGTGGAAGGCAAAAAGATTTCACTTGTAAAATTCACAAACATGTGAGAAATCTGATGGCTTTTCCTCTCATACCCAATTTGGTTTTTTAAGTTTTTGACAGAGGAATGCATCCCTCTCCTCAAACCCCAGTTCAGATTATTCTAAATCAGGTTAGACACCCATACCCAAAATTGCAATTTAAGTGCTATAACCAGTGTAGCTGCTAAGTTTTCCATAAAGTGGATGACATTTCTACTGTTCTCCTTCCTTGCAATACAGGCTGCTGAAATGGACTTCTTTTTCATTTTCACATTTCATATTCTTAATTGTTACACTTACATTACTATTGCTTTGCTAGGAAGAAGACTGCACTTTTTACTGTTTTGTAATATATGGCACAGGCCTGCAATGGCTAAATATCTATGAGATTTTTATTCTTGACCTGTCACTGAGACTTTTGAATATGCCTCAATGGGAACATTTATGCTCATTTTCTGCTACACATGGTAGCTAATGTTAAAATGTCAACAACTGAGTAAAATAACCAAAACCTTTACGATTTGATCCTCCAACATCAACCTTCCCAAAAGTATAGCTAATTTATATGATAATTAAAAGGAAATCAGAAAATTTAGACTTTTCTTGAGAGAATCTCTGTGGTGAAAATATTTGCTAATATAATTTTTGAAAGTCTGGAACCATAGTAAGTCTATTTCAATATACTTTGCTTAGGTTGCAATAGTGCTTTCTGTGGTTTTAGTAACCTGAAATATATGAATGTGTTAAAATAGTCAATGTACGGCAACAACTCTTACAATAGTAAAGAAATTCTCAATATACAGATTAAGCTGGAAGATGTTGAAGGGTAACACAAGGTAGTGATAAAACATTGACTTACTTCTAAATAAAATCTAAGAACAGCATGAAAGATAGATCATTCATAAAGAACACTGTGTTCTCAGCCTAGTTTTTCTCCTATTATGCTGGTTTTTACCTGGTGGACATTTCTGTTTTATTCAATGCTATAAATCAGTAGTCACACAATGATTCTCACTTCTTCCTTTCTAGTCATGTTGCCAGCACCGAAACTTCCTGAGCACATCTGCTGTTGACAAACACCAGGGAAAGTAATGCAAACACAACTGAAAGGTCATAGCTGCAGCTCTTGCTTCTAAGAGTATTTGCTCTTCCCTTACTGATCACCTGCCATCTTACTTTATGCAGATGGCACCCCAGCTGCTATGTGACCATACAAAAAAGGTCAGTTTGCACACAGCTCAACAGATAACATATTATCAGCACAGTAGAAAATAGACCTTCTCCTCTGGCTTTAAAAAAAGGGTCCTCAAACTGGCTCAATAAGAGCTGCACAATGAACACTTTCTATAAAATACCTTGTGACAAGTCAATGTAAATTTACCAGGCCACGAAGTTTTCTGTGTTATCCTAGATTTGCATCCTACACTCATTTTCCATTTATTACATTAATAAAGTATTTAAAATGCATGCTAAAAATATCTATTCACATGTAGCTTGCATACACCCTCCATATGATTCTGTATATTATTATCCCACATGCAGCTGTGGAGCAAACCCATTGTATCTGGTGCTTAATGGTGCTGTGTGCATGGTCGACGTACAAACAAAATCAGTCAGAGAGAACAGAGGAAAGCAAAGAAAGGGTAGAACACTGTCAGATTCTCCTGCTGTGTTTGGAGGACTCACAAGCACATTTAAGCCTTTTCGATGCATGGAGGTCCTGGACAACAGAGGCGTGCCCTCCTCAAAGTGGAGTACTAGAGATATGCAAATACAGTCTGTTTCAGGGCTTTTTCTTGGTTTTGACTCCTTGACAGTGAAATTCAGGAACTACCCTGGGTCCTGGGGATCTCAGGGAGTGCAGGTCAGTAGTTCCTCCAATAGCAATGAGCTCCCAGATAGCTCTCGGGTCAGAAAGGAAACATAACTTGTCCTCTCCAGCAATGCTCACCTGGCAGTTGGTGAACTCCTGGCTAATCCAGGCAGATCAGCCCTCCTGGTCTAGTATAAGTTATTTAATAACAATGCAGTACATATTTATTGTTTTCTTTCTCTTTGAGGTACCAGGTGAAACTACCCCAGGGAGATTGCACCACAGTGTGTTTCTCAGGTATCACAAACTGAAGAAAATCTAGCTCCACTGCTAGCTGTACTTGGGGTAACTGAACTAAACTAATAGATATGGGGAAATACATATTGAGATCACTTACCATTTTGCAGTATTGGCAGAATCACAGACCAACAGTACAATGAGTGCTGACTTTGAATGATAAGAGAAAGATCTTCTCTCATGTATTCTGTTACAAGACTGCCATTTAGAAAGACAAAGGCACTTCTGTCTTCATAAAATCCCTTCCTAACTTTAGGTTTTTTCATTAAAATAAGCAAAACAATTGTCTGTGATGTTGAGAACTGGTACTTGAAAACATTGTTTTGTTTTAAAGTATGAAATTTGCTCTTTACTGTGATAATTTTCTGTTTTACCTAGAAAAGAATGAGAAAATAGGCCCTGAAGTCTTATCTAGGTATAAATCACTTACACTTTATCAGAATAAATAATGAATATGAGAGTGTATTTTTCAACAATAAGAGAAGTCTAGAACTTTAGAGAAACACAAACAAGAGAAGCTGCAAGGTACAGATATTGTAAAAAGCTTGCTAGAAGATAGCACTTTCTTCTCCATTTGTTGAGTCGTTAAAGCAGCTAAAGGTTAATGTTTATGTACTGTATATATTTCATAATTCTTTTCATTACTTTGAAATAGAATTAATACCCCAAGTTTCGGGGTATTAATCTGACTTAAAAAATCTGACTTAAAAAATCTGACTTAAACAGAGAAAAGAAGAATAGAGCCTTCATCTATAACAAATTATCTCTTCCAAGGAAATTTTAGAGTTTAAAAGGGTGATAGATAGAAGTCAAACTATAAAAATAAAGTCCTTGGAACCAAAGTAATTTAATCTTGTTTTAATCTAAACCACAACTGGGCTGTGTTTGTATGCCTCTGGTGCACCGCTTTGAGGACAGCATGTGTCAGTGCTGCAAAAACACGAATCATAAAATGCTTTCAGGTTGTTCCAAGCCAAGCCCTTATTCGTGCATGAGTGATGTTGTTCCCATTAACACCTGCTCATCCCCTTTTCCAATTTTAACCTTCAAGCATATGAATTACTAAAGGTAAATATGCAGTCCACGCTATTACTAAATGAGTTTTGTGTAAGTAAACTGTCTTCAGTGCAGATAGGTATGAGTGCTGGATAAAGAGACACACAGGTGACTGCAAGTGCTAACTTTGGGTGTATAAACGGACCATATTCTGAATATTCAACATTACCTAAGCAACCAATGTAAAACATCTCAGAAGCTGACAATGCCTAACGCTGTAGTTCTCATTGCAACTTTGAATTATATACCACATGAGGCTCATTTAACAGTATGCTTTCCCCTCAGACTTCCAGCCGCCAGGGCAAGGCACCTGTAATGGCGTAAGGTAAGTCAATCATCGGAAGTGTTGATGTATCTTCCCAGGCTTCTGCCATCAGTGGAGGCCTTAGGTATTGCCTTATGTGCTACAGGGTTATGGCACTGAGCTGGGAGGAATTTGGACACTAAGAATTATGTTCTATAATTTCATATTAACCATGTCAACATCAGCCTGTATTTCTACTGTATCCCCATAATTCATTTTTTTAAGTGAGAGTATCAGAGAAGTTTTGAACAGTGGCTCCATCATTCAGGAGAAATTTTGGTCACAGTGATTTATTGTCCCTACATGCGTGGCAAGAGGGGTAACATTTATCAGTACTCTTCCAGTGAGAACGACAGTGGGGAGGAGGAAGGTGGGAACATCCTCTGCCTATTTTGGAATAACAACTGCACAAGGTGCACACATCAGGCAAAGTTTTATTTCCAGGTGAGTCCTGCTACCAGCTGGGCTGGAAAAACAACCACAAAAAATATTTTATTGGTGACAGAACAGTTCACCTCTGGCAGACAGAGACATCTGTTACTTTCTCAACTGTGCTCCAATGACCTAGGTATGGCCATCTAACTCAAATGCAAGAAACATTGCTCAGTCGTGGAAGAAAGAGTAAAAAATTTAGTTTGTGTTCAAAACATCTACTTAATGTGAAGCAAACTATTTCCTTAAATTAGAAGAGAGTGAAAATAAACCTAAATACTCATCTTCTCTTTCCTCCCTCCAACTTGCTTATCAAATTATGGTCAGGTAGGAATTACTGATTTTGTTACACTGCTTCTGATCAGTATGCAAAAAAACCCAACAAGCAGACTTCAAAAGGATTAGCTCTGCTTATACAATCCATTCAGTTCTGCAATAAAAGATTGATTAAAATGGCAAGCATAGAAGACTGTACAAATATGCTCATTGCTCAACAGTTTAAATACCTGTGATGCAATTGTACATCATAATGGCCTGGCAGTACTTGCTTAAGTCTTTTGCTCTGGGTTCCTGCTGGGCCCTCATTCATTTAGCTGGAAGCTACTCCTTAGTCCACATGCCCTACATAGCATATGCAGCAGCTACTTATCTGCAGCAATCCAGCTCAGAGTTTTTTCTGGATTTTATGACGGCATTGCTTCAGATTAACAGCTCCCTATTTTTATATGAGCCAGTTAATCACCGTATTGCTTGCTCTGTTACTGGGTAATCAAAAAATTAACAGCAATCATCCTATAATGGCAATTTGGTGGCATTACATTAGTCAACTTCCCCTTTACCAAGCTGTTCTTACACAAATTACTCCTTTTTTTTAATAATATAATCTATTTTTCATACTCTGAAGTATCTCTCACATTTTCATCCTGACCCATAATGATAATTTCAGGTAAATTATTTTCATAGGTATTCACATAAAAAAAAAAAATCTTCTTATAGCTGAAGTATTTTTTTCAATCTAGAAAATTTGATTCTCATTAAAACTTTGTTTTGAGAACTCAGGAGCTATTTTGGTAGTTAATTCTTGGTAATTAAGCATATTTGCTTTCCCCAAAATAGTCTCAAGCACTCATAAACCAGTGGTATGGACATCACCATTGTAAAGCTTCTGCACGCAGTTAACTCAGCATTGACAAACTTCCCATAGCAGACAGGAGACTTTACGTCAGTATTTCTAAAAAAGTTGCAGCTAATTATATGACAGGGCCCAATTAGAACAATACAATGAGCTTCTGTACATAGTAAGTAGAGATGCTCACAGACCTACAAATTCAAACAAAAGTTAGGGACGCATGTTGACATAAGAGCTTTCTCCACATATGATACAAGCACACTCTACCTCCCTTGCGATAGCTCAAACAAATTCTGTGCATGACATACTGCTGATATTCATCCTCATGTCTTTGTCCAAGTCACTAACTATATTCTTACGTTAGGCTAATAAGAGGGTCACAGAAATTTTTTGTATACACAACCCGACAGAGCAGGGAACAGGGTAAATTATGAATGCTGTGTATAGGGAGTTTCAAACCATAATAGCAACACAGAGAGAGAAAAACTCTGCACAAGAGAGACAGAAACTTTGGACACCAGAAAGGATGGATCCAAGGACATATCCTCTCATACCAAAACCTCATTAATTTCCGAGTGATACTGAAACTCAAGGATACAAATTTATTCTAGTTTTGAAACTCCACACTCCGCAAATGATCGTCTCAGTGCCAAGCCAGGGAGACCTGGAACTCTGAGTTGCCAGTGGGCACAGTAACGGCACCGTGCATAGGAGGAGTTTCAGATCCTCATAGCAGCCAAAGTTTATCCCACTGCCAGGGCTCAGCTTGTGCAATAAATTGCCTCCATGCTTCAAAAGCAGCACCAGCTCCACGCTTTGCAGTGCAGCACCCCTCAGAAACCAGTGATGAAAAACCAAAGCAGGCAGCCTTGCCTCACAGGCAGTGCTGAATCCCCCTGTATCACCAGCGGTCATCACAAGCCTAGTTCAAAATATTTTGGCTTTCTTAAAGCTTTTTTTCTGTGAAGTAAGCCAGTAGGAATCAGTACTTACCAAATACTCTGATTAAGCACTTATCAGATCAGCTGGATATGGCCAGTGAGCATCCACAGGAAACAGAGAATTTTGTGTTCTCCACCAGACACTAGAAAACAACCTAATGCATGAAAATAAACATACATCTTATCACTCTGTTCTTGATGCTCTTTCCATTGTAAAAGGAAGGGATGAGGCTGCTGCACATCAGCAAGCAACTCAAATTCACCTATGACATTAAGATGTACCCAAATGAAAGGAAGAATTTAAGTGCAGCATAGACTAAAATCAAGAGTGCAATCTAAACAGTCCAAATCCTTGCTAATCAGTCCTCTAAAAATGCAGATCAATACTATCACTCCTCTATTGTTGCATCTTGTTTAGAAAGGTGTATAGAGGTTTTGTTGCTCAAAAAATTCATTGTATCATCATATGCATTGTATCTTTTCCGCTATTTTGTGAATTAAGTAATTGAAGCATCCAGTCAACATGAAGTTGATTTACTTCTAAATCTCACTCAAAGTATGTTCATCTTTCTGCTAGCAGAAACAGCGAACAGACGTTTGGCATGATAAAGTAAGGTGACTGAGTATTTTGAAGACAGACAATTATGGGAACTTGGAGAAAAGAAGGGACTTCAAGAAAAAATGTTTCTACGCTGTTCGTTTTCATCATGAGTATTATTAAACCACCATAACTTGAAGCAAATATGCTTTAATTCTTAACAAAAGTGCTTGCTTTACTACTCAGAGTTTCTTATTAAAGATGCAGAGTAGATGAAATTATTTACAATAATTCATAAAACTGAGGGTGAATTAAAGAATGAAGGCTCCAGTGCAGAAAGACAGTTAAGCATGTACTTAGTGGTCAGCGGTGGTTAGAGCTGCTTCCATTAATCAGATTATATGTACTGAATGACAGCACTGGTTTTTTTTCTGCTTAAAGCATATGAACATTCTGTGTAGAATACAGAACCTGCTGTATAGATATATACAGTCTTTTCCAAATTGCATTTAATAACATGACAAGTGGTGTGTAATATCTGTGAGAATTATTTTAAGTGTTTGCTAAGTACTTCCGTTATCTTGATTAGGGTTCTGTGATAAGCATCTTTTAAAAATATCATTTGCTTCTGGTTTCTCCTTTGTCGTTTCATTCCTTTTGTTTATTCTGAATCAAAATGCATGTGTCATCTTTCTGCCACAATCTCCTATTTATTCTGGTATTTTTAAATGTTATTGTCCCCTTGACATCCCCAGATGTGTACTTGCAGATTTCACTGTCTTGTTGGATATGCTTTCCCCTAGGTCATTGTTGCATAAGGACAGATTCAGTGCAGAAATAAAATGGACACGTTCTAACCCTTCCAGTCCTAAAAAACTGTGGTCTGTCTATAGTCAGGTACAAAAATAGAATTAAATTAAGAGATATACTTCTAGCGCTACTTCTAAGGATAGTTTTGATCCTTCTTTCTTAGACCTACTTGGTAAAGAGTAGTCTCTACTTCTGTTGTAACTAGGTAATGTATAGCTGTGTATCATTGTGTACCACACTTCTGAGAAATCGTGAAATCATCTAAGACCTTGTGAACTTATGAGCCTGCATCTGAAGGATCTTGACGGGAGCAGATTGCAATGCAGATTGCAGACTGCAATGCTTACAGTGACAGTAAAAAAGAGTCTTAACACAGAAGTTATTTTGGCAATATTGTCAGCAACATCCCCATAAGAGCTTTGTCACCTGGAAAGGGACACAAGAGCCTTCCTGCTGAGTGTACCAGGATCAAATAACTGTCTTACAATTAGACAGGCACACATCCGTGAGCACAAATGCACCCTACTCATGGCACTTTTCTTACTCTAAGGAAAGGGGGAAAAACAGAAACGGTTTCCAAATCATTGTAAATATATCCCTATTCCTGAACCCAATTTCACAATTACAAAGGAGGTCCATAGTCCTATCCTTGAATTTCGTCTGCATCTTGGATGTCAACATTCACTCTAGAAGGCACAACTCTAGCAATGATTGGCCCTAGTGAACTGCTACAGTGACCAGGGTCGGGAGCAGGGAGAGAGCAAAAATATCAACTTACATCAGCTGGTGGAAGTGCACCATGGAAGTTTTGAAAGACAAGAAATAACTCTGCCAACAAAACATCATGCTTGAGAACCCTTAGCAAGTATTCACAGTTCTTCTGAGGACACATGCTGATGGCCATACACAGGACTATGAGGTATGAACAGCATTCCTTGGCAGAACAACAAGGAAAAGAGGGGTGGAGCGTGGAGAAGAAAAATCACCACAGGGAGCAGTCCTAGAAATTATCAGCTGCCATACATCTCTGTGGTTATTTAAGTTGTCACAGATGAACAGAGGTAAAACCTGCATCACATACAGAAAGCAAACACACTTGGCATCTTCTTAACTACTTAAATGACTAGTTGTGTGATTTTATCTTAGTTATCGAGACATTAAAATGTGGAGAAGATGCATGGAAATGCCAACATAACTCTCCGGGAATAATCAGCAGCAACAGAGATTCTCCTGCTGAGAGCAATGAACATCGACCTTCTGGAAAAAATGTGATCTGTTAGTTGGGATCCAGGTGGATGCTTTCAGTGTCAAGCTCTTCTGAGAGATCTAGTCCATAGGGTTTATTTTTCAGGGGAGAACCACTACATACTTTGCAATACTAGTTACTTTTTGAAATTTAGTTTATTGGAAGTGGAAATGTTGAAAAGGAAAATTAAAAAACACCTACAGATTTCCTCAGGCCAAAGTAGTACATCCCGAAAACCTCACTCTTTCTAATCTATAACTATGACCACACAGACTCAGAGAGCTCAGAAGGAGGATGTTTCTAAGTTACACACAACTTCCCAACAGTGGATTATATTACAACCAAGTCAGTAGCCGAGATGAGGATGACCTTTCAACTATAACCACTGTTCCCCTCACAAGTAATTTCTCCAGAGCTATATTTCTCTGTTATCTTAGCAGATGATACTATTGCTGCTGCCAATGCTACTCTAAAATTCCTTTTATCTATTTTTGAGCTGTTATGTGCCTAATAATTATAATGTAAATGTGTTTTCATAGCTACTGGGCAATTCTTGTTTTTTTCTCTCTTCATAATAAATTACTCACATTAAATTACAACAGCAGCCTGAGGCTGCAGATTTGATACCCAGGGGCTATTAAAAACTTCCAACCTCATGTCTGACAACTGGGGAATTAAACAAACATCCTCACATATGTTACAGTTACAATAAAAGTGATAGTTATCTTTGTATTATAAAGGATGTTAACTATCCCACAAATTTATTTTTCTTAAAATTTTATGAGGACACAAAGCTACATTTTATAGCTTTTATTATTGTTTCTTATACTGTATGGTTTGTAACACCATCTCAGAAGCCTGGAATTAACATTTTTTTTTTAATGCTGGCAAAAGAAATACCCATTACCTCTTAATTCCTAACTCTTCCTCAGTCTTCAATAGTGCTGAAATAACTGCTATAGTTTTTTCCAAGGTTTGCTTCTTAGTGAAGGATAGATCATAGAACTCTACTATCATTCTTATTTTTATTATTCCATATTGGTTTATTTAAAGTAATGTAAGGGTTTTGAGGTTGCATACAAACCACATTTTGGTTTAATTCAAAGTGATCAAGAATCACTTCAAGTTAGAATAAAAAATAACACATTGCAAATGGTTTTAAACACCAGGCAAGATAACTGGCATAAAAAATGCTTGATGTTAAGATAAATGCAACTTTCTTGGGCAAACAAAAACAGAGCCTATGAGCAGATTAACTGGCAAATCAACCAGCTGCAAGATAGCTGTGGAAAACCTGATGTAGCCCCTTTGTTGACAAACGTTGCGGTGTCATTTACGACAGATCTGTGCATTCAGTCCCAGCTTTCCATTTAAATGTTCATGGCTGCAAAGCCACGAGATATGAAACACATTTAATCTGTTGAAGTAGGATAGTTTGAAAGCAAATCTATTCTGATGGCAAATGATATTTTATGAATGGCCAAATGCCAAATCAGCTTTACCCCATTGGAATAGCCTTTTAAAGCGATGTATGTAACAGCTATTAAAAAGGTGTTTGATTTGCAGCATACAGAGATGATTAAAAACAAACTGCCAGCCCTTTTAATTCTTATTTTCATGGGAACATACAAGTATAATGCCACAACATAATGTTCAAGAACACAATAACTTAAAATGAAGGTCTTCTGTGGAAAGCCATGCGAGATATTCTGTGTTTATTTATCCATAATAGTGTTATCAACGTAATAAAAAAAAAAAGTTTGAACTCCTTTTTATTAAAAATACATATATGAGCTATATGTTTTGATTTTGTATTGGATATTTACACTGCTGTACAGGACATTTATACTGTAAATATTAGATATCTACATTGTAAGCACAAAAATAGACTCTAAATATTAGAAAAGGTGGTGTGTGGTTTTTTTTCTTTTCCAGAATAACAAGTATTCTCTCTAGCTCTGACCCAGAAGTGTACAGGGATCTGAATATCTCAGTGAAAAATATTTACCTCTCCTCTGTGACTTAATATTCATCTCAGTTGCTGGGAGGAAAGAGGGGGGAAAAAAAGACAAAACAACATGGCACAAAATTATGTTTGAGAGAGGCAAAAAAAATAAAGACCTTTACAAAAACAGTCCTTACTGTATGAAAGTGCAGAAGCTAAATATAATGGAGATGAAATATCTGCATAACGTTCACACAGTCCTATCTTTCTTCCAGAGATTCAGCAGAGACATGGCTATTCTTTTCTAGGTAAAACATCAAAAAGTGTTCAACAAAGAACAAAAGGTCATATAAGCTGAGTGTAAAAGAAACAATATTTGGAAGCACAATACCTATAGTAAAATAAGTTGCTGTGAGCTCATTTTGCAGAAAAACTTAATCTTTCCCTGTTGTTCTGCAGGAGGAGAATGAACCTATAGTATTTTAAATAGGACCTATTCTTATGAAAGAAAATGTTCTTAAAATGAGCATAAAGCAGTTTAAATCTGTTAGACCAAGAGAGAGAAGTCAAAATGCATTTGGTCAGAAGGAAAAGGGAATATTTTTTTCCCTTAATATTTTCCTAATAGATTATTCCAAACACGTTAAGCTGCTTTCAAGAAACCTAGGTGACTCTAGAAAGATTATGCAAATAATTATTTTATTTCTGCTCTTTTTTGGTGAAGTATCTCCACCATTTTTAACACAGCAAAGTCCCAGCAGCCCCTATCTCTACCACACAGCTGGCAAGCATATCTAAAGGATTATGCATAATATGCATGTGAGCCCACGAAGAAAACACATTTATTCAGAACTGAAAAGATGTAGGAAAGCTTCCCTTCTCTAGCCACAGAGCAAAAAGGCTTAAATAAATTTTTATTTTTCTTCTATCCTTTTCCTCAATCCCAACCTCTTGCTACCTACACCTCCATTCTCATTGCAAGGTTAAAACACCACCAAAAGCACCCTGCTTCCTGCCAAAACAGAACATACTTGAAATCAAGATTTTTTTGCAGTTTCTGGATGCTTTCATTTTTCCTTAAAACTATATGGATCTATGGAATCTTTTATTCCCTTCCTCCTTAGCTAAGCATTTGTCACTGACATTTGTGAGAGTTACAGACACCCATCAAGATAAGGCTGTTGTGCATTTACATCTGCCAGTATCCAAGAGAATAATTCATCCTTCTCAAATTTATTCCTGGGCAAGAAAATGTGCAAATGCTATTCTAAAAAAAAGATGTTGACTTTTCAATGACTGCTTATCACAAGCAAGGAATACTTTGCATCATTAATCAGTTTTAACAGTACTATTACCACAGATGGGACAATCCCTTAAAGAGAGTGCCTAAATTCCAAATTTTATGATGTATAGTTTCACTTAAGTATTTCACTTCACTGTCAAAACTCCTCAAGGAATGTGAACGTGGATGGGTACATCTACCCTTCAAGCTGTCTTTGGAAAAAGATGACTTGTGTTGAAAGTTAAGGACAGAAAACCCTGCAAGAAATCCTGTATTAACACATGGAAGTAGGTTGGATTTTTGTCATATTTTATGCTGTTTGGATTCCCCATAGAGTTTAGCTCACACCTCGCACATCAACAATAACAATAGCTACAGAAGGGTAAGTTTTTATTTTACGGGCAAATTCAAACAGAAGGCTTTAAACCAAGTAGTTTGTGTGCTGATAGCAGCCAGGTTGAGATATGAAGCCTACATACCCACTCAGCTTCCGAAAGGGGTTTGCCATCTGCACTTAAGTCCATGTTGACACAACTAGGTTATTACTGCTGTCCAAAAAGGCTAGCAACGTCCTAACTACTCTGCAGTTATAAGCAATGAACTCAGAGGTACTGCTGGTAGGTCTAAGAGTTGAGCTTCTGAAATGGGAGAGTTCCCCACCTAAACCACATCAGTGCAGAACTCACACAGAGAAATGAATATTACTGTTACTCTACTGCATCAGCTTTTTCTAGTGTCTTATTTCATAATTTGCACCCATTGCTTCATCCTGCTTCCCAATACCCCCAAAAAGACAGCAAGTGGCTAAAGATTTGTTACAAGAGCATGGCACACCAGTTTTAAACCTTTGCCCATTTGCAAACCTCTAGTATCCCCCAGTAAAAGTGTGGGTCCCACACTGTGAATTTCAGGCTACTAGCTACTAAGTTTGCCTTGCTTTGCTGTCCTGCTTAGATCCCTTTGAGTTGCAATCCCAGAAATTGCTAGATTGACAGCTTTATCATTTAGCTTTCTGAAACTTCCTCAGTCTTCTTGCTGCTCTCATTGTGTATTTTCTACCATTATTTTTAAGAAACAAAATCACATGCACTAAGAGTATCTCCACACTTTTGAAAAAGAACAAACGGGCTCTGCTTTCTGTCCTTCACCTCTTACATTGAACCAGCAATGAGCAATGGAAGTCAACCCTCACAGACTTCAAAGTACCTATGGCAGGATGGATTCTGACACCTGACAGAGGCAGAGATGGCACAGGATTGTGTGGCCATGTCTCTGTCACCGCAGGCATAGTATGGATCTAACAGAGTCAGCCTAGAGAGAGTAGATAATGATAACTTAGCTGTCTTGGTACTGAAGAGAAGACTGAAGCACAGACATACCCTTATTTGACCCATTTTGAGATAATCAGATAAAGAAAAAAAAAAATCACAAAGTGAAGCAAGTATTACTAACTCATGACTGTAGTAACCTTCTCTTCCTCATTGGAATTACTTCCCTTGACCTACCATCCATTTCAGAGCATTCTTTAATCTTCTTTAAATTAGAAATTAAACTGTAGGCTTGAAAAAAACTAAGAAAAAGAAAGTGAGGTGATAATTCCACTGACAGACAAATCTCCAGCTGATATAACTAGACACTGACTTCTGCCAGCTAAGGATCTGACCTGTGAGGCCAAAACTGAAAAGTTGCTCTTACCAGAGGGGTTAATTCAGACAACTCTTTTAAAATTTAAATTTTCTGCTTTTGCTTTTCTTGATTTGAAGCAGGGACTGTAATTAGAGAACGGGTAGTCGGCACTGTTCACCAGTTGTGCATAAGCTTTAAACTAATAACTCAGCAATTAGAAGAAAAATGAGCAGTAATTACACACATTTTACTCACTGCTAGACAGATGGAACATTTTCTGCTTGTTATTGGCACACTGTCACTGCGTTTATTTCATTTTTAGTGTTTACTGTTTCTTCCAGTTTGATTAGGAATAATTACAGGCTAGGAAAAATATGAAAGAAATGAACAGCCTTTCCATTTTTACATCTTTAAAGCAATACAACCATTTCTTCCCCCAGTTTCTCCAAGATTAACAGGCCTTCTTTTTAAACCTTTATTGAAATCAGGCTGCACTCACAGAGCTTGGTAAGAAAGTGGGGTAAGACAGCACAGGAAAGGTCGCCTTCTCCAGAATGGCTGGCTCAAACACTGTTCAGCTCACGGGCAGCTCCATAGTGGGCACAGCTCCATATTGCTAAGCTATTGCACAAAGTGGTTTCTATTTATTGCAGTTACTAAGCTTTAGTTAAAAGTAGCATCCAAGTTGGACCATAGCCAGCAGGGTGGGAGCAGCATACAATCATCAGTGTTGTTACTCCAGGTAGGTAGGTATGGGAAAGGCAAGACCTTCTTTAGACTAAGTTGTTGGAGCTTTCTTCCCTCCCATCTAATTCTGGATTACTGATCCTTTACCTTACACAAATCTTGCCTTACTCCCAGTCTTTGGGGATAGTGTCGGGGAAGGGAACAGGTGGGTGTCATCTGAGGACAAAGTGTCATCTGCAGAGCAAAGTATCCAGAGTGGAAGCCAGTCACTTGGAGAGATTTCGAAATATTGTTACTCCTCCTGCAAAGCATCAGCTTCCGATTTCAATTCTGGTCACAAGAAATTTTTTAAGACCTTAACCGAAACACCTATGGAAAGACACACTGTAGTGTTCAGGTCATAGTTCACTTACTTTCTCACACAGTCCCAGCATCACCGAGATGCTTGCACAGCCCTTTCCTTCCCTGCACCAGTCTACTGGATATTGCTAATAAAGATGTTTTTTTGTAGGGTTGTGGACCGGGGAACAAACAATACAAATGTTCCTATCTATATATCCCTCTGATATTACAGACTTCCAGCATCTTGCAACAAGGTGCTAAGGTGTATGAGGTAGATCAAGGCTGCTTTGCCTCAGGAATGTATTCGTTGATTTAATAGGTTTAAAGTTCCAAATAGCCACTATGTGAAGATATCCTCCGTTTCTCTTTAATTACTTCCAGCACAGTCTTTTTCATCAACCTTCTAACCACCCCTTCTTTTAACTTTTTTTTTTCTTTTGCCCCACCCAATAAAGAGTCAAAGCAACAACCCTGGAAAACAGGCTGATGAATTTCCCAGCAGTTATTATGGGACTTGAATGTTGTGGATGAGGTGCATCACTGATAAATTGATTTATACTCACTGGTACCAACACATATAACCACACACCAGCTGAAAGAATTGCAATGCTAATGAAGTCCTAAGAAAATCTGAACTTATTTCATGATAAACTATATGAAGCAGCAGTGGATAATCTCCCATTTACTTTAGATATGTGATGTCTCGGAAAAGTTTCCTCTCTTTACGGTAGGTAGCATCTTTAAAGCAACAGAATTTCAGCATTAGTAAATCCAGCATTAGTCAGGTGGCATAGACTACCTTATAAGTTGGGAAGGTTTTCCTACTGCTAGCCCTTTTGTATGACATAAAACTGCTAAGCACTGCATCTACCTCTCCCTCTCACAATTGGTTTTCTCAGTGGTTTTCTCAGCAACTGAGGAAGTGAGCGAGTTCTCAAATCATGCCATACGAGTAAGCTGAACATGAATAAACTCTACAGCACATGGCATCACATGAAACAGCATAGGCAAGGTCTAAAACATATGGTCACCGTGAGACAGATTTCAGCAAAAAACGTAGGATGACCTTATGATTTTTAAGTCTTCTATTTTCTGAGCACTCATTAATTATATCTTTAATCCTTTCTACAGAGTAATGAGCACTGGATACTTACCTTCTTCTATAGTGCCATCTGACAGACCAAACAGAGACTCTAAAAATCCTGGAGGCAGAGATGGTAAGGAAAAAAGGCCAACATTCCAAGATTTGTAACGTCACTACCAACAATGAGGCAGAGCCATAGCTTGCTGTGACAGGAGAAAGCAACAGAACAGTAATGGTGAAGAAATAGAAAACATGAAAAATAACCAAAAAGCCAAGTGTAGGCAATAACAGAGGACTGCAAATGATATAGTAATATCATAACTGCAAGGCACCTTCATGTATTTACGCAAGTGCTTAAAAGGAGAAAAAGAATGTAGCATCAAGGTTATATTTATTCAGTCTTATGATGGAAAGCTGCTTTAATCAAGTAAGGAACTGGAAGATAACTGTCACTTATTTCTACAGCTGGAACCAATGTGACCCAACAGAGCTGAGACATTACATCAAGACAAGTTTCTACCCAGAAAACAGCATCTGGAAATTGTCCTTGAAATATTATTCACTACCTGAACACTTGGGACCACACTTCTACAAACCACAAAGTTATATAACACCGACATCCAGGCACTGTATTTTTTATTCTGTTGAATTCATAATAACTATAGCTGATATTTCACTGTAGCAGTGTTTGAAAAGGAATTAAATAAAATTGGCAGCAGTTTCACTTTTCTCATTTTCAACAAAATCTGGGGGAAAAAAAGAATTTTCCTAATAGTAACGGAAGAAAAATAATTTCTGTCTAATTGTAAAGCTGTGCTCTTAATGATATTTAAATATACACACTTAATTACACCTGGCGGTCTCCATCTTTGGCTCCTAAGGATTTTCCTTGTTGGATGATTAATGTCTACATAAGCGTGGAAAATTTCGAAGCTAAGGCTTTGAGAGTTGCTTAAGCTCAGTACTACTGTATGGCAAAATCAAGCACCTGTAGATATATACCTGGAGTTGATTTCTTGATGGTACTTATCAGTATAACGGTATTTTGATAACATATATACATTACAAAAAGTGGTGAAAAGAGCTCTGCTTATTTTTATGTCCTGTGACATTTGCTTCAAGTTTCTATTTTTCCTCCCTAATTAAGGTTTTGCACCAGGACTCTGAGCTGAACCACAGATTTTAGACACCATTCACTAGATCCACAGAGGGATAGTTTAATATAGTTTTTTTTTTTTAATAAAGATGCTATAATAATTGAGAGCTATAAATTGCATTCAATATGTCTCAAGTAATTATGACAAACTTCTTGTTATCTGGAAGACTCCAAAGGCACCTCTATTATCTATGTTTTCAGATTATAATCCTCTAATTTCTATTCTGCTCCAATATGTAGTAGTTTTGCAAAGGAAGATACTCAGATCATCTAATTTATATTTCATCGGGGATTCCACAGTAGCCTGCATTATTAGTTACATGCTATATAATATTTGAAGAATATTCCTGGATGGCTTTCAGAGCAATTTTTAGAATATCCCACTTATGTCCTGAAGGATAAACTTGAATTTTAGAACCCCATGAGGAGTGACCTGTTTTGAACAGATGTTTTTTTTGTTTAAAAGACAGTACTATTAGGGTAGAAAAGTTTATATATATAAGGTAAAGGCAACAATAAGACAGTTGTAATAAAAGATTTTGCAGCAATAGCACTGGGCGATGAAACAGAAAGTTGAAATTTGATTCAAGTGTAAAGATTTTGTTTGAGTTGCATAGGATTTGTGCTGCTCAATTCTTTCATCTGAGTTAAATAAGATGAAACAGAACTTAAATTCTAGTGTTAGAGTTCACCAAACAACACACTACAGTTTTCATAGACATAATTTTATGTATGTTTTCAAATGAAGTGGTACCTAAAAATACTTTTCTACCTCCATCTTATCTACACCTGTAGCAACAGTCGCCGAATCTCACTGGCTAGGGGGAAATATTAAATAAACAAATAAATAACCCATCCACCTGGCATAATCTGTTCAATAAATAAACCATTTGTGAAATAAGCAGCCCCTGTCTGGTTCCTTCAGAAGAATTTCAACAATGTACAATGTATTTCATCTTACAAAATTGAAACACCTCCCACCTGCACTTTCATTACGGAACTCAGAGAGACATGGTTTATAGCAACACCACACAATGCGCTACAAGTCAAACAACCTTGGAGAAACCAAAATTATTTCTAGGTAAAAAACCTGCAAGTCATGGTACACAAATTGAAACTTTAGATTATCATGCAATGCAGGTTTTTTTTTATTTTAAGAAATGCCAGAACTTGGCTATTGCAAGGATAATTTATGAATGAGACTATACAATTAAAAACGTGGCTTACAATCAAATAGTATTCTTCACTCAATGTTTAATGATAGATTATTTAAAGGTCATTTAAAGATAGTTTAGTTCACCTTACTGGTTGAAACATCTATGTAGATACAGATTAGATAAAGCCTAAATCCAGCCAATCAAACCCAAAATATCAAAATGTGACTGCTTATTTCAATTCCAAATATGTGAAAAAGTGCTTTAAATAACATGATAACTGGAATGAATAGCAAATTTGTAGGGAGAAAAGTAGGACTGGAGAAAACAGAAGGTCACCACCCAAGTTCAATTTGTAAATAAGGTTTACTTCAGTGGAAGCACAACAAAGTTAAATTTCTCTTTACTCTTCTAAGCAAAACTCACATGGACTCAGTGCAAATATTTATGAATTGGTTATTGCTGACTGTGCTATAACACAAACTTCTTTGCTGAGCAAACTAAACAAATAGTTCCTCCAATATTAAAGTTCCCTTCTCCAGTCCTGACTTAGCTTTGAGTGAAATATATTTTCTGATGATTAAAGAGATAGATAACCAAGGTAATTTCACTGCCAGCTTCTCTTCTTACAAAGATTTATTCAAGGTAACACCATTAGAGGTTTGTTTTATTAATATGCTTTGCTAACCTTCATTATGAATCATTATCCATGAAGAATGCATCCCAAGGGTATTCAACTTAAAGGCCATTCAAATTAAAAGTTATTCAAGTTTTCCTCTTAAAATTTAAATGAAGTAAACAAGAGGGAAATCATCCCTCTCCCTCCTGACTTTCCTGGGTGCCAAGATACCTCTGCTTGGTGGGATTTGCTTAGCCTCATCACATTTATGTGACTTGGGGATACAAAAATTTGGGTGTGACCTGGCAATCATGGAATCACAGAAAGCAATAATGGGCAATGTATGTTTCCAGCCCAGAAAGCCAGTCATATCCTGGACTACATAAAAAGAAGCATGGCCAGCAGGTTGTGGGCGGCGATTCTCCCTCTCTACTCCACTCTTATGAGACAACACCTGGAGTATTGCCTCCAGTTCTGGGCTCCCCAGTAAAAGAAAGGCAAGGACCAGTTGGAGTGGGATCAGAGGAGGACCATAAAAAAGGTTAGAAGTCTAGACCATCTCTTCTGTGAAGAAAGGTTGAGAAATAGTGCTGTTCAGCCTGGAGAAGAGAAGGCTCCAGGGAAACCTTACTGCAGGATTTCACTATGATCAGGTACCTTATGAAAAAGACAGAGAAAAACTTTTTACTAAGGCCTCTAGTGACAGGACAAGGGGCAATGGACTTAAACTGCAAGAGGTTAGATTTAGATTGGACACCGGGAAGACTTTTTTGTTTTCTTTTAATTGTAAGAGCAGTGAGACACTGGAAAAGTTTTCCCAGAAAGCTGTGGATGCCCCATCACTGGAAGTGTTCAAGGCTAGGATGGATGGGACTTTGAGCAACCTGACCTAGTGAAATACACGCATGCCCATGGCAGGGGACTCTATGATCTTTACTGGCCCCTTCCAACACAAGCCAACCACATTTAATTACCAACAACATAAAAAAAATAGAAAACATTTGAAAGAAATCCATATACTCCTCAAAGATCTGAATAAAGATGTGGTATGACTTACTGGTTGAGGAGACTGTCATTCTCTTCTAGTTATTTCTCCCGTTTTATGCTAAGGGATTAAAGTAAAGAAGGATCTTCCCTTTCAAAACCTGTACATAATTGCTAGTGCTACAATGAGATATTCAGCTTTTACAGACAAAATGGGTTCTTTACTGCTAGTCTTAACTTTCAAATTCAGTTGATCATCCCAAATAACAGTGATAGCCCTAAATATTTCAACACATGGTTTAAGTAGTTTGAGAAGGGTTCCCAACAGATTTAAGCAGTCTGTGCTGTACGTAGCTGTACACACGTATTTTTCTTTTCTTCTTCAAGGAAGGCAACTCATTTCAGTTGAAGTGTATGTATGAATGAAGGGCACTACTAGCACAGAGAGTTTCCAGGGTTCAAGTGTAAGTGAACGTCTTGTGAAGCAATAGCAATGTTTAACTAACAAAAATATAATGGAAAAAATATAATGGAATATGTCCCACTGAAGTCAAAGGACATTGATAACTAGCTTCCATCTCTACACTCAGAAAGAAAAGGCATTCACCTGTTCATTGAGCCAATGTAACTTCTTTCCCCTTGTACATCCTCAAGTAATTTTTCTTTCTTACACTATACAGAGAAATAGTAGAGTTTGACAGTTCCCGTGGTCCCATTCCCTGAGCATGGACACTACAGACCTTCACTCAAGCTGAAGAAAGAGCAGGAGGGGACACTTCTAACTCCTTACACCCACTTATTGTCTGATTAGTCATACTGAGTCCTAATCAATTACTCAGTGTAGCTTCATCAGTGAGGTCCAGTTTTTATTACACAGAGGATCCAAAGGAGAAACTCTGCCAGCCTGTTTATTATACAGCTTCTTTAGAAAAAGAAAATTTAGAAATGCACAGAGTGAAGTCAAGAAGAAAAATAAACCAAAAAAGAGTTTTACAGAGACTATGTTACCACTGGGGAAGAGGGAAAGGTTAGCAAAGGAAAGCTGCCTTTTGAACTCCAACTATTTTTTAACATGAAATGACTCTCTGATAGAGATGACAAATGTAAAACAGATGTTCTCCAAGTATAACAACTTAATGGCCTTTCCTTCATAAAGAATTAATCTGCTTGCTTACCTTGTCAATTTAAACATTTTTCCCTCCTTTTTATCTTCCACCTAGAGCTTTGGTGACAGTGACAAACAGAAGTGCTAAACAACGGTGAAGACAGAAGCGAATGTGTTTGTTTCTATGGCCTACAAAAATTGTGCATTGGTAAATTCTGAAACAGATACAAGTTACACTAATAGGTGTCACACATAAAGAATAGGGAGTAGGAAATATTACTTAAGAAAAAAAAAAGAAGAAAATAATTTTATCAGCAAGACAACTGCATGGAGGTGAACATGAAACTGAACACATGCTGCCTTGCCAAGTGACTCTTGTAATAGCTGCTCTAAGCCAGACACCAATATAACAGGTAACATAAAATTATTGATGTTACTAATTGTACTGTGTCACATATTGTACCATTGTTCTGTCAGGTTCCTGAAGAAAATTCTGACAAATACAGTACTTAGACTTTTCAGTCAGCTAGTAGCATTTTAACATGCCATTCTCTGGAAAAATTGTCAAATTCTACGGTATTTTGAAAAACTGGCTTCAGTATGAACTAGTCTGCTGTCACATACAAGAGCATTTAATTCCCCTGCCTGTTATCAGAAATAAAAAAAAAAAAAAAGAAATAATTCGATATAGTGAAAAAAGTGTAGAACAGAGGGATTTTTCATTCCGCTTATTAGTAGCTAACTCATGCATGACAGAAACAGACAGAAATCTCAAAGAGAAATTAAGCACATTGTGGTGGCCAATACTTTCAGAAACATTATCCTGTCCTGAACTTGGAGATACAGGCTGGCACCCAGAAAGGTTTTCAAAATAGCTGGAGGGGAGTTATGCTCTTGTGTAAGTAATTTATTTAACTGTCTACCTAAAGGTCATAAAGAAGACCCATGGAAAAGTTTGAAACTCCACTCAGATCTTCTGAGCTCTTCTGAACCAGATGATGACTTTTTGTATATTTTCCCTGCGATCAGCATTTCGCACTATTCACTGCTATGGAATGCAGCTAAGTATTAAAGGTCTTTTTTTTTTTTTTTTCTGGATTATAAGCAGAAGTGTTCTTAGTTAAAGAAACACAACAAGCCACTTTTGCCTTGGAGAACAAAAAGCAACCTAAGAAGTGAGATTTCCAGCACGATTAAATAAAATAAGATTATTTGTCAAAGGTATAGCATCTATTCCAGGAAGAGCTGAAGAAGGTTTTTGCTGATTCACTTACTGCCTATCAAGGCTGAACTGTGAGCTCTGACTTGGAAAAGAAAAAGAAATTATCATCAGATGTTTTTTCATGCAGATTTTTCTTGAAGATAGATATATTTTCTGCTCATTTGGTTTTCAAGGTTAAAAGAGAATAATTGTGGATGAACATATACTTTTCCTGGCAAGCATAAGCAGAATTTTACTCGCTCTTTCTATACAAAAGTGTTGGAAGGCAAAGTCAGAGTCATGCTCAAATTAAGTTTCAATCTTTGATTTCATAATGTCATCTTCTACATAAGAATGCATTACAAATGGTTACAACCATAGATTTTGTTGGCTAGCTTCACAGCCTTACTTCCAAAACTCATACACGCAAGCACCTTGCCACTGACCACCTGGCACAGGAGGGCTTGACTGAGGGGCAAGCAGGAAAAGAGAGAAGATGTTTCCACATAGGTTATGATTTGGTAAGTTTGCAGTTAAAAAAAAAAAAAGGCAACAAAATTTGGTAGCACAGACCAGATCTAAAGCAGACAAAGTTGTGAGATATCACCTTAACAGAAAAAAGAAAGCATGGTGGTATTCTTGAATGACTCGCAGTCTTCTCTGTCCAGTATTTGGAAATGAGTGCATGAATGCCTTACCTGGTAAACATGGCATATCTGGACAATGTCATATTAATTATTCGGGGTAAATACAAATATATGCTTGAAGAAATATAACCAAGCTAAGTAAAGACAATTTTACAGGGCAAAGTGTATTATATATTTTACACAGGGCTGTGGAGAAGTAAAGAGGTTGATATTAGATAAAGATGCAAAACTAGGAAAGGATTCCTAGCTTCAAAGGCAATGGGTGCCTGAGAAATTAAACAGAGAGACTGTATTATATAGCTGAGGACTCAGATGAGCAGTCCCAAGAACTGGAAAGCTGTCTTTCTTTTGATTATCAGTGTACATGGATGAATTAATAAAAAGAATCTAGAAGATGCATAGAATTGGACCCTCTATGTACACTCTAACCAGTACAGAATAAATTAGCTTTCAATTATACTTCATATAGAAAGAGTTGAGTAAGACAGACAAGGTTAACTGGGCCGGGGGGCGGAGGTGGGGTGGGGTGGTGCTGATTATCAGGTAAATAGTGCACAAAGACTGAACTGGTGGTAGAAAATAAGAGTTATAGATTTATAGGGGAATTTATGTAAGTATTTGTCAGCGGGAATGAAACTAGTTGACTTCCCAGAAATACCAAAATACAAACAGGAGATCCATTAAACCAGTCTGCTAACATTAATACTCCATTTGGTTCAATTCTTTGTGATACCAATATCCCAGGCATAAGATAAGATTTTGGAAAAAATAAAAGGACCTGGTCCCACATATGCATATATAGAGACAGCCAAGCCATAACCTCTAGAAGACCTTCCAAAATTTTATCTGAGTCAGCCCTTTCTGCACCCTCCAGATGTATCTTCCCAAGAGTCCCAAACCACACTTTTCACCCGGTGTGCCTTACCCCGTTCCCACTGCACACCAATATTGCATCACTCCGAAGCAAGACCTCAGTCCAAGGACCCTCCCCCCCACTTGCTTCTTATATCTCCCAGAGCCAAGGATCCCACCCTCCCTCCCTTGGTCTCCTCTTTCACTCTTTGCCATTCTAAAATCACCTCAGAGCCATTTACCCAGCAGCAGAAGAGGGGAGCCACACACTAACCACTACCTCACATTTCAGTGGCCTGTGAGCTCTTGACCCCACCCCTACCCATGCCAAGGTGTTTGGCATAAAACAGCTCTCTCTGACACCAATGACAAAGTTCTTTGTCTTGGATGATAAAGAACCAGCCTCATGAAGCTCAATTAGCATTAACAACTCGGCATACCTCAATTTCCTCTAGAAAGCAACAGGCATTTATTCGCTATAATGTAGTCTGAGGAAACTGAAGATGCTTGATGTGACTATAAATACTGAAAAATTCTTCACCTTTCTGTGGTAGACGCTACATCTTTGAACAACTGTATTTTGTTGAGGCAGTTCCCTTTAGCCAAGCTTTTTCAAGACCATCAGACCTTTTCTATCAACATTGTATCTTACCAAAAACATAGTAAAACATAAGATAGCGGTGGCCATTTGAAGAACAGGTATAGTTGTCATTTAAGCCTATTGATTAAATGCTACTGAACCCCTCCCAATGCAAAACTTATATTATACATTTGTATTATATGAGAACATCTATAGGCAGTTCAGGAACAAAAGTGTAAATACAGTTCCATAAGCAAATTTAAAGCTTATATCACTTCAATGACCTCATATATTTAATTGGTAATAAAAGACAAAAAGACTTGGCACTATGCATATCAACTGTCATTTCCAGCAAAGAATGAGGATCCATTTTGTTTAGAGACTGTGCAGCCTGTGTAGAATTTCAGGGACTATTTACGCATTCCTAAAACTGAGTAGTGCAAAATGTTCTTTAATGCAATTCAGAGATTTGTTGTAACCAGATCATAGGAGTTATTCAATTTCATATTCCGTGTTGAGAACATGTCAGATTGGAGATATAGTTAAGAATGAACTAAAAGGAAAACTACTTTTTGCTTCCTGATCAGAGTTACTGCAATTCCCCAAGAATGAGATCTGCTTTTGGACTGTGAGGTTCCCCTGCCCAGCCTAAGTCTTATTTTTAGAAAAGCTAAGCTGTCTCCACAGTGTATCAAGCCTGCTCAACCAACTTTCCCATTTTGATGGATGTATTTAGGTCTATGTGACTAAACTTTGTCCCTTTCCATCCAAGGAAAAAGGAAAATAACATCATTTACATACCCGAGGTGACACAAACTGTCATATTCACATATCAAGTCTTGTAACAGAACTCAGTGAACATTTGCATGCTGAGTTCAATACATAACATAAAACATGGAAAGTTTTGGACCTAAGCTACCTCACTGGCCTAAACAGTTAGCCTGAACACCAAAATTCCTTGAAATTATTTCTAGGGCTGCAGTTTTCAACAATCACTTTTAAATTTAGTTCCCTATTCTTTTCAGATAAAACATCTATTTTCTTCAAATCCTTACCCATAAACCCCCTATACCTGTAACATATGGAAAATACCTTCATTAAGCTGTAAGTTCATAAGCTCAGCAGCTATGAAGTCAGCCTACCTATTTATTTATTTACTTATTTTACTGCTATCTTGAACTGCATCCACAGCTACTGATTGTCTAAAAGAGTTAGATCAAACTCAGGCCACTATATTATTCTCTGATACTGTCTGTCGTCTGAATCAAAAAACATTGTTATTTTTTTGGCTTAACTCCTTCTGGTTTCATTGTTTCATAGACTTTATTCTAGTTATCTCCCAGTGACACCATCAGCCTCTTCAGCTCCCCAACCCACTCAATATCACTACATTTTTGTCTATTTTCACAAAGTTTCTAGGCATTCCCTGGTGTGCATTCAGCAAAAAAGCTATTGTCACTTACTCGATCAGTCACTGGGCTGTCAAACAAGCCGGAGGTGCATTATTTTTTTAATACTTTCTAAAGCTGACAAGATTGAACTAAATTGCATTATTATGTACTTCAGAGGGAAAAGATGGCCTGAACAGTTTCTGCAGTTTTCCACGCACACTTTTTCAGAGAACAGGGCAGTGTATTTTTACAATATCACTACCATCAATTGCCTGTATCTTTCTTCCAGAATGATTGCTTTACAAAAGCTAATTGTGATACTAAATACAGCCTTTCTTCCTGTCTGCCCTCAGGATGAAGAACAGTTGAGATTGAAGTGTGGTATTACAATCAAGCCTGACACATCTGCAGAGCATGACCTTCACTGAGCTTTCAGATATTGTGATTCCCAAGCCAAGGAGAGAGAGCAAAGCAAAAAGGCAAAAATAAGCTATATGGAATGTGCTTGATGTATGAACCCAACTCAGCAAAAGAACCTTTTCTTACAATTTTTTCTGAAGAGAACAAAATTATTTCTTCCCCAAGAAGGTAAAGCAAATTGGCTGCAGAACTGCAGAATACTTTTATTCTGTGACATTCAACTTGCATGCAGAAATTACTTGTCTGAAAAGGATTTTTTCAGGGGTAGGCACTACTTCTGACATCCAGTTTAGAATTTACTTTGAGAGGAACAAAGCAAGTAGAAGAGTCTCAGTTCCATCCCTCCAAAATACTAGCGCATGTCACAGAAAGAACTATTACTACATAATATGAATGATTGGACAATCTCTTCTCTACATAGCTTTCTTTACATCTGACATGGACGCTATACTGAAATCAACCTCTGGGAAGTTGTTTACTCTAGGACAGAAGTAATGCCATTATATGGAAATTAAGGGTTTTTTGCACAATTTATGCACCTTTCCATGCTTGGCCAATGACTAGACAAACGGTCACACAGAAGCAAATACAACAATGCAAGAAGGAATGCGTGAAGGCAGGGTGAGTGGGAAAGGCAGGGTGTGTGTGTCTCATAACTAAAAAAAACATTCACAGAAGCAAATACAGTAACTCATGGAAGGGTGGATTTGCCCTTCTCCTATATAAAATCAATCTTGTGTTTTAAGTTTTAACATTTTCCCACTGCATGAGAAAAACAGCTCTCATGTTCAGTACCCTGGACAGTGCACACATAACGTCCGGTTTCTTTTATTTTCTTTAGCGAACCACTGCTCTGAAGAGCAGAATTACAATCTGCAAAGCCACAGCTCATAGCTTTACCCCAGTGGTTCAAACTCATCATTTCCAGTTGTGCTAGAGCACATCTTTCTGCAAGTCATACCACCTTGAGAGAAATACTAATTGCTAAAGAACTGTGGTTTTTCTTACTGTCATTGTAACTAGCTTCAGCTTTTGCATTTTATCATCGTAGACCTCTTAGACATTGGCAATACTCACCAGCTGTGAATAAATTATTTCTGCCTAGATAATTGGAAAGATGCTGGAGAGTAAGCTCCTTCAGCAAGTCTCTCATTTTGGGATACGTTTTCCAGAACCCAAACAATTTTCTAAATTCTCTCAGATATTTCATCATTCTGAATACAGAATTTAGCTGCATTTTTCACCAAAGCTAAAAGCAAAACCATTATCATGTCCTAAATTCTACTTAATATTCACTAAATTCCACATCAGCTTCATTGCTTCACCACACCAGTGCTGGGCAGGCTCCGCACACACCACCTCAGAACACCTTTCAAGTGAGACCCCTATTCCAGCCTGTATGCTTGACATAGAACTTTTGTTCATAACAGCATGATCAGATGTTCAGTTATGTCAAAACAGCCACAGTATTCAAATAAACCTATTTTATTGAGATGAACATATTATTTTGCATAATTTGGATTACCATGGTTATTCCTTCTTCCAAATACAATCAGTTCCATGGCTGATAGCTTGGCAAACCCTCAGTACCTCCCATTCACTGGGCTATCCTAAGACTTCTAGTAGGAAGCAGACACCTAAGTTTTGCCCCTCCCTACCTGACTCATAACATCATCCTCACAGATGGAACAATGTTGTAATGCCTGTTGAGCCAGTGCTCATTTTCTTTTACAATAATGCTTGTGCACTTCATGTCCCATGTTATCAAGTGCCACCCTTTCAGGACAAGATTTCCCTTCTTCACTGCCTCGCACACAGGACTTTCTGCTGCCTGAGCAATTTGCCAAGAACCATTTCATGTTTTCTTCTAGGTGACAGATAAAAATATTGACAGCAAATAAGACAAGCAAAGACTCACAGAACATATTACTTTTGAGGTGTGTCATGTGGCCTGGGGGTTGTTTTTATAAGCTATTTAATAAAGTTCTGTGTAGATTTTGTATGTCAATGTTTTTAATTACTTTCATGACAGTAGGTCAACTACTCAATGCTACAGTCCATTATCGCAGTACTCCCATTTCAGCATATTTTTGAATCTTAAAAAAAAACTAAAGAGAGTGAGAGAAAAGAAAAAAAAACAAACCTGCAAGAGCACGTATTCTGATAAGACCTAGTTTCCATAAAACTGAAAATAATGTCATCTTTCAGGATTGGGTTTGTTTCAGTTTTTTTTAATCCTGGATCAGCCTTTCTGTGATTCGGAATGGAATTGGCAGTTGGCTAATATATTTTGAAGTAGCATGAAATTAATGTTCTGTACTATATTTTGAAGGAATCAGTAAATCTGATTAGTATGAGACCTCCCTATAGTATACTGCAATTGCACTTTGCTGAAGGCTAAAACATTATCTGGAATATAAACCATCTGAAACTTATGAAAGTGACCAGCAAGTTATGCAGAACTATATATAATTATCTCTTAACTAGTTATAGCAATAGTTAGAGTTCAGAAATATTATGAAGGGGCAGGCTGGTTCAAAGATAGGAAAGGCTCCCCGTTCTTACTCTAGTTAACTTTGGAGGGTTGAAAGGAATTGATGAAAGTCAGGTTTTTAAGTTGCTAAGTCTATCTGGAAAAGTAAAATAAATAAAAAATTATACATAGATATGTGTATGTAGATTTAAAAAATGCAAAATTTCCCTTCAGTTTTACATGACACTATTTTAAGAGTATTTCTCAACCTCCTTCTTCTTTATTGGTCCATTTTCATTGAAAATTAGGTAGAGAGAAAATACCTTCTTTCTTATGTCAACATGGTATCAAAGCAGGCTTTTGCTTGGGGTTTGTTTTATTCCTGTTCAGAGGATAAATTTACAGTCAACATATCCAGAAATGTCCCTTGACTTGAATGAAGGAATCTCACTCTCAGTGAAACAAATAAAACTGACCTTTGGTCACATAAGTAATTTGCTTTATGAACGCTAAATGCTATTCTTAATACATAGTCCAGGTTACAGCCAACTTTAATGCAAGGATCATTTTCTAAAGAACCATGTATTGTAAAGCTTTAATTTTCACATCAGCGCTTACAATAATCACTAATACATTACAAGGAAAGTAAAATGCAAAGCAAATAGTTATAGAGGCAAAGACATAGAGGGAAGAACAAACATAATCCTATATTTCATCATCAACCAGAATCCAGCAAGACTTTTATTGGAACTCAGAGGTCTTTAATCAACCTTAAATACTGTGTCCACTTTGCTTAGATTTAATTCTCCTTATTCTTCTGCTGCAGTCAATAAACTACTAACCACTCCACCACACACACACACACACACACAAACACACACACAAAAATCACTTTTACAAACGTATCTTTGATTTTTTGTTATTATCAGTATAAACATAACACTGCTATCTAAAAGTAAGCTGAGGTTGGTGTCCTGCATGCTGTACACATGTGTAATGAAGACGGTATCTGCTCTGAAAATCTTATACTTTTTTAAAAGACAAAAGAAAAAAAAATAAGAGGGGAAATAGAGAAAAAGGGCAAGGTGGAATCAAAGGCAAAGGAACAAAAAAGGTCTCTCTGCAAAACAAACACAGAAAGACAAGGATAGTCCTGAAAACACAATCAAGTCTCAAAACATCTAGTCAATGGCTTTGTTCAGTAAACTACACTATTTATTAATACAGGTTTTATTAAATTCCAAACTCATCATAAGTTTGCAAATAAAATTACTTCCAGGTTTTCATCAATGCTTTTTTCCCCTCCTTCTTTCCCCCCACAAACTTCTCTCCCAATTCTCCAGCAACCATCACAGTCCATCTAACTAGGCTTAAAAATAAAAATTAGCAAGTACATACTTTGCATTTCTTAAGAATCAATACAGTGTTACAATTTAGGAAAAGTGACATGAGATTAAACCCTATTGCTAAACCTAACTGTAAGACACCATGGGAATACTTACATGAATCTTCATATTCATGAAGCTTAATTATAGCAAAATAGCCAATCTGTAAAATACAGCTAGATTCAAGTACTAAAACATGAACAAAGCGAAAATGTTTCCCCAGAGATGTCTCTACAAGATGCGCAGAGGCACAAATGTAAGCAAAAATCAAAAAAGACAGATCAACAGATACTATACCATGGAAGAACTAGAGCAGCAGCCAAGGAAAGAATTAAGATACATTTGGGAATTAAGAGGGTTTAAAATACACTATAAATGTATGGCATAAGAGGTCTACAGCATCTGCACTGCATGTTACCTAGCTATCATGAAAAAAAAAAAATCAAGCAAAGCACAAAATAGAAAGACTGCAAAGTATTATGGGTCAAAGATAATTAGTTTCTTTGCCAGGAAAATAGCAAGTGGGCACTTGCTTCTCCTAAGTCAAATATTCCAAAATGGTAGTCAAACAGGACATATTGAGTCATTCCTGGTGATTCATCTGGTTTTGCCACTGCTTCAGATGCTACCAATGTTATCCAAGACATAGGAATTAATGTGAAAGAGGATAATATAAAAGTCTCAGACTGAGTGCCTCATTTCAATGTGAAGACAGAACAATTAAACCAAGTGTGCAGATACATTGCCAGTATATGTCATGAGAGGGTGGAAGCAGAAAGTCTATGACACTCATTTGCCACTGAGGACCTTGGAAAGGCAGAAAAGTGTAGTGTGGAGACTCACTAGGGCACAGCTTCAGAGTAAGACACTTTGATGTGAACCTGCAGTTGCTAAAGGCAGGAAGCTTAGTACAGGATTCAGGTAATGAATCTGAAGTAACATAATGAAAGAGGAAGCTGGGAGATAAACGGTGATATGAGCTTAATCGGTGTAACCAAGATGGTCAGATATTTGTGCTACTGAAAAGTACTTGCATTCCTAAATCTAACCTATGAAAACTTCAACAGATAGAGACAGACAATAATCAAATAGCCTGAAGACTAGCTTCTGGAAGAAGGCATGGGGGAAGGAATCAGAGGAAGCAGTGAGCAAAACCATAATTCTTCCTCCTTTGACCCATTACTGGATGATAATTTCGGAGGATGCCAGGAAAGAGTATTCCCCTGGCAGCACTCTCTCTCTTTCAGGTGGAACAGAAAAACGTTGTCACTATACAAGTAATTTCAAGGAAAAGGCACTTGGCAAGGATGGGCAGTTACCTGCAAGGGCTAGCAACTGGTCCATAGCCCATAAAGTTTAGGCTTAATTTCTCCACAGTAATCAGTAAAAATGATATATCCAGTCCTACCTCCACGACTCATACTTCTCCAAACAGCAAATGTTTTTAAGTAGTAAATATCTAATTAATCTCTTTGAAGCACCCTAGGTCCTAGAAAGGTTTGAATCTGTATTTTTTTAACCTGTGGTTAATAAACAGAATTTGTTGTTCCCCTAAGGGACTATTTGTACCTTACTTATTTTGAAACATGCCATTCTTACCCACCTTCCCAAGGAAATCCTTCAGGCAGATTAAAATAAGAAGTGATCAACTATACAAAAAAAAACCAAGAAATATTTAGAGCTACTTTTCTATTCCCATGAATATCACTCAAACCATTTCACTTACAATGAACTAACAAACTATTTCCTAAATTATTATAGATAAGGTAATTTCAGAAAAGAATTACATACTAGATCACACTTTTGAATGAACAAAAAATCCCAGCAAGTGCTTACACATCAGAGAGATGACTTGTAAGAACTAGCCATAAATTGTATGATTTCAGAAGAGACCAGCACTCAATCCAGCAAGATTTAGGTGCTGGCAGGGTGTCTGGGAGGTACATCCCTGCACTTTCCTATTTCAAGAAGAATATCAATGGGAACAAGAGAATAGAAAGTTAGCACAGAGGAAAAAAATACAGAAGAAAACCTTCCTTGGAGACTATTTGTTCTACAAGTTTGAAGTACAAAACACACACTATGTTATCAGTAATTCTTAAAATGTAACAGCAGTGCAAGGCAGAAAAATGATAGATATTGTCTCAGTGTTAGCTAGAAGAAGTGGAAGAATGGTTCCACAAAGTAAAATAAGGGATCTCCATCTGCAGTTCTCTACAGAGCACTAAGCTTTTCCATAAACCTTTCTTTATATTGTGCGTGTTGGAACTTTTCCTAATGAACCATAGTTCCTTTCAGGCTCCCTACACACATACACACACACACAAAAAAAAAAAAATAATTTTTTTTCCTAGCTCCAGACAGCTTTTGTTGCACAAATAAGAACTACCTTCACTAAAATTTCAGAGATTTAAAAGCTTAAATGTGTTCATATATTTCTCAGCTTATATTTGTATGTAGTAGTAAACCATAAGCCAGGTGCAATATTTGTTTACGTGAACATTTCTGAAGACACAAATTTCCGTGTTGGAACTGTCAGAAAAGCCTGTCAAATTTTAGTTTGTGAGCACATTCCTTAGTGTCTGTACCTGTACGCTTTTTTCTTTTTATCACTGCTTCTATCAAGACAAAAAGAACTGACAGGCTTTGGCACCAGCATTTTGTTTTAAAAGGAGGCCTGCATTAAGGCCATCTGCATTATTACCCTTTGCATATCTATTTTACTGTGGTGATCCTACCATAGTAGTATAACTTACTTCACAATGCTATAATTTCAAACACAGATGCAAAAATCTCTCAAGTTAGAAATGACAAATTCACTAATTGCCCGCAACCGCTACAATGTAAAAGGGGTTTTACAAAGCACAAACCCCCACTGAATCTAGTGAAGGTGAGGCAATAAAAACTTTATTTGTCTTATGCACTGAAACATTCACTCTCTGCCCATCCACTCTGTGTGGCAGGACAAGCTCACCTATTAGAGCTATAGTTAATTAGCTGTAGCCCCTTCAGGCCATTTACAATTTTAGTAAACTCCACAACCCAGTACTCTCTCCTTCTAAAGATCTTTTCATCCCAAAGCTCTCCAAATGCATTGTTTGCAGTCATAACTGGATTCTCCCTCTTCCTGTCCCCACCCCAGGTACTCTCACTGCTACTTTCTCACCTTGTATCCAACTGAACCTGGTCTGATCAGTGTCCAGCAAGAAACCCCTCATCCAAAGCTTAGAGCTAATTTTCCTGCTTCGGCTTTTCTTTCTTCACCAGATAACCTCAAGTCAAACACCATGACAGTCTTTACCAGAGTCTTGTCCTTCCTTGGGCTCTGCAATCCTTTTTGTCCTAATCCCTCCTTCTGTGCACTCTTCAGAGACTTCTCCTCAGCCTGACACACACAGACGTTCACATGAAAAAGTCTGCTTTGAAGATGATTTGGTCTTCTTTTGAAACCTGAACTACAACTGAAACACTTTAGCTATCTTCTTTAAGGGAAGATGGTGTTACATACTTAGTGTTAAAGCTGATCCTTGGTTTGAAGAAAGGCCTCCCTTCCTACCAACTATCTGTCACCATCCAGTGTCTCTGAGGTCTGCCCTCAGTCAGAAGAAACTAGGACTGCTCTGACATACCAAGCATATGCCCACACAGCTAGAAGACTTGTGAGGTTCGGGGGGCTTTTTGGTACCTTGGAGGTTCCAGTTTTTACTTCTGTTACTGAAACAAAATTCTGAGGTGCCACTGCTGTGGTAATGAGTTGTGCATTTGTTACAACATAACAGCAATACTCAAATATGTAGCACCTCTAAGTTTTTTTGGATCTATTTTAAGCACACGATACCGCTAATTTCAAATTCATAGAAGAGTACCTAGGTATTAGTTGCTTGCAAACTACTTTTGATTAAGTAAGTAAAAGAAGTCAGAAAAAAATTGCCCTTGGAAGTGAGATATTTTAAACTTATTCAGAAGCTCTCCAGTTTCTAATAACTAACCCCAATCTCAGTCTTAGACTGACCTGGAGTTTGTAGGTTTCTAAGCTGTAAGTGGAATTTTGCTAGCAAGTCATTTAATTTAGTCCATGATGTATTACTTGGAGCAAAATTTTATTTACAACTACACGACCTCTCTAATGCCATATCTTTATGTTTTCCACTTATTCTTCCAGCTGGAAGGGTTTTATCTTCACTCAGATATAATTTTTAAAAATACTCCAAAATTACTTAACAACAACCAGCCCCCACCCCATATTCCACTATTTAGTTCAGCATCAACTTTTTACACATTAGTAAGAACCTAAGCAATGCAAAAGCTGTACTTTCAGCAGCTTGAACCTGAAAGTGAAAAAAATGAACTACATATATTTTGAAGCATTGTATTACAAAAAAAATATTATTTCACAAAATCTGAGTCAGAAAGCCTATGACTTCATTACCTACACAGAGCAGTAATGCTTTCAATATCTATTTTCTGACTTTCAAGATTTTAGTTCTGTAACTTTAAACATTGGAAAAAAGGAAAGCCCAGCTTCCCAAGCAACACTACCTGTTATTGAAATGCTAATTTTCATTTAAATATAAAAGAAATAATAACATTTGCATTTAAAGTGTAGTGATTAAGCTCTGAAGGGCCAGAAATTAAGTCACTTATCTTTCAGGGGGATTTTATAAATCCCTGTTTCAGTACCAAGTGCTGAATAGAAACCAAACGGTATCTCTGGTCTTTGCTTATTATAATTTTTACATCTTCAAAACAGAAGACCATTGTATTTGTGATTATAAAACTGTTCCCACAGCAGACAGTGTTAGGTGCTCACTACAATACAAGCAGAAAAGAATGAATGGTTCTATCAGTGCTATAAAAAACAAAAGAAAAAAAAAAGACAGACAGACATCTGCCTAAGGAGCTTGCCACCTGCTGCAGAGAAACCAGACTAGATGTATGGCTGAAAATAGTATCAGGTTTCAAAATGGATCTGAGGCAAAATAAAAGAAGTGGAATTCTGAAGAACATAATATACAGTAATAGATGCAATGTCTTAGATACCAAGATCAATCAGTTGTTTTCAAATTTAATCGTTCATAGTTTATTGCTTTAGGTAAGCATAACACTGATACAACCAACAAAGGTTTTCCTTCAGTGTGATAAATACTTTGTGATACTGACAGAAAGCACTCTGCCTTTCCTATCCCCCAGCCAGGGGAAAAAAGGGGAAAAAAACATTTTGTTGCTTATTGGGTTGGGGGAGAGCTTATTTGCTTTCATAGCTAAACTGAACAAAAATTTAATTATTCATGCATGTGCAATAAAAGCCCTGGTTACAGACTTGTTTTACCTACTGCTAAAGAACGAAATCAGTAATTGCCTTAGTACTTGCCCTTTCCACCAAGATACAGCAAGAAAACAAATTTTTAGCTGTAAAAAACTGAGTTTTCTTTAAACAAGAAGATCTTTAAAAACGCATCTGTCATAAGCTAGACAGGTTTTGGCACTGAAGGTTTTCATATCAGAAGAAAATTTTCACTTACATATGCAGACATGCTTTTACAGCTAACATTCTATAACAAAATGTCTCTTAAAACCAGTGACATCCATTTCTGATGCAACCTTCCACAAAAATGAGCGTAACAGATCTTCCATGCTGGCATCCCCTTGCCCTAATATGAACTGTCCACAGAGGAGCTATACACAAGCCATTTGCTAACATCTCTTGATCACTATCTCTTACAACACCATATAGGAAAAGGGTCTTCGTGATATCAGTAATACCTATCAGTCTGTCCAGAAGAACAATTTCCAATACTCCTTTGCTGATACGGCATAGGCATTCTGGACAATAACATGGAAAGTAAAGGACTTTCCCAGAGCTTCAGTATTGCAAAATTCTTGGTTTTCAGCATGATGTATGCCTCTTCAGCAATGCCTAGTGAATACATAAAATAAAGCGTGTTTCACGTTGTAGATTGAAAGAAAAAGTACCAAAGGCAGCAGAAGCTGGACCAATGGAAATATTCTGAACGGAACAGGCCTCTCACTTTCCTTATGAGAAAGATTGCAGGATGAGTGAATCTGGTTAGCATTTCCCCACTGAGTAAACAAAACCATGGGCTGCCCAACAGTGTACTGTGCTGGAGAAACAGCTCTGCACAAGGTAAAATTTTATGTTGTTCTCTGGTGGCTCCACAAATGAAGCAGAGGCTGTTTCTCCCAGCCTTTTCCTGCTCTTGAGACAGGTGGTGCCTAGTCTTTTTGGGTCCCGGCCCCCACAGAAGTTAGGGTTATAGAGTTTGGGCTTAATCATTGGGAATAACTTCTCTAACTCTAATCTGTAACTGGCAGGATGTCCACTGGCAGAACCATTTAAGGTTTATAAATAATTCATATCATCTTAAAAGCAAAGCAAAGGAAAGAAAACACCCACCACTTCCCACCTTCTTCTTTTGAAGGATCAATTTCTTTCTGGTGCTCATCATCACAAAAATAACTTCTCCCATATTTTTCCTGTCTCAGATCTTTAATCCAAACAATAACTCTACTTAAACTTTCCCAGAAGAATCATTTCAGACTTCATACACAGAAATCAAGATTCATACTGCAAGCTTAATAACAAAAAAAAATATAAAATTTTAACTTTTCAAATAAAAAAATTCCACTTGCATATATTCATTAGGTATCAGAGTGGAAAAGTGAGAAGAGTTTTAAACTTTATAACAAAGCCACCTCTTTATTTGCCCTAATTCTAGTTACTCATAACTGTACCACAATAGTCTGACCAACTATCTGGTCACCACATAGACAAGTCCATAATCAAAAAAGTACTTAACAAAGTTATTAGCTGTTCTTGATATACTCAGTGGTCCTTCAAGTACTAAAAACTCTCTCTTTGAGGTGACTTTCAAAGTGTTCAAGGCAGACTGTAATAAGCAACTCCACAATGTAAATCAGGAGCATTCAAAGAGATTTAGATAAGAAATTTAGCACACTACCTATATAATTTATGAAACAAACCAAATGCAAAATCAGAAGAAAAGGCTACTCATTATTGATTTTCCATTTAAAAATTAGACAGCTTTATGAAATAATTGCATGAAAATACCAGAAATCTGTACAATAATATGTTTTTGCAATGCACAATACTATTTAAAAAGCCACAAAACTATTTTTTAGTTCCCAGCGGTTCTTATTTTCATTGGGATTAGCACCATGATACGCATATTGTGAATTAATCAATAATATTGTAGTGAGTATAAAGCATAAGTAAACCAGACTGCCATTCTGACCCATATTCAAATCTAGAAGAGGGCTGTCAATATCTTTTAGTGTAAAAAAAAAAAAGGGGGGGGGGGAGGAAGGAGAGTATTTTTTGAATATTAAGGAGAAAGAACTTCTCACTTTGAGAATCCTCTGTAATTTAAAACTAGAATAATACTAAAATACAGTATTCAAGCATTCTTGATTTTTTTTAATTTAGTATTATTAACTTTTGAGAAGTGTTACACTATCATCAAACAGTGAACACAGTAAATACAATTGAAAGTAATTCAGAGGGGAAAAAAAATACAAAAAACCCAAAAGAAAGCCAGCAACTTCAGCTCCTGCATTTTGATAAAAGTCTGCTCTCTCTCCTCTCCTGCCTCCCCCTCCCAGAACAGACATGTCAAACTTGAATATCCCTTGCTCTAGGCGATAGACTGATGGATAGTATAACCAGATGTCCCTTGCTTATCATTAGACAAGACATACATTTCTCCAACTTCCACACCGAAATACACTCCAAATTTTACTTGCTTTATTTAGAAGCCAAATTCAAAGATTACCATATTTTATGAAGCTACCATCTACCTTCATATATGTTCTGTTGACATAAAAACAGCTAGCATCACAAGAGATTTTTCATTTTTAGACAATTGCTTGGAAGGCACAACATTCTGCTTGCAAGCAAATCCTGCTAGTGACAGTAAGCCAGAGCCAGAAGGCAATAATCCATTTACAAAGGCCAACATAAAGACCATACTGTCCCCATTCATATTCTGGTGCAGTCACCTATAACTGAAACATCTCCCCAAGTAGACTTCTTTCAGCAAGGAAGAGCAGGAGCAATTAATAGGAAGCCTCTCTCATTCACCTTTCTCTCTGTCTTCCCTTTACCTATATGCATGTGCATACACAGGCACACCCATGACAGAGACCCATAGCAATATTTAGTAAGGAATTCTAGTAAAGTTTTTAAGGTCTGTTTAGTAGAGAGCAATACCACAGCCCCCTTCCCAAAGGGCAGACATTTGCTGAGCTGAGAGATGCAACAGCATGCTGTGTTTGCTCCTTAGAGGTAGTACAAAGAAATACAGAATTCCCAGAGGAACTGCAGAAGATAGCAAGCCAAAGACTTTGGTGGAATCCAAAGAGATTGTTTTTATGGTCTTGATCCAGACAATCCTGTAATACAGCAACACCTGAAGTGATCACTGTTGCATTACACTATAAAAAGCAAAAGTGTGCATTGTAGATCCCTGGTGCTAGACATGATGATGGAATAACCCCTCCCAAAATTTACCATTGCTGCAGGAAAACAGAGAGTATGGTCAAGGTCTTTTAGGCCCTTGTGGCAGCCTCTGCCCTAGGCACTTACTTCATTTGCTGAAGTCTAGAGACTGACCCATTTTATCAGGACACTGTGGTGAATAGTAATACATGTCCCCATGGTTACTACAGAAAGAAAATATTGCTGGAATTACTTTCATTGAACAACAAAATTATCAAGAAGCTTTGCAAAATGAGGTCTCTCTATTCATTTTCACTATGATTAATAACCATGGTTTTAACACAAATTTTAAGCAACTGAGGAGGCTTTATAATAAACAATTTTTAATGAAATTGAGCAAAACAAAAATAAGTAACTTGACTTTTAAAGAAGAAAAAATGTTTGACATTTCCATTAAGGAGGAGGCTACATCAAGGTTATATTAGCATGACATTGCATCCAGACGAGTCAGGTACTTGTCTGCTGCAACATTCAGTATACGTAATCCTGTTCTTTTCTACCCTCCTCTTCCCCTTGTAAGCAACTAATGTGAATTTTCTCATCAATGTCAAATTTGGTTGTGTGCAAACTAAAATACAGCACACAATGTAAAAAGGGAGAAATGCTCACATTCGTGAAAGAGGAAGCAGGAGTAGCAGCTCTAAATCTGGGTGATTCAGTCTTTCCAATACAGAATGATTACACAGGTCAAGTGTATCCTTTCCTTTCAAAGCAGAAATGATCTATCCTTTGAGGCAAAAGAAAAGAACTATGCCTTTGCACAAAACAGAACTCTACAATAGCTGTTTTGGTTCACAATAGGAAAGTCAGCTAGCATGTTGTTTTAATAGCTACAACATTTTTCCAAACTTTCATCGTTTCAATTTTTTTTAAATATCATACCTCAGAACAAGTTGTATTTTTTGAATGTATAATAACTGAACGCATAATAGAGCAGTCAGTGGTGACAGTCCAATGAAAAGAGGATTCCATTAAAGAGCAAGCCGCTTTTCAAAACATCCATAGATGGAATAATATATAGCTGCTTTACATCAGCAGCCTTGAATACACTTTCTCAATGACCTCTGACACATACTTAGGTACTTACTTTCCTCTGGTTTCAGTCTTAATCAGATCTGTCAACAGGTATTACATTATAGTGGTTTTTATAATCCTGTCTAGTCACAACATTTTCAGAAATAAGGTGTGAAATCAAGATAACCAAATCTATTTGACAGAAAACACTACAGACAAAAACGTCAGGTTCCCTAATTGACATCAGCGGAGTTTCTCTAAAAGCTTTACCAAACAACAGTAATACAAAACCTACAGTTAAGCAAATATGGTGCCATTTATGACTTCCCATATGCATGAACTGGCAATATTACTCAAGGAATAAACTGCCTACTACCAAGTCCAGCCTCACTTTTCTGAATGTATCTCTGTCTCTTCACTGTTCCACATCATCCAATCAGCTTAGAATAAGGTATGTAAAGAGTAAAAAACAACTCAACCAGACAACAGCTTTCTGGTCTAGGTGCTTTCACCTTAAGCAAGATGAGACAGGTTTCAGAATTTCTCTTCACAGAAGTGAGTGTTGTCTGTCATCATGGAAATTTCTGAGGCAGGGACCTGCACCTGCGTATAAGGACACACGCTGACTTCAGTTATGCAAGTATCTCCCAAAGGCTCCCTATTCTTCACTGAAGGAACATGCTTCTTTTCTTCAGATAGGCAGGTAATCATTAAAAAGGGTTCCACAGGCCCCAAAACAAGCAGCTGTGCCATCCCTTTAAGAAAGAGGGGGCAATGCCAAACAGCTAGAGCAGTAACAATTGCCATTGCTAGATCTTCAACCCCTAGCCAGAATAGCTCTATGTAGGATGTTTAACAGGTGGAAGACTAATCAAAAGATCTGATTGACTGTCTTTATTTACAGGCTCAGGTTCCTCCAAAAGCATGAGCGTCTGCAGACTAATAATTTCATCTAAACTAGATGCCACCCTTCACATCACCTGCAATTTCAAAAAAAATACAATACCCTTCCTAAAAAAAAAAAAAAAAAAAAAAAAAAAGCCAGCAACACTGTATTTACTTACTCACAGGAAGTTTAAATCATAGCTTTCTGTTTCTGCTACAAGTCCTTCAATTCGTATTGTAAAGTGTTTAAGTCCCTTATATCATTGATGTCTGCAGTCTTTCAAAGGTCCTCCTTCTCTAAATCATAGAGAATCAATTCAAAAGGTCAGCACTGATTAAAAAAAAATTGTATAGGAACATTTTTTTAGACTGCAAGTTACTCTTCTATGTCTTCTTAAATAATATATCATTTATTTAGGGTACTACCGGTATTTTAAAAAGAATAACTAGCATGTTAGGAGGTGCTTCCTGCCAGGAGTCTTATTTCAAATACCTTGTCTGAGTCAATCTACTGCTCCCTAAAACAGGTTTTAGGCTACAGCCGAATGAAGCTATCAGAAACAGGTGGTTATTATATTATTATTATATCTTATTTATACAGTGCTGACAAAAGTAAAAGTTCCACCCCTGCCCATGATAGTTATGGGTGTTCTGGAGGGACTGTGTCACAGACAAACACTCCTGCAAGGATGGTGGATCCTTACCAAGTCTGCAAAATAAATGCCATGTTATCACCCATAAATTAACCCCATATTCAAGTTTAACACTGCTTTCATAGCCACTATCCTAGATAGCAAGTCAGTATGCAAATCCTATATTTTATCATGTGCTAGGCCTGTAAAGACAGCAGGCAGTGAGTTTTTTAAAGGTGCGTTTTTATCAGCCACTTCAGCTCCCTGTTTGTAAGAGCTGGAATTTGTCTGAGTAAACAAACAAAACCCAGAAAACAGTCCTGCGCAGAGCCCCAGTCCTAGGTACTTTGTGCTCACACGGGCCTATGAGGCTCCTGCTCAGGAATCCTGGGTCTAATCTTTCCAAAGAACTAATTCCACAACTGTCAGGAAGCAAATGACACCTTTTGGAAAAAAAGTGGAGGCACACTTGGGTCCTTTCTGAAGGGTTTGGGAACACGAGTGCTTGAAGAAGTATATATGGTAGAACAATAGTTGGAACCTGCTTTTAGCCCACTATGCTGGTTCTTGGTTTACAGTGATGAATAGGTAGAGCTTCAACAAGTATCTGGTACATTTCTTATACTTAATGATGTTAAACGCCTTTTCCCTTAACTGCTAATGATGATTTCCAATGCCTGGCTAACAAGAGTCCTATGAACAACAGTAACAGTGCTATCAACTCTCCATCTGATAAGGGTCATAAAGACTAGAGGAAGATTAAACCAAAATATTTTATCAGTTTGAGCCCTACTGATGAAATATGTTGGTTCAACAGAGCAGCTAGCAATAAAGACTTTAATCAGATTTTAAAGTGCTTTAACCCAGCTCGTGACTCAGTTGCTTGAGTCTATGCTTTTTAAGCAATGCAGTATTTCGAGTGGATATGCCAGTTTCAGCTTTTTTTCCTTAACTGAATCTTAGTGTTTTAGGAATTCTGAAATACAGGCATGCTGATCACTTTAGGTTAAAAGCTGCCAAAAAATGGGACAGAACAACATGTTTATCTCCTCTTTTTCCATCCCATGCTGATCGAGTATGATATACTAATCCCTTTGCCTTGGAAAACTAACATAGGTGTGAAAGTCAAAGATTTCCCAAATAATTAAACCCAAAAAGCACAAACTGAGACCATCAAGAAACAGCACAGGGCTACCAAAGTTCAGAAAAGAAAATAATCCACAGAAAGCTCTTCTCAGCTTCTGTCTACCATTGTTCCCCACTGTCTCTCCCTCAAGCTGCAACACACACCCGCAGGAGGAGAAAATTTGGATAACTTAATTATTTTGTTCAAACTTTCGCCTCCAGCTTTCAGTTTCTGAATGCAACAGAACACATCTGCAGTTTCTTCTTCCCCATCCCTCACAAATTTTTCCTTCTCACTTAACAGACATTATGCAATATCTTAAAATTTCCTTAGCTGGGAGGTGAGAGGTCGCATCACAACAGATACATTGGTTTAAATTCAGACTTTTATGCTAACAAAAAAAGGTAAATGACATTGTGGGAGAGGAATTTTTTAATGGAAAACTATTCTGTTTCCATCTCCTGCTCCTCTGAGTCCCCACCAACTCATGCACTGACCTTTCCCCTGATGTACTGAAAGTGGAGAGAAGCATTCTCTTTTCTTTTGGGAACAGTGGGCTATGTCAGAGGCAGCTCATTATGCTGAGACCTGGCCTAATCACTTTCTCCTCAGTATCTTCCCAATGCTTCTAGGGTGACATTACAGAAAACTATTAAGATACCTATTGCAGTGTGGGAAGCACGAAGTCACTTTATTTTTGCTGGCAGTATATTGGCTTGTGTCTTTTCTACACATTTTGCTACTGTTCCATTCTGAACTTATTTTCTCTGTTTCTTGTTCTAAAAAGCTGCTTCCCAAATCAGAATAAGTCTAACCCACTTTCTCTTCCCATGTTCTTCTAGTTTCCTGTTCCATTCTCTTCACATGGTGTACACTCAAAAAGCCAGGCTTTCCTAGACTGCTTTACAGTTCCCATCTCTATTGATTGTAAAGCCAGCAAACCTTCAGTGGCCTGACAGACTGTTCATTATTAAAATTAAAATAATTTGGAGCCAAGTTTCAAGCCAGAATTTATTTTTAATGGGCATCTATGACCTCTAGAAAGCAAGAATTCTGAACAGAAACATTAAAAGGTGTTCCATAATAACTGTTAAGTAGGCAAATATCAGTATTACAGAAGGAAAGACTTAAGTTACCCTTTAGATTAGAATCTCAACATATCACAGTGTATTAACGAAGTCCTTCCAAATCTAGCAACCACGCTGCACAGACACAGGATCATTTATTTCAATGCTCCTCATTAATACACTGGATTGAATCCAGTACTGACTTGCCCCTGCAACATGTCTGAGGTTAAAAATGCTTGTGTACTTTAGCTTAATAGGCTCCCATTAGGGAAATGCGAAAATAGCATTGATTTTATTTAAGAAGAGTATCTCAGACAAGTAGTGCAGTCAAATGGGTACACACAAATTTTTTTCTGAACTCTGGCAATTTTGTTTCATGGGAAGCATCCTATCTGGATGTTACGGAGGAGTTCATTAATATCCATACATTAATTAACTCAAAATATTCACTAATCCTTTTCACAAAGGGGGAATACATGTCAGGAAAGTGGAAAATAAGCAGCATATCAAAAGAACACTGCTGCAACTGATAATGGAACCAGCAATTTATTATTAGTCATCAAATGCAGTGAGAAAATAAATTTAAATGAAAATGACGCAGCAAAGGTAAAACACTTCATCTTCCTTTAGTTGGCTACAATTATAAGCAATGTTTTCCAAACCCATTTCTCCCACTGAGCTTCAGCTTCTATATCCTCACACGGGGAGCTCCAGTCCAAGGCAATTAGAGTTCCTTAAACAGAATCGGAAGCACAGAGTACATGCAGTACTGGGTTTACTGATGGTAATAAAAAAATATTCCCATTAAATTAACAATAAACCTCCCTCACAATTAATCTATGCCTTTTCCTATTCCAGTACTTCATAAAGCACGGAAAGCCTAGATCAAAGTAAAATATTATATTTTAGAAGATCCTGCGTGTTTGCAGCAGTCAGTGAGAAACAGAGGAAATCTTGAAGCCTCTATGTTTTTCAGTTTCCCTTTATGTAAAATGAGAGTAATGGTTCTAATTAATTGCAAGGGGCTTTGGGTTTGTCATAAAGGAAAAAAAGACTTCAAAATAGGCAGGAATAAAGGTTTCCCTGATTTTCTGCAGAGTTAAAAAAAAAGTCAGCTTGAGAAAGTGCTATGAATAACCATTGATAAGGATGCAAAGAATTACTATCAATAAATAGAGCTCACGCGAGGAAGAAGATGCATTTCAGAAAAATCAAGAATAACTTCTTTTTCTGAAATGCCTTTTGAAAAAACACATCCAGCATCTCACAAAGTCTTGTTGGGCCACTGACATTTAGAGGGGTTCTCTTTTTCTCACTCAAGCCACACAAGTCCTGAATGGATGATGTGACACAGCACGCGTTATCCTATTGCTTCTTATTTATGAGTGTGCTTTTGTTTCCAGTCCTGAAATTGCTTTTCAGCAAGTCAAAAACACCCACTTTGAAAAGAAGATAAGCATTGCTTCTCTTGTTCTAACTGAATTTATCCAAGAAAATTCATGGCTTATTTCTTTTCAGAAAAAAAAATCAAAATATCCAGCACAACTATGAGTTAAAAAAAAAATTACATAGATGATTAATGTCCTTATTTTTCTGGATTCATCCATAAGGCTTCTTAATTTAAATATAGACAATGTTATTATTTGGGTTTTCATGGGTTTTTTCCCCACTACTTTCTTTTTCCTAACCAACCCCTTCACATCCACAGCTGCTTATATACTTTATAATAAATTCAGAATGAACTGCAATGTATTATAATCTCAAAATATTTTAAATTATGTTGCACATACATGTAAAAACTGTTGTGCTTGTTGAGAGTCCTGCACTCCTGTGAAATTTCATTATTAGTTTATGTTACAGAAATGTTTCAGAGCACGACGACTATAATGAGTCTTTCTTTGTTTAGAATATATCTATACAGTTTTATTTAAAAAAAAATCTGCATACTATTTTGTATATTTTAGGGAGTAGTTTTACTTGCAGCATAGTTGCGTATTTCCATATAGTGAATTTTAGCATTTCAGTTTGTGCTACTTTTCTTTTTCATCTTAGAAATACTTTTTATTTTTTTAAACAAATGGCTTTCTTGCCAGTATTGTGCGAAAATCAGTTATAAATCAGAAGAGAAGATGGAGTCCATGGAAGGATTCTCAGTCCTCTGTACAGACAAAACCCTCTTACTGGCACAAAACAAATAAGTCTACAAAAAAGAGATATCTATGTTTTTCTACCATTACCACTCAGGTATTGCCTGGAGGATCACTAGCAAGAAAAATATCAGAAGGAAAAAAGATGCTAGTTTTGTATCAGTAATGCCTCTTTAAAAAATCACATGGGTATACTAAACAATGCTAGTTGACTAGATAGAGTGGGGCAGAATGTTTACAAAGGGAAAGCAGTAAAAAAAAATTCTATGCCCCTGGAAAATCTTAGCCTATTTCTGTCTTTGTTAGTCCAAAAATTAAAACATCGGCTCCACAGCTGAACCCAAATGCATTTTCTGAGTTTGTCAGGAATTTGGTTCTGTGTTTTAATGGAGAAGGGGGGGAAAAAAACACAAAGAAAAAAATTCCCTAGGAATTGAAAAACAAGAGTGCTGTATGTCAGCTCTATTTTCCCTGCTGGAACGCATAATCCCTGAACAGAGATGGCCCTGACCTTCCACAAGTAGCAGGGTAATTGTTCTTGGGGATTTTATAATATCACTATCTATTTGAAAAGAACGCCGCAGATAAAAGAGGAAAATTAATTTGAATTTGCAGTGAAAGTGAGCATCCAGTACTGGGCTGTTCCCCAACTGGAAGAGTGCCAGACTCGATCCCCAGGCAGAGAGCCAAGGTGACATCCTTGCTGTGGTGCAAGTTCTGCAGCTGGAGAGTTGAGCTGGGCACAGAGAAGGGACCTTTGCGTCATCGTCAGAGCAGACAAAGATTTAAAGATGCTGGGCCATTGATTTTACCATCCTTCCTCACTACCAGACCCAGAAGTGGACCAGCAGTTAAACGCTCAAGTTTTGCATGGGGAAGCAATACAGAACAATCCCTCCAGGGCTCTGCAACAAAGGATAAATCCTTCAGAGAAGGAGGAGAGAACAAAACCAAACCACAGAGCTGAAACCACAAAGATATACACAGGACGCATCTCTTAATTCATAATTCCTCACAGTCCTTTCAAGTATGTCCCCAGTGTCAAATTACTCCCTCTTGAGCTGCCCTTTTAGTTCTCCATGGCTGCATCTGACTGTTGTCCAACTTTGGAAAGCAGGGTGTGAAACACTCCCTCTCGTTAATGCTGTTTCTTGACCAAAGCTGCCTGTGAGGCGGAGGTGTGAGCCAGCCCTGGGGAGGGGGATCTGACCCAGGTTGGGGGAGTTTAGCCCTCTCCAGGTCAAGGCTCATCCCCGAGCCATGCTGCTGCAAAAGGGCTCAACTAGGACAGCCACTCACCTGAGACATCAGCAGCGCCAGCATGAATTTTTAAATCCTCTGTTCACCGAAGCAGCAGTTGCTTTCAGTCCAACTCACTGCACAAGATGTGCAATCATAGTTTTACGCAGAGGTGAAATTCCTGTATTAATTCATATTGAGTACGCACAACAGTCAGCGAGAAAAGTGGCAGTGTGGAGAGAGGAAAGTAAGAGGGATTTCTGTCATCCATATTGAGTTAGTTACTTGAAAATGAACAGCGAGTATTCCATGAAGGTACTCAAATAAATACAGAGCTGTTCAGATGGCAGTAGAGGAAAGAAAATTTGCCAGCGTAGATAAGAAAAGGACACAATGTAGTAGGAAAGAATAAGTTGCCATAGATATATGCCTGCATCTTTCATTTCATGCACCCATAATTCTCTCTGGCAGCTGCATGATTAATTCAAAGATTTATTGATTTTTTTTCTTCTTGCTCAATCCTGCTGACCTGCTTTTGTTGACAGGTCTGTGTGGATCACACTCCTCGTTCAGCTGAAAGCATGGTATCATGTCAGTTTCCATGGACTGCAGTAAACATTTCAACTCATTCAACACGAACAGTGTTTGAGTGGACGGTAAAAACATGCAGGGCTTGTTTCAAATTAAGCAAACATGAAATAAACTGGTAGGTTGTATTTTCCATGAAAAAAATGCCTGTAATTGCAATTATAATGCAATTTGGATGGTGGGAAAAACATCTAAACAGTTCAATTTTTCTTCTCCTATTTCCTCACTTTGTCAGAAATTCAGCAGCTTTGTGTTCTAGAAAACCAAAGGCATTTTTGATACAGCAACTGTTTACAATAAAAAAAAAAAATGTTTAGCCTTTGCATTTGCCATCTTTCTGCAGCAGGATAGAGCATCCGCCTCTGTGTCACCCCAGTGCAGTAGCACAGCTTGAATTTACCTACCAGATCACAGGCTTTAAAAACTCACTTGATTCTAACTAAAAGATCTCCTGGCCTTCCTTGTAACTTTCCTCCATAGAGAAAGCATACATGCTATTAAAATATGCCTTTACACTTTAGCAACACAGGTGAAGGAATAGAGATATGACACAGATGTCACAGCAAATTAAAAGCTCTACCAGATAGGTACATCCAATTCTTTCTAACAAGTCATTCTTCTAATAACCCTTTCAATTGAAATTGGACTCTTGACAGGGAAGACAAAACAAATGAGCATCTGTATGGCCATCTACAGCCCTAAAAAACTGAGGGTTTATCTACTTAATAGCACTGTGCTCTACAATGATGTTTTATTTGAAATGTTACCTTGTACCACATACAGCACTAGAAAATACTGTTTGTGTTACTCCCAGATATCATCAGTAGGTATGTCCTTGATATATTAACAAAAAAAAAAAAAATCGCTGTTGGTGGTAGTTTTGATGTTCTACCCCCCTCAGAATGCAGCTAAACAATGTACACACACAAAAGCTGTGCAGTATAAAGCATTCTGGGTAGTAAAGCACACACTCACTAAAATGAATCTCATACATCAATTTTGTCCCTTTATATCAAAACTGTCAAAGCTCATTGGCTGTTTGCTCAGGTTAGACAGAATTTTGATAGGAAATCCCAAGCATGCACTGCTTAATATGGTCATCTACTTATCCACTGCCGTTCAGGATGGTGACAAGATCACAAGCCACTGGCAAGGCAGATTTATTAGGAAGAAAACAATGCTATGATCATTATTTCAAAAACCAGAAATGAAAATAAATTAGAAAATTAAACCTAAAACCAGCACACTGATTCACCCAAGTGCGCTCCTGTTCCTAGCTCTTTGATTCCAAATCTGATAGCACTGACTCTTGCTCTCTACAAACCAGACATCTGAGAATCCTGCATATCTAAACAAGCTTCTAAAAATATTGCTTCAAAAATTCAATTCAAGAAAAAAATATATGAACCGAAAACTGCCTGAAGAATTGTAAACAAAGAGCAAAGACAAAACGGAAATACATTAAGTGAACACCTGTGAAGGTTAACAGACAGTCTGCTCTTATTTCACCTTTAATAAAGATCGAGTAAACATCAAGTTAATTAAAATGCAGGCCATTATTTATTTGAAGGTTTTACAGACCCCAGAGGGAATTAATATTACTGGAGCTGAGGGGGCTAGAAAAAGCTGGCCAGATGAGAAAATGGGATTCACCCTAGCAAAATGAAAGAAATTTCAAGTACATCTGGAGAGAAAATAATGTGACACAGATATTTCCAGTAAGAGACTAACTGTGCCACTGAATTCAATCATGCTGAAAGAAACCTTTTTATGACTGGCAACATGAATAACAAGGTGGTAAAACAGAAAAGTTAGGGCATGAGATTGGATAATGTTATGCATGGTCCAACAGACCCTGAGGCCCATAGAGAGATGTGATAAGTGCATATATATATATAGATATACACACAAATATATACACATTTTTGTATCTATACACACACGGATGCAAAGAGGAAAAGACAGAGAAAATGTCATATAATAAAGAAACATCTAAATCTTTCAAGCCTTAACACAGAGAGCAGAGTTACAACCTCCCTCTCTTCAAGAGAGGAATTCTGAAGGGTGCCTCAAAAAAGGATTAAAGGTTTGAGGGAAAAAAATAATAAATAAAGAGAACTGGGGGATTGTTGGGGAATGGTTTTGGTTTTCAAGTGAATTGAAGGAAAGGATCCCTCCAACTGATAGACATGGAGGACTATCCAAAGCAGAGGAGTAAAAAAATTTTACTATATGCTTGTCTCCTAGCCATACTTCATTACTGAAACGTCAAAATTACTGCTGATATTTGTGAACCTTACTAGTATTAAATTTGCTGGATGTAGCAAGGCAAAGCAAATTTTGGCTTGTGCACATTAGGCACCAAGACACTCCAACTCATACATATTTTTCTTCTCCAATTCATACATATTTTTCTCCTCCAACTCTCACAAATGGTCAGCCATGTTCTACAACCTCAGAGCAGCCAAAATGTCCAGTCACGCCAAGGAAGATGCACAACTTCCCTCTACAGGAAAACAATGATCACTCTGACATTAAAACCTCAAGTGTCATAAGCATGCTTCCCTGTGCTGACTAAATGATTAGCACATCTCTCTTTTGCCTACAGTCTTGACACTCCCCTTCCTCTGTGCTATCAAAACTTAATTCTAAGACAGGGTAATCAGATGCTTGTCTATCTTCATCCCTCCAAGTAACTATAAATATTTGCCTCCCACGAAGCCACTGAAATCCTCACATACAATCCTACCAGTCCACAGCCATAATTTTAGAATGATTCACCTAATCGAAGTACTCCAGGGTAGTTAGGAGAAAGGAAATATGGAGCACACGCTCAGAGTAGCCAGAGGAAAGGTTCTGCAATTAACAGTTGTAAATACATTGCCTTGCTCATTACAACTTTAGTTTATGTTGAGTCAAAGGAGAGTGTGAAAAATGTTTGCACAAACAGAAAGTGTTTCTCCACTTCCTAGGATTATAAGGCATTCTCCTCTTTAAAAGGAAAAATACAGGTATCTAGATGCTTCCTAAATAATGTAGTAAATTACTTTTGCCTAGGTCCCCTTAGGATCATAGCTTTGTTGAAAGATAAAGTAAGGAAGTAGTATATTTTCTTTAGAGATGGGCAAATGCACTTAACACATCTTCAAGAAGCTTAGGAAACACGTTACAGTAACACCAAACCTACAGTCTGACCTGAGCATTGGTGAGCACTACTCATGTTAGCTTTCCAGGGAGTCAGGGAAGCTCAGCAGGTGTATGGGTCTGACTACTTTCTGTGTGCTATCACAGCTTTCAATAGTAGAATTAAATCTCATCAACGTATTTCTAGAGAAAGGGAGTTCACACTAATCTTTCCCTGTTTGTTTTATAAATGTTACTGTCATTTAAGCATTAAAAAAAAAAAAAAAACCAAAAAAAAACCAAACCAAAAACCAGTACTCTTCATCCCACTCCACCCAGACCTGGAAAAAATCCCGCACCTATAGCATTCAGTGATGTAGGTCAAGTGTCTGCTGAATGCTCGCTGGTTAGCAACCATGATTAAGCCCTGACATCAAACCAAAACAAGAGAGATCATGGCTCATCTCTACTAGACACAGCCTCAATCAAATGGCTGGACTTAATCCCTGTGATCGTCAGCAATAATCTAATTCTGAATACAAGACTGCACACAGGACCACTCTCCATAAAGAGAGAGATTTGTTCTTTTGGCACTATGTACAAACCTCATGGCTGAAAAAACAGCAATGGCTCTGTGTAAACTGAAGTACTGCTGTAATCTCCAAACCCCAGCACAAAAGAAAACTGCAGTGCTGTATTTTAGATGTCACCATGTGATAACTACAGGCAAACTGACTGCTCACTGTCAATCGCAGGAGTTCAGAAAAGCCCTTTGTGCAGAAAGGGATCCAAGAGCCCCTGAGTCTTTTAAAGACAAGGCTTGAGGAACCACATGTAAATAAATAATGCAATTCATTACATCAAATGTAGGTCATTGTACATCAGTGACACTTCTCAAGCCATGGTCTAGTGTGTCTAATTTCTGGCCGATGGAAAGTATGCTGTCTGGAAGGCTCCTCAGCTGTCATCTGCATGTCAATCACAGCCCTTCAGGGAACTGTGTTCCATTCATGCTTACGTACCTTTCCCCTGCTATTCTTTCAGTGGAGATTTAAATATACACAGTCATTATCAGTCCCTCTTCTTTTCTACCTTTTCTGCCTTTTCTAAGCAGTCACTCTCTATGAATCAGAAAGATTCTTACATGGTATGCCATTAAACAGGAAAATGGGAATTCAGAAAGGTCAGGGCATGAACCTATTCATGATCCTGCTCTTGGCACTAAGCTATTCAGATACATGGAAAAACTCAAGATCCCTTGTAGTTATCAATATTAGGATAGAAGGCATTCATAAGAGAAGTACAGTACGTAGTGACAGATCAAATTTAATTCTTCAGCCTTTTTCTCTCCGTCTGCTCCTCGTTCTCCTTTTTTTCTGCCTCTGCTGATCTCTTATGCTGACCTTTATTTTTAATAAACCCTTTCTGCTCGCCTTCCCCTGGAACCACATCCAGCCTTTGCTCTCTCTAGGGCTAATTAACACATGAATGGACTCTGCTCTTAGCTTTCACCTAAGCAGAGCAAAATCAGTAGTTATTTTGTCTTTATCTTCTCTTCTAGCCCAGCTTCACTGTTCAGCACGTGAAGAAGAAATACTATGAGTCAAGCACTAGCCTCCTATCTGCCTTGTAGCTGCTCAACACGAGCAGTAGCATAATCTGCATTGTGGCACTTTTCTACGCTATTTCTCCTTGTTTTATGGTTGTTACAAAAACATACTTTGCTGCACTCTTTGGTCCTGCAGGGCCTAGACTGTTTTCAGTGGTTACAAGGTCAACACAAAGCTGATTCCAAATATCTCTTTCGTTGGGAATGGTTTGTGAAGGAAAGGAAACTTGAACACTGAGCAAGCCATACGCAGCCATCAGTCATACAACCTTCTAGAATTATTTAAGCTTTTCTGTTTAGTATCATCTAATGGAAATGCATAAAAGCTAGTTACTGAATAAAAGAGAAAACTGCACTTCATTATGCCACTTATTATAATTTAAATTAATTTCAAACTTGGCTTTTTTTTTCCCCCCTCTATTCTTCAGAAAACAGATCCTGAAGCTACAGGTGTAGAGCTTGGTACACCAGTAACCTGCAGTTTGTGAGACCCTTAAGACTTCTGAGTCACTGCAGGTCCTTCTATTTTATCAGCATCTCAGAGATTGTTAGGCAAGACACACACCACTGAAAAGTCTGTTTCCTAGCAAGACACAGATGGGCAAATAAGATACATTTTACATATCTGAGGCACACTGACAACTGCAGAGGTCCGCTGCTATCCTAGTCTATCATGGGAGTTTGTGATGTAGCTGTATGTAGTGGAGATGAACACTTCATCTAACAATTGTTATTCGAAATTGATCATTCCAGTATGAAAAGATTTCTGTGCATTTATTGCTGGAAGTTGGGAGTTTTCTACTTTTCCCTATAAAAGATTCATCCTAATAATTGGGTTTGCCTTGCTTTAAAAAAAAAAAAATCTTTTTCCTGTTACCTTGGCCCCTAGAGGATACCCTGAAACAGCTTTTTGGCCTCAGATTTGCTATCAAATTGAAAGACTAATTGTAGGAGCAAAACCTGACAGACAGACAAGCACATGCACACATTTTCAGTTCTCAGCTATTCTCAGACATGAAAATTGCATGCAATTCAATATTTCTGGCTTCAAACACTGGCACCTTCCCCTTTATTAAGCAGGAAGTCTGACCTATCTGGACACTCCTTGGAAACACTCTAGCAATATGTCTTAACATGTTCCAACTCCCAACTTTACAAAAAACAGGAGGCATGACATAAAATTGCAGTCAGGAAACAGAACATGCTTTTGCCCAGCCATATGTATAATATACTTTAATTACTATGGACACCATTGTGCTCTCTGAGAACTAAGTACACAGGCAAAAGTGGATATGTCCAGGAGAGTACACTGTTCGAAGATCAAAAAAACCTCACCATCTTAATCATGCAATATGCCTCTTAAACACTCCTTCTAAAAAGCTAGACTTTTTATAAAAAACACTTTTCTTTTTCTTTAAAATGTTGAATTTACACAAAAAGAGAACTGATATCTACAACAATAAGTAATAGCTGAAATAAAGGATTCTGGTTCATCTACAGATCTCTTGCATCTTCTATTTGAAACTGATATTTCATCTCAGTGAAAATGTTCATTTCACTTTTTTCCTCTCCCTCTTCCCCTTCCTTTTTTGTCTTTTCTTTTTCTTTCTTCTCAAGTAAACACTATGTAGTTTTCACACAAAAGTTTTGTCCACCTCAAACCACAATAACCATCCCTCTGCGAGTGTATCTTTCTGTATTCTTTCTCTTTCACAGTACAGGTTTCCCATCAAAATGGCTCTCATTTTTGCTGGTGTTACTGAGTAACCAATAATCATTTATATTAATAAACAAGAACAAAACAAACAAGAACTTAATATTTTCAAATATCAAATGGCAAGAAAAAAGCACAGCAATCAATCTGGTATAGAACACTGAAAAAAACCCATGCTATCAGTAGCTGTAAAAGCAAGCATATGCATTTCCTCAGAATATTGATCATTAGTAGAAAACAGTTCAATAGTCGTGTTATGTCTTGCATCCTATTCATAAGCATTGGCATTCTAAAAAGACAGGCTTGATCGATATCTATCATTCAAGTTCATGGCCAGATTATTGCAAAATTGATTATGGGTAAAACTCAGGGCAGTTGTTTCATAAAATGTGTGGGTTCTGGTTTTCAAATGCTCTCACTATTAAGCTGCAATTAAGTAGTATAAATGGCGAACAAACAAATCTTGCAATCATTACTGTTAAACTGGAGCAATGTTTGCCTGCCTCACTTTTGCCCTTGCATGACAGCTAGCATTAAGCTGTAATCTAACCTGTGATTTAATATCTGTAACTAAATCTTTTCTATGATGTGATTCAATATAATAAAGTGAGATTTTTAATAGCATCAGTTTTAGTAAATGATGTTTTATTTCCATTTAGACTTCCAATCATTGAATTCAGGGTTTGTGAGACTATTAAAAACTAGGGTTTAAGTGCTGAAATTTGTAATAGATTTTTAATGATTGCAGACTAGTAAACCACAGTCAGAAGGTGCATTAAGGGGAAAAACAAATAAACAAAAATTAAGTTTAGCTCCATACAGTTAAATATTATTATATATTTTTTTCTACCAAAAAGTTTACAGTTAAGATCAATTTAGGCTAACCTATATTGAAATTATATAACCTATATGAAATTATATTAAAATAGCAGCTATGATGATCTGCAGAAACACCACACTTTCTTTCCTAAAGAAGGGGTTACACAGAATTGTGTGCCCTATTCCTGATTCCAGGAAGAAGAGTAGGACTGAGCCACTCAAAGATACCACATAATTACTAATTCTCAAATCAAAAAAATCAGATTGAGAGCATGCAGTCTATGTTGACAGAGAAAATATGCCTGGTTTTGCATAATACAGAATGAATATACTTTAAAAACAAATTAAGGTATCTATATTAAGGCATATTAAATTAATATATTATAATAATATGTATTAATACATAATTATATATAATAAATAACAATTAGATAAATCTATTAAAATAATATAAAATATTGCATTGCTGTATGCTGCATGTTATGAGTTAATAATAATATATTATAATATAAAAATAATAATATTAAGAGAGAGAGAGAAAGAGAGAGAGAGATAGGCATGCGGGTATTCCTTTATTTTCCTCCAGCCAATATTCACAAATACAGATGCACATGCATCACGTCGTAGCCTATTTTAAGATGAAGCACAGTAAACATATCCATCCACTGTTGTTATAGATAATCTTAATCATAATTTAGATAATCTTAAGAATAGTTCTGTATCATTATATACAGAATAATGGAAAGCATATTTGCATCTTTAAATACAACTTTGACAACTCTGTGTTGGCTGAAGTGCTGGTAAATTCTATAGTTCTGATATTACGGACCTCTTTGTGGAAACACAGAGTTTCAATGACAAAAATAATATGCCATATCAAAATCCAAAAGCATAACAAGGAAGTGGATTTATGAAGCTTAAACAGTGCACAAGTAGTACAGAACAACTGATCATCAATTCCACAGTACTTAAATATCTATCAATTCCTTCAAAAGCTATCTGAAATGTATATTTAAAAAATAGAACAAGGTTATGTAAGCAATCAATAAAACACACAGAGAAATAAAATCTATAATATGATTCATATAGAAACAGCTGTTTCCATAAATGCCATCTTTGTCAAAAAGGAAAGATTATCAATATGTGGAGGAGAGGTACAGAATCATTTCCACACATTGTAGTATCATAAACATAAATACATTCTTAAATATACTCTGCAGCAACATTCCACTTATAATATTTTTTTCCATTCTGCCTTACCCTGGAACAGTATATTTCAAATTCCTTCACATGTTAATCATTTGCATGTGCAACAACAGCTGCACTGTGTGTCATACATAATTTAGATATATACTATACTAAAAAATATTTTTCCCACATATACTTTGCCCTGTGAATTTCTTACAATGATTATGCTTAAAAATATTGGATATTCTTTGCTTGAATTCCCTGTACTTACTGTACAACGCCTCACATATCCTCACTTTGTCAGTAAATAGAGTAATGCATATAACTGCTTTAGAATAGATTGTTTCACTTCAATATGTTTGGCTCGCAGCACAATCTAGTGTGCTTAAGCCTCCAGTGTTCTCTATGAAGATATGAGATTAAAATGTTATTAAAGTATTAATATCGATTACATATCCCATTTAAACATAACCCAACAAATGTAGACTTGGGATTTCTTCTAATCCATGAGTAACATTACTACTGAAAAAAAATTACAATCCAGTACATGCTTTGTGATACTCATATTTCTTTGGCACGTAGGGGTTCCTTATGAAAGTTAAAATGTGATCCCACTGCCACAGCACCAGGAAGCTGATTTTATGTCTGGTATAAAACAAAAATCATGTTATTTCCCCCTCAAGCATGCTAGAAAAAGTAGGGCTGTCTAAAACCTTCATGTCACAAACAGTCATAGGGATGCAGCAATGCTAATGTGAAATACGTTACTGGAAGGATGACATACCATTCAGCTATAATTGACTCAAAGTAAACATCAGGCATTTGGGAGGAAAAAACAGGAACCATAGCTGCCATTGCCAATTGGAAAAGAAAGCTGTAACAGCCTACCTGAGACAAGCGAGACTGTGTCTTTCTCCCATGAGACAACAGTGATGTATGCCTCCACAGAGGAGGGGATAATGCACTTGAACACTGCTACATTGCCTCTCATGGCTTTCTGGTCCTCCACACGGACTGTATAGGGTTCCCGTAAAACTGAAGAAAAGATAGAACAGTTTTTATTAAACAAGTCATAATCACACATCCCATCCAGTTCCTCGATTAGCCTTGCAAAGTTCTCCCAAGAAGGTTACTCAGATTGTTAATTCTTTTGTCTCAGTAAGTGATAAAGTTTTGCAAGGCTGATTGCAAATTAATTTGAATGCTTTCCCAGATGTTTTTGTTTCCTCAAAATCTGCATATCGTCATATTTCTGTTTTCTTTGCGTACTTAATTCTGAGGGCAAGGAGAAACACTTTTGTAAGAACTGCCTTTCATATGGGTAAATAATGTTATATATTGTGTTACTTGTCTAGTTTCTTATGCCACATCTCTCATCACAAATGGTCTCCTGCTCTACCAAAAGGTACAAAGTACACACAAGTACTATACATGAATTAGACATCTAGAGGGTAGAAGAGAAGGTCAGTGTCATTTAGGATTTCAAAGACGTGAGAACCGAAGGAGAAAAATCGATGGAGGTGACAGCCAGAGAAAAAGCAAGATGTCTAGAAACACAGAGAAATGATAGCAGGTAAGGTAGGAGGTACACTCAACTAACTAGGAAAAAAAAAAAAAAGGTTAATGGCAAGGAAACAGACATTATGATTCCAAGTTGGATTAAATGGGGGCACTTAGATAAAAGATATGATTTAGCTAGCATCTGGAATAATTAATTTAATGGAAAAGAGAAAAAAAGAACAACTAGAGAAATCCTTCACACTGAACTAACACTGCCAGGATGAGATGAAGCTGCATTGTGTAGGAGAATGGAAAGAAGGAAAATCCTGGCACTGAAACAATTCAATGAAGAATGAAAGGTGAAAAATCCTGTGGTGCGAAACCAGAAACCACCTCAGTCAACAGAGTTACAAATCTTGAGGTGGCAAACAAAGCTGTGTATCTTGAATTGACAAACAGTTTCAATGAAAATAGGATGAAAATGATGTGTGTGTCTGAGACGTGTATATGCCTGAGGGTAAAAGTTATTGGGAAGAACAACCCCAGTGTAGCAGTAAAACCAAGTCAGCAATGCTGCACTGCCACATTACAGCGACATTTCTTACCTACGTGTCCTGCCAACAAACATATACCAACCCACACCAAGTACATTTAACCACATTGAATCTAGACTGAAGAGTTGGTAAATCCTTTGAAGTGTTTACAAAAATATTTCTATATGCCAGCAGCACTGGAATCTCTAAATGTCAGCCCCACTTGCAAAGTATCTAAAGAAAAAAAGGCAGAGTACTGAAATGTAACTGTAGTTTTCACAAATGCAAAGCAGCATCAAGTTTTCAGGTTCAGTGCTACCAATGCAAAAAGGAAGATGGAAGTTTGCCATCCCAAACAAGACTCTAATACTATAGCAGTTAAGTACTCCAACCAAAAGTAAATAAATTTAATTATAAATTAAATATCATATTAAAAATCAAATCCATCTTCTGTGATAAGACAGACACTACTAGTTCTGTTAAAAATAAATTATTGATTTTTTTATCAAATGTTAAGTTTCTTAACCCTGTTATAAGTGCTGAACTGATATCATAAGCATCTTTAATGCAATGCTTTTACAACACTGGCTGCCCTGTAATGAAGCAGCCTCCTAATCTTGTTCTACACTGGAGGGAATGGCACATAGATCATCTTAATGATGCTGACTTTTCTCTAATGCTCATACTCCAACCATCATTTACAGAAAAGTCTTGTTTAGCAGCAGTATCGTAACATACTGTGAAAGGTATTTGTATTTTTCAGAACAGCTGGTCATTCTGAAAATCTGTCTAGCTCATCATTTCTGTAGAATCAAACACAGAAATCACATGTGGGGCACAAAAACTGGGAAGAGGTTTATTAATTTCCCTGCTTAAAAAGTTTACATTATCGCAACTTCAATGGCACCTCCGTTATTTCCAGAGAGTAGTGTTGCCAGTTCCCATGAATGCTTGCTGATTTTTTTTTTTAAATCCCACTTCCCCAAGTCATGAATTTATATGAGAACTTCAGCCTTTGCTATAAAGATTTTTTTTTTTCCCTGCCATGACTGCAAAGGAAAGCTTGAAGCTGAAACAGGGTTATGCACCTTAACTCACATGTAGGGCTGGCCTGGAAGAGGATTGGGTTTGGGTGTCTAGTGCGGGGAGTGTAATTTTTGGGGGGCTGGGGAAGTGTGTTGCCTTATATGCTAAATTACATTCAAAACCACAATTACAACCATCTATGAGCTTAGAACCCTTATAACACTACCCATATTCTTGGGAAAAGTGGCTAAATGAGCTTCAGACTTTCTCATGAGGATTGTGAGAATAGGTGGGCTTTTATTAGTCTTTGTATAACTGCCTTATGATCAAATGATCCACTGACGGCTTCTGCATCCTTAGGAAATGCTATTGCTGTTGGAGGGCACTGGAAGGAGGAGGAGGTAGAGAAGAAAAGAGATTAGAAAATGCCTCCCCAAAATGGTGTTAATTAGGGCCAATCTGAAATTGTGTACAGATTTCAAATGAACAGAAATGTAATTGAGAGTAATACACAAACACACGAAGTTCATCACTTCATATTTGAGTAACACGGGGTTTAGCATTTGAACATAAAATACATTTATTATGCGTGAAGAAGATTGTCTCAAAATTGTATTTTTCCATGAGTGGGGATTTACACAAGCCTTCAGATAAGATACTAAGATCTACTGTCTGCCACCAAGCACAGTGACAACTCTGACTCACAATATCAGTTCACAGGAAGGAAAGGGACTTGTTTAACTTGTTATACAAACCTCAGATTAATTAAGAATTTGAATCATATCTGAAATGCATAGATGTGGGGCAAAAGGGTAAAAAGGGAAGGAAAAGGGGCAAAATGGGCATTGGCCTAGAAGACGTGTTAGCTTACAAGTGAAGGAGCTACAGCCACCTACTGCAAAGCCTTTTTTTCAGGACCACCTTCTTTTTGGGAGGTTTATTTCTAAGCAGAGGAAGACTTCTTTTGGGGTTTCATGCATTAATGAGTGAACGCTGAGCAATGCACATAGCCACATCGCATGATCCATGTCATATGCCTTTACAACTTAGCGAATGCCAGTTCAGAGTCTTAGCTAGCAAGGTTGCAAGTTTTAGCCTCCTCTACATCATCACATTAGTTTATCTGAGAAATAGAAAAATTGGAAACTAATAATGGAAGAAATACAGCCAAAAATTTGTGCAAAATTGAGAGAAATTAACAAATTCATTAAAAAATTAAAAATATTATGTTCCCTCTAAACCAAAACTGAGTTGAAAACATAAGAGTTGGTTACTATGTATTTTTATGAATCTCTCATTTTCCAAATTTTTTTTGGTCTATGGACAACTGAACATTTTCAGAAGCAGCATATACTGTCACAGGAAGTCCACATATATGCAACATACAAACTTCCTTCTACTAGTCATTTCTTATGGAAAAAACCCACTTTTCTAGACTAAAATTTTAAGAACACATGAATTTCCTAGAAATCCATGGGTTTTTTCTTGCCTTCTACTTGTCTACAAACTACAGATCTCTGAATGTTAATTTATTGTTAAGAAGAAGAGAACACATCCACTTATTTAAAAGGAGAGTTGCAGAAAAATTTGCTTGCTAATTGTTCAGTTTTCTCTATGTAACTCCTGCAAAGGCATATCTCCAAAGAAAAAGACACTTCTTTTTTGAGAAAAAACTAGCATACTTCCAACAACAACAAAGAGGTCACCAGGATTTGATTAGCGCAGAGTCAGCTCCCAGACTAGCTTCTATTTGTTTGTTTGAATATTTTAATTAATTGAAGTGGGTAGACAAAACCTTCAAAAACTATGCAACCATGTGTTTATGTGTTGTAACAAAAGGCCTGATTTTGATCCCACTCGAATTCTCCACTGGCTGACCCAGTCTGCACACAGTCAGTGTAGAAAACAGACATAAAATAATTATGCTCATTTGCATCTTCTAGCTTACACAGAAAGCACTGCCTATGGACCAACATCAGTTGCTGAATCTTTGCACAAGTTTCTCTCTTAGAACAAAGCACAACTGAGTACAAGCAAATTAGAAGGCATGCAATTAGGCAAGCATTCCTCTTCTCTTCCAGTCATTATACAAAATCCAAATACTACCTTATTTTCTTTTACATTTCTTCAATGAGTAAGTATGGTCCGATTAATAATTTAAACATTGGTTCATTTTTCCTTGTGCTTGTGCTGAAGCTCAACAAATTATGATGTTTGGAAAGCTAAGTTTTCACCATCAAAATAAATCAAAAAGAGAGGAGAAGAAGAATCCGTTATTTTACTTAATATTGTGAAGAGCTTAGAAGTTACACTTCTGAGAGATCTTCTTTGATAAGCAGCTGCTGCTACTCTTTTTTCTTCAGTATTTCAGTTTCCTCCCTCCCTCCTCAAGCATATTTGAATACAATACAAGACAATACTTACCAGCCTTAATGTGAACATCCTGACTTCTGATTTTCCCTGAAGGATTTTCAGCTGTGCAATAGTAAGTGTTATCATGGATTAAGTTATTAAAGCTTGAAGGAGGGAAGGGGAAAATTTGGAGAGTGCCATTGGGGTGGACGTGGCGGATCCCTGGGACATCGTAGATCTCCTCGCCCGTTGCTAGGTACCATCTGAGCGTCACAGGGGGGATCCCTGCTGCTGGGCAGGGTACCAATGTCCCTGTGGTGCTAGCAAACACTACCTCTTGCAAAGATGCATTGACAAAATACAGACTGGCGTGTAGATCTTCACTGAAAACTGCAAGACAAAAAAAAGAAAAAGAACAGACCTTGAAAATCTAGGAAATTTCAGCTACACACAAAACAATTTGACTGTTACTTGCCACAAAATCAAACATCTGGATCCTAAAGCAAGCTCTAACAAAATGTTTCTTGTTTTGGAAGAAAATAGCACCAGATTAAACACATTTAGTGGTTTAGATCCAAAAATGAAATGGGAAATCCCTTTCTCTGTAGTGTAAATTCAAACAGATCTGATCACTTTTACATTTGCTGATGCAGCACTTTTTGTAAGGCCAGCAAAAATCCAGCAGTAATCTACTTTCACAGAATTTCTAGCAACTACATTTCTGCCTGGAACACAGGCAGTTTCTGTTAGCATCTATAAATTTAGTTTTACAGACTTTCCTTGGCAAAATGATTTATAAGTAATAAACAGAGCTGAGCAAACAATGAAAAAAAATCAGCATAATTCCTTAATAAAAATCCCTTAATAAAAATTCCTTAATAAAAATACATACTAAGACTTAACTCAGATACAAGTTAATAAATACATCACATAATTTAGCCAGGTCATTTTAGAAAGACTTATAAACTAATCTTGGTTCTGCTATCCATGTGACTGCAGTCCCCCTTCCAACCTTAAACCACAGATTCCGTGATATGGAAAAAAGCTGGTATTTGTCAGAATACAAGATTAGCCCTTATACTTTTGAACACTTCTACCATGGGCTACTGAGCTGTTACCCAGAAGGCTGAAGGCTCCAGGTGGCTGGAAGGTTCCTCAACATTTCATACAAAATGCCTTCCTAAGCCTCTCTGCCTGAAGGCATATCAGCATTATGCATGATTTTGTTTTCCAATAAACGTTAGGAGACATTACCAATACGACCACTCTGCTGTATATTGACATATACCGCTCACTTGTGAAAAACTTTTTTTTTGCTTGACACAAACACAGAAGTGTACATATTTCACTATATCATGAATATGGTAGATTGTGATGTGATTTTTCTAAAGCAAGTCTGATAAAGAGTGAGTTTTTGAAAAGATGACCATAGTGCATCAGGCCCAAGAGAGCACTGACTAGACAGATTTCAATGTCAGCCCTCATTTGCAGAAGACGGCTGCTATCATCCTGTAGAAATAACTTGCAATCCTGACACTGTGAGGAACTGCCTCATCTACCTCTGCCACCTAGTCTCACGTAGCTTGGAGCATGAAATGGAGCATTCTCTCTTTTGACATCTTGAGGAGAGATAAGGTGGGAAGATATTCTCTTTTAAATATCATCTTGGTACTGACCATCAGGACAGACCATCTCAAAAAAGAACAGAACTGGCTCTGGGAATCCCTGGAAAGAAAAATGTGAGAGAGAGAACCTCCTAAAGCAATAAACAAAGAAGTTTGGCATGCAAGAGGCATCACAGAACAGGATGAAAGGCACATGGAGATTAGAAAGAAGACATTTCAAACACTGGAGTTGATGAGTCCCTGCATATAGATGAGACAGATGCTACTGCAGAATAAAGTCCCTTAGAAGAAACAAATTCTTCCTAGCTGGCACAGTCCTAGCAGAAATTTGGGTATCTGGAAAGCAAAAATAGGCATAATAGGACTAAGTACACAAAGAAGCAGGGCTGAATAAGATGGTGCCACTTTTACATAATTGTATTTCTAATTATAGTTGTACTTTGAAGCAGAGAACCATATTGTTGGTAACATAATAGAGAACTAAAAAAACCAACCCAAATTTGCCATTATTCATCTGCTGTACAAGATATTCTCTACAAATACAAGTGAAACAATCAACAGGGCACTTGAATTTCCATTGGCCTACAGGACATTCACATAGAAGTAATAACTACAGTTCACATTTGCCAACTTTTATTATGCTGTACTGCTTCTTAACAGACATTCATGTAAAACCAGTAGATTTGCTGACCGAGAATGAAGAGGTGAACACCAAATGACAAATGCCATAAAAAATAGAGAATATCAGCAACTATGTTTGACATTTCCATAGAATCTAACTTTCTAATCAAAATGCAGCACAGTTGAACTACAGACTCACACTAGCAGCACATAACAATGAATTTTTCCAGCTGCTTTGTATCCCCTGTAGAAGCTTTCTCTAGTTTTGACAAACTTTCCATCCATCAGCCTATACAATAGTGCTTTATTTTAAAACAGCATCTGGTACACATTCATCTTAATGGCAGACACAAAGACGCTAAGAACCCTGAAAAATAATTGCAATGTATAATATGCACATATATACACAATGCTGACAATCCAGATGCATTTTGTGGTGGAAAGCAATGTATAAACTACTCTGAGATATTCAACAACAAAAATGGGATTTCAGGCTCTTTTATTAAAAAGATATTTCTCTGCAACGTTCCATAGGGAGAAAGTGATTAGCTGAAAAACAGAACAAGTGATATATAAAAACTTAATTGAAACTGAGACAAGTCAAAGATGATATGTAATTATGTGTTATTTAATGGTAAAATATGGTTCAGCTAAACACCATATTTTTCAGTAAGCAGAAGCATGATTAGACTAAAATTTGCAAGGGAAAGGAAAGATAGTGAAAGTTCATGAAAGTTACAGATGCAGAACATGGGAGGGAAATACCTGAAGAAAAGAAAGAAAAAAATGGCAAGAAGAAAAGTGGGGGGAAGTCAGACAGATTCTACTAACTGCTTAAATGCTATTCGGAAAACAATTCTTTTGAAGCATTTTGCCTCCAGAACAACGATTGAAATTGCAAGGGCTCAAGAAAACAGGCACAGGCCTGCCCCTACATCCAGCCCTGCAGGAACAGACCTCTACAATGCCTTTAAACCAGAACTGAAATGGCTTAATCTGACTACAGTTGACCCAGACAACGTGACATCAGCACTTTCAAAGAGAAGACATTGCTTAGCATTAGCATTCCAAGGGAAGGAAAGTCAAAGATTCCTCTTGGAAAATGTTTATTTATTAATGAAACCAATAATACATGATGGAAATGGGAAGAAGCCAGCACCTCAGCAGCATTCAGTGGATGTCCCAACTAAAATGACAAGGTGACAGTCTGCACCTGCAAGTACTTCAGGGCAATGTGGCAAAGACCTTTGCCCTTGACTGCATGATTATAGGAGCACATAAAGAGTTTATCAGGTCATAGGCACAGGACAAGAGATGCTACTTGAATGTCAGGTTGAACAGATACCATTGCCTTCACACAAGAAGTATACTTCCTTTCTTCCTTCCTCCCTTCCTTCCCGTTAATTTTTTTGCAAGTTTAGTCAAAATTCCTTAGACTCAACTACTTGAAGTGATAAGGGGAACTGACAGAGTATAACAGCCAAGGACATTTCTCCTGCATTTCAGGGAAGACAACACTGCCGCATTGTGCCTAGCAAAATGCTGAATATGTCAGCCAGATAGAAAATTTCTTCTAGCACTTGAGAAATCTCCTGTCAAGTAAACTGGCTTATCTCACAACAAGCTGGTCGGTGGGGCTCCAAGTCAATCACAGTCAGAAACACAAAGTGAGACCTAGCACCGTATAGCCACTCTGGGTAGATGTAACCAGACTAGGCAGAGATAGTTATAAATATCTAGACTGGAGTTTGCATTTTGGTTTGTACAGAGTCGATCTTTACTCTCTTCTAGCATGTCACTCCTTTCTCCAGGTCTCCAAGGTGCTGCAACTTCTACATACATATATGCTGTTTACTTCAAGGTTTTCTTTAAAGGCCTAGAAAATAGCACTTCTGATATTTCTGCCTATTAAGGGTGTCATTTAGTCAGGGCTTCGTTATATATCACACAAGGCAAAACAGGCTGAAACTGGTGCTTCACAATCCTCCTTTTTAAAGGGCAGAAGGAGCTGTCACTAAGATATAAGAGAGAAGATCTCCATCTAAACTACCATACTGGGTCAGTCTTAGGCTTGCTCTGTCTAGGATCTCATGTCCTGGAGGGATCAGCATCAGCTGCAACAAAGACATGTAAGTAGACATGCAAAAGCAAACTGCGAAACTATCCATATACAGAGGATCCTCTTCTTCCCTTTCTCCACTGTTCCCTACATCCCCCTTTAGGCTATACAACTTGTTGCCAAAATGCAATGTAGAGGCCTGGTATTGTGCATCTCCTTTTCATCATGTTCTCTCCCAGGTTTTAGGAAGTTTAAATAACATATTTGTGATTTTTACAGCCAGCTTTTTGTGCCTCGCATTATTCCAAAGCCCTCCTTCCATATTCTGTAATTGCCCACTTAAAGCCCCAGTTTTCTCTTCAGTTGCATTCAGAACTGAAATGCCATTTGGCAATTGACAACTCAACATAAAATATCTCTGAAGAATTAAATGATACTTATGTTTAAATTATCTACCATGTCCTTTCCAGAGGCTAAACACTATTCCTGTTACGCTTATGCAAGGGTAAAATTTGGTCCTAACTTAATAACCATCCCAAAAGAAAATAAAAATTATTTCACATCCCTCTGATTAATCAAAATCATCATTAAATTTTTATACAGATAAAATAAAAGATATGAATCAAAATGAATGTCTGGAGCAGTGAGACCACTGAGATTATTTAGATAAAATAAAAATAAAAGTAGAAAAGATAAAATATGTAATTAAGCAATTGGCAGCCCCGGACATCAATATTTTCTCTGCTTTTCTTCTCAGTGACATTATGATTGATGAACTGGGAAACAATCAAGTATTTGGTTTAGATTTAATAGATCATATAAGATGTCACATGGAAATCTAAGAATTTAAATACTGTTAAATATCACAAATGTAAACACAGGAAACCTAGAAGCAAACCCAAGGAGTATAATAAAAAAAAACATAAAAATAAAAAAGGACGCTATAGAATAAGGTCTAAACTGTGCCTCTGCCAGAAGTCAGTGATCCAAGAACACCCCTTTTTCAGAATGCTCCTTCCTAGTGCTGATCTTGCAGTCTGTGCTTGGAACGCTAGATGCCTGGGACCACTTTGCACCATGATGGGACAACACACTCCAGCAAAAGCTGACAGTTGGGAAAGTTTGCTGCAGACATCTCCTCAGTCACTTTGTAGGTGCAAAGCAGGATAAGACACAGTCCACTGAGCAATTAAGTGACTAGGAATACAGGTAGTCTCATCAACGCATCAAGTTCTAACCAAAGTTTAAGAAGAAAAAAAAGAATCAAAACAATATCAACAGATGGTGTGTCTTCTGAAAGGTGCCCTTTCCTGAGAAACCCCATTCATTGTGCCTAGGTTAGAAGAACTGCTTTTTTGAGCCTTCTGCACAGCTAAAATATGATGACAAACACAGCCTAAAGGCATTTTAGACCCCACTTCAGCAGGGCAAATCACTCACTTCACTTGGTCCTTCATCTCCAGCAGTTAGAGAGAGATTAGGACAATCTGTCCTAATCTGTCTCTGTCTTTCTTGAAGACCTCAGTTAACTACAGAAGGCCACTACAGCTGCCCCAGTAATGTTAGTGTCTGGGTAGATATTTGCTGTCTACAGTTACAGATCCTTCTACCGTGACTCCAGTCCATCTGGCACATGAAGTGGCCTGAAAGCATCACACCCTTTGCCAGTCTTCACAACAGCAATTCCTTAATACATCTCCAGTTTTCAGGAAATTTAAAGACAAGGCTTTTTTTATGTTCTGATTTTGGTTTGGTGGGGGAGGTAGTACTTAAAAAACAACTGTAGAACCAAAGGTGGGGGACAGGAGAAAAAGAAAAGAGAGATTATCTGCCAAAATGGAAAGGAATAAAAAGCTAACTAGTCTGTTGGAAGTCAGAAGGATACTAATACTCAGAGGGATTTTTATAGGAACTCCTCAGGATCCCACATCTCGTGAGAGATTAGCAAGTCAGCTACTTTTTCACTGGCCTGAAATGAGAGTATGAAGCAGACAAGAAAACATCATATTGGTCATACCCTTAAAGATACAGCTGTTAGGTAGAGTTTATCCTTCATTTGAATTCCTTTGCATCTTATTTTATTTAAAACTAAGAAAAAAGTAGGCACAACTACTAGAGAATATTCCACTTGTTATCATTAAAAATGGCGTTTGTTTTTTAGAGGTTGAACTTCTGAGTGAAATTCTAGGACCTAAATACAACAAAACCATTAAGAAACTTAAAGAAGAGAATTTAAACCTCACTTTCAATATTCAGTGAAAAATATTGAAATTTTCATTACTAGAGGAAAATAAAATATTGATTATTCACTGTAAGGTAAAAGACAAATATTTTGTAAGACAACTTGATGGAATTCACATGAAAACTGGTCAAAAAAAAAATCCAAAGACATTTGTAAGAAAATGGTTGACATCTAAACAATACATTATGTTTGAGGTAATTGGATTAACGGGATCATACTACAGGTTAATTACCCTGTCAACATCCAAACCATATAGTATGCTAGGGTAATCTTTTTTGCATAAAAACACACAGAAAACTGATAAATGAAACATTTCGGATTGCACTGCAGCACCTTTCAAATAGCAGTAGAAGCATTACAAATGCAATCACAAATATGCAGATTACTCAGCGCAGAACACAGTCAGAGAAATATAGCCTGGGTAGGTGGTAGGATACGATGCTAGTGAGCTGTTTGACTATTTCAGACGAATATTTTTTCCAAACTTCCATAATGTATCATCATGACTGAGATTTTAAAGAAACAAAGAAAGAAAAAAGAAACAGGGCAATATAGGCCTTTTCTCCTTTAATACAATAAATCTCCCCTGGTCAAATTAAAAAAGACCCTTATTTTAAAAGAAGAAAAAAATTACTAGACACCTACAAGTAACAACATTTTTATTACTACTCAATTATCAAGTAACAGGCTATGCAAAGTGACCTAGAAAAATTACTTCAGCTATCGTGGAAAGATCAGAGTGATGAGGCATTACAATAATCCATCTGTGATCATGTCTCCCTCTAGGGGCTTTATCTAAGGACTAACATACAAGGTTGACAAATATTATTAATTTTATTAGAGTAAGGATAAAACGAATGCCCTTTTACAATTTTGGCTTTAATTCTTACTCCAGACAGGATTTTCATATGCCCCTCTACATCAATAAGGATTGACTATTCCTCACTACCTGAGGGGAGAGAGGGTAAAACAGAAACTCACACAAGGAATAAATTTCAGGTGGAGGCAAGAACAGGTAACAGGACAAAAAGCACTGGATAAAGATGCTATGACCAGATTGCAAAGTAAATCTTACTAAAAAGAACTAAAACGAGGAAGAAAACAGAAAGCATCTCTAAAGAAAAAATGATGAGAGAATGCTAAAATCAGCACAAAATAGTTTTAATCTGAAAAATAAATTTAAATCAATTGCACAAACTCATTTGAGATTTCAAATAAAATTAACCAAGAAATGAGTATATTAAATTACTACACTAGTAAAAATAAATGCAAAAGCATCAGTTAAAGCCACCACCCACAACAGTTTTAAGTCAAGTCAACAATGGAGTCAAGGGAAAAATCTTTGTTTGCTATCAGCCAGTTTAACCTCTTCCATCAATGTTACTTTCTTGTAAACTGTTGAGAAAAGCAGAAAAAAAACCCCATTTTTTGTTTGCAGTTGTCATCTCCCATAAAAACAAAGATAAATCTGCACCACTTAGATTATAGGTCTTCATGAGAACAACAGGTATAAAAATCTTTTTGTTTCCCCTAGAAAAATGCATCTAACCGTATGCTGAAGCATCCATTGCTCCGACAAAAAAATTTTTTTCTGGTACTGCTTACAGAGACCTCCTAAACACTGAACAAGCAAGTGTGAAGTATCTATTTCACCAGTTTTTTCAATTTTAAAACACCAATTTGTCCAAACGTGAGCTTTGCATGTGTAAGCATCCAGCCACCCATGACAGGCTGACCTGCTGGTCTTGAAGTGACCCCCAGCACCTGCAGGGGCCTCAGGCAGTGCAGGGGAAGGGCAGGGACTCAGTGCACCTCAGAGTCGCACACCGAAATCTGAAATCTCAGAATCTGAGCAAGACACTCCTTGCTTTCTCTTTGTGATGGCTATCAGGGATGCTGATAAGGCCACATGACAAAATGAATCCTGATTGTTCCCTGTCAGTCATTCATCCCAGACCTGACACCCAGGCATAGTGGCACAGTATGCCCAGGAGAGAGGTGATGAAGGTGATGATATCTGGGAATAAGGAGATGAGGGGAAGCTGTGGGTAGAGGCCTTCCCTCTGCCCCTGGGCCTCTTCCTTATCCCACCTCTTTAGGGTAGGGTGTAAAGGAGCAAGAAATGGTTGATAATATGGCTGGGGTGGAGAGCCTGGACAAAGCCCAGGAATGGTCCATTATTAGTTATTTATGTCTTCCTAGTATAAAGAAAGGCCCCGAGGGAATCAGGATAGTGTTAATTTGCAAAATGCAACATTCCAAAATTGTCCTGTAGAAAGAAATCGAGTTAGCAAATAACTTCAGTCTAGCAGGTGCCTACTTAGAATGGTTGTCCCAGAGACTTGTCTTAATATATGGTAAAATAAAATAAAATAAAAATCTGAAGAAAAAACATTTCTTGGATATTTGACTTTTTGATGTTGAAGCAGTCCTGTGAATTGTTATGATTGCTTCTGCAATAGAAAGTAATGGGGAAAACATCAAACTTGGTCAACAGCAAGCAGAGATGAGGAGGTTAGGTTTGCACTGTTTTAATGTAATTGGCATCATTCAGAAAGCCCACATTTTTTCCACCGTATATAATTTCCTAATGTAGAAATGCTGCCCATGTAGTATGTTATGTAGTGGTAGCCAGTATTTCAGGGCTAAACAGTATAAAATTACATATCCGCCAAAAAGAACAAAAAAATAAATTATGCTTTTTCAAATTGCTACTCTGATTCAATGTGCCAGTGCTCAACCTTTTATTCTAAAGGGGGATTCATTTTGAACCAGTTTCAAAATCAGAACTGCTAATGAGGATAATTAAGTACACAATTGGTTTTGCCTACAAAATATGATCACTACCAAAAAAATCATGCATTGTTACATTATCATTCTCACTGGACAGAAACTGCCATTAAATCAAAGCAGGATTCCACAATTAAAAGAAAAGGTCCTCCGGTGAAATCATAAAAAGAAGCAGAACTCGCAAATGATTTGCATCTCTGGAAGGAGGACAAGTGTGTGTTTAGGTGGAGTGCACTGTAGAGAACTGAGTGCACAGACAAACGCTGAGTGGCAAATGCAATAGATGCAAATGATAGGAGTCTTTAGTCAGTTAAATAGCAATAATCTGCTTGTGATTTAAGTTCTTACTTTTAATTGTTTATTCAATAATGGAATGAATGAAAGAGTAGATATTCATGTAGGATAAGCATTCCAGTTCAGGCTACAAACTACCAAAGTAAGATGTGTAGATAAGGGCCTTTTCCCTTATTAAATTGAATAGAGGGAAACCAAAAAAAGAGGACAAATACATAATTGTCAACTTGGGGGAAAAAAAATGCGCATCTTTTTTTCTTGAAGCAAGAGCCAATGCATAACCCCAACTCCATTCACTCCTATCATAAAGAACCCGCTGCAAGAACACCAAAAGCAACCAGAAAGAAATGACAGAAGAGCCTTGGATTTGTTTTTCCTCACAAAAATATTCTATGAGAAATAAAGATAAGCAGTTGTGGCACATTTTGAAAAACTGGATTAATCAATACCTCTATAGCTTTTGATTGATTTACAAAATTATTACTTTTTCCATATACAGAGTCATTACTTAACAAAGATTCATTGTCTGAGATCTAACAACTTTCAGTTTGGGGCTTGTCTGCAAGTGCTGCAGCTGTCTGAGTGCTTTCTTTTAATACCCTGCTGGCCACATACATCACATCCTAGTAGGAAAACAGAGTTTTACAACTAAAGAACAATAAAGGCTAGCATACTCCTCATTGTTATCATTGGATCTGTGCAGGAAAGAGTCAAAATCAAAAAAAAAAAAAAAAAAAAAAAGAAAATAATATCTTCAGTGAAAGGAATTAAGTGCCAAGATGCATCACAAAACTATATGAGGGTGTATTTTAGACCGGAGCAGTCAGATAGGCTGAGTCCGAAAGTACGGTCAGTTCTGTGTCATCTTTCCCACATCCTAGGTTAAGCCTGCAAGTTCTTTCATTTGGATCCTGAAAACAGCTAGAACACTCTTCTGGGATGGGTTCTTACTCTCCAATTTTTCAGGTGGATGATCTCCACTTGGGTGAGTACACAAGTCCTACTGCCAGAGTTAGTCTCCAGCAGACCAAGCAAGCCTTCTAACCTCCAAACTTTAAGAAACTAGAGAAGGAAAAAACTCAAAATGTCAAGAGATTTGTAAAGCCCAACCTCTCAGTTCCATTATTCCACATCACAGTTATTACTAAGTATCCTCAGAAGTAGCCCACAAAATCTAAGTCAGCTAATTCCTCTCATGCCCTCAAGAAGCCTTCAGGAGCTCTCAGTAGTAACAACTACAAGCTCAGCAGGCTTCCCTGTCTACAGCCTAGAAGCAAATTTTGTTACCATGCCTGAAAGTTGACCCTGTTAAAATTTTCTGTATATCTAAAGCAGAGTTGAACATATATCACAGAAAGCTCTATCCCAAAACTATGAGAGGAGAGAAAAGAGAAGGAAAACAGAGGTAAGGAGTTGGATGGTGCCCATTTGTATCCCCTTCCCTCTCCATGCTCATACATGGGGGAAAAAGTATGTTGTTCTTGAATGGACTTGGTATTGGGAGAAACAATATTGCCCTAGAAGAAAGATAAGAATGGATGTCTAGTGCTCAGCTGAGCCTGCACAGCTTCTACCCAGACACCATCAGTGAGCTCATCCAGTAAGTACAAGCTTAAGAATTTGAAACACATGCTGACAGGCATCAACAGATGAAACACAAGGTTTTACTGTAAGAAGTCACACAAAAACATTGCTAAATACCTTGGCATTAAAAGAAAACACAGAAAGAATTAGGTCAAAGCTTTGACGGTACACTGTTTCCAACACAGACACCATTTTGCTCACTTGTTAGTCTCTGCCAGGGAGAAAATGCAAAATCTGCCCATGAAGGCCATGGGAGTGGCAGCGCATAAGATTAAGCAGAGCAAGCTCTTTAGTGCCACCTGGAAAACAGAGTTCTCCTAGACACTACTAAAGAAACTAGTAGTACTGAATTCTACTGTATCTCCTAATTAGGAAATCTTGAATAAAACCTGTAATTGTAATGGTCCCCAGTCACCACCATCACCACTAGCACACCAAAGACAAAATGTAACATTAGCATGGTGCATCATTTGCATCACTCATATAATATTGTGGTATAGGAGCATTTCCATTCAGGAAGCATAAGTTTACTGCTCCCCAACCTCCCCTCCATGATTCTTTCCCTTTCACCTCCAGCTTAACTGCAAGCAATTAAACCAAGAAAGAGTCCTTATTCTGCAAGTGTAAAGAAGCAGAAAAAGTTTGGGCACCTGAAAATGTAGGGGGGTGGGGGGGAAAAACCAACCTGAGTCATAGGCAAGATAACACATACCTCGTGAATGACCAAAGGGAGCAAACGCCTGGACTCAACAAATGGCTCAGTGGAGCAAACCCTTGCATAGATTAGAATCCCCTTCAAGAGCATGACCACTTGGCATTTAAATTTCCTGGCCTGCTGTACATTTTGAAACCACTACAGAACATGCAGCACACCTTAAGCATTTTGCTGCACTAATGCTACTTTGCAACTGTGCCAAATTTTTTCACCCATGGGGACAAGTTCTCAATTTGACTGTATTCTTCCTGACAATCTTCCTGTCATAACAGACACGATGCTGGCTTGGGCTGAGTCACAGCTACATTTCAACTGAAGAGCAAGAGCAGCCCTTCCCCATGCACCACACACAGCACCAGCAGAGAAACACCAAGTGGAGCTGGCACAGCCCTCAGTCTTGCTTGAAGGATGGCTCTCAAGTAGTGCAGAGTTCAAATAAAAAGGGAGAGGGAGGAAAAAAAGAGAGAAAAAAAAAATAAACCATACAAAACCCACATAACAATTACTTCCAGTCAGCACAAACAGCCAGTTCCAAAAGATCTAAGCAGACAGTCTCACTTCTGCAAAGCAAACAGAAGTTGTGCATTATACTGACTATTTCAATAATGAAATTGCTTAAAGTTTCCTGAAGTTATTTGGCTCTAGTAAGCATTGAAATAAAACCAGTACTTATGTAGGCACTAAGTAGCTCAAACACGACAACATAACAAGGCATAATGAAGAAAGAAGCATCATAAATGCTTGGTTATTGCTCACATTTTTTCTAAACTGCTTCCGAGATCACCATGATGCACTTTTGTTTAGATCTCACTAAATGAAAAGAAAGCAAATTGTACTATTGCTCATCACCACTGCTATAGAAGATTAGAGCTATGACAAATTGCTGCAATCTTAACAACAAAACCACCAAAGCAAAAACTAGATACTTACTCCACCTACCACTTGGGGGGAGGGGGAAGAAAAAAAAAAGGCAGATCTGAAACAAGTTTTTAGGATCAAATCTTTTTTCTTAACAAAACCAAACAAAGTACAACTTAAGGAATCCTCAGTACCTGAACAACTCCAATCAAGTACTCTCTTTATCATGGGTTTACTATATCTTTTATACAATATAGCATGCACAGAAAATAACAGCATTATATATACAATCCATTACATTTCTTTTACTCCATGAGAGGTAAAATCTCAGGAAGCTGGGTTTTGCTGGAGAAGGAAAGGCTTTAAGAAGAAGAAACTAAATATATTTAAAATAAATTGAAATGACAACATCTCTCAATTTTGATATAGCTTCTAAAATGGAGAAGAGATACTACCAACATAAAAATAAGTTCTCTAAAAGTATTTTAGTTTTCTGGATTATCCCAAGATAACATTCAGAGTTTAGAAATGGCAATTTCAGCCTGGTTATCAGTTGAGGAATAGAAACACATATGAAAATACTATGAAGACAGCTACAGAATTAGCACATAGCACACATTTGCATTTTAGATACTCTTGACAAAACACAAGACTAGTTTGCCTTGAAGGTTTCTTTGTTTACCTGAAAAATAAGCACATGAAATGCTGTGCAGTGACTTAGAAATTCTTGGGAATCGTTTTGGTCCCCCACAGACTTCCTTTATCACAAGAAGGTAACCAAGAGCATTCAAAAGCCCATAGTAGCAAAACTCAGCTTTCTTTGAACTTCAGTGAAACCTGGACACTTATATACCAGCAACAATTTGTGCTTGGGCCTTCCCTGTGGTTTACAGCAATTTAAAATACAAACAACAACATATTACTTCCTCACTTAAGTGCTGTGAGGAAAAAAAAGTCCTTGTACCTTCTTTGCAGAAAACCTCTTAGGTTTTATAACATAATTAGATAAATTAATGTGCATCATAATTGAACCTAAAAGTATCTACCAGTCTACTATGTCATGTTATCATCTTTACATTGTGAATTTCAGTTTTCATACATATTTCTTTCCCCTGATTATATACTCTAAAACATTTGGTCTAGGGAAACTCTGATAAACGTATTCAAAGGTATAGTAAGTAACATCAGTGACATACAGTAAGCACTGACCCAAGAGAATTATTGTTTAAAAATTAAAACTACTGAAGTAATAGCAATACGTATCTCTCACCACAACATTGTAAGTTCAGTCTAAACAAACCCTTTCCTTTCCAGCTTCTCTAGCAGAATACTTTACAAAAACCATACCTTAAGAATAGCTGCATGGACTCCTTTATTTTGTTATAACCTTTGGCAGCAGGATTACAATGTTCTACAATAAATCTCAGTGAAAAAAAACCCAATTCTTAAATCCTCTGTTTCTTAAAAAAAAAAAAAATGAATACAATTTTTTGCATAACAGTAGAACAGGTCCTTATACCAAATGTCCGTTTACCCATCATCTCTGCTCCAACAGTGGTTGATAAAGGATGTTTAGGGAAGAGTGTGTCACAATCCTTTCCTAGTGGTGACAGCTGATTTAAAGCCCAGCACAACTAATTGAAATTACCTTTTCTGTTTGACGAGTACAGCACTCATTTTCATCCCCAATTGCCATTTTATTCCCCATGATCTGAATGAGAGGATCATGTGTTCCCTCAGTAAGTTTGCAATGACACCAGCTGAGGGAAAGAAGTGTCTTCAGGGGGATCTGGACAGAGTAGATCAATGGACCAAGGCCAATTGTATGAGGTTCAACAAGGCCAAGTCCTGCACTTTTCTCACAACAAGCCCATGCAGTTCTGCAGGGTTAGGGAATAGTGGCTGGAAAGCTCTCCGGCAGAAAAGGATCTGGGGGTGTTGGTCAACAGCTGTCTGAATATGAGCCAGCAGTGGGCCCAGGTGGCCAAGAAGGCCGGTAGCATCTTGGCTTGTATCAGAAACAGGGTGACCAGCAGGACTAGGGGAGTGATTGTCCCCATGAACTTGGCACTGGTGAGGCTGCAGCTCAAATATTGTGTTCAGCTTTAGGCTCCTCGCTACAAGAAAGACATTGAGGTGCTGGAGCATAACACGTGATAGGACAGGAGGAAACAGCCTCAGGATGCTCCAAAGGCGGCTTAGATTGGGTATTTCTTCATCAAAAGCATTGTCAAGCATTTGAACAGGCTGCCCATGGAGGTGGTTGAGTCACCATTCCCGGAAGTATTTAAAAGACATGCAGATGTAGTGCTTAGGGAAATGGTTTAATGATGGACTTGGCAGTTCTAGGTTAATGGTTGGACTTGACGATCTTAAAGTTTTTTTCCAATCTAAACCATCCTACAATTCTATTACATGATCTTTCTAACTCTCACAAGCTCTACTTACGTGCAAGCTGGGCTATCTGAAATGCTGATCCATCAGAAGACCTTAATATTTATAACCTTCTTCAGTTCCTTTCTACATATGTTGAACAAACCATAAACCAGCACAGATCTCACAGTGTTTTCTTTCTCTAGCATGAAAATCCATTATAGATTTCCTATTCGTTTTCCAGCCTCTCATTAATTTACATGAGGACCTACAGTTTTCCTTTGCGAAGGCTGTGTCAGACTTCTTTCGCCAGTACATTGCATCTACCTGCCTTCTAAAAACTTTGCTCTTTTTGAAGACCTGCCAGCCTACAGTTTTCTACTTTAGTCCTTTAAAATAACAATGAGCCCTGACATTAAGTATGCAAAAAAAATAAGCAATTCTAAGTCAATTTAAGCAAAAAGTTACAGCAGTGACCATTTCTCCAGCTAATTATACATCTATTTTTATTTATAACTCTTGAAGGAATCTCATCCACAGCTGACGAGACATTTACATTCAATGAATTAGTTCCTTCTAGAATTTCTTCCACTTACAATACAGTTTTGGATCATTCCTCATAACTGCCTTCCAGAAAGTGAGGAGGTTGGCTCGCTGCCCTTGAGACACAACGATTGGGTTTTTCAGTCAAGTCGTCCAGCAAAATCTAGCACACTCATTCTGGCAATGGGCTGAAAAACTGTTCCTGTGAAAGCTACCCATTTGCAGGCATTTTAGGTCTTGAGAACTGCCAGTGCAGACTGGTCATGCAACTTGTGCAGTAGGTCTGACATGTCTAGTTTTGGATCTTCTGTACACTATATCCAGGACTACAGATCAATCAGAGCCTGACAACTCCAACCTTAGAACTTCTCTGCTGGTGGGAGTATCATAACCGAGAAAGTCAAGGAGGTCAGTACAAAGAATTCACGTGGCTTTTCTGCAACAGCTTCATCTCCCTAAATACTTTCTTTGATCCTTTATCAGGTTTGCCTGATCTTTTATGTATAAGGTGAGCTACTTCTCAAAATTCATTTTGCCCTGCTTCATTCTGAGCAGGCATTTCACTTTGTAGGTTTAACAGCATTTTTCTTCCATGTTGGTACACAACTGTGCACTTTCCTACTTGACTGTGTTCAAGTGATGTGTACAGAAGAGAGCATATCTAATGTATAGATGTATAGCCCTTTTAGATGTTTTAAGAATTATTTTATATCACTTTTTTGAGGATCAGTTCCTTACAGGTTTAGTTGCTTTGTCCCAGATGTCCATTTTTAAATACTTGGGTTATTTGGGAATTTTCCAAATTCAGTATTTTTCACATTGAGTTCATAATCATTTGCCTAAGACTGAAAGACTGAACATGGATGTGCTTCAACATTTCAGCTTTGGAAGACAAGTTCTTGCCAATCATGTGTTCTTCCACACTTTTCAACTCCCCTATTTTTAAGTTTCAAATCACTTCAAATTTCCTTGTCCTGTTTTAGTTTATGTCATGCCTCAAACTACCTTGAGAAATCTCTCTTTCCTCCCATAAATCTTACTCCTTCCTTTCAACACCATTTTTTTTTCTTTCAGTTCAGTTATTGAGGCTGAGTAGATGATGCAAGAGCCTACAAGAAGAGGCTAAGTAGACAGGTCCTACTGCTCACCTTTTTATTAAAACAGTCTGTTTCCAGTAAGCTTTTCCCTGTTGTTTCTTGTGCTGCTGACACTTGTTGAGAAGTTACAGCTACAGGTCCTACTTCCTATACCAGACCAGGGCAAAAGCAGCAAGCAAGCATCTTAAGAATCATTGAATCATACAATAGTTTGGATTGGAAGGGACCTTAAAGATCATTCAGTTCCAACCCTCCTGCCATGGGCAGGGACATCCCACTGGATCAGACTGCCCAAGGCCCCATCTAACCTGGCCTTGAACACCTCCAGGGATGAGGCAGCCACAGCTTCCCCGGACAAATTGTGCCAGTGCCTAAACACCATCATCATGAAGAAATTCTTCCTAATTTCTAGTCTAAATCTGCCCCTCTACAGTTTACACCCATTGCCCCTAGTCCTATTACTACAAGCCTTTTTAAACAGTCCCTCCACAGCTTTCCTGTAGCCCCTTCAGGTACTGCAAGGTTCCCTGGGAGCTCCCAACCACAGCATGTACATTTCACCCATCAGCTTCAGGGACTGCATTCAAATTTGTGCAACCAAGCTAGCCCTACAAGATGCAAATACATCTTTTCATTCATTCATCAGTCACATTAAATCATAATATTTAAGGATTAATAAAATGACTGAATGTGGCAAAATAGCTTTTCCCACACACACTCTTGCTCTTAATCAGCACTAATTAAGTAGCTACATCATATAAATTGACAGCAATGTAGATTCTGAAGCAGAGTTTAAAGTGTAAATAATGATGAGATAAAAGAAATCTTTTGAGCAAAATCAAAGTATCAAGTAGTCATTATGTGTAATCACTATCACACTTTAATGACATTTTGTGCTGGAACAGGAATATGAGCAGGAATTAAAGTGTCTAATACATATTACCTTTTTTTTTCTTTTTTTTTTTTACCATGTTTGTCCCAAATACTTAACAAAACATAAGCCTTATCTTGTATCTTCAGCAGGTCAGAGTGATGGAAACACAGTAACCATGCTAACTGCAATGGCAATGGACATGAAATGCGAGGAGGCCATGTAGTAGCAAAGATTTTGACATTTATCCTTTCAAACTTGTTGTTTCTATAAGCAATAAGGCTGAGATAGGAAAACTATAACAGAAGTCTCTTATCCTGTCATGCAAACGAAGTCACACCTTATGTATGAGAGTAACCACAAGCAGATGTGACAGAGTAATATGCAAACCCTGATTAAAGGGGTAAAGGGAAGGCAAAAGAAATAAGAATAAAACTCCTTTGCTCCCATAGAATCGATAAGCAGAAAATCATGACAGAGTAGAAGAAAGAAAGAAAGGAGAAATTCTATCTGGTTTAAACTTTCTGAATACCTATAAATGCTTTTATTTTATGGCCAGTTCAAAGGCGAATTAAGAGGAATCCATTTGTCCAGCATCATGGCTTTAGCAGGCAATAGCTTTGTAACCATCAGTCAATTCACTGACTTGAATAGGTTTGTTGATAGCAGGTGTTTCTATGACTAGCATTTTACAGGGATGAAGTCCTGAACGTGGTGTGACTAATACTTCAATACAGCATTGAGAAAGCAGCATGAGAAGAACAAAGTGAACAAAAGAGAAGGTCAGGAAAACTCGACGATGAAAAATACTGACTTCCAAGCTGCCACTTCAACCAAAACTTTGCATGAAGGGGATGGAACACAAAGGATTTGTTAATCAGAAAACACCCTATGCAATCTTCGTAACTATCAGACTATACAGCAGCATTAGTTCAGGACAGACTAATATCACAGGTATCCCCAAGGGCTGTTTGCATGTCTAAATACAGAGCTCTTGATGCATAAGAATACAAGTCAGTCATCTTAGTTTTAAGGGTCCATCCAGAGAACTTTTCTTCATCTCTCCTTCTCTCTCCTTTCTTCATCCACATTCTTCAGAAAATTGTGCTTTCACATGTATCTCAAAATGGGAGGACGAGAGAACTGGAATGTCTTTTTCTCCCCTCAAAAGCCATACTTCTTGAAACAGACAATAACTCTATTCCACCATTCTGTGAATGGTTATGTGAATATTGGGTCAATATCTGGCATTATTGATTATGGCCACCTTAGGGCATGTCCTTGCATGAACTGCAAACCCAGATAAGAGAATTTGATAGGTAAATTAAGAAAGGAAGAAATAATATTCTCAGTTAGTGACAAGTTTGTTGCAGATTGAATTAAAAAAAAAAAAAAGGCAGAACAAAGCAGAAATACTTAAATTTCTCTATCAATAAGTCTGGATTTTTAACTTTGTGTATCACCTGCAAAGATGAACATTCCGAACACCTGTTACATTAAAACAGGCAAAATAATGACCAAAGGTACCATGCTTCGTAACCTAATGATTATGTTGTTAGATCAAACTAATGGCCCACCTGCAGTGCTGCATGGATGGAGATGACCGAGCACAAAGCCAGAGACATACAGGTGCATAACCATCACTCACCCACACAGGCCCTAAGCTTATTTTCTTCACAGGGGAATTGAAAGTTTATATTCCCTCCATAATTTGTTTGCATTAGTCACAAGAACTTGAGATATTCTGCTTACTTGTAGAGAATTTCACTCACTCTTTGGTTTTCTAAGGTTCCCAGCTTCAAAATAAAAAATAAAAAAATACAGAAAAGTCACCCAATAAAACCATCCTATCCCATGCCCTATATACATCACATCTAGATTCATTCAATTAAGTAGCCTGTCATTTAAAGTTTCCAAGCTAAATTGTCAGACACTATAATATATAAACAGCTAGTTTAACAATCTTTTCAGCAAAATTTGGAATATTTTTGTTTGCTTTATTCTTCCTTAGTGAAACTGAATACTCAGCTTAAACCTGTACCTATTTTTAACGGCCTGTTTTTATTCTCCCATTGATCAGTTGTCACGTTTAATCAAGATGACAAGAAAGAGTAGCAAGCAGGGTAATGTTCAAGTATTGCACATTTAATTACATGAAGGACTCAGTGGGGAGGAAGGGGATAAATTGACCTTTGTATCAGTTTTCATGAGCTTAGGTGTCCTTTTTAGCCTCCCAGAATGCTAACCCTGAAAAAGGAGAAATAAAGTGATTCTATATTTGAATTAAACAAAAAGCTACCCTGGGAAACAATCTCACTTTAGTGTATGATTTTCTTTAGAATATTATTATCCAATAAACATCAAATAAAAATTTGAGAATACAAGGAATTTACAGAAGAGTAGAATAAGAACAAGAGTAGTTAGCAGGTACTTTTAGGTTTTTCTAGTCAGTGATTCACCAGCACAGCAACTCCCCATGCTGAACAAGAGGTGCTCACACACACACAGAGAGAAATATAGCTGCAAGCTCCACTATGGGCACTGCCAAGTCTGTTATGGGCATGAGCTTCTAGTCATGCAGATGAATACTGAAGTGCAGCTTCCTTCTCTATAGAACTGGGTGACATCAGCCTTTGCAAAACATATGCATAGCAGAGCTGTGTACCTACAGTGCAGTCACTCCCGTGACTGCAGCTCTGCCCAGACCCATACAAAACTCATTTTAAGCCATCACACGTAGCAGCAGGAGTTTTGCTGCAGCACAATCATGTGTGCAGCTGCTTGGAGTTCCCCTATGCTGTGGCTACTCTGCAACTACTGAGTCATTCCACTACCAAGTAAACTATTTTAAAGTTTACTTTGAAATACTTGAACTACTTTCTAATTTCAGGTGTACCTTTCCTCCAGGAAGCTCAACTACTAGAGGCCAACCTTCCACCATCTGGCCACTGGTGCCACCTTTCTAGTGGCAAATCATGCAAGATCTATCTCACCAAGCACGTGATGAAATAAGATCCTTATTCTAATTCCGCACTAATAAACCATTTTGCCTTAGTACATAACTAAAGGTGAGGAGGCACAAAGGCTTCTCACAAAATTTGATTAAGTGTATTTTATTTATTAGCATGCCCGTAAAGCATCGTCTAAACTATATGTAATCTTTAAATCTATGTGAAGATTTTAATTGGATGGTACGCAGACCTTTGTACAAAGATCACTATGCAAATACTATCACAAACAACAGTGCAGGATGAAGTACAGGGAAGGTTTAAAATGGAGGAAGAAAGAAAAATAAAAGCAAACACACGTATAGAAAAAGGCACAAAACAAACATCCTGGAGACTAAACAGGACACTGCAGTCAGCTTGCAGCCTCGCAAACACTAGCCCAGCATTTTAGGCAGGAGGATTCTTTAGAGAGTACTTTCTAATTTGAATTAGAGGCATATACACATGTGCAAACAAATAGGGATGCGAGAGCTAAGAAAAAAACCCAAATAACTTCACCAGAGAGGCATGCGTCTCACATGGGTGAAAATGAAAATTTCATACCATACAGACTTATATTTGGGGATAATTTCCTATACAATCTGAGAACAAAGCAACTTCTTATCATCTCATTTCTTTACTCAAATTAAAAGAACAGAGATCTCCATCAAACAAATGCAAAGTATAATTTGGTTAATTATATATATAATATTTCTCATCTTGTATATATACATATATACACACAAGGTGAGATGAATTCTTTTCTTTCTTTACACTCACCTTTTTGTCCTATCCATATCTAGAGTTAGGTCTTTTTGTTGATCTTGTTTTCTTTTTCTGGGATCTTTCCACTCAAGATGATTAGGACATTTGCCTTTCACCCTCTCAGAAACCAAAGAGATTCTATGACCTCATTTCATTCTTCATGACAGAAGTTTTTTGAGCCAGCTTTCCATCTTACAAAAACAGCTCTTCTTGTTTTGTACCTACTAAACTCCTGCTCCAAAATGTTTTGCGGTCATGAGCTGAGCAGGCTACATACTGAGGAAAAAAGGTATTTCTTTCTATTTTGTTCAGTGTCCTGTGATCCCTGGTTCTTCAGAAAAGGCAATCCACTTTATCTTCTCTATGCTCTATGTTCTGTATGCCTTTCACCTCAGCCATGTCACCTCTTCAAACAAAGAGCTGTAATCATACTATTGTCTCTCCCCATCACTTGGAAGTGTCCTTACATTTTCAATCATTTCTATCGTGTCTCCAGACTTCTTTCAGAAGCAGGTTGAAAAAACCTCATTGCTAGATGAATTCAGGACTCAGTCAAGTCAAGTAAGAGCTTTGCCATCAATTTAACTAGTGTTAGGATATCACACAGTCTTACTTGTTCTAGCCGTTTATTTCCCACACCCTTTGGAATACCCATGCTATTTCCTCTTCTGATAGCATCCAACAGCAGCCCTTCTGCTGTCAAACTTTGCTTGGTCTCCTTTTCTTGCAGTACTACCCTTTCATTGTCCACGGTATGGATTTCTCTACCTGAATCCTATTTCATGATCCTAATCAGAAAGTTCTGGGTCTGTGATTTGGGTTTTTTTGTTCTTCCTGTCCTGGCAACACCAGTAGACTGCCTGGGGTTCCTGAGCGGTGGAGAACAGGCAAGCACTGTTGTACTCAGCATATTAAATATCACCAGTGATCCTATCCAGCGGTACAGCCTTCTCTTGAGAGTTATCAGAACTCTCAAGAGAAGAAGTTATCAGAACTCATTCCCCAGAAGAACAGTTTTGAGTCTTCTTTCATTTCTTTGCTGCCCCTCAAGCTGCACTAACCTAACAGCAGCAAAGAGACAAGGAAGCCTTGTGGACAGACAGCAGTTACTAATACCATTTCTGGTATCAAGTAGGAAACAGAGATGTGCTCCGTTTTGTAGCAAAACTCCTTGCCACACCAGCACCAGTTTACCCAGCAGTGCCAGGTTGCCTGCTTTCCTCCCACAACCCCTTGTGGGGCTCATAACACAGGCAGGTGAGCCTCTATGCATTGCATGCCTGCCTCTGCTTGGTCATCACAGCTCCATCTCACCTGGGCTAGCAGGGCAGATTACTGCAGAGCCAAACACAGGCAAGGAGCACAGGGCATCACAGATACTCATGGGAGGAAAGAGAGGTCACTCAGGTTGTGCACTCTAACACATTTAAAGATGTCCAAGAGATGATGTGATGCAAAACTGAATTTTACTGCCTGAAGCAGGAGGACTTACTACATGTGTTTTGCCCATGCTGCTGAGGATCCTCAAGATTCCTTTATGGACCATGCTGAGAAGTTGTAACACAAACACTGGTAACTGAAAACCAGGCAAGAGCATTCCATATATTAGGTTTGTCAGTACATACACAAAGAACTAGTAGGTAAAGAGAGAGAAGTCAAGGATCTTTAAGCACACTAAGTTTCTGGCTTTTGAAGGCCCAGTAAACATCATTCTAACATCAATACAGTGTTACCTGTTTGATGCATTCAAGACTCAAGCCCAGATTCCTTTGTAAAGCCAACATAAACTAACATTTTCCACACAAAGGCATTGTTACTTTGAATACCTAATGCTTTTAAGAAAGACATACTTGTTTTAAAGAAAAGCATTTTTACAAATACACCATTCCTAAAGGAAGTGTATTCTCTACATGGAACTTGCATTTCAATTTATACATATCTGATATCTAAATGCCTTTTTATTGTTGACTTCCCTTTCCGAGTACACACAAACATACATTTTTTTTTTTTCCTGGTCTTAATAACCGTACTGGATAGGACTTCCTTAGTTCTATTTGGCTTAATGAGGAGAAAATGCTTTGAAACCAAATGAGGGGAAGAAAATAATAAGGCTACACACATTAAGCTTTTACTAACTTTAACGGCAATTAGGCAAAGAAATGATCTGCCTAGGGAGTGAATTGAGGGACTGTCATTAGACGTGTTAAGAATATGATCAATACAATACTTGAGGGATCAACATAAGAAGGGGTACGGAGGACAGGAAAAATGAAAGGAGAAAAAATACAAACCCACACTTCTTGCTCCAAGTGAAGAACAGATCAAGTGACCCAGGAAGTGGAGAACAGAATTTAGGCCCAAAGACTAAATATATAAAGCAGCATTTTTATCTAGCTATAGGAAAAAAACAAATACAAAGCAAAAGAACAGCTACTGATTTTTTTTAAAAACACTGAGGCTCACCTGGTGTTAAAAGCAGAAAGCAGCCTCTATTTTTGTTTCTGACCCCCCTTAATGCATTTTCTAGTGGTTCATCTTTTAGCAGCATGCTTTTCGTTCACTGTACTTCAAGTGACTCCACTTAGATAATAAGATCTTTGAACTGACCTTGTAAGAGTCTTCCCTTAGAAATGCACAGATAAGAAATGAACTTTAAAGGTCAGCCTTTAAGGGAGAAAAAAAATCTGGTTTCCAAGCTGCAGCTTATATGTGCAGGTAAGGGGTGACTACGATGCTTGCAAATGAGAACTGTAAAATGGAATCAGAATTATTTTCATTTTAGTTAAGGGCATTCAAACTAAAAACCCTAATAGACACCTTATCCCTTTGCCACAATCAGACTTTTCTAGATAAATAATCCACTGGAAGTACACTTTTCGGTCAAATCAGTTATTTCAGACTTATGTGCAGAGTCTTTGTAGATTTCATGAGAGCAGAGAAAAAGCATCTTCCCTCTTAAGACCTGCATCCTCTCCTACACAGCATCACTCAAGGAGTCACTTACAGCAATGCCTACACCCAACCTTTCCGCGGTCAAAAGGGATCATTTCCACAGACCAGTACTAATAATACACAACACAATAAAACATTTGCAGAGCAAATACATAGCTTTTCTTCTGCTGGCCACCGACTGTGCACAAAGGAAAGATACACGTTTCTCTCCTTCCCTCTCAACACAGCTGGTGGTGGGATCACCACTGGCACAGAGGGTGCTAGTGCAGCATCTGGGGAGACAGGGAACCACTGTGGCCTCTCCACAACTTCCCCACCCAGCGCCATATCCGTCCTCCTCTCAAATGTCATTGGCCCAATTGAGGAGAAAAATAATTAGTTTCACTCTACTTCCTGCTAATTACAGAGCATATAATCTGCCAAACGATGTACATGCTCATGTTGGCTGTGGCTTGCTGCCTCCCCCTGCTATCACAGGCATACTCACTCTGAGGCAGGCAGTGAATGGCTTACCAGTGACAGCTGGCAAAGCAGCCTCTGGGAATAAAACATTTTAGCACTTCATAAATTTCTAACAAGGTTTCAAATTGCTTCAGTTTCCCTCCTCTCAGCTCTGTCAGCCTAGCAAAGGAGTTGGTGGGGGGAAGGAGGTGAACACTAATTAAATCTGCAGCAGAAAAGTACAACTAGTAAGATAGTTCATTATTTTTAATAAGTAGCAATTAGATCACAACTCCAAGGAAAGTTGGATTCTTCCTGCAATCCATTGGCAGCACAGGGAAGTCAAAACATTCTTCTACCTCAGATTTTAACACAGGAACAAGAAAAGTGCTTTAAAGTGCAGCTGCATGATATGTTTAAACTTAATGGAAGGTGACACACAACATACTAAAAACTTGACGGGAACATGCAGCATGGTCGTCATTAATGTTAAGGTTTCGTATCACTATTCAGATAGCAAATGCTTTCCAAACTCCTCCATGAAGCTGCCATCAAGATAAAAAGCTGTATTATCATTACTATTATTGATGTGACATCCTCTCCATAGTAATACAGCTGGAATAAAAAGAATAGGATAATAACTATAAATATAATACAAAGAGTAAGTGATACAAAAAACAGCTCGATCGTATTTGTAGTACAATACCTCAATAGGTGCAAACCAGCAGCTTTCCTTTCAGTATGAATATAAAAAACAAAACAGACTGATTTAGAGGCCAAATGTCCCAGAAAAACAGATATTTGTGCATTTGACAGTATAGAAAGATTGTAAAAGGTAGAGATTTTACATGAAAATTAGTATTATGGGAAAGAAGTAAGTGAAATAGGTGCCAGGCGAACAGAATAAATGCGTTTAATTGATAATAAACACCACAGCAGAAAAACGGTGCCACAATCATTAGAGGTATACTTCTTTGGCCAAAATTGCCCCTTAGTACATGCATCCTCATTCTGCTAGTGGCAGAAACAAAAAGCTAGTATCTGTGAACAGCTTGATTAATTTTCACTATATTCAGCTCTGCTGCTTCCAGCTTAAGAGAGTGAAAAAAAATAGAAGAGGCAGAAAGGTACCAAATCCGGGCTATGTCACACAAGAGTCTTCAAGCACAGTGCAAAATCCCACAGAAGGGAACCAACGGGAAAAAAAAAAATAAAATACCCGGACCCAAAATGAATGCACGGCAAAGCATTTTATTTTGCAAGAACTAAGGGTGTGCCATCAGGACCACTACTTGTTCTCCTCAAAGAACATTCCGAACACAGACGTCTCTTCAGGAAAAATATATTTGCCTGAAAATATGTTTATTTTTAAAGGAAATTTGGATATCAACAGAAAAAGGCACAATGTCAAATACTTGGGCACTTTGATCAGAAAAGGCTGAGGCACCGAATACCTTCTGTGCCTCAGTCCTTACTAGCAAGGCCAGCCTTCAGGAATCCCAGAGACCAAGGGGAAATGCTGGAGCAAGAAAGACTTACCCTCAGTGAAAGAGGATCACATCAGAGAATACTTAAGCAAGCCAGACATACATAAAACCCTGGGCCCTGATGGGGTGTGCCCATGAGGTGGCCGGCTGGTCTCACAATTGTAACGCTACGCTTGATAATCTTTGACAGGTCACGGCAATTAGGAAACATAACTAAGGACTAGAGGAAATCAAATGTGACTCCTATCCGTGAGAAAGGCAAGGATGACCCAGGAACCTACAGACCCCTTAGCTATATCTCCATCCCTAGTAAGGTGATGGAGCAGCTTATCCTGAAAACCATTTCCAGATATGGAAGACAAGAGGGTGAACAGGAATAGTCAGCATGTATTTGCCAAGGGGAAGTCATGCTTCACCATCCTGATAACCTTCTACAGTGAAATGACTGGCCTGATAGACAAGAGGAGAACAGTGGATATTATCTGCTTAGGCTTCAGTAAGATTTTCAATGCTTTTTTCCATAAGACCTTTACAGAGAAGCTAATGAACTCTGAGCAGAATGAGCAGACAGTGAGGTGGACAGAAAACTAGCTGAAAACTACACTCAGAGTGGTGATTAATGGCACAAAGTATCGTTGGAGCCCAGTAACTAGTGACCCCCGGGGTCAATGCTGGGCCCAGTCCTGTTCAAGACCCTCAGTAATGATCTGGATGGTGGGGCACAGTGTACCTTCTGCAAGACTGCCAATGACATAAAATTAGGAGGAGTGCCTGATACACCACAGTATCACATTGCGATCCAGAAGGACCTTGATAGGCTGGAGAAATGGGCTAACAAGAATATCAAGAAGTTCAGGAAGGGAATGTTAAAAGTCCTGCAGCGGGGAGAAACAACCTCATGCACCAGTACATCCTGGAGCTGCCCAGCTGGAAAGTAACTTTGTCTAATCTGTAAAGTGCTTTTACTACATACAGTGCCAGGGCCCTCTTCTGGGGGGAAGCAAACAGCGGTGGAAGCGCCCGACCAGCTTAGGTCAAGTACTGCAAAGAGTTTTGACTAAAGAAAAATTTATCTTCCTGTAAATTCAAGCCATTTGGCCCCAAGTTTAAGGCAAAACTCAAATTAAATTACATTATTATGTTTCATCCGTAAATTAATTTCACCTCCTTTTTATTAACTCAGAAGTCCATCCACAAAAACTAAAACTTTTCCTCATTTCTAATTATTAATTCACTGTCATATATAGAACTCATAATCCATCTGATTTTATTCTGTTGCTGCTTCACTGGAGATAGATACAAGCATGATGAGTGTTAAGATGCAGAGGAGAGAAAAGGAAGAACGTGAAAAATACAAGAGGAGGAGAGGGATCAAAAGGAGAAGATGAAAAAAGGGGTGGAGGAATGGAAACGAAAAAAAGGTAAAAGAATACTTGTTATGAAAATGCATACAGCACCTCTGTCAGATTTAAATTTTAAAAGAGATCAGAATTCTAGACTTAGTCCAACGGAACGAGATCCAAAAACTTAACTTCTCTGTCATTTCTCAAGTACGGACATAAAGTCCTCAAGAAGATACCTTCCAAAAAACAGGACCATCACCAAGCATGACCCCACTTCCTTGCTGTGAAAATGAATGGTAAATATATTTTAATCTCTCTTTTGCTCTTAGTTTGTCATTTCACCCAAGAGACTGCTCAAGCAATAAATATGGAGATATTCAGTGTTAAGTTGTGCTGGAGACTCGGCTGCACTGTTACATTTTCTAGTTGTAGGATTTCAAACAAAGGAGGTGCTAGTCATTTCAGCTGTAGCACTAGAAGTGCAACTCAGCAAATTTCAAGTAAGAAATAAAATACATTTGAAACAAAGAAATAAACCCAAGAATCATTAGACATTGGGACAGTGCATCAAACTGGTCGCTGACCTACTAATCACTCGAGGTCTTTAAATCAAGACTGGCTGCCTACGTAAGTTGGGCCACTAATAATCAAGCATTAGCTGTATGGAGAGAAAAAAAGAAAAAAATCCTAAGAAAAAAAAGCGTTAAAATAATGTTCAGGAGACCTGGAGCTGCACAGGAAATAAATCTTCTGTTATTAAATAATGGAAGAGGCAATAACAATTTAAAAAATGACTGCTTCGTCTCCCTAAATGAGAGTATAAAGGAACAATTTTATTTTGCTCACAAGAAAAAAAAAAAAACCACAAACCAAATAGCACACAAACATAAAACATTTTATTCTGAACTAAAAATAAAAAAAAGTTTTGTATTAAAGATGGTACAACCAAACTGCTAATTTTATTATGAAAGCATATTGAGTCTTTATTAGCACTCATTTTTGTTGCACTTTTAAAATAAGTGATATAAAAACACCCCACCAATGCAACTTTACTGAAAACGGATAATTTGAGTTTGGCCCAATAAGGACAGGATTTTCTTTTTCCTCAATTTTTGCAGTTGCTAAACTAAAAAAAAAAACTAACAAAAAAACTAACAAAAAAAACCCCACAATACCCAAGAAACCCAACAAACAAACAAAAAAGCCCACCAAAATGACAACCACCACCAAATCAACCTCACATCATGAAAGTGATCACACCAAGGTACTCCTAACAAGGTTCATTACCGAGTTTTAAGACGGAAAGTCCAAATTCTGCCTGCTTGAGTACCACAAACCATAGGAAGAACAGCTTCAACATCAGCACTAGCAGTAAATTCTATGCGTGTGAGGGGGTGGAGGAAGTTCTCATCCCTTCTCCTTGTGTCAAAAGTCCATGTCCTTGTGTCCTTAGAAGGGGCACCCAACTCAACTGCTTCACAAGCACCCAACTCACAGCCCAGCCCAAGGTACCTCCACATACACATCCATGCCTACTGCAGCATTCCAGTTCATGATCCCAAATCTATGCACATCCCACATCATCATCATTAATTTTAGTATGGAGAGTGGACATTAAGGCACCTCTCTGCAACCCTCACATCCCACCTCTCCAGCTTCACGCCCTGCAGCCAACTCTGGTGGCATGCCCTGGGACCGAAATGTAGATCTGGGCTTTAGTAGATCCCACAGGGAAAAATGGAGCACTGTGCACAGCATTACTTTTAGCTCTCCAGATTGCAACTCAAATGCCCTTACCTGTATGTTACAGGGTAAGCAGCTGCCACCCCGTATCACTGTGCACTCCAGTGGAGCACATGCTCCACTTTGGGCACCTCTAACCTAATCCAAGGGCACAGGCTGTGTGCATTGTTCCAGCTTGCATTGCCTCCTCTTTGTATTAAAATGAAGAGGTATACAAATTGGTAACATCTTTGTTTCAGCCTGTAGATCTTCCATTTTAAAAATCAAGAGATTTTGCTCTAGACAGTGTGTCCTCTCATTGATTAGTGCTTTTTGCAAGTAAGAAGTCAGTAGTGACATCACAAGTGAATACTAGCCAACGTTCACCTTTACCCAAATTCTTCTATCTCTGGATAAGGTCACAACAAACTATTTCTGGGTCAGTCCAAAGCTTTTTATTTATCCTAGACACATGCTACTTCTAATCCCTGGTCTCATTATAGCCACCAACACACACATAGGCTTAAGTAAACTGCATTACATAATCGAAGAGATATTGTCCTAATCATTTCCTGCAGAAGGACCAAGGAAACCTACCCATTAAGAATAAGCAACACATCATCTCATCATCAGAGCAAATTAAATAGCAGGACAAATTTGTAATAGGCAATATTTTGTGCAGCACAGCCAGAACAAAAATATAATTGTGTCACTCTTGCCTCACCTTCCCAGGGCAAGCTGCAATCTTCTCTAGGGCAAGCCCCATGTGTGCAAGGACAACCCGAACCTGGCAGTGCTCCCACAGCAAGTTTGACTTTCATCTTCGACAGGCAGCATAGCTGAACAGATTAATGAGTCTGTCTAAGGACTGTCTCGTTGATGGCGCTGCATGAACATGAATGCTGGCTCACAGGGGTGCCTATCCACCCTGCAACGCCTCTTCCCTTCAGTCCTTTAGCCTTCTCTCAGTGTAGAGCTTAGCCACATGGCCAGGCACATCTCTCAGCTCAGCCCTGATCTATCCCACACAGCCACTAAAATCTCTGAGCACATATGTACAGTACAGCACAACTGCATCACTTGGCCCCACAGCCCCACGCAGAGAGGTCATGGGGAGGGCAGGGATGGGCAAAAGGCAGCAGGGGAGGTTCAGGCTGGACATCAGGAAAAAAATTTTTCACAGAAAGGGTCATTGGGCACTGGAACAAGTCTTACGAGGAGCAGCTGAGAGAGTTGGGGTTGTTCAGCCTGGAGAAGAGGAGGCTGAGGGGAGACCTTATTACTCTCTACAACTACCTGAAAGGAGGTTGTGGAAAGGAGGGAGCTGGGCTCTTCTCCCAAGTGACAGAGGACAGGACAAGGGAGAATGCTTCAAGCTCTGCCAGAGGAGGTTCAGGCTGGATTTCAGAAAAAAATTTTTTCATGGAAAGAGTCATCAGGCACTGGAACAGACTGCCCAGGGAGGTGGTCGAGTTGCCTTCCCTGGAGGTGTTTAAGGAGCAGGTGGATGAAGTGCTTAAGGACATGGTTTAAGGGAGGTTAGGAATGGTTGGACTCGATGATCCAATGGGTCCTTTCCAACCTGGTGATTCTATGATTCTATGAACAGGCTGCCCAGGGAGGTGGTCGAGCCACCTTCCCTGGAGGTGTTTAAGGGACGGATGGATGAGGTGCTGAGGGGCATGGCTTAGGGATTGTGAGGAATGTTTGGACTTGATCCAGTGGGTCCTTTCCAACCTAGTGATTCTATGATTCTATGTGGCACTTAGGCTTATAGGCAAGTAAGATCAGTGTGCTGTGCCCCAGTGTTACGCGGGTTTGTACCTCAGTTTTGGGTTTATGCATATAAATGGAATTGCTTAGGGAGATGGGAAAATATTAGTGGAGGAATCAGTATGGCTGAGACCAGTGCATAACAGCAGTGTGTACTGCAAGTGTCAGTCTCAGATAAGTATTGTACCTATATGGCAGAAACAAAGACTGAAGATATCTCATGCTTGCTTTATGCGGAAACCAAATGCTTTGCTGGTCCTGGCTTTCTAACAACAAAACCCACATTCATTCTTTCCCTAGATGCTTTGCGTTTCTCCGCTGTCCTACCCCGACAGAAATTCCTCAACTATGTAATATTGTATTCCATCTGGTTTTTATTGCCTATAATAATCTTTTAATTCTCTGACCTTTCCTTAACCCAAATTTTCCAGATCCCAGATCTAATTTCTTGCAAATCATTAGCTAAGAAAATCAGAGCACGTTCCCATCAAAAACACTATCAGATCTTACTGTTAGCTGTCAAGAACACAGTAAGCCCTTCTTCAGCATGAAGATTCAGGCAACAAGCTAACATCCACACAGATTCTTACAAAGCCAAAATTCTTATTTTTGCCAAACTATAAAAAAAAAAAAATCCCTCAAATCGAACTTTTGGTTATATTATTCACTAAATGAAATGCAAAAGACTTTCATCTCATATCAGCATTGCCTACAAGTTATCAGAATAAATCTGTGATGGAGTACATTTTTATCAGCTTGGGCTCACTCATGGACAGCCTCCTTCTAAAGGAGCACATTTGCCTCATCACCCCTTCCTCTACACCTACCAAGCTTTGGCTAAAGTACAGAGACCAAAAATGTTTAAGCCTACTTGAACCATCTGTAGGTTCCATAAATCTACATACCTAGGGCTTTCACCATGCCATCAAATATTAATCAATGCTTTTAGGTTATTCCAAGTGCAGAGACAACGATTTAGAAGTATAAAACTACTAAAAGATGTTCATTTAAAAAGCTTTCATTCCATATGTTTTATTCCACATGAATTCTTTCCATTGGGAGGAACTCACGATTGAAATACTACACACCTGTCTAAAACAGAAAACTGGGCCACCTTAAAAATATATGCTTTATTAGTGCCTTCAAACTCTACAGGCAATCCCAGTAAAGTACATGGCCATGGACAAACATGACAGACAGTGACAGAAATTTGATTACCACAGAGAAGACCACAGATATAGGTCAATCAGAATCTCATATAATATCAGAAACACTCATATAGACAAAAGAAGCACCTGCTCATTATTCAGTTTAACATAGTTGTTAGAAGAGATGTTATAATAGATACCTTACCATGATTTACAAAATTTTATTATAACATTGTGCTGCTGCATTATGAAGGTGAGGTGTTAGATTTTGATATAGTAACTATATGTTAATATCTTAATAGAGTTTTATGCATGCCCATTACTTTGAATTCCCAAGTTTCACTAATCTTTCAATAATAGAACTAACAGCAAAATTTTTCAAAGTTTTAGCTTCAGTTTAATGTAGGATATGGACAAAAATTGCTGGAGCTACAAAACACCAGAAAAGAATATACACTGGTGAATGGACTTAAAAGTATATTAAAACTTTTAACATTAAACAGAACTTATAATTTCTTATAATTTTTTTCCTGATGTTAGTGCTCAGAGCTAGCAATATTTAGGGTACTGCATTTTACCTTGATGAATGCATATATTAAGGATTGAATTTAAGGGGTATATTAACATAATATTTACTGCTATTTTAAAACTGAAGTTGAGACACAGGAGAATGGAGAAGGATGGGGGCATGTTCCAAGATGTAAAATGATCTTAGCAGGACAGCTTTTGAGCTGTAATTTTATGACAAAATTTTAAGACATTAATTTTTTTCTTCAGGAACACTTCCACAAACTCCTGCAATATCTACGCGTTTTACAGTATGCGAGAAGCTAGAAGAGGCTGTCACAGGTTCTCTCGGCACAACAAATGGTCATAACAAGGACAGTGCAACTACAAAACTGTAGAGGACTGATAAGGGAACTAACACAATCGTAAAACTGGGAATATTTTAGGGTAAAAATCAACCACTGCCTTAACACACACTGATGAACTGCTTGTATGATTAGAATGTTGGATGATGCAGTAATACAGGCAAATTTTCCACCCTATTTCCTGAGGTTATATATTCATTCCTGCACTAAAAAGGTAAGCTCTAACATCAGGATGTCATGGCTTAACCCAGTTGGCAACTAAACACCATGCAGCCACTTGATCACTCCCCTGCCCCTCTCCACAGGGGTGGCAGGAGAGAATTGGAAGGGTAAAAGTGGAAAAACTCTTGGGTTGAGATAAGAAAGTTTAAAGACTGAAACAAAACAAAATGATAATAATAATAATAATAGTAATAATAAATTGTAATAAGGGAAACAACAAAAAGAGAGAGAAATAAAACCCAAGAAAAACTTGTGATGCAATGAAAAATAATTACTTGCTCTTTGCCAACCACTGGGACCAGCCAGTCCCTAAGGCAAGTTCCCCCTCAGCCAGCTTCCCTCCAGTTTATATATTGAGTATGATGTTATATGGCATGGAATATCCCTTTAGTCAATTTGGGTCCACTGTCCTGGTTGTGTCCCCTCTCAGTTTCTTGTGTACCCTCCACCTTTTGTTGGGAGGACATTATGAAAAGCTGAAAAGTCCCTGACTGCTTAGCAACAACTAAAACATCGGTGTATTCTCAAAATTATTATCATTTTAAATCAAATGATACAGCACTATACACCAGTTACCAGGAAGAAAACTAACTCTAACGCAGCTGAAACCAGGACATAGGATAAGCACTGGAATCGTTATAAGGATTGTGACAGATACCTCTGTAAACCAAACCAGTGTATTTACATACTACTACATGAATTGAGTGTTTGTCCTTGCATTTTGAAACAGCTGCTTAAAAAGGGATATTGTTATAAACAAAACCAAAAGAGTTAAATGCTTTTAAATAGTCTGACTGAAAGAAAGCACAGTATTTTATCAAATGATTTTCATGCATATTTCAATATCGTATTTAATAAAATTAAATTAAGTGTCAAAAGGTGGCAGACAAATCCCACACAGAACTAAAATAAAATGCTCAATGATTCATTTTTTACTCTAGGATACTCTTTGGATGAAAATGCATCTAATTTTGATCAATTACATTTTGCATCTGATTTCTAACACACAGAAATCAATGGAAAGACATAATTATGCTTGGAGGAGGACAGTGTTTATATCAGGTGCACACTGAAGAAGCAGGAGAGATGTTTAAGTTGAAGTATAATACTGGTATGAACAAAGCTGGCTGTGAAAATATTTGGGGTAGAAATTAGAAGGCTGTTTCAAAGCCAAAATAAAGCAAGTTTTCTCCACATAAACTAAGAGGGACAAACAACACAATCAATAAATTTAAGAGGAAGATTAGATGACAACGATATGATTGCCTGGTGTCACAGAGGGCTGGAGCTGAAGAAATGGGAATTATTACCAGTTTCATGTTCTCACAGATATCACAAGAAGAATATGATACCAGAGTTACGAGTGAAACAACCACACAAAAGCTAACATCTACACTTAATTCAAACTAAACAATCATTTTTAAAATTCAGTAATCTGAGGAGAAAATATTTTGTGGGTTGGGGCATAGCCCAGACTACTCTGTTAACCAAGCAAGCTTAGCTTCCAGCAAACATTTCACTACCATAAGAGCTAAACCATGAGTACACCAACATACTTCTCTGAAGGAAAACTAAGCAAGCAAACAAAAGGAAATGGGCAATGAATGCATTTCATCTCCAAGATCCCAAAAGGCTAATGGGGTCTGGCCTATGCTGACCTTATTTCTGAATACTCAATCGCATGCAATCAATACACAATGATCTCCTAGGCTGCAGCTAGAACCTGCACCACTACTTGCTGGAAATCTGCCTGCCATGTAACATCCTGACATCAAAGCTGTAAATAAAATTACTCAAGAGGCATTAGGAGCTCTGTTCACTGCCTATGGAAGAGTCCTGAGCCAGAACAGCGAAAATAACCTCTCAAAGCATTCATGCTGCTGCAAGGCCTGAGGTCAAGCACGGAATGACTAACATGCCAACCTTAGGCAGCTTTTAGCAGATAAGCACCTATTTTTCAATGAAGCATGGAGCAGAAATCTTGGCTGGAGTTTAGAGGTTTTCTCTCATGCAGTAATACTATCTGCCTTTCTATTAGCAGACAACTCCCTCCCCTTATCCCAGCAACTCCTGTGGATGCAAGTACTACAGAGAATATTCACCCTCACCCCTTGGAATAAAGTCCAATTTTCAAATAGAGCTAATCAGATATTATTATTGAACCCAAGAGTGAAGACACCAGCTCTGTAACTAGGATACACACCAGGACAGCAAACAACCCCCCGTCAGTTCAAATTCATAGCACTGTTCAGCTACATGTTTTTGAATGCTGTATAGGGTATTCTTCAATGAAAAATTCTGTCCTTTATACCACCATGCCTCCTCCCAACAAAAGAAAAAAAAAAAAACACCAACAACAAACTTCCCCTCATTGCATGATGGGAAAACTATTCCCTAGCCTGTTTATCACACAATAGAAGCAGCATTACTGTACAGCCTGTTGATACACAGGCCCTTGAACAGTTGACCTGAAGTGGTGCTACTTTTCAAGAGATGCTTCTGCAGCTTCTCATGCACTAGTTACTAATAGGGGCTAATATGACTGTCAGAGAACATTAAAGCAGCTGTTGAACTACATAAACATACAGGGTAACTTACCACAAGTGACATTTGTTTTATTAGCCACAAAACAAAATATTTGTATCATTAACACGCGATCCATAGTTCTATAATACAGCCCCGGGAAAAAGCTAAAATCTGGGACTTCCTAGTAATAAAATAAGCCCTTGGAATTAAAAGCCTCAACAGATCAGATAAGAGCTGAAGGAAGCCTAACAGCAGAGAGCTTTTGTTCTTTAGCGTTTCTCCTCCAGTACACCTTTAGCCTCAATTTAATTCTAAAACCTTGTTCCCTTCCATCCTCATTCCCTGTCTGATTCTTTTATAAGCTGAAAATTAGGCTTTCCAGATCTGCACAAAAATGTACTGGTGGGGGGGGAAATCACAATACTTTTCCATCAAATGCTTCATCAGAAATGCATACTCACGAGCTCTTCTCAGGAAATTCAGAACAGAAGAAGATGGAAGAGGTTTATCAAATCATTAAACATAGATGTGTACATCTAGCCTGTTGGGCATCAGTATTTCCATGTACCATAAAGAGACAGCACAACACATAATTCAAATGGAAAGTAGAGTTTTAAAAAAAAAAAATTGCATGAAGTCTTCTGTTTCTAACAGTTATAGCAAAATGATCATGAAATCATTTTGAGGATACTTAAACTCCGCAATATACATAGATGTGTTTCAGCATTTTATAAGGTCATACAGGACTGAAATAATGGTTGAGCTATTCACTCTTACTGCTGCTACCATCCCCAGAAAGCAGTAACTGATCTGGTAAAACACCTGCAGGACCAATGAATGTGAAATTAAAAGATTTATTTGGAATATCAGTGACTAGTTAGTGCAAGACCTCTGGAGATCAAAGAAAAATTTTGCAACCTCAGACAGATTCCAACACTGGAGAGCAGGCTAGGAACAACCCAGGTCTTTCTCTCAAATATATCTTGGATGAGTTGGTAGCAAAAAGATGTATTTTATACTAAAAGCTGTTGTATTCTTTGTAGGTTTCAAATCAATTAGTGATTAAGACACCAAAATCCCGTCACAGCCTAATGACTATTTACTTAGCTTTGCAATACACGTATGGAAAGATGTAACCGCCTTCTTCAAGGGGGAGGGAAGGGAGAAAGAAATAGAGAAAGAACTCAGAACTCAGCTGCCTAGATGTCATCATCTAGCACTCTATAAGACACCCACACAGAGCTGGCTGGTAATTATAGAACCTGCAGAAGGACTCAGGAGGACACAACCCTTCCAGGACAGCTGCTTGCGGCAAGGTGGAATTTGCCGCAGAACTCAAAGAGATACTAACCATCTAGGTTTAAGCAACTGCATCCTCAACTGGAAGTCTGCCTCAGAATAGGTTGTGTAGCTCTCTGGGCCCTGCTGGCTAGAATGGCTCACTGTCCACAAAATATCATTAAAGCTTGTTGCCTAATTAACTGGCAAGTAGACAGTCACATATAGACAGACATCTAGATGTGTTTTAGTTTTGATCTCAGATTGATTCTCAGCCCTACCTTACCGTAGGCTTCATCTAATCATACTGTAGGCTTCATTTAATCAAACCACTGTATCAACAAATGGTCTACAGAACCTGCTACCTAACATTTTATATATGTGATTTTAAATAAAAAGATACAGACTAAAATGGCCAAACAACCGCTTGCTGGTCATCCTACAGAAAATATCAGGAAAGAGATATTCACTCCTCTGGAAGCCAACAGAAATACTACTGTCTATTTATCTGGTGATAAAATGTTACCTTAAATATGCATCTGTACGTTAGTCATCCACTAGCCTTAAGACAGTTGTATAAATAACTTCACCTTGCCTTCCTAGGTACCGTACTTACACATGCCTTCCTGTTCAGTAATGGCCACCAGATAACACTGGTTTTATTCCATTTCTGCTAAATTTAGTCTCCTCTTTGTTTTTACCTCTGCTTTAGTTATTACATGCCATAAACATAGCATTGTTTTAAGAATTCTAATAAACTAATTCCTGCCTGATTCATGTAATTTCCTGGTCCTACTTTTTTCTTATCTAATGCCGCCCCAGCCATACAACAGTATTAACACTGCACATAAGATCTATCTTGTCTGTAACATTTGACATCCACGGATCACTCAATCTGATTAGCCAGACATTTTTTTTCAGTACAACATGAAACCATTTTCTGTCCTCTAGAAACTGTCAATGTTGTGCTAATACCATCAAAAAAAAAAAAACCAAACGAAAAAAAAACCAACCCAGGATGTAATGCTGATAAACAGCACACCTGAAAGGAAGGGAGATCTCACTGAAGACATCGCAAGGTCTCATGCCAAATTATTGTAATTTACCTACCATTTTGTACCTTAGCCCAATTTCTCTGGAATTCCAGAGGTATGATATTAGTGGGACATGGCAGGGTATCAAGCTTCTGTGAATACTTATCAGAGGATTGATGCTAGCCTAAACAACACATTCATACTGAGCTTGGGTTTGGCATTATTCTAGTGGAGTTCCAATAAAATTTTTGGATCACATCGTATTCAATAACCCTTATTTCCAACCATCCACAGATGTAAGCATATATGCATTTGGTGTATGTTATAATAACAGTTCCCAGTGAACAGGCAAATTGCGTTGAGGAAACTGAAAAACAAAAACAGGAGACTATTTACCGAAAGGAAAAGCAGTAATTTAAAATCATTGGGCCATATTTTATGCGCAAGAGGGGAGTCATCAGCATACAGGTACTACCTATGCCTCTTTAAACTTGAGAAAAAATAAATAGAAAGGCATAGATACATATATCTATGCAGAAATACATGTAATTCTAAATGTAGCACCTTTGAAACTGCTAAAAGCAAAACATGGGAGAGGGAGAGTAACAGCAGGGGTATCAGCATCATGAACTATTTTTATAGTTATTGACAGACATTTTTCAAGATTCAAGACCTTTTGGTAGACCCAACTATGTTTGGGTATTAAAAGCATTACACAAGGTGGTATCACTGAGTAGAGGGGCTACAAGACTGCTAGTTCTATGCTCTTGCCCTTTATCTGCCTGGTTCCCACTGCATTCATCATGACTGAGCCCAACATAAATAGTTTCACAAGGTCAAAAATGAATGGAAAAAATCCTCATCAGTAATACCAAGGAGCCAGTTGGGGCCAGAGGAGAGGAATGAATCATCTTTCGTTACTCTTGAGGAAATGGGATATTATAATTAATGGGGAAAACTGCATCTATTTCATGCATATAATATGAATGCTAAGGGAACCAAGACATTTTTGACAAATTGGACATTGCACACAATATACTTATTAATTCATAAATTAAAAATACATTCTGTTACCCTATAAAAGGAAACTTTGCTTGGTTTTGTCTCTCTCAGCAATCTTTTTATTTCCCTTTTTCTTTTTTATTACCCAAGCTGTAATAGAAAAATAAACCTCACAGTACTGAAGGAAAATCATAAAGGACTTCACATCCATCTTGAACCATCACGCTTCTCTGCATTTCAGATTGAGTTGAAATTTCTAATTGAAATGATTTTTCATGAGTTAAACTATAAAGGAGAAATAAGTGATACATTTAAATTATTTATTCATCTTATTTATAATTAACTACATTTTTCTCTGTGCAGAGTCAGGCTATACTAGTGTTTGATTTTTAAAACCTCCTCTATCATCAGGCAACAATGGAAGACTGTTTTTCTCATGTCACTCTTGTTTTAGTTTGCTCTAGAGATTTGGACAACTCCCATTCACATCTTGGTTGACTTTAATGCATTAACCCACTCAAGTCACAAACGACACCTTTTCAGTGAGAGGTGTTAGGCAGAGCTATGTGCCAGACTGTACACGTACAAGCTGCTCTAGGTGTAGAGGCAAGGAGGGCAAAGTTGGGATCAGTCCCAATAAAACATAGGTCTTTCCTCCTCCGCTCCACTGAAAGACAAAAGGAAAAAATTGTCCCCAGGACACTTATGATTTTGAGCAAGATGAGAAATTTATTTTCTTCACCTGAAGAGCAAGAATAAAGGCAAGAGGGGATTCTGCTTACCATAAGCACTGGCAGCAAGAACTTGTGAAGAAAAATAGAAAAGAGAAGGTCTTCCAGATTATTCCTATCCTAAGACGCGAACCACAGGGCGTGGTTCTATTCTGCACTGCATGCAATGCTAGGAGCAGAACTTCCCCAACCTGCACAGGCTGGCCCAGGCAGGAAGCACCGAGCAAGAGCGGCTCCTCACAGCTGCCTGCACCAAACGACCCTCAGCACAGACCAAGCACTAGGTACCACACTTGCTGTCCTGCCGTGTTCGTCCTAGCTGGAAGGAAATAGAGGGAAAGAAGGGGTTGCACACTGGTGTTCAGAGTATAAGTGGTGGGAGGGGGAATTTAATTCTAGGAAGGCTATCTTAAATATATATATATATATATATATATATAAAAAATTAAGAATTTTATAAAGCTTCCATTTTCACCCTTTGCCCTCAGTTAAAAAGAGAACTTTAAAATAACTATGTGGAAAATAGAATTGAAAAATAAAAAAGAATATTTTTACACTTAAAAACAAGAGACCATGTTTTTAAGATTTGTCCTGGGTCTCAAACGTCAGAAACATGCCCGTTTGTAAACAAAGGCTGACAGGTGTATGTAATCATAGCAATCCACATACAACTGGGCCTTTTCAAGGAAAAGAAAAAGTATTGTGCTATGCAATAAAATCTAAAGCAGCTTAAAAATGTTTTTTGTAGGAGAGAAATAAAAGGTGCTGCTCTTACAGAAAAAGAAAAACTTTAAAAACCAAACACACACAACAAGCTAAAAAAAACCTTAGGACTGGATAATTTCCATAAATGTATAGCTTTTAAAGCAAGATTTAGAAACTGTTAAACCTTATTTTCTCTTGAGATATCTAGTAACTCTGCAACAAAAGCTGCATTTCTCCTGTATGAATCCCTAAGCTCTGAAAGTGAGGTTTTAAGAAAGTGGTAAATACTGTGACACTCGTAAGATCTCAGCATTCAGTAGCACCCTAGTTTTTATATAGAGATACTTCAGGATTTCCTAACACTTGTAATACCATGCCTAAGTTTTACAATTCATTTCCACCTAATAAGACTTTAATGTGAAAAGTAATCGAAAGGTGTATTAAAATCCACACCACTAAATTTCAGGGCAGAAAGGTGGAGTGGAGAATCAGGATTTTATAATAACCATTAAAAAACTATAACAAAGACAGCTATGTCTTACAGAATCTACAGTGTAAAACCTCAAGAAATACCAAGTTTTACAAAAGACTATGAGGAGCTCTAGCTACAGCAAAGAGGAGGAGCAGGAAAGGGCAGCAAATCTGTGCAGATCCAATGGTGCTTACTGGACTGGTGCCTGCTATTCCCTCTTTGCTCTGGGAGATGAACCATGCACTTGGAGGAAACACATCCACCAGTCATGTAGAACTAATGCAAAATTAAAGTATGAGGTGTGATAGAAGGTGCAATACCCTCTGTTGCAGCCATGTGGTGAAGGGTTAAGGCTGGAACACTGGATGTTTGCCCCTGGTCAGCAAACAACTGTGGTGAAAAGAACAAAGTTTGTGATGCTGCAAGGAAGGAAAAAGAGGGATTGAGCTTCTTGATCCTAAATCAGCTTAGCAGAGGGGAAAGTGGCAACATCCCCGTGTGCACCTAGCTCTGCCTCTCACTCAAGGCAGGCTACAGGCAGGTATCCCAGTGTAGCTGGAAAGCATTCTTCATGGTCCCAAAGAGTACAGTGAGCTCTGGAGGAATACCGCTAACTATGGGAAGTATGAAAAAAAGGGTTCAGTTTGAGTGGGGTTCGCCTTCTCATTTCCCCAGCCAGCAGCAAACCCAGAGGGACTCTGGCAGTACAAACCTGGCAAACAGTCATAACAACCTGAGCACTCTTTATGCCATCCTTGCAATTCCCCTAAACTACTCACTCTGCTGTGAGAAAGCCACTCCTTTTCGTCTGCCGTCTGCTGGATTCTAACATTAGCTACCCACACACACCACTTCAGCATTGGCTCCATAAGACCCCATATCTCCAGTCTTTACATCCCTGCCACATCTGACATCATTCACGCAACATAGCCATGACCCTAGGACATGAGCTAATAGGAAGCATTTCACAGCAAACCTCCTTCAGCTTCCTCTTTCACTGCCTGCTCCACTCCTCATCGCAGCTCACCAGCACCAGAGCTCATCGTCAGAGCTCATCACATCTCATACAGTGCCTTTCCATGGGAACCCCCAGCATCAGGGATCACTGGGTCCTCATGAGGTTCAAAGCCCTGACTGTTGCTGCCTGCAAAGGCTCACTGCACCACTACCTCACACACAGAGGAAAAAAAAAAAAAAAAGGAAACAGAAAAAAATTACAAAGCTCACACCTCCCAAAACATATATAAAGAAAGTTCAGCCATACACTTACCGTTATCACCTTTTTAATATAGGTCCCAAACACATCTCATGAGTAGACTGAATCAGCCAAGGGTTAGGATGCTAAATGTCAGCAGACAAACCAAATTTAAAAAAAAAATATGAAGGACAACCAAAACAGGTCACTTCAGATTTTGAGGCATCTCCACAGCATATAGTTTTACTGGCACAGTTAGCTCAGAATTTTTAGCAATCATGAAAACATGCAGGGTGCGACTCTGTAGGACACAAATAATCTGAACCCAAGGCAAGTGATACACCATACTGCAATACCTGAAATTCAAAAACAATGCTTCTAAAAATGATTTTCAGCCCTTCTATGCAAAGCTGCTATGTTACACTGTTTATTTCTAAAGTGAAAATTATATAGAACTGCACGCAGTTCTCCCTCTCCTTAGGGGGAGATCCGTTTCACCTTTTCATGTAACCTTGTTTCACGTTTCCCTCATCATATTAAAAATGTTTTCAAAGCAGATAATCTCCTATTGAATCTTCCTCCTAAAATTAAGGCTTATTATGGCTGATATTTTATGTAGGTCAAGAACAGTTTTACAGATCCTCATGTAAATAAGGCTTGAAGCAAACACCCCATAGGGATTCCCGTGCCCTCAGGTACTACAATGTTTTAATTCGGTTGGTTACACAAACCCTATCTTTCCAAAAACAATTTTTGTTTTTCTTTGTTAGAAGCACAAACTTTCTTGTTCTATGGCCTAAGGGCACCTTTTGTCTGTTTGCTTAGTTAAAAAGCTCTGGTTTTGGCAGTCTGCCTGGTGATGCTGTACAGTGCTGGAGGGATTTCAAGTGCTCTCCTGTCATTTGCAGGTATTTTCTTTGTCATAGATTTAAGAGTTTGATTTTGAACCCCCCATTCTACCAGCATCTGCAGAAGCCTCCCTTAAACACTGAAAAGCATCTCTTGTTGGGGGAGAAGACTTATGCTTCCCTCTCACACAGACTCCCTGCAAGTAGCCTTATATAGTGGATTTTGGTTTTATATTGACTTTATATTGACATAATCCCACTGGCTACAAGGGGACAACTCAAGGTGATTGGCCACTCATGTTTGGCCTGCATTTAGTAAAAAGGAAAAGGATGAAGGGCAGGATGGAAAGAAAAGGAAAGAAGAAACTCTCTGGTGATATTGTTACCTGACTTCAACTTACACCAAATTAGGCTTCTCAACTTCTAAAAGGCACTTTCAAAGAGAAATAAGTAACACTGTGAAACTGAACAGTCAAAAAAAACGAGAGAATTTTCTTTGGGCAAGAGGACCAGGGACAGGGGTGCAAGTCAATGTTTTTCTTGTCAGAAAAGAAAGGTTTAACAGCATCATTATTTTGTTTATGGAACATTTACAAAACACAGTCCAGTGCTACTAAGAAGCAAAAGCACCTGCATAAAAGGGCTGCCTCATGTCTGCATACCTTTACTAGAAGTTTAGGGGAAAAAGCCTTCTTGTTTGTTTGTGATTTAGATTTTTTATTTGTTTTAATTAGATCACACAGTTGACCTGCAATCTAAAGAGATACAGATGGGACCACAACTGGGAATTTTTAAGTCCTTCATACCAGCTCGAATTCTACAGTTACAAAGAAGAGAGCAAAACATCAGGGAATATTGGAAGGAAATGCACTCCCTAACAGCAGTCCGTACCTCTTCAGATATCACAGTCTTTTCCTTACTTCTACTTAAGAGTTCAGTTCCTCATTGTTTTAAAGCCCAGAAATAACATTTAAAGCAAATCTGTGAAGCCTCCTTTGCAAGCACCTATGATGTGATCATACAAGTGACACCTTCAGCTCTCTCAAATGTCCAATCTCATTAAAAGCCAGATTACTTTGTGAAAAGAGTTATATGTTTTATTGCCAGGAGCAACCTCTCACTTGTCCTGCTGTTTAGGAAGCCCCCACAAAGGCACACAACCTGCAGGCTAGGGAAAGAGCACAAAAAAAGGATGCACAGCAGTGACCTTCCACTACACAGCAACAACTTCAGGTTACTAAGAGTCACTTTCATGAAGAACTAATTGGCAGCATACTACAGGCTCCAGAAAAATCCTCTATCCCTCATCCACCCTGTCATTTTGCCATGATACTACCTCTACAAAGAGCCTATTCTTTCACTGATAAATACATTTATCTCATAAACAGTAACAGTATCTCCAGACAACATAATTACAGAACATATATAATTCGTATCAGCTAACAGAAGAGTTACTGTGAATCAACAGTATAGTTAAGCTTTACCCTACCCTCCTCTCCTACCTGCAGCCACCCACATCAGCCTTTATGCCACATTTTGAGACTGGGAAGCTGTAGAGGAGTTTTACTGGTATAAACTTAAGCATACTTTGCATTTTTTAAGAAGTATAACATCATCAGCTACTTAGAAAAAATCATCGTTTCGTCAAAAGGATATAAATACTTCAAATATTTTTTTCCAAGTCTACCAAAATACTCATCAGAAACAAGTGTCACACGTGGGAACGTGCCACCACAGACAGCATCTACTTTTGAAACACTTACATTAAACCACAAGCATAGTAAAAAAATGCACAGAATTATTTAGATGTGTCTGTTCTAGCACTAGCAGATTAAAAGTTGGAAGATGTTGTTGCATGTAAGCAATAGCACAAGAGTTTTGTTGGTTGTAGCCACAGCTGCCATGTGCTACCCAGGTGTGAGCAGTCCCACTGTGGTTTGCAGCTCAGTGCTGCCAGCATGGCCTGCCTCCTCCTTATCAGCAGCACAAGCTTTTGTGCTGGGGCTGGAACATCACCCACTGACCTGGTAAGCCCAATCGGACTGGTCAGCCAATCCATGGGTCTTAGAACAACTGTTTGCATGACTCTCACTTCCTAAAACTGGTAAGTGGGTCAGCTCTGCATTTGCTGCTTAGGTGACAACTATGTGGTTCAATTTATACTTGGGTTGTACGTCAAAATTTATGATGGAATCATGCAGCTGTAATTGCAGAGAAGGACAGAGGCGTAAGGACCCAAAACAACCATATTCACTGTATTTGTGCTTGTTAAGGCTGATGAACTATCACTTCTTGCCCTCTAGACACCAAGAAATACGACAGTTTCAATTACATGATGGAGCCTTTCTAATTCTGTAGATTATTTTTGCCCTTTTCTACCAATATATAACGAAAGTTATCATCTTATCTGCTTTTCAGCTCACTCAGTAGCCACAACACATGAGAGTGCTCTAACTTTGGCTTTTTTCCTCCAGAGAAGAGCTCAAAAGAAAAGGAGTGCAATGAAAGCAGAGAAGAAAAATCATTCTTTTGATAAAGAACAGAACTCTTGAAAACTGTATTTTAACAAATAACATCTAGTTTTACTGGAACTGTATAAGTCCTGAAACTAAAGCTTCAAGTATCACAACTGTCAGCTCAATTATAATTGTTTACAATAGCTGATAAGGAAGCAAAATTCATCAGTAATAGGTAAAATTGCCCAGCCCATGCATATAGTGCAAGGCACCTCAAGACTCCCAGGCAAATAATTAAAAAAAATAGTATTAGGGTTTTGTTTTTTCCTGTAGAGAAAACATTCCAGCAAGAAACAGATTCAGAAATATATTTGAAAATGTTGATTTCTCCTCTGCTTTGCCACAACATTTGTCTGCATTAGTATATCCAGATATTTTATATCCTGAAAAACAGCTTTCCCTCCCTGTACTTCCCTATGCTAAAAATGTTTTGCTTAACTTGACAAACTGGCTGTCATCAGAGATGTTTGGCAAAGGTATTCATTTTCCAGATCCTACAGTCTTCTACCTTTCTATTAAATCAATTATAGAGTTATGTTAAGATGTATCAGAGGCCACTGTGCTCATAAGCTGTTGCTACAGAATTAATGATATTAAACACATACACATCAGCTGCACAGGTGATAACTCAGAAAAGGGGTAAATCTTAGTACCAGTGTTCTTGTGCAAAGGAAGATCTAGCTTCTGTAAAGAGTATATAAACCTCAATAAACAGTACTGGCTTCAGACGTGACAGACCACCAAGCGCAAGTCAACCATGAATTCACTTATTGTCAAATTTAATAGAATCTCAGCGATGGGAGAATCCTCATTCTCTGCTGCAAACGTTCAAAGTCACAGCCTGCTGCTCATTTCTTAATTATGTAAAAACCTATTTAACGCTTATGCTCAGTATGCCATTTTCATCCGAATAATATTTTGAGGAAGTATTCTTAAAATGGAGGAAGATAGTTCTCAGTCAGGAATTAATAACAACTGGAGGCTTTATTTTGCACAGGCAAAAAAAAAAAAAAAATCCTAATTCGATCAAAAGTGCTAGAAATTATCCAAATGAGTTTCCTTTCTCTTTTTTTTAAAGGCAGGTTCTGTAAACATTTTTGTTTAATCAAAAAGAATTGGATAGAACTTTTCTCCCATGCACACTACTAGTCACACACTCCCATGTTGCGGTCAGTATAAAAAGATTCTGAAACAAAGCTGGTTTTTGTAAAGTAATCAGGGAACAACATTTCACTGGAACTTAGTTTTTCCCTAGCTCGCTATTTTTTATTTTTTTTTTGAAAAAAAAAAAATATAGGTGTAAAGGTGAAAAACAAATCTGAGTCTTGGTGCGTCACTTAGTCTTTGGCTACTACTTGGAGATCTCTCCATGGCCAGCCTGAATGTCACACACAAGTAACAGCTTAACGTTCCATGTTAGTATTCAGTTTAACTACTACAGAAGCATTGTTGGGGTTTTTTTCCTAGCATACATTTCTACTAAATCTTTTAATAACAATACAGGTCGCCCAGCACTAGAAACATGCTGTGCTTCATTATACATTTTAACTATCTCTTCTTCCTTTTTTTTGATGAACAAAGAAAAAATATCTTGTGTAAGCTTACTTTTATGTGGATGTGCTATACAAAACTGAAGCATTTTTACAGAGCCATGATGCCATAAAATATTTATAAGGACAAACAAAAACAGTATAGCTCTTTGTAAAACCATTTACTACCATCAGCTTTCTCCAGCTCCTACAGAAGTTGACTGAAAGAATCCCATGAGTTCAATAGAACCGAGACCAAACTAACAAGGCACATGTGCTGAACATGCTTAAATTTGAGTAAGCTGCACAACAGCACAACCTTGTACTTTCTTCTCAAATCTCCTTACAGTCTAAAAAATATGTCTAAACAGCAGGAGTACAGTGAAGAGAGAAAAAAAGTCTTCCTGTATAGCATTAAGTTTTTCCATTGTATGGGCATTTCCTTCGATTCACTCGATAGTGCCTGAAAACAATAAGAATTTTAGTTTTGCTCAGGACACATTCAGAAACCTCAGGCAAAGCAAGGTATGTCAAAACTGTGCAACCCTCTGTCAAAGTTGCTAAAAGATAACAAACACCACTCTTGTTAAAAGGAAGGGTGGAAAGGAATCCACCCCAGTGACAGCAGGCATTTTACAACATCGTCCAGAAACTTCTCAGCTATAAATATTGCTGCATTTGCATTCAAAGACAGGTTTTGACCTGAGTGTACAGATATGTCAGAAAACCTGGCTACTTGTAAAGCTCAAGATGAAGCATCACTGCTTTTAGATGTACTCTTTTTTTTATCAGAATGAAGACAAAACCATCAGGATTTATGTTTCAGAATGAGGAGACAGCAGAAGGAGGAGTAAGGAGAATAACTCTCTTCAGCGTCTCATACAAAGAAGAGGGAAACATAGACAGCTCAGGTTTCTATCTTTCCCTAGGTCAAGCCTGTACCATTCAACTGCTTCTACCTCTGTATTCCAGAACAGGTGGACTACAAGATAGAGGCAGGGCAAATGATGCCTCTCAAAAGTCAGGAATAAGGAGCTGAAGCTGTCTGGATTTTAGTTATACTGTTAGTCTAGCCTTCCCAAATAACGATCTGTAGTGTTCTCTTTACCCCAAAAAATTTCCCTGTCCTTTGACAGGAGATCAATGGCCCCAGGATCCTTCTTTTCACCAGCAGGAATGCAGGATAAGCTCCCATAGTGAGAAGGAGCAGAGCAAGCTCTGCTCGACCTCTGCCAAAGCAATTCTGGCTTTTTGTCCTCTTCTTGGAAAAACAAATAATATATACACTCTGGCATTCTTGGAAAAACATTGTTTCTCCCCTCCTTTTCTTGATGTTTCTAGTCTCACATAGAAAAGGAAGGTTACCTGGATGTGTCTACCCAGGACAGGCTGAGTCACATCCGTCTTAGTTAAACAGAGCACACCTCTCCAAATTGATCAGGAGTGAGTTCATTACAGCAGAAGTGACAGCCCATCCTAGAACACGTGGCAATTTTGGGAACAACTTGAACTATCATCTGTGTCTTCCGGCAGTGCACCAGTTTTGAATAACAAGGCAACAGTGCAGGAGGGATCAGAAGAAACGTAACAGTTAAAATCTTATTTCTGATTTTTTTTCCTCCAACTATGAACCTGCTCTCCTTTTTATATCTTTGAGAATAACATTGACAGATTGGGGGGGAAGGGGAGGGGGAAAGGGAAGAGGAAGAGCAATAGAGTAGAATGAACCAAACCAGCCACATTTCTACATCTTGTTGCTTACTCCATACTCTCTACCCCTATTTCCTTCTTCCTCCCAGGTATGCAGGAGTTCCAATGAGACCACTGTAGAGCAATCAGAAGTTTAAACAAAGATCTTCTATGGAACTGAAGGAATTTCAGTGTAAAGGAAGATGAAGAGAGAGCAAGTGGCAATACTTGTAGGAAACGGTAGGGAACTTCAGTAGGACAACCAAGGAGAGATCCTATATGAAAAATGTAGAGAAGAGATATGAATGAAGGCTTCAAAGGCTTGCATTTAGCAAACTAAATGGAGATGGAAAGAAAGTTATCATCATTTATGACCCAGCAATAAGGTGGAAGTTGCCAAGAGTTCAACACATAAGCTGACATGACAAGGGCTCTTCAAACATCCTAAATACAGAATAGAGTTCTTACCGATTGAAAATACACAAATGGAACAAAGGACATGAAGTCTATAAGCATTTGGTAATAGGATCTCAGAGCTGACCTTTTTTGTTAGCCCAGCAAAGATAAGACCAGGTGCAAACATGTGCACGCCCTGCTCTTGAGCATGTACTCCCACTAGCTGCCCTGGAGGTAAGGAGGAAGGACTGCACGAGCATTTCTTTCTACATCTTTACACAAGGTCAGACAGGGTACCTGCAAGGAGGCAAATGGTTGGATTTTCTGTCCAAACACAACACTAGCAAGTAATACCAAAGATGTTATTACTGTCTCCTTAAATTTGGGCAGTAAGAGGACAGAGAGAGGAGGCCTAACTATCATTCTGTGACCACAAAGTTGGGGAAAAAAAGAAAAAACACCAACCAAAAAACACAAAAACACCCAATCAGGAACAATGAATATGGAAAAAAAACCAACTCAAATTCACTTTACTATCTCATGGCAAAACCCCAACACTGTACCCATCAGTTTCAGCCTGGAAGTAGGTTTCTGTTTCGAGCAGCAGAGCATGAGGCACCACTGCGTTGGATTGAGCTTTATAGCCCTTCCTCAGAAACAGGCACTCAGCTTCACAGAGAGCCAATTAATTCTGGTCTTATGGATTTGAGGGGGGGACACACACAGATCTGAGACTTTCCTGATAAGCATCTCAGGAAACAAATACAGTTACCAATTGTCTGTGGGTCACCAAGCGGTATCATCTTTAATGTCCACAATGACACTGAAATTTCATTTTCCCAGACCTCTATTATGAAATATTGTATTCTACTTGCCTTCTGGGGAAGCACAGTAATTTTTTTTTCCCTGTTTCAAATCCGCTGCCTGCTGTGACTCCTTAAATATCTATTCAGCCTCTGTCTCTTTCTCAATTTTGACAGGATGCAGCCTAGGTAATCTCTATGACTATTAAAAAAGTAGGCTTTATTAAAGAAATAAATGCACAGTTTCCCCCTTCATTCCTCTTCTACCTGTACAAAACCTAAATATCACATTGGTTTCAAGGGAAAAGCAAACATTTACTCAGCAGAGAGAAGAAAGAAGGAAAAGCAGCTCTAGCACCGAATCTGCTGTATCTCATCAGCTTTATAATCAGTCCTGCTACCAATGTATTGTTCAGTAATGTGTATGCCTGGATGGGGAAAAACAAGGTAAAGAAAGCAAATTCTGAGCATCAGCAATAATTTGCAGGTGGTTTCAAAGGAAGCAGGGTCAAATACTCCCAGGTTTAAGACAGCAACACCCACGTTCTATGATTATTATTTTCTTAACACACAAGTTTGTTATCTTATCAGGAAGGCACCCTTGAAAACAAAAGTGACTTTCTCCAATTACTACCTAACAGTGGATTATTAGTGTGCTTCCAAGTGTCTTTTTAAGTTTGCTTATCCTCCTGTTTCCAAGTCAGGCAGTACTGAAATTCCTTAGAAACACAATATGACATCATAAGAAGGTTCTGCAGAAGCTGTCTCTGTGTGTCCATTTATATTAGTCTCATCATCCATAACAAGTGTTTAAAAGGCAGAAAAACAACCATGATGCATAATGCATTGTGTCATGATGCATAATAATTAAAACCCCTCCCCCGGCTCCTGAGGTTTAAAATCTTTCCAAGTAAGCATTTCAGCATAAAGGCTTTGACAAAAACGCCATTTAGGGACTTTCAAATTTACAGCTATGCAATTTGTCATCATTTATATTAGCAAGAAGGTTTAAAATAAAAACAACAGCAATGAAAGGAAGATAATACACTGCAGTTCTGTACTTGAACAATCTCCTGTTGACTAAAAACCCCTATGCCTGGCAGTCAGAAAAGTTATTAACCTGCCAAATTACAGATGGAATTGGTGTACTTTTCCACCAGAATTCTCTAAGCAGAAGAATATAGAGTATCCCATGTTCAAGTATTAGCAAATGTTACTCGTCTTTGGAATATTGATTAGCACAGCCCTTGTGGGAATTATTTCACTTTTCCAAAGCAAATTAAAGATCTGAAAAGCAATTCTCAACTTAACTTCAAATGTGGTTATTTAAAAATGGATGATTAACGCAATTACTGCCTGGCACAGAGAGCACAGCTTTCCAGAGGCAGCCAGTGGAATTCACAGTTAATGCTGAAATCAGATTACCTTGAAAGAACTCCCTTGATCCAGGGAAGAAAAAATAAAATTGATACCTGGGAGCTTATTTCTCACCTGAATAAAACATATTTCCCTCTAAACCACGTACTGTAGTTAGATGTGCACATACTCTAGTCTGGGGTTTCTGAGATTTTTCAGACTAAACTACATAAGGAAAATTTATTTGCTTGCATTCCTGTAATTCATTCTTCATTCACCTCCAAGTTTTCCAAAACACCTACTGAACAACGCTAAGATCCATTAAAATAAGAATTTCTCTGGGCTGCTATGTTTAGTAATGTTTCACTCAATAGTAAATTTATTTTATTTTTCTTTCGGACTTCCATATAGCAGCCACCAGTATAGAGTATACACATCATTTTCCTGTGCACAATTGTACTAACACCTTTGATGAACACCCTTTTTATTAATTGGTAAGGAACCAGCACCCATAAGAGCCATGTAAATTTCTCTAAGACCACATCTGAAAACTCACAAAGCAGGAATTTGAGCTTAGGTCTTCCAAGCTCTAATACCTAGCCAGCTAACACTGGGTATTTTTTGCCTAGTTACAGAGCCATTAAGATCAAATATAGTTTCAAAATCAATGCAGAAATATTTCTACTTAAACTTTATGTCAACTGCTACTCAGTTTTAAAACACCAATACATACTTCTGCTAAAATAAGTATTTGATAATGCTAGTAACACACATTTCAGAGGTAATTATTTTAGTCACATTTTTTCCCATTTCAGGTTATGAAAATGTACCAGTTTTAAATCTTTACTAGATAGCCTAAGTGATAACGAGCTGTAAATCCACAGAACTAAAATGTTGCTGGGAGCACTACTTATGACTTGTCAATCATTACGTCTGAAAGCGTATCAGTAATCCATAAAGTGGTGGGGTTTCTTCATCAGTCACGTAAATTAGACCACATACTACACGCACAAAATTGCTAAATCCTATATGCCTTTTTAATTAGTTCTATGAAAGGGTCATATACCTTTTTTGTTTATTGACCAAATGTGATGACTCAATGATCTCCTTTTCTTTTCTGAATGAAGAGAAGGGCAGACTAGCAAGTGTGATGCATTATTTAAATATATTATGTGGCATTTCATATTCCAATCATTTTCTCAATGAATTGGGCTACTGCGTAATGGCAAACGCAATTGTTAGCCAAACCCAAATGGAAGCAGCTACAGTGAGTAACAAGCAATTCCTTGTTATACGTACTAGAACGTTTAGGACTTCTCTAAGATGACCGTGCACAAAATCAAGTATCTCTATTAATGTTTATTACTTTGGAAGATCTCAAGAAGCTAGAATGCTGCCTCAATCTTATTTTGTGGGTTATGGAGCACCATAGCTTTCTATAGCGTGGACAAGCAGTGTATTGTCCATTCCAAGCAGAAAGAATTTTGGCTTATAACAAGTCAGCAGTGAAAACTTACACACAAAGAGGGCTTGAAAATAATTTCCAGCTGCATTTATTGCTTAGGAAAAAAAACAAACAAACAAAAGAAAAGCACACAAGTACCTACAGAGAAGCCTCTTTCCAGAAGCACGAGCACACGTCCTTCAGGTGTTAATACTAGCCATAGCATCATCTGGAAAGGAGTCTTGATTTTGTCACACTACTTGACATTCATTAATTGTGATTATAACATTCTGATCCTGGAATAAATCCCAAAAGATCACTTACATGCATAAAAAACGTGCACATTGGATCACAACCAACTGGTCACACAAAACACACACAAAGCAACCATGTTAAGCATGAATGGCTATAACAGAGGAGGACAGGTTTAACAGACTTTTTTTAGGAGCCATTTCCTTATGTCATTTAGGTCAAACTGTGCAGTGTTTGAGGGCTAATGCAGCCACTTTTAATCAGATATACTAAACTAGCTAGGGTCTCATAAAGGAGAGAGGATTAAAATGGTTTGTGTACATTGACAAGGAAAAATAATTCAAGACAGATGTACATTTTCACTATTTTCCTAACGCATCACTGTTAACTTGACTTGTCCCTGGAGAACTTCAATTGCAAAAGGACACGTTTTCTCAAACATTTGCGTATTATGACCAGGTACCGCAGCAGAACTAATTAAGCACCTCATTGCTAGGACCTTTACATTTGTTACAGCCTGTCAAGATCAGAAGTTGTTCATGTTAATGGTTTTAAAGAAGTACATATGTTCATTTTGAAATCACATGCCAAACGTTATTTTTGAGGTTTTACAAGCTATTCTCAAAGAAGTTTATTTGCTTGAGTTGCCAGTAAAATATAACTGGTCCCAGATATATGATTTCTAGTTGATAAAATTAAAATACTTCAAATCTCTTTTCTGTGGAAATTTCATTGATCTGATCTGTGATCTCTTTCTTTGCCAGAAAGCATTTTTCTGAGTATAGTTTCTAACTATTCTCCCATTTACACATCCCAAGCACAGGCGGAACTTGAAAGAAATACTGACTTTGTAGAAGAACATTTATTTTCATTAAGTCAGTTTTTCCAAGAGGGAATAAAAATAAGTCACTCCAGGTGTTTGACTCCAAGCTTTTTTCTGGCAGAGCTAAAGTAAAATTTTTTATTCAGTTTCAGTAATCTCTGAGGATGGATCATCCCTGAATATTTACACCTCTGCTGTGACTGGAAAAGGACAGAAAGGGGAACAGTAGGAGGAATATAAGTTAAAACACAGATTAATTGCTGTTTTAATTTTCAAACTAATTTGTTGCGACTGACAAGTGCTTTGAGATGGCAAGAGAGACATCCCTGGCCAGAAGAGGGGAGGACAGAAGGGCAAAGTAGACTTTCCTCCTGAGGTGACAGTTAGTCCTGTGCTAGCTGTTGTTAATAGAAAAGGAAAAGGTAAAAGACAGGAAAATTTAAATTTCTGTGCCCTCCAGCCAAGAAAATCTTCCACACATGGGTAGTCCAGAGTTTAAAGTGCATACAGTAGCTAAATAGTTTGATTCACTAATTCCATTTCGAAAATATAGCATATGGGTTATCCAGTGTTTTTTGTTGTGTGTGTTCCCCCCCCACACCTCTCCCTAGATGATCTTATTTCTGCTCTGTTTAGTTGTTGTTTCTAGGCATTACTAATTGTCATTGATGGCTAATGCAGTCAGCTGCTCATGGACTCCAGTCCAAGAATTCACTGCAGGCTTTTTTTTTAAAAAAAAAAAAAAATATCCAGGTTTGTGTCAGATGAACATTTTCTCATTCCAATACTCTTCTGTGTGTTTCTCTTGAGAGATACAGAAAATGGTTATTGAAAAGAGCAGAGAACTGAGGTATATGCAAGGACCAGGATGTTTTTAAAGACTGAGACTGGACAAGGCTCTAACTACCTGTACTTCTTCCAGACTACAAATTCACAAGTGTGGGAGGCAGACTGAAGCTGCACCTGATACAAGCCATACTTGCAAGCAAAAACAAGACAAGGAGTGGGTTGACAATATTTTCCTAAACATACCACATGCCTCACTGTCCAATGTATCTGCGACAATTTCTGGGGAAGAAGGAAAAAAAAAAAGAAAAGAAAAGAAAAGTTTTCAGCAGTCAATGATGCAAACAGGATATACAGGTATACAGGCAGGCTGGCGAGTGAGATAAGAGTACCAAGAAGAAACCTTGGGGTCATGGTCTCCCCAGTATTGGTACAGGCTTCAAGTCTCCTGAGAAAAGGGGCTGCCCTAGCTTGCAGACCTGTTCTTTCTTTTCTCCCTCTTATGATGTTCAACTGCACGCAGCCCTGGCCACCTTACTACAAATCCAGCACCTATGAAGAACCACATGATCTGAAGCAACTGAGCTGATACTAACTTTAAATCAGCACATTCAACTGTAATCAAACAAACCAGCCAACCTCAAACACACTGAGAAAATGAGAAGGTCAAGGAGAGAAGCGGAGAGAGTGAGAAAGGTTTAAATCCATTAAAACTAGTCAAGGAAGCGTGACTGTTTCCCAGAAAGGACAATACACACGTCAGGCAGAACATCAATAGTCTGACAAATTTGCTAGTACTAAGGGCTGTTTCAGCATATGCCTGCAACATAGTATGCATAAACCTTCATCACCAAGTTGGAAAAGGAAGAAAAAGTTCAAGTTTCTGTGCAAGACTTAGGAGACTTTAATTGAAGTCAGAACTAAATATAGTCCTGTGTGTATGTGTCCCTGAAGACAGACCCTCTCCAGAATCTCTGTTTGTAGCTACATGGGGGTTGAAAGGCAGACTAAATATAGTCCAGATACATTTGACATCACAGGAAAACGTAAGTTAATCAGGTGATGCCAGTAGCATAGAAAGAAAGGTGATGTTTTTTGTTTACAGTAAGTTTGGAGAGTTTGACCCTTTCTTCTCAGCTTAGGTTTGCCTCTCCAATGCAAATCAGTACTGACCTCTGCTGCTAGATTATCAGCATGTATACTCACTAAGGAAAGGGCAAAGACTACACAACAACACAGAGATGTCGTCAAAAGGGTACCCATGCTGCAGAACATGAATTCCTCTACATCTAGAAGTCCAAAAGTTTAAGGATATTTATATTCCTCCAAAAGAGCACTTGCAGGTGGGCACAGAAATTGCCCCCACTACACAGACAGTGAAGTGAATTAAAGGCTTAGAAGGGAATAGTTTGGAGTACCTCATCCTCCACAGCCATTTTGCTAGTTTCCTACCTGGATATCCTTCCATTATTCCACGATCACTTGTACAAAGCTGAACTCTGTCTTCTGTAGAAGACCCCACAGAGGACATTTGCCATAAAGAGCAGGCATACCATTAGTTCCTGTGGGATATCTAATGCACTTCCCACACACGTTTTAGCTTATTTGCAGTAGCATCCTCAGGTCACAAGTTTAAGTAGCTTACCCAAGGCCAGGCCGAGTGCGAGGACCTGTCCACATGAGGATACTCAGGAAATGAATCTGAAATTAAACTTTTAAAAAAGAATGAGCTAAGCAGCATCCTAAGCCAGCACTTTCATTTAGAATTAGAGCCTTAATTCAGCTTAGCCTAATTCTTTCAGTTCTAAAATGGGGATCTTGACACAAGCCTACTTCCAGATCTGTTTATCTGAATCAGTTGAAGGTATTACTGCCTCCAGCTAGTCGTCACTGTTACCAGATGGAAGTTTCAGCCCCATATGACTATGACAGAGTGATTCATATCAGCATCCTGCTTACAGACAACTATTAATATATTAGCTGCAATTTAAAACAGGAGGTTGGCATTCATCTGGCCTCTTACTGAAAGGGATCAGGAATTGCTCACACAAACCACTACTTTTGGGGGTAATGTGCAATAACCCCTCCAAGCCATGTAGCAGTAGAGTGCCATAGGTTGTAACTTCTAAAATCTGCACAGATGTTTACAGATCAAACATCTGCCCACAATCTCATCGGAGGGAGCAAGCAAGTGGGACAACTGCCTGGAATACTCATTTGACTAACTGAAGCAAAAGCATAAATTGGTGAGCAAGAGCGAGAGCAAGACTCACAGGGTAGGGTCCCTGGCAAAGGACTAGGCTGAACTCATTGACAAGGCATAGATTTTCATAAACTGTTTGATAAGATCTCAATATTCAGTCACCGCTAGACAACTGCACTTTAAAGATCAACAGTATGGAAGTGCTTTTGGCCTCTATGACCTTAATAACTGAGACTTGTTTACCCCAGATAGTTTTATAGCTGTTAATAGATTGTAACATGCTAGTCAACTCACGAGTAAAATTGTTTCCTAAACAGTCTGAAAGAAGTGAAATAAGATGTTAGAGAGCTCTATGAACCTCTGACAGCTTTTAAAGCAAACAAAGTGATGGAGGGAAAACATCCTTTACACTCCTATTCCCTTGCTCTACCTTCCTACACCTGGGGTACTGCAAAGTAAATCCCCCTAGACAGGTCTTGGCAACCCTGTGTTCAAGCTGTCTCATGCTTCCCCTGAGATAAAATCAGGGGAGAGGGGGGGAAGGCTGCTCTATGCACTGCAGAATGAAAACAAACCAAAAGATTTAAATTTAGCATCCTCTCTCTGAACTCGGGCTACTATCAAACAGTCTCTGACAGGGAAAGCCACTGAAGCCACTAGTGTTCAGAGAAAGCATCCTACCTCAACAAAAACGGAACAGTCAGTTAACACATCTAGCTGTATAACACCTATTTATATTCACTAATGAAAGCTAAAGTACCTCATCTTTAAAGCTTGTTTTGGTTTTTTTCTCCAATATTTATAACCTAGTCATATGAAACTAGATAACCTAAAAATGCAGGACCCCAAAGACAAAGAAAGCAAAGCTGCAGCTAAACATTAATCTCTTAGCAGCACCAAGGTTATAAATTCAGTGTGTTCACTGTTCTGCAGCCTTACTGGAGATTATCTGCTACAGATGACATGCAAAAATAAACCTGGATGAAAAGGGAGGGGAAAGTAGGTAGCAGGAGGAAAAGCAAGCTTCCCTCTCTCCCTCTCACACGCACACACAGAACAATTTGTTCTGGAAAGATGAGAGTCTTCTGGACAAAAATATATTTCAGCTTTGAAAAGGGGGAAATTAGGGGAACACAACTCAGAATGCAAACAGATAGAGGAATTAGCTGTAGCACAGTTTTTTTGCCTTAGTAAATTGTGAATGAGATGTGAGGTGCATCTATATTTTAACAGGCAAGAAGTCTGGACCCTTCCCCCCCCCCCCCTTTTTTTTTTTTAATTCCTAGGAACATTCAGATCATCTAGTGGGAACCTATATATTTCCGCTTCTGTTCAGTAGAGTAGGAAAACAAAAAGCCCATTCCTCCATTTCCCAACGTCAAAAGGAACTGTAGTGGTTTTGATATAGAAAATCCATTAGGTACGGAAAAAGGCAAGAGCCTTGTATCAAGCTGCAAACAGGAATGCTTAAGCACAAGGCACTCAGGCGATGGAAATGCATTCAGAGCATTTAGCACATAGGATTAATCGAATTATAATTTAATCATCTGATCAAACACTAATTAGCATAATCACTTGAGGGGAAAAGCAGCTAGAGGAACAGATGAAGAAACACCTTGGACACCCAGCACACTTTAATGACATAAGATCATGCACAGATTTTTATTTTTTTTTTGTTAATAAAATATAACAGAGATTGAGGATCGTAGTGCTGAAGACAGTTTAAATATCTCAGTCCTAGATCACATACAATTCTCCAGTATGGAAGATGCCGAAGTTGGGTATGCTAACTATAGCTTATTCAGATTTAAGGAAGAGCTGTAAAACCACAGGAACTCTCCACTACCCTGGTTTGCTGTATGAAAACTTGAGCATGATCACTCATGTTAGCACACAGTGTTTCCAACACAATCATCCTTTACTGTTTCCCCTGGAGTCTCCCACATGAATGTTTAACTATACATTGCCTAGATGACCTTCAGGGATACAGAAAAGAATTAGCATCCTTTTACAAACTACATTTGAAGTAATTAGTCTAAATCAGCTGGGTTTTTTAGCTCAGGGCAGGGGAGAATGAGAAAGCAGATGATATTAAGGGGGATTTTCTGTGTAATATTGTGTAGCTTTACTGGTAAAAATCATACCACTTTTCAAAAACAGAATCCAGAGAGAACAGAAAATCACCCCTCGTGTTTACCTATAAAATTACACGTCTGGAGAGTGGGCAGGAAGACATCTACGGACAGAAGAAAGCCAGAAAGATTCCATGGGAAGGGGAGAAGCTGGATAGTAGGGGAAGAGAATCTTAAGAAGTATATTTTGTTTGACTTATCATACAAAATAATGTAATTGAATTATTCTCGATAACTGCTTAGGTTTTCAAATGGATAATTCTTCTGGATACTAAAAATATTTAAATGTAGTGAATTGCAACATTAATAGATAAGATTGGACTTGAGAAAAAAAAAGTTTCCTACAATACTATGTAAGGAAGCAAAATGATGAGTTGCTTACCTTCATTTTAAAGACACCAGATCATAGAGGCTCAACTGTGAGCTAATTTAAATTGATTATATCCCTCTTACAGAGCTATTGCTAATAATCCTTTTGGCTTCTCAAAATGATTGTAAATTAATAAAATAAGGTAATCAGTTTTAGCATAGGGCCAGTTTACCCCAGTATTTCTCCATACCTGGCACCCTGCTATGTGTAATCTGCGTGCACAGTCTGGAAACTCTCACAAGCATAGCATGTGACTCTTCACTGTAGGTGACAATTTCATGAAAGACCGCAGCAGCAAACAGTATATCATTTTAAAGCACTGTCACATTTTTAATAAGAAAAGTGACTGATAGATAAACTAATAAAAGGCAATAAATTAAATTTTTACTAGCATAAAGGTAGAACCACCATACTTCATGCCTTCTTGTCTCAATGAGAGAGAGCACAAACCAGCATACACAGAGTCCACTTAACTAAAAAGTAAAAGTAGTTTCATAAAAAAGTTAAAAAATACTTTTTTTTTCTAAATACGTTGAGATATTATTTAGCTTCAAATTCTTGCTTGTTTCTTTCCAAGGAAAAACTTCAATACAAAGACAGAAGACTTTGCATGATCTTACAAAAGCTGCAATAAGGCAAAGTAAGAGGGAAGCGACACAGAGATGGTAACAGTACTTCCGACTGCACCATGGTTAGAGATAGGCTGGGACATGAGTCAACCACAATCCGCCAAAAACCATTCTTAAATCTCTTTTCTCTCCTTGCCCTTCAAGAGGGCAGCAGCAGCCCTGAGCCAAATGGCAGCATCTCCTCCTTCAGAAGTGCCACTCCCCATATCTTTTACTTTCTAACCTCATAAAGAGTATCAGCACTGTGCCAGGTCATAATGCCTTCATTTTCCACTTGCTAGCTATTTAATATGTGCTACGTGTTTTAGATAAAATTCTCTAAGCAGAAGGCCAAATGCACATGCCTTCAGAAACACCAAGTCTAAGGTACTCAACCAGCCTTAATCCCCTACTACAATTACTCCAGTACATGTCCACACCAGGGACACACTCTGCAAGCAGCAGAGAGAACGTGGGGAAGAAGAGTAGCTGCAAAAACAGGTTATTTTTTTAACATGACCAAGACACAAACACAATACACTGATCAAAAAAATTTCAATAAGTTTTGCGAATTAAGTTAGCCATGCAGAATGTTTTTAAAAACTCATTGGCTCCTTCTGTTAATTACTAAAAATCATTACATTTTCTTCTATAGAAATGCATTTTGAGATGTGGTAGGAATACTTTAATTGCTTTTATCCACTAGGGAATAACTTTTGAACATAATAAATATGCATTGAACTGCTATACTACAGTGTTTTCAGACAGCATTTATTTTCCTCGGCATTACCTTCATGTGTGCCACCAGTTAAGACAGTCAAAAAGGCCTCTAGCTCCACCGCTAGTGAAACAAACGCAGCTTGAGTGCATGTAGCACTTTAACAGGACAGTCACATCTCTCTAGTGCTGCACTGCTCCTTCTCAAGCATGAACGCACTAGCTAAAGGCAAAAAACAGTGAAGAAAGGAAGGAATTTGGACAGGATTTTCACTCTAGACCAGGATACAAAAACTAAAACCCAATCCTTCTTTTCTTCCTTGAAAAAAAAAAACAAACCCAAATCGGCATTCCCACCACATCTGTACAGTTTTTCTCAGGACTTGCTAAGCAAGCAGCTCGCCAATTTGCCGTAGAGACAGAGCGCGGCTCTCTGGTGGGGTAGCAATCTGGTGCGTTGGAGACATTCCCCTCCACCCTGCAGTGCTCTCAGGAAAATACATCCAGAAAGCGTCCCAAGAACAAGGCTGGGTGTTGAGGCGCATGTGCTGAGCAGCCCCCATTGCACCAAACCTCCCAGTTCCAGGTCCCAACAGCTGAACAGCAAATCACAAATGCCAGTGCTTCTCTGAAAGCCTGACAGCTCAGCCTCTTTTTCCTAGGATTAATTATCTCCCTCCTGCCCAATAAAGGAGCTTAGCTCCTTCCTCCTCCACTCAACCAAGGGACTCGCGCATCCTACCCTACAGCTGCACTGACAGTCATAGGATTGCCCTCTGTCCTCAATGCCCTTCACTCGCCCTCTCCCCTCAAATTCATTTGTTGCCTCAGGAGAAAATCTTTTAGGAAAAGGAAAAATACTTGTGCGACTGAAATAAATACAAATAACTGTAAGACTGAAGTGGAGAAAGGAGGAGTTATAGGTCTCGAATTAAACCTATATCAAGGATTAAATAACATGAGCAGTCACAAATGAAAGAAAAAGCTGAATATACTCAGGTGAAGCACAAGGGCAGTTGGGAGTTTGAGGAATCCCTCATTGGCACAGTGGGATCTATGCAGAGCACCATCTTCCTCCCTGCCATAGTCCCGCAACCAAGACAGAGTCATGGGAACCAGCACTGGGGAGTCCCAAAGCCATATGCTGTTTTGTTCCCCACCCATGGTTCCTACTCACAAGGGAATAGGCTCAGCCTTGCCTTCCACACTGCAGACTGTGAAGCACAGGCTTCAGAACCTCCCACTGCAAGCTGTCCAGCTCAGATTTGATATTCAGAGACTGCCCTCCTGCTATCCTACAGGCTTCATGCTCTCTGAGTGTGCTTCCTAGTTTTGTCATACCTTGCAGGGCTTTTTAAGACACCCACAAAGTTTCAACATCACCCTTTTTTCCTCCCTTGCCCACCTCACTAAAAATCCTGTTCATAAACCCCTTCCTCCCTTACCCTTTAGGATCCATTTTGTAGTTTTTAAAATATATATTTACAGAAAGCTGAGAACAAAAAGCTCCACCCACAATTGACACAAACATCGCCCATCACTCAAGCCCCACAGCGAGATGAACCTTACTCTGTTTTTCTTGGGTTTTCCCTTGCAATGGTAAAAAAGTGGTTTCTAGAATCCCTGTGTAACAAAGCTATGGAAAAGGTTGTCATGGTGGAAGAGAAAACTTCAAGTCACGCAACAAAGCTAGGAAGAAAGCTACAAAGAAAAGCTTCCTAAATATATATAGCTAAAAGCATGAACTAGTATAATGCGAATCATTACTCTACACATTTGGGAATCACTTTACAATGGCAAAGAAGTCTCTATACTGAATATCTACAGACATGTCCAGGGAACTTGTATATTAGTGACAGTCTCCCAGATTACGTCCTTAATGCAACACAGCTAATGCCTCGCTTTACAACTGCAATTGCAATCCAAACTACGGTTGACCTATCTAGAAATAACATGTGAACTGGCATTTAAACTGACTCACAGAAAAGCCACCTAATGGGTGGACATGAGTCAACTGGAGAGCATGCAGTGTGTGCAGGATCTTCTAGATGGGGAACCAGAGGAGGCCTTTTCTGTTTAAATTGAGGTCTACCCTAAAGCCTGGTTTGCCTGAATGACATCTTTTCCACCAAGATGCCACTCAAAGAATATCAGAATCTATTTGTCATAACTTTTTCCTCTATATTCCAGCCTAAAATGCTGAGAGACAAACACCCTTAGTGTGCAGGTTTAGCATAAGCCACTCACTTGCAAAAACCACATGGCAGGATTTTATGCCAACAGATACTTCCATAAGCAGAGCAACTCTACAATCTTATCTATAGAACTGCTGTGAGTAAATTATGTAGATAAGCAACCATTTGCAGCTCCAGTGCAACATTATTTTATGCTAGATACATTGCAAGATGCCCAGTTCTTTCAAGAATCATGTTTCTGATACTCTTAAAACACTGGAGGGCTCCCCAAAATTTACTAAAAAAATTACTTCAAATGACAGAAAGTTGCTAAGAATAATTTCTAGTCTAGTGCAAACATAAATCTTAACCCGTAAATCTTCTGCATGGAATTACCATGTAATTAATTGGAAGAAAAGAGTATTAGTATACTTGGACAGCAAAGCAAATGCCAGATTTTCTTTACACAGTGGTTTTTAAGCAATTACAAGCTATATAGAATTACATACATGTGTATATGTATAAATATAACCTTTAGAAAAACAATGATCTTGGAAGGAACTGTATTCCTGACATATAAGATCAAGAGCCACATGAGCAGGATGACTGGTCTTCAGATAACACAGGTAGAAGCTTTGGATGTTAACCAGGAAAAAAATTCCTCAAGTGGTACAATTCCTTGTCTGTGCCTTTGTATCTGCCACACCAATAAGTACGAGGGTTCTATTTTCAGATGCACTCTCAGGCTGCCCCATGACCCATGCTCCCACACTCATGCAGGGTCTGTCCTTCTGGAAGCTTCGGCAGAGGCACATCGGTGATTCAGCTCGGGTCGTTGGGCTGCTCTTTCCCTCAATTACTAGGAAGCTCCAGGGAGGCTGGTGTTTAGTATGGAGGTGACTCTCTTTCTCAAAGCCTTTGCATTTAAAAATGGCTTTCTATAAATAGGATTGCTGGCTCACTCTTAAATCTGTGTTCTAAGTAAAAATAGCTTAAATAGGGATTCTGGGAAGACTTGTTAATCTCTGTCATCCTGTCTGTCCATCCATTTGCCTTTCTTTCTTTCCCTGGTATGCATCATAACATTTGTTGCCCACTCCACTATGAAAGGCATATACTGATGTACCCTAGTCTCTCCTTTTCTAATGAGTAACACAATACCCTAACAGAGATAAAAAAATTAAGAGACAGAATTTGTTAGCAAGTGACAATATAAAAAGAAAAGCAACGGCAAGAAGTTAAAGAAGTTCTCTCCCCGTGTTATGTTATTCCTGAAAATACCAATTGTTTGCTGAAATGCTTTTAACAGACAGGGAGATGAAAACAGAGAAGGCAAGATTTCTTTTGAAGAACAACATAATTTGAAATCCTAATTTCACTGATTTCATAACAGGTTAAAGGAAAAGCAAGTGTTGATTAAAAAGGATTGTGAAATGTCTCAAACTATATTGTGAAACAAGTAATTTAACTGCATAAACCTACATATTCACTTTGAAATAATTAAGCATTCTGATCTACAGACCTATATTGTTTAAATGGATTTTCCTTACTACCTTTAGAGTTTCAGTGACTCAAAAGAAATAACTTAAAAAAAAAATCAAATAATTATACCTTAGAATAATTAAGTTGAATATAATGCTCTCCTGCCTTCTCCACTTCCCTGGCTTTTAAAATGAAAGCTGGAATTAGTGGCTTTCCTACTGGACATCTGGAAGAGTCCTAGACTGAGAGATCAATAATTTTTTTGTGTGTGCTTCGATTTAAATAAAAGGCTAAATAAGTGGTACGTTCAAACAGGCCTTGATCCTACACACACCTTTACTTGTTAACTACAGTAAACTTTAAGGGGAAAGGAGAGTATTCCATCCATTTTGCTCCTCAGTCCAGCACCCCGACCTCTCCCTACTCACAAAAGACGTTTGTTTTCATTGCTTTAGCATTTTTTAAGTCACTTCAATTTATTAAACAGGTAAAGGAGATTATTTCCCCACTCAGACAATAATAGCGCATAAAAGCACAGCGTATTTGTTAAGACAATCATCCAGGAAAAGACACAAGAACTTGAGGCCCAACCTGAACCCAACTTCTCGTGTAAGCAGAGCCTTGCACGGCTGATGAGCTGGAGGAACATTCAGAATGAGCTACTCTGAGCCCACAAGATTTTCCCAAATAATTCAGTTTATCGGCATATTACACGACAAAAATTTACTCAAGAACTAACAAAATTAAAACCAACTTGTAAACTTTTATGGATGTAGCAGCACTGAAGAGACGCCACTGAAATCACAGTGCAGACCTCTGAGCCATTTAGCAGGATTTATGCGTTTGTTTTTTACCATTCGTGGCAATCAAAGTCGCTTTAAACCATTACCAAAAACGCCTTAATTGTCACATGCATCCGTTATTCAGCGTGACGGAAAGAAGATGCAGCATCTACCAGTTAAAGGCTTTAGTGACCATGGACAGAAAGATGCAGCAGACAAAATGCCTCCTCCTTCGGGCAGCGTCTGCTCCCACGGCTTCCAAGAGCGCTGCCAGACGCGGGTGTTTTGCTGCCCACTAGTGTCTGTGGCCCCGGCTCCGAGCAGGCAGCACAGCCCGGGGGTGGGCAGGGAAACCACAGCCCCGAGCCCCAAAGCCTGTGGACCGCTGCACCTTGAGCGGAGGAGAAGTATTTCTTTGTGAATACATACTTCCAATATACTCAGACCCGGGTATAATCATTTTTCTCTATTCGATATTTGGTGATTAATTAATAGCTATTCATAGATGGAAAGCACTGTCAGCCGTACTGTGCCATCCACAAACATACCAAGCTAAACGCTTTGCACACCTGCATTAAAGGTAAGGATTTGGTTGCATGATTCAAGATAAGCTATGCACATATTACAAGGTGTTTCTACAAAGACAGCTGTTTGCTCTTTTCCATATGTGTTTCATCTCCAACACCGAGGGTCACCATTTTCTTCGGTGAGTGTCATTAGTGCCACCGTCTCTTTCGCTACTCGTGCTCCAGCCTAAAGCCCGCTCCCAGTTCAGCAGTTCAGTTCAGTCCCCTAATATGCTGCAAAAAACCATATTCATAGATACAGGGCAGGAAAAGGATTCAAAAAGGAAATAATTTTAATGGAAATTTATTTTTAGTGCCATCTATACTGTATTAGGTGCCTCGTGATGCTGCATTGATTTCAGCAGGACATCTATGGACAGCAGGCTTGTAAGAAATGCATCCAGAGAAAAGCCTGCAAATAGGTTCAGAAAAACTATGCCAGGGATTAAATGTCAACGAAAGGTACTCCTTGCCCGAAAAAACAAACAAACAAACAAACAAAAGTAACAAAAGTATCTTACTTCTGAACTAACTTTATCATAGTAATTACAATAAAGAGTTAGGATTTTAAAGGAGGCCATTCTGCCCTCACAGCCTCCCCTAACTCCTCCTTTCTCTGTAATTAGTGAAAGACCCCCTTTACTAATTACAACCAGGCTACAGTAGACTTTCGCTGTCAAATTTGCATGCTTGCATCTGGAATATTTAGATATAGTAACATGGAATCTAATATAGATAGAGTAACCTTGAAGGTAACTCAAAGTATTGCTTTGGTTTGTAACTGCATGACTCAGGTTTTCAAAGAGGTGAATTCAGCTGCATAGCTCCCCACTGATGTCTATACTGTCCCGTGGACTTACTAAGGCTACAATGCATTTATCATTAATAGTTACCCATATTTTTAAGAAACTTACAGCAATGAGAGTTTAAAGCCTTTCCAAAATCTAAAAACTTCAACCAGGTATTTAGGAAGGTTTTGTTTCAGGCTTCAGAAATACTAATTGGATGTAACAGCATGTCAGTATTTTATTATCCCCAGAAGGAAGCTATTTCACAAACATAAAGCCTTTCCAGTGACACTGCTCATATCTAATTTGACAAAATTTATTTGTGCAGAGTGACTGTAGGGAAATATGGGGGCAAACCTTCCTATTGTTATTCAGATGGTTTTGATTATCTTCAACATAAATTTAGCCCAAGATGACAACTATGGGGTTTAACCCATAACATATGGGTTTATTTTTTAAGCTATTTCTCCCCTCAGAAATAAATAAACAATTAAAAAGCCAACAACAAGAAAAAAGGAACATGAACAATCCTACGCATTTTAAAGTTCAAATTAGAATGAGATGCAACACAACTGAAAACCCCTTACAGATGTGCCTGTCTTTTAAGTAAATGTAGTATGGCTCCATAAGGGGTTCAGAAAAGACAATGGCAGAAGTAAAGCAACCTTCAATGGCCTGCCTCCCCCACCCCCCAATATAGTCATAAAAGGATACTGCCTCTCGCACAATAGAGTTCAGATATAGTTATAGACAGAATAATGAAAATAAACATGTATGTGACATATCTATTTATATTTGCAGTCATTTCCTTCAGAGATATATATCTCATATGACACTGTATTGAAATCTGAAGTCCTTTAAAAATATTATTCTCTGGCTCTTGACTCTGATATGAAGTTCAGTCTTAAGAAGAAGGTAGTTGCCATTTTCCAAAATTTTCTTTCAAAAGATCCTAAATACGTATGCATTTTGACATCAAGTATGACGGCAAAAGCAAACATACTTCTTAAGTTTCAAAAGACTCATTGAGCCATCCATTATCTATTTCTACAATGTTTTTATCTTAAAACACTACCACAAAAAAATAAAGTGTTAGTTTAGTAACCTAGATTCACTAATATTGCTGTGTAGCAGTATAGAAACCATGCACATACATATATCATTCACATGGTATACTATTATAAGTAGAAAAATGTTTGAGATACAAATTCATGTTTGACTGTGATCCAAAAATCTGTGGATACTGAAAGCGAAATTGCTTCATAGATCAAGGAATAATGCAAGTGATTTTCATAGTATTTCAACCTCATTAAGCAAAAATTACTCTGTTCTCCAAAAAAACTCTGCAAGAGGTACTAACTAGCTTAGAACATAAAATTATAGGGTCAGCAGAGAAGAACAAAACGTATCTTTTTTTTTTTTTTAAAAAAAAAAAAAGCATATAGGATTTCTGGACATAAAATGAGTTCTTTCCTGTGGAATTCCAGTTTTAAATGAAAAGCATTGTTAAGAGCCCATACTTTCAGGGTGATTCTGTCTGTCTTACTAACATCAAATCTCTCCCTGGTATCTGGCTGAAGAGGACAGAGAGAAAGGAATAGTACTGCCTGTCAAATATAGATAGATAGATAGATAGATAGATAGATAGATAGATAGATAGATAGATAGATAGATAGAGGGGCGGTTTAGCATTAGAACTTCTTGCAGTTGTCTTACTGCTAGAAGAAATTGAAAACTTTGAAGTTTAGGGTTTGGGATTTTTCACTGATTCTCCAATCTGCAGCACTCAGAAGATGGAAATGTTTACACACTTAAGATTCACCTCCTAATTATTATCTATCTGGCTATTCACACCAGACTGGCCATGCCTGTCAACGTATTTTCTCATCCAGCATATAGTTAAGTAGATATGAAGGCACTCTCATCCAGCATTCATTACTCGCCCTCTGCTAGAGGTTCAATTATTTGTATCTTCCAGGAAAATTGTACTCTTTGCCCTGTGCTTCTCTCACATTCATTCAGTACAAAAAACGTTTTCCTATTTTACCTGCTTTGCCTATTTTGATAAATGCATGTTTAATCTTACTGATTTAACTGTCAGGATGTAATGCATTACAGGCAATGCTACGTTCTCAATTCTAAGAAGGAGTCAATGTAATAGAACAGCTAGAATCGCAGACTACAGCATAATTTGTTTTCTGTCCTTATACTGCAATGCTACTATGGATTCTAATAAAACTTATGCAATTTAAACATATTTTCACATATGACATCATTTTCAATCACATATATCTAAATGTTCCAAAATACCTCCATTCACTGTTTAAAAAAATCCAGAAACTGCAATAATTGTTTGTCAACCAAAGAGTTAGCAGAATAAAAAAAAAAATAAGAGAGAACAGGTTTACACTTAGTCTATCTCTAATTTTCCCTTCCTAACTTTATAATTGACTGAAAGTCTTTAACGTTTTCAGATGATGTAATGCTTATCCATGCATATCTTTACATAAACGAGTGAGGGGGAAAAAAATACAGAGCAGGTACCTCAACAGTGGAGAGATGAAAGAGAAATTATTTTAAAATACGAGTTCACAAAAAAAAAAAAGGATTGCTAGGTGAAAGCATGAAAGCAGAGGGCGATAAAAAAGAAAAAAGAAGAAAAGGAAGAAGGAAAAAAGGAAGAAAAAAGGAAGAATGGAAAGAGAAGAAGAAAAAAACAAGAAGCGAAAAAGGAAGAAGAGAAAAGAAGAAGAGAAAAAGGAGAAGAAAAAAAGAAGAAGGGGGAGAAAAAAAAGAAACAAACACGTAAAAGGAAGCAATATCTCAACGCAAACGCTTAGGATGAAAGCCCTTCAAATTATCCCCGTGTACGCAGACGGATTTACACGGCACTTAGCACTTCTGTACTTTTCCAGCTAAGGAAGGAAGAAAATGCACCCCTCTTCCTGCCTCTCCCAGTAGCGGCTCATTCCGAGCGAGGCAGACACCCAGTAACGCGCGGAGGTTTCGGGCTGTCACTTGGCTATAGGTAAGCGAGTTCGAACGCTTACAGAGCGATTTCGCCCTTCGCCAGCGCGACGCTCCGAGCACAAAAGGCACCAACCCCGCGACCCGAGGACGGCAGAGGACCGGCGGCGCTCACCATGCGAGATGCTGTGGAGCAAGGCGACGGCCAACATCCACATGCCCCCGCCGCTCCGCCGCTCCCCGGGTCCGGCCGCCGCCTCCCTCGGCTGGTGGCTGCTCGGAGCGCCGCGAGCGCTCAGCCCCGCCTGCAGCCCCGCGGCTCCGCTCGCCGCCCGGCTCTCGGGCGGGGGAAGAGGCGGCCGGCGGCGGGGGCGGGAGGCGGGTGCGCGGCGCCCAGGTGTGTCCTCGGCTCGGGGAGGCGCCCGCAGGTTGGCGGAGGCAGGGCCACAGGTGACGGGCGCAGGAGCATCCCTGGCGGCGGACGGCCGGCTCCTCGCACGCCGCTGCCCTCTCCCGCGGCTCTGATCACATCGATCCCTCGGCTGAACCTCCCGGCGCGGCGCGGGGGAGCCGCAACCCCAGCGCCAGCCCCGCTCGCTCCCAGCCCTCTGCAGTCTTAAAGCACCACAAAGTCTCTCCGCGGTGGGGAAAAAAAACCCGAGGCCAATAGAAGGAGGCAGCGGAATATCCTGCCTCTCGATAGTTGGCTGAACTGCGGCCGTTTGGCATCAGCTGAGTTGTATATGACTAATGTGTTGACAAGTCGGGGGGGGGGGACTGGAGGAGAGGGCCCTTCTGGAAGGTCACAGCCCAGACAGGCGAGCGCATGAAATAATTGACTAGGAAACTGAAACAAGAACAAAATATATACACATATATTTATATCTACATTTCCCACACAGCTCCAGATACTGTTTGGCCTTTCATGTGTTTCTTTTTCTGTGGTAACAGTTTTTTTCTCCCCCTGTAGCGAAAGAGTAAATCGCAGCCCCTCTAAATAAAAGCAATTTCTGCATCTATTCTTTTTCACATCTACGATGTGAAGGTTGGTCTAAAAGGGAAAAGAAAAAAGGGAAAAAATATTAAATGAAGACAGCTAAAAAAAAAAAATCAATATTGTGAAATACATAACAGCATTAGGGCAACTCTGAGTTTAAGCTGTAAGATGAAAAGCAAACACAACAAAGCAATAAGGAATCTCAACCTGCATAATCCCCAGTGAGTTACCACACAGGATCGCTTCACATTTGGGGATCTTCACAGGATAATTTTACTATTTTTTTTTTTCAATTGCTTCATAGCACCAGACACTGCCATGGTGCCAACGCTCCGTCCTGTGCGTTGTAATGAAACCTGAGAAAGGATGTCCCTCAAAAAGACATTGCGATGAACGTGTACAGAAAGCTCAGCAACGCAGCTGGACACATTGGAAAATCTCTCTGGAGATGTTTCTATAGCCCTACAGAATGGACCAAAATGCACTCCCTAAGCACTGCATAAGGCCTTTCGTTACAATTCTTAAGAAAACCGAAGTCAAAACACAGCAAATGCCATCATGCAGGTGCTTAGTTCCCTGCAGCATGTTTTGGCTGGTATATCAGCCAGAGGAGACTGAAGCCATGAAGTGAAAGCAGGAGAGATGAGACCAACACTGGGCAGGGTTTAATGGGGGCTGCTCATGGCTGACCTTGAAGAAGAAGTGGGTAATGAGGGAAGTTTTTCAGTGGAAAAATGCTGATAAGAAAAAAAAATAAAGACAAAAGTACAAATGTCTCCAGTGGGAAAAAAAAAAAAAAAAGAGAGAAAAAAAGGGGAAGTTTGTTTTTTTGGTGATGAAATTCTGTTACAAATGGCAATACTTTAATCTCTTTCTTTAGAAGAGAGCTAGTGACTAGCAGAAATGCCTAAGTATTCACTCGAGAGCATTTTGGAGAAGTTCGTGACAGATTTGTTCAGGCAGCTCTTTCAGAATTGCTTTATTCCCCATTTTGAAGCCCAAAGCATGTTTGGGGCTTAAGAGCTACAATGCTATACCACATAGAATGTGTGTACCATCTTCTTATACCCTTCTTCTTCCTTTACTCATCTTCATGACTCTGGCAGCCCTTGACAATTTTCAGTTTCATTTAAACCAGTCCCAAGCAAGTTTTTGTACGTTTCAGTTTATTTAAAACAACAGCAGCAGCTGCAGATTGAAAGAGTAAGTCTTTAATTTGTTCTTCTGGGGCACTAAAAGGCAAGAGACCAACTTTCAGTGGGTACAAAACCTTCTTTATCAACAACCAGCCAAACAGGCAGTATAATCTCAGTCCTAAACTAGGTTTAAGAAAGGGAGGGGAAGGCAGGACACAATTTTGTGTGAAAGCATGGTTCACTGGTCCTGCTGCTCAGGGAATAACTGGACTGAAATCTAAATTAAACAATCTGTCAAAGTGAAGAAACAAGGCTGTATGATAGCTTCCACACAGAGTACATTCAATCAGTTAGAATGCTACTTTTCAAGTCTAAAAAATCATGTATGATCAGGCTCCAACTGCAATCAAGGCTAGTTAAGGTCATCAGCCAAGGAGGATCCCCTTTTATGCTTTTGGGCTTGTTTGTTTGTTTTTTAATATAGAATATTCTAGATTAAGTGGCCAGAAATTATTTAATTATTTCTAAACCTAATTCAATCATTTTGCAGTAAGACATTTTTATTAGAATTGGCACAAAATTGTATTTTCTCTGGAAAAAAAAAAAAATCCTATGCAAACATATCCTGTGTGATTAAAAGCCAGAAATCTTAAAATGGGCTTAAATTAAGTTCCTAAACTGGGGTTAGTTTTACTGGTTGATCATATGAGGTTGTTCATTCTTGCTCTCTAGCTTTCTGCAGCTACCACACTGACTCTATAAGGAATATCTCTTGAATTTAACAGAGATGTGGTAACAGTATACACCAGCTGACAATCACCCTAAATTTATCTTAAACACTTAGCAGTTTATTGCAGAAAGCATAAGCAGAAGAGTTCCCTGATAGGACCTTCACTGAAACCCCAATGCATTTGAGTCATCTGATTCTAATGGGGCGCCCAGAACATCAGTATACCTTCAGACAGTTGCGGCCACACACATTCGGTTTGTCCCCTGACCCACCAGCATGAAGTATGCACAGAAGTACCACTAGCATGATCAGTCTGACAACAATTAGCCCAGCCACCAGCTTTCAGCTGAGCGCACACAGTGGTTAAATGGCAAGGTCCGCAAAGCTATTTTGCAGTGCATGTACATCCTATTCTCAAATTAAGTGAGAAGACACACAAGCAGACCAATACACTCAACGAAAGATGGAGGCAAAGCGACGTCGTGAAAATTAAGTAGGTTACAATGATCGAACTAGCTTAACATTTCACATTACCATATTGGAAGATGATGTCTATAACTTCTGTAACCAGTCTTGCAGCAAATTCTCTTCTCAAAGAAAAAGATAAAATGGCCTGTCTACAATAAGTCTGCATTGATTTGGACTTAAAAAAAAACACGGGAATCTTCCAAGGAGAGACTGGGCTTGGAGTAGTAGCAGCAATTGGTTCTATTCAGATCGTGGATGGTTTCATAGGCTTTGGGCTTTAGGGAACTCAGTCAAATATCTGCCATTGAAGCGTTCAACTATTCAAACAGAACCTTTCATTGTCATTCAGGATGCAAAAATCTCATCTGCAATTTCAGCTTTGAAAATGGTTAAAAAATACCTGAGGGGAGAAAGAATGGGAGGGAAGAAGAGAGGAAGTGAAGAGAAAACACAGTTAGAGAGGAAGTTCTCAACAGTCAGAAGATCTGGGGGAAAAAAATAGTGAAAAATGAACATGCGTGAAACCAGAATCTAAATGGCTGATCAGCCCAGTTTCTGGAAGAGATGATACCTTGACTCAGCCATCCTTCAGTTTCTCAATCATTCTGTGTCTCCTCGTTATTGACCTCTGTCCCTGACTGGAGTCTTCTTGACTATGTTCTTTCAGCATAGTTATTTGAAAAAAATATTGGTTATTAGTTTGTAGACTAGGTAGAGATAACTGCTAGGGGCTATCATCTAAGTAAACTAACATCGGTTGTAAATGTAGTTATGATTTTAATTTTAATAAGATTTAACAATGTTTTCAGTTCCCCTGAGAGGGGAGTTGTAGTCTCATTTAGCTTAAAAACAAAACCTAAGCAGAAGCATACCACCCTGGGACAATAAGAGTAAAGAAACAAAACCTGGAACAATTCAGCAAGCAACTATTTTTTCCCCCTTTTAATGAAAATGTGCAAAGTGGAGTCATGTAAAAGATTTGTGAATATTTGGCTAAAATAAATACCAGTCCAAGATATTCAGATCTCAGTCTTCTGAATACAGTATTTTCTTTCTTTCAGTCTTCTTTCTGAATCATATCCATTTTAAAGCTGAAGATGACAAGTTTGGACAACTCTTCCACAAATTTTCAGGTAAACTAAATCATTGACACTGTAGCCATAATGAAGGAAGATGCATCCAAAAGGTGATAAAGCGGCCAGGGGTTAAGAAGAGAAAAGGATCAGAAGTGGTATAGCTTTCCAGTAGTTTCCATCAGTTTGGAAACAGGAGAATCAAAAGCCTTGTGAGAACAGGTTTTCCTCACAAGAATTCATGCCCGATTTGATACTGGAAAGATTCAGATAAATGTTGAATGCTTGTCAAAACCAATTGCTAAACCTCCTGATATTCGCTGGCTACTAACCTTAATGCTTATATCTATAAGCTCACAGTCAGCCATTTTTATCAGAATAAGCTGCAAAATTTAAATATTTTCCATGAGACACTTAAGAATTAAAAAATAATCTAGTTCTATAAGTTCCATTATGAACATACGAGTAGACATGCTCTGTTTATTACTAGAAAACCGGGAATAGTCAAGATGGACAAACAAAATCTAAACATCTGCATGCAATTACTTGTAAGAGCAGCTATACTACTGATACCTATCTAGTCCACTCCCAAAATACAGGGGAATAAGTACAATTTGCCTCCTATACTTCATCTGAAGCCATTGACTACTCCAAGCTGATAATGTGCAAGAATATTATCTGGCAAAAAATGTGCTCTCTCGCATGACCTGTCCTTACAGTATACACACAATTAACCATTCACTCTTGATATGCTCATGAATTAAAGCAGCAGCTTTCAAAACAGCATATATAGCTTAAAACAAACTAAGCTTGAAAGCATAAAATGGAGATTTTTTTTTTTTTCCCTGCCTGAAGCTACTCTTTTTTTTCTGCAGCTCATTTCTGGGGTTCCCGTAGCACCTGGAAAACATAAATGAGTGAGCTTACCCCAACAGATGGTTCTGTGAGCACAAAATCAGTGGGAAGAAGAATTTCCACTGGATATTGGATCAAAAGACTGAAGACCTAAATTGATTCTCAAACATTTATTACTTTTTCCAAAGCTTTCAAGAAACTGGTGTGGAACTGGTCTCTCTCTTCTCTGCCAACATGCATGTTTATACACATCCACATGGAAATGCAAGGACTTCAGTATATTATACTTACGGTCACCTAAGAAATTGATTGAAACTGGCCAGTGGATTAAAAAATTATTAGAGAGAATAAAGAGAGGACCTTACAAAGACTTTCTTAGAAAACCATGGTAGAGTAAGGTATGGAAAAATCCAGTCTGTGGGAAGGATTTTAAAACCTTGTGCATGATTCATGTTTTCTTGCTATAAAACCAGATTTTTCTATATTAAACAACATCACCAGAGCACAGTGCAGCGATTTTTTTTTGTGCTGTAGACTTCTTTTTGCATCACACCTTGTAAACAAACAGAAAAAGGTAAGATTTGTGGCTGTTTAAAGAACTGACCGTGAACCAAAGGGAAAAATATTCCCTCTCAGAAGGGACAAGCCAAGAAAATAATGTTTTAAGTTTCAAATCTTCCTACAGACGAGTTGGGGGGCGGGGTGTAAAATAGCTAAAGATGAAGGGTAGGACACAGCACATGTTGTGGGTGAAAATCTGGGCTAGGCAAAGGGCAGAATGGCTTCTCTCGTTGCTAACTGGTTCTCATAAGAGAAAGTAGCATAACGTGATACACAAGCATCATGGCACTGAAGATATCCATTTAAAAGTCTCGAAATAAAGATGAACTAAACCCCTTTCTGTGTCTGATGTATGTGTAAAGAGAAGACATTAAAGACCACAGCATTAAGTGATTTTAATGCCAAGATATGATGGAATGAATTACATATATTGAAATTATAGGCATAGCTCTGCTGAACAGTACATATCATAATGTCGTAGCATGAAAAGGCTGAGTCAAGAGTACTATTTCATTTCTAAATCTGATTTTCCATTTTTGGGATTAGGAGTCAGAGCCTTTTAATGAGAGATCTAGGACTGCTCTGGGTTTGGATACAGGCATGTATATAAACACATAGCAGCTGCTTATTAAAAAGAAGGGGGGGCAAATATGAAGGAATATCACAGCTTCAACAAGGCTTTTTTTTTAAAAAAAAATGAATGATGGTTTCAAAGCTCTGCAGACCTCTGTTTAATAATTGTTACGGTGCAATCCATTAAGTACTGTAATTATGTGGAAAGAAGGTTATCTCTGGTTCTGAGCCAGATTCTTCTATTACCTGTCCAGGATGCCAGCGGCTTACGCAGAATAGCAACCACATTGAAAAAAAATAGAATTGATCTATTGGGAGCCAATACCCCCCTAGCTAGAGTCAACACGCAGAAGGCAACAGGACAGGCAGAGCTCACCATGCCTCAGACAATGCATAGTGTCCTCTGTATTCTCATCTTCCTCATGTGGCTCCCATCTGCTTCCAAGTGCTGATGAAGAGGCAATATTTCTGCTTGCAGACTGCTGGGAGCACATGCGAGCGTGGCTCTTCCCAACCCCGGTGCAAAGGAGGGGATCAGGGGGCAGCAGCAGAACAGCACAGCAGCAGTGGAGCAAGGAGGCAGGGTTGCCAAGCAACAGTCTACCGCGGGGGGAGTGTTAAAACGGGGAAAGGAAACAGATAAAAATTGCATTTGCTCATGTGGGGCAACGGTAGCCCTTCCATCTGCTTTTCTTCCTGCTTCCAGTGAGTTACGGGTGTGGATTTTGTGAGAGGATTTGGCCACAAGCGTTTCTTGCATCATGAGCTCCAGTCAGCTCCTCAAGGAGGTTGCAACAAGGAGAACCATAAGGAATACTTTCTTTGCCAACTTGTTGTCATGGATAATACACCAAGAACTGCAGCAGGCTGTCATAAGTTCTCCAGACAGCCTCCCCCAAGACGCAGGAATACAAAATAAAGCCAGACCTTCCCCATCCATACATTTGCACCAATGGTATTCCTTCTGGTGCACCATCACCTGTCTCAGAGAAATATGCACAACATACAGGAGATTTTTTTCCTTCCTATCGTATAGACTTTCTGTGTGACAAGTGGAGCCTTTGTATTATTTCCATATAAAGTTCCTGTTCCTATTCTGTGAGGTCATAAACATTTGATGGTATAGTATGACATCAGAGGGGGAGACCTTCACAAAAGCTGTAGGCAAGAGGTATTCTGGTGAAGAGGGACCAATTAGAGGAACGGGTGGAATATACAAAAATAAAAGCTCCTGAATGTTAACAGGGCCAGACTACTCATACTGGAGAGATTTTTACAGAGTCTGACCTCAGAGATGTAATCCCCTCTATGCAAGGACAATCTACCACTAAGCCAGCTCCTCATGGCACCACATTACAGCTCTAACTGGATCTGGTAACTAGTCCCAGCTGCAAAATGCTCTGCCTCTTCCCTGGTACAACTGAATGTTCTCAGGTGTAGTCACAAAAACTATTTGTGATCGCCCTCTTCTGTTAACCCTTTCTTGCCTGTACACACCTTATATACATTATCACAGATCATCAAAGAAACTCTGATTAAACACCACTGCAGAATTAATACTCAAAACAGAGAAGTAAGCACATTCAAGAGACAATTTCTCTCATCTTGAAGTGGTTGTTCAAAGTAGAACAGAAAGTGCACCCTCAAGCTTCCTCCCTGTTCCTCTCCCTCCATTTATTATGTGGAGAAGCTAAAGTGACTCGCACCATAAACACTTTAAAGAAAGCAAGATTAGCAATGTCCGTAGCAGCCAACTGTTGCTGAGTTTTTAAATAGCAGCAAGCCCACAGGCAGGATTTGAAAGCAGCTAATGGAGATCTTGTCTTTTGGGGAGGAAATTTTTATACAAGATCAGAAAAGTATTTGACTGCGAGTCTGGCAAACAAGTGGAAGTTGATATACTGTTTGGAGACGGAAAGTGACTCCAGGTACTTCGTGGGAGAAGTTTGATAAGTCAGTGCTGTGACGGACTTCAGCAGTAGAGAGCAACATCAGACAGAGGAGCAATGGGATATCTTGCCCAGTGAAGGGTTTCGCAGTAAAATGAAAGGGTGGGTAAATATGAGTGACAGTGGTGTGTTGGACCATTATCAAAGAAGAAGAATCACACCTGTCATGTCATCACTGGTGATATCGCATCTAGAGTAAGTCCGAGAAAGACACAAACATACTGGAGACGGATTAGTGAAGGAACACAAAGGTGGTTAAGGGACTGCAGAATCTCTTGTGGAAAGGCTGAGAGAGCCTGGACTGTTTATCCTGGAGAAGGGGAGGCTTGGGGATCTTAGTAATGCATAAAAATACCTACTAGGGTGCTGAAAAGAAGATGTTGCCTAACTCTTCTCAGTGGTATCCATTGGACAGACAAAAGGCAATACACACAAACGGAAAACAAGAAGTTACATATAAATCTAAGAAAGAGAGAGAGACGCATAATTTCTTTATTTTTACAGTGGAGGTGGTCTAACACTGGCACCGGTTGCCCACAGAGTTTGTGGAGTCTTCATCTGTGTAGGTACTTGGAACTTGACAGTTCTGAGCAACCCGCTGTAGTAGTTAACTCTATTTTAGGCAGTGGGGTTGGACTAGATCTTCCAAGTTCAACCTCATGGATCCTGTGGCAAAACCACTGACTTCATTATCCACAGAGAAGCTGATCTGGGTTCAGTGGAGAATGGTGTTGTGGTACTTTCAGTTCATTTTCCTTGGGGGTTGTTTCATGTTTGTTTGGGCTTTTTTTTTTTTTCCTTTTAAATATAGCTACCTGTCAAAAGTGGTTTCTTCACCATGACCACCAATTAATTTTAGGTAATGATGGCTCATATAAAAAGCCTACATTTACTAGCAGTTACCACAGCTGGGTTTTCTCTCAGTTTATGCACTCATAAAATGACCGCTACTAAGCAAAAAAACATAAATATCTTTGCAAGGGGCAAAATGGACAAGTAAAAAGAGTTTGCCTGCCTTACCTGGAAAAGACTGCAGTTTACTGGAGTGTGAAGTAGGTTGAAAATGCATTTTCTCAACTACTCCGGAATAGTTCTTCCGAAACGGCAGACATGAAAGTCCCCCCATGGCACCCCACACCTCGAGATACAGACAAGGCATATGGAGAGGAGGGCTTCGGTGCTTGACACAAAGCACAGAATGCCAGTGTTTCTCTCCAGAGCAAATAGGGATGCCCATTTTATACATCCTGTTTTATACATAGTTATCACATCCTTGCTGATTCATCTCTTCCTCAAGTATACTATTTCCTCTCTCCCCACCTTATATTCCTCTCACACAGAGCTCCTTCCTGCTTCTGTCACTTCTGTCACATATATCTGGATCTGTCTGTTTCTGCTATCTCTTTCCTTGAAATGATATGACCAGAACACAATGGACTTAAAGCATTTTTTAGCTGAATGTTAAGCTAGTACTCTTGAAAAGATACACCTGTCTTGCATAACATCACTTCTGTTGCTTACATGGCAGTGTTGAGAGAATAACTTCGTAGTATTTTGGTCTCCCTGCTTTTCCCCAAGACATGGATATAAGAAATGAAGCTATGCTTAATTGATTATAAGTCAATAAATGGATCAAGAAGGTTTTCTACCAAAATGGGTTTATTTAAAAAAAAAAAAAAGAAAGAAAATGCTAGATACAGAGGCAAAAAAAATATTCCCAGGGGCCAAAGTATGCATCAATATTCCATAAGATAAGGTATGATATAAAACAAGTATTTGATTTCATTAAACTGAATAGTTTATTTTTTTCCTGATCTGTTAGTCCTCATTTCAGTTACTGCTGCAAAAGTATTTAAAAGCTGATTCACTGAATTCAACCAACTTTCATATTTAAGTATAAATTTAAGGCTGATCAAAAAGTTAATTGACATAAGTTCCCCTGTTTTTGGAAAAAAAAAGCCGAGTTCAGTCATTTGAATCACTCCGCTGTATAAATTCAAAATTTCAATACCATTTCTTGACTGGCATATTCAAATTACAATAACAAAACAACTGTTTGACAATAAAAAAGCCATAACAATCTGATTTTTTTTTTCCCCCATAGGAAGCTTGGCTTTACTGTCAGCTTAGAACTGAAGAAAATTATAGCATGTTAGCATTTGTCATTAAATTCAATTACTGTTTTTCAAATAGTTTTAATTCACATGCCAAGATCTTAATCTGGCATTATAAGGACAGGTTTCTAAGTTTTCATTTCTGTATGTAAATTTTCTTCTGGATACATACAAAAAAAAGTCTGATGATCTCACTTAAAGCCATAACAGATAATTATCATAGACTGTGACACACGCTAATCTCCACACTCGGAGGTTTCAGAAGTGATCAGCAGCTGTTTCAGGTCATGACTGATGGCAGCTGGCAAAGCTTTGTGGGAAAATGGCAAAATGCCTCCATGTGTATGTCCAGCTAACATGTTACAGAATTTCCACATAAATAATAACCAGATTCCTCCAAACAAGTTTTGGGGGTGGGACCAGGTAAAGAGAAGTGAGGAAGACCTCGTTTGCATTCAATAGTTAATAATGAGAAGTCAGTACTTCTTAATCATGAAACAGAATTTTCCTCCATGCCTCGGAAGCCTGCCCCGGTCATTTCTTGTACCCGCTATACTTCCATGAGTGCCATAAGTATTTTAAAAACATATTTCTAAATTCAGTTTCTTGGAAGGTATATTTATACAAGGATGAATAGGAAACTGTTAGATAGAGCCCACCAGAAGTAGTGGCAGATAGGAATGGTTGGACTCAATGATCTAAGAGGTCTTTTCCAACCTAGTGGTTCCATTCCATTCCATTCCATTCCATTCCATTCCATTCCATTCCATTCCATACATACAGCTATAACGTACAAGCGTTTAAACACACGGGAGCACAGACTAAAACCTTTGGAATACCATGTACATTCAGTTTCTTGGAAGGTATATTTATACAAGGATAAATTGGAAACTGTTAGAGCCCACCAGAAGTAGCGGCACATAGGAATGGCTGGACTTGATGATCTAAGAGGTCTTTTCCAACCTATTGATTCTATTCTATTCTATTCTATTCTATTCTATTCTATTCTATTCTATTCTATTCTGTTCTGTTCTATTCTGTTCTGCTATTATGCACAAGCTTTTAAACACACAGGGGAGCAAGGAATAAACCCTTTGGAATACCACGTACATTCGGTTGCTTGGAAGGTATATTTATACAAGGATTAATTGGAAACTGTTAGATAGAGCCCACCAGAAGTAGCAGCACATAGGAATGGTTGGACTTGATAATCTAAGAGTTTTTTTCCAGCCTAGCCATTCTATTTTATGATTGGATTCTATGCTATGCTATTCTATGCTATGATTCGATTTGATTCTACTCTATTCTGTTCCATTCCATTCCATTCCATGATTAGATCTATTCTATTCTATTCTATTCTATTCTATTCTATTCTATTCTATTCTATTCTATTCTATTCTGCTATTATGCACAAGCTTTCAAACACACAGGGGAGCAAGGAATAAACCCTTTGGAATACCACGTACATTCAGTTGCTTGGAAGGTATATTTATACAAGGATTAATTGGAAACTGTTAGATAGAGCCCACCAGAAGTAGCGGCACATAGGAATGGCTGGACTTGATGATCTAAGAGGTCTTTTCTAACCTAGTGATTCGATTCTATGATTGGATTCTATGCTATGCTATGCTATGCTATGCTATGCTGTGATATGCTATGATTCAATTTGATTCTACTCCATTCTATTCCATGATTGGATCTATTCTATTCTATTCTATTCTATGTAACACACACAGCTATTACGTACAACATTTTAAACACAGAGGGGAGCACAAAGTAAGACCTTCCGAATACCATAGGCATTCATTTCCTGTCCTGTGCAGGGTGACAAATGGCACGGAGTTAGCTATTTCTTCTGTTTCAGAAGAACATGTTCTTCTGCCCAGTTCGGGGGCGGGGGAGGCAGGGGAAGGCGGCGTCCTCGGTGCCTCCCCCCGCGGAGGTCGTTCGGTTTCGGGCTGTCACTTGGCTATAGGTAAGCGAGTTCGAACGCTTACAGAGCGATTTCGCCCTTCGCCAGCGCGACGCTCCGAGCACAAAAGGCACCAACCCCGCGACCCGAGGACGGCAGAGGACCGGCGGCGCTCACCATGCGAGATGCTGTGGAGCAAGGCGACGGCCAACATCCACATGCCCCCGCCGCTCCGCCGCTCCCCGGGTCCGGCCGCCGCCTCCCTCGGCTGGTGGCTGCTCGGAGCGCCGCGAGCGCTCAGCCCCGCCTGCAGCCCCGCGGCTCCGCTCGCCGCCCGGCTCTCGGGCGGGGGAAGAGGCGGCCGGCGGCGGGGGCGGGAGGCGGGTGCGCGGCGCCCAGGTGTGTCCTCGGCTCGGGGAGGCGCCCGCAGGTTGGCGGAGGCAGGGCCACAGGTGACGGGCGCAGGAGCATCCCTGGCGGCGGACGGCCGGCTCCTCGCACGCCGCTGCCCTCTCCCGCGGCTCTGATCACATCGATCCCTCGGCTGAACCTCCCTCTGCAGACTTAAAGCACCACGAAATCTCCACAGCGGGAGAGAAAGCGAGACCAGACGGAAAGAAAAATAACTGCAACCCGGTTTACAGTAATATATAACGGTATCAATAGTGTCAAGCTTGTGAGCGCAGAAAGTGTGTCATGGTCAGCTCATTCTAGGTGGCATTCTGGAGGGATCGGTGGGAAAAAGTATTAGATTGGATTATATACCGGACAGTCTTTATTTGGCTTTTCACTATGTTTGTTTAGGAAGAAATTTTTTTACTGTGAGGTTGGTCAGGTACACGAATGGGTTGCCCAGAGTAATTGTGGATGTCCCCATCCCTGGAGGTGTTCATGGTCAGGTTGGATGAGGCTTTGAGCAGCCTGGCCCAGTGGGATGTGTCCCTGCCCATGGCAGGGGAGTTAGAACTGTGTGATCTTTAAGGTCCCTTCCAACCCAAGCCAATCTATGATTCTATGAGTTCCATCAGTCATACAAAACTGTATTTTTGAAGGAAGTATCCTGACTCTCGACCTTCCTTACTTGCAATATCCTTGCTGATTTGGGAATCTTTCAAGTGAATGCCATAGCTTGTTTTCATTCTTTAGTATGAGTCAATGAGACAGCGTTATAGCTCTCCAGAATGTAATATTTTCACCTAGAGAGGCGAGAATAGTTGGGATTGAGATCCAGACCGCAGATCCTAGACCCAGATCCTGCAGACATTTAGCTCATTCTCTGCATGGGAAAGTGAATCATCCTCCCTTTAGTCGCTCACACAGCTGAGCAGCAGTTTAAGATTAAAGGGATATTAAAAGTGGTCTTCACTAGAACGGAACTGTAGTCACACTGGCAGCAAAGCAGAAACAGGCCTTTAAGGTGGATAGACTCAAAGGTAAAATGGGGATAGGTCTTGGGAACATCATAATAAACAACAAGTAATAAACAACAAGTTCTGGATGTGTGAGGTGCAAGAGAGAGATATGTCAAAAGCAAACTCCAAAGTATGGCTTGGAGTAGCTGTAAGGATGGAAATCTTGGTAGTGACAGAAGAAAGGAAATTAGAGGGAACTGAAAAGATGGGTGTGGTCTTGGTGTCAATATGATTAGCTCCTCAAGAATATATTTAGACACATAGCTAAAGTATGTAGCTATATACTCTCTATACATGCCATGGGCACATCTAGCAGGATTTGGGTAGCAGGTGGCTGCAAGATGCCCTGTGCAAACCAGGGAGTGCTCCTTGTTGGTGACAGCTGGGTCTGCCCTGCCCAGAAATGGGCAGCACTGACCATTGTGTGCCAATACCACAGCCAGTTAGAGCATGTTCTGTCTCTTCAGGCGAGTTTAAGAAAGAGGGGTAACAGGTAGGGCAGAACACACTAAAAAGGAGATGCAGGACACAAGGAAGGAGAAACAAGAGGAGGTGTGGTTCTGAGGAGGCTGTGCCAGTGGACACTGGGCAGGGGAGGGACAGGGACACCCCCGACAGGATTGCAGCCAATGGAGGAATTCATGCCAGAGCAGAGGAAATGTGTAAGAAGGAAGGAGCCATAAAGTAAAAGAGTAAGAAACAAGGGATGGCACAAAGACCTGCTACATGCTGACGCCAGTCTCCTGTACTGTCCATTGCATCACTGAAAGGACTGAGTAAAACCTGAGGGCAGGGGAGACAAGGAAGGGGAGAAAAAGTATTTTCCTATCTGTTTGTTTAATTGATTGCTTTCTTTGTTTCTCAATACCAAAATCAGTAATTAAAAGTTTATTTTCTTTGGAAATAAATTAAATTACATGGAATTCCCTTAGTTAAGTCTTCCTCTGATAATATGTTAGTAGCCCTGCAAGGAAATGTAACACTTCATAATACCTGCTAAAGAACTGTTAAAGAGAAGACGAAAAGGAAAAATCATCAATTTTTCAAATTAAGGCAAACTGCAAAAACAGTGAATTAATTATTTGTAAGATTCTAAACATGGATTTGGCTTCCTCTTGCTTCTTACATAAATTAAATATATGAAAAATATATGAGCAAGCCTTCTATAAAACAATACAATTTTCTTTATTAAGAGATGGATAGCAGGAGTCTTTGTATCCAGAAACAGTGTACTCATATTTTACATATCCTTTCGTCGAAAAGAAATAGTGATCAGTTGTGAGACGAGTAGTCGCCTCTTGATTTGAAATTAACCACAATGTCCTGTTAAATCAGCAAAAGGAAAATAAAAGCTTGTCAGATAGTTTCATTAGTAATTCTTAAGTGGTTCTTACTTTTGCTGTTGATTACCTAATTGTATAACTTGGAAGCTCTACTGCAAATGCTTTCATGCAGACAAGTAGTGAATGTCTTGGAATGTATCTTAATGCTAAAGCATGATGATTCTGCACAGGTTTGTCATTGTTTGGGGGGGTTGTTTGTTTGTTTTCGATAAGGAAAGGATCCTTCCAATTTCTCAACTGCCTTTGTGCTCACCATTTTTCTTGGGAGACACTTCCCAGCAGTCCTTGCTTATGAACAGTATGCATTAAGCAGTAAGCATTCTTGAAAACCTCAAACTGATCGAGTAACATCTGAATATGTGGAATCCAGTTGCACAGGCATTGCTCTGGGCTTCCTCAGGGTGGAGAGACAATAGCAGAACTTCTGTCATGAAGAGATATGATCCAGACTTTTCCTTGTGACATTACCTTCGCTACTTCTATTGCCTTGTTAGAACTATGTCTCAACTCTTGACGACCTTTTGTGCATTTATCTTCCACAGCACCCCAGTGAGTTTGAAGTGGGTTGTCATTGCTATATTAAAGAAGAAGAACTGAATCACAGGGAAAACAAGGGCTAATTCACTAAGGTATTCAGAGATTTAAATAGTCTGTATTGCAAAAGCCAAATTTTAGGTGGGCTCGTACATATTGGAACTCACAATATTATATAGTACCTGGTATCCCTGTATTTCATATAGAAGAGTTAGGTGCTGAAGAATAAGATTCAAGGAAAATAAGTGGAGAGGCATGTCAACTGATGGGAAACACCTGACAGAGAGGTGTCCAGATATTCACCGGGCAGTGGCCCTGAGGAGCTTATTGGCTGAGTGCCAGTACTATATCAGTCAGGATATAGTCTGCTTCTCAGGAGAAGCAGAAGAGGAGACAACTGACTTCTGTACTTGTTCTACACCCGAGAGAGAGAGCTCAGTTCAAATTATTGTCTGACAAATATAAAAAAAAAGTTGACCCTACTTACCTTATCTTCTTCATGATTGTTCACTTGCCTAGGATACTTATGCCCTGTTCCCGTTCTTTTCCAAAGCAGTACTTTGCCATACTTTCTTCATGTAGCAAGACCAAGGGCAACTTAGAAGTTGTTATATAATGGCATAATAACCTCATCGTCTTTAAGGCAAAAGAGTTGAAGTCCTTCTCTGAAGCAAGCAAGGATGCACTGGAACACAGGTGTCCCACTTTCAATGCTAGCACTCTTAGTAGTTGAGTATGGGATGACAAGTGGTTACTTCCTCTACTCCATTTCCGTATTTCAGTTGGGAGAAATACAGCAGAGTAACATGTGCTGGAGAGTAAATCAAGGTTTTCACATCTCCATCACCCTTAAGTTATGAGCATCTTCACACATGGTCCGGGGCAAGAAAAGCCAGGAGTTGACTGTAGGCATACCTAGTCTCATAATGATACTTTTCTACTGAATTTTTTTTTGCACAAAAACATAAAGCAAGATATGTAATAATCTGAAAATTTATAGAGCTTTTTCTAGTCCCTGTGATTATCTAAACACATTTTTTTAATTTCTAATTCATGAAAACCCTGCAGTTTGTTCTCAAGTCCTTCTGTCGTCTGCCTAGCACTTTCTTTTTTCTGAAAGTATCCAAGTCATTACAAATGCAAGTACAACTATATATATCTCTAATACTATATATATTGTTATGGAGATAGTTCTAAGAGATAACATTACGAAGGATATTATGAAAGATCTTATCTTCATGTGAAAGCTATTTTAATACCTTACCAAAGGTAACTGGGGATCAGTTTTACCCTCTGTCATTACCTAAAATTACCTCAACTTTCTCTTCAGTCTGGATCAACAGCATGCACTACTGTTATCCTAGGTATTCTTGATTCTAAATCTACACATGTTAAAAGAATGGAATGTGAGAAGCAGGGAGGAGGGGAAGAAAGAAGACAACAGCAAAGGAAGGATAGTCCATACCTAGCTAATTTCTCCCAGCATCTGTACATATTGCAACATATTTTATTTGTCTACTTACAGTTATTCCCCAGCATCCTCTCTCATAGGGATTTATGCCATAATTCCTGGATTCAGGTCCTCTTCAGAGGGATAGAAACATGTGAAACCTGTAGCCAGCTGGAATAGAAGCTAATTCAGATGGTGAACAAGGCCCCTTCCCCAAATAAGCATGTTTTCAGCAACCATGTTCACACTTATGCTCAAGGCTGTCACCCTTTCCCCTCTCCCTAGAGCATCTGGGTCTAGTTGAATATGTCTGAGCATGTGACATGTTATGCCAGGATCTTTCCTCACATCCAGGTCAGATGAAGTTCTGAACAGTCTCATGTTGAGCCCTGCCATCCTACATTCGGAAAAAAATTTGTTGCACAGATGATAAAACACAATCTTGTCAACAGCTTCTAACTAAACATGCAGAAGGAGCAGGTGTAATTATAGAAAGACCTGAGTTATAGACCTGAACAGCAAGTGGCAGGTGCACACTCTCAATCAGGGGTACTGATATAATTTCTGCCAAATCTTCCAGTTTTTTTCCTCAGTCTTCGTCAGACAGAGGATCAGCAAGCTGGCATTTCTCCAAGCCCCAGCCTCACTTAGGATCCAATGGAATTGCTTATTTCAAGTATCAGAGTGGGATTTGATGAACACCAAAGTAGGTGTTGTAAATAAGCTTAAGGTAGCACAGCCTGTGCTTTTGTTCTTTTTTTTTAACTCACCACCTCAGCTGCCTTAAGCACATGTTAAACATACAGGGTTGGGGATCACTTCAGACCTGTGAATTGTCATCAAGCAGAGCCTCTGGACAGGTGAGAAGGGCTAGCACTTCCTAAATAAATTAAATTAAGAAATAAATAAAAAAAAAAAAAAAAAGGCTGCATTAGCTCTACCAAATTGGGCCAAGAAGTCTAAAAAATACCCAAAAGCCAAAAAAAAATCTCCCACTGTCATATCTACCTGACCACTGGTGATATACACAGCTCCATTTCAGGCTTTACCCAAGCTTGAAACAGAATGACCAATGTCTTTTGTAGTATTATCACTGGTGTGGGAAAGTTAACAGAGACTAGACAGCATTAGGTGTTTTGTCATAAGGAACTGCTGCTGAGGTGCTGTTTCTGCTCTGAACTAAATTGCAGAGTTGACTTTCTGATTATGCCTCAGCTCCACTTCCCTTTATCATCTCTGAGAGCTCCTCAAGTCTTGAGAGCTATGTCTTACCCCAGTTCATCTGTGGAGAAGAGAAATAAAGACACAAAAATAGGGCTAGACATTTTGGACAGAACACAGCTTCTTGAGCGGAAGTTTAAATAAATGTTTCCTAAGAAAAGGTAGGCCTCATTCTCCCAAAATAAAGCACTATCTGTGTCAACTAACAGCAGATCTGGAGTGTTTTATAGTGATTCTCAGCAGCTGGAAACAGTAGGTGGTACTGATAAGGAAACAGTATGATTGTATTTCTGATTTCCTTTGACATGGTAATAATCCCAAATAAATCTTCTTTCTCTTCAGAGAGGCAAAGCTCAAGACAATGTCGCATGTGGGAAACCCTTCATTTGGGTCAGTTGCTTCATGGTGTGATTTTATATTGAAAAAATAAACATGTGAAGACTCTACTTTATGATAAGTCAGTAGTAAATTGTTTATGGATCAGTAACTGATTCATGAATGAAGTCTGCCTCTGTTAAAATTACCTTTTTATACTGATGCTGATAGTGTACAAAGTTTTTCAGGGGAATACAAAAGATTTTGGATCACTCAAGAAAACACATTTCTCCATGAACAAATTGCTTTGGGGCTTCTTTTTCAGCTCCATCCGTCTTCACCATCCCAGCAGTAAGTGCATTGTAGCTGAGAGGGCTGTGAGCAGACTGGCTCACTTTCTCTTGGTTAAGTGACTTCAGGAGAAGTAAATAGTTCAATAGCATCTCAATGTTTTCAAAACCAGAAATGCATACATATACATACATAAACTACAAAGCAAAACAGTGCCTTGGGTCAGCATCAGATGAATACTCTCCTTAGCTGACTGGCGAAAAGATTGCTGGGACGATGCCAGCCAGGACGATAGCTAGCTTATAATGGCTATTTCCTGACCAATTCATGTTTTATTATGCCTCAACATGCCCAGGCAGGAAAGTACCTATTGGCATGTCTTTACCATCTGTCACCCCGTGATGGATGTGCGGGACCTTGCCTCTTATTTTATTCTAGTGGTGTAACTTATACTGTAATTTCAGCCACTGTATACCTCACAGAGAAATGTTTGAGCACCTAAACTGTACAACAATGTTATTGACAAGGGAAAGGGATATAACTACCAAATAAAACCACTTGAGCAGTAGCATAGGACCAAAGTCCTAGGAGAGGTGGAACTAGTAGCCCTCAGCCACACGTTTCATGTCTTAATGACTCCACTTGCAGAGCTGAAGAGAAAAAAACAGTTCATTGTTTGTGAAGCAGTGGACATCTCCTGATAGAAAGGCCATGAGCATCTGGGACACAGCATAGGCTAACACACACTGAAGAGAGGAATGAGGGAAGGAAGCCTGCTGAGATCAGGTGATTGCTTGCTAATGAATGTGCCAAGAATGTGCTTGTCTTTCAGTTTTGCGTGAACACAGGCAAAGGTTTCTCTGAGGGATTTATATACTTCAGTTCTGAGAAGCAATGCAGATGAAGGCCATGATCAATAACTCTGGAATTTTGTACAACAACATAAAACTTCATGTGAAAAATACAGCATTTTCATTGTTTCACCCCAGAACATGAAAACTGCTCCTCAAGAAACACGAATACAGACTTTGCTACCTTCCCCTCTAAGCATAGGATGGATTTCTTTGACTCTATCTTATCTGAGGTGAAAACAAGCAACAAGCAAATATATGCATGAAACAAATCTGTAATACACATAGAAAGAGAATTAACAGCAGATTTAGACTAGACATTAGGAAGATTTTCTTCACCATGAGTGGTGAGGCACTGGCACAGGTTGCCAAGGGAAGCTGTGAATGCCCCATACCTGGAGGTGTTCAAAACCAGGTTGGATGGGGCCTTGAGCAGCCTGATTTAGTGGGAGGTGTCCCTGCCCATGGCAGGGGGGTTGGAACTGGGTGATCTTTAAGGTCCCTTCCAACCCTAACTAATCTATGATTCTGTGATTCTGTAACAGTTACTAGTCACGCCAAAACAACACTGACTCCAACAATATCCATCCACAAGGATGCAGACAGACTCAGAGTATCCTGTTGTGCAGTAGCATAGTATAAAACACGGAACTGGAAGTTTTGGTCTGTGAGCCACGCACAAAATAAGTGGTTATTAGGTAATTCCATTAAAGAAGTGGGTTTAGTTATCTCAGCTGATGCATTTTCTTGGCTGCAAGAGGGCCATGGGTTTGGTTTTTTTTATGTTACTTGTTTTACGGGCCTCCTCAGTAAAGAACTGATGGAAGGTCCTTTTCCCTGACCTAATTAGGCAAAACTAGGTCTTTGTATCTCTTGCTTTTGTACGGCTCAGATTTCTAGGTGTCTTGTTAAGACCCACAGTAGGAACATTGTTTTAAAGCATCATCCAAGACTGAAATTTACCTCAGCAATAACACTCATGGGGAGGGACAGCTATTTCTTTTCTGATTGAGTAAAACAGATTATTAATCCTCATGGAATTACTGATTTACAAACACTGCCACTGCAGTGTGCGTTCATTGCTCCAGGTAGAAAGTAATACCTTCAAAATATATTGGTTAATAAATCAACATCAGATTTTAATATTAATCGCCCCTTTGAAACTGATTCTCACCAAATATCACACTTAGTAGCTGCTTTGCTAACATGTTAATGGGTCATTAACTAAAACCAGCCATTAACTGCTGCTGTTACAGTTTCTATAAGGATTTATTAAGGCAACTTCATGTATTATTAAAAAGAAAGTTTGTAGTTCTAATATTCTGAAACTTTGTCTCTCTCAGGCTTCCACTGATATTGCTGCAAAAGTAGGAGCGTTTGCCAAACACATATTTGTGTCACTCAGTTCAGTTCCGTTCTTTAAAATAATATTTCTTGCTCTGAAAATTCCCTTTTCCCATGTTCTCCCTTCTCTATGAGAACATGGCTATGTATAAATGGTATGTGATGTGTGAAAGTATTTTTAAGATAATAGCTTTTTTAGTTTTCATAGCTACTAAAGCAAGAGGAGGTGGGCCTGGTATATCAAAAAAGAAGAATAAAACTTAAAAAGTTGGGTCTGTCACTATGATTAAATACACTAAGAGGAAATTTTTCTCAGTCAACATGATACTAAACCACGAAACTCATGGCACTAGAAGTCACTAATGCCAAGACTGAATCAAGGGTCATCACAGAGTTCAAATTTTATATGGATCTCAGGAATTCCTGTGGTAATTAAATAAACAAATAAATGAAATCTATAATTATTAGCAGTTAAAGTGACATACTTAGGGCAAAATTTTATGTTTGCACATTATATGATTCTTCCAATGGACCACCGATGAGGCTGGAGTTAATCCACTATGAGAAGGCTTACGCTCCTGTATTTTCATGACGTCATCTCTCTTTTTTCTTATTTTTAAAGTATAGAGATATCACAAAACAAGTTTCACACTTAAAGCTCATCACATTCCCAGTGTTCTACCAAGAATTTAAAATATGCCGCACTGACAGTTTCCATGTGGTGACATAAAGGGAAAAACTTTTTCTCTCCAGCCCATAAAACTGGACATAGGTCCACAATCAGCTCTGTGCCACCTTTCTCCTTGAGCAAAATTTCTTTGACTTAACCAGGCTTCCACTAAAGCATGCAAAATTGTGGGGAAAAAAGGGGAGGGACAAGACCCTTTGCCTCACCCAAGTGCACTGCAGTAGCTGAGCTTTTGTGGCTACAGTGGCTACATTTCAAAGAATATCACTAATTGCTGTATGTTAGACAGCGCATGAGTGCAGGCTGTTGGCATCAAGAAGTACAGAACATTCAGATTCCTTCAATAATATACATCTAAAAATTTTATTGTCCCCAAAATTGGCACATTTTATTCACAATCAGTTTATGTGAACCCAAACAAATCAAGCCATCAAACCACAGTAATTTACATTGCTGCAAAAAATAGAACTCTGATTTACAGGCTGCTAAAGATTTGTAATGTGGTACTAAATGGTTCAAATTACATCCTGTATTGTTATCTGTGGATAAGCTGATATTATTTATGAATGTCGAGTTTTCTCCAAATGGCCTGGATTTATTTCATCTCTGCTAGGCAATGCAATAGAGATTCATCTACAACTATTGCAGCGATAATGTCTTAATTTATATCTCTGGAGGAAAAACAGAGAAACACCAGGCTCGTGAATGATATCTGATGATAAAGCTTCATGACTTCCTGTTTCTCAGAAATCGTCTGTGAAATGTTATTGTATATTAAAAAAAAAAAATCAGTGCTCTCCCTAAAGCACCTTTTCCCAGTGAGATTCATTTAGTTGAATACTGATTCATAGAAAGCCTAGGTTTTGAGGGTGATTAATAATAATAGCGTCTGTAGCAAGAACTGCACCGCTTTTTTATTATAAAATGCTAGTTAACTGAATAACTTGTTGCTCTCATAATGTTATATACCTTTTTAAAGCAAGAATTAATCTGCAACAAGGAAGTGAAAGTGTGATATATGCAACTGCTAAAGTTAAATGCAACTGCTTTTACACAAACCAATGTGTTTCTAGAGATAAAACCCACAGCCTTCCAGATCTAAATGAATCCTTTAAATTAGGAAGACTCATGCTTCATCATTAGAAATACCTTTTTGCCTCACGAGATACATAGATTTGTTTCTCAACAGAGGTGTCTTGTATCTAAAGGCTTGAAAAAAATTTGAAAAGATGAGCTTAAGACCACTTTCCACAAAGAGGAAATATACCATGCAGTGTAAATGATGGAAATAAAAAAAATTACCTCTGAATTCATTTGACTATGTGAAGTAATGTCTCGCAAAGGACACAGGAAAAGATGTCAAGATTCACAACACAAAATAGACCTTAAAGTGAATATTTCAGTATCACGCTCTACCAAAGATACACCACAGAAGCCCACTTTGTTTACATCCATTCATAACTCTAGTACAAAAAAAAAAAAAAAAACCTCCGAACAATCCCCTCCTTTCCATTTCCACTAAAAACCCTGAGCATGAAGCCATCTTCTCACTGCCAGGCAGCAAACCGTCATCTGCTAGTTTTTATGCTCCACAAGTCTTGTTCGTCCATAAATGACATCATAAGCTTGTATCCTTATTCTCATGCTCTCCTCTCTATGGAAGGAGAAAGATCCTGTAAGGTTTATGAAAACAATCCTCTACTCAATCTGTTCTCAGGTCCTTTCTCTCTGTCAGAATACCTTGATGATGTCTTGGTGATGTCATTTATTAGTCACAAAAGAGTCTGTAACTTTTGTTAAATTCTTTTCTAAGCATTCCCTTGCCTTTCCAAAACCCCCTAATCTACTTTGTTTCTTGTGCCTACCAATATTTCTCTGTCTGCAGGCCGTGTGCTCTCTGAAACAGAATATATTCTTTTTTTCTTTGGGGGGGGAAGGAGGGGAGTGAAAGATTAATAAGAAAAACCTACCCTACTAACTTCTGTAGCACAACTGAAGTGCAGATCATGCTCTTGTATAGGCAAGAGCCTACCTCCTCTTATACTACTTTTTTAAAAAGCAATGGCTATTTCAGACTGTAGTGGATAATGAAGGAAAAGCCAACAGAATACAGACTTTTTGGTGAGACCCTTACATTGCCTCCAGTGAATTGTACATGTACAGTAAGCTTGATTTAGCCCAATGTCACCAGTCTAATCATATGGGGACAATTCTTTAGTATTTTATATCTTGTGTAGGTCATTTTCTCTGAAGCAAGATGCATGCTGACCATTTTGTCTCACTCTGCAAAAAGGCTGAAGGTGGAAGACAACAGGACAAAACCTAGGTCTTATACAGTACTGTTTAGAACTCATCTCTCTGAATAACTTAAATCAAAGGAGTAAAAAGCTAGGTGGAAGATAATGAAAAGTTACAAGGCTAAATCATAGCATACCAATTTATCGTTCAGAGATACACTACTAGTTGATAAAATAAGAACACTAAATCACAAGTATCCTTATGCCTAAGACGAAAAAAAAGTTCAATAAACAAAAACCACTCTTCCATGTTAGCAGGGATATTTTGCTTTTATTCATTATCCAAACTATGTTAAATCTAAAAGACTCAATTATAAGTAACGACCCAATATTACAGTTACTAATCATCCATTCCATAATTTATTTACAATTGAAGGAGAGAAGCCTGTCTCTGTAGCCACATGCAGACAGTTTTGTGTTAATTCTACCTGTCCTCTGAAGTGGCCTGGTATGAGTCAGCTCCAGTCCAAAAGCCTTAAAGCCCCATTAATGAGGCACTGAAAGATAGGTCTTATCACCATGGGCTCATTACTGTACTAACAAGGACAAGCTCTGATTCGCTTTGGCAGGCTTTGAGTCTGAGTGAAGTTAGACCTGTCTATATCAGAGATGAGATATGACAAAGACTACTAAAGCCACTAGGACTAATCAAGCTTTTTGTTAGAATTTGTTCTTTGCAGAAAAATGACATCATAATAGAAATGGAAATTTCACAGTAAACATTCACTTATGACAAAATTCAGAAGAGTTTTGGGTTGCAGGGTAAACACAACCTGGGCTCCATTAGGAAGGTCATTTGCAGCAGATTGGGGGAGATGTTCCTTCCACTCTGCTCAGGACTGGCTGATACACACACAGAGTCATGTGTCCAGTTCTGGGCTCTCCTTTACAACACACACTGACATACTGGAGAAAGTCCAGTGAAAGGCCACAAAGAAGATTAGTGGACTGAAGAATTTGAAGAAAGGCTGAAAGCTGGGACTATTTAGCTTGGAGAAGAGAAGGCTCAAGGGAAGATCTTAACAATGTATGAAGACACTCAGCAGGAGGTGTGAAGGAGATGGAAGGTACTCTTAGTGCTACCCAGTGAAAGGGCAAGAGGAAATAGGCACAGCATAAAATAAATGAATTTCCATTAAAACATTTTTTTCTTATTTTTTATTAATTATAAGAGTGATGAAACAGTGGGAACAAGTTTCCCAGAGAGGCTATTGAGTCCTCATGCTTGGACACACTAAAAACATGACTGGAAGTGGTCCCAAGAAATCTGCTGTGGTTGACCCTACTTTGAACAGGACTGAAAAATCTCAAGAACTCCTTTCTAACCTCAATTGTTCTCTGATTCTGTAGTTCTGTAATTGTTTTCAAACTAAAAATATTTAAAGAATAATAACAATAAATTATAGAAAAGTTTTAGTCAAAGAAGAAAAACAGTCAATACCGGAAGAAAATTCATTCTATGCTAAGACAGAAATGAGGCTGATAACATTAGGTGCATTTTTTCTCTCCAATACAAAGAAAGCTCAGTCAGCTCCCACTTCAACATCCAAAATTAGATGAGATGAATCCCAACCTTCTTCACCAAATCATAATCAGCACCCACGTTGCTACCAGGGGGTGAAAAACACTGCAATTAAACACATGCTATGTGGCACAATATGGCACCATATATCCAGACCTAACTAACTGGAGGAACACTGTGCTAATGAGGTAGCAATGCTTCTAACACTCAAGCTATCTCAGGTCTGTCTCTGTGACAGGGGCGTTTGTCAACTGACTATGTTCTGAGCAGTTTAGTCTAGTCTGTCACAAGCCAGGAGCTGATTTTCATTGTACACATCACCACAACAGAAGCTAAACCAGAAGACTGGTACACCTTCCAGTGTGCCTTAGTGACTTAGCAATATATTAGCGTGAGGTATGGAATGCTCAGTGGCAGCAAAACCTAATGCCAGATCTACAGCTCAGCCTTCCATTTAATAGGATATGATGTTCTCAGAAGTGGGGAAACAGATCGCCAGATAACTCACCTTGCAAGATTCTTCACATCAAAATTCTAACTTGACTCTTTGTGGAAAATGAACAACCACATTATCCACCAAGATGAGGAATCACACAGAGCGAAATCTGTGGCAGTTAGAATCATAGAGTCATAGAATCATAGAATCATAGAATAGTTTGGGTTGGAAGGGACCTTAAAGATCATCTAGTTCCAACTCCCCTGCCATGGGCAGGGACACCTCCCACTAGATCAGGCTGCCCAAGGCCCTATCCGGCTGGGCCTTGAACACCTCCAGGGATGGGGCATTCACAGCTTCCTTTGGCAACCTGTGCCAGTGCCTCACCACTCTCATGGTGAAGAAATTCCTCCTTATGTCTAGTCTAAATCTGCCCCTCTCCAATTTATAGCCTTTTCCCCTAGCCCTACTACTCCATGCCATGTAAAAAGTTCCTCTCCAGCTTTCCTGTAGGCCCCCTTCAGGTGCTGGAAGGTTGCTATAAGGTGTCCCTGGAGCATTCTCTTCTCTAAGCTGAACAAGCCCAACTCTCTTAGCCTGTCCTCATGTGGAAGGTGCTTCAGCCCTCTGATCATCCTTGTAGGCCTTTTCTGGATTCGTTCCAACAGCTCCATATCCTTCTTATGCTAAGGATTCCAGAACTGGACACAATACTCCAGATGAGGTCTCACAAGAGAGGAATAAAGAGGCAGAATCACCTCCTTCAGCCTGCTGGCCATGCCTCTTGTGATTCAGCCCAGGATACAGTTGGCCTTCTGGGCTGCGAGTGCACATTGCCAGCTCATGTCGAGCTTCTGGCTCGATAGCACCCACAAGTCCTCTGCAGGGCTGCTCTCAATCACATCATTCCTCATCCTGTTTTGAAACCTTGGACTGACCCACCCCAGGTGTAGGACCTTGCTCTTGGCCTTGTTAAACTTCATGAAGTTCACACAGGCCCATTTCTCCAGTATGTCCCAGTCCCTCTGATGATATCCCATCCTTATGGTGTGACAATTGTACCACCTTTTGTGGTACAAATATCCCATCATTATGGTGTGACAATTGTACCACCTAATTGGTGTCACCTGCAAACTTGCTGAGGGTGCACTCAATCTTGCTGTCAATAGCATTGATGAAGATATTAAACAGCACCGGTCCCAGTACGGACCCCTGAGGGACACCACTTCTCAAAAATCTCCATCTGGACATTGAGCCATTGGCCACTACTCTCTGAATACTACCATCCAAACAATTTCTTATCTCCTGAACAGTCCACCCATCAAATCCATATCTCTCCAGTGTAGAGAGAAGGATGTTGTTTGGGACCATGTCAAAGGCTTTATGGAAGCCTAGATAGATCACATCTACTGGTTTTCCTGTGTCCACTGCTGTGGTTACCCCCATTATAGAAAGCCACTAAGTTGGTCATACTGGATATGCCCCCAGTGGAGCCATGCTGGCTGACATTAATCACCTCCCTGTCCTCCATGTGCTTTAGCATAGCTTCTAGGAGGATCTGTTCCATGATCTTCCCAGCCACAGAGGTGAGGCTGACAGATTGGTAGTTCCCAGGGTCATCTTTTCTATCTTTTTAAAAAATGGGGACAATGTTACCTTTATTCCATTTGCCAGGGACTTCTCCTGATTGCCATGACTTTTCAAATGTTATGGAGAGTGGCTTGGCAACCCCATCAGCCAATTCTCTCAAGACTCTAGGATGCATCTCATCAGGTCCCGTATGTTCAGGTTCCTCAGGTGGTCACGAACCTGATCCTCCTTTAGAGTGGGAGGGGCTTAACCCCCTGGTCACCATCTTGTTGTCCATTGACCCAAGAGGGATGAGGAGTGCTGCTGTCGGTGAAGACTGAGGAAAAATGTTGTTGCGTATCTCAGCCCTCTCCTCATCTGTTGATACGAGGTCATAATTTTCATCCATCAGTGGGGGTACATTCTCTTTAACCTTCCATTGATGTACCTGTAGAAACCTGTAGAATGCAACTATACAGCTACTCATGTTTGCATAATCGTATTAAACATTTTCATTCATTTGTGCTTGTTAAAGTAATATGATGACTTCCTCTGGTCTAAAACATGGCAATGAAAAGAAGCTTTACTTTCCTCAGCCTGCTGTGCAGCTTTAGTGCCAAAGGCAACAGCTTTTTAATCCAAAGAAAGAGTTACAAGATGAAACACATTTACCAGCACAGGGTAAAAAAAAGAAATGAAAAAGGGAAATAGGCCCTTCTCACCTGCCTGTGTATAACCATGTGAGTCAAATTAAAAACATACATTGTCAGCTGGAAATTCATTTGTATGAAGAACTGTTGGCAGGTTTTGATATTGTATGGGTGGAGCAGGGTTACAGAGCTACTATCTTTCCCTTTCTCTTGGCTTGCTCAGTGGTTCCAAAGTAAGAGTTGAGGAGCAATTTTACTGCAAGGCCAAAATAGCTTTTATGAATGTTAAGTCACAAGATTCAAAGGATCTTGTGCAAAGGAGAAAGTCTGCTTTGGAGTCCATTTATAACACAGAGCAAGACAGAACTAGATATGGAACAGAAGCCTGTGGGTCTCCCTCAGGGACTTGCTGCACGATGAAGGAGACGACAATTTTGAAACCCAAAAACTTATATGTAGCAATTGTGAAAGTGCAGGCACCTTCTCCTCCTGTCCACCCAGTCCTCTGTGATTTCGATAGATAGAAAAGAATAACAGCAATTTCTTCCCCACTGCTGCCAGCTTTACAAGGAATATACAACTATGCTTTGGGAGTGTTAAAGAATTAAAAGTGAATTGACAATGATCAATGCATCCTAGTTCAGAACTACCAAAGTGAAAGAGAATTTTGCCTAGTGATTTCAATGGAAGCAGAACTACTACCTAAATAACAATGCTTTAGGTCTTATTCCTTTACTATCGACTATGAATAATATTTTAAAATTCTTGAGCCATAATTACAGCTTTTAATTCACCTGACCAGCTCAGTCTCACTGGTGACACAGTAATTTCAGCGTGTCTCTCCTCATCACTGTGGCAGCACCTGCATTCGCCTGTTGTATGAGTCTCTTGAGCAAGCAGAGCTTGCATAACTGTTTTCAAAGACAGTAAAAGGGAATTTGGTCCTTCTCTCACAAGTCACCTCTACTTATTACTACTTAGCCAAACGGGTAGCCTTCACCTTTGTGGAATTAGGCTACTGAAATGAGAAAAGGCTGTTTCTTACTTTGGAAGGACTGCAGTTTCTGATGCCTTCAGTGGCTTTCAGGAATGGTCAGTTATGCAGAATCTGACAGATATTATTCCTGTATCCTGCATATACTTTCAGCACCTTGTCATACAGCTCATCAAACTTCCTGTCTCCTACAGCTTCTCAAACTATTTCTTACAGGTATCTGGCAATGCTCTGCATAGGTTGCTAAGCCTCTCTCTCATGACTATTCTTCATTCAACTTCATGAGTTTTTTCTTTTTTAATTTTTCCCCACTATTTTTAGTCTAACTTTCCCAGAATAAAGAATTCAGAACATATATTAGGTGCTTATTTTCCTGGAAGTATTTTCAGACATAAACTGTAAGAAGATTAACTCAATTTTTCTGTATTTCAGTTAATTACTCTTCCCTTGCATGTGCTGTTCAGACTGTCAATTTGAATTGTGTCTTGCTGTCTATTTGGAAGTCATTATCAGGCCAATAAACCAAGCAGAACAAACTCATAGTTATAGGATACTTAGCGAATATGTGGCAATGCTCAGATTTGTTGAGGATCATTTAAGGAAGTAATTTTTTTTCTCAGTAAGTGTTTTCTTGTTTTCTTTCCCTAAAAATGTCAGCCTTTGTCTCAGGAGCTATATTGATCTGATCTATGGGATGTAGTGCTAGCTCTTGTAGTTCTCCACAGCTGTTTACTTTAAGACTTAAGTGAACATTTGATTAAAAGCTACAATTTCTTTGTGTAAGGATGGAGTAGAGAAAAGAATTGTGGTCACGCCACAATGACTGATGGAAGCAGAAAAAATGCAATAAGATACCTGAACTAATTTTTTAGCTTGTTTTTTAGCAATGGCTTCTTGAAATCTGTGTAGAAAGACATATTAGTATTGTAGGGAACAGAAATATATAATCTCTCAGGTCTTTATGCTCCCTCAGGGACTGCAAATAAAATTTACATAGTTAATTTTAGTGGAATATATATAAAAGAATTTACTTATCAACATACCGAAAAGACATGCAACCATATTCTTATCTCAAAAACAATATGCCACTTACATCTTGTGCAAGAAACTGAGAACCTCCACTTGATTTGCAAAGTACTTTAGGAGACCTGTACATGAAGTGTGGTGTAAGAGGCAGGTATTACATAGTACTAGTGTTGACAATACTGTTTAAAGGTGTTCTTCATAGAACAGGGAAAGTGAATAGACTAAGACTATAGTCATAAGTGTTACCAAAAAAGGAACATATTTTTCTTTAGGAACTGGCACAAATATGTATTTCTCTGCTAGTTCCCAGCCAAACTTCTTTTTCCATCCCTCCCATCACATCATCAGTCCAACATACTGCAGTACACGAAGATCAAGCAGAAAGCCATTCTTCTTTCCATAACAGTCTTCAGGACAACTGCAAAATAACAGCAGATTGCTATGGAAAGAAGAATGGCAACATATCCTTGCATTTCGCCTCTTCCACATAGTTCCTTCTCCCACCATTTCTCCCAGTTTCCTCACAACATGCTAAGATGCTTGTAGAAGTCATCAGTATTAATTTGAGGTGGGTATGGACACATGTAAAATATGTAGGTGGTGTTTAGAACAGTTTAGTTTAAGCCTAGCACTGTTATTAGTGAGAAAAAGCTGTCATGTCTTGCAGCTGCATTAGTTGACTGCTTGTGCAATTAATTACTTTCCAGAAAATTCAGTTCAGTATTTGTGGCAGAATACTGGAATTAGAGATGCCACTTTATGGCATGATTTTTGAACTGCTGTCTCAGTCTAAAGAGTTCAGACCCCAGCTTGACTTAAGAGGGGTTACAGAAGCCAATAAGAGGGTTTTTACAGTTAGTCTAAAAAGTTGATTCGAGCTCATGTGGTTTGTCTGTACAGTACAAACCAAACACAAAGATGCTTGGTAGTTTTGTGGTCTTTTCTAGCCACAAGTGAAAATCTTACACAAACACCTAGTAAGTGGAACGTGTGGTCTGTTCGAGGAGCATCAGGGACTAATACAGAAAATTTCAAAACTAAAAGCAGCAGTATTTGCAGACCTCAAATTGAGGTCTATGACAGCTTCGTGTTTCTCTGACTGCATGACACATAGCATACACTGATCAGCGTTTGCATCTGTCAGCTAGACAAAAAGCTTGCTTTGAGATCTAAGATAAACTGCCGTTCAAATCCAAGAAGATTACCCATATAAATTACAGTTCCTATTTAGACTCACCCTTAACTGGAAAATCAGTACACATCTCTCTGTCAGAGTAGATATTCAAGGTACACCCACAGTGATATTTGGAGTTTATCTTGCAGCCAGGTACAAGGGTAAAACGAGCTATCCTTTCTTCATCAGATCTGAGATGGAAGGTGGGATTAAGGTGTAAGATTAAGGTTGATCCTACCTATTAAAGCAGGTATTGGCAAACATGGTGCTTCCTATCTTCTCTATATATATTACGTCTCCTTCTTAAGACTTTAGTGTATCTGAGGAGCCTATGAATAGAAGCCAGAATGTGTTTACCCTGCCATATGTAGCTTTACATTCCTCCAAGGAGTCCAAACAAGCCTAGTATTTCAAAGATCGAAAGAGGGGTATCATACTGGAAGTTAACTAAAAGCTCCAGCTGAATGTGAGGTTGGACTCAAAGGTTCTGTGATCAGGCACAAAGAAGGGATTGTAGCACTCACTGACTTAACAACTACAGAAATCCATTTCCAAGAGCGATAGTGGTATGAACTACTTTATAATTGCTGGCTGCACTTGGAACATCACTCCTCTTAGAGGGTCCAAAGGAAGCAGTGGAGGCCTAATCTGAATTTCCTGTGGAAACAATGAAAATCACACAGATGTTTCACCTGCTGAAGAGGAAATCATGCTTACTATAAATGTCTTGGTTCAGTCTACACTGCATTCCTCATAGTGAAGGTGAGTTAGATTGGATATCTTCTTTTTGGCCAGCCTTCATCAATGTAAATAATGGCGGATGGGAGGGTCTTCATGGAAGGCTGTAGTGAAGTTATCAATGGCACAAACAGTTCATGACCAAGACATAAACTTAGAAAGGCTGTGCATGAGCATTGTACATTGGCATTGCACATTGGCATTGCATTATTTACTGTGTGTATTTAAATATATATATATGCAATGGTACACAGACGGTAGTCATACTATTGTAGCAGAAGAAACAGTAGAAACAAATGCAAGTCAAAAAGTCTTGCCCTGGTCTCCAGCACTGTTCAGATTTGGAGTTAAAGTTTGGAGTCTCTCCAGCTGTAAAACTGTGATTTAGGTATGTGTTCTAAACAAGACTTTTCTAATTTTCTCTTACTTAATAAACAAATTTTCAAGAAAGAATAACTATTTCTACTTGAGCATATTGTGAAATGAAAGCTTCCAAAAGTTTTAATATAGAATCATAGAATGTTTTGAGTTGGAAGGGACCATGAAAGCCATCTAATCCAATGCCCCTGCAGCAAGCAGGTGCATGTTGAACTAAAACAGCTTGCTCAGAGCCCCATCAAACATGGTCTTGAATGTTTCCAGGGATGGGGCAACTACCACCTCTCTGGCCAACCTGTTTCAGTGTTACATCATCCTCAGCAAAAAAAAATTCTTCCCTATCTAGTCTAAATTTCTCCTCTTTCAGTTTAAAGCCATTACCTTTTGTCCTATTACTACAGGTCCTGCTAAAAGGTTCTTCCCCATCTTTCTTATAAGCACCTTTTAAGTACCAAAATGCTGCAATAAGGTGTCATTGGAGTCTTCTTCAAGATGAACAACCCCAACCCCCTCAGCCTGTCTTCATAGGGGAGACGTTCTAGGCCTTTCATCATTTTGATGGCCCTCCTCTGAACCTGTTCCAGAGCTTGACAGAGTTTTCCAGGTGTGGTCTTAGCAGAGCGGAGTAGAGGGGGAGAATCACTTCCATTGACCTGCTGGCCATGCTACTTTTGATGCAGTCCAGGATATGCTTGGCCTTTTGGTCTGCAAGCACACATTGCTGGCTCAAGTCTAGCTTCTCATCCACCAGGACTCCCAAGTCTTTCTTCACAGGGCTGCTCTCAATCTCTTCATTCCTCAGCCTGTTTTGATACTGAGGGTTGCCCCAGTCTAGGGGCAGGACATTGCACTTGCCTTATTGAACCTCATGAGGTTTTCACAAGCCCACTTCTCTAGCTTGTCAAGGTTCCTGTGGATGGCATCCCATACAGGTTAATTGATCTAGAAACCTGTTTTGGTTTTTATGCCTCTTTTGATAATAGCTTCTTTTTATAGTTTCTTTTTTTTTTCTTTTTACAAATGGGCTTGAATGAACTCAAGTACTGCACTGAGGTTCTTTAACCATACTATCTGAAACCAGGCAAAGAATTTTTCATTGTAGCCTAAGAAAAGAAAAATCAAAACATGAAGATGCAGAGATTTGCAAAATGTTTAAGCAATGAACACTGAAACTTCCAGAGAACTTGAAAATTAGCTCAGAGTTACCTGCTAATTTACACTTCCATATTGATATCATCTGAACAACTCAATTTTTGTAGTATAGGCATGAAAATAATTGAAATTTATCTTATTTTGACAAAGTCCCCACTGGAGTTGAAGAGTCTGTTTGGATTAGAAATCTTAAAAGTGATGACAAGAAGAAGATGTACGAAGTTGAGCTAAACCAGTACTGCTTAGTGCAGTAATCTGTTCAGTAACTGCTTTGTAATTTTTAGCACGTTATTTGCTCTTTGTTTTTTAATTTTATAGGAAAATATTAAAGAAAATTCACCTAAAGGATATGATTTAATCAAAATAAATATGTCGTATAAAAGAAAGTACTAACACAAGATCAGAAAGATGTGCATCTTCACAAAATAAAAACAAAGCTATTTTTTTCTGAAAGGGAAAAGTCTAATGTTTTGTCAATGAATGAAGTCAAGAAACAGCATTATATATTTATACTGAATATACCAAAGGAGACTGCTTAACAAGAGGGATAGAAATAGCTGTTCTCTTAGTGACAGGAAAACTACACATTCTGTCCTCTGTTGCCTGATATGGAAGTCCATTCTTGATACATTTAATGCATACCCATTGACATACAAGGACACACGTACATATATAATTACACATACTAGAAAGAAAGGACATTTTAAAAAGTGTCAGAGGTTCATTCTATGACAGCAACCAATGACGACAAAGGAGGAGAGAGATAAAAAAGCTCAGAAAAAAAAATTAGGTTAATTAATTGTATAATCATACTTTTTACAAGAGATTTGTCTACAATTAAAAACAAGCTAACACTGAAATATGTTTTGGAATTTAGCAGCCACACAAACCAAAATTGTCAGAGGTTAAATGGTCTGCATCTTTACTGTGGCAAGATACATTTCCACCAGAATTCCCCAGACAGTATACTGATTTTACTTTAAACTTTGCAAATCCAGATGACTCCATGAGGAACTGAGTAAATGGAATCACTCTAGCATAAACCTCCAGTAATTCAGAGGAAGCTCAGACCCAAGAGATTAAAGGTTATGTGTGAAAAACTTTGGGTGATGGGCTGCAGCATTCACATGACAATATAAGATACCACAGAAATATATATACTGTAAAGAATTTGTATGAAAGCTCACCTATCTACCACTGAGATTATCTTCTTTTTGCTGTTTTTGTTGATAAGTATATTCTTATCAACTAAACAATTAATTTATATGCCAGTGTGATTTCTGAAATAACAGTAGGTTTATTATTTTCACAGTACTTAGCAAAGTCCAGCAATTACAGATTTTACTAAACAGCACTCAAACAATCAAAACAATGTGAGTAAATTATGGAAAAAGTAAAAGAAAAATATTTGAGAGTAAAATAGCACATTTTCTCAATAACTTCACAGTCATACAGTTGTGAAAAATTGTTGATAGAATTACAAAAAAAAAAGTTGATGATCTTTTTTTCTGAAAAATAGATATCTTCTTATCTGGCTGCTGCGCAGTGTGAAATATACCAGCAATGTATAAACCCTCTATCAAACCAGTACAGAAATGTATCTTATCTCTGTCTTGAGACATTGTGTGCCTTATTTAAGGTTAATTCATTTCTGTCCTAGCACCCTGAATGCTCTACTTGTTATTAAGATCATTCATTTATGTTCATAATTTCCTTAAATCAAGTTTTACAATGGTAGTAAAACCTGAACTTTCACTATATTGTATGAAATGACTGTCCTTAAGGATTTGAACTCCCAATAATTTTACTCTAGGTACTAGGAAATGATCTCTTATGGAACTTAGAACATGCATTAAAAGTAGGTCAGCAATTTAGTTTACCTGAAGTACGGATGACAGGATTCTGTCATTTTTTACCTTGAAAATTACTTCCTCAAATAACATGCTTTATATTCCAATTAGCTTATTTGTCTTTGCCAAGGCAAATCTAATATTAGCAACATCCAAATCATTGTATTTAACACCTTGGTTGTTTTGTTAATCCAGAAACATTCTCAAAAAGCTAGTCAGGGTCAAGTTATGTCAAAACAACCTCTAAAGAAGGAAGCTCTTGTACACTACAGCTCCATTTATATGCTCAGGAGATTCCTGAAGGTCAGCTGCAAAGCTCTGGCAAACGAGCACTCTTGAGATGCTGGGACAGTGAGGAGACTGCATGAGTTGCCTTAAAACTGTGCATTAATACATTTTTAGTACTTTTGAAATCTTACAGCCTTACATCTCAGGAGGCAGAAGCTCTCTAGATATATAATAACACAGGCAGAATGAACCACTCCAGTGTCCTGCAGAGAGCCATAAGCAAATCCAGTGATGTTCGTATTTTGGCCAAGAATATCAATATCACCATAGTACAACTTTTCTTGCGTTTCTTTCAGGACCATGGAAACAGAATTCTAGCTTATAACCTGGGACTGCTAAGTAATGCATTGAATACTGCTTCCAGTGAGGTTACAGGGAAAAGTACCATTTCCTCCAAGGACAACAAAGCTTGGACAAATCTGAGAGTGACTTAAAATTGCACCTACAACCTGCATTGAACCTCTCTGACTTTCTATTAACGAAAATAAATGTTATGCTAAAATGTTTGAAACACTAGTATATTTTACATTTATCCGCCCTCCCCTGATTTAAGAGGGTTTCATCTTTCCCCTTAGAGGTGGTAACTCCACCAGCTTCCAACTCTACCTTCCATGCAGCTAAGGAAACTGTGAAAAACAACAAGAACTCAGGGAAGAGAAAGAAGAGTTGATACAGTTTTAAGCAACAGGTTAAGTCAGCAACATTTTACTCTACATATATCTCTCTGTTTAGTGATCAAAATTTTTGAAATGTGTCTTGAAAATACACATTTTAGGAATTAGGAAACTCTTAAGTCATACACTTGTACCCAAATCCCACCAAATAAACCCAAACCAAAACAACAGACCAAGCCTGATTTCTTGTAGCACCATTTTTTTGAACAATAACAAGCAAGCAGGAAGAAAGCATTCTGCATCTGACCAGAGAGCTGAAAGGGCAGCTGGTTTCAACAGCTGTTATAAGCCCTGCAAAAAAAAATTGGGACAGTGTTTATTAGCCACAAAACATAAGAGCTTACCAGCTGGGTAAACACTTTCTCACATTTCCTCATGAATCTTGCCCAGTTTCATGGGTGATCTCTCATACCACCCAATGTCACAGAGAGGACTGAGAAAACTGTTGTCCCAGTCTTTCTCTCCTCCTTCCCTCTCTGGGACTTGGCTGTTCTTACTTTCACGACATTCACACCAGAGGAAGTACGATATTTCCCTGACTGATTTCCACATTGTAATAAATCAAAATGCATTTGCATTACCAAATTTCAAACAATATTTTTTAACTAGCCCAAAAGATTCCCTTTTTTTTTTTTTTTCTGGGAGACTGAGGTTGCTGGGTCCAGCATAGTGATGAATTGCAAGCTGCTCCACAGCAGAGCTTTCCTGATTAATATATTGTGTGCAACAACACACAGTGAGTAAGCCACCTTGGGTCTCCCTTCATTGAGCTTATTAACTATGTCAGAATACGTTAGCTAAGATGATCATAATTTCTCCTACCAATTGGACGCAGCTGCATGTTCTGATGTGACTGAGTAGAGATTTAAAAGTTGCCTTCTTAAGGCCTCAGAAGGCAAAGGAATTCATTTTTGAGGTGTATAGTAAAATTATGCTTCTTCCTTAGCATGTTGTGATTAATTCTTTTCTATTAGTTTTCTCCCTGTGGATTAGGTAAGAAACTTCAACAGTCAGCTCCTCCAGAGGGACTTCCAAACAAAGAGCGTCCTCAGAAATCACCCTGCATACCTCTGCTCTGTCCCCTGATGATAAAACAACTCCAAAAAAGTCCTTGTTTCATCACCATATCTTTGTTCACTCTAACTTTCACAGTAATCTAATGTTCAGGCAGAATAAGCTGGATTTTCCCTTTCTCAGCACAGGCTAGCTAAAAAGGAATTAAAACTTTATTGAGAAGGAATGGGTTACTTTTTTCATAGGGAATTGCATAATTTTGAATTCTTTTTTCTCCCCATTCCAGGAAGAAATGGGGAAAGAAAAAATGGAAATTGCCTTGCAGAGCAAGATTAGAAACTACATTGAGTGAGGTTTATCCATATGTAATAAAAATAAGACACTAGAATGATAAACAATATATAAGATAAAGGGTTTTCTATCTTGACCTCTCTTGGAAAGATGAATGAGATGTCCTTCTGGCAAGTGGTCACAGTACTAGCAAAGCAACCTGCTTAGTTTTTACTCTAGAAATGAAATTTATTATAATAATTTCTGCAAAAGTTTTGGGTTTCAATTAACAAGGAAACAAACCCGTTGGAACATTTCTCACCATAATTAATTATGAGCTTGCTACCAGTTTTAAATTATTATGGTTTTCTGGAGTCTGAAGTTTTACATCAAGACACAGAATCACAGAATCATAGAAGGTTTGGGTTGGAAGAGACCTTAAGAATCATCTAGATCCACCCCCCTGCCATAACCAGGGACACCTTCTTCCACTAGATTAGATTGCTCAAAGCCTCCTCTGGCTTGGCCTTGAACAGCTCCAGGGATGGGGTGCCCATGACTTCTCTTGGCAATATGGGCCAGTGCTTCACCACCCTCAGTAAAACTTTTCTTACAAATATCTAATTTAAATGTCACTTCTTTCAGCTTAAAACCATTACCCCTCATCCTATCACTGTAGTCCCTGTTAAAGAGCCCTTCCTCAGATTTCCTGTAGACCCTCTGTAAGTACTGGAAGGCTACTCAAGGTCTTCCTGGAGCCTTCTTTGGCTAAACAAGCCAAACCCTCTCAGCCTGTCCTCATATGAGAGGTGCTCCAGGCCTCTGATATCCAAAGGGCTAACACACGACATCCAAACCCCACTGATAACCTAGGCTGTATAATATTTGCTGTTCCACACCAAAATGTTTGAAGTGATTTATAGGCTGTTATGGCCGAGACCTTCCCATTAGTTCTATACAACCTCTTTCTGCTCTTATCACAGATAAAAAGTAAAAGGGCATCTCAGAGAACAGAGAATCATACAAAATCTCCTAAAGATGGATTTATCTACAAGCTAGTTAAAAGGGTTACAAGTATTATAGATTCTGGATATGAATAAGATATGTCAGTTCAGTAAAAGTTAATTTTTTGCATATTAACACCAAGAAAAATTTATGATTATGAAAGATTGTGTATTAATAGCACACAGAAAGGACTTCTTTTATCCTCTTTTGAAATCTCAGAATGGCCACAGCACAGTCTATGTCATTCTCTATCCCTTACATTACAGGAAGGACTACTTAATAAGACCAAGTCTGGACTAAGAGTCCAGTCTAGGAAAGTGACCTGCAGCAGACCGTAGAATCATAGAATGATTTGAGTTAGAAGGGACCTTAAAGATCATCTAGTTCCACCCCCTCTGCCATGGGCAGGGACATCCCACTAAATCAGGTTGCCCAAGGCCCCATCCAACCTGGCTTTGAAGACTTGCAGGGACAGGGCATCCACAACTTCCCTGGGCAACCTGTGCCAGTGCCTCATCATGCTCATTGTGAAGTATTTCTTCTTAATGTCTAGTCTAAATCTTCACCCTTCCAATTTAAAGCTGTTCTCCCTTGTCCTATCACTGCATGCCAAGTAAAAAGTCCCTCCCGAGCTTTTCTGTAGGCCTCCTTCAGGTATTGGAAGCATAAGATCTCCCCAGAGCACTTTTTTCTCCAGGTTGAAGAAGCCTGTCCTCATGTGGGAGGTGCTCCAGCCCTCTGATCATCCTTGTAGCCTTCCTCTGGATTTGTTCCAACAGCTCTGTATCCTTCTTGAGAGGAATAAAGGGGGTGAATCACCTCTTTCTACCTGCTGGCCAAGCTTCTTTTGATGCAGCCAGGACATGGTTGGCCTTCTAGGCTGCAAGCACACATTGCTGGCTCATGTCAAGCTTCTCAACAGCCAGCACCCACAAGTCCTTCTCTGCAGGGCTGCTCTCTATCACATCATTCCCCATCCTGTTTTGAAACCATGGACTGACCCACCCCAGGTGCAGTACCTTGCACTTGGCCTTGTTGAACCTGATGACGTTCACACAGGCCCATTTCTCCAGTGTGTCCTGGTCCATCTGGATGAGTTTTATTCTGCTTATGTCCCTCTGCATGACATCCCATCCTTCTGGTGTGACAACTGCACCACTCATCTTGGTGTCATCTGCAAACTTGCTGAGGGTGCATTTGATCTCACCGTCTATATCATTAATGAAAATATTAAACAGCACTGGTCCCGGTACAGACTCCTGAAGGTCATCACTTGTCACAAATCTCCATCTGGATATTGAGCCACTGACCATTACTCTCTGAATGTGATCATCCATCCAATTCCTCATCCACCAAAATGTCCACCCATCAAATCCATATCTCTCTAATTTACAGAGAAGGATGTTGTGGAGGACTGTGTCAAAGGCTTTACAGAAGTCCAGATAGATTACATCCATTGCTTACATCCATGTCTGCTGCTGTGGTTACCCCATTATAGAAAGCCACTAAGTTTGTCAGGCAGGACTTGCCCTCAGTGAAGCTGTGACCAAGCCATACATCAAGCCAGGACTCCCTGTACACCACAGTCTACTCTTGAAAGACTTCCTGTGCTGGAAATCACCTCTGGGCCCTTCCAGTAGACAAAAACAAGGCAATACAGTAAGCACTTTCCTGAATGACAAAGAGAATTTTTCAGACTCTGGCTCTAGTTTCTATATCAGACAGTGAGAAGTGCATTTTGAAAGAAAATGTCACCTATGAGATTTTCTGAGATGTGGATTCAAGAAAGATGTGTCTCAAACTGCTCCTATTGGCATTTCCATGGTGCTCGTGTTCACTTCACGGCCACATCTCAAAGCCCTAGGACACCAAGACTGCAAACTGCCCTCCTTGATTGGCTGAAAAATACTTCCAAGTCATACTACTCTCTTTCATCAAAGAATTTTAGAAAGGCTTCCCACTTAATCAATTCCTTCCCAAAATTTGTGATAAAGTTCTCATTTTGCACTAGCCTCAGATTTTCTCTTTTCTCCTGGTTTAATAGCTCAGAATATCTCCACTCACAATAGATCAGATCTTTCCTGGTCTTTTTCTTCCACAAGATTTAATAAGGAGATACAGCCATGAATTTGAAGCAGTAATACAGACACAGTTACAAAATTTATTCACAGTATTCAGAAGGTCAGGACTACATTGAAGAACATGAAAGAGATGTAAAATAACGTAACCACTAAAATTAGCATATAAGAACTCTCTTTGGTGGAATAAAGAGAGTTGCTAAATATTTCTTCTGCAATATAGCCAAAAAGACATAGAAACATGGTCTCCTAGAGTTTTTTTAAATCTACCTGTTTATTTTCCCAAGAACTAACAGCTTCACAAGCTAGCAAGCATTAGTGGCAAAAAGTGACCCATCAGCCACCATTTTCTGACTCTGTTGCTTAGCTATCTGATGCAACTTCTCCTTCCTCCATGGAACTGAGGCTTGTCCTCTGCGTCATTTTCACATAACTAATTTTTCCACACAATTCACAAGTTAAATGATCCAACAATCTAACAGGTGAAAAGAAAAATTTTGCTTCCAATCGGACACGTGCTTCCTTGTGGCTTTGTATCCACCTTGTAGGTCTCAATCTTGCCATTACCACAATCATGTTGTGAAATATTGTGTATCTGTGCAGTCAGAAGGAACTTGGGCATTTAGAGGTGGCACAAGCGTTATTTTCTAGGTAAAATGGGGAAATAGCAGAGATATGATTTGTGCCACTGTGTAAAAAACAGTTATAACAAAGAGAATTTGAATTTGCATTTGGGGTTCAGGAAGGTTTTAGCTTTTCTAACCAAGCAACTTATCAAACTGAACAAATTAGTAAGGTAGGGAAAAAAAGTTGAAAAACTGCCATGGCACAAAAGAAGTATACTCCAGAGGAGTGTCTAATTGGCAGCCTGGGTATTGCGGCAGCCCTGGCTATAACTGCAAAGTGCAAAGAACTTTGCATTGCCAGAGGAGAGGCACCACCAGAGGTAAACTGTGAAATCGAGATGCAAGTGATGGCTTGGTCATACAATGAAGAGAACTGTTACTCAAAAAAGCTGACCGTGATATCG